>NW_027507718.1:150552193-151823860 GCF_037356315.1 Lithobates pipiens
TTTTCATTTTTAGAGATGCTTTACATAAATATTCTACTTTCATCTTCATAATAAGAAGAACTATCAATGTACCAGCACTCAATTTCAAGGTCAAAAGGTTTGGATACGGCAGTAAAAACTCTGTGCTGCAAACTATTTACTTGCACCTGACATTCATGAGTCCATCTGACAAGCATTTTACAATTCACATTTGCTTTTTTCCATTTGCTATTTGAGCAATAATGACCTGTTGTGTACCTGTTAAGTACCTGAATTTGTTGATTGCCAGTCACAATTTGATTTTGTAAGTTGCCGTAGGCCAGCAACTCATTGCCTTCAATAGAGCAGTTACTTGGATCATTCAGTCCATAATTCCACCTGAATGGTATACCCTCACACGATGGTTCAGATAGAATCAGCGTGATATCAGTGTTTATTAGATTTTCTATCCAGACAAAGCGGCAGTGGAAATTCTTGCCAGTATCCTCACCATGAAAGGTAGAAAGGTATTTTTCATCCATATGTCATAGCCTTTAGTATATTATAAACTGATTCAACAAAGTTTCAAATCATGACTGGAGTGATGAATTTCACTTACCCCTCTTATAAATTTAGGAAAACCACCCAACATGCTATAACTTATGCTATGCCAAGCCATTGTGCAGCATCTCACCTTAGATGTCAAATATATTGATCAATATGCAATATGTAATATGTACGGATGTTATGAAAGTTATTTTAGGTTTAAATGCTTCGCTCTGGTTTTAAGATAAAGTTCAAGAAATAAAACATAATGAAAATAAAAAATATATCTTGGAAAGGGGAAAAAATAAAAATAAAAAATAGGGCGTTGCGAAAGAAAAGTCCATTGAAAATAAAAGAAAAAAATAAATTTGAATGTTCAAAAAAAGGTCCATTGCTTGATGAATATTGAGAGAGTCCATGAATTCAGCGTTTCTCTACCACTAGCCAGCAATTTCAGATACTTCTAGTGCTTCTGCTATTCACATGCAAACGAGCATCTCCGGCAATATCTGAAAGACAAAAACTCTCCAACAAAAATTCATTAGCGAGGTCCTTAAACGTTGTTTGAAGTTAAAACAAAGCACTATTTACACGTTTACAGTTTGAAGCTAATTCACGCCCACTGCTAGAGAAGTGTCATTTGCATTCAAAAACAGATCTGGAGAAGGTACATCTTCATTTATGACACCCTGAAATCTGTTCAACTGTTCCAATAATGTGTAATGTTCTATTTTCATCTTATCGTACTCTATCGTCAGGTGGTCATATTTCTGTTTTAACTGAGAAAATGGTATCCAGGTCTTGGACCTTTACTTATTATTATTTTGGTCAGCTCTGTTTTTCAAATTAAGATCACCTATGTTTAACCCGGTGTCTCCTCCCTGGGTGTTATCATAAGATATTATCTTTTGATCTTTATGTTCAGTATTTTTCCTCAATAGTGATGGACGAACTTCCGACGGGACGTTTCGCGACTGATAGTTCGCGAACCGTAACATTCGCGGCGGGCCCCATTTACTTCAATGGGAGGCGAACTTTACAAACCTACAGGTCAACTTTGCAGCCACAAAATAATTACTAGCTGTGCACACATAGTCCCACCACATGGCCAATGACATAACACATGTATGAGGTGAATCTGGGATCGACAACTACAAGCATTCTTTTTTTATATGTGAAATTGTGACAATTCAGGACTGTGGAGCGCATGAAGGCAATGGAGGAGAGGGAAGGTCAGGGTAGGCAAAGAAGAGGGTGCAGGAGATGATCACCAGCACCGTGATATAGAGCACTGACACCTGCACCATGATAGAGTGATCTGACACCAGCACCGTGATAGAGAGCACTGACATCAGCAGCGTGACATACAGCAATGACACCTGCACCGTGATAGAGTGATCTGACACCAGCACCGTGATAGAGAGCACTGACACCTGCACCGTGATAGAGTGATCTGACACCAGCACCGTGATAGAGAGCACTGACATCAGCAGCGTGACATACAGCAATGACACCTGCACCGTGATAGAGTGATCTGACACCAGCACCGTGATAGAGAGCACTGACATCAGCAGCGTGACATAAAACAATGACACCTGCACCATGATAGAGTGATCTGACACCAGCACCATGATAGAGAGCACTGACATCAGCAGCGTGACATAAAGCACTGACACCAGCACCATGATATACAGCACTGACACCAGCACCGTGATATACAGCACTGACACCTGCACCGTAAGCAGCCCCAGGAGTAAGTCAGCATAGCACAGGGATGGTGGGAGCCCCTCATAATGAGCATAGCACAGGGATGGTGGGAGCCTCTCATAATATGCACAGCAGAGATACAGCCCCAGGAGTAAGTCAGCATAGCACAGGGATGGTGGGAGCCCCTCATAATAAGCAGCCCCAGGAGTAAGTCAGCATAGCACAGGGATGGTGGGAGCCCCTCATAATGAGCATAGCACAGGGATGGTGGGAGCCTCTCATAATAGGTACAGCCCCAGGAGTAAGTCAGCATAGCACAGGGATGGTGGGAGCCCCTCATAATGAGCATAGCACAGGGATGGTGGGAGCCCCTCATAATATGCACAGCAGAGGTACAGCCCCAGGAGTAAGTCAGCATAGCACAGGGATGGTGGGAGCCCCTCATAATAAGCAGCCCCAGGAGGAAGTCAGCATAGCACAGGGATGGTGGGAGCTCCTCATAATGAGCATAGCACAGGGATGGTGGGAGCCTCTCATAATATGCACAGCAGAGGTACAGCCCCAGGAGGAAGTCAGCACAGCATATGGATGGTGGGAGCCCCTCATAATAAGCAGCCCCAGGAAGAAGTCAGCACAGTACAGGGATGGCGGGAGCCCCTATTAATGAGCATAGCACAGGGATGGTGGGAGCCCCTCATAATATGCACAGCAGAGGTACAGCCCCAGGAGGAAGTCAGCACAGCACAGGGATGGTGGGAGCCCCTCATAATAAGCAGCCCCAGGAGGAAGTCAGCACAGCACAGGGATGGTGGGAGCCCCTCATAATAAGCAGCCCCAGGAGGAAGTCAGCATAGCACAGGGATGGTGGGAGCCCCTCATAATGAGCATAGCACAGGGATGGTGGGAGCCCCTCATAATATGCACAGCAGAGGTACAGCCCCAGGAGGAAGTCAACACAGCACAGGGATTGTGGGAGCCCCTCATAATAAGCAGCCCCAGGAGAAAGTCAGCACAGCACAGGGATGGTGGGAGCCCCTCATAATAAGCAGTCCCAGTAGAAATATAACACCGCTCAACCTCTTCAAACAGGAGGGTACGTGCACATATTACAGTGTGCTTTTTTTGTACAAGGAAGTGAACCAAATGAAGAAAGAAGGTCTGTGTGCTCGATTAAAAAAATAGTTTCTAGACATATACATGGTCTACTGGTCACATGTGCTGAATTCCTCCGAGATCCATGCCTCATTAATTTTTAGAAATGTGAGGTAGGTAACACTGTCATGAGCTAGGCAGGTACGCTTATCGGTCACGATCCCCCCTGCTGCGCTGAACGTCCTTTCGGACAGGACAGTGGACGAGGGGCAAGCCAACAGTTTGATTGCAAATTGGGCAAGCTCTGGCCAGAGGTCAAGCCTGCCCACCCAGTAGTCCAGGGGTTCATCACTCCTCAGAGCGTCCACATCTGCTGTTAACCCGATGTAGTCGGACACCTGTCGGTCTAGGCGTTCCTTGATGCTGGATCCGGATGACACCTGTCGATGGGTCAGCTGAAAGAATGACCTCATATCAGAAGTCACCAACACATCTTCAAACCGGCCTCTTCTTGCAGGCGCTGTTGGATTGGTACCCGCAACTCCTTCTCTGGGAGTGGGAATTGCTCCTCTGCCAGCGCACGCAAAAGCAGAATGCAGCATTTCTCGAAGCAAGGCCTGGAAGTGCTCCATTCTGACAGCCCTCTGTGACGGCGGTAACATTTCCGCCATTTTGTGTTTGTACCGGGGGTCTAAGTACGTTGCCACCCAGTACTTGACCCTTATGCTTTTTATACGGGGGTCCCTGTTAAAACACTGGAGCATGAAGGCCCCCATTTGCACTAAACTGGAAGCGGTGTGGTGGCCTGGCTCCTGCTCATCATCCAAGATAATGTCGTCCTCTTCATTCTCCTCTCCCCATCCACGCACAACAGGGATCCCAGAAAGGTTTAAAGCATGCTCTTCTTGCTCCTCCTCATCCGCCCCGGCACCATCCTCCTCTGACTCCTCTTCAGACTCCTGTTGTTCACTTGTTTCAGATAGAGTAGCCCCCCCCCCTGGGAATTCATCCAGCATTGCGACTTCCTCATCTTCCCACTCCTGCTCCTCCACAGCTTAATCAATGACACGACGCAATGCACGCTCCATAAAGAAGGCATAAGGTACCATGTCACTGATGGCGCCATGGCTGCGACTGACCAGTTTGGTGATCTCCTCTAGTGGCCTGGTCATGGCAAGTCTGCATGCGTCGCGCATGAGCAGCCACTGGCGCGGTGAAAAAACCCCCAGCTCCCCACAACCTATTCTGCCGCAGAGTTCATACAGGTAGACGTTAACTGCACGTTTCTGCTGGAGCAGCCTATCAAGCATATAGAAGGTTGAGTTCCATCGCGTCGGGCAATCACAAATAAGACATCTGACCGGCAGATTGTGTCGCCGCTGAATGTCAGCAAGGCAAGCCATGGCCGTGTAAGATCTTCTGAAATGGCCCGAGATTTTCCTTGCCTGCCGCAAGATGTCCTGGACCCCAGGGTATTTGACAACGAATCGCTGCACGACCAAATTTAAGACGTGTGCCATGCATGGCACATGCGTAATTTTGCCCTGTTTCAATGCGCTAAGCAGATTGGCACTGTTGTCACACACCACTTTACCAACTGTCAAAGTGAGCGGTGTTAGCCATTGATCTGCCTGTGAATGCAAAGCTGAAAGGAGTGCCGGGCTAGTGTGGCTCTTGGCTTCCAGGCACAACAGACGCAGCACAGCATGGCAACATCTCACCTGGCATGTCGAATAGGTTCTGGGGAGCTTGGGTGGCGCAGCGGAAGAGACGCTAGCAGCGGAAAAGGAGGACGCAGCCGAGGAGGAGAGGGAGGAGGATGGAGTAGAAGGAGGAGGAGGAGAAGAAAAGCCAGGCCTGCATGCAATCCGTGGCGGTAAAACCAAATCTACACGGGTGCCACGGGTTACATGCTTGACAGCCGTCAGAAGGTTCACCCAGTGGGCAGTAAAAGTGATATACCTTCCCTGCCCGTGTTTGCTAGACCACGTGTCTGTGGTCAGATGTATCTTGGCACCGACACTGTGTGCCAGAGATACATTCACTTGCCGCTGAACATGGCCATATAGCTCTGGGATGCCCTTCTCTGAGAAATACTTCCTTCCTGGGACCTTCCATTGTGGTGTTCCAATGGCAACAAATTTTCGAAAGGCCTCCGAGTCCACCAGTTTATATGGCAGTAGTTGGCGGGCTATCAGTTCTGACAAGCCAGCCGTCAACCGTTGGGCAAGAGGGTTATCCGGCGTCATGATTTTTTTACTCTCGAACATTAGGCCCATGGAAGCCTGCCTTTTTGCAGAAAAACGTGAGCTTGGCGTGATGGAAGGTGGAGTGGAGGACAATTGTGAGGAGAGAGGAGAAGGAGAAGTAGAAGACGAGGTTGGACGGTGAGAGCCTGGAGTGTGGCTTTGTGTGTTCCGTTGCTCCCACTGGGCTCGGTGATGGCAGCTCATGTGCCTTCTTAAGGCAGTCGTCCCTAGGTGAGTGTTGGGCTTACCGCGACTAATGCGTTGATTGCAAAGATTGCAGATGGCAACACTATTGTCAGCAGCGGACATGTTAAAAAAAGCCCACACTGCGGAGCCATGTGCATCCTGGGAGTGCCAGATGTGACCGTACATGGTCGATGACTCGCTCCTGATACATTAGCAGTCTGCTTTGTCCCTCCTGTGTAATGTAAGTTATTCCTGCTTCTCCTCCCTATCTGATGGTCCATATCTCCCTCTAAACTCTCCTCCTCTTCCTCTCTTGTGGGCACCCACGTGACATCACTAGACACGTCATCATCGACGTCACCTTCCCCACCGCTATAAGTAGAGATCTCGGGGTAGGCAGCTACACCGGGGACCAACCTCCTCCTTGGGCTGATCTGGGTACTGTCGCCAGACTGCTGAGTGGCGGTTGTTGCGCATCAGAAATGTCTTGATATGGATCAGAAAATAATTCCTGTGACTCAAGCGGAAGGTATGTGGTGGTGGTGTTGGTGGTAGTGTCTTTGGGGATGCACATAGCAGTGAGTGAAGAAGAGGGTGCAGATCGAGAGGATTAGGAGGGTGCAGAAGAGTAAGGCTGAGTGAGCCACTCAACCAATTCTGGTGCTTCCTTTGACGTAATCGCACGTACCTTCTGCAATTTCCCACTTTGGCTCAAGCCTGTTGCTCCTGCCCTACCCCTACCACCCCTGCGGAAGGGCCTGCCTCTTCCTCTACCTGTCATTTTTTAAATGACCCTGTGACAAAACTCTCTACAGAAGTGCAGTATGTATGTGGAAGAAGGTATATAACACCCCGCTTCAATCTGTTGTTTTTGGGGGCCACTGGTCTATCACGCCAGTTACAATACTTTTTTTTGGATTGCGTTTGTCACTCTTTGTAGTATCGCTGCAGAACCGCTCAGCAGTCACAATGCTGCACAGTGGAAACGCACTATACTATGCTTTCTATATGTGCAAGTATTTAATACGTGTATTACACAACTATATACTGCACACCAAATAGTACACCTATACCAGTCCTTTGTGGAACTAGTAGGTTGTGATTAGCAGACTGTACCTCACTCAACCCTATATACTGTAGTACACTATACCTTACCAGTCCTAATAAGGACCTTTGTGGAACTAGTAGGTTGTGATTAGCAGACTCTACCTCAGTCCCTATACTGATAAAGAAGTGCTGCAGAATAGGGCAGCAGTCAGCAGTAGTGCACCTCAACCCTATATATTGTGGACCTATACCAGTCCTTAAGGATTAGCAGACTGTACCTCACTCAACCCTATATACTCTAGTACGCTATACCTTACCAGTCCTTAGAAGGACCTTTGTGGAACTAGTAGGTTGTGATTAGCAGACTGTACCTCAGTCCCTATACTCATAAAGGACTACTGCAGCAGAAGGGCAGCAGTCAAGTATAATATTCTTTCTATATTTGGAAGAAAGAATATTATACGTGTACAACTCTATTACCATACCAGTCCTGAAAAGGACCTTTGTGGACCTAATAGTAACAGCTAATGATTAAACTGACTGTCCCTCACTGCTACACACAGCTTCCTGTCTGTCCCTATTTAACCACTTGGGATCCGCGCTATTGCAAAATGACGGCAATAGCGCGGACCCACATTTTCGGGACTACGTCTATTGACGTAGTCCCGGTTACGAGCGGCCTGCGCGCGCCCTGAGGGGCGCGCGCGGCGCGCTCTGTGATCGGCGAGTCCGTGAGACTCGCCTGATCACCGATCCGTGTAAGGGGTCGATCCCGACCCCTTATCACGTGATCAGCTGTCAGCCAATGACAGCTGATCATGTGATAAAACGGAGCCGGTAATCGGCTAGTATTCCTCCTCGCGCTGACAGCGCGAGGAGAAAAAAAAAAGCCGATCGCCGGCGGCCGTGTTCGGGACATCAGTCCCGATCACGGCCAGCAATTTAAAAGGACACCTGCCCCCTGCCAGTGCCCACCTGCCACCCGCAGTGCCATCCTGAATAAAGTAAGTGCCCCCCTGTCAGTGCCACCCAGCAGTGCCCATAGTGCCCACAGTGCCACCCAGCAGTGCCCACAGTGCCACCCACAGTGCCACCCAGCAGTGCCACCCACAGTGCCACCCAAAATCTGCCTCAGGTGCTGCACCCCAGTGCCGCCCATCAGTGCCCAGCAGTGCCGCCCATCAGTGCCCAGCAGTGCCGCCCATCAGTGCCCAGCAGTGCCACCTATCAGAGCCACCTATCAGTGCCACCTATCAGTGCCCATCAGTCCCATCTATCTGTGGTACCTATCAGTGCCCATCCGTGCCACCCATCCGTGCCACTTATCCGTGCCACCCATCCGTGCCATCTTATCTGTGCCCATCTTTGCCCATCAGTGCCGCCTTATCTGTGCCCATCGGTGCCGCCTTATCTGTGCCTATTAGTGCCGCCTTAACTATGCCTATCAGTGCCCACCAGTGCAGCCTATCAGTGCCCACCAATGCAGCCCATCAGTGCCCACCAATGCAGCCCATCAGTGCCCACCAATGCAGCCTATCAGTGCCGCCTAATCAGCGCACTTCAATGAAGGAGAAAAATGACCCGTTTGCAAAATTTTATAACAAACTATTAAAACATGATTTTTTTTTTTTTGCATCTTTTTTTGTTTGTTTAGCAAAAAATAAAACTCCGAGCTGTAACTAAATACCACCAAAAGAAAGCTCTATTTGTGGGAAAAAAATGATAAAAATTTCATTTGGGTACAGTGTTGTATGACCGCGCAATTGTCACTCAAAGTGCATCAGCGCTGAAAGCTGAAAATTGGTCTGGGACTGAGGGGGGTTTAAGTGCCCAGTAAGCAAGTGGTTAAACTGACAAAACACAGGCTGCTGCAACAATAACTTGAATAGCACTGCACTCAAAACTATATCCTGAACTACACCTATACCATACCAGTCCTTAAAAGAACTTTTGTGGACCTAATAGCTAGCGATTTGTGTCACTGCAATCTCTCCCTGCTCCACACAGCAACCTCTCCCTATAGTGACAGTAGAAAGAATGTAAAATGGCAGCCGGATCGGGTCTATTTATAAGTTAGGGGGAATGTCCAAGTGTCCATGTGCTGTAATGTCTCAATTGGCTGTCCTGTACCACAGGATCGATGTGTCATCATAGGTCAAAGTTCTTTTACACAGTAAACACGTGAGTCCGCCGGGCGAACAGCGGCAATAGTCCGCCGATGGGGCGGACCGCGAACAGCCGAAATTCGCCGCGAACCGACCGCCGGGCGAACAGTTCGGCCATCCCTACTGCAGACACCTGAAATGCAGTCTTGCCCACTGGACAGCCAGCATTGTTGAGGTCAGAACACCCAAAGCTGACATAACCTGTCTTACCGTCAGACACTGGCTGCTCTGCAGCATTGACACTGCACCGTGAATCCTGTCCTTCTTGTCTAAAGGAAGAAAGATCCTTTGATCCACAGAATTGATTAGATACCCTAAAAACCTCCTAGGGAAGACTTTTGGAGGTTCAAAATCCACCCCAGAGCCTCCAAATGGCTGCATGCTCTGCCTAAATTGATCTGCAATTCTTCGCCTGATGGGGCGAAAAATAGCAGATCGTCTAAATAAGGAGTAACTGCGATTCCCTGAAGACGCAGCAGAGCCAACGCTTCTGCCATCACCTTGGTAAAAATTTGGAGTGACGATGACAGACCGAAGGGTAAGGCTCTGAACTGAATATGATGACCCATGCCCCCCATGCTCACTGCCAGCCTGAGGAACCTCTGAGACTGGGGTGAGATTGGGAAATGCAGGTATGCATCCTTCAAATCTACCGACGCCATGAAGCAACCTGGCGTCAGAATATTCCTGACTGAGAAAATCGAGTCCACCTTGAACCTTCTGTACTTGATGGACTAGTTTAAAGGCTTTAGATTGAGAATCAATCGAAATTTTCCTGTCAGCTTTTTTACCCAGGAAGACATGCAAATAAAACCCCTCCTGCCGTTCCTCTAGTGGTACTTGGACTACTACACCCTGCTGCATCAATTCCTCGAGAGAGGACTTCATGGCCAGGGCCCTTACCGAGTCCTGTGGGGTGTTTGTAATTAAAAACATTTTTGGGGGGCTTTTGGTAAACTCGGGTGTGTAGCCCTGTGAGAGAGTTGTCAGAATAAACTGATTTGAAGTTATCCTTGACTACTTGGGAAGAAATTCTTGCAGTCTTCCACCCACCTGCAGGGACGAGTCATTGAGATTTCTCGGCCTGTGTAGGAGGACGGAAGAGAATTCCGCCTTTAGCTTTCAGTTTTGGAGTGGACCAATTTTTCCTTCTCCCCTGAAACTTGCTGTCTTGATCCTGAGTTTTTTGAGGTCGAAAAAGCCATTTGGGACTTGCTTTTTCTTCTTGACCGGAAAGGATCTCTTTTTATCGGCCGTCCTGTCAAGAATATTATCGAGGTCAGGGCCGAAAAGAAGGTCACCCGAAAAGGGAATCCTACACAGCTTGCTCTTTGATGCAGAATCACCTGGCCTGGTTTTAAGCCATAAAGCTCTTCTTGCAGCATTAGTTAAAGCTGCTGACCTAGCTGACATCTTAATTGCCTCAGCCGAGGCGTCTGCAATATAAGCAACTGCAGCAATCAGGGTAGGAAAGCAATCTAAAGCCGCGTACACACGGGCGGACTGTCTGGCCAACTAAGTCCGTCAGACAATCCGACAGACAGTCCGTCCTACTTTTGAATGAACGGACTTGACCACACACGATGAACAGACAGTCCGTTGAAAGCTTGCACGATGACGTGTACAGCACGTACGACGGGACTAGAAATAGAACGTCCAATACACAGCAATGCAACCTTTCGCCATGTAAATGCTTTCTGAGCATGCGCCATACTTAGTCCGTCCAACTTGCCTACTCACGAGCGGACTGTCCGCTGAAACCAAAGTTGGACGGACTGTATTACGGAAATTCCGAAAGACTTAGTCTGCCAGACTGTCCGCTGAAAAAGTCAGCTGAAGCCCACACACGAGCGGACTGTCCGCTGAAATGTGTTTCAGCGGACTAAGTTGGACAGACAGTCCGCCCGTGTGTACGCGGCCTAAGATTTCCTGTTATGGGAATCTGCCGCTATATGCGATTTCAGCTGGTTAACCCAGTATTCCAAATCTCTGGCTACACATGTTGTGGTCATTGCTGGCTTTAAATTGCTCATAACTGATTGCCATGATCTCTTGAGCAAAAGATCCATGCGTTTGTCCATTGGATCTCTTAAAGCGGTAGTAAACCCGCAATTTTTTTTTTTTTTTTTTAAAACCTGCAAAGCAAAAGGCATAATGAGCTAGTATGCACCGCATACTAGCTCATTATGAAATACTTACCTTAGAACGAGGCCCCGACATCTCGCCCGATCCACGCCGAGGGAGCCGACATGCTCCCTCGGCGTCTCTTCCGGGTATCGCGGCTCTGGCGCTGTGAGTGGCCGGAGCCGCGATATCGTCACTCCCGCGCATGCGCGCGGGAGATTTAAATCCGGCCGGACGAGCGCTGCCGGATTTTCACGGAGAGAACCCCCTTGTGCGCATGCGCCGCTGCAGTCAGCGGCGCATACCGAGGGGAATATCTCCTAAACCGTACAGGTTTAGGAGATATTTTTTTTACCTACAGGTAAGCCTTATTATAGGCTTTCCTGTAGGTAAAAGTTAAAAAAGTGGGTATACAACCACTTTAAAACCCCCATGTCTTCAAAAGACAAGTCTATGGACCTTGAAACCTGGGAGAAGGCAGCATCCAGCCTGGAACCTTGTTCCACACCGAAGCAGGGTCCTCCTCTTGTGGGCTTTGGAAAAAAAGGGCTTTCTCTCTGGATCTTGCCATTCTTTTTTAATGGCCTCAGAGATGACCGAATGAACCCTTACGCTCATCTAACCCAGCATACATGCGGTCATGGAGTGACAAATCCTTTCTTTCCTCACTTAAGCCAAGCGTAGCATGAATAGCCTTAAGGAGCCCATCTACCTCTTCAAGGGACAGTTTGAATTTAGAGGGGACTGCCTCAGTCTCCTCAATCTCCTCTTTCGAATCTTTACTGGAAGGAGCAGGGGACTGATCTGAAGGGTTTTCAGGCAGAGATTCCAACACTGGGATAGAGAAAGACCCCTGGGGGGACTCTAAAGTGGAAGGCTGACTAGCAGCTGTGTTCACTAGTGAGTCATGAAAAGTTTGAATCGTGGCGTATAGCTCTTTCTTCACAGAGGCAACCAGATCCTCACATACAGCGGCTGATTCTTCCTTGACTAAAGAAGTGATGCAGGCACTGCATAGGTTTTTTTTCCAACTTTCTCCCAATTTGGCCCTGCAAGAAGGACATGTCTTCTTTGGGTCAGAGCTTTTAGCCTATTAAAAAAAGACAAAAAGAAAAAAAAACAGGGGACCTTTAGTGAGACCCAGCCTCTGCTTTGATAAGGATCACCACACAGGTGCACTAAGAAGAAACCAGCCATCCTCTAGTACCCAGTCAGGCCCCTTGCCACTAGGGGGGAAGAAAACAAAAAGAGAGAGAGACCAAAAGCCAGATATAGGAGAAAAGGCAGACTTTAACCGCTGCCTCCTACCTGGACTTTGCTGGTGCCTGTGCCTGTCCCCACTGCTGCAGACGCAGACTCCTCCATAGTAGGTGTGCAGTATTCCACCTGTGGCTTCACACGCCGGCTCCGGACTCCCATAGTGCCTCTGCACTGGACCGGAAGCGGAAATAGGCACCAGCTCCTGTCCTCCCTCCTCCCCCCCCCCCCCCGCGCCCATGCCAGAAACGACGTTTCCGCCAACCCAATGACCCGATTTGTCACTTCCGGCACGACCGCCCTCTTACGACCGTGCGGGCCACCAAATCTTTGTCTCTCTCTGAGCACTAGGAGGGGAAGAGGAGCCCGATTGCTACCGCTGCTGAGGTCTGGGTAGGTCGGGAGGACAGCGGGTCCCTATAGGAGGAAAAAAAGGTAAGGAAGCCCTGTCCCTCAGGAGCACCCAAGAGACCTTGACTCCCTCCCAAAAGATGTTCCCTCCGGGCCGGAGGAAACACAATAACTGAGGTGTGGTAGGGAGGCGCCTCCCTTTAAAGTTTGGAGGAAGAAGGTGTTTCCTAAGGACGAGGGAGGAGTCACTATCTCTCAGGTGCTGTCCCGAAAGACGCCTTGAGAAATCATTGTTTCTTCTGAATTTTGGTATTTTAAGAGCCACAAGGTCTTTGACAACCATCGCCTTAAAAATTTGTACAGAAGGGGCAACAAAGCCTGGCGGATTGAACAATGAGGCATTAGACAGTTTCGTATGGTGAATAGAAGCCACACTTTCCACCCTCAACATTATGGGACAAAGGACTAGTGGTTAAATTCTCAACCTGAGAGTTAACAATAGGCACACTTTTGGTAGTTACAATCTGAGGCATACTAGAGACACTTAATTGGCTTTGGCTCCCTATCAGGTTAGCCAAAAAATGTCTTTTGATGTTCATTTTACAAATAAATTTATGGACATCAATAAATACGGGGAGATGCAAATTTAAGTCCCTGGCTAATAACTTTTTGTTCACCTAAAGAAAGTTTGTCTGCGCTTAAATTAAAGACACCAGTGATGTTTATTGTCTTTTTCTCTTTGGACCTGGATCTAATTCAGCCATTAGATTGTGCTTTTTGTTTTTTTCACTCGTTCCATTTCATAATTTCATTCCGCTTTTTTGGGCATGCCAGTAGTTTAAATGGCGTTGCCTCCATCTATCCATTATTAGTGCCCATACGACCCTGAGTCAAGATGGCTCTGAGGCACTATATAGGTACCCTTCGTGATGACTCAGACACATCAGCCAATCCCCAGATGACATCCTATTGTGACGAAACGTGTAGGGAGGAGCTTGTTTTACTGACGTCATCACGTTTTCCTCTTCTGAGGTAATGGTTTAAAGGGACAGCTGTCAGTACTAGAATCCCTTTAGGACCCAGCACAACTCACCTGACACAGCCTTTGTCTGGGAAACAACAGTGATTGGCCAGCTCACCTTTAAATCACCTGTATCAGCATTCAGCCAGTGCTCGTGTTAGAGTTTACATTTGTGTTTGATCCAGCTGGTATCTGCTCTGTGCCTTTCGTGAATGACCTGGCTTGTTTGACCCTCCTTGCTCGCTTCTGATTCGGTACCGTTTGGACTCTGATCTACCTGTGTATGACCCAGCTTGCCTAGACTATGCTTTGCCTGATTCTACTGTAGTACTCTCATCTGCAGCAGTGAACTACAAGGTCCAGAAAGCATCTACCTTCATCTGCAGTGGTGAACTACAAGTCTCAGCTGACCTGCTATGCTTAGACCTGATCATGGTATGTGCTCTTCTTCTCTGAACTCTTTGTATAATCAGCAAACCTGAACTGTTACTTGTTATCTACTCCTAGCCTTACAACAGCGAGCAGAGGAAGTGTTATGAGAAGCCGCTACTGAGATTCTCTGTGATACACTACGCATAGCAAGTTATATTCTGTAAGTGCAATATTTTTGAGCGTATTAAATTTTACTCAAATACTACACTATGGGAGCCTTTCTTGTTTATGTTTTCTGAGTGTTACCGATCCAGGATTGTCCATACACCGGTATAGGTTTTTGGGAGACCGAATTCCCTGGGCTTGGTGAGACCAGTTTGTTGGTCTTTTAAGTCGGTAAGGAGATTACTTGCTTACTTTGGGTGCTCTGTTGCTTGGAGAAGGGACTTCATTTCACGAATCTATGTTGGCAATTCACTCAGGATTCAATATTATTACAATACGATTGTTCATTTATCATTTTATCACTTGGGACTTTGCGTTAGTTTTCCATTTTAGTCTTTTTTCACCAATTATCTGAAACTTAAATTTTTTAGTTTTTTTTATGAGATCACTTATGAATAATTTAATTATTTATTTATGCTTGTATTTCTAGTGGGATTTCGGGTTTTAGAGCTATTCATTTAGCACACCTCATTTCTTGTTTGTTTCACCTATATTAATTTTTTATTTTTTTTTGGTAGTGTTTCACTCATGTTTATATATTATGTCTTTTAAAGGCTGATATTTCTATTATTTGATTACATTTTTTTTGTATTTCATATTGGGATATTGTGTGTTTAGCGTTGCACCCACTTTTTATTTTCCCTTTTTTGGGTCTAGTATTCTAAACTTTATTTACCTAATATTCTCAGGCTTTCATATCTTTTTTCTAGCACAGTGTTTGGCCTTCTGGCTGTTTGCGATATGTGCAATGTGCCTGCTGTGGAGCCAATCTGTCCTGTGTCTCCTTTGGCAGCTGGAGCGGTATTGCGTAGTACCTTTTTGATGGGAGCACAGAGAAAATAGACTGGGACGGATGGGCAACAAGTCTGTTGGTTTTTTTGAACAAAGTCTCAGTGTGTAACAAGGGAGTGGACACCATTTCTGCTGTGCTAAATAAAGGGACTGCAGAGCAGCTTCTGGATCAGGGCTCACTTGCTGCTGTTGCAGAGAATATTCCCCAGGAGAAGGAAGGGCCAAGAGAGATTGAACACATAGCAGAGGTTGTATCCACAACCCATAAAGGAGTAATTGGTGTGGTATACCAAACTAATGTTATCCATAGAGAAGACCAGGAAGATCATTGACACTGAGCTTGAGAGTTTTGTGGTGACTCCCACACCTGGCTGCGCTCTAGGAGAGCAGCAGGTTATTGCATTGGATACCGCCAGTGGATAGGAAGCCCATTTAAGAAGCGCCACCTCTAAGGCATCAGTAAATGAGTCTTTCCACATCCCTAGGGATATGAACGACCCCAGGAAGGTCTTAGGTGTGGAATCACACTGCCTTTGAATGACAGATTTTCTGAGAGGAATGTTGGAATGTACAGCCAGTGTATATCCTGCCACCCTCTCCTGCTTTTAGTTAACTTGTACCACGGGGTATAAATAAATGGAGCTGGATATTACAGGCTGTACGATGCAGAGATTGCCATAGTTGGAAGTGTTTAATGCGATTTATTGTTAATGTGGAAAGTTGTCTCACAGTGCGCTGGATTGCTTCATACAGAGGTTGTGCATGAGAGGCACTCTGGGGTACTGTTGGATAGGACAGACATCTGGGTGGAAGTGCCAGAAGCACAAGTATATGAGATGTGGTTGGGGTCATTAACTCAAAGGTGAAATTGGATGATGATGTGGTATCAGGACAGCTGCTGGGAGAGGATCATGTGGCAGTGGAGTTGATGGTTAGTGACGTTGCCATGGTAGACAACTCCACTTTGTGCAATTCTCCTCCATGCACTGCCTTGCAGAACACTGGTGAGATGGGTTCTGAAGGCTGGAGGTTGTGACCCAGAATTCTCAACCGGATGGGTTGAGGGGCTCCAGGGAGCTTGTAACATGAAGAGTAAACTCGCTTTTCAGTTTCCTCAGTGTTTGAAAAGTCCACTTTGGGACCTGGAGCTCTGGGATTTCTGAGATCTGGGTGGGATGAAATCCCTAGTCCTGGGTCCTGATTTTTAGAACAGCCAGCATACTAATTGGTGACCATGGTTCTGGGCTCCACTCCGGCAGATAGGAGGTCTGGCCAAGAGCCAGGAGGGCTCCACATGGGAGCCAGTGCAGCAAGAGGCTGCTAGCTATATGCACCAAGGTGGTTGGTGAAACAGTCTGTACGGGACAGACAAGGGCCAGGAGTGTAAGGCCAGAGCATCAGTGTTACAAGTGAGAGCCAACTAGGCTGAATGTAATTTTGTTGATGGAAAAAGGAATGCTGAAAACCCCTGCGAGATAAACCTATGTTTGTTTGCTGAACTTGCTTTTAATAAAAAAAATAGGCAAACAAAGCCCTTAAAAGGAAGAACCAGCAAGTGCTGGTGTCCTTAAAGCTCTACGTTTGATGTTAGTCCTTAACTATATATATATATATATATATATATATATATATATATATATATATATATATATATATATATATATATATATATAATTTTACACACTCTGCAGCATCCAGTGTAGCCTATATCTAGTGTATTCCGGAGGTGTTCACAGTACACAATACTGTGCAGCCGTAATGCAGTTGCTACTACTTCTCTGGTGGTGTACACGGTACACAATACAGTGCAGCCATAGTGCAGTTGCTACTACACTTCTGGTGATGTACACAATACAGTGCAGCCGTAGTGCAGTTGCTACTACTTTTCTGGTGGTGTACACAGTACACAATACATTGCAGTATGGTGTTGCAAAACATATACATCATGGCCACCAAGGAGAGGCAGACGCTCACAGGCCACTAAAGGAAAGGCTCTGTGTCTACAGTCAACAGTGTTGGTCGTAGACATGGTGCATCCTCTACAGGTGACCATGAGGAACACTTGTCCTTTTTTTCTGCTGCTGGCCGTGTTATTGAGCCAGAACATGCAGAAGAGTTGGTGGAGGGGATAACAAAGCTGTCCTCATCCTCTGTCACCCAGGCTCAGAGTAGTTTGTGTTCCAATGCAGCTGCCAAAGCAGCTTATTCCATCGGCTCCTTGTCCACATTCACTCCTTCCGTAGCCCCACCATCATGCACAGAGGAGTCCCCCGAATTATTCGACCACGGTGTCGGGTACACGCTGCTGGAGGATGCACAGTGATTTGAAGGCTGCAATGTTGGTTCCCAGGTTGAGGAAGGGAGTAACATGAGCCTAGAGAGAGGGGATGCCCAAGAAGGACAAGAAACTGGCAGTCATGTTCCCCCAGCTGCAGCATACTGCCAAGTTTGCTCCACTGATGAGGAGGCACAGCGATTTGAAGGCTGCAATGTTGGTTCCCAGGTTGAGGAAGGGAGTAACGTGAGCCTAGAGAGAGGGGATGCCCAAGAAGGACAAGAAACTGGCATTCATGTTCCCCCAGCTGCAGCATACTGCCAAGTTTGCTCCAGTAATGAGGAGGGAGGGGATGATGAGGTCACTGACTCTACTTGGGTACCTGATAGAAGAGACGAGGAGGAGGCACAACTCCAACGAGGCAGGATGTCCTCTAGGGGGCAGCTTAAGGGCAGCCACCTTACTGCATCACACCGCAGAGCTCTGCAGGTGCAGGGCGCTGCTGACTCCCCGCTGATTTTGAAAAATTCCTTCATGTGGGCTTTTTTGACACTTGTGCAGTAGATCGCATCGTTGCTGTTTACAACATATGTCTGAAGCGGATCAAGCATGGCCAGAACAGCAGCCGCTTGGGCACCACATGCTTGACCAGACATATGATGACCTCCCATGCAGTCCATTGGCAACAGCACTTGAAAGACCCACATAAAAAAGACCCACATCAAAGAAAAAGGCGGACTTCTCCTTGCTCCTTATCTGGGATCTCCAACCCCACTATACCTCCAGTCCTCTCCAAAAACCTGCACCGAGAGGAAGGAAGGTATAGCAATAGGTGTCCCAAGTACTTGCAGCCAATCTTCTATTTTAGCAGGCAAATTTCCCTACCCCAGTTGCTAAACCATAAAAAGAAATCCGGCCCCAGCCATCCACATGCTCATCCTCTGAATGCTAGCTTGGCCAAATTTCTAGCACTGCGACTGCTGCCTTTTCAGCTGGTAGACTCTGCCCCCTTTTGCAAATTTGTGGTATGTGCTGTACCTCAGTGACAGGTTCCAAAATGCCATTTCCTGACACATCATGGCAGCACACACTGGGTTGTGACTCTACCCCCACAACCTGACAGGATTGGTTAGCTATAAATTTGAAGGAGAGGCACCCCACTTCATTCCTTTTTTTTTTCCTCATCCAACAAGATTGGAAAGACAAGACTCTGCACCCTTACCGTATTCGCCCCACCAGGTTAGCCTCTCCTGGTTGGAAGTCTCTCCTGTTCAGCCTCTAAAGGAGTCTTTATGGAGAGTGCCCCACTGTGGTGGTCTCAGGGGCAAGGATTTCTGGCATATACAAGCTTTAAAGAGGCTTAAAGAAATCGCAGTGGCTTCCTACCTGACTCCTGTAAGTGTGTAATTTCCTTTAGTTTTTGTGTGTTCTGCTGGGCTCTATAGTTCTTCAGGCAAGGGGGAGTCTCCAAGATGGCTGCAGTGTCCTCATCAGCTTTCTGCACAGGTGCTGGGGGAAGTGAGGTCATACCACTGTAACTTTTGCCCTTCTCCAAGATGGCGCCCGAGACTACACAGCACTACTGCACATGTTCGGTGATGTCATTTCCAGCACAATGGAGGAGGGGAATTTAAAAAGCCTTGTAATCTGTCAGGCATATTACAAAAGGATTTTCCTTAGCATTTTTTGCTGCCCTCAGTCTCAGGTAAGTCCACATCTCTTTTGCGTGTGTTAATAAGTGATCTTTTTATGTCTGTGACTACTTGTGCAATTCTATACTGTATGCTTTCTAGATACTGTCTTCTGGTGCACTGTTTTCATGGAAGCCACTGCCCAAGCAGCCCATACTCATCATATGAGTTAAGAGGTGCCAGCATTAATGGTAGGTATGAAGGAGAGAAAAAAGAGTGCATATTCGCTAATCCTGTGATTTCTGGTAGCCTTCCAGGTCTAAATCTACCGATTCCAAGCATCACGGATGCTCTAGTCATACTTCAAGTCATGGGAGATCTAGAAGAATTTGCTCAAGATCTTCATCTCGCCATCATCACTCTGGCACGCAGCCACTGTCATTATAGTCACTCACACCAGAGTCGCTCATATAGAAGGCTACCTTCTCCCTGTCATGAAAGGAGCTATCACACCCACCCTGCAGCAAATGCTTGCTGGGTGTGCGGAGCTCCAGCTTTGCCTGACAAATTGGCCTGCCAGGCATGCTTCAATGAGGTAACCAGAGAAAAGGAATCTGATGTAAGAGAGGTGACTGACCTCATCAGAGATCTTGGATCTTGGAGACATCACTTCCTGAACAAGACAAGGCCAGCCCAAGCACATCTTCCATAGCTCAGAATCCGCCCATAGATTCAGATTCAGTTTCTGACAATGTTGATGTGGAGACCACTACTGGATTTGACTTTACTCTAGTGGAGCCCTTCATAAAGTCAGTGAAGGAAGCCAAAGGATGGGAGGAGGTGAAAGAGACCCCTTTTCAAGGTTCGGGAGTACTTCCCTAATCTAAAGAGGGAACCAGAGTCCTTTCCCTTTATCGAAGATCTCATCAAGGATGAGTGGGAGAGAATGGACAAGAGAGCTAATCTGAATAACAGATTTACTAAACTTTATCTTTTGAAAGAACAAAAGGTCGAGGCTTCCTTGATGGGACTTGCAAGACACGTTACTTTACCCATAGAGGATGTAGTAACTTTGTGGGACGTGTTGGATCGAAAAATTGATCAAGACACAAGAAAAGCATATTGCATAGCAGGTGGCGCATGTAAACCTGCAATAGCATTAGCCGCAGTAGGAAAAGCGATTTCTGGTTAGTCTGCCAATATAGAAAAATCTGTTCATGAGGGGGCTGACCAGGAGAAGATAATCCGTTCTCTTCAAGAATTGAAACTGGCAGGTGATTTTGTGGCAGAAGCTGCAGTGGATGTAATTCGTTCCTCTGCCAGGACTATGCTGGCATCAGTTACAGCAGAAGAGATCTATGGCTCAAGCCATGGGTGGCAGATGCTGCATTAAAGTCTAACTGGTGCAAGATCCCTTATGATAGAGTTAACCTCTTTGGATCAAAGTTGGATTCGGCAATCTCCAAAGTAACAGTTGGAAAGTCGGATCTGATTCATTCTGACCAGCGTCCCAAACGACAGAAGGGTCCTACATTCTGTGGTTTGGAACGCCGGAGAGATACAGGGAGACGAAGACATACAAAGCAGGTAGAGAATTCAAAAGGAATTGAAATAATCCACAATCATCATTTTTGAGACTTCAGAAGTCTAAGACCACCTTGTCAGGGGAAAACCAGAAGTCTTTTTGAGGGTGCGCCCGTCCTACCTGGGAAAGTGGGAGCCAGACTCAAAACAATTGAGCAGGTATGGACGGAACACATAAAGGAGGCGTAAAGTAAGGTCACAGATGGAAGTTTATAGAAGAAACACCAAAAAAACAAAAACCTTTTCAGTCAACCAGACTGCCCTCATCTTCAATCAAGAGGAGATTACTGCTCAAGTATGTGGCGAAGCTAGTAATGAAGGGGGCAATATTGGAAGTTCCAATTTCCCAAAGAGGAAAGGGGTATTGCTCCCCTCTATTCCTGGTAAGGAAAAAGACAGGCGACTTACGGCCTGTTATGGACCTAAAGGGACTCAACAGAAGCATTACATAGTTACATAGTTACATAGTTAGTCAGGTTGAAAAAAAGACACAAGTCCATCCAGTTCAACCTTAAAAAAATTCAAGTAGAAGCTTTCAAATGGAGAGCCTCCAATCAATTTTGTTAGCTGTAAACTTAGGAGATTGGATGCTTTGCGTAGATTTATTGGATACTTATCTTCTCATGCCCATATACCCCGCTTTTCAAACGTATATGTGATTCTCGGTCAACCATCAACATTCCAGTTTCAGTGTCTCCCGTTCGGTATCTCCTCTGCTCCCAGGACATTTACCAAGACTCTTCTTCCTGTGATCACGTTCCTAATAGATAAAGGCCTGCGGCTCCATCATTAGACAATTTCCTGCTCTTAACGGACTGTCGGGAAACACTGATTCTTCATCGAGATATACTGATCAACTCGCTTCAAAGTTTCAGGTGGTTGATCAATTGGAAGAAGAGCAGGCTTCAGCCCACTCAAAATGTGATTTACTTAGGGGTGGAGCTGCACACGTTATTAAACAGGGTCAGTCTACCTCAGGAAAAGATAGGGCCCTTATTACGGAATCTGTCTGAGCATTCTAGGGTCAACATCGGCCACTCTACCGCTGATCCAATGGGCACAATGGCATATGAGGACATTGCAGTACTCATATCTTAGCCAGTGGAGGGGAACATCAGTGCTCCAGTTGATCACCATTCATCGAACCGTGAAGCAGGCAATTTGGTGGTGGATGCATACAGACAATATAAGACACAGACCGAAAGTCCACCCAGAACCTGAGGTGATCACCTCGGATGCCAGCCAGGCAGGTTGGGGAACCCATTAATGGAACCAGGCGGCTCAAGGACAATGGCAATTCCAAGCAAGGGATCTGGTATCGAATGTCTTAGCCCCTGTACACACGGTCGGAGATTTCCACAACCAAATCCGTCGGATTTTGGCCGTCGGATTTTGGCCGTCGGATCTTGTCCGAAACTGTTGCATACACACGGTCTGACAAAGTTGGCGAAAAATCCGATCTTTCAGAACGTGATGACGTAATTTCGTTACGATGGGACTACATTCAGGCTAGTAGCCAATAGCTTTGATGTAGGAATTTGATCTGAGCATGCGTGGCACTTGGTCCGATCAAAATTCTCTACACATGATCGGAGTATGTCCGACCGGCCCAGTTGGTCGGGAAATATTTCCAACATGTTGGAAAATTGGGTCCGACGGATATTCCGACGGAATCAGTCCGATGCATACCACACACAGACGGATTATCCGACGATACGGTCCGATAGGACACATTCCGACGGATTCTCCGACCGTGTGTACAAGGGCTTTAGAGCTCCTAGCTTTTGGCCCATCCTTGAAGGGGAAGGGTGTTCTAGTCCGGATGGACAACAAAGTGGCAGTAATGTGTATATACAGAGACAAGGAGGTACCAGAAGCAGTACATTGTTGTAGGAAGTCCGTCCCATCCTAGAATGGGTTTAGATATTTCTATTAGATCTGCCAGCAGTATATGTCCCAGCAGCTCAGAACCTGCTAGCCGACTGTTTTGAGCAGGGGGTTCTTGTCAAACAACGAATGGTCCCTGAATCTAAAAGTCTTTAATCTCCTGACCCAAACTTGAGGAATTCCCGTAAATCGATCTGGCAGCAGCACCCTCAAACACAAAGTGTCAGAGGTTCCTTTTTTTATTTCCACCAACACCTTTTTGATTGCAAGGTTCCTATCGAAGCTCAGGAGATCTTCAGCATCAGTGGTAGCGATCATTCCTTTTTGGCCCAGGAGGCCTTGGTTTACGACTCTGCTACAGCTCAGTCTGGGGGACCCACTACCTCTTCCATTATCACCATTATCTTCACCAAGGTCCGTTCCTCCATCCAGCCCCAGAGAAGATCCATCTGATGGCCTGGATGGTGAGAGGATTAGGTTCCTAGAGCAAGGTTGCTCACAGGAGGTCGTTTCAACATTACTCCAGGCTAGGAAATACATGACTAATGTCACTTATGACAGAATATGGGACAAGTTCATGTCTATGGCCCAATAGAATGATTGGGACCCTTTATCTCTGGAAGTGCCGCAAGTTTTGGAATTCTTTCAAGCAGGTTTATCCAGAGGGCTCAATTCAAGTACACTCAAAGTACAGGTTTCAGCTCTTTTAGCTAAGACGGTGTCAAGTGAGCCAATCACACTCTTCTTATACAATTTATAAGAGCGTGTGTCAAGATCAGGCCTCCAAGAAGACAGAGTTTTCCAGCATGGGATTTATCGATAGGGTTTTCAGGACTATCAGTCTCCTTTCCATCCAGCTGATTCAATCACACTATGGAACTTAGTTTTAAAGTTAACATTCTTATAGCTATCAATTCTGCTAAAAGAGTTTAGGAAATACAGGCGTTAACGATTTCAGAGCCATACATGGTCCTTTACCCAGACAAGGTGGTACTGAAACCTTCAGACCAATTCACTCCAAAGGTGTCGTCATCCTTCCATCACAATCAAGAAATCAATCTTCCATCATTTACAGATAATTTAAGGTCAACCACATGCGTTGGATGTTAAGACTACTAATAGAAATTATCTATCAGCTACAGTCTTTCAGGAAGACCGAAAGTCTATTAGTGATTCCCCATGGGGGGGAGAAGAGGCCAGATGGCATCATCCCACAGCATTGCATCTTGGTTGGTCAAGACAATCAAAGCTTATGACATTCAGAATATGCCTATACCTGGAGACATCAGGACTCATTCAACAAGGGCAGTGGCAGCTTCCTCGGCAGCGTATCACAGAGTGTCTCCCGAGACAATTTGCAGGGCAGCTACCTGGTCCTCCAGGCATACTTTCATGTCCCACTATAGAATGGATTCGGCTCAGTTATCAACGGTAGATTTTGGAAGAGCCGTTGTTCGAGCTAATTCTTCTTCCCCTTATTTAGGATGATAGTTACAGAGAATGAAGTGGGATGCCTCTCCTTCAAATTTATTGCAAACCAATCCTGTCAGGTTGTGGGGGCAGAGTCACAACCCAGTGTGTGCTGCCATGGGGATGCATCTGGAAAGGAAAATTACAGAAAGGTGAGTATACAATTTTCCGTTTTCTTTTCACGGAAGGCCATTCCGGCTCTCTAACAGCATGTGGAAGGCAATGTTTTGGCCTCATTGGACAGTTCAATCAGCAGTAAGGTGCATATTACCGCTGACTCATGGTCCTGCACTCATAGGCAGGGATGTTACTTTTCCTTTGTGGTGCACTAGGTAACTGCAGGCAGCTGGGAAGGGTGCAGGACAGGGTTCAGTATTGTTGGAGCTGGTTCCGCCACTACGCCTCCAAAATGCTAGTGGTGATTCTGCCACAGCTCTCTCCTCCACCTCCTCTTCTTCTTCCTCTATGGCCTCTTCTGCAGATTTGTCCTCTGAACCAGCAGTGCTCCGTAAACGTTCAAGGGCCTATGCAAGCACTCAGGCAAAAAGATGCCATGAGGTTCTTGAGTTGGTCTGCTTAGGGGACAGGAGCCACACTGGGGCAGAGATTCTATCAGCTCTGCAAGGGCAGGCTCAGAGGTTGATGCCACACCAGCTTCAGCTAGGAATGGTCTTATGCGACAATGGCACCAACCTTCTCTCCACCCTCCAACAGGGACACTTGACCCAAGTCCCATGTTTGGCACACAACCTGAATTTGGTGGTGGTT
Organism: Lithobates pipiens; assembly: GCF_037356315.1. Classification (NCBI taxonomy): domain Eukaryota; kingdom Metazoa; phylum Chordata; class Amphibia; order Anura; family Ranidae; genus Lithobates; species Lithobates pipiens. The sequence goes on from NW_027507718.1 coordinate 150,576,901, forward strand.
CTTGAGCAGGTACCCAGGCAGGCCAGAAATGTCTGGTCATTTCCGCTGGTCATACAATGCCAGTGCTCAGCTGGCTGACAGTCAAAGGGGATGTGACCTGCCCACCAACCGCCTCATTTGTGACATGCCCACCAGGTGGAACTCAACATTGGCAATGCTGCAGCAGCTGCACTCGCAGCAGAGGGCCATCAATGAGTACCTGTGTGAGTGGCACCAGGACAGGGTCAGGGGACTTGGCTTTTTTTCGCCACGCCAGTGGCTACTGATCAAGAATGCATGCACTGTCCTGTCACCATATGAGGAGGCCACGAGGATGGTGAGCAGCGACAATGCATGCATCAGTGATTCTGTCCCTCTTGTCTTCCTGTTGGAGCACACGCTTCGTGGAATAATGAACAGGGCACTTGAGGCAGAACAGCGGGAGGAAGAGGAGGACTTCCTTACCTCTCAAGGCCCCCTTTATCCAGATAGTATTCCTGCTGGCCCGCCAAACACACAGGAAGAAGAGGAGGGGGAGGAGGATTGTGTCAGCATAGACCTAGAGGATAACACTCAGCAGCAGTCTTCAAGTGATGGTTTTCAGTCCCCAGAAACCCAAGGAGTTGTACGTGGCTGGGAGGAGGTTGTTATGGATCATGTGATTCTTAGTGACCCAGAGGACTCAGAATCGAATGCCTTGGCAAACTTACACTGCATGGCCTCCCTGATTTTGCAAAGCCTGCAAAAGGACCCTAGGATTCATGGTATCAAGGAGAGGGATACAAGGGTAAGGTTGCAGAAAATATCATGCCTTCGCAGAGGGAGCAGGGGAAGCAGAGGATGAAACATCTTCAGGAAGCATTGAGGAAAGGTTTGTTAGTTTCCTGGTGCTATACAACGTGTTGCTGAGGCTTCGTTCTGTCAGGACTAGCAAGTGGAGACGGTGGCCGGCTGACTTTAGACAATTTTTCAGTCCTCCACATCAAGGTCTGATCAGTTCAAGCAACCATCACCAGCGTCTGCATTACATGGTGCAGGAATATCTAGGGGCAAGAACAGACTTGGAGACCTTTCCAACCTTTCCAACAGACCATCCACCCAGTTACTGGGTCTTGAGGGTGGACCACTGGCCAGAACTTGCTGAATATGCAATTGAACTACTGGCCTGTCCTGCATCCAGCATTCTTTCTGAAAGCACATTTAGTGCTGCTGGAGGGTTTGTAATGGATCATAGAATGCACCTGTGCACAGACTCCGTTGATAGGCTCATATTCATAAAAATGAATCAGTCTTTGATCAGCAACTATCAAGCACCTGATGCTGATGTAACTGATTGATTTTTCTATGGATTTGGGATCCCTTGAAAACTGCCTATTCCTCCTCAATCTTGAAAATGGTTTCCAAAAATATTTTTGGTTTAGGGCACCACTGCCTAAGGCCCAATTTTTCTGTCCCTGTTTAACAGGGGCATCTAATTACAATTTTGGATCTAATATTTCACAACGGGGCCCATTCCTGCGCCCAACAAGAGTATCTGTGAGGTGTTACAGTGTTGTGGCACCACCACTACCACCAAAGGCCCAATTTTTCTGCCCCTGTTTAATAGGGGCATGTAATTACAATTCTTGATATGAAATTTTATAGCAGGGCCCATTCCTGCGCCCACCAAGAGTAACTGTGAGGGCTTACAGTGTTGTTGATGTAACTGATTTGAATTTGTTAGGGATCTGGGATCCCTTGAAGACTGTCTATGCTGACTATCCTATTCCTCCTGAATCTTGATGATGCTAGCGTCCAACAATATTTTTATTTTAGGACAGCACCAATATCCAACGCCCAATTTTAACACCTGTTTAACAGGGGCATGTTATTTTAATTTTTGAACTATTTTTTTAACAGCAGGGCCCGTTCCTGCACCCAAAAAGTAACTGAGGAGTTACAGTGTTCTGACACCACCAACATCCAAGGCCCAATTTGTCTGTACTTTTTTGACTGGGGCATGTAATTTAAATTATTGAACTCCTTTTTAACAGCAGGGCCCGTTTCTGCGCCCAAGAGTGAAGCCCCATACACACTATCAGATTTTATGCAGATTTTTTTTTTCTTTCAGATTTACCAAAACCATGTAGTACAAGGGCCTGCCTGATTACATACAAATTGAAACTCCTAAGGTTTGACCTCATATTATATGGTTTTGGTAAATCTGAAGGAAAAAAATCAGCAGAAAATCTGATAGTGTGTGTGTATATGGCTTTACTGTGAGGGGTTAGAGTGTTCTGGCACCACCAACACCCAAGGCCCAATTTGTCTGAACATGTTTGACTAAGCCATGTTATTTCAATTATTGAACACATTTTTAACAGCAGGGCCATTTCTTGTGTCCAACATGAGTAACTGTGTATATTTTTTTTTTGCTTGGTATTTTTTTTATTTCCCACACCAATAATCTCCCTTGATTGGGATATATTAAGTTCTCCCTATCACTCATTAACATGATTCCCATCAACTTTTTGCTACTCATCTACCTGTTGGTCACATGTTAGTATGCATTAAACAATAGTCACATCCTATATATACATTATTATGCTTCATTACTCTATCTATTTATCTATCTATCTTATAATTTTATTTTTTTATTTTTTTATAGATGGACTTTCAATATGTGGCTCCCACTACCTTCCACTATCTTTGGGGGGTTCAATTTCCGGGGAGTGCCCTTCATGTTGTTTTTTTTCCATCTGTCTTAGGGATCACCGCCTCAGCTCCCGTGGCCGATGATCCAGCCGGTCCTTGCCCTCCACTACCTGTGCCCAGACTTATGACTTGCCTGTAAGCGGGGGATTTACTCTTGTACTATTTCCTTCTAATTATTATCCTACCTAATACTTACCTTTTAATACTTCTTTAGACATCTATACCCCATCTTCTCCTGAAGAGTGGCAATGTAGAAATCATTGTTCTTTGTTACCTCTTGGGCTGCATGTTTCATACAAAGTCCCAAACCTTGCTCTTTATTCAAATGTCGGGGATGGAGGTACATTTTAATGTCCTTATATAAAGTCCCAAATCCTTTTCTCAGTAACTGTGATGCCACATACACATGATCGGACTATCCGGCGGACAAACTGCCAGACTTTCCGAACGAGCAGACCTGCCCATACACGACCGGACTTTTCCGGCTGACTAGGTCCAGCGGACAATTCGCCGGACTATTGAAATGAACGGACTTGCTCACACACGGAGAAAAGTCTGTTAATTTTGAACGTGGCTCCAGGTAGACGGGACTAGTGAAGGAAGTGCATGTCGCCGCCTCCATCGACGAGATTGACACCTCGCTAGCCCCATCACCTGATATGGACTTAAAGGGGAACCCCTATGCTGAAAAAACGGCGTGGGGGTCCCCCCAAGGTCCATAGCAGACCCTTATCTGAGTACGCAGCCCGGCTGGTCAGGAAAGGGGGTGGGGACGAGCGAGAGCCCCCCTCCTGAGCTGTACCAAGCCACGTGCCCTCAACATGGGGGGTGCTTTGGGGAAGGGGGGCCCTGCGTCACGCCCACCCCAAAGCACCTTGTCCCCATGTTGATGCTGGCTGTTGGTTGTCGGGTCTGCGGGCAGGTTGTTTATCGGAATCCGGGAGCCCCCTTTAATAAGGTGGCCCCAAGATACCGGCCCCCCACCCTATGTGAATGAGTATGCGGTACAATGTACCCCTACCCATTCACCTGGTGAAAAAAGTGTAAATAAAAAAAACACAACACAAGTTTTTTAAATAATTTATTAGACAGCTCTGGTGGTCTTGTTCCGCCTTGGGGGGGTCTTCTCGCCAGACTCATCTGCTATCTTCTGCTCTTTTGCTAGTGGAGGAGCCTGGCTATCTTCTTTGCCGCCATCCGGGGGTCTTCTTCCGACTTCGGGGTCTTGTCCTGCTCTTCGGGGGTCTTGTCCCCCTCTTTGGTTCTTCTTGCCGGGCCTCCGCTATCTTCTTATACCTGCCGCACAACGCGTCCCTGGCATTGCAGCCAGAGAGAGCATTGTGTCAATATCGCAAGGAAGAAGAGCAGAAAAGAAGGCGGCGGCGACAGAAGACCGGGCCAACGCTAGTAAAAGAGCTATAAGAAGATAGCGGAGGCCTGGCAAGAAGAACTGAAGAGGGGGACAAAACCCTGAAGTCGGAAGAAGACCCTCGGACAGCGGCGCCGATGAAGAAGAGAGTCCGGCGAGAAGACCCCCAAGATGGAAGAAGACCACCGGAGCTGTCTAATAAATTATTTTAAAAACTTGTGTTGTGTTTTTTTATTTACACTTTTTTTCACCAGGTGAATGGGTAGGGGTACATCATACTCATTCACATATGGTGGAGGGCAGGTATCGGGGGGGGGCCCCCTTATTAAAGGGGGCTCCTGGATTCCGATAAGCCCCCCGCCCGCAGACCCCAACAACCAACAGCCAGGGTTGTCGGGAAGAGGCCCTTGTCCTCATCAACATGTACAAAGTGCTTTGGGGTGGGGGGCCGCACCCTTCACAAGTTGAGGGCACGCGGCCTGGTACGGCTCAGGAGGGGGGGGGCGCTCGCTCATCCCCACCCCCTTTCCTGACTGGCCAGGCTGCGTGCTCAGATAAGGGTCTGCTATGGACTATGGGGGGACCCCTGCACCTTTTTTGGTGTAGGGTTTCCCCTTTAAGTCTATACCAGGTGACGGGCTAGAGAGGTGTCAATCTCACCGATGGAGGTGGCGACATTCACTTCCTTCGCTAGTCCCGTCTACCTGGAGCCACGTTCAAAATGAACAGACTTTTCCCCGTGTGTGGGCAAGTCCGTTCATTTCAAAAGTCCGGCGCACTAGCACACAAACGGGCGGATTTCCCGCTGGACTGCCGAGTCCGGCGGACAATTTTGAGTCAAAACTTCTAAGTCCGCCAGACTTTTGGGAAGAAAAAGTCCACCGGAGCCCACACATGGGCGGATTGTTCGGCGGATGTGTACGAGGCATGAGGGGTTACAGTGTTCTGGCACCACCAACACTTAAGGCCCAATTTTTCTGCAGAGTGTATATAGTGCAGTCTGTATAGTGTGTGTGTGTATATGTACTGCAGTTCAGAGTATATAGTGCAGCCCATATAGTAATATGTCTCTATGGTGCAGTCAGTGTTTTTTTGTGTATGTGTGTGTGTGTGTGTAATATATATATATATATAGTGCAGTGCATTGAAATGGTTAAGTGGAAACCTATGACAGAATTAAGAAAAAAGCATGCCCCCCCACCCCACCCCAAAATCCACACCACGCCCTTTGGGTCTGGCATAGATTTCATAGATTTTAACCACTTCAGCCTCTGAAGATTTTACCCCCTTCCTGACCAGAGAAAAAATCAATAGTCTATTTATTGGTTTGCGCAAAAGTTATATGGTCTACAAACTAGGGTAAATTTTCTGGAGTTTGCACAGCTTTCAGTTTATGACTGCCTATCTAATTTCTTAAGGTGCTATAATAGCAGGGCAGTACAAGACCCCCCTAAATGTCCCCATTTTCGAAAGTAGACATCCCAAGGAATTTGCTGAGAGGCATGTTGAGCACATTAAATACTCTCAAGTGATTGAAAAATGACAAAAAATGTAATAAAAATGTACACAAAGTTGTCACTGAAATTATATATTGCTCACACATGCCATGGGTATATGCAAAATTACACCCCAAAATACATTTTGCTGCTTCTTTTGAGTATGGGAATACCACATGTGTGAGACTTTTTGGGAGCCTAGCCGTGTACAGGACCCCAAAATAACAATCACTGCCTTCGGGCTTTCTAAGGGCGTAAAATGGTGATTTCACTCCCAGATAGCACAAAATTCCCCCAAATGACCCCATTTGGAAAGTAGACACCCCAAGCTATTTGCTGAGAGGCATGATGAGGTTTTTTGTTTTTTTCCACAAAGTTGTCACTAAATGATATAATTCTCAAACATGCCATGGGTAGATTCTGCTGCTTCTCTTGAGTACAGGGATACCATGTGTGGGACTTATTGGGAGTCTAGCCGCGTACAGGAACCTGAAAACCAAGCACCGCCTTCAGGCTTTCTAAGGAAAAGTTGACACCCCAAGCTATTTGCTGAGAGGCATGTTGAGTATTTTGCAGATCTTGCTTTTTGTCACAAAGTTTTGAAAATAACAAAAAAAAAAAAAATACATTTTCCTTTTTCTTTCTTAATTTTTAAAATTAAATGAGAGCTGAAAAATACTCACCATACCTCTTAGCAAATAGCTTGGTTGTCTACATTCCACAATTGGGTCATTTAGGTTTTTTTTTTACCCCCTGGGGTACATGCACAAAGGGCAGGGGGTATGTCGCCTGTGCCACCACTACACATATTGAAAACAGCCAGCGGAAGCTGCTATTTTTTTTCCTTCTGTAAGGCTAGGAAGTCGGGCTGGGGGCACGGGCATAGGGCATAGCGGCTGGTGTAGCAGTATTGGTATCCTGTGTGAAGCCGAGCACAGAGCTGCTGCAGCCGAAGACAGCTGTGGGGAATTATCCCCCTTACATGCTGAGTGGTCGGCTGAATTTTAAAACACAGGCTGGATTCAAGCGAGACACAGGCTGGTTGGGAGGAGGGGACAGCAGCAAGCTGTATCGTCAAGACACATAAGGTTGCCACCTGTCCGGACATTCACCCAGACAGTTCGGGTTTTGAATCATGTGTCTGGGTTTCAGACCACCTAACACCTGGACACATTATTCAAACTGAACTATTGCTTCCCAGCAGAGTTTCTGGCTGCAGTTGTCTAAGCCAAGAGTGTCTTACACTCTCTTTCACACTGTCCAAAGCCAGCACTAATATTCCCCACCCAGATAGGAGAGGAGGGAAGGCTTGACCTGCTCCTTTTCCTCCCGCCCCTACCCTTTTGTGTCTGCCCACACTGCAATCCCTGGTGCTGTGTCTCAGGAAAGGGAAGTGGCGGTGGGAAATTTGAAGCCTAGCAGGCGCAGATACATCTGGGTGAGAGGTGCTGACTACCAACCTGTCTGTGACTGAAGTCTCCCCCCTCCCCACTTCTCTATTCTGAAATACAGGGACTGGAGAGAGAGCACCCACTGCTGAGCTCTGAGGAAGAAGGGATGGTCCCTTCGAAACGCGTCAGTGGTAGTGAGTTGTGTGAGCTCCTCTGTGATCTCTGAAGAGTCCTGCTTGTCTGTTACTAGATGCTGCTACTTGATGAATACAGCAACTATACAATTGCTTGTGAGTAGTTTTCTTTTTATGTTTTCAATAAATACGTATCCAAAAGGATAATGCACAAGGCTGGTGCGTCCTCTTTTCTTTCTTGATTTTTAGGGTTCCCCACCCTTGTGGGCAGCAAGGCCAGTGTGTGTGTTTTTCCATAGCCGGTCTGGTGGTCCGCTTATGCGCAGGAGTGCTTTCGTTTTGTTTCTGTAACTTCTCTATCCTGCCGCTGAGTGTGCACACTAAGGTAAATCAGGGTCCTCTACAGCACCCCTTACATCAGAGTTCCCCTTTACATTAAAGTTCCTTTTTAAAGTGTAAGTGGGAACTCTGATGTAAAGGGGGCTCTAGGAACACTGAATAAAGGGAAATACAGAAAACTCTGTAAGTGGGGCTCTGGTTACTAGAGACACCTTTACATAAAAGTTCCCCTTTTCATCAGAGGGTGCAGTGTTCCCACTTACATTAGAGTCCTCTCTGTACAGAGTTCTCAGCATTCCTCATTAAATCAGGGTTGCCAGAGCATCCCTTATGTCTCTCTTACATCAGAGTCTGCAGAGTCCCCCCTTACAATAGGGTGACCAGATGTCCCCGGTGTTAAGGGGACAGTCCCCAGATTGAGGACACTGTCCCCGGACCAAGTCTGTGCCCGGTTTTATCCCCAGATTTAACTTCAACAGGAGCTGGGACAATTTTCAAAGACAGTCAGTGCAGAATAAAAAATAAATACATCTGAATTACACACCCCGCTCCTACTAGTTTAGGGGGTGTATTTTTTTCCCCCATTATCTGTATCCCTTTCTGATGATGATGTGTTGGTCAGAGCAGATGGACTATTTCTTCAGTTTCCGGCACATGCCTATTCAGCTCCGCTCACATGTTCTTCTACCTTGGCTCAAATCCAGGCCAGCCGCCTGCCTGCTTATCTCCTTGCCTTCTTCGGCAGAGTCATTTTCCTCCGCTGCCCACCCAGTAGTAGCTGGGGCCCAGAGAGTGAGACCCGAGAGGCTGTGAGGCAGGTGGAGGCGGCAACAGCCAGATAGAGGCAGCTGAGCTCAGCTGACGATGTCCAGCAGCAGGAATAGAGGGGAAGCAGATCCAATCGTGGGGCTGCCAGTGCCTTCAAGGCTTCAACACAGGTGTGCTTTGGGGGTGTCTGTGAATAGACTGCATTGCACTGTGTCTGTCTCTCTGGCATAATGGATGGTATAAGAACTTACAGGCAGCAGGCACTTATTGGTCATAAGTTAACAAACTCAGCACCCATGTTATGTGACACACTGACAGAGCCAGCCAGAACCATGATAGAGTGCCTGCTGCCTGTGAGTTATCATAATGTTGATGATCTTAACCAGTTGCCGATCGCCTGATAGCAGATTTACTACTACAGGGCGGCCGCGCAGGATCGCTTATGTATGTGATCCTGCATTTCTGGGTATCAGAGCTAATCAGTGGATCTGGCAGACTCGACTAGTGGTAAACAAGGCAGTTTGCCATTCTGTCAGTGTGGAAGACATTGATCCTGTGTCCAGGTACAGGGATCTATGTGTTCGCTTAGTAAAAGCACCCGCCCCCCCGCCACAGTGAGAAAACACTTGTTAGGCACACAGTTAAACCATTGCTTGCCCTAGATGTTATCCCCTTCCCAGCTAGTATTAGTGTCAAAAGTGTCACTTAGTGTCCGATTTGTCCACCGCAATATCGCAGTCCCGATATGAGTCGCTGAATGCCGTCATTACTAGTAAAAAAAAAAATGTCTCCGGATTTCATTTTAAAAATCTGGTCACCTTACAGTGTAAGGTAACTCTGCGAGTTCAGATGTAACAGGAAACTGAGGCTTCAGATGAAAATGGGAACTCTGTGGATTCTTGTGATTAAATAACATTTCTAATCATATGAAGTTAATCGCAAAATATATACAGTATATATACACTATAAAAAAAAAACTTGCTGTGCGCCACTAAAGTGTTTGGGTTTGACTTGAAGAAAAGGGGGCAACCCTAGGGACACACCCTGAATGAGGGGTGGCACAGGGGGACAGAGGCTGTATAAGGCGTGGCACAGGGGGACAGAGGCTGAATGAGGCGTGACACAGGGGGACAGAGGCTGGATGAGGCGTGACACAGGGGGACAGAGGCTGGATGAGGCTTGACACAGGGGGGCAGAGGCTGGATGAGGCGTGACACACGGGGACACAGGGTGGATGAGGGGTGACACAGAGGGACAGAGGCTGGATGAGGGGTCATACAGAGGGACACAGATTGGATGAGGGATGACACAGGGGGCACAGGCTGGATGAGGGGGGACACAGGGGTACAGAGGCTGGATGAGGGGGGGCACAGGCTGGATGAGGGGGGACACAGGGGGACAGAGGCTGGATGAGGGGTGACACAGGCTGGATGAGGAGTGACACAAGGGGACACAAGCTGGATGAGGTGTGACAGGGGGACACAGGCTGGATGAGGGGGTGACACAGGCTGGGTGAGGGGGGGCAGGGGGACACAGGCTGGATGAGGGTTGACACAGAGGGACACAGGCTGTATGAGGGTTGACACAGGGAGATACAGGGTGGATGAGGGGTCCCCTATGGCACCCCCTCATTCAACCTGTGTCACCCCCTCATTCAACCTGTGTCACCCCCTCATGCAGCCTGTGTCCCATCCTCCCAACCAGCCTGTGTCCCGCTGTCATCCAGATCCAGTCTGTTTCTCTATAATTCAGCCGATCATTCGGCATGTAAGGGGTTATTTCACCTCAGTTGTCTTTGGCTGTAGCAGCTCTGCACTCAGCTTGTTTTGCCTTTAAACCGGCACATGCGCAGTCACAGCAAGGGATACCTACTTTTACGGGATATCAATCTTACTGCTATACCAGCTGCTTTTGCATTCTGGGCGGGACTTCCTGTCCTGCGCTGAGGAGGTGCCACCTACAGACGTAACGTGTACAGGAGTCAGGTGTCACGTATGATGTCACCCACGGCCATCTTGTTGGTTTGACAAATACATTCTATGCCTACATGCCGGTACTTGGATCTGAGTGCGGTTTAATGTAAGTGCACATTCGTTATATTTTTTACTATTAAACATTTAAACACAGAGCATTAGATCGGTCTGTTCTCTCTTATACGTGTGATTGAATTGCCCATTGACTTTGATCTGAGGACGGTATTCGGAATGAGGATCTGTGTGTCCAGTGATCTATACACTGCATTGACCTGTTTCAAGTCAAATGCTGGAGGTGAGAGGCCATCTTTATTTGTGGTGGAGGGATTACAATCACCGGACCTACCATTCTTTGTGTTTCACTGCACCAATCCGCTAATTATACTGTCTCCACGTGTACCAGTTGGGACTGCTTTAGTGATATTTACTGATTATAGACATTTAATGAATTGCACAGCACTGTTTTTATTTAATGTCTGTAGCACTAACCCCCGAAGGAGCTGCTGGTTAGACTGGGCTTACCGTTACCTTCTTTCTCTTCACTTCACGTCTAGGGGTGTCCTGTGGTAGATGGCCCACTAACTTGAGATTTTATTTGCAAAAAAAGTAGACAATGAACAGTCTCATAAAATGGGATCAGAGGTTGGAAAGGAAGTTCAGGTACTCTTAGGCCGCGTACACACGGGCAGACTGTATGGCCTACTTAGTCCGTCATACAATCCGACGGACAGTCCGTCATACTTTCGAATGAACGTACTTGACCACACACGGATGCACAAACAGTCCGTCGAAAGCTTGCGCGATGACGTGTACAGCACGTACGACGGGACTAGAAATAGGAAGTCCAATACACAGCAATGCACCCTTCCGCCGTGTAAATCCTTTCTGAGCATGCGCCATTCTTAGTCCGTCGAACTAACCTACTGACGAGCGGATTGTCCGCTGAAACCAAAGTATGACGGACAGAATTTCGAAAAAATCCGAAATACTTAGTATGTCAGACTGCACGCTGAAAAAGTCCGCTGAAGCCCACACACGAGCGGACTGTCCGCTGAAATGTGTTTCGACGGACTAAGTAGGCCATACAGTCCGCCCGTGTGTACGCGGCCTTAGTGCCAAAGTCAATATTGAAGAACTTGCTTACTTTGAATGCATCCAGAGAATAGCCATTCACAACTGGATGTTCACTCAAGTTGGACAGTCCCTCTCTCACAAGGCCGCAGCCAACAAGGTGCTTACTCAGGAACAAGTCTCTGCCACAGACGTTGTTGTAGAACATACAAGGATAAGTCTCTGCCACAGAGGTTGTTTTAGAACACGTAAGAAATCTAAACTTGTAGAACACTCGTGTGATGCCTGGATCTTTCAGCCAGCTTGGTGATATCCACGAGACCGGATTCTCTTGGGTACTTCAGCTCCTCCAGGCTCTTGCTAAGAAACCAACCTGTACGTGGCTTTCTTCTGAAGAGTCCTCCACTAGGATAGCATGAATCACTGGGTCTCTCCCAAACCGGAGACGGCACCCAAACACTACAGAATCCTCCTTTAGTTTCCTTGCCTCGGGCTAGCCAGCCCCGAGACAACAAGATCGGGTGGATCCGCACCCCAGGCCATAGCCTTCCCGGGGGCAGGTCAGGAGGACCAGGACCATGAAGTCAGTACATCCTTCTGGACCAAAACCCCAAAGCATGTGACCTCCGCATCTTAAATACCCTCTCCCAGAAAGCACAGCAAGAGCGTCACTCCCACTGGGCGGACCCTGAGAGAGTAACTTAAGCACCCAACCAGACCATAGTTCCATTTTTTTTTTCTTCTATAACAGTGCTAATTGTGCCAACGCATGCCACCTAGTGATATGAGCCGCTAAGGTGTAGTCTCTTCCTAGAACAGGTTCTGTGTCCAGTAAAGTAATCTTGACACAACGGGTTTTCTTTTTTATGTTTAACTGGCCCTGTCTAACTACCCTATAGTTCTGTAGTTCCAGTAGAAAATGCAAAAAGATAAAGGCCAAGAGAAACTCTCCTTGCAAATTCAGACTTGACTGAGGAACAGTTCACCAGTAGAAATGGGGATCAGGCAAAGTTAAATATTTCCCCTGTGCATCCACAGTGGTAATGAAATAAACTGTACTGTCTTTGTTCGGTCTGCAAATCACAATTTGCACAAACATAAATGTGCCGACCATTACTCCAATGCTGTAGACATCCGACAAACCGTTCATACAGCTCCGGTGAAAAAGCCTTTTTGCAAAGCGGCTTTGGTACTTTTAAGTAGTTCCAGACATCGTCCTCGTACCATGCCTCGCGGTTCTCCTCAATTTTCATAATGTCCCTTGGGACATAGGGGAATTCCAATCCGTACTCATTAGCTATTCTCTTGGATGAAGGAGTCGCTGTGACCTTGCAAGTCTTGGCAGTGTGCGGGCACTTCCTTGTGTGGGCAAATTCACGGGTTTAGGGAGAGTCACATTTACCGTGATGTGGTTTTCCGCACTTGCCGTTCCACCCCGTGAGATTAAAGATAGCCAGTCCGAAACATCTGTACAAGTGGCGGCTATATCATCCACTGCAGCCCACAACAACTCCTGAGACAATGTCCCAAAAATGCCATTGTCCCCAGTGTCTGACAAAGACTCTAACTCTGAATCTTGATATTCTTCTGCCGGTAAATAATTCACTAGAGATTTACTTACAGTCTGAGCTTTTTCCGATGCAACCTTCTTCTGCCAATTGGGTCCAACCGGACTCTGTAGCGGTTTTTCCATGTCTGTTCCAGGAAGACTTTGTACGCCCCACTTTCTCCAAAGGAGACAGGGTAATTTCAGTAATGGTAGTAGAAGCAGTGTCCATCTGCTCCAAAGTGGTCTCCTCTGCAGTCGCTGTGATGGAAGTAGCGACATCTCTCTCAGAGGTGTCAGCAACGACAGGTATCACCGCTGTGGGGGGCCTCACTAAAGGAGTAAAGATTGCCGACTCCTCAGCTGTCACGCCTATGGCCCAGTCCATGCGGTAGGCCCGTGGTAGGGCAATTGACTGCTCCACTTTAAAGAAACACTCCCCACAGGTAGAACAACAAAAAATGGCCCGGGGTTCACGAACAGTCTCACACTTTCCACACAACATCCCCAGGGCCTCAACATCTCCCGATGCGTACAGGACGAACCACCCTTGAGGGGCCAGACGAATCCCTGTATCCGTCAGAGTAGCTCCCGGGAGTGTCACTCCCATCATACCTTCTCTCAACGGCATACGGGGTCCCATGCTGGGCGGCATTCCCGGAGCTTGAAACATTTTCGCGTTGAGAGCCTTTTCCTCCAACACTGTGAGAGAAAAAAAACTAGACTAGCTTTTTCTCCTTCCGCAACACACTCTCACAAGGTGCCTCATGCAGGAAAAGAACAGCGCCAACTCCTCCCACTAATTTCTTGGGCTGCATAACTTTGCAGGCTTTTCGGCAAGGGCTCCTCCCACCCTTATGCACCGCAGTGAAAGTCTGAGTAAAGATGGCGCTGATGGTGCAGCTCAAAACGCAACCCTCTGTCCTATATTTTACCACATCTACAGTTCTTGCGAGGGGTAAGGGTAAATCCCGGACTGCGAGCCCCCACATGTAGCACTGACCCCCGAAGGAGCTGTTGGTTTGAATTGGGCCTGCGCTCTACCGAGAAACTCCACTAACTTGACCCAATCCCCTTGGCACAGCTGTGGTGCAATGTAATACAGTACAATATAAAACAATGCAAAGAACTGCATTATACCCTCAGAAATATTGTTTACTGCAAAATATTTAAACAGGTGGTTACATAAATTGTGCTGTCATCCCAACATAGGACGACGACACTATATGTTCCAATATAAAACAATATAAACTGTTTATATATACATATATAAACCTGAGTGCTCCCCTGCTTAAAAGCTATATGTGAGGCCTCACTTAAAGTACCTTATCTGGGGTCTTCTTTTCTTTGCTAGTTAGTCACTCTTTTGTATTTGTAATCCAAAGTTCACGGAGGATTAAGCTGAAATGCTACTGGTGCAACTCCAGTAACTTATTTAAAATGCTTGAGGTGCCAAGGTAAATAGGCCTCAAGCCTGCTCAGTGTTAGTTGCTTTGCCATGCCTCCATGGAACTGCAGGTTCCAGTGAGGTCTGTATGTGAGTTTAACTGCATGCAAAGGTTAACAAACAGTGGGCCGTAACCCGCTCGCCAACTGGATCAGAGTTCCACATGATCACTTTGGTGATTGTAGTTTGCCTCTCCATCAGCTGGGCCAGATGCTCTGTATCGCTTCGCTGAATCAATCTGGTTCTCCGATTCTCCGCTGAGTGGCTCTGGACCTTCTCAATCTCAATCCCACTGTCTTTCAGGCTCCGTCAGGTCATCTCACAAACAGGCTGGCACTCTGCGATGGCTGTCGGCTGCTGTCTCCAGGAAGCCTCCCCACAGATCTGCACAGACAGGCAGCATGGTCCCTAGAGACCTAAAATGGCCGGTCCCTTTTATCCCCTACCCAGCATGCACTGCGTAAGAGTGTTCATGGGTAGGTCACACGGACTCCAGGGTAACAAGGTCTACCTTCAGAATCCAAACAGTCACTTCCTGTACAAGTCTCAAGGTTGTTCTGAGGTAAATAATAAATAGGTGCTTTACCCCATTCGATCGCTAGATGGCTCTGGTACGAAACCACAGTAATGTCCATTAACTTACATTACATAACCACATTAATAGGCAAGGATGGCAGCGCTACACACTCTTCCTGCTTTAACTCTTTGGTCCCCAAAGAGGCTCAAATTGCTGGCTCTATCCTGTATCTTAGCATCTATATGGTTATATAATACGGACAGAGGAGCTTCCCACCAGTTGCCATATGATGGGGATGTGCCAAGGGGTGAGGTGGGGATGTCCCCTACTGAATCAGTAGTAGAGGGACCAGACAGTTCAGGGTTTCTTTTGCTGACAAACTGGGAGGCTTCAGAGCATTCTCCCAATGTATCATAGGTCAGTCTGCAGGCGGGCGAATGTCTCTTTGCACTTTCAGGGTGTCCATTTCTTTCTGGCAAGTATCTTCAACCCCTCTCTGAGTGTCTGCAGCTGGAGAGTAACTTAGAGTACTGGGTTCTTCTGTAGGATAAATTTCTGGTACAAGTTCTGGGGCCTCTGCTCTGAGAGTCCCATCATTATCTTCTTCCACTTCTGAAAAGTCACCAGCATCTGCTTCTGAAGTTTCTGTAGGCCACAACCAACTCAGCTCTACTTCCTCATCTTCCTCTGTAGAAGGCGTAAGCTGAGATCTGGTTGTTGGCCTACTCACATCGGTGGATGAGGATGAGGGTTCCCCCTCTGTACTTATCCTAACTGCCTAAGTGAGAGGCAAGAGATGGTTCCTGTGCCAAGTCTTCACTGGTCCAGTTTTTTCTTCTTGCTTAATTTCATATACTGGGAGCCCTGGAAGTTTCCTACACACAACATAAGGCTGCGATCTCCAGCGATCAGCCAGCTTATGCTTGCCTGGGATACCTATATTCCTTAGCAAAACCTGGTCACCTGGCTGAAGATCTTGGACCCTCACTTTCAGGTCAAAGTTCCTCTTGTTCCTCTCTCCCCTGGAGCTCGATGTGGCTTGGGCCTGCTCGTAAGCAATTTTCTCCTCAGCCTATCCACATATCCTCTATGGGAGGTCTCTTTTGTGTGATCCAAGGAGGTTCCAAAAGTCAGATCCACTAACAATCAGGCTTCACAGCCAAACATTAGTCGGTAGGGGGAGTACCCAGTGGCGTCACTCTTGGGACTATTGTAGGCATGGGCCAGTGCCGTGATGTTGTCTACTCCGGTGGGGTTTCTGCTCCGCAGTCAATGTCCCCAACATATTCAGGAGGGTCCTGTTGAACCTTTCTGGCTGAGGGTGGATGATAAGGAGTAGTTCTGGACTTCTGTATGCCTAGCAAATCCAGCAGTCTTTTAATCAATCTGCTCTCGAAGTCTCTCCCTTGGTCCAAATGTATCCTTTGAGGTAAGCCACAATGACGAAGAATTTTTCAACGAGAGTCTTTGCCAATGTGGTTGCTTTCTGGTCTCTAGTGGGAAAGGCCTGGGCTAAACAGAGAAAGTCTATGCAAACCAGGTCCATTGGGCCCTGGCTCTCCCAGTTTGCCCACTGGGGCAGCCCTTCCGTTGTATGCATCTGAGGTAGGAATGACAGTAATTCTTCACTTCTTTCCACATGTAGGGCCAGTAGAATCTGTCCTTCACTAATTGAACGGTCCTTTCGGCTCCCAAATGGCCATGGTGGTCATGTAGGGCAATCAGTACCCTCTCTCTGTGCTTTTCCGACAAGAACAGCTGTTACTTCTCTTCTGGATCATCGGAGGGGCCCCTTTGGTAGACCACCCCTTGTTGCAATTGCAACCAATCCCATTCCTTCAACAACAGCCAGGCTTCCTTACTGGGGCTCTTCTACAGTACCTCAGACCGTTGGTGTTCCAATGCCTTCAGCACCATTCCGCACAATGGGTCTTCCTCTTGATCTCGTCTGAGATCCTTCCTGGATAGCTTGGGAAGACCTTCTTGCACAACCTGGGAGACATTGCAATAGCACCTGGAGACTCCCACTGAGGACAGTCCTATTTCTTCGGCTCTGGCCCCACCTTTTCCATATTGACTTGTCCCTTCACACAGGGCTCTTACCCCTTCTGGGGTAAGCGGAGTCCAGTCTTCTGAGGGATCCTGAGGGTTGTGGGGCCTTCTGGACAGAGCATCCGCATCTCGGTTACCAACTCCTGGTCTATACTTCAGGCTGAAGGTAAATGCCGAAAGAGCAGCTAGCCACCTGTGACCAGTGGCGTCCAGCTTTGCAGTGATAAGCAAGGAAGTGAGGGGGTTGTTGTCCGTCTTCACTACAAATTCAGCCCCGTACAGGTAGTCCTTCAGCTTGTCTACCACTGCCCACTTCAGAGCCAGAAATTCAAGCTTGTGAGGCGGATAGTTTTTTTTCAGCAGGGATCAAACTTCTGCTCACATAGGCAATGGGTCGCAGGTGCCCTTCATGCTCTTGGTAGAGCACTCCTCCCAGCCCGTCTCGACTGGCATCCATGTGCAGCTCGTAAGGCTTGGTAGGGTCGACATAGGCCAAGACCAGAGCAGTGGTAAGGCTCCATTTCAGCTGTCTGAAGGCTTCCTCACATTGTGGAGTCCACTGATCCTGGATGGATTCTTTTTTTCTTCTGGGCCCTTCTTTTGGCTTTCCCGACTGATCTTGGTTTACACTAACCTCTTCTTGATTCTTTAGAAGCTCAGTGAGTGGGTGGGCTATTTTTGCGAACCCTTCCATGAACCTTCTATAGTATGAACAAAACCCCAAAAATGACCTCAGTTCAGTTACGTTGGTGGGCCTTGGCCAAGAAGTGACCGCTTCTAACTTCTTGGGATCAGTCGCTACTCCCTCTTCAGACACAATGTGTCCCAGGTAATTCACTGAGGGCTAGTAGAACTGGCATTTCTCCATAGAGAGCTTCAGGCCTTCCTCATGAAGTCTCTTCAGGACCTTTTCCAGGCCTTCTTCATGTTCTTCCAAACACTATTATGTCATCCAGGTAGACCAGTACTTCTATTAGGTTCATGTCACCCACAGTTTTTTCCATAAATCTCTGGAAAGTTGCTGGGGCCCCAGACAGTCCTTGTGGCATCCGGTTGAACTCAAAAAACCCCACTGGGGTGATGAAAGCAGTCTTCTCTTGATCTTCGGGGCACGTGGGAATCTAATAATATCCACTCTTCAAATCTTCAAATCCATCCTGTAGAGCATCCTCTATCCGAGGAGTGGTGTACTGGTCAGGAATGGTCCTCCAGTTCAGGGTCCTATATTCAATGCATAGGTGTAGAGACCCGTTCTTCTTTCTCACCAATACTATTGGGGAGGCATAAGGACTCCTGGACTCTCAGATAAGGCCCGTTCTCTTGAGTTCAGCCAATTGCTCTCTCAGATCTTCCAGATCTCCCAATGGGATTCGCCTGACCCTTTCTCTGAAAGGCTTGTTCTCTTCTCTTCTAGTCAACTCCGATGGGTGGCACTCTTGGCTAATCCCACATCCAACTCGCTTTTTGAGAAAGCGTCCCTCCATTTTAAAAGTTGAGCCTAGGTTCTCTACTTCCAGGCAGGGGTAAGTGGCGTGTTCTTGAGACAGAACTCTTCTTAAGGGATCTCTGCTGCTAATCCTTCCTTCAGGCTACATGCTGAGACTGGGGGTTGCTGGACTAACCTGCCCCAACAGTAATCTGGATGGCATCCTCAGTGGCACAGCTTCTACATTACGGACAGTGACTGAAACCCTGCCGTGAGTCCTCTTCAATGTCCTGGTGGGCAACACTTCTGGGATAAGTTCTAAACCCTTCTTGTCTTCTTGACTTGTATCCTTGAAAGAACCTGGCTTCTTCCAACTTAATTTGGCAAGCGCTCTCAGGCAGGCTACTTCACCGGGCTGGATCCATTTCTTTCCCCTATCCAAGAGTCAGGAGCCTCCTCTTCCTGCTTTAGATCTCGGTATGTCTGCACCAACACGAATGTATCTTAGTAGGGGGGGTCCCTTCTGGAGTACTAGCGGTGTAAGAAGCCTTCTTACCAAGTCGGTATTTGTTCTAATAATAAGGGAACTTTTGTCGGCCCCCGGGGGGTCGAACGTGAGTCTGACCGACAGCCATCATGGAAAGTTCTGAGTGCCTAACCCCCAAATTTCCAGTTCCTCCAATTTTGGTAGCGGCAGGTGCTTGAGATATCGGCCGTAGAAGTCCCTGTACAATAAAGTCACTTGGGCTCCAGTATCCAGCCGTGCTTTGTATAGATCCCCTCAACTTGAATGGGGACAATCGGGGAGGGTCCCACCAGCTGGGGGGGGGGTATCCCACTGAATGTAGTACCTTTTTGGCCTGCTTGGCGGCCTGTATTTTTACCCTAGGTTTTGGGGGTTTCTTTCTCTTCCGCCATAGCTTCTCTGCGCCCCCTGAGATTTGAGGCGTGGGAGTCGGTGTGGATTTATATTTTAACCCTTGTGTGTTGTTTTTTTTTTTTTTTACATTTTTTTCACAGGTGAATGGGTAGGGGTACATCGTACCCCATACTCATTCGATGGGCCCTGGCCGTTGGTTGTCGGGGTCTGCGGGCGGGGGCGCTTATCGGAATCCGGGAGCCCCCTTTAATAAGGGGGCCCCCGGATACCGGCCCCCCACCCTGGTACGGCTCGGGTAGCGTGCTCGGATAAGGGTCTGATATGGACCTGGGGGGACCCCCACGCCGTTTTTTCGGCATAGGGATTCCTCTTTAAGTCCATACCAGGTGACGGGCCAGCGACGCCTCCTTCGCTGGTCCTGGCTACCTGGAGCTGCGCTCAAAATGAGCGGACTTTCCTCCGTGTGTGTGGACGAGACCGTTCATTTCAAAAGTACGGCGGATAGTCCGGCGGACATAGTCTGCTGAAAAAGTCCCGTGTATGGGCAGGTTCGCTCGTTTGTCCGCCAGACTAAGTCCCCCGCATAGTCTGATCGTGTGTACGCGGCATAAAAGGGGCAAAAAATAACACAGTAGGATGAAAGCTTAACAACCATATTACACAGTGAATTAACGTCTAACCTGGGGTGGCGGCAATAAGGTATGTATTTAGCTGCAAAAAAGGAAGCGATAGGAAAGGCCATAGAGGACCATCCCAGGGTTTGACAAATGTAACACTAACAAGCTGGTATAAAACCAACACAAAGCACCACACCTTGCCAGGCTCCAAGAACCTGATAACAGTGCCACCCCTGAATGCTGCATTTTGCGAGCATGCAGATGTAACAGAAAGGGCCGGGGTGCCAACCAGTAGATTGGCTAAAGTAAGTGAGACCCTGGACCAGAAACACCACTCCCCTGGCTTTAGGAACCACAAAAGCCAGCTATAGCACCACCTTGAGCCCAAGCTGGTAACCAACTCAAAAGCAGACATGAGAGTATGTCAAAAACATCACGAAAATAAGACCCACAATGGAAAGTCAGCTGAGCACAGCAGGGAGTCTACTCTGCTGGAACCCTGGACAGCTTCAAACGAAAGTGCAGAAAAATAAAACAACCTAATGGGTCATTCAACATGAAATGCTGAGACTTAACTCGATACGTCCTGAAAGTGCTGTGGGCCGATACAAGCTGGAAGAGGCAAAAAACCCCCCCCAAAAAACTGAAAAGCAAATAGGAACTGGATGTTAACCATCAGGACTGGAAACCTAGACCGGAAAGCCCAGAAAACATGCCAAGCAGTGGCATGAGCCTTCCTGGCATTTAAAACAAAACCTAATGATCAAGGCTGCTGCGTCAGCCAAATGGAAAACCAATCTACCACAAACTGGAACTGAAGAGAAAGTGCGACACTGGTACCTGCTTCCAAGACCCGAGCCTACTGATACTGGCCCGGGCCCCGGTATCCACTAAAGCCCCTGAGCCAGTAGAAGCTGCGGAGCAGCAATAGGCTGACTAACCAATCGTTCCATACAATAGCACAATTCCTGGCCGGACGCAGCTAGGAAATTAAAGATAGTGTGGAATGACACCTAACTGGTCAGGAACACAACTAGTGAGAGAACCGTGAGCAGACAAAGAAACCTGCGACAAGAATGTAACCTGCGAGAAGGAAACGTGACTGAACGAGAAACATGAGTAGCTGATAACCGTGAGCAGCACCGAGGCTGCAAGAAAACGTGACCTGCCTAGGAAATGCAGGTTGCATGAGAAACGTAAATCGATGAAACCACAAGAGAAAACCCTGGGGGTACAAGGGAAAACCCTGGGGGTACGAGAGAAATCTGGAAAACTAGAGAAACCTGGAAAACTAGAGAAACGTAACATTACATAAAACGTAACATTGCATAAACCGTAACATTGCATGAAGACAACCCGTATGAGAAACGTGAGTTAGAACAAAATGTGAGTGGTGTAAGAACAGATGAGAAGACTTGCCACCGACCAAGCCAATTAAAAATGATCACCTCAATCTCTTAAACCCATAAGCGTGATGGGTAACCCGCGGTGGAAGAACATGGACAACCCAGCTGTGTGAGACAACCAGAAAACCTAATAACAAAGTGTAAGGACGTGGGTACCGAAATGACAGGACCAACAGTGCATGAATCTGAACCTGATGACACCACCCTAATGAATACAGACGTGAACCCGAGCAACCTGCAGCACCAAGACAGGAGATTGAAAACAAACACTCAGGGCTAATGGTACCCACAGACCGTGGTGGGTAGTAGTAAAGATGTAACAGTGAACGCATACGTATGATGTGTGGACTACAGGCGAGAAGATTGTGGGACGACAATCAACAACCAAACCTCAGCCCGTATGGACCTGAAGACGTGACAGATCCTGGATGTAAGTACCAGCTAACAGAAATGCCACAAACGAAGGGCAACATGAAACGTGCGACACATGGGGAAAAACGTAAGAAACATGAGAAACACAGGAAACGTAAGAAAACATAAAAGTTGTCTGAGACACGTAAATTGCCTCAGACATGCAAATTGCATGGGAAAATGTAAAACCTGAGAACCCTAACTTCCCTGAAAACCCCATAAGAACCGAAAACGTGTAAAACGTCAACCACCTGAGAAACGCATGAGCAACGCCAATTGCAAGAAAACCTGTAAATTGCAGAAAACTGTAAAATTGCATAAGAAACCGTAAAATTGCATGAAACGTAAATAGCATGAAACCATAAATTGTATGAGAAAAACGTAAATCGCATGAAATGTCAACTGCATAAGACACACAAATTGCATGAGAACTGTAAATTGCGTAAACCGTAATTGCATAAAGCCGTAAATTGCAAAAAACGTAAATTGCGTAATTACATGAGACCGCAAATTTGCATGAGAACCCATAAACTGCATGAGAAACCGTAAACTGCATGGAGAAAAAAAATTGCATGAGAAACGTAAACTTGCATGAGAAACCCGAAAAAAAATTACGTGGGAAACCATACATGTGTGAGAACCTGAAAATTGCATGAGGACCACAACCAGGCAGATGGACCCCCCCCCTCCCCCGGCAGCACCAGGCGATTAAATCCTCCCCCCCAGTAGAACCACCAGGAGGAGGCGGGCGGGAGAAGTGGCTCCCTGGAGCCACCAGGCGGACTAACCACCCCACCCCTCCCCCGGCAGAACCACCAGGAGAAGCGGCTCCCCTGGAGCCACCAGGCGGATGAACCCCCCCCTCCCATGGCAAGCCAGCGGGCAGGAGATGCGACCCCCATGGAGACGGAGGAGTCGTCAGGTGGTCGAACACCCCTCCCGCGCAGAGAAATGGGGTCAATGAGTGAAGCTGGCAGGGGACGAAACACCCCCCCAGCATGAACACTGGGAGAGGAGGCGCGGCGGCTGAAACAACATGGGGAGAGAGGGGTGGATCAGCCCCCCCTCCACTCGGCAGGCGATTGAAACCTCCCCCCTCCCCCGGCAGAACCACCCAGAGAAGGAGGTGGGCGAGCCCGCAGCTGACACATCCCTCCCCCCTCCCCTCTGGCAGAGGCAGCCGGAGAAGGGGGCAGGCGGGAGAAGGGCTCCCTCGCGGTGACAGGAGCCGCCAGCAGAACCACATGAGGGAAGCCTGTGACTGGCACCTCCCTCCCCCCCTCCTCTCCGGCAGCGGGAGAAGGAGGCGGATGGGAGACAGGCTCCCCCGTGCAGACAGAAGCTGCCGGTGGGTGAACCCCCCCCCCCCCCCCCGGGGGGAACACCTGGCAGAAAAGGGCAGCTGAGATAGACGCCCATGAGCGGAGCCGGCGGGGGCCAAGAACACCCCCGTCCATGAGCGCCAGAGCAGCCGAACATCCTCCTCTGATCCGCCGGAAGTGACCTCAGCACAAAAGCCAGCGTCCGAGAGGAGGAGGCAGAGGAGGGCAGGCTGTATGCAGCCTGACTCCTCCTACAAATACAGGCTGACCTGCGGTCAGCCTTACACTTGTCCTCTGGAAAGTTTTTTTTTTTTTCTTTTGCATTATTTTAATTTTTTTAAATTTTTTTTTTTTAATATTCTCTCTGGTGGCCACCAATAAATTTTACTATTATATGTCTTTTGAAGATCTTAACACATCTATGTGTGAAAATAGGTAAATTCTGCGCTCACACCAATATCAATTAAACATTATGGTAAATAATAATTAATCAATGGAGCAATCTTAATTAAATACTTAATCCAAAAACAATACATATAAATGAAAAAAGATGTGCAAATATCAAATAAAATGGGTGATCAAAGGACCAACAGATGGATAGGATAATCATATATATGACCAATGATTAACACTGTGAATTACAACTCATGATTGAAAAAATTTGAAAAAAAAAGTGGGTAACCAAAAAGTACTGGAAAAGTTAATATATGTCAGTGAGGGCAAACCTTGGCACCCCAGATTTTTTGGAACTACATTTCCCATGATGCTCATGCACTCTGCAGTGTAGATGAGTATCATGGGAATTGTAGTTCCAAAACATCTGGAGTGCCAAGGTTCGCCATCACTGATATATGTGATATGAAACTACATGTGATACAATATTGTATACAAATAATGTATCAAAAACACATTAAATAACAAGTGAAAACATGTGAATATACTTAAAGTTCATGGAATGGCGTGGAAGCATAAAATAAACCATGTAGTCCAACCAAATAAATATGTATGGAAAAGGCAATCAGAGAATAGGGGGGGTCCCAAAGAAAGAAGCAAAACAGACTTAGGGGATCCTGCAGACTCTATAATATCATATTCTGCTTGCACAAATGATAGCAGATCAAGTGAATGAATGAATGAATGAAATACTTATATAGCGCACAATGCGAACTGAATCGCCTCTAGGCGCTGTGGCGAGCTTTGATCATCTGCTAAAAGAGGAAGGTCTTGAGTTTTTTCCTAAAAGCCAGGTGATTTTCTTCCAGGCGGATGTTGATTGGTAGAGCATTCCATAGCCGAGGCCCTTGGACAGCGAATCTCCGATCACCCTTGGATTTATACCGGGCTTTGGGCACGAGGAGGAGGTTTTTGTTGGCTGATCGAAGACTGCGGTTTGGTGTGTAATGATTTATTTTCTCCATTAGGTAATGCGGAGCTTCTCTATGCACGCATTTGTGGGTGAGGCAAAGGGTCTTGAACGTGATCCGATTTTTTACGGTTAGCCAATGTAAGCTCCTCAGTGAAGGAGAAATGGATTCCCAGGGTTTTTTTCCTGTTATCAGCCTTGCCGCCGTGTTTTGGATCAGTTGTAATCGCGCAAGTTGATATTGTGGTAATCCTATGTAAAGCGAGTTTGCGTAGTCCAGTCATGAATTAATGATTGTTCCAACTACCACTGCTTTGTCATTCTTTGGGATAAAAGGGATGAGTCTGCGAAGCATTCACAGCAGATGGTGAGATCGACTGACTACAGATCCTATTTGCGCATCCATATCAGTCCTTACAATGGGAGAAAAAGCAGCCAGATGGCCTCTTACCAGACACGATGGACTCCTAATTACGGGAGTTGGTCTTGCATGGTTGTCAGAAGGAATCAGCTGTAGATTTCCACTCTCCGGCCGGCTGCACATACACCTCCGTGTGTTTCTCCATAGGTCAATGGGCTATTTCACGGACATACGGCTGCAAAGTCTTACTGCATCCAGCTACTCCAACACTTCCATAGGATGTTTGCCAGACTTTACAAGACTGTTCACAAGTAGTCCGCGCAAAGATTTCCGTTTAGCAGAGTGCAATTAAAAAGACAAAGAGGAGAACTTCATGTGCGGTAAAATTTTTGGTGCTTTTTTTCCAAGCATATACCAAAAAGGAACGTATAAAAAACACCCAGCTGCAAAAGTTTCAGATTGCCTGCTTGTGCGTGGTGACGTCTCCTTCCAATGCGTTTCCCTGTAACAAGCATCGACTGGGAATGGAGATGTCCGGGACGTCAGCCACCATGTAATTTTATACTCAGCAGGAATGGCACCAGAAAGACAGAATTATTCTGCTCCTCCATCGGTGTCAGGCATATTACACAATAATATAAAAAAATATAAAGCCCATACACTCAATATGCAGCTTCAACTCAGCTGACCCTAATCAGTGTATGCCCTTGTACACACGGTCGGAGATTCCGACAACCAAATCTGTTGGATTTTGTCCGTCGGATTTTGTCCGACGGATCTTGTCCAAAACTGTTGCATACACACGGTCAGACAAAGTTGTCGGAAAATCCGATCTTTCAGAACGTGATGACGTAATTTCGTTACGATGGGACTACGTTCAGGCTAGTAGCCAATAGCTTTGATATAGGAATTTGATCTGAGCATGCGTGGCACTTTGTACGATCGGAATTCTCTACACATGATCAGAGTATGTCCGATCGGAGCAGTTTGTCGGAAAATATTTCCAGCAAGTTGTAAAATTTGGTCCGACGGATATTCCGACGGAAACAGTCCGATGCATACCACACACAGTCGGAATATCCGACAAACCGCTCCGATCGGACACATTCCGACGGAATCTCCGACCATGTGTACAAGGGCTATCAGTTCAACACAATGCTTCATACTATATAAAACAGTTAAAATTTAAATATAAATTTATTAAATAATAACAAATGGTTTAGTTTGTCATTAGTATCAATATTAAAAATGCACAAATTATATAATAGAGATACATATTTAGAAAGGAGGGTTAAAAAAATCCCCAAAAATTCGGAGACATAATTATTTCAACAATGCTTAAAACCCGATTAACACAGGGAATAAACTGTCTCTTCCAAAAAATTTTTAAAAACTTCAGATTGTATATTTGATGATCAAAAAAGGATTACATAGAATAACTCCCATGTGTAAAATGATCTCAACATATAAAACAACATAAGAGTAATCCCACAACGAGGAGTCACTGCATGAATTTATGGGATATTTCAATACTCCAATACGTGCAGTGTTACATTCACGTATCAATTTAGCCTGTCCTCCGTTCCCTTTTTCGACCTAGTTATTTTTAAAGAACAAAATAATCTGCTGACCAAAACGCATTTTAAGATTACTGTTCGTAAAGGGGTTATCCCTAAGGAAAGTTGCCATCATCCTAGCTGGTTGAGGGCTGTCCCTAAGGGACAGTAACAACGAATTAGAAGGAACTGTTCTAGATTTTTCAGCCCAAACAGAAATTTTAACCAAACGCTTTTTAGAAAAAGTTAGTGTGGGGCAGACCTGGAAAAAGAAGTAGAAAAAGTAAAATTAATGGACAGAAACCAGTTATTGATACCAAGGATAAAAGAAAAAGGTGATAATAACCCATATGAATGGTTCTCAAGAGTGACACCATCCTGGGACCTAAAATTTCTAAATATCAAGTAGTATTAACCCACCAGGACCAATTATTGGTATGTTTGGAAATGTTTTTCCCATGTAAAAAGTGTAAAATGTGCAAAACATCCAGGGCTATTAAAACTTAATCTTTTACATCCAATATCACATCCAAGGTGTATCAAATTGATGGATTTATCACCTGTGGAACAGTGGAAGTAATCTATTTATTGATTTGCCCATGTGGGCTCCAGTATGTGGGGAGAACCACACAAGCTCTAAAGATCTGGATAGGTGAGCATCTGGCAAATATTCGTAAAGGAATTATTGGTTACAGTGTGTCCAGAAATTTTAGAGAATGTCACAACAGAGATCATTCTGAATTAAAAATCATGGCAATTGAGAAATAATCCACACACTGGAGGGGTCAATATGAAAAGACAGATTTCCAGAAGAGAGACCAGATGGATTTTTGACATTTGCTCATACCATCCTATGGGGTTAAATATTGAATGGGTTATTAACTGCTATATTAATATTTGACTCCCTTTACAATATTTTGAATACTTTTTTTGCAGTGTTCCAGATACATTTTTTATAGTTTTTGATAAGGGGTGTTGATCCTGCCATTGGGGGCTGTCTAAGCGGGATTAGCTACCATTGGTATGCGTGTTGCACATGCCTTTTGTATATGAGAATCTCAGTTCATATCAGATCCTTTTGCCGCTGAAGTATGTGTTACATTAGCCTCCACCATTTAAAGGTGTGGGATGACTCTTATTTTGTTTTAAATGTTGAGATCATTTTACACATGGGAGTTATTCTTTATAATCTTTTTCGATCATCAAATATGCAATTTGAAGTTTTTTTCATTTTTTGGAAGAAACATTTTATTCGCAGTGTTAGTTGGGTTTTACGCATTGTTGGAATTATAATGTCTCAGAATTCTTGGGGATTTTTTAATTCTTCTTGCTAAATCTGTATCTATATTATATAGTTTGTGCATTTTTAATATTGATACTAACAAACTAAAACATTTGTTATTATTTAATGAATTTATATTTAAATTTTAACTGTTTTGTGTGGTATGAAGCATAGTGTTGAATTGATACACTGATTACGATCAGCTGAGCTGAAGCTGACATCCCAGACATCTCCATTCCCAGTCGATGCTTGTTACAGGGAAACACGTCGGTAGGAGAGAGGTCTGTGACGTCGCCACGAACCAGCAGGCAATCGGAAACATTTGCAGCTGTGTGTTTTTATACGTTCCTTTTTTATATGTAGTTGGAAAAGCTTTTTTGGAAATAAAGCACCAAAAATTTTACTGCACATGACTTTCTCCTCTTTTTCTTTTTAATTTCACTCTGCTAAATGTAAATATTTGAGCTGACTACTTGTGAACCGGCTTGTAAAGTCTGGCAAACATCCTATGGAAGTGTTGGAGTAGCTGGACGGAGTAAGTCTTTGCAGCTGTATGTTCGTGAAATAGCCCATTGTCCTATGGAAAAACACACAGAGGTGTGTGTGCAGCCGGCCGGAGAATGGAAATCTACAGCTGATTACTTCTGACAACCATGCAAGACTGACTCCCGTAATTAGGAGTCCATCGTGTCTGGTAAGAATCCATCTGGCTGCTTTTTCTCCCATCGTAAGGATTGATGTGTCATACTTGATCCACTATCTCTTGTGCAAGCGGAATACAATATTAATAGAGAGTTTGCAGGATCCCCAAAGTCTGCTTTGCTTCTTTCTTTGGGACACCTCTGTTCTCTGCCATTTTGCATACATATTTTTTTGTTTGGACTATATGGTTTATTTTATGCTTCCATGCCATTCCATGAACTTTGAGTATATTCAAATTTTTTCACTTGTTATCGCACATGTAGTTTCATATCAAAAATATTACCTTTTCCAATACTTTTTGGTTACCCACTTTTTTCTGTCCATATCCATTGTGTATTGGCTTTCTTTTGCATTTAATTTATTGTTGACGGTTCCCTCACCAAACATTTTCATAGTCTTAGGACCTAGCATGGTAACTTTTCGGTGCTGTGTATTGTCCTATTGTCAGGTCACCTGAGGCCAAGTGACAGATCAAGACAAGCCAAGGTTTGTAAGCAGGATCACATGTAGGACACACAGCACTGTCATGACACCTATGAGGCTGCAGGACCCCTGATCCTCTGTTTGGACAATGCTGATTGGCCCTGTGCACACTAATACTGAGCATTTGCAAAGTGCCCCCAAGGCTTTTTATTGTCAGGAGATGGACTGGGGACAGTGGAAGAAGGGAAGGAAATGGGATCAAACAGATGTTTTCCAATGTGCAGGATTAACAGTGAGCATAAAATATGCTTTACTGCATATATAAACTCATTTTACTGTGTGGATTTAGTAACACTTTAAACATAACCCAATACCACCACCCCAGAATGTCTGTCTGAAAACTTACACCTTACCAAAAAAAAAAAGGGGGTTAAAAGTGTAAAAGTTACCACCCTTTCCATGCCCAACAATTTAGTTTTCAAAGTCTACGACCATACTTTATTTTAGAGTTTAACCTTAAACCCACTCTAAAGAAGCAGTGGTCTGAAAATCTCACCCCCTCATTCGTGAAAGATGCAGGATCTAAAGTCTTCCAATACAAACAAAAAAAAGCAATATGAGACTTTACTGTCTCTTTTTCAGAACAAAAGTAAACTTATACTCTTCCTTGCCCAGCTCACGTCCCACATCATGCAACTTAAAATCTGAAATCAAGTTATTCAGGCTGGTGAATGTGCTGTGCAGAGTTGGTGCAGTGGCACTCACTCTGTCTCCAGCACTCCTTATATGATTAAAGTTCACAACTAGTATTGTAGGACACATTCCAGGTAAGTGCAAGGCCAAGGTCTCTAAAAAGATTCTACCTCTCCCTCCTGGACAATGGTGCATACAGTAGCAGTTAACTCAAAACCAAAATTCTCCAACAGCACTTGGAGCAGCCTTCCTCGTATAATCACTGTGTAACTTGATCCTACTACTTTTCAGTAGCACACCTACACCTCTATCCTTACAAGTGCAAGCAGCTGACCAGAGGCTTTGCTAAGTCTGCAAAAGATCTGGGGCTAGAGCTCATAGCAGCAGTCATCAACCTTTTTTGCAGGCCCAGTGGTGTTGTAGCAATCTGGCTGTATGCTATAGACATGTGCATTTAGTTTCGTTCCGAATCAAAATTCAGACGAATTTTCATTATTCAGACATTCGGATGCATCCGAATCACCGAAATGCAATGCTAACGAATTCAAACGAAATTTGAATCAAATTCGAAAAATTACATTTTCTGACCCGAATTTGGGGCCATGTATCTCGGGGCCACTTATAGCTAGGAACCCCAAATTTGGATATGTTGCCGTGCTAGTTCTACTGAGATACGTGGCCCCAAAGTCGGGTCGCAAAATGTCATTCTCTTCTGCAGAAAAGTAATATAAATGAAATAAGATGTGTGTGTTTTTTTGCACTGGTACACTGCAAGTATGAGAAGTTGATGTGACAGATGTATATAAGTAACTAACCATCTTCCAACATTTCTAATTCAAATAGAAAAGATTAGAAAAAAATATAATTTAATAGAATAAAATAGAAAGAATATACAACCATCTTCTGAAATTCAAATTTCAAAGAGAATAAATTAGAATTTGGAATAGTATGAATTCAACATTTTTAATTAATTAATTTTAAATTTGGATAGAAAAGATTATAATAAAATAGAAAATAGACTAGAAAAATGATATAACAGAACAGAATAGAATATATTATATATTATTCTGTTCTGTTCTATTGTTTTTCTAGTCTATTCTTTTATATTCTATTAAAATCGAAATCATTATATACTAAATTCGAAATTTTCGGAAGATGGTGGTTTTATAATATATATATATATATTTCTTTCCGACATTCGAATTTCATATGGAATGAATTCGAATTTGAATAGAAAAGATTAGAATGGAAATAGAGAATAGACTAGAAAAACAATAGAACAGAACAGAATATAGATACTATCTATTTCATTTTTAATTTCTTTTGCAGATTACTATTTGTTTCCATAAGATCTCCTGCAGACTATTAGCATCTATTTAAATTTTTTGCAGATCTCCTGCAGACTATTAGTATCTATTTTGTTTTCTAACCAGATCTCCTGCAGACCATTAGCATCTATTTTTTTTAGCAGATCTCCTGTAGACTATTAACAGCCATTTCACTTATTTTTTATTTATTTTTTGCAGATCTCCTGCAGACTGTTAGAATCAATTTAATTTTTTTTTGGAGATTACTATTTAGTTCCATCAGATTTCCTGGAGTATAATAACATATATTTCATTGTTTGCAGATCTCCTGCAGACTATTAGCATCTATATCTAAAGGAAATGGCTGTTCTAATGCAAAAAAATAAAAATAAAAATGAAAGATGCTAATAGTCTGCAGGAGATCTGCAAAAAAAGAAATAGATGTTAATATACTGCAGGAGATTTGATGGAAATAAATAGTAATCTGCAAAAAAAAAAGAAAAATGAAATAGATTCTAACAGTCTGCAGGAGATCTGCAAAAAAAGAAGTGAAATGGCTGTTAATAGTCTACATTAGATCTGCTAAAAAAATAGATGCTAATAGTCTGCAGGAGATCTGCAAAAAAAAATGAAATAGATGCTAATAGTCTGCAGGAGATCTGGTGAAAAAAACTAAATAGATACTAATAGTCTGCAGGAGATCTGCAAAAAATTTAATAGATGCTAATAGTCTGCAGGAGATCTTATTAAAACAAATGGTAATCTGCAAAAAAAATAAAAAATTTAATAGATAGTATCTATATTTTATTCTGTTCTATTGTTCTAGTCTATTCTCTATTTCTATTCTAATCTTTTCTATTCAAATTCATTCTAAACGAAATTCAAATGTCGGAATATATATATATATATATATATATATATATATATATATATATATATATATATATATATATATATATATATATATATATATATATATTAAACCATCTTCCGAAATTCGAATTTAGTTTATAATGATTTTGATTTTAATAGAAAAGAATTTAATAGATTATAAAAGAATAGACTAGAAAAACAATAGAACAGAACAGAATAAAATATAATATATTCTATTCTGTTCTATCGTTTTTCTAGTCTATTTTCTATATTATTATAATCTTTTTTATCCAAATGTAAAATTAATTCATTTAAAAATTTGAATTCATACTATTCGAAATTCAAATTTATTCTATTCAAATTTGAATTTCAGAAGATGGTTGTATATTCTTTCTATTTTATTATATTAAATTATATTTTTTTCTATTCTGCTCTAATCTTTTCGATTTGAATTAGAAATTTTGGAAGACGGTTAGTTACTTATACTTTCTATACCTATCTGTCACATTAACTTTTCATACTTGCAGTGTACCAGTGCAAAAAAACACACACATCTTATTTCATTTATATTTATGGTATCAATGAAGTTGTCAGCATGCCTGATTGAAGAAGTCACAGATGTGGATCGCAAGGCAAGTGCATATGCTGTATGTCATTGTCCACTTACCAAAAGTTGTGTATTGTATTTGTCCACTTGCCACGTCACCTGCCACAAGTTGTGTATTGTCCACTTGCCACGTCACCTGCCACAAGTTGTGTATTGTCCACTTGCCACGACACCTGCCAGGAGTCCCACGTGGCCTGCCACGAGTGCCACGTGGCCTGCCACGAGTGCCACGTGGCCTGACACGAGTGCCACATGACCTGACACGAGTACCACGTGGCCGGCCACGAGTGCCACGTGGCCTGACACAAGTGCCACGTGACCGGACACGAGTGCCACGTGACTTAACACGAGTGCCATGTGACTTAACACGAGTGCCATGTGACCAAGTTGTGGATTGTCCACTTGCCACGTCACCTGCCACCAAGCGACCCCAGATATGGGCAATGTGAAAGTATTTTTCTGCAGCAGAGAATGAAATTTTGCGACCCGAATTTGGGGCCACATATCTCGGGGTCACTTATAGCTAGAAACACCAAATTTGGTATGCAAACACAATAGAACTAGCACTACAACATATCCAAATTGGGGTCACTTGGTGCTAGAATATGGATATGTTGTAGTGCGAGTTCTATTGTGTTTGCATACCAAATTTGGTGTTTCTAGATATAAGTGAGAGAAAAAAGGAAGGAAATCTGCGCTACAGTGAGAAAACAAATAAATGTGATGCAGCAATTCTAATATATACCAAAACTGCTATATACGTGTATATGAAAAAAGAAAAAAGAGAACTGCGCAATCCCTAATATTCCTATTAGGATATAAATCACCCCACAATGAAAAAAAAGGTGCTCAATATGACTTAAAAAGTAAAAGTAAAATCCATTAACTACATGCAAAATATGAAGTAACATGCATTGTCACCCATTAGTGTAAACATAAACCTATTGGCATATAACACTGAGTCTGCGTGATCCCAGCACTCGAAAAAGGGGAACAAAATTTAACACAGTAAAAAATTACATATAAAATAAAATAATGTATCAGTAGTATAAAGTCCTTGTGAATTAAACTGGAAAAACACCACGTGTCCAAAGTGATTATCCAAATTCAGACCCTTTGTTGACGTGAAGCGAATTGAGGTGCACCACCACCAGACGGATAACAGTGGCCCCTTACCAGATGCCCCAGTAAGGAGCGCTTTATCATAAATTCAGGTCAGGAAATACGTCAGTCTTGAATCATCCGAGACAGGAAAAAACCTTTTGGAGCAGGACTCAAGTATGTTCCAATGGAAAAGCAAAAGGTCCACCATAGGAAGGAAGAATACTCCAAATAGTGTAAAATCATTTAATAAAAAATAAACATAAAAGGAAATGCACTTACAAAAGTAAAAAGACACAGGGCATATCATCAAATGGACAAGCGTCGGCCGATCGCGAACTCCAATCGATATCCCATTCAGTAACAGTTCTGTTGAGGCATAAAAGCGTGTCACGCCACCCAACGCGTTTTGTGAAAAGATCACGTCGTCCTGGGGTGTGGGTGACACGCCATGATGCCTCTGTTATATAGTAAAACCTGGCCCAAGCCACCTCCTCCATTGGACCGTTCAACTCCACTTCCGGGTTCATCCCGGAAGTGAGACATGTAGGCCATGGGTCGCAACCCTTGGAAAAAATTATTTTCACCCACAAAATAGGGAATAAAAAATAAATGAGAAGAGAACGCCTACCATTACCCCTAACTGCAAGTGCGGGAACCCAAAAACAATGTCCTTGTCGGCTAATGGGATTGCCTCGTTCCGTACCCACGGAACAAAGCCAAGCCTCATTGTCACCGCCAATGGGAAATGGGGTCAAAGGATTAGAGCGGCGGAAGTGACGCATATCAATGCAGTCACCCGTCCCTCTATAGTCAGCAACATCATGGTGACGCCCCTTTCAACGGCGTGATGACGCGCCGTGCGTGCCAGACGAACACAGCGCGTCACCGCCCAACACAGAAGCGTACGCGCTCCACCTTAACCAGGCCTCGTTTACACAAGTGGAGCGACAGAAGAAACATGCGCTCCACTTAGACTAAGCCTCTTATCAGATAGGAAATAAGAGGCATCGAAGATCGTGAATAGCTCCTCCCCTGAAAGCCGACAAAACGATCGACAACCCGGCCTATGTAAATATGTTCCCAAATCATAAAGGGACAGGGCCACGGGTGCCAAACTCAAAAACTTGTACTCAGATGACCCAAGAAAAAAGGTACAAGAAAAGAGAGGGGGGGAGGAGGGGACTTGTCCCGGTGGTGATATTGATATAAACAGGTTGCAAATAGTCCCAAGCATCAATTAAAAGAAAATAAAAATAAATAAAACATGAATCAACATTGTGTAGCAAATGCCTAGCTCGCTATGTGGTTATACCCATCTGATTCTAATACACATATTGTAGACTGAGTGCAAGATTCAAATCCGAAAAACCACCCCTAACTACATAGTAGGTGGAACGTCGGTAAGTCTGGCACACATGCCGCAATACCCATCATACTCCCTAGACAATCCGCTCCCAGAGTTTAATTAGGGGCTATCTAATCCATACTTGTACACAAATTTCTTCATATAGAGATCCCAAAGAAATGAATGATGAAAACATTTTTTTGGAAAAATTTGGAAAAGGTTAAAAATTGCATAATAAAAGGGTTGAGTCCACAAAAAGCCAATCACTACGTCACCCAATTGGGTATTAATAATAAACACATTCACATCTGTGTCAGCGTCCATACCACAAAGTGGCATGAACAACCCATTAGGCATTATTGAAAAATGCATTCACATCTGTGTCTGTGTTCATACCAAAGGGGGTATAAGTTTTTAGCTTGTGGATCCAAGACATTTCCAACCGTGAGATCTCTCTAACCAAAGCTCCACCCCTCCAGTGCGGTTTGTACTTATCAATCCCCATGTATAGAGTATTAGACGGATCCCTGCCGTGTTTCTCGTCATAGTGTCTAGATAGGGGGTGCTTGTCAAAGCCCTGTTTGATATTAGCGATATGCTCATTCAGCCTGACCTTTAGGGCCCTCTTGGTTCTCCCCACGTACTGAAGCCCACAAGGACATTGAATGAGATAAACAACCGCTTCCGAAGAGCAGGTAATGAACGGCTCTACTGTATATCTCCTCTGGGTACTGGTGGAGACAAAATCAAGGATCTTGGAGTTTTTATTCACGTTGCAAGAGCACACTTGACAGTTCTTACATCTGTAGAACCCTTTAAGGTTCTGAAAAAAACATCTATCTTTTTCGGGGGGATTTTGTACACTGGGGGCGACCTTACTGCCTAGTGTAGAGGCTCCTTTAAAGATCACCCTAGGGACTTCGGGTAGAATAGTTCCTAGAGTCTGGTCACTGGTCAAGATATGCCAATGCCTGCGGATAAGTTGTTTGACCTTCTGATGTTGCATCGAGAAGGTGGTAACGAAGGGCACTGTTATCTGATTCTTATTTTCGTTATTCTCCCTATCGGCCAGCAGGCTAGACCTATCTCTATTCCGTGCATTAGAACATGCCTCGGATAGCAGATTCGCTGCATACCCCTTTTCCCGGAAGCGTTGAGACAGTATTTTAGCTTGTTCATCAAACTCAGTAATGTCGGTACAATTTCTCCTCAAACGCAAATATTGTCCTAAAGGGACCGACTTTAGCCAAGAATCCAAATGGCAACTGCCTAAAGGAATATAAGAATTCCTGTCCGTAGACTTGAAGAAAGTAGAGGTGATGAAACTGTCTCCATTAACCTTAATATTTAAATCCAAGAAGTTCACCCCTTCCTTACTGGCTTCATAACTAAATTTGATGCCTCTCGTATTGTTGTTTAACCCTTCCATATATCCACGGAGCTCCTGTTCATCGCCATCCCATAGGAGGAGGACGGCATCAATATATCGTGCCCAAAGCACTACCTCCGATCTTCTGGGAGAGTCGATCACGTCCTCCTCCCATTTGGCCATGAGCAGGTTAGCCAAACTGGGGGCATATTTGGCTCCCATGGCAACCCCTTTGTCCTGACGAAAAAATTGGTTGTCGAACCAGAAATAATTGTGCTTCGCTGCAAAATCTAAAAGGACCAAAATGAAGTTTATCTGAATCTGAGTTAAATTAGAGTCTCGCTCCAAATAAAATCTGGCGGCTTCAAAACCCAGGTCGTGGGGAATAATGGTGTAAAGTGATGTGACATCAGCTGTCACGAGCCACAAGCCTTGTTTTGGTTTAATGGTACTGAGCATATTAAGGATTTGCTTGGTGTCCTTCACATATGATGGGATTTTTTGCACAAGTGGCTGGAGAAAATAATCTATATATCTGCCCACCCTGGACGTCACCGAGTCAATGCCACTGACTATTGGGCGACCAGGGGGGCAGGTAGTGCTCTTGTGCAATTTAGGGAGATAATATATAACTGGTGTTCTCGGGGCCATGGGTATGAGAAAGAGCTTTTCTTTCTCCGTAAGGATCCCCCTACGGAAGCCCTCTTCTACTATCCCCGTTAATTCCTTTTTGTATTTGACCACTGGGTCCCTGTTGAGCAAGGAATAGGTTTCCCTATCATTAGTGATTCGATACAGCTCCTTAACCTCCTCGCGCCCGCCCTATAGCCGAATTACGGCCGTAGAGCAGGCGCGTTCGTTTGGGCGGTCGTCCCTGGACGGCCTGATGTTTACTTCCGCAATGCGCGCCGCCGCGGGCGCGCATCGCGGAAGTTCTGTGTTCGCCGTGTCCCCCGGGGACAGGCAAACACAGATCGCTGTAAACGGCCAATCACAGCGGCCGTTTACAGCGTGATCGGCGTGTCCAATGGGAGATGATCTCATATGTAAACATATGAGATCATCTCGCAGCGCCGCTCTCCTTCCTCGCACAGACAGTGCGAGAGGGGAGAGATGAACGGCTGCAGCGGCAGCCGTTCTGATTCCGGAAAAAAAAAAATGAAATAAAAAGTGCCATCCGCCCCCAGCAGTGCCATCCGCCCCCAGCAGTGCCATCCGCCCCCAGCAGTGCTATCTGCCCCAGTGCCATCCACCCCAGTGCTACCTGCCCCAGTGCCATCCACCCCAGTGCTACCTGCCCCCAGTGCCATCCACCCCAGTGCTACCTGCCCCCAGTGCCATCCACCCCAGTGCTACCTGCCCCCAGTGCCATCCACCCCAGTGCTACCTGCCCCCAGTGCCATCCACCCCAGTGCTACCTGCCCCCAGTGCCATCCACCCCAGTGCTACCTGCCCCCAGTGCCATCCACCCCAGTGCCACCTGCCGTCAGTGCCACCTGCCCCCAGTGCCACCTGCCCCCAGTGCCACCTGCCGTCAGTGCCACCTGCCGTCAGTGCCACCTGCCGTCAGTGCCACCTGCCGTCAGTGCCACGTGTCATCAGTGCCACATAGTGCCATCTGTCATCAGTGCCACGTATCAGTGCCATTTGTCATCAGTGCCACCTGTCAGTGTCACGTGCCATCTGTTGTCAGTGTCACGTGTCATCAATGCCACTTATCAGTGCCATCTGTCATCAGTGTCACGCGTCATCGGTGGCATGTATTAGTGCCATCTGTCATCGGTGGCACATATTAGTGCCACGTATTAGTGCCATCTGTCATCGGTGCCACGTTTCAGTGCCACGTGTCATCAGTGCCACGTATTAGTGCCACGTGTCATCAGTGCCACGTATAAGTGCCACGCGTCATCAGTGCCACATATTAGTGCCATCTGTCATCAGTGCCACATATTAGTGCCATCTGTCATCAGTGCCACCTGTCATCATTGCCACGTATCAGTGCCATCTGTCATCAGTGTCACGTGTCATTGTCCTGGTGCTTCAAAAGTGTAATAAATAGTCAACAAGTTAGATGTGTAACTTATGTTCCTAGAACACATGATGGCGCTACCTGCATGTTGGGCCTCTCTATGTGGCCAGGCTGTGAAAAAGTCCCACACATGTGGTATTGTAATACTCAGGAGGAGTAGCAGAATTTTTTGGGGGGTGTCATTTGTGGTATACACATGCCATGTGAGAGAAATAACCTATTACAATGACAATTTTGTGGAGAAAAAAAAAAAAAATGAAAAATCTTAATTTTGCAAAGAATTGTGGGAAAAAAATGACAACATCAAAAAGCTCACTATACCTCTTACTAAATACCTTGGAATGTCTACTTTCCAAAAAGGGGTCATTTGGGGGGTATTTGTACTTTCCTGACTTGTTCGGGTCACAAGAAGCGAGATAGGTCACCAGTACATCAGATGTGATCAATTTTGTGCGATTCGCACCACAGCTTGTAGACTCTCTAACTTTCACAAAGACCAAATAATATCCACTAATTTGGGTTATTTTTACCAAAGACATGTAGCAGTATAAATTGTGACCAAAATTTATGAAGAAAAATTAATAATTTGCATAATTCTGTCACAGAAACAAAGAAATATGCGTTTTTTTTCAAAATTTTCGGTCTTTTTTCATTTATAGCGCAAAAAATAAAAACCCCAGAGGTGATCAAATACCACCAAAAGAAAGCTCTATTTGTGGGAAAAAAAGGACAAAAAATTCATTTGGGTACAGTGTTGCATGACTGAGTAATTGTCATTCAAAGTGTGAGAGCACCGAAAGCTGAAAATTGGTCTGGGCAGGAAGGTGTTTAAGTGCCCTGTAAGCAAGTGGTTAAGGTAGTCACTCCTATTAAGGACAGCAATACCACCCCCTTTATCTGCAGGTCTGATGACAAGGGACTTATTATTACAAAGGGTATCCAAACCCTTCTGCAGATCGCCCCGTAGTTTGTATTTCTTCACCTTCATTTCATCTAGATCTTTGAGCACCAGGTCCTTAAAGACTTTAATACTGGGGGCCAATGTCCCTGGGGGATTAAAAAATGATGCATTTGCAAGGCCAGAATGTTGAAAAACTGATCTCGACCTATTATGCTCTTGGATGGGGTTACCCAACATATACCTCTTGATGTTTAGTCTGCGTACAAACTTGTGCACATCCATGTAGGTCTGAAACTTGCTCAAACTCCTAGGTGGAGCAAATTTCAGACCTTTATCCAAAAGCCGCTTTTCAGAGTCAGAAAGTACCTGTGTGCTAAGATTGAAGATACCCTCACCTAGGGCCTTTTTCGTTTTAACTGATTGTACACGCCTCCCCCCTCTGACTCCCCTCTTTGTTCTATAGGCCTTTTCAGGCCTCTGTTGTCCCTGGGAAAATCCCACCTACGATTAATCCTGGGGTCATGATTTGGCTGGGAGGGTCTAAACCCTATGTTATAGTCCACCTCACGGGATCTATTTGGGTAGGAGGCTTGCTGGAAATTGTCCTCAATCTGTCTCCCTGTATATGGGGCTTCAAAATCAGACAATGGAAAGAAGCGATTTTGGGTCGGGACATCACAAGTCTGGTTTCTTCTGTTGGAGTAGACCGATCTCTCATGGTCAAACCCCTGAATGGAACCCCATGTTGGATAGTTGCCTAGTCCCTGGCTCGGGGTGAATCTCTGATTACCACTCTGATAAAAACCCTTATTATTCTTATTCTTATTTTTATTTTTCCCATTGTTAGGTCCCCTCCCCGAGGTTCCCCCTAGGGGTCTTGGAGATGGCCAAAAGGGAGTGTCACCTGTTGGTTGCCGTGGAAATGTGCCCGAATTAACTTGATTGTTCGGCGTATCTCTAACTCCCTGCAACCATTCAGTGGGATAATGGATTATATTATCCCTTGGGACAACATCAGAAGGACCCCTCTGGGTGTTATTGGGGACATTGGGAGGAAGAGTATCCATCTGCTCTTTCTCCATGGCCAGTTTCTTCTGCCATAAAAAAACAATGCCAGACTGGTAATCCTCCTTGTCCCTAATAAACTTCTTTTTCTTCTTTAGTTTTTGTTCTTTCTCCTCTTTCTCGAGAGTCTTAAGGAGGTTCTTAGAACACTCCTTATACTCTTCGCTGGTGCTCAGAGGTAATAATGATTCCTTGATCAGTTTGATTTCTTCATCAAGGCGGGCCAATTTCTCGCTCTTTCTCTGAGCTAGAAATCGCAATAAACAAAGCCCTGAATCATTAAAAAATTTGTACCAGCCCTCTAGATTGGGTTCCTCCCTATGTGGGCTAAGCTCCCACCTAAGGCTCCTGGGGACCATGCTTTCTCTAAGATATGTCTCGAAAAAAGCAATGTCCCACTGAGCATGAATCTCGGAGGTAGTGAGATTTTTTAGTCTAGTAAATAAACCTTTAATGTCCGTACCCACAGACACAGGTGAGGAGTCAAAAACCCCAACGGTGTCTATCACCCTATTGTTTCTAAATTCAAAGATATCCATAACGTAGGACTGAACCTATCTACTGAAGCAGCAAGATTATTTTTTGGAAAACAGACAGAGAAAAAAGGAAGGAAATCTGTGCTACAGTGAGAAAACAAATAAATGTGATGCAGCAATTCTAATATATACCAAAACTGCTATATACGTGTATATGAAAAAAGAAAAAAGAGAACTGCGCAATCCCTAATATTCCTATTAGGATATAAATCACCCCACAATGAAAAAAAGGTGCTCAATATGACTTAAAAATCAAAAGTAAAATCCATTAACTACATGCAAAATATGAAGTAACATGCATTGTCACCCATTAGTGTAAACATAAACCTATTGGCATATAACACTGAGTCTGCGTGATCCCAGCACTCGAAAAAGGGGAACAAAATTTAACACAGTAAAAAATTACATATAAAATAAAATAATGTATCAGTAGTATAAAGTCCTTGTGAATTAAACTGGAAAAACACCACGTGTCCAAAGTGATTATCCAAATTCAGACCCTTTGTTGACGTGAAGCGAATTGAGGTGCACCACCACCAGACGGATAACAGTGGCCCCTTACCAGATGCCCCAGTAAGGAGCGCTTTATCATAAATTCAGGTCAGGAAATACGTCAGTCTTGAATCATCCGAGACAGGAAAAAACCTTTTGGAGCAGGACTCAAGTATGTTCCAATGGAAAAGCAAAAGGTCCACCATAGGAAGGAAGAATACTCCAAATAGTGTAAAATCATTTAATAAAAAATAAACATAAAAGGAAATGCACTTACAAAAGTAAAAAGACACAGGGCATATCATCAAATGGACAAGCGTCGGCCGATCGCGAACTCCAATCGATATCCCATTCAGTAACAGTTCTGTTGAGGCATAAAAGCGTGTCACGCCACCCAACGCGTTTCGTGAAAAGATCACGTCGTCCTGGGGTGTGGGTGA
Source organism: Lithobates pipiens (assembly GCF_037356315.1). Lineage (NCBI taxonomy): Eukaryota > Metazoa > Chordata > Amphibia > Anura > Ranidae > Lithobates > Lithobates pipiens. The sequence goes on from NW_027507718.1 coordinate 150,618,187, forward strand.
CACGCCATGATGCCTCTGTTATATAGTAAAACCTGGTAGGCGTTCTCTTCTCATTTATTTTTTATTCCCTATTTTGTGGGTGAAAAGAATTTTTTCCAAGGGTTGCGACCCATGGCCTACATGTCTCACTTCCCGGGATGAACCCGGAAGTGGAGTTGAACGGTCCAATGGAGGAGGTGGCTTGGGCCAGGTTTTACTATATAACAGAGGCATCATGGCGTGTCACCCACACCCCAGGACGACGTGATCTTTTCACGAAACGCATTGGGCGGCGTGACACGCTTTTATGCCTCAACAGATCTGTTACTGAATGGGATATCGATTGGAGTTCGCGATCGGCCGACGCTTGTCCATTTGATGATATGCCCTGTGTCTTTTTACTTTTGTAAGTGCATTTCCTTTTATGTTTATTTTTTATTAAATGATTTTACACTATTTGGAGTATTCTTCCTTCCTATGGTGGACCTTTTGCTTTTCCATTGGAACATACTTGAGTCCTGCTCCAAAAGGTTTTTTCCTGTCTCGGATGATTCAAGACTGACGTATTTCCTGACCTGAATTTATGATAAAGCGCTCCTTACTGGGGCATCTGGTAAGGGGCCACTGTTATCCGTCTGGTGGTGGTGCACCTCAATTCGCTTCACGTCAACAAAGGGTCTGAATTTGGATAATCACTTTGGACACATGGTGTTTTTCCAGTTTAATTCACAAGGACTTTATACTACTGATACATTATTTTATTTTATATGTAATTTTTTACTGTGTTAAATCTTGTTCCCCTTTTTCGAGTGCTGGGATCACGCAGACTCAGTGTTATATGCCAATAGGTTTATGTTTACACTAATGGGTGACAATGCATGTTACTTCATATTTTGCATGTAGTTAATGGATTTTACTTTTGATTTTTAAGTCATATTGAGCACCTTTTTTTCATTGTGGGGTGATTTATATCCTAATAGGAATATTAGGGATTGCGCAGTTCTCTTTTTTCTTTTTTCATATACACGTATATAGCAGTTTTGGTATATATTAGAATTGCTGCATCACATTTATTTGTTTTCTCACTGTAGCGCAGATTTCCTTCCTTTTTTCTCTGTCTGTTTTCCAAAAAATAATCTTGCTGCTTCAGTAGATAGGTTCAGTCCTACGTTATGGATATCTTTGAATTTAGAAACAATAGGGTGATAGACACCGCTGGGATTTTTGACTCCTCACCTGTGTCTGTGGGTACGGACATTAAAGGTTTATTTACTAGACTAAAAAATCTCACTACCTCTGAGATTCATGCTCAGTGGGACATTGCTTTTTTCGAGACATATCTTAGGCCGCGTACACACGGGCGGACTGTTGGCTCAACTTTGTCCGCTGAACAGTGTTTCAGCGGACAGTCCGCTCGTGTGTGGGGCTTCAGCGGACAGTTTCAGCGGACAGTTTGACGAACAAAGTTTTTCGGAAATTCCGAAAAACTGTCCGCTGAAACTTGGTTTGAGCGAACAGTCCGCCCGTGTGTAGGCCACTTTCGAAATGAGCAAACTGTTCCCGCTCGGAGGGAAGTCTGCTCATTTCGAGCGCGTGTGCAGGTAGGCGGGGCCCGCGACGGAGACGTCGCGGGCTCCGCCGCCTGGAATGGACTTAAAGGGGAACCCCAACGCCGAAAAAAATCGGCGTGGGGGTCCCCCCAAAGTCCACAACAGACCCTTGTCCGAGCACGCTACCCGGCCGGCCAGGAAAGGGGGGCGAGCGAGCGCGCCCCCCCTCCTGAGCCGTACCAGGCCGCGTGCCCTCAACATGGGGGGTGCCTTGGGGAAGGGGGGGCCGCGCGGCCCCCCCACCCCAAAGCACCTTGTCCCCATGTTGATGAGGACAAGGGCCTCTTCCCGACAACCCTGGCCGTTGGTTGTCGGGGTCTGCGGGCGGGGGGCTTATCGGAATCCGGGAGCCCCCTTTAATAAGGGGGCCCCCGGATACCGGCCCCCCACCCTATGTGAATGAGTATGGGGTACAATGTACCCCTACCCATTCACCTGTAAAATAAAAGTACCCAAAAAAAACACAACACACGAGATAAAATATTTTATTGCACAGCTCCGGGGGTCTTCCGTCTTCGGGGGTCTTCTCGCCGGACTCCTCCGCTATCTTCTTGTAGCTCTTTTGCTAGCGGAGGCTTTCTTCCTCCCCGCCGCCGGCCTCTTCTCCCGACTTCGGGGGTCTTGTCCCCCTCTTCGGTTCTTCTGCCGGGCCACCGCGCCTTCTTATAGCTCTTTTGCAGGCGGTGGCCCAGTCTTCTGTCGCCGCTGTCGCCGCTGTCGCCGCCGCCTTCCGTTCTTGTTCTTCTTCTTGTTCTTCTTGTTCTTCTCCAGGAGATGTTGACACGTCGCTCTCTCCGGCCGGAATGCCAGAGCCGCGCTGTGTGGCCACTTATATAGTGACAATGGGGCGGTGTCACATGGTATATGTCACATGGGTTGGTCACATGGGTTGATGTCACATGGGGACTATGACATCGTAAGGGGGCGGGGTCACCATGTGACCAACCCATGTGACATATACCATGTGACACCGCCCCATTGTCACTATATAAGTGGCCGCTCAGCGCGGCTCTGGCATTCCGGCCGGAGAGAGCGACGTGTCAACATCTCCTGGAGAAGAAGAAGAAGAAGAAGAAGAACAAGAACAAGAACGGAAGGCGGCGGCGACAGCGGCGACAGAAGACCGGGCCACCGCCTCTAAAAGAGCTATAAGAAGGCGCGGTGGCCCGGCAGAAGAACGGAAGGCGGCGACAGAAGAACGGAAGGCGGCGACAGAAGACCAGGCCACCGCCTGCAAAAGAGCTATAAGAAGGCGCGGTGGCCCGGCAGAAGAACCGAAGAGGGGGACAAGACCCCCGAAGACGGAAGACCCCCGGAGCTGTGCAATAAAATATTTTATCTCGTGTGTTGTGTTTTTTTTTTGGGTACTTTTATTTTACAGGTGAATGGGTAGGGGTACACTGTACCCCATACTCATTCACATAGGGTGGGGGGCCGGTATCCGGGGGCCCCCTTATTAAAGGGGGCTCCCGGATTCCGATAAGCCCCCCGCCCGCAGACCCCGACAACCAACGGCCAGGGTTGTCGGGAAGAGGCCCTTGTCCTCATCAACATGGGGACAAGGTGCTTTGGGGTGGGGGGGCCGCGCGGCCCCCCCCCTTCCCCAAGGCACCCCCCATGTTGAGGGCACGCGGCCTGGTACGGCTCAGGAGGGGGGGCGCGCTCGCTCGCCCCCTTTCCTGGCCGGCCGGGTAGCGTGCTCGGACAAGGGTCTGTTGTGGACTTTGGGAGGACCCCCACGCCGATTTATTTCGGCGTTGGGGTTCCCCTTTAAGTCCATTCCAGGCGGCGGAGCCCGCGACATCTCCGTCGCGGGCCCCGCCTACCTGCACACGCGCTCGAAATGAGCGGACTGTTGCCTCGTGTGTGGGCGAGTCCGCTCATTTCAAAAGTTGCGCGGACTTAGTACGACGAACAAAGTTTGCCGTATTTGTCCGCTCAAAAAGTGCCGTGTGTGGGCGTGTTCGTTCATTCAAAAGTTTGAGCGGACTGTTTGACTAACTTAGTTTCGGCAGACAGTCCCCGCGTGTGTACGCCGCCTTAGAGAAAGCATGGTCCCCAGGAGCCTTAGGTGGGAGCTGAGCCCACATAGGGAGGAACCCAATCTAGAGGGCTGGTACAAATTTTTTAATGATTCAGGGCTTTGTTTATTGCGATTTCTAGCTCAGAGAAAGAGCGAGAAATTGGCCCGCCTTGATGAAGAAATCAAACTGATCAAGGAATCATTATTACCTCTGAGCACCAGCGAAGAGTATAAGGAGTGTTCTAAGAACCTCCTTAAGACTCTCGAGAAAGAGGAGAAAGAACAAAAACTAAAGAAGAAAAAGAAGTTTATTAGGGACAAGGAGGATTACCAGTCTGGCATTGTTTTTTTATGGCAGAAGAAACTGGCCATGGAGAAAGAGCAGATGGATACTCTTCCTCCCAATGTCCCCAATAACACCCAGAGGGGTCCTTCTGATGTTGTCCCAAGGGATAATATAATCCATTATCCCACTGAATGGTTGCAGGGAGTTAGAGATACGCCAAACAATCAAGTTAATTCGGGCACATTTCCACGGCAACCAACAGGTGACACTCCCTTTTGGCCATCTCCAAGACCCCTAGGGGGAACCTCGGGGAGGGGACCTAACAATGGGAAAAATAAGAATAAGAATAAGAATAATAAGGGTTTTTATCAGAGTGGTAATCAGAGATTCACCCCGAGCCAGGGACTAGGCAACTATCCAACATGGGGTTCCATTCAGGGGTTTGACCAAGAGAGATCGGTCTACTCCAACAGAAGAAACCAGACTTGTGATGTCCCGACCCAAAATCGCTTCTTTCCATTGTCTGATTTTGAAGCCCCATATACAGGGAGACAGATTGAGGACAATTTCCAGCAAGCCTCCTACCCAAATAGATCCCGTGAGGTGGACTATAACATAGGGTTTAGACCCTCCCAGCCAAATCATGACCCCAGGATTAATCGTAGGTGGGATTTTCCCAGGGACAACAGAGGCCTGAAAAGGCCTATAGAACAAAGAGGGGAGTCAGAGGGGGGAGGCGTGTACAATCAGTTAAAACGAAAAAGGCCCTAGGTGAGGGTATCTTCAATCTTAGCACACAGGTACTTTCTGACTCTGAAAAGCGGCTTTTGGATAAAGGTCTGAAATTTGCTCCACCTAGGAGTTTGAGCAAGTTTCAGTCCTACATGGATGTGCACAAGTTTGTACGCAGACTAAACATCAAGAGGTATATGTTGGGTAACCCCATCCAAGAGCATAATAGGTCGAGATCAGTTTTTCAACATTCTGGCCTTGCAAATGCATCACTCTTTAATCCCCCAGGGACATTGGCCCCCAGTATTAAAGTCTTTAAGGACATGGTGCTCAAAGATCTAGATGAAATTAAGGTGAAGAAATACAAACTACGGGGCGATCTGCAGAAGGGTTTGGATACCCTTTGTAATAATAAGTCCCTTGTCATCAGACCTGCAGATAAAGGGGGTGGTATTGCTGTCCTTGATAGGAGTGACTACCTTAAGGAGCTGTATCGAATCACTAATGATAGGGAAACCTATTCCTTGCTCAACAGGGACCCAGTGGTCAAATACAAAAAGGAATTAACGGGGATTGTAGAAGAGGGCTTCCGTAGGGGGATCCTTACGGAGAAAGAAAAGCTCTTTCTCATACCCATGGCCCCGAGAACACCAGTTATTTATTATCTCCCTAAATTGCACAAGAGCACTACCTGCCCCCCTGGTCGCCCAATAGTCAGTGGCATTGACTCGGTGACGTCCAGGGTGGGCAGATATATAGATTATTTTCTCCAGCCACTTGTGCAAAAAATCCCATCATATGTGAAGGACACCAAGCAAATCCTTAATATGCTAAGTACCATTAAACCAAAACAAGGCTTGTGGCTCGTGACAGCTGATGTCACATCACTTTACACCATTATTCCCCACGACCTGGGTTTTGAAGCCGCCAGATTTTATTTGGTGCGAGACTCTAATTTAACTCAGATTCAGATAAACTTCATTTTGGTCCTTTTAGATTTTGCAGCCAAGCACAATTATTTCTGGTTCGACAACCAATTTTTTCGTCAGGACAAAGGGGTTGCCATGGGAGCCAAATATGCCCCCAGTTTGGCTAACCTGTTCATGGCCAAATGGGAGGAGGACGTGATCGACTCTCCCAGAAGATCGGAGGTAGTGCTTTGGCTTTGGCACGATATATTGATGACGTCCTCCTCCTATGGGATGGCGATGAACAGGAGCTCCGTGGATATAACAATACAATACAACAATACGAGAGGCATCAAATTTAGTTATGAAGCCAGTAAGGAAGGGGTGAACTTCTTGGATTTAAATATTAAGGTTAATGGAGACAGTTTCATCACCTCTACTTTCTTCAAGTCTACGGACAGGAATTCTTATATTCCTTTAGGCAGTTGCCATTTGGATTCTTGGCTAAAGTCGGTCCCTTTAGGACAATATTTGCGTTTGAGGAGAAATTGTACCGACATTACTGAGTTTGATGAACAAGCTAAAATACTGTCTCAACGCTTCCGGGAAAAGGGGTATGCAGCGAATCTGCTATCCGAGGCATGTTCTAATGCACGGAATAGAGATAGGTCTAGCCTGCTGGCCGATAGGGAGAATAACGAAAATAAGAATCAGATAACAGTGCCCTTCGTTACCACCTTCTCGATGCAACATCAGAAGGTCAAACAACTTATCCGCAGGCATTGGCATATCTTGACCAGTGACCAGACTCTAGGAACTATTCTACCCGAAGTCCCTAGGGTGATCTTTAAAGGAGCCTCTACACTAGGCAGTAAGGTCGCCCCCAGTGTACAAAATCCCCCCGAAAAAGATAGATGTTTTTTTCAGAACCTTAAAGGGTTCTACAGATGTAAGAACTGTCAAGTGTGCTCTTGCAACGTGAATAAAAACTCCAAGATCCTCGATTTTGTCTCCACCAGTACCCAGAGGAGATATACAGTAGAGCCATTCATTACCTGCTCTTCGGAAGCGGTTGTTTATCTCATTCAATGTCCTTGTGGGCTTCAGTACGTGGGGAGAACCAAGAAGGCCCTAAAGGTCAGGCTGAATGAGCATATCGCTAATATCAAACGGGGCTTTGACAAGCACCCCCTATCTAGACACTATGACGAGAAACACGGCAGGGATCCGTCTAATACTCTATACATGGGGATTGATAAGTACAAACCGCACTGGAGGGGTGGAGCTTTGGTTAGAGAGATCTCACGGTTGGAAATGTCTTGGATCCACAAGCTAAAAACTTATACCCCCTTTGGTATGAACACAGACACAGATGTGAATGCATTTTTCAATAATGTCTAATGGGTTGTTCATGCCACTTTGTGGTATGGACGCTGACACAGATGTGAATGTGTTTATTATTAACACCCAATTGGGTGACGTAGTGATTGGCTTTTTGTGGACTCAACCCTTTTATTATACAATTTTTAACCTTTTCCAAATTTTTCCAAAAAAATGTTTTCATCATTCATTTCTTTGGGATCTCTATATGAAGAAATTTGTGTACAAGTATGGATTAGATAGCCCCTAATTAAACTCTGGGAGCGGATTGTCTAGGGAGTATGATGGGTATTGCGGCATGTGTGCCAGACTTACCGACGTTCCACCTACTATGTAGTTAGGGGTGGTTTTTCGGATTTGAATCTTGCACTCAGTCTACAATATGTGTATTAGAATCAGATGGGTATAACCACATAGCGAGCTAGGCATTTGCTACACAATGTTGATTCATGTTTTATTCATTTTTATTTTCTTTTAATTGATGCTTGGGACTATTTGCAACCTGTTTATATCAATATCACCACCGGGACAAGTCCCCTCCTCCCCCCCTCTCTTTTCTTGTACCTTTTTTCTTGGGTCATCTGAGTACAAGTTTTTGAGTTTGGCACCCGTGGCCCTGTCCCTTTATGATTTGGGAACATATTTACATAGGCCGGGTTGTCGATCGTTTTGTTGGCTTTCAGGAGAGGAGCTATTTACGATCTTCGATGCCTCTTATTTCCTATCTGATAAGAGGCTTGGTCTAAGTGGAGCGCATGTTTCTTCTGTCGCTCCACTTGTGTAATGTAAACGAGGCCTGGTTAAGGTGGAGCGCGCACGCTTCCGTGTTGGGCGGTGACGCGCTGTGTTTGTCTGGCACGCACGGCGGGTCATCACGCCGTTGAAAGGGGCGTCACCATGATGTTGCTGACTATAGAGGGACGGGTGACTGCATTGATATGCGTCACTTCCGCCGCTCTAATCCTTTGACCCCATTTCCCATTGGCGGTGACAATGAGGCTTTGCTTTGTTCCGTGGGTACGGAACGAGGCAATCCCATTAGCCGACAAGGACATTGTTTTTGGGTTCCCGCACTTGCGGTTAGGGGTAATGGTAGGCGTTCTCTTCTCATTTATTTTTTATTCCCTATTTTGTGGGTGAAAATAATTTTTTCCAAGGGTTGCGAACCATGGCCTACATGTCTCACTTTCCCGGGATGAACCCGGAAGTGGAGTTGAACGGTCCAATGGAGGAGGTGGCTTGGGCCAGGTTTTACTATATAACAGAGGCATCATGGCGTGTCACCCACACCCCAGGACGACGTGATCTTTTCACGAAACGCGTTGGGTGGCGTGACACGCTTTTATGCCTCAACAGAACTGTTATTGAATGGGATATCGATTGGAGTTCGTGATCGGCCGACGCTTGTCCATTTGATGATATGCCCTGTGTCTTTTTACTTTTGTAAGTGCATTTCCTTTTATGTTTATTTTTTATTAAATGATTTTACACTATTTGGAGTATTCTTCCTTCCTATGGTGGACCTTTTGCTTTTCCATTGGAACATACTTGAGTCCTGCTCCAAAAGGTTTTTTCCTGTCTCGGATGATTCAAGACTGACGTATTTCCTGACCTGAATTTATGATAAAGCGCTCCTTACTGGGGCATCTGGTAAGGGGCCACTGTTATCCGTCTGGTGGTGGTGCACCTCAATTCGCTTCACGTCAACAAAGGGTCTGAATTTGGATAATCACTTTGGACACGTGGTGTTTTTCCAGTTTAATTCACAAGGACTTTATACTACTGATACATTATTTTATTTTATATGTAATTTTTTACTGTGTTAAATTTTGTTCCCCTTTTTCGAGTGCTGGGATCACGCAGACTCAGTGTTATATGCCAATAGGTTTATGTTTACACTAATGGGTGACAATGCATGTTACTTCATATTTTGCATGTAGTTAATGGATTTTACTTTTGATTTTTAAGTCATATTGAGCACCTTTTTTTCATTGTGGGGTGATTTATATCCTAATAGGAATATTAGGGATTGCGCAGTTCTCTTTTTTCTTTTTTCTAGATATAAGTGACCCCAAGATACATGGCCCTAAAGTCGGGTCGCAAAATATTTTCGAATCCGGTTGAAATCGTTTCCAATGCGGTTGAAATAATTTCGAATCATGTTGAAATCATTTCGAATTCGGTAGAAATATTTTCAAATTTGGTTGAAATATTTTCGAATGTGACCAATTTTTCAAATTCGGTAGAAAACTAAACGAAATACGAAAATAAATTTAAGGAATTTAACGAATATAACTAAACGAAATTAATTAATGAATTAAAACGAAACAAAAATTTTTTTTTCCTTTTGCACATGTCTAGTATGCTATGCACAGCCACATCTACTGTGCTCACATAAGCACCCATTTCCGTCTTAATGATATAATACTTTAGCTTACCTTCCACCACACTCATCCCAATGAACAGACATGACCATCCTTCTTACGTTCTCAGCTCCATCATTCTGATTGCCCCCCCAGGGGCCCAGCATGGCCTTTTATTATCTCCAAAAAAATGACAAACAGGAAGTGATTGCCCACAACAGGCAAGCACTTCCTCAGTACAGAAAATGACATCACAGGAAATGATATACATTAAAGGAGAGGACACTCACAAGAGGAAGTGCACACAACCCCTTTTAGTCAGCATGGAGCACAGACAATAGTGTTTCAAAGTAAACAGTATGTAGTGAGCTCATTCTACTGGTTCTTACAGGCTTGAGACAATCTGCAGGGACATTGCTACTGGTGTTATCAATATACGGTACTAGTATATTAACAAGGCAGATACCAATGTCCTCTTATTAAAGCAGATATGTATCCAAAAAGGATAACGTAGCCACACAGAGATTAAATAATATGTTTATCTCGTTATGTGGACTTCGCTTCTCTAATGTGCATAGTCATTTGAAGTCAAGAAGCCCAGCGCATTTCGCTTGGTACCTACAAACCAACAAACATCCACAGACACAGAACACGTCTCAAATCCCATGAGAAGGTTTTCATACTGACCGTTTTTACCACTGGTCTTGATTTGGCCCAAGTGCGCTCTGCTAGAGCGCTCCTCGATTAAACCAGACACAGGGAGACAGGTGACAATCTATAAAACATACATCCTAGAATAAAAGGTTCACATAAATGTTATACAATCCAATTTCCACAATAGGGGGAAATGCGGGTGGCAAGCAATTTTTTGTGGGCAATGGCTGGTGCTGGAGCTTCAATTATCACGGCACCATGGTTGATATGGTGTCAGGGTGATTGGAGTGCATTATTTCTATTGTTTCATTGTACTATATAATGAAGTGGTTCAACTCGCCATGATGCAGAATTAGTGGGAGCCCTGGGTGTGTCACTTGCCATGTCGCCTGCCACCAGATGCAGCTTGTCACTTGCCACCATCGCCTGCCACCAGATGTGGATTGTTACTTGCCACCGTCGCCTGCCACCAGATATAGAATGTCACTTGCCATGTTGCCTGGCAACAGATGTGGATTGTCACTTGTCACCGTGGCCTGGCACCAAGTGTAGCTTGTCACTTGCCACTGTCTCCTGCCACCAGATGTCAATTGTCACTTGCCACTGTCTCCTGCCACCAGATGTGGATTTACACTGTCTCCTGCCACCAGATGTGGATGGAATTGTCACTTACCACCGTCACCTGCCACCAGATGTGAATTATCACTTGCCAACGTCACCTGCCACCAGATGTGGATTGTCACTTGCCACCGTCACCTGCCACCAGATGTGGATTGTCACTTGCCACCGTTACCTGCCACCAGATGTGGATTGTCACTTGCCACCGTCACCTGCCACCAGATGTGGATTGTCACTTGTCACTGTCTCCTGACACCAGATGTGGATTGCCACTGTCTCCTGCCACCAGATGTGGATTGCCACTGTCTCCTGCCACCAGATGTGGATTGCCACTGTCTCCTGCCATCAGATGTAGATTGGATTGTCACTTGCCACTGTCTCCTGCCACCAGATGTGGATGGTCACTTTACTTTGTCAAATCAATATCACCTTGTGGCGCTTAATCAGTACAAAACCCCCCTATATACACTTACAAAAGTATATACTTATTAATATAGTGAATGAAAGGGGCTACCAAGCCCTTATTCTACTTTTTTAAAAATATGTATAAAAAACCACCCTGAACCACCCGATGAATATATGTGAATAAAAGTTGAATATCAATCCAAACACACACACATATATATATATATATATATATATATATATATATATGTATCTAAACACAAATAAATACTTCCTTTGAAATGCTAGTGAACAGCACAACAAATACAATTATCATTAAACCATAGAGTGCGAATGTGTAGACCACATCTTAATATGTGTTTTAAAACCAAAGAAGTCCTAAAAAAGTGTCCAAAAAAAGAACAGGTAAGTGTCCAAAAAAAAGAGGACTAATATTAGTGTATAAAAAAGCAAGCAAGAAAAAAAGAGGCCTCCCATAGTGCAACACTATAAAAAATCTTTAATGCTTAGTGTTGCACTATGGGAGGCCTCTTTTTTTCTCTTTGAGGGGCTTTGGGAGATAACCTTACTGGAGTCTGAAAAGAGGAAAAATATTTGCTGATTGCTGTATGCTGAACATCTACTGTCCTCATTAAAGTGATTCAAAACGCCTGTTGAGCCTGGTGCGAGAGTGCCAGGCGCTATAGTTGGTGAGTGCTCCATCTAAAGGGGGGATCACTGTCACTGCTGGTGTGGTGAAGGTTTCATCATTTTGTGGACACTGATAAGAAACTACACAGGAGAAGGACTTTCTGCTTTTTTATACACTAATATTAGTCCTCTTTTTTTTGGACACTTACCTGTTCTTTTTTTGGACACTTTTTTAGGACTTCTTTTGTTTTAAAACACATATTAAGATGTGGTCTACACATTCGCACTCTATGGTTTAATGATAATTGTATTTGTTGTGCTGTTCACTAGCATTTCAAAGGAAGTATATATTTGTGTTTAGATACATATATATATATATAGAAAGGCCAGTATGGTGGCCTGAAATTATGGGAGGAGCCCGGTGGTGTATATAACCAGCCCGTTCGCCTTTCCTCCTCGTCGGTTCCGGTGCGCGATATCTGATACGTCAGACATCAAGGGCCAACTATCCAGACCAGACGCAGTGAGGCTGTTCGTGAGTTCCCGCGTTATTCGTTTCCGTCTTGACAACTCGTCTTCCCGTACATCAGCGTCCGTGGGTTTCGCCGTCGGAGTGTCGTCGTACCCATCGAATTTGTCGTTACACGTTGGGCCGGCTGTCGCAGGTTTGGCTTCGGCACCCCCTTTTCAATTTATGTATTTCGATGTACCATCAACATTCCCTGTACTCACGAACCGCTCGCTTCTTTTAAATCGAATGTTTACTGTGGCCCTCGTACGCATGTCACTATTTTCTATTTCGATGTAGTCGTTATCACCTTTCGACACGTTCGATTACGCCACGTCAGGCGATTCATTCGCAGGTACGGCATTCGAAACCATTCGTCTGCCCGAGCATTTCTATTAGTATCGGTCGAATCGTTCGACTCACAGCCGACTGCTTGTTACGACAAGGCAAGCAGTCCGCACGTTTCGCTTTGTCTGCTCCAGTTCGAATATATATCTCTTCATTCATGCAGTTATATTATGTATCTTATTTTTTCTCATGTCAAATCATTTCACTCCCAGTCATTTCTACCGTTTCAAATCATTTCTGTCACTAGTTGCGCTCCGGCTCGAATCCTGTCGCACCTCTGGTGCACCGATTCGCTTTGAAGTGCCCCAGGGTTCGGCCTCATTTCTGTACATGCTCCAGAGACTGAATCACTCGCAGGTTCACGCACGGTCCCTGATTCTCGTCTCTGTCATGGCATACCATTTCTGTCACTTATTACGCTCCAATTCGAATCCTGTCGCATTCCTCTATGCACCGATTCGTCCTGGTGTGCCCAGCTGCTACGCCTCATTTCGGTACATGCTCCAGAGACGGATTCTTTGTAACCTACAGTCCAGTCGTTGAATCCTGTCTCTGTCATGGGACATCATTTCTGTCACTTATTACACTCCAATTCAAATCCTGTCGCATTTTTTATGCACCGATTCGTCCTGGTGTGCCCAGCTGCTACGCCTCATTTCAGTACATGCTCCAGAGACGGATTCTTTATTGCTACCATCAGTCCAGTCGTTGAATCTTGTCTCTGTCATGGGATATCATTTCTGTCACTTATTACGCTCCGATTCGAATCCTGTTGCGTTCATTTATGCACCGATTCGTCCTGGTGTGCCCAGCTGCTACACCTCATTTCAGTACATGCTCCAGAGACGGATTCTTTGTTGTAACCATCAGTCCAGTCGTTGAATCTTGTCTCTGTCATGGCATATCATTTCTGTCACTTATTACGCTCCAATTCGAATCCTGTCGCATTTTGTTTTTATGCACTGATTCGTTCTGGTGTGCCCAGCTGCTACGCCTCATTTCAGTACATGCTCCAAAGACAGGATTCATCTGTTTGCTTCATGGGCTCGTCCTCTGATTCTTGTCTTTGTCATGGGTTTTCATTTCATTTCACCTATCACGTTCCGGTACGAATAGTCGCATCTGTGTACCAAATTCGTCTCGGCGTGCCCCAGGAATGGCCTCATTTCAGTACATGCTCCAGAATCCATTTCGTGCTCGGTCGCAAGTTGTGGCATGGCGATCTGGATCTCTGTCATGGCAGGTTCTCTCATTTCACTGTCACATACCGCTTCCCGGTTTGGGTCCAGTTGATTCTTCAATGTTTGGACGCCTACCGGGGGCCTTGCTCCTCGGCCTCATTTCATTATTAGTTGCCTCGGAAGGGAAACACAGCTTCGTTTAGGCGGGTCTCGCCGTTTTCTCCACATACAAGCGTAGACTTCTTGCAATCGTTGCAAACACACATCCGAGCGTAGACTTCTTGCAATCATGGCAAGCACGCATCTAGACATAGACTTCTCGCAATCATTACAAGCACACATTCGAGCATAGACCGCTGGCACTCATTGCAAGCATGCATTCGAGCACAGACCTCTTGCAATCATTGCAAGCACGCATTCGAGCATAGACCTCTTGCGATCATCGCAAGCACGCATTTGAGCATAGACCTCTTGCGATCATCGCAAGCACGCACTCGAGCATAGACTTCTCGCAATCATTGCAAGCACACATTCGAGCATAGACCTCTGGCACTCATTACAAGTATGCATTCGAGCATAGACCTCTTGCAATCGTTGCAAGCACGCATTCGGGCATAGACCTCTTGCGAACATCGCAAGCACGCATTTCAGCATAGACCTCTTGCACTCATTACAAGCACGCACTCGAGCATAGACCTCTTACAATCATGGCAAGCACGCACTCGAGCATAGACCTCTTACAATCATGGTAAGCACGCATTCGAGCATAGACCTCTTGCAAATCGTTGCAAGCAGATGTCCAGGCACAACTTATGGCAATCATTGTTGGCAGGCACTTCTGGCTGCGCGATAGATTGTTTTGGGGAAAGCCTGGATACCTTCCTAAAGGTACGTTGTATTACGGGGTACTTATATTTATAGGTATAGTTGATCCAGGGAGAAATCCGATTGCCTCTCGAGGGGTCAGGAAGGAATTTTTTCCCCTGCTGTAGCAAATTGGGCTATGCTCTGTTGGGGGTTTTTTGCCTTCCTCTGGATCAGCTGCGGGTGTAGGAATAGGGTGTGTCGGATTGTGTGATACCTTATTTATTTTGATTTGTGGTGGGACTGGATGGACTTCTGTCTTTCCGGCCTGGCTACCCATGTGACCTACCATAATTCCTTGCAATCGTTGCAAGCACGAGTCCCGGCATAACTCCTTACATTAGTTGCAGGCACGCATCCTAGCATAACATCTTGCAATCATAGCAAGCACGCATCCTGGGTAACATCTTGCAAGCACGCGTCCAAAACATACATTCAAGCACAACTCCTGCAGTCCTCGCAGTGCACATGCGGTAACACGAATGGCTCGCAGTCACTACGTACACATCTCCAGTGACAAACTCCCGGGCAATTATCGCAAGCACACGTTTAACACACTTTTGGTCATACCAAGACTCGCGACTTAGCATAACTTCTTGCAATCATTCGTTGGCAAGCACGTTCTCAGTGGCACACGAACTGGCTACACGTCATTTTCAGCAGCACTCAATTGGCCACTCATCTCCTGTGGCTTTTCTTACAAACCACTCACTGTTGTCTGCCTACTCGTCTCTTCCTTAGGACAGTTGAGTTCAACTCCCGTCCCGCACCAGGATCATGTTGACACACGCAACTGGCTTCTTCCTGTAGCACGCCCAGGCTATTTCTAGCCAGCGTTCAGCATTTCTTATCCTTACAAATGCACGGAGAGCCATCTGTCATTCGGCCCATACAGCAAGATCCCCACTACGAGGCATCCAGAGGCATCAGCCCATAGCCAACGGCAGACGCTCGCCCATCACAACTACCGTCTTTAGGGGCATATAATATCCTCGCATATTCCCCTGTCTAGTCATCCAATAGACACCTACAGTCCCTACACGGCATGTCGAGTTTCCCTATGCGCATCATCCCTCAGGGTTGCGCCTTTGCGTCACGCCTATTGGTCTTACTGTCCCTCTCACAGGATCCAGAGCAAGTCCTCAGCCTGGATCCCGCGGCAACAGCAGTCCTTGCCTTTGCGGGAGGAATTCCTATCGTTTGGGAATGGCGTCTCCCTGTTCATTCCCTCTGTGTCTTCCCTTTCTCCCCAGGTGATGACCGACGCAGCGGCCTCCACAGGCTTGCGGCTGTTTTTTGGCCACCTCTGGCTCGCAGCTCCCTGGCCTCCCCAGTTACTGGCAATTCCTGGCTGCGCCAAGGCGTCCTCTCCGTTGATTATGTCCTTCCTACGTCGACTGGTCCAGCTCTTGTTGTTGTTTCAGTTCAACATCCGTTGTTCCTTTATCCCCGGTAAATTCAATCAGGCAGCAGACGCCCTCTCCCGCTTTAACCTTGTCTCGTTTTCCGTTCAGGTACCTGGAGCCGGACCAACATCAGCAGCTATCCTGGACTGGTCTCAGCTGACCCTGGATTAGCCCCTCACCTTCCAGCGGCTACCCAACTCATTGATCACTCCCTTTCCCGCAAATAACCTCAAGGCCTATCAATCAGCCTGGAAGGCCGTTAATCGCTTAATCACGTATCACAGCACAGAGACGTCCCGTGTCAAGCAAGTCATAGCCTTCATTTCCTACTGCCACTCGCAGTTGGCGTTATCCTTTAATACGATCCGGCTATACCTGACCGGTGTATAACATTTCACCTCCCACCAGGACCCTACCGTACCCTCCTTATTTTACCACGCCGTTCAGGCTGTTATGTGCGGTATCCAGAAGCGCCAGCCGATGGCCGGCACCAGGCGACTGCCTATCACAGGAGACGTTTAGAAATGTGTCAGATATCCTGGCCACTGCACCTTTTCGGTCTCCACATTAGTGTCATTTACAAGCAGCCATACACCCGGCCTTCTACGGCTTCTTACGGCCAAGCGAGTTTACTTGTAGTAGCCTCACAGCACGCATGCTGTGCAAGCACCACCTGGTCCGATACAAAGACCATTTCGCCTTATACTTAGCAGTCTCCAAGACACAGCAGCTTGGCTCGGGTACGGACATTCACTTCTATAAGTCCAACAACCGCTGGTACCCGGTCGCCATTCTCACCGCTCGTTGCCCCTTTTGGCTGATCAACCAAGTACTAGTCCGCTTCTGCCGTTTCACACTAAGCCTCTGAACGCTGCCCGCTTTATGGAACATCTCAGGATACTCCTGGGTATCCTTCACCTCTATCCTACTTACTACTCCGGACATTCATTCCGTATCGGAGCAGCTTCAACAGCATCCCGCCAAGGGGTCCCGGACCACATTATCAAGAAGTTGGGCAGATGGAGGTCCACCTGTTTCGCCCGCTACATACCCAATCCGCTAGTGGAGATGGCCCAGGCCTTTGTCGAGCTCACCCAGTAACAAACTTGAATTAATAAAATGCAACCCCTACCTGAATGTTTTTGCCCTCTTATTTTGGTATACCGTACGTCGGACCAGGGCACACTTGCAGGTCCATTTCAAGTAAGCGAGTTTATGTTAACCTTGTTTGTCATCCTTATCCGTATCGGTCAGAGGGCTCTGGACCATAAATAGAAAGGCCAATATGGTGGCCTGAAATTATGGGAGGAGCCCGGTGGTGTATATAACCAGCCCGTTCGCCTTTCCTCCTCGTCGGTTCCGGTGCGCGATACCCACCCACCCATCCCCTTTTTCAGGGCATTTCTCAAGCATTATACTCCTCATGAGAGTACTCATTTCACTCCATTCATATTCATTTCATTTATCACCCACTTCTCTATCTAAGGTATGCCCCCTTATTTTGGTATACCGTACGTCGGACCAGGGCACACTTGCAGGTCCATTTCAAGTAAGCGAGTTTATGTTAACCTTGTTTGTCATCCTTATCCGTATCGGTCAGAGGGCTCTGGACCATAAATATATATATGTTTGGATTGATATTCAACTTTTATTCACATATATTCATCGGGTGGTTCAGGGTGGTTTTTTATACATATTTAAAAAAAAGTAGAATATGGGCTTGGTAGCCCCTTTTATTCACTATATTGATAGGTATATACTTTTGCAAGTGTATATAGGGGGGTTTTGTACTGATTAAGCGCCACAAGGTGATATTGATTTGACAAAGTGAAGTTGTTGGGTTATATTTACTTTTTGTTTTTTCTCAGTGATATATATAAGTGGCAGCTGGGGGAGGTTGGGTGCTGGCGCAGTGTTGACACACTTAGGTGGTGGAATTTGAGGTGTGTATGGGCTTTTATTATATTCAGTGGATGATCACTTGCCATGTCACCTGACACTATTTGTAGATTGTCAATTGCCATGCCAGCCAGTGCCACCAAATGTGCATTGCCGCTGCATTGGTGGCAGACTGGCAGCACTGATCCATTTAGCACAGAGGCAGAGAGCGGTGATGTGAGGAGGGCAGTGAGAGATGATGTAATCTTGATGCTCCCCACCTCACCTCCGACATGTAAGAGACCCGGCAGTGAGGGCAGGAGAGCAGTGATGTGGGGCAGAGAGAGATGATGTCATCTCTCCTCGTCTGCCTGCTCACTTCTCTCATCCACCTGCCTGGCTGTCTCATGCAGCCCACCCGCCGCACCCACTTCCTAGCTGCAAAGAGGCCACGGCACGCTGGTTAGGCAGGGACCCTGTGGCAAGAGATTCGGGGCTGTGGGCCCCAAATTTGGGGCTATAGCCTCAATAGCCACCCCCTAGAGACGCCACTGCAGCTGACCATACAGATTGCCAATACACCCATTCTTCCTGCTTGGGAATATTATTTAACATGCATACCTGCACTCATATATTCACGCAGGCCAGTTGTCTCAGCTCCTGGGACACAGTGGTTCTTCTCATTGAGGAGCTGATGCCCCTCACATTCACAGTAGTGGCATTAACTATGAGCAATAAAATCAAGACCACCTAGGACACCATCCAATTATCCCAGTCAGACAGGGCTGGCCCATTCTACACCCACTTCTTGCTTTTGTAAGTGTTCCCCATCTGACTCCTTGGATTCTGACTGCTAGATCCACTTCACTAACTCCAAACCTGGACCAATAGAAGTATATGGTCTATCTGGGGTAATTTCTATCTTGCTCCTTTTATGCAGACTTTCATTCTCAATGTCCTTTCTTCCTACATGCACCTTCTAATGCTGGCCTGCTATGAGAGGGCAGTCCAACCTAGATGTTTCACCCACATCATTCTCCTCCACCACCTACAGCATCCTACTTGCTCCCTGTCCCTCTCCTTCCCCTGCTATGATGATTTTTACAGGTAGGAGAGAAGTGCCAGAATTTATGAATTGCGAACGTCATGGGCCGTTCGTGCCAAATTTGAGTAGCGCGTGACGGCCCATAATTCACTGAGGCATCGCAGTGCATTGCTGGCTGATGATTGGCCAAGTATGCACTATGACCTGCATGCTTGGCCAATCACAGCGCCGTCTGTACAGCGAGCTATAATTGGCCAAAGCCAGGGTAGCTTTGGCCAATTATGGCTGAGGGGGTTTAGTACACGCCCCACACTATATAAGAACGCCAGGAAGTCGGACTTGGGTAGTGTGTAGGGATGAGCTTCGTGTTCGAGTCAAACCCATGTTCAACTCGAACATCAGTTTGTGCATTCGGCGAATTCCGAACATTATGGGCCGTTGAGTGCAAAATTTGAGTGGCGCGTCACGGCCCATAATTTATTGCAGCATCGCCAGTGTATTGCTGGCTGATGATTGGCCAAGCTTGCACTATGACCCACATGCTTTGGCCAATCACAGTGAGGAAAAAACAGAGAGGCGTAATTGGCCAAAGTCAGGTTGGCTTTGGTCAATTATGGCTTAGGGGGTTTAGTACACACCCCACACTATATAAGGCCGCCTGCACAGCGGCCTTGTGTAGTGTGTTGTGGCGGTGGAGAGAGAGACATAGAGACAGTGTGATTTCATTTCATTTGAAGCTGTTGCAAGTACAGTCGGTGTATTGTGCCATCTGCACAGTGTACACCTAAAGCCACCTCAATTGCTGGTGTTCTGCTGATTCTATTCGCAGGCAGCTGTAGCAATTACAGTCGGTGTATTGTGCCATCTGCACGGTGTGTACACCTAAAGCTACCCCAATATCGCAGGCAGCTGCAGTAATTACAGTCAGTGTATTGTGTCATCTGCACAGTGTGCACATAAAGCTACCCCAATTGCTGGTGTTCTGCTGATCCTATACTGCAGGCAGCTGCAGTAATTACAGTTGGTGTACTGTGTACTCTACACAGTGTGCACATAAACCTACCACAATTGCTGGTGTCCTCATACAAATAATACTACAGGCACGCAGTTGATTCTGCTAGCTGCAGTATATCAGTATATACGTCCCAGCTTTGTGCAGCTACATCTCCCTGCAGGCCATTAGTATGTCTGGAAGGCCAACAAGGAGAGGCAGAGAGTCACGGGCCCATAAAAGAGGGCAAGCAGGCTCTGTGTCTAGAGGCAACAGTGCTGGTCGTGGACACGGTGCATCCTCATCAGCACGTGGCCATGAGACACGCTTGTGCTCATTTTCGGCAGCTGGATGTGTTGAGCCGCAACATGCCAAAGACTTGGTAGAGTGGATGACCAAGCCATCCTCCTCCTCCTCCTCATTCTCTCTCACCCAGGCTCAGGGTACTGGCAAAGCAGCTGCCAACGTGGCCTCTTTGCTCGGCTCAATGGCATCAGTCACTCCTTCCCTAGCCCCACCATGTCCTCTTGAGGAGTCCTCCGAACCATTTCAGCACAGTGTTAGGTACATGCTCCATGAGGATGCCCAGCATTTTGAAGGCTCTGATGATGATACCCAGCTAGAGGAAGGCAGTAACGTGAGCCCAGAGAGAGGGGATGCCCAAGAAGAACAGCAATCTGGCAGTCATGTTCCCCCAGCTGCAGCATACAGCCAGGTTTGCTCCAGTGATGAGGAGGGAGGGAATGATGAGGTCATTGAATCCATGTGGGTGCCTGAGAGGAGGAGAAGGAGGCACATCTCCAACAAGGCAGGATGCCCTCCAGGGGCCAGCTTAAGGGCAGCACACCGACTGCATAACACCGCAGAGCTCCGCATGTGCAGGGCGCTGCCTTTGCGTGTTATTTACAAAGTTCTTTGGTGTGGGCCTTTTTTAAGACAAGTGCATCAGCTGGCACCACTGCTGTTTGCAACATTATGTCTCAAGCGTATCTCGCGTGGCCAAAACATCAGCCGCACCACATGCTTGACCAGACATATGTTGACCTGCCATGCAGTTCATTGGCAAGCGTACCTAAAAGACCCACACCAAAAAACAAAGCGGACCTCTCCTTGCTCCTCATCAGCTGGGATCTCCAACCCCACTATACCGCTAGTCCTCTCTGAAACCTGCACTGAGAGAAATGAAGGTGTAGAATTAGGTGTGTCACAGCCAAGTAGTGTAGACTTGTGGGCAATCTGCTATCGGTACACCGACGTCCGATTGTACCATGAAAATTTCCCTGCCCCAAGAAGTCAGAGGCACTGTGAGCTCATCCTCTGTCTGCTGCAAACAGCGTGTGCCAGCTTGAACCATAGATGCTAGGAGCCTCCAATTTCTGCTGTGCCTCACCTGCCTCTCCTGACCGCAGCTCCCTGCTTTACAAGCATTCACAACAGTAGCTTGACTACACATACAAACAGGATAGGGGACAGGGGGCACCCCTGTCTCACACTCACACCAATGTACACTTCCTCTGTTAACCCCCCATTCACCAGCACTTTACCTACCATCCCCTTATACAGACACGTTATCCATCCCAGTATCCCTTCAGGCGCTCCCACCTTATTCAACACTTTAAGCATAAAATAATGCGACACTCTTTCATAAGTGTTTTCAAAATACACTGCCAAAACAGCAACTACTTGCTTCCTTTCCTTGCAGTACCACAACACATCTCTCAAACAAATCAAACTCTCAGCAGTAGGCCTTCCAGACTACTATTTTACTAACCACCTCACACAACCTATTGGCAATCATCTTTGCAATCAATTTTTCTTGATCATACATCACGGGACACAGGAGCTTCATTACATAGTGGGTTATATAGGCACCTCTGGTGATTGGACACTCCCAATTAAGGAGAATTCCTCCCCTATATAATATATATGGGAGGCACCTCAGTTTTTTCGCCAGTGTCTATGGTGGTTGGTCACGTAAAACTTTAGCTCTGTACAGGTCCCTGCGGGGGCCTAAGGGCTACAACAAACCGGATCCATACCCCGGGCCGATATTTGACTCCCAAGATGGTATGGTACCTGGGCCTCGTCAGCCGAAGAAACGAGGTTTGGCCTGCAAGTCCTCTCCTATTGGAAGACTGGGCTCTGGGAAAACCAGACTTGGTGTACTGTTTATACAGAGCGCACGAAAGTTTCTGGCAGAGTCTTTTACATGGTCCAGGTAGGAGGCTCTTCCGAGAAAGAGCCCCAGATAAACCTGAAGGTTGGCTAACACTGCCCGCCGTGATGGGTGAAGGCTGGAATTTGTCTGTTTCAGCAATTCCTGCGGTGAGGACAGGTAAGGGAAGTTAATCCTATATATATAATTATATGATGGATTTTTTCATTTGAGTAGTTATATGTCTTACCTGGTTTCCACCACTAGAGGGAGTAAGAGCAGTCTGATACATACTTACATGCCTTTCAGTACACACGCTCAGTGAAGCCTGGTTCTCCAGCTGTCTCACGTCTCCACTGCAGTCCCTGCCACAACAAGGTAACACAGGGGCCCACGTAGTCTGGGGGTCCCACGCAGCTCCGGTGGAGTTCTCCTTTCCCCCCCTGGATCCCGCGGTCCTCGTGCACGCATGCACGTGCGCCGGGCGCAATCCCGGCCTAATGGAGGAGGGGGAGTGTGGTTGTGAGCCGTGCACGTCAGTGTGCACGGCGCCGTACTGCGCAGGCGCCAGGTGGCAGATTTAAAAAGCCCAGAGCATCAGGGGGCTGTAAGTGGAGACACAGGAGCTGTGGGCATTAAGCATCCATGGGGATTGGATCCAGGCAAACCTTAGACACCTACTCAGCATCAGGTTGTGCAGTTTAAGCATATATATTTATTGTGAGACTTTAAGCACAACAGTGATTGCACTTGTACTAGTACCTCTGCTTTGTAGCTTAGGACTATGTCTCCTCATAAGAGGGTCTCCGGGGGAGGTAGCAAAGGCACTGGTAAATCATCGCCTAGGTCCAGGGGTTCTAAAAGTGCCTGTAAGTTACCATCCCCCCCTGCAAGACTGGAGCCAGCCTCTCAAAACGAGTCAGTGCCCCTGTCAGGTTTTGCAGCCTCTCCTAATGTCCCAGCCCCGGTTTATGTCACTGAGGACTCCCTTAGGGCTACATTGGAGGGTTTTGAAGGGAGAATAATGAATTTTATATCTGCTTCCCTGAAAGATAGCAGGAAAAGGGGTAGATCCCCTCCCTCTGCTGAAATTCCTCTCTCAGATGATTCTTCTGAAAATGAGGAGAGATCCCTGTCTTGGGACAGGGATCATGAGCAGTAGGATGAATCAGAGGAAGAGGAGAGAGTCCCCTAATCTCAGGCACTCAGAAAACAGGTGCAGTACTATACTGAATTGGTGCGCACCACACTCAGAATGCCTGCTGCTGAAGTCGCTACGTCCTATGTTTCTTCCCTGGGAGTCAGGAAAGCCCCACAGACTGCCTATTCCTTCCCAATTCATCCCTTAATGGAAGAATTGTTGTATGAGGATTGGGGACATCCTGATAAACTGTTTGCTCCTCCTAAAAGGTTTTCTATGCATTATCCTCTGGAGAAAAGTTTCACCAAGAAGTGGGGGGTTCCATCTGTTGATGCGGCTGTTTCTTGCGTGAATAAAAACCTGACTTGTCCCTTGGATAATGTGCAGGTATTTAAAGATCCAACTGATAAAAAGCTGGAAACCTTATTAAAAGCCTCCTTTTCCATGGCTAGCGCTGTAGTGCAACCTACAGTCGCAGCCGTGGGGTTGTGTCAGTTCCTCAAGGAACAGGTTAAGCAGATGCTTGGGCTTAGGGATGAGCTTCGTGTTCGAGTCGAACACATGTTCGACTCGAACATCGGCTGTTCGCCCGTTCTGCGAATTCCGAACGTTATGGGCCGTTCGCGCCAAATTCGTGTGGCGCTCACGGCCCACAAATCACTGCGATGGCGCAGTGCATTGCTGGCTCATGATTGGCCAAGCATGCACTGTGACCCCGCATGCTTGGCCAATCACAGCGCCGGCAGCGAGGAGAGCCATGATTGGCCACAGAAAGGATGCCTGTGGCCAATCATAGCTCAGGCTGTGTAGTACACGCCCCACACTATATAAGGCCACCAGCGTGGCGGCCTTGTGTAGTGTGTTGGCGTCTGAAGCAGTTAGTGGGTGTTCTGTGTACCTTCAAGACAGTATACACCGATGGTTATCGGCCGATGTTTCATTCTTGCTCTTCTGTAGTGGTTGTTGTCTGCGTGCCCTGACCGCAGTATACACCGCTATATTCACCTATATAGCTAACGATATATCTATCTTTTATAATAGAGCCTGCAGTCAGCGGTAGGAGCTTGTGCGCGCTGTCTGCGTGCTCTGAACCCAGTATACACCGCTATATCCACCTATATAGCAAACTATCTTGCTCGTTTTAAATAGAGCTTGCAGTCAGCGGTAGGAGCTTATGCGTGTTGTCTGCGTGCTCTGAACCCAGTATATACCGCTATATCCACCTACATAGCTCTTCTCTATTTGAGCCATCTGCCATCTGCAGGAGTTATTGGAAGTTGTGTGTGCCTCCAGCACAATATACACTACCCAATTGCTGTTTTTCCCAACTCCCTTCAGGCCATTACCATGTCTGGAAGGCCAGCAAGGAGAGGCAGACAGGCGTGAGCCGATAAAAGAGGGCAAGCAGGCTCTGTGTCTAGAGACAACAGTGCTGGTCATGGACGCGGTGCATCGTCATCATCAGCACGTGGCCATGGGACACGCTTGTCCTTCTTTTCAGCAGCTGGACATGTTGAGCCGCAACATGCCAACGACTTGGTAGAGTGGATGACCAAGCCCTCTTCATCCTCCTCATCCTCTCTCACCCAGTCTCAGGGTACTAGCAAAGCAGCTGCCAACGCATCGTCTTCCCTCGTCTCAATGTCATCATCAGTGACTCCTTCCCTAGACCCACCACGTCTCCTGAACTCTTTGAGCACAGTGTTGGGTACATGCTCCAGGAGGATGCCCAGTGTTTTGTAGGCTCTGATGATGATACTCAGCTAGAGGAAGGCAGTAGCGTGAATGCAGAGAGAGGGGATGCTCAAGAAGGACAGCAATCTGGCAGTCATGTTCTACAAGCTGCAGCGTACTGCCAGGTTTGCTCCAGCGATGAAGAGGGAGGGGATGATGAGGGCACTGACTCCACGTGGGTGCCTGGTAAGAGAGAGGAGGAGGAGGAGGAGGAGGAAGAGGCACATGTCCAACGGGGCCAGCTTAGGGGCAGCACACAGACTGAATCACACCGCAGAGCTCTGCCTGTGCAGGGCGCTGCCTTTGCGCGTTATTATAAAAGTTCTTTGGTGTGGGCCTTTTTTGAGATGAGTGCATCAGATCGCACCGCTGCTATTTGCAACATATGTCTCAAGCGTATCTCGCGTGGCCAAAACATCAGCCGCTTGGACACCACATGCTTGACCAGACATATGTTGACCTGCCATGCAGCTCTTTGGCAAGCGTACCTCAAAGACCCACACCAAAGAACATAGCGGACCTCTCCTTGCTCCTCATCAGCTGGCATCTCCAACCCCACTAGACCTTCAGTCCTCTCTGAAACCTGCTCTGAGAGGAATGAAGGTGTAGAATTAGGTGTGTCACAGCCAAGTGCTTCCGGGCACTCTGCTAGCAGTACAGCCACGTCCGATTATAGCAGGCAAATGTCCCTGCCCCAGCTGCTGGACCGGCGAAAGAAGTTCACTCCCAGCCATCCACATGCCCAGCGGTTGAATGCTAGCTTGGCTAAATTATAAAAAATCTGCGCTTAGTAGAAAAACTTGAATTTAAATTAAAAAACAGCAGCTGAACACCATAACCAGGATACTGGGCACAACAAAATAAAGAATAAAAGTGCAGCGCTTATCACTAAGTGAAGTATCATGTAACTGAGTATAAATGAATAAACTATCATAAAAAACCTAAGTGTTGGTGAATCCAGATGAAGTGAAATCAACAATATAAAGTGTTATACAAAAAAATTATTTGTTAGTTGACAGAATTAACATCTTTCAATAACCCAAAAGTCCAGTGCATTTAAACCTGTGAAAAGAAATTCAAAAGCATAAAATAGTGTCCTAATTTAGGTGAACAAGAATGTAGTTAATCCTGTTTGTTCAGGAGAGAGTGCTTGACCGCGTGGACCCTTCACAGCTACAAATCAAATAAGAAATGGAGGCTTACCAGATCACCGATTAGTATGCACAAATGCGAATACCCAAACGATTCGAAGCGGACAACCGGACAACGACCCAGTCACTCAGACGTTCCACTGTCTCCGAGTCGATTCGAGTCTCCTCACCGGACGATTTGCACAGACCGTGTAGAGTTTTTGATGTAGGAAGCCAAAAATCAGCCCACACCTTCGAGTGTTTCGTAGTTCCCTGGTCCGTTCCGGTCCTTTCGAAAATCTCGGGATATCGTGTCACCATAAAAACAAAATGAACAAGTGCACCCGATCGTGTAATAAAGTTTAAACACGTAGAATTTATTTATTATTCAACCGAATAATGTTGAGCGCTACAGATGACTCCACCGAGCCATACAAAAGTAGACGTAACTTAAAAAATGAACAATTTTGCTAGCAAAACAAATATAAAATCAACGAATGCTAAAAGCACAAAGGGTGAGCGTAACTACCCGACGATCGTTTCGTCAAAATCTGACGTCATCAGGGGTACGCCCACACCCTTGTGCTAAACCCTTTTATAGCCTATGGGTAAGGTGAGGAGCCCTGCCATAGGCGAAAACAAAAACGTCCAATCGTAGATTCAATTGATTTAACCACCGAACTACCAAATCATTCGAACGAGGTCGGAGCCCAGATTCCCGCCCGTTACGTAAATAGAAAAATGTATAAAAGTTTTTGAAATATCTACCGAATGACATACCCATTCGGTAAAAATCGAAAGCCAATTTACTCGAACAAAGTCGAAACCCAAATTTCCACCCGTTACCGAAAATAGAAAAATTTGTGAAAAGAGATACCTGCCGAACGGCATACACATTCGATCAAGATCGAATACCACAATTGTATCCAATGGTAGAATGTGTGTGTGATGACACTTACCACTCAAAGTAACCGAACAGTAATATCACCAACAACGACGAAAAATTCAAGATGTACAAAACTAGTGAATGTGTATAAATTTAAATACAACCATCCTCAGACCTATAAAAATTTGGATGCAAAAACGTGATGATATAATGAAATACCAAACCAGCGTCAGCTCCCCAACTTAACCCATAGTCTATTCACAAAATAGCCTAATAAGTAAAACATGACTATTAGACTTGAAAATAACACACTTTTTCACAAAAGATGTACAACTAATATCGCAAAAGTTAAACACGAACAACAATGGAACCCCGAGTCATGTCGTTTAATTATCAAAATATGAATACTCTAAATGACAATTTCAGCTATTAAAACACAGTCACTGAGACGGACAAAAAAAAGGGGGGGGGGCATCACCCATTATTAATGAAACAGTTGATGTCCCACTCTATATTGAGTCCCCCAGGGATGTGTGTACCTAATTTATGTATCCAATTGGTTTCGGCTCTTGAGACTGTGCGTTTAGCATTACTGCCGCGCCAATGTGGTACATATTTCTCAATTGCTAAAAAGGTGGTACCTCTTGGATCACGGTTATGTTTCAAATCATAATGCTTGCTCACATTATGCTTGTCAAAACCTTTACAAATGTTGGTTATATGCTCCCCCAGACGTATATGTAGCATACGTACTGTGCGACCCACATATTCCAAACCACATGGACACCTAAGTAGGTACACAACACACTTAGTGGAGCATGTGATAAATGTTCAAATGGGGTATGTGAGTCCCGTCCCCTGCGAGGTAAATTCTGGGAATCTCCTACCCCGTAACACGTTCAACTTACAGGCTCTACACTTTCCACACGGAAAAAAACCTTTTAGATCTCCAAAAAAGGTAGGTCTTATAGGGGGATCAGGGACATTAAGAGCAATCATATTCCTCAAACTAGTGGCGCCCCTAAAGATAACATTTGGTCTATCCGGTAACTCGGGACCCAGAACACGATAGTTTTTTATAACTGACCAGTTTTTCTTTATAATTCTCTTAATGGCCCAGTGTTGGCTAGATAAGGTTGTGACCAAAGCCAAGCCATAGTTGTCAGTGTTTTCGGTCCTAGGCTGTTTATCGGCTAACAGCGATTGACGATCCCTACTGTTAACCTCCATTATGATGGAGTCAAGAGAGTCACTATTGTAGCCCTTAACCATAAATCTACTCTTTAGAATTGATGCCTCCCTGAGGAAGTCATCATTACGGGTACAATTGCGCTTTAGGCGCAAAAATTGACCTTTTGGGACAGCCGACAGCCAAGATTTATGATGGCACGAATCTAACGGAATATAACTATTCCTATCCGTTTTTTTTTTTAAACGTGGTGGTAATTATATTATTGTCCCTAATAGATATGTTTAAATCCAGAAATTGAATATTATTAGGACTCAGAACATGACTGAGGACTATGCCTCGATCGTTGTTATTCAAATGGGATAGAAAAAGCTCTGCCGACGAGCTATCTCCATCCCAGATGAATAGAATATCATCAATGAACCTTTTCCAGGCCACCAGTTCTGAAGGTCTGTTACCCAAGACGATGTCCTCCTCCCATTTTGCCATAAAGAGGTTGGCCATGCTGGGAGCAAATTTAGCTCCCATGGCCACCCCCTTTACTTGTAAAAAATGGGCCCCATCATGCCAAAAATGATTATGAGTCATAGCAAAAAAAAAGTAATTCTAAAATATAGTTACGCTGGGTAACTGAAATGTTGTTATCTTTGGCTAAAAAATATTGTACTGCATCATAACCCAACTGATGGGAAATTGCCGTGTACAACGAAGCTACATCTGCAGTGATCAACAGATAAGTGGGTTTCCATTCCACTAATTGTAAAATATTGATGACATGTTTAGTGTCCCTCAGAAAAGATGGGGTGCCCATCACCAGTGGCTGTAGATAACTGTCTATGTATTTCCCTATGCGGGACGTTACAGAATCGATTCCACTGATGATGGGTCGCCCCGGTGGATTCTCCAAAGACTTATGAATCTTTGGCAAAGAGTACATGACTGCCAACCGTGGCGCCAAGGGTACTAAAAAATCTCTCTCTTTTTTATTGAGAATCCCCATATCGAACCCCTTATTGACGAGCTCCTTTAAATCACGTTTAAACTTAACCGTGGGATCCGTAAGTAATGGGGTATAGGTATCTTGGTCTGACAAAATCCTAGTCATCTCATTCGAATACATAGCCTTATCAAGAACTACTATTAACAGTAATAACATACAAACATAACCTCCCCCCCCCGCCCATCCCAACCACACCCTCCCCCCACCCGACAAAACTCCCACCCGTGCAGCCCTCCATTCTCCTTCTGAAGCTCAGTCTGTAATCATTGACAGCATCACATATATAAGAAACACATTATTTGTACCGTTACTGAGTATTTAGCTACCCAAGATGGGGATGTTATCCAATCCGAGAGGTAGCACCCTCCCACCCCGCCCCTCACCCGACATACCAGGAGTACACCACCAGCCAAACAATCAATTCACAGTGTCTGCCGCATCAAGCCAACACCTCCACACCCTCTCAAATTTGTGAGGACACCCTCTGCTGAGATAAGTGGCTTTGTATAACGGTAAAGCTTTATTAATTAGACCTTTCCAATAAGAAACCGTAGGAGGTTCGGGTTTCTTCCAACATAGCAGGATAGATTTGCGTGCATAAAACAACGCCAGAGAGATCAGAGTCCTCTGTGCCTTTCGAGGTGCCAACTCCTCCACCAGTCCGAGCAAACATACCGCAACTGTGACCGGAATCGGCACCGAAAGGACAGATTATATAACCTGTGTCACTCCATTCCAGAACTCCTCAATCCGCGGACACTGCCAAAACACATGGTCAAAATCAGCCTGGTCAGCTGTGCAACGCCAGCAGCCCCCCATCCCGGTACCGTAAATTCTAGCCAGTCTGGCAGGGGTGTAGTATACTCTATGTAAGATTTTAAACTGTATAAGTCTATCTCTAGCCGATACTAGGGTCTGAAACGGGTATCCCCACATGTCGTCCCAATCCTCCCCTCCAAAGTCAGGTACCAAGGCACTCCAAACTTCTCTACATTGTTGTACAAGTTTCGGCCTGTCCGAGAACAACAGTTTGTACACAACGGAGAGAGGCTTTTTTAGATCCTCTGTCCGCAGCACAATTTCCAGAGGTGACACCCCCAACTGCAAAGCCCCCGGACCGAACTGAGAAAGAAAAGCATGTCGCAACTGTAAATACCGAAAAAAATACCAGTTGGGAAGATCATGTTGTACCTTAAGCTGATCAAACGTCAAAAGCTGCCCCCCTCCTACCACATGCTTTAGCAGTTTAACACCTACCCTGGCCCATATCACCGGATCCGGTATACCCCCAAAATGTGACAAATTAGGATTGAACCATAGAGGAGTGTCGGGAGACCAACTCCCTTCTGGCTGTTTCATCAAGGTCTGTGCTTTCCCCCAGGCCCGGATCGTCGCCCACATAGAGGCCGTCAGAACTGGTGAAGCCCCTGGACCTCTATACACCAAATGGGACAGACTCTCATATAAGCCCAAAAGGGCCGCCTCCAGTACATTTGCCGAATCCCCGTCCTCCCGTGTCAGCCACCGTCTAGCGACTACCATTTGCCCAGCCAGATAATACTTAAAAAGATCCGGCAATGCCAAGCCACCCTGACCCCACGGCTCCTGCAAAACCCTGAGACCTATTCGGGGGTGCGTAGCAGCCCATAAAAAGGATCCAAAAAGACTATTAACCCTCCGAAAAAATGAGCAGGGAATCCAAATGGGAGAATTACGTAAGAGGTAAAGGAATACAGGCAGAACCTTCATTTTGAGCAGGTTAACCCTACCAATGAGGGACAGCGGCAGATGCTTCCAAGCTTCCAGCTGCACCTTAACCCTGGCCAGCAGGGGGAGGAGATTCAGAGACATAAAGTCGCCCACTCGTGGTGAAACTCTCACTCCCAAGTATTTAATTTCGTGCACCCAGGCGATGGGGACCCTAGTGGTCGCCCCCTCTCGCGCCTCCCCGTCAATAGCCATCACGTTTGATTTCTCCCAATTAACCCGGAGCCCGGAGAACTCAGCAAATTTGTCGAGCACCCCAAACACCGCCTCCAAAGATGGCCCTGCGTCCTTCAGGAAAAGGAGCATGTCATCTGCATAGAGCGCTATACACTCCCTGATACCCCCCACCTCCAGTGCGCCTACCCCAGGCGACAGCCTCAGGGCTATAGCCAGTGGTTCTATGGCTAATGCAAATAAGAACGGGGAAAGAGGGCACCCCTGACGCGTGCCCCTGCCGACGCTAAATTGGTGTGAGACTGAATTAGCTATCTTGATACCGGCCCGTGGGGCACTGTAAAGCAAAGAAATCCAGGTCACATAGGTCTCCCCAAAGCCCATTCTCCTCAGAACTGTCAACATATACTGCCAGTCTATGGAATCAAAGGCCTTGGCCATATCCAAGGAAACTACCACTCTAGATCCCCTGTCAGTGTGTTCAATCTGTAGGTGGGTGAACAATCTGCGCAAATTTGTGTCAGTAGATTTCTGCGGAATAAACCCCGTCTGATCTATGTCAACCAGAGTCGTGATAACCTCAGAGAGTCTGGTAGCCAGTACCTTCGTTAGAATTTTTAAGTCCTGGTTCAGCAGTGCGATCGGCCTATAAGAAGAACATAATAGGGGGTCCTTTCCCGGCTTCGGCAGTAGGATCACCTGTGCCTCCAGCAAAGAAGCCGGGAGACACCTGTGTTCCAGGCAGTAATCATACAGTTTTTTAAGTCGAGGAACCAATTCTTCAATGTGCTGCCTATACCACTCGCTGCAGAAGCCGTCAGGCCCTGGGGATTTACGGGGAGGGAAAGACCTAATAGCTTTTTCAATTTCCTCAGTCGTGATGTCAGCCTCCAAAAAGTCCCTATCCGCCTCAGACAGTCTCCGTACCTGCAATGATGCTAACAACCCATCCAGCTCCGCTGTGTCGTAGGTCGGTATGGGTGCATACAGGGACTTGAAATAGTCCACAAACGTGTCTAGTATGTCCGTCGGGGTAGTCAATAGGTCACCCTGAGCGTTTCTAATACAGGGAATATTAGTTTGCACCCTTTGCTCAGCCACCAGCATGGCCAACAGTTTACCGTTCTTGTCCCCTTGTTCAAAGATAGATTCAGCCAGTTTCGTCCTAGAGGTGTGTGTTAGATCAGAGTAATGGAGTGCCAAAGCACGCCTTGCCTCCAACAGAGCGCTATAAGTGGCATCCGACTGGTTGTTCGCGTGCTCCATGGCGCACACCCTCTCCCTGTCCTGCAATTCTTGGTCCTTCTGATTATGGGACCTGCGGGCCTGTTTGATGGCCGAAATATAGTGCCCCCGCATGCAGGCCTTAAAGGCATCCCAAACAATGGTGTCGTCGGCAGACCCCTCATTATCCTCCCAATAATGTGCAAAGTGTGGCGCTACTTGAGAGGACACCTCCTCCACCTCCAACCACCCCGGGTTCAATTTCCACCCTCTCCCCGCAGAACCCATGGCGGAGCCAATGTAAATAGACAAGGGCGAGCGATCAGAAAAACCACCCGCTAAATATTTTGCCCCTCCTACCAATTAAAGCATAGCCGAATTTGCAAATGCTAGATCTATTCTCGAAGAGGATTTATGAGTTTTCGATAAGTGCGAGTAACCTCTGGTGATAGGATTTTTCCAACGCCAAACCTCTGTCAGGGAAGCAGCCGCCGCCCATGCAGAGAGGTCAGCCGACGCCACTCTAGATGCATTAGACGAGTCCAACGCAGTAGAAAGGATAGCATTAAAGTCCCCGGCTATAAGGAGAGGGAGATGCGTGTAGGGCGCCAATTTACCCAAAAGGTCATACAGAATCTGAATCTGGAATGGGGGTGGGATATACACATTCACCAAAACCATTTTACACGCACCAATATCTGCCACCACCACCAGAAACCTACCACCCGGGTCCGAGATCACATGGTGGATGGTGCACGGTACCGCCTTGCTAATTAAAATTGACACTCCCCTGGAGTAAGTAGAATATGTAGCATGCAGCGCTCTTTGTACCCAGGCTCTGCGTAAGGCCAGTACCCTGCTCCCATCCAGATGCGTCTCTTGCAAAAACACCACAGCAGGATTGAACGTTTTTAAATATTGAAACATTAAAGCTCTACGGAATTTATCATTAAGACCTCTAACATTCCATGAAACTACATTAAATCCCGATCCCGCCATCATTCCACACGTGACTCATTAAACTGATAGTAACTTACTAACGACAGCAGTGATACATACAATTGTAGACTGAGATCATATACAACATTAAGCATAAAGATAAACAGTTTACCCTGGAGGGCTGCACCTACCCCACCCATTACCTTGTGGAACCCAAAAACACCCTGCTGCTGTGCAACAACAGAAAAAAACACGTACACGCAGCTTATCCCCAAACTGAGTCCAAAAATAGTCCCGGAAGGCATAGCCTTGATGGGTCAAAAAAGGACCCTTAGACAAAAAGTATAAGCCCTAGAACCGCAAAAAGAGGTTCAAGTGTAAACCAGAAGTCAAAAGTTATATAGACATAGTGTTCACGTGCTTGGAGCTCCCACTCCACTCGCAACACGTCCATCCTTCAGTGTAAAAAAACGGATAACCTGTGCCTCACCTAGTCTTCCACTAGCTAGTTCATCCAAGTGGGGGTAGAAACAAAAAGAGAAAAAAGAACTGATATAGGCAACCTGGACATGCGGCCCCACCCGAGGCAGGTAGTCTGCAGGAGACCGGACAGAAAAGGCCGCCATCAACTACCACCACCCACCCCCCACCCCAGCCAAAAAACGTCAGGCTGCTTGGTGGATAGCCAGTGCAGTCCAGGAGGAGACACTTATGTAGGGGAGACAGGCCACCCCGCAGCAGGGTATCAACCGCATGTGGCATCAAAGAAGAAGGAAAACAAAACAAGGACAGGTGGCTGCGAATCGGTCTGCCGTCAGGGAATCAGGAGTGACCTAGCAGGCCAGTTACAGCGACCGAAGCCATTGATCAGCTTCCGCGGGAGATTCAAAGAATTTCACCGATCTTCCATGTTGCACCCGCAGTCGGCTGGGATAAAGCATAGAATATTTCAACTCACGCTCACGAAGCCTCCTTCTGACATCCGTAAAGGTCTTGCGTCGTCTCTGAAGATCAGCAGAGAAATCCGGATACAAATGCACCACCGTGTTCTCAAAAGGCAGGGTCTGATGTTTACGAGCCTCGCGCAGAACCCGATCTCGGTCCCGAAAATTAAGAAAGCGCACCAGGAAGGGTCTGGGAGGGGCCCCCGGGGGACCCCGACTGGTCGGGACCCTGTG
This sequence comes from Lithobates pipiens, assembly GCF_037356315.1. Lineage (NCBI taxonomy): Eukaryota > Metazoa > Chordata > Amphibia > Anura > Ranidae > Lithobates > Lithobates pipiens. The sequence continues at coordinate 150,652,513 of NW_027507718.1, forward strand.
AGCCCTCTCGACCACATACGTTGGTGGGACATCGGTCAAGTGAAGCAATGATTTGAAGAAATTTTCGGCAAATTCAGCTGGACGGTCCCCCTCCGCTCTCTCCGGCAGGCCCAAGACCCTGACATTGTTCCTGCGCAAACGGTTTTCAGCGTCATCCGACTTGGCCACCAGAGTCTGAACCGTACGCTGCAGCGCTTGGATGGCCTCATCATGACGGTGAGTAGTGTCCTCCGTTGCTGAGATGCGCGATTCAGTCTCCGAGAGCCTGCCCCGGAATTTATCAAAATCCGCTCTTATAAGGTTGCATTCCTCCGCCAGGTGGTCTATGCGCACCAACAAGGATGTTCTGCTTTGCTCAATTGCTGCCAGAATAACAGTGGTATCATTAGTTGGAGGCAAAGTGGGTGCAGCTGGATTAGCCTCCTGAGGAGCCGCCTGCTCCATATCCGCCATTAAAGCCTTGAATTGATTTAGAAAATCACTAGGAGACTGCGCAGGCTGTAACGGTGCCTTCTTAGCCGCAGACTTGCCTTTGGAGGGCATGAGGAAAAGATGACGGGCAAGCTGGCCTGAAGTATACTTGTGTGCAGAAAGAGTGTAACGGCCCTTTAAGAATAATCAGCTTCAGGGGAATGATCAGGAGCAAAAAAAAAAAAAAAAAGGACACACAGTTCAGGAAGCTCCAAAGATCCTCTCACAGCCAGAAACAAAGCCAGATAGCATGTATACAGTCCTGCTATTGTTGGGATAGTGGATCAATGCCCCTGGAGATATGTAGTACTGTCAGTGCTGCTGCCCAGTATACAAATCAGCAGAGAAAAGTGCCAGGGCTGCCACCCTCTCTCCCTCTCCTCTCTCCAACTCTCCTGTGCAGCTAGTAGTGCCCGAAGGTTAGGACTCACCGCTCCAGCAAGGATGTGACAGGGCCTCCACACAATATACAGTCCTCCCAACTGCGGATGTACCACCGTGTGGCCGTTCGCGGCCGATTGCTACGGAGTGGGCAGCCACCGCATCTGCAGCCGGCGGTATGTCCCGATGGTGCGTCTCCTTCCCGCGTCCCCGTGCAGCCGAGTCCCGCACTCCGGTACTCTACAGCGGTCGGACCGGAGGCTCCACAGGCCGCAAGATGGCGGCCAGACACCGCGCCGCGACTAGGCCTCAGTCCACGGATCCTCCAGAAGCACCGCTCCCCGCGCCAAGACTGCCTCCCCGCTACTCAGCGGGATGTCAGAGGCACAGGGAACAAGAATTGGCCGTCTCCAAGAAGAACCTAGCGAAGGATGGCATAGGATTTAGTTCAGGATGACAGGAGCTCCAGCACCACACGTCCTCCTAGGTTCACATCCGGCCACGCCCCTCCCACGGTTAAGTTTAAACGTGATTTAAAGGAGCTCGGCAATAAGGGGTTCGATATGGGGATTCTCAATAAAAAAGAGAGAGATTTTTTAGTACCCTTGGCGCCACGGTTGCCAGTCATGTACTCTTTGCCAAAGATTCATAAGTCTTTGGAGAATCCACCGGGGCGACCCATCATCAGTGGAATCGATTCTGTAACGTCCCGCATAGGGAAATACATAGACAGTTATCTACAGCCACTGGTGATGGGCACCCCATCTTTTCTGAGGGACACTAAACATGTCATCAATATTTTACAATTAGTGGAATGGAAACCCACTTATCTGTTGATCACTGCAGATGTAGCTTTGTTGTACATGGCAATTTCCCATCAGTTGGGTTATGATGCAGTACAATATTTTTTAGCCCAAGATAACAACATTTCAGTTACCCAGCGTAACTATATTTTAGAATTACTTTTTTTTGCTATGACTCATAATCATTTTTGGCATGATGGGGCCCATTTTTTACAAGTAAAGGGGGTGGCCATGGGAGCTAAATTTGCTCCCAGCATGGCCAACCTCTTTATGGCAAAATGGGAGGAGGACATCGTCTTGGGTAACAGACCTTCAGAACTGGTGGCCTGGAAAAGGTTCATTGATGATATTCTATTCATCTGGGATGGAGATAGCTCGTCGGCAGAGCTTTTTCTATCCCATTTGAATAACAACGATCGAGGCATAGTCCTCAGCCATGTTCTGAGTCCTAATAATATTCAATTTCTGGATTTAAACATATCTATTAGGGACAATAATATAATGACCACCACGTTTTTTTAAAAAACGGATAGGAATAGTTATATTCCGTTAGATTCATGCCATCATAGATCTTGGCTGTCGGCTGTCCCAAAAGGTCAATTTTTGCGCCTAAAGCGCAATTGTACCCTTAATGATGACTTCCTCAGGGAGGCATCAATTCTAAAGAGTAGATTTATGGTTAAGGGCTACAATAGTGACTCTCTTGACTCCATCATAATGGAGGTTAACAGTAGGGATCGTCAATCGCTGTTAGCCGATAAACAGCCTAGGACCGAAAACACTGACAACTATGGCTTGGCTTTGGTCACAACCTTTTCTAGCCAACACTGGGCCATTAAGAGAATTATAAAGAAACACTGGTCAGTTATAAAAAAAACTATCGTGTTCTGGGTCCCGAGTTACCGGATAGACCAAATGTTATCTTTAGGGGCGCCACTAGTTTGAGGAATATGATTGCTCTTAATGTCCCTGATCCCCCTATAAGACCTACCTTTTTTGGAGATCTAAAAGGTTTTTTTCCGTGTGGAAAGTGTAGAGCCTGTAAGTTGAACGTGTTACAGGGTAGGAGATTCCCAGAATTTACCTCGCAGGGGACGGGACTCACATACCCCATTTGAACATTTATCACATGCTCCACTAAGTGTGTTGTGTACCTACTTAGGTGTCCATGTGGTTTGGAATATGTGGGTCGCACAGTACGTATGCTACATATATGTCTGGGGGAGCATATAACCAACATTTGTAAAGGTTTTGACAAGCATAATGTGAGCAAGCATTATGATTTGAAACATAACCGTGATCCAAGAGGTACCACCTTTTTAGCAATTGAGAAATATATACCACATTGGCGCGGCAGTAATGCTAAACGCACCGTCTCAAGAGCCGAAACCAATTGGATATATAAATTAGGTACACACATCCCTGGGGGACTCAATATAGAGTGGGACATCAACTGTTTCATTAATAATGGGTGATGCCCCCCCCCTTTTTTTGTCCGTCTCAGTGACTGTGTTTTAATAGCTGAAATTGTCATTTAGAGTATTCATATCTTGATAATTAAACGACATGACTCGGGGTTCCATTGTTGTTCGTGTTTAAGTTTTGCGATATTAGTTGTACATCTTTTGTGAAAAAGTGTGTTATTTTCAAGTCTAATAGTTATGTTTTACTTATTAGGCTGTTTTGTGAATAGACTATGGGTTAAGTTGGGGAGCTGACGCTGGTTTGGTATTTCATTATATCATCACGTTTTTGCATCCAAATTTTTATAGGTCTGAGGATGGTTGTATTTAAATTTATACACATTCACTAGTTTTGTACATCTTGAATTTTTCGTAGTTGTTGGTGATATTACTGTTCGGTTACTTTGAGTGGTAAGTGTCATCACACACACATTCTACCATTGGATACAATTGTGGTATTCAATCTTGATCGAATATGTATGCCGTTCGGCAGGTATCTCTTTTCACAAGTTTTTCTATTTTCGGTAACGGGTGGAAATTTGGGTTTCGACTTCGTTCGAGTAAATTGGCTTTCGATTTTGACCGAATGGGTATGTCATTCGGTAGATATTTCAAAAACTTTTATAAATTTTAATTGTTTAATTAATTCTAATTTGCGTAACGGGCGGGAATCTGGGCTCTGACCTCGTTCGAATGATTTGGTAGTTCGGTGGTTAAATCAATTGAATCTACGATTGGACGTTTTTGTTTTCGCCTATGGCAGGGCTCCTCACCTTACCCATAGGCTATAAAAGGGTTTAGCACAAGGGTGTGGGCGTACCCCTGATGACGTCAGATTTTGACGAAACGATCGTCGGGTAGTTACGCTCACCCTTTGTGCTTTTTAGCATTCGTTGATTTTATATTTGTTTTGCTAGCAAAATTGTTCATTTTTTAAGTTACGTCTACTTTTGTATGGCTCGGTGGAGTCATCTGTAGCGCTCAACATTATTCGGTTGAATAATAAATAAATTCTACGTGTTTAAACTTTATTACACGATCGGGTGCACTTGTTCATTTTGTTTTTATGGTGACACGATATCCCGAGATTTTCGAAAGGACCGGAACGGACCTGGGAACTACGAAACACTCAAAGGTGTGGGCTGATTTTTGGCTTCCCACATCGAAAACTCGACACGGTCTGTGCAAATCGTCCGGTGAGGAGACTCGAATCGACTCGGAGACAGTGGAACGTTTGAGTGACTGGGTCGTTGTCCGGTTGTCCGCTTCGAATCGTTTGGGTATTCGCTTTTGTGCATACTAATCGGTGATCTGGTAAGCCTCCATTTCTTATTTGATTTGTAGCTGTGAAGGGTCCACGCGGTCAAGCACTCTCTCCTGAACAAACAGGATTAACTACATTCTTGTTCACCTAAATTAGGACACTATTTTATGCTTTTGAATTTCTTTTCACAGGTTTAAATGCACTGGACTTTTGGGTTATTGAAAGATGTTAATTCTGTCAACTAACAAATCATTTTTTTGCATAACACTTTATATTGTTGATTTCACTTCATCTGGATTCACCAACACTTAGGTTTTTTATGATAGTTTATTCATTTATACTCAGTTACACGATACTTCACTTAGTGATAAGCGCTGCACTTTTATTCTTTAGCTTGGCTAAATTGCTAGCACTTCAACTGCTGCCTTTTCAGTTGGTAGACTCGCCCCCTTCTGTGAGTTTGTACAATGTGCGGTTCCTCAGTGGCAGGTCCCCAAACGCCACTTTTTCTCATGGAAGGCGATTTCGGCTCTCTACCGGCATGTGGAAGGCAATGTCCTTGCCTCGCTGGACAGGGCGGTCAGCGGTAAGGTGCATATTACCGCTGGCTCATGGTCCAGCAGGCAGGGACGTTACCTGTCTTTCACGGTCCATTGGGTCACTCTTCTGGCAGCTGGGAAGGATGCAGGACAAGGTGCAGTAGTGTTGGAGGTTGTTTCCCCACCACGCCTCCAAAATGCTACTATTGGTTGTGACACACCTCTCTCCTCCCCCCCCCCTCTTCTTCTTCTTCCTCCATGGCCTCTTCCAGTGCTCTGTCCTCAGAACCAGCGGTGCTCCGTAGGCGTTCCAGGGGCTACGCAAGTACGCAGGCAAAACGATGCCATGCCGTGCTTGCGCTGGTTTGTTTGGGGGACAGGAGCCACACTGGGGCAGATATTTTGTCAACTCTGCAGGGGCAGGCCGAGAGGTGGTTGATGCCATGCCAGCTTAAGCCAGGAATGGTGGTTTGCGACAATGGCACCAACCTCCTTTCCGCCCTCCGACAGGGACAACTGACCCATGTGCCCTGTGTAGCTCACGTCCTTAACCTGGTGGTGCAGCGGTTCTTGGGAAGGTACCCGGGCTTACAGGATGTCCTGAAGCAGGCCAGGAAAGTCTGTGTGCATTTCCGCCGATCATTTAATGCCTGTGCTCGGCTGGCTGAGCTCCAAAAGGAGTTGAACCTGCCCAAGAACCGCCTTATATGTGACATGCCCACCAGGTGGAACTCAACGTTGGCCATGCTGCAGCGGCTGCACACGCAGCAGAGGGCCATCAATGAGTACCTGTGCGACTACGGCACCAGGACAGGGTCAGAGGAGCTCGGTTTTTTCCTCACCACGCCAGTGGGGCATGATCAGGGATGCATGCACTGTCCTGTCACCGTTTGAGGAGGCCACAAAGAAGGTGAGCAGTGACAGTGCATGCATCAGTGACACTGTACCTCTTGTCCACCTCTTGGAGCATACGCTGCATGGAATAATGGACAGGGCACTTGAGGCAGAACAGAGGCAGGAAGAAGAGGACTTCCTTGCCTCTCAAAGCCCCCTTTATCCAGACAGTGTTCCTGCTGTGCCACCCATCACACAGGAAGAGGATGAGGAGGAGGAAGAGGAGGAGGAGGATTGTGTCAGCATGGAGGTGGAGGCTGGCACTCAGCAGCAGCAGCAGTCTTGTAGGGATGATTTACAGTCCCAAGAAACCCGTGGACTTGTACGTGGCTGGGAGGAGGTAGCTGCGGATCATGTTGTCCTTAGTGACCCAGAGGACTCCGGACCGAATGCCTCAGCTAACCTACGCTGCATGGCCTCCCTGATCCTGCAAAGCCTGCGGAAGGATCCTCATATTCTTCGGATCAAGGAGAGGGACCATTACTGGCTGGCTACTCTCCTTGATCCACGGTACAAGGGTAAGGTTGCTGACCTTATCTTGCCATCGCAGAGGGAGCAGAGGATGAGACATCTCCGGGAGGCCTTGCAGAAAGGTCTGTTCAACGCGTTCCCAGAGACTGGGAGGTTACAAACTCCTGGTCCTGGACAACGTGTTGCTGAGGCATCGGCCAGAAGGAGCGGTGGAGAAGGTGGCTGTCTGACTGATGCTTTCAGACAATTTTTTAGTCCGCAGCCCCAAGGTATGATCGGTTCCAGCAACCATCGCCAGCGTCTGATTTACATGGTGCAGGAATACCTAGGAACAAGGTCAGACTTGGACACCTTTCCCACCGAAAATCCTCTGGCTTACTGGGTCTTGAGGATGGATCACTGGCCAGAGCTTGTACAGTATGCAATTGAGCTTCTGGCCTGTCCTGCATCCAGCGTTCTTTCGGAACGCACCTTCAGTGCTGCTGGTGGCTTTGTTACCGATCACAGGGTGCGCCTGTCCACCGAATCAGTTGATCGACTGACCTTCATCAAGATGAATCAGTCTTGGATCACCCACAGCTACCAAGCACCTGAAGCTGATGTAACCGAATAATTTTTTTTGAAATATCACATCCCTTCAAGACTGCCTATGCTGATGCTGAGTGACTGTCCTGTTATGTTGATTGTCTATCCTCTTCCTCCTCTGCTGATATGTTGGAAGAACATTTCTGGTTCTGGGTGATGCCATCAGCCCAATTGTTCTGCCCCTGTTTAACAGGGGCGTTTAATTACAATTTTTGATGCAATGCTTTGCAGCAGGGCTAATTCCTGCACTACAACTAGAGTATATGGCAGAGGTTGCAGTGTGGTGGCACCAGCACCAGTGCCTAAGGCCCAATTTTTCTGCCCCTGTTTAACAGGGACATGTAATTACAATTCTTGATATAATATTTCACAGGAGGGCCCGTTCCTGTGCCCACCCAGAGTAACGGTGAGGACTTATAGTGTTGTGGCACCAGCACCACAACCACCAAAGGTCAATTTTTCTACCACTGTTCAACAATGGCATGTAATTACAATTCTTGATATAATCGTTCACAGCAGGGCGCTCCAGCGCCCACCAAGAGTCACTTTGAGAGCTTACAATGTTGCGGCAAAACCAACACCTTGTTCCGCCATTTCTGCAGAGCATATAGGGCAGTCTCCTACTTTCATAAATCCAACTTACAAACATCTCCTACTTGCAAACGGAAGGAGACAACAGCAAGTGAGATGAAAAAAGATGGACGACAAAACAAATTATACAGGGGTGATAACCCTTCCCTATGTTTTCCAAAAAGCTTAAAAATCGTTTTTTTGACTGGAGCTACACTTTAAAAATGTACCAGTTGAAAATTACAAACAGATTCAACTTAACACAACAAACCTACACAGTCCCTGTCTTGTTTGCACCGCCTGTATACTGCTGTTCTGAGTATATAGGGCCTGGGGGCCACACGCATTTCCTTTTTTTAATATGGGTACGGGGTTCCCCTTAATATGCGTACAAGACCCAAAGGGGTTGGTAATGGGCAGGCCATTCCATTTTTCTCAATGATTTTCAACCATATTGCAGGAACCAGATATAACATTAAAACCGCATGCAGTTTTAAATGATGTTTTTCCGTTAAATGTCATTTTGTGCAGGGACTGTTATAAACACGGAAAACATGTGGCACTTCACAGGCATACTACAGACACCCCCTAGGCACGATATTTAAAGGAATGTTTTACTTTTTTTTTCACTTTAATCGTCATTAAAATCAGTGCTCCCGCCAAAACGGCCATTTTTAAAAACATTTTAGGCATTGACCCATGTCCCCTGGGGCAGGAGCCAGGTCCCCAAACCCTTTTTAGGACAGCATTTTGCATATTAGCCGTTAAAATTAGCACTTTTAATTTCGAACGTTCGAGTCCCATAGACTTCAATGAGGTTCTAAAGTTTGTACGAATTTGGGGTCCGTTCGAAAGTTCTGGTGCGAACCGAACCGGGGGGTGTTCGGCTCATCCCTACTTGGGCTCCTTCCCAATGAGGAAGTAGAAAATTATGCAGAATTGCCTCATATTCTGTGTTTCATGATTGATGAGATTTTGGATTCTGTCCAACAAGCATCACGTTTGTCTCTCATGTTGGTACAGATGCGAAGGGCCCTATGGCTAAAAAATTGGGCAGCTGAGCTGTCATGCAAGAAGCATTTGATTGGGTTCCCGTTTAAAGGGTAACGTTTGTTTGGAGAAGAATTAGACAAATTCGTCCAAAAACTCTCAGGAGGTAAATCTACTCTCCTACCAGTCAAAAGGAGCAAGCGTCCTTCATTTAGGCGTGCGCTCTCTCCCGGAGCATCAAGCTCTAAGCAGTGGCGACGGCCTTCTCAACCCTCCTCTACAGGAAAGGCTTGGGGCCGAGCCCAGGGGCAGAAAGCCTGCCAAGCAGAGCCCAAAAGCTTCCTTGTGAAGGGGTGCCCCCGCTCGGCCGAGTGGGGGGGAAGGCTCCTGCAGTTTGCAAGAGCCTGGCGGGAAGAGATCCGGGATAAGTGGGTGATCTCTTCGGTATCTCTGGGCTACAGGCTAGAGTTTCAGGAGATTCCACCTTCTCGTTTCCTAAGGTCAAGGATCCCCAGGGATCCAGTAAAGCAAAAACTGCTATTTCTGGCCATGGATCACTTACTATCCCAGGGGTTGATAGTAGAAGTGGACCCAAAAGAACAGGGTTCAGGATTTTACTCGAATCTCTTCACCGTTCCAAAGCCAAATGGAAGTGTCAGACCTATCCTAGATCTGAAGGATCTGAACCGGTTTTTACGCGTCCGGTCCTTCCGAATGCAGTCAATCCGCCCTGTGGTCTCCTCCCTGCAAGGGGGAGAGTTTATGGCATCAATAGACATCAAGGATGCATATCTCCATGTGCCAATTTTTCCCGCACACCAAAAATTTCTAAGGTTCGCGGTAGAGTGGCGCCATTTTCAATTTGTGGCCTTGCCGTTCGGGCTTGCTACGGCCCCTCGAGTCTTCACGAAGATTCTGGACCCTCTTGCAAACCTAAGAGCTCAGGGTATAGCCGTCATGGCTTATCTAGACGATTTACTTCTCATGGAGAAAACAGTAGCGTTCCTGAACCGCAGCGTTACCAGAACACTAGAACACCTGGAACGCCTAGGTTGGATTATAAACCTAGAAAAGTCGTCCCTACAGCCTGCCACCAGGTTGGAATACCTGGGTATGGTCATCGACACCGCTCAGGGCAAGGTGTTTCTTCCAAGGCCTAAGGCCTTGGCCATTGGGGATCTGGTGCGCCTAATTCTGGGCAGGAGATCATCCCCCATTCGATTATGCATGAGACTGTTAGGGAAAATGGTCGCCTCCTTCGAGGCCGTTTGCCCAGTTCCACTCAAGGCCTCTGCAAAGATGCATCCTTCCAAGCGAACAGGAAGCCCCAATCCTTGGATCTTCCTATGCGTCTATCCCCAGGGGCACGCAAGAGTCTCGTATGGTGGTTACAAACCAAGAATTTGCTGAAATGGTCTGCGATCGAGAGGCTATTGCCCATAAATGTCTTGGAGATCCGGGCACATGGCTCTCATAAAGTGGTCTTACAGACTACGAGGTCTCCCTGTTCGGGTTCAGTCCGACAATGCCACAGCAGTGGCTTATATCAATCACCAGGGCGGTACCAGGAGTCTGGTGGCCCAAAAAGAGGTGAATCTCATACTTGTCTGGGCAGAAAAGCATGTTCCGTTTCTTTCTGCAGTCTACATTCCAGGAGTGGAGAATTGGCAGGCGGATTTTCTGAGCCGCCAGCAGTTGTGCCCAGGAGAATGGACTCTGCACCCCGACGTGTTTCGGAACATATGTCACAGGTGGGGTTCTCCAGACGTAGATCTGTTTGCATCCAGGTTCAACAGGAAACTGGACAATTTTGTGTCAAGGACAAGAGATACACTTGCTCAGGGGTCAGATGCTCTGACAGTTCCCTGGGATCAGTACAACCTGATCTATGCCTTCCCCCCGGGCCCGCTTGTGTCGCGGTTCCTGGGAAGAGTCAAGAGGGAGGAAAAAAAAAAAAAAAAACGGTCCTTTTGGTGACCCCGGCTTGTCCCAGGCGACCATGGCACGCAGAGATCATGAAGTTGGCAGTAGGCAGGCCATGGATCCTCCCTCTCCGGTCAGATCTGCTCTCACAGGGTCCAATTTACCATCCTGCTTTACACAGTCTGAATTTGACAGTTTGGCTGCTGAGACCCACATTCTGAGAGACCGTGGCCTTTCGGGGCCAGTCCTTTCTACTCTGGTCAATGCCAGAAAGCCGGCCTCCAGGCTTATTTACTACAAAATCTGGAGGGCATATGTTTCCTGGTGTGAACTCAGGAAATGGCATCCTAGAAAGTATGTCATTAGCCGGATCTTGGCCTTTCTCCAGTCAGGCCTAGAAATGAATTTGGCCATAAGCACTATCAAGGTGCAGATTTCGGCCCTGTCAGTGTTTTTTCAGAAGCCACTTGCATCGGATTCCCTGGTGCGGGCTTTCATCCAGGGGGCCATGCAGTTAAGACCGCCAGTCAAACCTCCGGTATGCCCATGGGATCTGAATTTGGTTCTCTCGGCTTTGCAGGGGCAACCATTTGAACCTTTGCATCTGGCTTCATTAGTTCTCCTGACTAAAAAATTGGTCTTCTTGGTAGCCATATCCACGGCTAGAAGAGTATCAGAGCTAGCAGCTCTCTCCAGTAAGGAGCCGTATCTAATTATCCATAAGGACCGGGTGGTCATGCGTCCCAACAGGTCCTTTCTACCTAAGGTGGTTTCGGGATTCCATTTGAATCAAGACGTAATCCTACCATCCTTTTTTCTGGACCCACAGTCCGCAGAAGAAGAATCTTTGCACACTTTGGATGTGGTTAGAGCAATCAGTATATATCTTCAAGCAACTGCTCAGATAAGGAAAACTGATTGCTTGTTTATTTTGCCAGAAGGCCCTAGGAAGGGCCAGGCGGTGTCAAAATCCACTCTCTCAAGGTGGATTAGACAGGTTATTTCTCAGGCCTATAGTGTAAAGGGGAAGATTCCTCCTTTTCAAGTGAAAGCGCACTCAACGAGGGCTGTAAGTGCTTCTTGGGCAGTGCATCACCAGGCCTCCCTGGCTCAGATCTGTAAGGCTGCAACTTGGTCATCAGTCCACACATTCACCAGATTCTATCGGGTGGATGTCAGAGGGCAAGAGGATATCGCCTTTGGGCGCAGTGTACTGCAGGCTGCAGTTTAGGTCCTCCGGTCCCTGGCGGTCTATAATTATGATCTGTGTCTCCCTCCCCTCAGTCTGAGCATTGCTTTGGGACATCCCACTATGTAATGAAGCTCCTGTGTCCCGTGATGTATGATCAAGAAAATGGGATTTTTATATACAGCTTACCTGTAAAATCCTTTTCTTGAGAGTACATCACGGGACGCAGGGCTCCCGCCCCTCTTGGGTTATACATGGTTTCTTATTGCTTTGCTACAAAACTGAGGTGCCTCCCATATGGGAGGGGTTATATAGGGGAGGAATTCTCCTTAATTGGGGTCAACCAGTGTCCAATCACCAGAGGTGCCTATATAACCCACTATGTAATGAAGCTCCTGTGTCCCGCGATGTACTCTCAAGAAAAGGATTTTACAGGTAAGCTGTATATAAAAATCCCATTATAATCCACATTCAGAAATGAAATCGGTCTCCAGTTTTTCAAATCTTCCTTGCACTCTTCTTAACCACTTGCCGACCAGCGCACGACGATGTACGTCGACAGAATGGCACGGGCAGGCAAATGGGCGTACATGTACGTCCCTTTAAATTTGCCGCCCTGCCACGGGGAGCGCGCCGGCGGCGGCGCGCTCCCGCGCTGGTCGGGACCTCCGTGAGTCCGGTCGCGGGACCCGATCGCCGCGGGCATCCCCGCGATCGTCTCACAGAGCGGCCGAATGAGGAAATGCCGTTGTAAACAACATTTCTCCATTCTGCCTAGCAACTAGTGACGCTGCTCTCTGCTCCATGTGATTGGAGCAGAGATCAGTGTTCACTAAATGAAAGCACAACCCCCCCACAGTTAGTAACACACCCCTAGGAACACTTAACCCCTACACTGCCACCCACTGGTTAACCCCTTCACTGCCAGTGTCATTTACACAGGAATCACTGCATTTATATAGCAGTGATTATTGTATAAATGACAATGGTCCCAAAAATGTGTCAAAAATGTCCGATGGGTCCCCCACAATGTCACAGTCACAATAAAAATCGCTGATCGCCGCCATTACTAGTAAAAAAAAAACAATCAATAATCACTTATTGCGATTTTTTTTACCAAAAATATGTAGAAGAATACGTATCGGCCTAAACTGAGGGAAAAAAATTTTTTTTATATATTTTTGGGGGATATTTATTATAACAAAAAGTAAAAAATAATGCGTTTTTTTCAAAATTGTCGCTCTATTTTTGTTTATAGCGCAAAAAATAAAAACCGCAGGGGTGATCAAATACCACCAAAAGAAAGCTCTATTTGTGGGAAAAAAAGGACGTCAATTTTGTTTGGGAGCCACGTCGCCTGACCGCGCAATTGTCAGTTAAAGCGACGCAGTGCCGAATCGCAAAAAGTGGTCTGGTCTTTGACCAGCAAATTGGTCCGGTCTGAAAGTGGTTAAACAACACAATTATACTTTCATGCATTAAATTTAGGTAATTCACTCCCTTTCAAAACCTCCAAACACACTTTATACCCTGAATCACCTAACGCTTCCCAGAACACAATAAATCTCCACAGGAAACACTTTTTCATATCTTTCAAACATGTCATATATATATATATATATATATATATATATATATATATATATATATATATATATATATATATATATATATCACTTTCTACTATATCATCACACAAAAAAACATCATCTTCCAAACACTCCTCATCAATATGTTCTAAAATATTATCTCCCATGCTTCTATCCCTCTTTACTAGAATACAATTTTGCATAAACTTCCCACATTGCCTTTCTTAACCTCTCATTTCTTTATACCTCCCTCCTATGTTCATCCAACACACTCAACATTTCCTCCCTTCCCCCATACACTTTTTAAAATGGAAAATTGTATCTTACTTACCATCATTTTCCTTTCCTGGTGCCTATCCATGGCAGCATACATGTGATAGAGCTCTGCCTCTACTCCGCCTTCAGGACTAGTGAATAGCATAAATTAAAGGGCATAGTCCCTCCTCCAACATTCCTGCATAATATATAATACTGAGGGTGGGAGTTTATGCTGCCATGGATTGGCACCAGGAAAGGAAAATTACGGTAAGTATGATCCAATTTTCCATTTTCCTGGTGCCTCCATGGCAGCATACATGTGATAAATAACTAGCTCACAGGGGTGGGTTTAATGTTTTAACGAAAAAAATGTAATTAGATACAGACATACCTGTAGCAGCACAAAATGCTCTTCTCCCAAACTCTACAGTCGTAACACGATAATGTTTAAGGAACGTGTGTTGAGAAGACCAAGTGGTGGCCCTGCCTACTGTTTCCAAGGAAACATTTGTCCTTGATGCCCAAGAATCTGCCACCGCTCTTGTTGAAAGAGCATTCACCTGAGCCGCAGGTTTCAAGTTCTTCACCCTCTATGCTTTCTGAATTACCTCAACATCCCAAGACGCCAAGGTTTTGGTAGAAGCATGAAAACTGGTAACGCCCATGGTTCTGACAGGTTTGCCGTTGAGGTGACCTTAGGCGTAAACCCTCAGAGAGGGCGAAGTTCTGCCTTATCTGGGAAAAAAGATATGTGATCATCCCTAATGCCCAGAGAGTGGAGCTCTGAAATCCTCCTGCTGGATGTAATAGCCAACAGAAAAGTTGTTTTTAAAGTTAAGTTCCAAAATGAGACCTCTTCAACCAGCACAAACAGATCAGTGGATAGGACTTCCAATATTAGAGGAAGATCCCACGTCTAGATGGAGGATGCATCTTCAATACTTCTGAGGAACAAAAGCACTATAGGGTCTTCTGCCCACCTGGTGTTAGTTGCTGCAGAAATTGCGGACACTTGTACCTTAAAGTGGTTGTATACTAATTTTTTTTACTTTTACCTACAGGAAAGCCTATAATAAGGCTTACCTGTAGGTAAAAAAAATATCTCCTAAACCTGTACGGACATGCGTACAAGGGGATTCTCGGCCTGAAAATCCGGCAGTGGCCGACCGGCTGGAATGAAATCTCCCGCGCGCATGCGCGGGAGTGACGATATCGCGGCTCCAGCCACTCACAGCGCCGGAGCCGCGATACTCGGAAGAAACGCAGAGGGAGCATGTCAGCTCCCTCGGCGTGGATCGGGCCAGATGTCGGGGCCTCGTTCTAAGGTAAGTATTTCATAATGAGCTAGTATGCGGTGCATACTAGCTCATTATGCCTTTTGCTTTGCAGGTGTTAAAAAAAAAAAATAATAATTTGCGGGTTTACTACCGCTTTAAGAGAAGTCTGGCTGAGCCCTAAATTGAGACCAGTTTGCAGAAAACTCAGAACATCAGCAGTGGAAGGAGAGATAGGATCAAACCCTTTGTCAGGATCAGCTGCTAGGGAGACCAGACACCTAGCTACACAAGGGAACTGAGACCAAACAAAAAGGTATATATATTAAAGTGATATTTATTTATAGTGAAATACAGCAAACCATAAACACAGCACACAGTAAATGTGAACATAAACAAACCCCAAAAGACAAATAACAAAGGAACCTAACTACAAACTATATAGAAAAACCATCTAAAGGATAAGGGAATGCAAGGTGTCAAGGAAGGGGGAACAGGATACTCAAATAGAAGCAAGGCAGAGAGGTACATACTGGATCAAGCTAGGCACAGCCGGCAAGGAAGGGACCAGAATTGTGACGCATTGGGGGAATGGAGGAATGCCTTAAGTAGCCCCCAGGCATCTGAAGATTAATTAGCTTGATTACACCAGCTTGCTGGCTCCTGGGGGACACCTGCTGGTGGACACTGTAACTGAAGCAAACAGCCCAGAGCAGGATAGTGCCACCAGCAGGTGAACTTAATCCTAACAGATTCCCCCCCTTAAGGAGTGGCCTCTGGGCGCTCTATAGGGCCCCACCACCAGGGTCTGCAAGCTGACTGAGCACTCCACTGTCCAAGTCTGAAGGCCTGGTGAGAACCCCGCCGCCGGGGTCCCAATACTGGCTGGATTTTCTGCTGGTCCGATCCCCAAGGAGGCACAACACCAAAGGCTTATTCTCAAAAGCAGCCCATGTCCCAATTCTGGGACACCAAAGGACCCTGACTGCCCAATGCCAGAGTCCCATGTCCTTGCAGGTACCCTGATACCAGGGCATTCCTTCACGACTGGACCTTCTCTCCCTCTGTTGCAAGTGGCCGCTCTGCACGGTACCTGTTCCTCGGGTCTGCCCAGCACATAGGTTACCCCACTCGGGTCCCTAAATGCACCAGGGATCGCAGAGATGACTCCTGGATCAGGTCAAAGCTCAAATTGAACACTGTCCTTTCCCATGGGACCTCTACTACTGGGGCTGTAACAGCAGATGTAGCTCTCAAGTTCAAAGTGGAGAGCTGAACCTCCTGGCCTTGGCACAACGGGTCTTCTGGCTGCAAAAAGAACTCAGGATGAGCAAATGTGGGATCTTGACCAACCCAGACAACCCCTTTAGGCCACATAACACTGGATTTTTAGAAGCCTCAGACACATCAGTAAGTGGGAGTTTAACCCAGTCAGAGTCCGGCTTAACAGCAAGTAGGGATTTGGCATAATCCAGAGGGGCAGCAGCCCCGGGATCAGCATAGTCCAGAGGGGCGGCAGCCCCGGAATCAGCATAGCCCAGAGGGGCAACGGGCACCAGCTCAACAGGCTGGGCAGCGGGCACATCAGACTGGGTAGCAGCCCAGGAACCAGCATAGTCAAGCTGGGCAGCGGCAGCCCAGGAACCAGCATAGTACAGTGGGGCAATGGCAGCCTGGGAACCTGCTGTGGCAAGCTTGGCAACAGACGGCAACATGGAGAAGGAATGAACACCATCGGCAAGTGGCAGCATGGAAGAGTCATGGACCCCATCGGCAGGCAACATCAGCATGGAGGAGGCATGGACCCCATCGGCAGGCGACATCAGCATGGAGGAGGCATGGACCCCATCAGCAGGGGACATCAGCATGGAAGAGGCATGGACCCCATCGGCAGGTGACATCAGCATGGAGGAGGCATGGACCCCATCGGCAAGTGGCAACATGGAGGAGGCATGAACATCATCAGCAGGCGGCAACATGGATGAGGCATGGACATCAGCAGCAGGCGGCAACATGGAGGATGCATGGACATCAGCAGGTGGCAACATGGAGGAGGACTGGATTGCATCAGCAGCAGTTGTCTGCATGGAGGAGGACTGGATCGCATCAGCAGTCTGCATGGAGGAGGACTGGATCGCATCAGCAGTCTGCATGGAGGAGGACTGGATCGCATCAGGCACTGGATCAGTGAGAACAGGATCAGCAGGCAACATGGATAGTGGCACAGGTAAAAGAGCAGGCGACAAGTTTTTTTGTTTCTTTTTCTTAGGCTTAGATATTGGAGTCCTGCACGTAGTTTCCTTGTGCTGACCAGACTGTACTGCTGATGGGAAGGCAGTAACAGTACTAGGAAGAATAGAGAGAAGAGTATTAGAAATGCAGGAAGGGGCCTGAGATGTTGCTATGGGTAACGGCACTGCAGGGGGAGCTTTCAATGGATTGCATACAGGGGAAGTGTGCTTACTGGTGGCAGGGTACTTATGTGACTCATCTTGCAGTGGGTATATGATCTCTGACCAAGCTTGTAGTAGAGGTTGAATTAAAGTTAGTTTGTCTCTCCCTTGCTCACATTGCTCAATTAAACGGTGCACAGAAGCAATACATTCCAACACCACCTGTTGTGGATAGGCTGAATACTGCTGGAGAATCAAACCTGCAACAATGTTTTAGCAACCATCCCAAAAATCCAGCCTGGTACAATGTGAATGGAGGAGTGAAAATATCAAGGCCCTGAGGGGTAAACTGAAATAGTAGCTCAGAACAGATCTGAATGAAAGGTTGTACTACATGAAGTGAAAGTCTACCCTCAACGGCTAAGGCATGTGCAGTCAAAATCCCTTCAAGCAGCTCTTCCTCAGTGAGATCCTGCCAAAGTGAATGCCACAAATATTTATCCTCTACTGCAAGTTGCACACGGCAAATAACCTGTACTCTCAGCATTGTGGAAGGAAAAGCAAAAATCCAAAGCAACTGGCTCCCAGTTTCCAAATGTAGCTGATCTGGTCGTTAGTGGGCATCACGATTATGTCAGGATCAGCGGCTAGGGAGACCAGACACGTAGCTACACAAGGGAACTGAGACCAAACAAAGGAGATTATATATATATATATATATATATATATATATTTATATTTATTAAAGTGATATTTATTTATAGAGAAACACAGCACACAGTAAATGTGAACATAAACAAACCCAAGACAAATAGCAAAGGAACCTAACTACTAACTATATACAAAAACAATCTAAAGGACAAGGATAAGGGAATGCAAGGTTGCAAGGAAGGGGGATCTCAACAGGGTACTCAAATAGAAGCAAGCCAGGAACAAGGCAGAGAGGTACAGACTGGATCAAGCTAGGCACAGCCGGCAAGGAAGGGACCAGAATCGTGACGCATCGGGGGAAGGGAGGAGAAGCCTTAAGTAGCCCAGAGGTAGCTGAACATTAATTAGCCTGATTACACTAGCCTGCTGGCTCCAGGGTGACACCTGCTGGTGGACACTGTAACTGCAGCAAACAGCCCAGAGCAGGATAGTGCCACCAGCAGGCGAACTTAATCCTAACACCCTTTTCCTGTGGCATAGGGTAAGAACTTGTCCCAAATGTTTGCATAAATTGAGTTGGTTGTAGGTTTTCTGGCCTTTAACAGGGTGGATATGACCTCTTGGGAACAGTCTAAGGATTCAAACCTCCTCCTTTCAACCTCCATACATGAAGATCCAGCTTCTGTGGGTCTGGATGGGCCAGCCTTCCCCTGGTCAACAACTGTGGGAAGGGGGAATTCTGATCGGAGGATCCACACTGAGGTGCATGGCTAGTGGAAACCAAGGTCTCTTCGGCCAATAGGGTAGCAGAAGTCTGACAAGAAACCTCAATATGAGTGGGCGAGGACGAAAGTTGTAAGCTGTCTTGAAGGTCCAAGGACAAGATAGCGCACCTGCTTCCTCCGCTTGTGGATGTTGGAGGCAAGAGAAGAATCTCCTGAGTTTGGAATTCTCCTGCATAGCAAAGAGATCCACCTGTGGGGTCTGCCATAGATTGGAGATTTGATTGAACACATGGGGATGGAGAGACCACTCGTTGTTATCCCCAAACCTATTCGATAAGACATCTGCCTCTGTGTTCATCTTGCCTTGGAGATATACTGCCCGGATGTCTACTAGGTTCCTCTCTCTACCCAGAGCATTATAGGTTCCACTTCCCTCAGAAGTGTCTTGCTGTGGGTGCCCCCTTGCTTCTAAAGTTACGAAACTGCAGCCTTGTTGTCCAAATGCAAATGTACTCTCTGTACCTTGACTTGAGATGCAAAAGAGGTTAAGGCTAGAAATGCTGCTCTCATTTCTAGGACATTGGACACTATCACTCTGGTAGGAAAGGACCATCTTCCCTGAATCCAGAATTCTCTGCAATGGGCACCCCACCCCTGACCACTTGCATCAGAAGTAATTGTGGTCCATGAGTGGGAACCCAAATGGTGGGACTGGGAGAGATTCTCTGGATTCATCCACCAGTGCAGACTCCTGCTCATTAGTAGGGATGAGCTTCAACTCGAACATCGGCTGTTCGTCCGTTCGGCGAAGTCCGAACATTTTGGTCCGTTTGCGCCAAATTCGTGTGGCGCTCGCGGCCCACAATGCACTGCGATGGCGCAGTGCATTGCTGGCTCATGATTGGCCAAGCATGCACTGTGACCCCGCATGCTTGGCCAATCGCAGCGCCAGCAGCGAGGAGAGCCATGATTGGCCACAGGCAGGATGCCTGTGGCCAATCATAGCTCAGGCTGTGTAGTGCACGCCCCACACTATATAAGGCCGCCAGCGCGGCGGCCTTGTGTAGTGTGTTGGCGTCTGAAGCAGTGGGTGTTCTGTGTACCTTCAACACAGTACACACCGATCGTTTTCGGCCGATTTTTGATCCTTCTGTTGTGTAGTGGTTGTTGTCTGCGTGCCCTGACCGCAGTATACACCGCTATATTCACCTCACCTATATAGCTAGTGATCTATCTTTTATAATAGAGCTTGCAGTCAGTAGTGTTAGGAGCTTGTGCGTGCTGTCTGCGTGCTCTGTACCCAGTACATACCGCTATATCCACCTACATAGCTCATCTCTATTTGAGCCCACTTGCCATCTGCAGGAGTTATTGGAAGTTGTGTGTGCCTCCAGCACAGCACAGTATACATCTGTATATACCCCTTTATCTCTGGTGTTCTATAATAAAGGCATCTGCAGGAGTTAGTGGGTGTTGTGTGCCTCTAGCACAATATACACTACCCAACTGCTTTTTTACCCAACTCCCTTCAGGCCATTACCATGTCTGGAAGGCCAGCAAGGAGAGGCAGACAGGCGCGAGCCGATAAAAGAGGGCAAGCAGGCTCTGTGTCTAGAGACAACAGTGCTGGTCGTGGACGCGGTGCATTGTCATCAGCACGTGGCCATGGGACACGCTTGTCCTTCTTTTCGGCAGCTGGACATGTTAAACCGCAACATGCCAACGACTTGGTAGAGTGGATGACCAAGCCCTCTTCATCCTCCTCATCCTTTCTCACCCAGTCTCAGGGTACTAGCAAAGCAGCTGCCAACGCATCGTCTTCCCTCCTCTCAATGTCATCATCAGTGACTCCTTCCCTAGACCCACCACGTCCTCCTGAAGAGTCTCCTGAACTCTTTGAACACAGTGTTGGGTACATGCTCCAGGAGGATGCCCAGTATTTTGTGGGCTCTGATGATGACACTCAGCTAGAGGAAGGCAGTAGCGTGAGCGCAGAGAGAGGGGATGCTCAAGAAGGACAGCAATCTGGCAGTCATGTTCCACAAGCTGCAGCATACTGCCAGGTTTGCTACAGCGATGAAGAGGGAGGGGATGATGAGGGCACTGACTCCACGTGGGTGCCTGGAAGGAGAGAGGAGGAGGAGGCACATGTCCAACGAGGCAGGATGCCCTCCGGGGGCCAGCTTAGGGGCAGCACACCGACTGAATCACACCGCAGAGCTCCGCCTGTGCAGGGCGCTGCCTCTGCGCGTTATTCTAAAAGTTCTTTGGTGTGGGCCTTTTTTGAGACGAGTGCATCAGATCGCACCGCTGCTATTTGCAACATATGTCTCAAGCGTATCTCGCGTGGCCAAAACATCAGCCGCTTGGGCACCACATGCTTGACCAGACATATGTTGACCTGCCATGCAGCTCGTTGGCAAGCGTACCTCAAAGACCCACACCAAACAACAAAGCGGACCTCTCCTTGCTCCTCATCATCTGGCATCTCCAACCCCACTAGACCTTCAGTCCTCTCTGAAACCTGCTCTGAGAGGAATGAAGGTGTAGAATTAGGTGTGTCACAGCCAAGTGCTTCCGGGAACTCTGCTAGCGGTACACCCACGTCCGATTATAGCAGGCAAATGTCCCTGCCCCAGCTGCTGGACCGGCGAAAGAAGTTCACTCCCAGCCATCCACATGCCCAGCGGTTGAATGCTAGCTTGGCTAAATTGCTAGCACTTCAACTGCTGCCTTTTCAGTTGGTAGACTCGGCCCCCTTCCGTGAGTTTGTACAATGTGCGGTTCCTCAGTGGCAGGTCCCCAAACGCCACTTTTTCTCACGGAAGGCGATTCCGGCTCTCTACCGGCATGTGGAAGGCAATGTCCTTGCCTCGCTGGACAGGGCGGTCAGCGGTAAGGTGCATATTACCACTGACTCATGGTCCAGCAGGCATGGACAGGGACGTTACCTGTCTTTCACGGCCCATTGGGTCACTCTTCTGGCAGCTGGGAAGGATGCAGGACAAGGTGCAGTAGTGTTGGAGGTTGTTCCGCCACCACGCCTCCAAAATGCTACTATTGGTTGTGACACACCTCTCTCCTCCACCCCCTCCTCTTCTTCTTCCTCCATGGCCTCTTCCAGTGCTCTGTCCTCAGAACCAGCGGTGCTTCGTAGGCGTTCCAGGGGCTACGCAAGTACGCAGGCAAAACGATGCCATGCCGTGCTTGCGCTGGTTTGTTTGGGGGACAGGAGCCACACTGGGGCAGATGTTTTGTCAGCTCTGCAGGGGCAGGCCGAGAGATGGTTGACGCCACGCCAGCTTAAGCCAGGAATGGTGGTTTGTGACAATGGCACCAACCTCCTCTCCGCCCTCCGACAGGAACAACTGATCCATGTGCCCTGTGTAGCTCACGCCCTTAACCTGGTGGTGCAGCGGTTCTTGGGCAGGTACCCCGGCTTACAGGATGTCCTGAAGCAGGCCAGGAAAGTCTGTGTGCATTTCCGCCGATCATTTAATGCCTGTGCTCAGCTGGCTGAGCTCCAAAAGGAGTTGAACCTGCCCAAGAACTGCCTTATATGTGACATGCCCACCAGATGGAACTCAATGTTGGCCATGCTGCATAGTTACATAGTTACATAGTTAGTAAGGTTGAATAAAGACATCAGTCCATCCAGTTCAACCTGAGTGAGTGTCTACAATTGTCCCTATCCCTTTACATTGCACACTCACATTGGTCCCTACCCTCAAGGAGCCACAATCCAAGATCCCCAGTTGTATACTAGGGCCAATTTTAGACAGAAGCCAATTAACCTACCTGCATGTCTTTGGAGTGTGGGAGGAAACCGGAGTACCCGGAGGAAACCCACGCAGGCACAGGGAGAACATGCAAACTCCAGGCAGGTAGTGTCATGGTTGGGATTTGAACCAGTGACCTTTTTTACTGCTAGGCAAGAGTGCTAACCACTACACCACTGTGCCGCCTCACGCAGCAGAGGGCCATCAATGAGTACCTGTGCGACTACGGCACCAGGACAGGGTCAGGGGAGCTCGGTTTTTTCTCACCACGCCAGTGGGGCATGATCAGGGATGCATGCACTGTCCTGTCACTGTTTGAGGAGGCCACAAGGATGGTGAGCAGTGACAGTGCATGCATCAGTGACACTGTACCTCTTGTCCACCTCTTGGAGCATACGCTGCGTGGAATAATGGACAGGGCACTTGAGGCAGAACAGAGGCAGGAAGAGGAGGACTTCCTTGCCTCTCAAGGCCCCCTTTATCCAGACAGTGTTCCTGCTGTGCCACCCATCACACAGGAAGAGGATGAGGAGGAGGAAGAGGAGGAGAAGGATGATTGTGTCAGCATGGAGGTGGAGGCTGGCACTCAGCATCAGCATCAGCAGCAGCAGCAGCAGTCCTGTAGGGATGATTTACAGTCCCAAGAAACACGTGGACTTGTACGTGGCTGGGAGGAGGTAGCTGCGGATCATGTTGTCCTTAGTGACCCAGAGAACTCCGGACCGAATGCCTCAGCTAACCTACGCTGCATGGCCTCCCTGATCCTGCAAAGCCTGCGGAAGGATCCTCGTATTCTTCGGATCAAGGAGAGGGACCATTACTGGCTGGCCACTCTCCTTGATCCACGGTACAAGGGTAAGATTGCCGACCTTATCTTGCCATCACAGAGGGAGCAGAGGATGAGACATCTCCGGGAGGCCTTGCAGAAAGGTCTGTGCAACGCGTTCCCAGAGACTGGGAGGTTACAAACTCCTGGTCCTGGACAACGTGTTGCTGAGGCATCGGTCAGAAGGAGCGGTGGAGAAGGTGGCCGTCTGACTGATGCTTTCAGACAATTTTTCAGTCCGCAGCCCCAAGGTATGATCGGTTCCAGCACCCATCGCCAGCGTCTGATTTACATGGTGCAGGAATACCTAGGGGCAAGGTCAGACTTGGACACCTTTCCCACCGAAAATCCTCTGGCTTACTGGGTCTTGAGGATGGATCACTGGCCAGAGCTTGCACAGTATGCAATTGAGCTACTGGCCTGTCCTGCATCCAGCGTTCTTTCGGAACGCACCTTCAGTGCTGCTGGTGGCTTTGTTACCGATCACAGGGTGCGCCTGTCCACCGAATCAGTTGATCGACTGACCTTCATCAAGATGAATCAGTCTTGGATCACCCACAGCTACCAAGCACCTGAAGCTGATGTAACAGAATAATTTGTTTTGAAATATCACATCCCTTCAAGACTGCCTATGCTGATGCTGAGTGACTGTCCTGTTATGTTGATTGTCTATCCTCTTCCTCATCCGCTGATATGTTGGAAGAACATTTCTGGTTCTGGGTGATGCCATCAGCCCAATTTTTCTGCCCCTGTTTAACAGGGGCGTTTAATTACAATTTTTGATGCAATGCTTTGCAGCAGGGCTAATTCCTGCAATAAAACTAGAGTATATGGCAGAGGTTGCAGTGTGGTGGCACCAGCACCAGTGCCTAAGGCCCAATTTTTCTGCCCCTGTTTAACAGGGACATGTAATTACAATTCTTGATATAATATTTCACAGGAGGGCCCCTTCCTGTGCCCACCCAGAGTAACGGTGAGGACTTATAGTGTTGTGGCACCAGCACCACAACCACCAAAGGTAAATTTTTCTACCACTGTTCAACAATGGCATGTAATTACAATTCTTGATATAATAGTTCACAGCAGGGCGCTCCAGCGCCCACCAAGAGTCACTTTGAGGGCTTACAATGTTGTGGCAAAACCAACACCTTGTTCCGCCATTTCTGCAGAGCATATAGGGCAGGCCCCTACTTTCAAACATCCAACTTACAAACATCTCCTACTTGCAAACGGAAGAAGACAACAGCAAGTGAGATGAAAAAAGATGGACGACAAAACAAATTATACAGGGGTGATAACCCTTCCCTATGTTTTCCAAAAAGCTTAAAAATAGTTTTTTTGACTGGAGCTACACTTTAAAAATGTACCAGTTGAAAATTACAAACAGATTCAACTTAACACAACAAACCTACACAGTCCCTGTCTTGTTTGCACCGCCTGTATACTGCTGTTCTGAGTATATAGGGCCTGGGGGCCACACGCATTTCCTTTTTTAAATATGGGTACAGAGTTCCCCTTAATATGCGTACAAGACCCAAATAGGCTGGTAATGGGCAGGGAGGGCTACCCATGCCATTTTTCTCAATGATTTTCAACCATATTGCAGGAACCAGATATAAAATTAAAACCGCAAGCAGTTTTAAATGGTGTTATTTCCGTTTAATGTCATTTTGTGCAGGGACTGTTCTAAACACGGGAAACACGTGGCACTTCACAGGCATCCTACAGACACCCCCCAGGCACCATATTTAAAGGAATATTTCACTTTTTTTTTCACTTTAATTGTCATTAAAATCAGTGCTCCCGCCAAAACTGCCATTTTTAAAAACATTTTAGGCATTGACCCATGTCCCCTGGGGCAGGAGCCAGGTCCCCAAACCCTTTTTAGGACAGTATCTTGCATATTAGCCATTAAAATTAGCACTTTTAATTTCGAACGTTCGAGTCCCATAGACTTCAATGGGGTTCTAACGTTCGTACGAATTTGGGGTCCGTTCGAAAGTTCTGGTGCGAACCGAACCGGGGGTGTTCGGCTCATCCCTACTCATTAGTGTTAAAAGGATTGGATTGTCTGGGAAAGATGTTGCCATCTCCATTGCGTTAAGAATCCCATCTGGAAGTGTCTCAGGTACCATTGAGACCATGGAACTAGAGGTATGCACAAGAACATTGTGCCAATAAGTCTCAGACACTGTGAGGCTGATAGATGGGACCTCTGTATGGCCTAGGACATCTTCTGAATGATGCTCTCCATCTTCACTTGACTAGGTGGGTATCGAACATTGCTCCTAGGTAGATCATCTGTTGTGTTGGAACTAATTGGCTCTTTCGATGGTTCACCAGCCACCCCAACTCCGACAACGACTGAAGAAGTATCTCTCTGTGGACTATAAGCTGGCCTGGGTTGTTTGACAGCAAGAGGATATCGTCCAGATAGTGATAGATTCTTAATCCCCTTTCTCTCAGAAGGGCCAAGACAGATATCAACACTTTTGTGAACACCCGAGGGGAGGTGCACAGCCCAAAGGGCAGAGCCTGAAATTGCAGGTGGACATGACCCACTGCGAACCTTAAGTATTTTTGGAAGGATGGTAGAATAGGGACATGGAGATAAGCATCCTGCAGGTCTATCAATATTAACCAATCTCCTGGTTGTATGGTTTGGATAATCGTTTGGAGCAACTCCATCTTGAAGCTTTCGAGATGGATGTATCGATTTAGCTTTTTCAGATCTATTACAGGTCTCCAGTTGTCTGTTTTTTTCTGCACCAGGAAAAAGGGTGGAATAAAAACCTGTAAATCGCTCTGATGGGGGGACAGGTACTGCTGCCCCTTGATGCTGAAGAGACTCCATAAATTGGTTTATGGCCAGTGCTTTCTGTGGGGGGGGGGGGGGGGCAGTAACTGTGTTTCTTTGAAAGACTTGTGAGGAGGCTGCTGAGAGAAAGTCCAGAAGTGACCATACCGGATCGTAGATAGGACATTTTTTTTAACCGGGCTCCCGCTGGGGGCATCTCCACCCATTTGGCGTCAAAAAGACTTTACCTACTGGGGAGCTGTGAGGGAATTGTTCTTTCTGGCCCCCAAAAAAGAAGTCTGGGTGCCTCTCCACAATTTCTTGTTGTCCCTAAAGGGGCAAAACCTGCCTGAAGTCTCTAGAATTTGATTGCCAGAATAAGGATAAATAGGCCTTTTTGCCCCCTGTTACTCGAGAGATTGCTTTGTTGAGTTTCTCGCCAAACAAAGATTTTCCATCAAAGGGAATCTTGCAGCAATTCTGCTTTGATACTAGATCGGCTGTCCAAAAGTTTTAGCCATAAGGCCCGTTTTGCCATAACCGAGTGCAGCATTGAATTGGCCTAACAACGGATTGTGTCAATTGCATCTTCTCCTACGAAATCTGCTGCCAACTTAAGCTCCTCCAGAGCTTTGATTATGTCATCATTAGCAACGTCTTGGTGCAGGGCTGTCTCAACATTTTCTGTCCAAGACCTGATGGCATTGGAAACAGATGTCAGCGCAATGGCTGGTCTGCAAGCTGCCCCTGCCACTAGATAGCTCCTTTTGTGGTCTAGGTCAATATGTCTATCTAGGGGATACTTGAAAGATGTTGAATTTTCCATTGGCAATGTTACATTTTTCGCCAGACGCACTACAGCAGCATCAACCACAGGCATTGAGCTTAAGGACTGAGTATCCGAATCTGCCAGTGGATACAGCTTGGATAAATGGGCTAGAGAAAAACCTTTTGTCGGTTTTGTTCCACTCATTCTCTATGATCTCCCTGATCTGGGAAAAAAATGTGTTTTTGCTTGAGGAATGGGAAATAAGTTTTTGATTTTTGAGGAGGTTCTTCTGGGTCTTCCCAGGCAATGGCTCTCCTCACCGCTTGGACAAAGGGCTGAACCAGGGAGAAACTGAAACCAGATGGTTCAGTATCATCTGAGGACTCCTCAGATGAATCTACCGGTGGAGTTTGTTTAGCTGTTTTTCCTAATGGAGGCAAAGGAGTACTAACAGCTGATGGACCCAAAATGTCCGGGTCTAAATCCAGTACTTGTGCAGCTTGTGAAACCGGGTGAGCGGGGACCATGGCTGTCAATTCAAAAATAGTCTTTCATGGTTTAAGTAGGTCAACCACCTGTTGGTCTTCTAATTCCCGGTTAGCTGCGTAGTCCCTGAGACAGTCTCTGCAGACAAGCTTATCAGGAAGTGGAACTGCGCCACAGGCCCAGCATTTTTTTCATGACCCCCGCGGTGGGGGTGAAGGCGAATAACAATGTCTTTAAGATCTTGGTCTCCTGGAAGACCTATGATGCAAAGAACATGACCTCCACTCAGGGTTATTGTCATTGTCATGGCGCCTTGAGGATTTTCTGGACCGTTATAAACGAATAGGGCTAAAACACAAAAAGTTTGTTTGTCAGTGGCGCACTCTTTTTTTTTTTTCAATACTCATGTACAGGTGGTCCACATACCCGTGGGCGTAGCATAAGGGGTTGCAGGGGTCACAATCAAAACCCTGCCCCTAGCTCCAGGGGGCCCCTTCAGCCTCCCTGTCATATCCTCCACAAAATCCATCTCCAATGTGCCCTAGGGCCCTACAGCCATGCTCCAATACTGGGCTTCCTCTTTGCATTCCACAGTCCGCACCCCTCTGTTCTCATTGGCTGGGGAGAAGCTGTGAGCCATTTCCTGAATGGAGAGGAGCATAAGGTGAGAACAGCCCAGGATAGGGAAGTGTCTGTGCTGTGTGTTGGCAACATGGAATGGTAACTGAGCTCAGTGAGGCAAGAGGAGGAGAGTGCCATCCTGTAGCCACAATGGGACCGATGTCACTGGTGAGGTATGACACTGCTCAGTGTCTCCTAGTCACTAGCTGGGATTCTCTGTACCCTCCCACCCCCACCCAGGAATGTCCACTTGCCCCACTTCCCTTACAGTTGGGGAAAAGACCTTCCCCCAACACCTGCCACAAAGAAACCTTCAGAAACTGTTAAAACAAATCCCTTAACATCTCCTGAGGGGCTGCAGGCTCCAGATTTTGTGTCACATGGCTTTGCCCCCCCCAGATCTAAGTTGCAGCCCCCTGACCGCCCCCTTCACCCTGGATGCTATGCCCTGCTGCTGAACTCAGGGCCCACAAGCTTCAAGCTACACCTCTGCACATACCTATTTGATACAAGAGGATCTTGACTATGAGACAAATGGCTCATGGTGAATTTTATGGGCCGGAGGATCAGCTGAGGAAATACGGAAAAGGAAAAAAATGGAACCCCAAAGAGAGACCTAAATAAAATTCATAATGGCAGTGTAATGTAAAGGTGAGACATACCTGTTTGTTGAAAAGCTTTTGAGCTACATGACACGCACTGATTATGAGGAGCAGCCCTGAGCTCAAAAATGAACCAACTTTTATAGGCAGAGCGGGTGGGAACACTCCATTAATTAATCAATTAAAAGAAAAAAACTGTAACCAATTAATCTAAGGCCTTTCTGGCAACAACTACTAAGTTGGAACGATTCTTCCCTCAAGGAAGGTGGCGGCGGAGGCTTCATCACCTCATGCGCCTGTATGCATGTGCATCAGAGTCACTAGGACGTTTTCACTGACATCTATGTGACGCTATGTATCTCAGGCCGCGTCTGCACACAGAGGCCCGAGACACACAGTGCTCATCAGGAGAAACACCTTGCTTGAAGAAGCAAAAAGCATTGTAATGAGAGAAACAGGGTAAAGAATTATTTATAAAAAGGGTTTGTAAGAATGCGATTCGTTTATTCCAGGGGGAAAAGTCGCATTGAGTTTTCTATCCATAACGTCTCCCTTCTCAAGATGGATTTATCCCAATCTCCACCGCGGGGACTGGGTGGTATCACATCCAATGCGATAAACGATATCACTGATGTATTGAACTTATGGTAGAGATCCAGGTGTCTACTGATGGATGTCACCATTTTGCCCCCTGATGAGAAGTAGACATGGTCCTTTATTCGTGCCCTAAATTGTCTAATCGTTTTACCTATATAAAAAGCTGAACATTCACACGTCATCAGATAGATGACGCCTCGTGTATCGCAGTCCGCAAAGAATTTTGGGGTACCTATATAAAAAGCTGAACATTCACACGTCATCAGATAGATGACGCCTCGTGTATCGCAGTCCGCAAAGAATTTTGGGGTAAAAGTTTCTCCGTTTGGCAGAACAAAGGATTGGCCAGTTCTGATCAGGGGGCAAAATGGACATTTTCCACATCTAAAAATACCATGAGATTGGCGGCTCCGGGGATTCAAATTGAAGTGACTAGTGGTAAGGATGTCACGTAGGGATCTAGCTCTGCGGAACGTAATTTGAGGTCTCTTTTCTATATATTTAGCTACAATAGGGTCCTCTGTAAGGAGAGGCCAGAAGGTATCCAGAGTATCACGTAGTGTTGAATGATGATTGGAAAACTTAGTTATGAAGCGTACCCTATTTATCTGTTTCGACTTGTCTTGTGATTTGTATAAGAGAGTAGCACGAGACTGGCATTTGGCCCTATTATATGCTTTACGCAGTGTTGATTTACTGTAACCCCTGGCTTTTAGAAGTTTTTGAAGTAATTTGTCTTGAATCTCAAAGTCAGAGGTATATGTGCAATTACGTCGTAGCCGAATATATTGAGCATAAGGAATGCTCCGCAGCAAGGGGTCTGGGTGTGCACTGGTAACGTGCAAAAGGGTATTGCCCGCCGTCTCTTTGCGATAGAGACTGGAGGCAATGTAACCACTCTCATCTTTTTTGATAGTAAGATCGAGAAAGGTAATTTGAGATGGATGACTTGAAAAGGTAAATTTCAAATTAAAATTATTTGAATTTAATTGTGCAACAAAGGATATGAGCTCACTTTGGGTTCCAGTCCAAACAACAAAAACGTCATCGATGTATCGGAGCCAGCAGAGGGCCTGGCTCGTATACATCGACAAGGCTTCGCTGGAAAAAATGTCTCGTTCCCACCCACCCAGGAGGAAGTGGGAATCTCCAAAGAAAAAAGAATTGTGGGGCGCTGTGCCAGCCGTTCGGACACTGTGCGGCCGGTAAGCGCCATTGGCATCTTATGTTCTCTGGTGCATTAGGAGTCAGGACGTGGGCCGTATCTACATCACATGACCCTATCTTCCTGACTCCGTCCCCGGGCTTTGCCTATCCCTGCGTCCCACCCCCTCCGCGCCTGGGCATGACGCAGTTGCGCGCAGGGGGTGTGGGCGGTTCGAGGGGGCGTTGCACGCCGGCATCGGCCGGCCCACTACACTTTACGGACCGGCGTTTCGGCCAGTCAGACAGTGGTGGGCGGGGCATGCATGTACATAGGGAGACGCAATCACCAGCGTCTCCCTTAGATGCCTTTTCACTCTGTTGAGCTGTACACGTGTATGGCGGATGTCTTACGCCAGTACACATATTAGGTAAGCATTCCCTCAGTACATGATAACCTATTCCTTGAGTTCATACTTCCGCCCCCTTCCCCCCTCCCTCCTCCTCCCCTCCCCTCCTCTCCTTCCCTCTCGTTTTGGGACAGACTCACTATCAGCATTTATATTGTATCCTTATAGACTTGGCTTGTGCAGCTCTACCCTACTGCACTAATAAATAATAAAAAAGGACATCAGCATTCTCCCTATCTTTCTGGCTGGCATAGATTGTACCTGTCGAGCGTGGTGGGTGCCTCTATAACTACACTTTGTATTTGTATATGCACCTATGGAAATTCTCTCTCCATACTGATGACTCGGGATGAGCTTCGTGTTCGACTCAAACATCGGCTGTTCGTCCGTTCGGCGAAGTCTGAACATTTTGGTCCGTTCGCGCCAAATTCGTGTGGCGCTCACGGCCCACAATGCACTGTGACCCCGCATGCTTGGCCAATCGCAGCGCCAGCAGCGAGGAGAGCCATGATTGGCCACAAGCAGGATGCCTGTGGCCAATCATAGCTCAGGCTGTGTAGTGCACACCCCACACTATATAAGGCCGCCAGCGCGACGGCCTTGTGTAGTGTGTTGGTGTCTAAAGCAGTGGGTGTTCTGTGTACCTTCAACACAGTACACACCGATAGTTTTTGGCCGATTTTCGATCTTGCTGTTGTGTAGTGGTTGTTGTCTGCGTGCCCTGACCGCAGTATACACCGCTATATTCACCTCACCTATATAGCTAGTGATCTATCTTTTATAATAGAGCTTGCAGTCAGTAGTTTTAGGAGCTTTTCCTTGCTGTCTGCGTGCTCTGTACCCAGTACATACCGCTATATCCACCTACATAGCTGTTCTCTATTTGAGCCCACTTGCCATCTGCAGGAGTTATTGGAAGTTGTGTGTGCCTCCAGCACAGCACAGTATACATATGTATATACCCCTTTATCTCTGGTGTTCTATAATAAAGGCATCTGCAGGAGTTAGTGGGTGTTCTGTGTACCTTCAACACAGTACACACCGATCGTTTTCGGACGATTTTCGATCTTGCTGTTGTGTAGTGGTTGTTGTCTGCGTGCCCTGACCGCAGTATACACCGCTATATTCACCTCACCTATATAGCTAGTGATCTATCTTTTATAATAGAGCTTGCAGTCAGTAGTGTTAGGAGCTTGTGCATGCTGTCTGCGTGCTCTGTACCCAGTACATACCGCTATATCCACCTACATAGCTCTTCTCTATTTGAGACCACTTGCCATCTGCAGGAGTTATTGGAAGTTGTGAGTGCCTCCAGCACAGCACAGTATACATCTGTATATACCCCTTTATCTCTGGTGTTCTATAATAAAGGCATCTGCAGGAGTTAGTGGGTGTTGTGTGACTCTAGCACAATATACACTACCCAACTGCTTTTTTACCCAACTCCCTTCAGGCCATTACCATGTCTGGAAGGCCAGCAAGGAGAGGCAGACAGGCGCAAGCCGATAAAAGAGGGCAAGCAGGCTCTGTGTCTAGAGACAACAGTGCTGGTCGTGGACGCGGTGCATTGTCATCAGCACGTGGCCATGGGACACGCTTGTCCTTCTTTTCGGCAGCTGGACATGTTGAGCCGCAACATGCCAACGACTTGGTAGAGTGGATGACCAAGCCCTCTTCATCCTCCTCATCCTCTCTCACCTAGTCTCAGGGTACTAGCAAAGCAGCTGCCAACGCATCGTCTTCCCTCCTCTCAATGTCATCATCAGTGACTCCTTCCCTAGACCCACCACGTCCTCCTGAGGAGTCTCCTAAACTCTTTGAGCACAGTGTTGGGTACATGCTCCAGGAGGATGCCCAGTGTTTTGTGGGCTCTGATGATGACACTCAGCTAGAGGAAGGCAGTAGCGTGAGCGCAGAGAGAGGGGATGCTCAAGAAGGACAGCAATCTGGCAGTCATGTTCCACAAGCTGCAGCATACTGCCAGGTTTGCTACAGCGATGAAGAGGGAGGGGATGATGAGGGCACTGACTCCACGTGGGTGCCTGGAAGGAGAGAGGAGGAGGAGGAGGAGGAGGAGGAGGCACATGTCCAACGAGGCAGGATGCCCTCCGGGGGCCAGCTTAGGGGCAGCACACCGACTGAATCACACCGCAGAGCTCCGCCTGTGCAGGGCGCTGCCTCTGCGCGTTATTCTAAAAGTTCTTTGGTGTGGGCCTTTTTTGAGACGAGTGCATCAGATCGCACCGCTGCTATTTGCAACATATGTCTCAAGCGTATCTCGCGTGGCCAAAACATCAGCCGCTTGGGCACCACATGCTTGACCAGACATATGTTGACCTGCCATGCAGCTCGTTGGCAAGCGTACCTCAAAGACCCACACCAAACAACAAAGCGGACCTCTCCTTGCTCCTCATCAGCTGGCATCTCCAACCCCACTAGACCTTCAGTCCTCTCTGAAACCTGCTCTGAGAGGAATGAAGGTGTAGAATTAGGTGTGTCACAGCCAAGTGTTTCCGGGAACTCTGCTAGCGGTACACCCACGTCCGATTATAGCAGGCAAATGTCCCTGCCCCAGCTGCTGGACCGGCGAAAGAAGTTCACTCCCAGCCATCCACATGCCCAGCGGTTGAATGCTAGCTTGGCTAAATTGCTAGCACTTCAACTGCTGCCTTTTCAGTTGGTAGACTCGGCCCCCTTCCGTGAGTTTGTACAATGTGCGGTTCCTCAGTGGCAGGTCCCCAAACGCCACTTTTTCTCACGGAAGGCGATTCCGGCTCTCTACCGGCATGTGGAAGGCAATGTCCTTGCCTCGCTGGACAGGGCGGTCAGCGGTAAGGTGCATATTACCGCTGACTCATGGTCCAGCAGGCATGGACAGGGACGTTACCTGTCTTTCACGGCCCATTGGGTCACTCTTCTGGCAGCTGGGAAGGATGCAGGACAAGGTGCAGTAGTGTTGGAGGTTGTTCCGCCACCACGCCTCCAAAATGCTACTATTGGTTGTGACACACCTCTCTCCTCCACCCCCTCCTCTTCTTCTTCCTCCATGGCCTCTTCCAGTGCTCTGTCCTCAGAACCAGCGGTGCTTCGTAGGCGTTCCAGGGGCTACGCAAGTACGCAGGCAAAACGATGCCATGCCGTGCTTGCGCTGGTTTGTTTGGGGGACAGGAGCCACACTGGGGTGGATGTTTTGTCAGCTCTGCAGGGGCAGGCCGAGTGGTGGTTGACGCCACGCCAGCTTAAGCCAGGAATGGTGGTTTGTGACAATGGCACCAACCTCCTCTCCGCCCTCCGACAGGGACAACTGACCCATGTGCCCTGTGTAGCTCACGTCCTTAACCTGGTGGTGCAGCGGTTCTTGGGCAGGTACCCCGGCTTACAGGATGTACTGAAGCAGGCCAGGAAAGTCTGTGTGAATTTCCGCCGATAATTTAATGCCTGTGTTCGGCTGGCTGAGCTCCAAAAGGAGTTGAACCTGCCCAAGAACCGCCTTATATGTGACATGCCCACCAGATGGAACTCAACGTTGGCCATGCTGCAGCGGCTGCACACGCAGCAGAGGGCCATCAATGAGTACCTGTGCGACTACGGCACTAGGACAGGGTCAGGGAAGCTCGGTTTTTTCTCACCACGCCAGTGGGGCATGATCAAGGATGCATGCACTGTCCTGTCACCGTTTGAGGAGGCCACAAGGATGGTGAGCAGTGACAGTGCATGCATCAGTGACACTGTACCTCTTGTCCACCTCTTGGAGTGTACGCTGCATGGAATAATGGACAGGGCACTTGAGGCAGAACAGAGGCAGGAAGAGGAGGACTTCCTTGCCTCTCAAGGCCCCCTTTATCCAGACAGTGTTCCTGCTGTGCCACCCATCACACAGGAAGAGGATGAGGAGGAGGAGGATGATTGTGTCAGCATGGAGGTGGAGGCTGGCACTCAGCAGCAGCAGCAGCAGCAGCAGTCTTGTAGGGATGATTTACAGTCCCAAGAAACACGTGGACTTGTACGTGGCTGGGAGGAGGTAGCTGCGGATCATGTTGTCCTTAGTGACCCAGAGGACTCCGGACCGAATGCCTCAGCTAACCTACGCTGCATGGCCTCCCTGATCCTGCAAAGCCTGCGGAAGGATCCTCGTATTCTTCGGATCAAGGAGAGGGACCATTACTGGCTGGCCACTCTCCTTGATCCACGGTACAAGGGTAAGGTTGCTGACCTTATCTTGCCATCGCAGAGGGAGCAGAGGATGAGACATCTCCGGGAGGCCTTGCAGAAAGGTCTGTTCAACGCGCTCCCAGAGACTGGGAGGTTACAAACTCCTGGTCCTGGACAACGTGTTGCTGAGGCATCGGTCAGAAGGAGCGGTGGAGAAGGTGGCCGTCTGACTGATGCTTTCAGACAATTTTTTAGTCCGCAGCCCCAAGGTATGATCGGCGGTTCCAGCACCCATCGCCAGCGTCTGATTTACATGGTGCAGGAATACCTAGGGGCAAGGTCAGACTTGGACACCTTTCCCACCGAAAATCCTCTGGCTTACTGGGTCTTGAGGATGGATCACTGGCCAGAGCTTGCACAGTATGCAATTGAGCTACTGGCCTGTCCTGCATCCAGCGTTCTTTCGGAACGCACCTTCAGTGCTGCTGGTGGCTTTGTTACCGATCACAGGGTGCGCCTGTCCACCGAATCAGTTGATCGACTGACCTTCATCAAGATGAATCAGTCTTGTATCACCCACAGCTACCAAGCACCTGAAGCTGATGTAACAGAATAATTTGTTTTGAAATATCACATCCCTTCAAGACTGCCTATGCTATGCTGAGTGACTGTCCTGTTATGTTGATTGTCTATCCTCTTCCTCCTCCGCTGATATGTTGGAAGAACATTTCTGGTTCTGGGTGATGCCATCAGCCCAATTTTTCTGCCCCTGTTAAACGCCCCTGTTAAAGTACAATTTTTGATGCAATGCTTTGCAGCAGGGCTAATTCCTGCAATCAAACAAGAGTATATGGGAGAGGTTGCAGTGTCGTGGCACCAGCACCAGTGCCTAAGGCCCAATTTTTCTGCCCCTGTTTAATAGGGGCGTTTAATTACAATTTTTGATGCAATGCTTTGCAGCAGGGCTAATTCCTGCAATAAAACTAGAGTATATGGAAGAGGTTGCAGTGTGGTGGCACCAGCACCAGTGCCTAAGGCCCAATTTTTCTGCCCCTGTTTAACAGGGGTGTTTAATTACAATTTTTGATGCAATGCTTTGCAGCAGGGCTAATTCCTGCAATAAAACTAGAGTATATGGAAGAGGTTGCAGTGTGGTGGCACCAGCACCAGTGCCTAAGGCCCAATTTTTCTGCCCCTGTTTAACAGGGGCGTTTAATTAAAATTTTTGATGCAATGCTTTGTAGCAGGGCTAATTCCTGCAATAAAACTAGAGTATATGGGAGAGGTTGCAGTGTGGTGGCACCAGCACCAGTGCCTAAGGCCAAATTTTTCTGCCCCTGTTTAACAGGGACATGTAATTACAATTCTTGATATAATATTTCACAGGAGGGCCCCTTCCTGTGCCCACCCAGAGTAATGGTGAGGACTTATAGTGTTGTGGCACCAGCACCACAACCACCAAAGGTCAATTTTTCTACCACTATTCAACAATGGCATGTAAATACAATTCTTGATGTAATCGTTCACAGCAGGGCGCCCCAGCGCCCACCAAGAGTCACTTTTAGGGCTTACAATGTTGTGGCAAAACCAACACCTTGTTCCGCCATTTCTGCAGAGCATATAGGGCAGGCCCCTACTTTCAAACATCCAACTTACAAACATCTCCTACTTGCAAACGGAAGGAGACAACAGCAAGTGAGATGAAAAAAGATGGACGACAAAACAAATTATACAGGGGTGATAACCCTTCCCTATGTTTTCCAAAAAGCTTAAAAATAGTTTTTTTGACTGGAGCTACACTTTAAAAATGTACCAGTTGAAATCCGTTATTTCCGTTTAATGTCATTTTGTGCAGGGACTGTTCTAAACACGGGAAACACGTGGCACTTCACAGGCATCCTACAGACACCCCCCAGGCACCATATTTAAAGGAATATTTAACTTTTTTTTTCACTTTAATCGTCATTAAAATCAGTGCTCCCGCCAAAACGGCCATTTTTAAAAACATTTTAGGCATTAACCCATGTCCCCTGGGGCAGGAGCCAGGTCCCCAAACCCTTTTTAGGACAGTATCTTGCATATTAACCATTAAAATTAGCACTTTTAATTTCGAACGTTCGAGTCCCATAGACTTCAAATGGGTTCTAACGTTCGTACGAATTTGGGGTCCGTTCGAAAGTTCTGGTGCGAACCGAACCGGGGGGTGTTCGGCTCATCCCTACTGATGACATGTCTACTTCCAGCTCTACCTACATGAATCAAGCTACTACACTATATAAACAATACCATCCTTATTGTGTACTATCAGCGCCATCTACAGAAAGTTTTGGGGTAGGACATCCAATCTTTGAATTACCTGTATATATATTTATGCATTACTCCCTTTATTTAAATTTTTAATTAATTTATCCTTAATTAATATTTATATTCATACTTAACGTATATGCCCCCACAGTGCCCTTTATACATCCGGCACACATGGCCCCTAATTCCGCGTGGTCCCTCTCTGACAAGTACTGATTTTTCATTTTTATATACTTTTTTGTTATATATACATTTCTGAGCAATATGCATGCAGCAACATATATGTTTTATCTAAAGCTTTGTAATTTATCTGCAAGATGTATTTATGCATTCTGTTTCTTCTTTTGAACTTTGAAGTGTTTTTTACTCACGCCCCAGAAGAAGCGTTTTCCCTAACAACGCGAAACATGTCGGGCAAGTTCTGTGGATTCTACATCAGCTCTTCACCATAGCACCCATATACAGTGGTGTGAAAAAGTGTTTGCCCCCTTCCTCATTTCCTGTTCCTTTGTATGTTTGTCACACTTAAGTGTTTCGGAACATCAAACCAATTTAAACAATAGTCAAGGACAACACAAGTAAACACAAAATGCAATTTGTAAATGAAGGTGTTTATTATTAAAGGTGAAAAAAAATCCAAACCATCATGGCCCTGTGTGAAAAAGTGATTGCCCCCCTTGTTAAAACATACTATAACTGTGGTTGTCCACACCTGAGTTCAATTTCTCTAGCCACACCCAGGCCTGATTATTGCCACACCTGTTCACAATCAAGGCATCACTTAAATAGGAGCTGCTTGACACAGTAAGGTCCACCAGAAGATCCTTAAAAGCTACACATCATGCCGAGACCCAAAGAAATTCAGGAACAATTGAGAAAGAAAGTAATTGATATCTATCAGTCTGGAAAGGGTTATAAAGCCATTTCCAAAGCTTTGGGAATCCAGCGAACCACAGTGAGAGCCATTATCCACAAATGGCGAAGACATGGAACAGTGGTGAACCTTCCCAGGAGTGGCCGGCCGCCCAAAATTACCCCAAGAGCGCAGCGACGACTCATCCAAGAGGTCACAAAAGACCCCACAACAACGTCCAAGGAACTGCAGGCCTCACTTGCCTCAGTTAAGGTCAGCGTTCAATCCTCCACCATCAGAAAAAGACTGGGCAAAAATGGCCTGCATGGCAGAGTTCCAAGGAGAAAACCACTGCTGAGCAAAAAGAACATCAAAGCTCGTCTCAATTTCTCCACAACACATCTTGATGATCCCCAAGACTTTTGGGACAACATTCTGTGGACCGATGAGACAAAAGTGGAACTCTTTGGAAGGTGTGTGTCCAAGTATATCTGGCGTAGAAGGAACACTGCATTTCATAAAAAGAACATTATACCAACAGTAAAATATGGTGGTGGTAGTGTGATGGTCTGGGGCTGTTTTGCTGCTTCAGGACCTGGAAGACTTGCCATGATAAAAGGAACTATGAATTCTGCTGTCTACCAAGAGATCCTGAAGGAGAATGTCCGACCATCTGTTCGTGTACTCAAGCTGAAACGAACTTGGGTTCTGCAGCAGGACAATGATCCTAAACACACCAGCAAGTCCACCACCGAATGGCTGAAGAAAAACAAAATTAAGACTTTGGAGTGGCCTAGCCAAAGTCCTGACCTGAATCCTATTGAGATGTTGTGGTATGACCTTAAAAAGGCCGTTCATGCTCGAAAACCCTCTAATGTAACTGAATTAGGACAATTCTGCAAAGATGAGTGGGCCAAAATTCCTCCAGGACGCTGTAAAAGCCTCATTGCACGTTATCGCAAACGCTTGGTTGCAGTTGTTGCTGCTAAGGGTGGCCCAACCAGTTATTAGGTTTAGGGGGCAATCACTTTTTCACACAGGGCCATGATGGTTTGGATTTTTTTTCACCTTTAATAATAAACACCTTCATTTACAAATTGCATTTTGTGTTTACTTGTGTTGTCCTTGACTATTGTTTAAATTGGTTTGATGTTCCGAAACACTTAAGTGTGACAAACATACAAAGGAACAGGAAATGAGGAAGGGGGCAAACACTTTTTCACACCACTGTATATGCTCTACTGTTGGGTGACTAGTTCTCCTGTATAGATCTTGAACTTTTGTATTTTCTGGATTGCGATGTGTATCTGATGTAGATCTTCATATGTGTGGACATATTCCTTGTGTCAAAAAATATTTTTAACTCTTCCTATCATGTATGTTTTTCTATTTTTGAATAAATTTATATATAAAGAATACTAACTTATTATTTTTCTAATTTTTTTAACCTATACTGGTGCCTCTAAAATCCCAAAGTCCCTACCTATTTTTGTTGTAATAATATAATGTTTTGGGGTTCTATGTAATTTTCTAGCAAATAAATGATGATGTTTTACATGTAGGAGAGAAATGTCAGAATTGGTCTGGGTGCGTTCTGCCCGATGGTGCTCCCTGCATGTTGGGCGTCTGTATGTGGCTGGGCTTTGTAAAAGTCTGACACATGTGGTATCGCCATACTCGGGAGTAATAGCAGAATGTGTTTTGGGGTGTAATTTGTGGTATGCATACACTGTGTGAGAGAAATAACCTGATAATAAGACAATTTTGTGGAACAAAAAAGGAAAAAAAAAATCTTGATTTTGCAAAGAATTGCGGGAAAAAATGACAACTTCAAAAAACTCATCATGCCTCTTACTAAATACCTTGGAATGTCTTCTTTCCAAAAAGAGGTAATTTGGGGGGTATTTGTACTTTTCTGGCATGTTAGGGTCTCAAGAAATGAGATAGGCCATCAGTACTTCAGTTGTGATAAATTTTCAGATATTGGCAGCATAGCTTGTGGACTCTATAACGTTCACCAAGACCAAATAATATACACCAATTTGTACTTATTTTTACCAAAGATATGTAGTAGTATAAATTTTGGCCAAAATGTATGAAGAAAAACTGCTAAATTTTACAACAGAAACGAAGAAAAATTCATTTTTTTTACAGAATTTTCGGTCTTTTTTTTCTTTTATAGCACAAAAAATAAAAAACCCAGCGGTGATTAAATACCACCAAAAGAAATCTCTATTTGTGTGAAAAAAGGACACCAATTTCATATGGGTACAGTGTTACATGGCTGAGTAATTGCCATTCAAAATGTGAGAGCACCGAAGCTGAAAATTGGTCTGGTTATTAAGGTGTTTAAGTGCCCAGTGGTCAAGTGGTTAAGCATGGCCTTTGTCTGCAGCAAAATATTTTTTCCTCTTCGTTTCTCTCCTCGCCCTTTCACAAGCCTTTTTAATAAAGCAAAATTTTGTTCTCACCTTCACACTCTCCCACCAATCAACCACACTGGAAAAATCCTTTATCCTCCTTTTAAACTTATGAAACAAATTTGCATTTCTTGATCATGCATCACGGGACACAGGAACTTCATTACATAGTGGGTTATATAGGAACCTCTGGTGATTGGACACTGGTTAACCCCAATTAAGGAGAATTCCTCCCCTATATAACCCCTCCTATATAAGTTTTTCCGCCAGTGTCTATGGTGGTTGGTCACGTAAAACTTTAGCTCTGTGCAAGTCCCTGCGGGGGCCTAAGGGCTACAACAAACCGGAGCCATACCCCGGGCCGATATTTGACTCCCAAGATGGTATGGTACCCGGGCCTCGTCAGCTAAAGAAGCGAGGTTTGGCCTGTAAGTCCTCTCCTATTGGAAGACTGGGCTCTGGGAAAACCAGACTTGGGCCGCGTACACACGCGCGGACTGTTCGCCCAACTTTGTCCGTCCAACAGTTTCGGCAAACAGTCCGCTCAAACTTAGCATGGACGGACATGGCCACACACGACGGACGAACAGTTTGCTGAAACCGTGCGCGATGACGTGAACGGCACGTACGACGGAACGAAAAATACGACGTCCTATACACTGCATTATAGCTTTCGCCGTGAAAATCCTTTCTGAGCATGCGCGCAACTTTGTTTGACGAACAAGCCTACACACGAGCGGACTGTTCGCTGAAACAAGGTTTCAGCGGACAGTTTTATGGAATTTCCGAAAAACCTTGTCCGTCCAACTGTCCGCTGAAACTGTCCGCTGAAAGCCCACACACGAGCGGACTGTCCGCCCAAACACTGTTCAGCGGACAAAGTTGGGCGAACAGTCCGCGCGTGTGTACGCGGCCTTGGTGTAATGTTTATACAGAGCGCACAAAAGTTTCTGGCAGAGTCTTTTACATGGTCCAGGTAGGAGGCTCTTCCGAGAAAGAGCCCCAGATAAACCTGAAGGTTGGCTAACACTGCCCGCCATGATGGGTGAAGGTTGGAATTTGTCTGTTTCAGCAATTCCTGCGCCGAGGACAGGTAAGGGAAGTTAATGCTATATATATTTATATGATGGATTTCTTCATTGTGAGTAGTTGTATGTCTTACCTGGTTTCCACCACTAGAGGGAGTAAGAGCAGCCTGATGCATACTTACATGCCTTTCAGTACACACGCTCAGTGAAGCCTGATTCTCCAGCTGTCTCACGTCTCCACTGCAGTCCCTGCCACAACAAGGTAATACAGGGGTCCCACGTAGTCTGGGGGTCCCACGCAGCTCCGGTGAAGTTCTCCTTTCCCCCCCTGGATCCCGCGGTCCTCATGCACGCGCATGCACGCGCGCTGGGCGCGTTCCCGGCCTAATGGAGGAAGCGGGGTGTGGTTGTGAGCCGTGCACGTCAGTGTGCACGGCGCTGTACTGCGCAGGCGCCAGGCGGCAGATTTAAAAAGCCCAGGGCTGTAAGTGTGAGACACAGGAGCTGTGGGCAGTAAGCATCCGAGGGGATTGGATCCACGCAAACCTTAGACACCTACTTAGCATCAGGTTGTGCAGTTTAAGCATATATATTTATTGTGAGACTTTAAGCACAACAGTGATTGCACTTGTACTAGTACCTCTGCTTTGTAGCTTAGGACTATGTCTCCTCGTAAGAGGGTCTCAGGGGGAGGTAGCAAAGGCACTGGTAAATCACCGCCTAGGTCCAGGAGTTCTAAAGGTGCCTGTAAGTTACCATCCCCCCCTGCAAGAGTGGAGCCAGCCTCTCAAGACGAGTCAGTGCCCCTGTCAGGTTTTGCAGCCTCTCCTAATGTCCCAGCCCCGGTTTATGTCACTGAGGACTCCCTTAGGGCTACATTGGAGGGTTTTGAAGGGAGAATAATGAATTTTATTTCTGCTTCTCTGAAAGATAGCAGGAAAAGGGGTAGATCCCCTCCCTCTGCTGAAATTCCTCTCTCAGATGATTCTTCTGAAAATGAAGAGAGATCCCTGTCTTGGGACAGGGATCAGGAGCAGTCAGATGATTCAGAGGAAGAGGAGAAAGTCCCCTCCTCCCAGGCACTCAGAAAACAGGTGCAGTATTATACTGAATTGGTGCGTACCACATTCAGAATGCCTGCTGCTGAAGTCGCTACGTCCTCTGTTTCTTCCCTGGGAGTCAGGAAAGCCCCACAGACTGCCTATTCCTTTCCAATCCATCCCTTAATGGATGAATTGTTGTATGAGGATTGGGGACATCCCGATAAACTGTTTGCTCCTCCTTAATGGTTTTCTATGCATTATCCTCTGGAGGAAAGTTTCACCAAGAAGTGGGGGGTCCCATCTGTTGATGCAGCTGTTTCTTGCGTGAATAAAAACCTGACTTGTCCCTTGGATAATGTGCAGGTATTTAAAGATCCAACTGATAAGAAGCTGGAAACCTTATTAAAAGCCTCCTTTTCCATGGCTAGCGCTGTAGTGCAACCTACAGTCGCAGCCGTGGGGTTGTGCCAGTTCCTCAAGGAACAGGTTAAGCAGATGCTTGGGCTCCTTCCCAGCGAGGAAGTAGAGAAGTATGCAGAAATGCCTCATATTCTGTGTTTCATGATTGATGCGATTTTGGATTTTGTCCAACAAGCATCACGTTTGTCCCTCATGTTGGTACACATGCGAAGGGCCCTATGGCTAAAGAAATGGGCAGCTAAGCTGTCATCCAAAAACTAATTGATTGGGTTCCCGTTTAAAGGGGAACGTTTGTTTGGAGAAGAATTAGACAAATTTGTCCAAAAACTTTCAGGGGGTAAATCTACTCTCCTTCCAGTCAAAAGGAGCAAGCGTCCTTCATTCAGGCGTGCTCTCTCTCCCGGAGCATCAAGCTCTAAGCAGTGGCGACGGCCTTCTCCTCTACAGGAAAGGCAACCCTCCTCTACAGGAAAGGCTCAGGGCCGGGCCCAGGGGCAGAAAAAGACTTAGGGGCAAAAGCCTGCCAAGCAGAGCTCAAAATATTCCTTGTGAAGGGGCGCCCCCGCTCGGCTGAGTGGGGGGAAGGCTCCTGCAGTTTGCAGGAGCCTGGGGGGAAGAGATCAAGGACAAGTGGGTGATCTCTTCAGTATCTCTGGGCTACAGGCTAGAGTTTCAGGAGATTCCACCTTCTCGTTTTCTAAGGTCAAGGATCCCCAGGGATCCAGTAAAGCAAAAACCACTATTTCTGGCCTTAGATCACTTACTATCCCAGGGGGCGATAGTAGAAGTGGACCCAAAAGAACAGGGTTCAGGGTTTTACTCAAATCTCTTCACCGTTCCGAAGCCAAATGGAAGTGTCAGACCTATCCTAGATCTGAAGGATCTGAACTGGTTTTTACGCATCTGGTCCTTCCGAATGCAGTCAATCCGCCCTGTGATCTCCTCCCTGCAAGGGGGAGAGTTTATGACATCAATAGATATCAAGGATGCATATCTCCATGTGCCAATTTTTCCTGCACACCAAAAATTTCTAAGGTTCGCGTAGAGCGGCGCCATTTTCAATTTGTGGCCTTGCTGTTCGGGCTTGCTACAGCCCCTCGGGTCTTCACAAAGATTCTGGACCCTCTCTTGGCAAACCTAAGAGCTCAGGGTATAGCCGTTATGGCTTATCTAGACGATTTGCTTCTCATGGAGAAAACAGAAACGTTCCTGAACCACAGCGTCACTAGAACGCTAGAACACCTGGAACGCCTAGGTTGGATCATAAACCTAGAAAAGTCGTCCCTACACCCTGCCACCAGATTGGAATACCTGGGTATGATCATCGACACCGCTCAGGGCAAGGTGTTTCTTCCAAGGCCAAAGGCCTTGGCCATTGGGGATCTGGTGCACCTAATTCTAGGCAGGAGATCTTCCCCTATTCGATTGTGCATGAGACTGTTAGGGAAAATGGTTGCCTCCTTCGAGGCCGTACCATTCGCCCAGTTCCACTCAAGGCCTCTGCAAAGATGCATCCTT
The DNA here is from genome assembly GCF_037356315.1 of Lithobates pipiens. Classification (NCBI taxonomy): domain Eukaryota; kingdom Metazoa; phylum Chordata; class Amphibia; order Anura; family Ranidae; genus Lithobates; species Lithobates pipiens. The sequence goes on from NW_027507718.1 coordinate 150,696,714, forward strand.
GCGGCTTGGAACAGGAAGCCCCAATCCTTGGATCTTCCTATGCGCCTATCCCCAGGGACACGCAGGAGTCTCATCTGGTGGTTACAAACCGAGAATTTGCTGAAGGGCAAAACTTTTCTTCCTCTTCCATGGAAGATTATCACGACAGATGCCAGCCTGACAGCCTGTGTCTTTCTGCAGTCTTCATTCCAGGAGTGGAGAATTGGCAGGCGGATTTTCTGAGCCACCAGCAGTTGTGCCCAGGAGAATGGGCTCTGCACCCTGACGTGTTTCGGAGCATATGTCACAGGTGGGGTACTCCAGACGTAGATCTGTTTGCATCCAGGTTCAACAGGAAACTGGACAATTTTGTGTCAAGGACAAGAGATACACTTGCTCAGGGGTCAGATGCTCTGACAGTTCCCTGGGATCAGTACAATCTGATCTATGCCTTCCCCCCGAGCCCGCTTCTGTCGTGGTTCCTGGGAAGAGTCAAGAGGGAGACAAAATCGGTCCTTTTGGTGGCCCGACTTGGCCCAGGCGACCGTGGTATGCAGAGATCATGAAATTGGCAGTAGGCAGGCCATGGATCCTCCCTCTCCGGCCAGATCTGCTCTCACAGGGTCCAATTTACCATCCTGCTTTACGTAGTCTGAATTTGACGGTTTGGCTGCTGAGACTCACATTCTGAGAGACTGTGGCCTTTCGGGGGCCAGTCCTTTCTACTCTGGTCAATGCCAGAAAGCCGGCCTCCAGGCTTATTTATTACAAAATCTGGAGGGCATATGTTTCCTGGTGTGAACTCAGGAAATGGCATCCTAGGAAGTATGTCATTAGCAGGATCTTGGCCTTTCTCCAGTCAGGCCTACAAATGAATTTGGCCATAAGCACTTTCAAGGTGCAGATTTCGGCCCTGTCAGTATTTTTTCAGAAGCCACTTGCATCGCATTCCCTGGTGCGGGCTTTCATCCAGGGGGCCATGCGGATATGCCCATGGGATCTGAATTTGATTCTCTCGGCTTTGCAGGGGCCACCATTTGAACCTTTGCATCTGGCTTCATTAGTTCTCCTGACTAAAAAATTGGTCTTCTTGGTAGCCATATCCACGGCTAGAAGAGTATCAGAGCTAGCAGCTCTTTCCAGCAAAGAGCCGTTGTCTTGTAAAATAGGGTCCTCCATCAGATGCTGTCCTCTGCGTACTGCGCATGCGCAGTACACAGGAGCACAGATTCCGAAAATTGCCGAGGACGAACGGCGCCTGCGCCGTGAGTCCAGGTTCTATCCCCACTATCCAAGTGGACATAGAGTTAGAATAAAAAAGAGCCGAGCGCAGCGAGGCCGAGCCCGAAGCGTGGCGAGCGAAGCTCGCCCGCGAGGGGCCCTCTAAAATTCTAAACCCTATGTCCGCTTGGATAGTGGGGCTACCTCCTCCACTCACGGCGCAGGCGCCGTTCAGCTTCGGAGATTTTCCGAAGCTTCGTCTGCTCCGTACTGCGCATGCGCAGTACGGAACGGACACATATCGATGGTCGGACTCAATTGGGCAGAACACCGTATCTAATTATTTATAAGGACCGGGTGGTCATGCGTCCCAACAGGTCCTTTCTACCTAAGGTGGTTTCGGGATTCCATTTGAATCAAGACGTAAACCTACCATCCTTTTTTCTGGACCCACAGTCCGCAGAAGAAGAATCTTTGCACACTTTGGATGTGGTTAGAGCAATCAGTATATATCTTCGGGCAACTGCTCAGATAAGGAAAACTGATTGCTTGTTTATTTTGCCGGAAGGCCCTAGGAAGGGCCGGACGGCGTCAAAATCCACTCTCTCAAGGTGGATTAGACAGGTTATTTCTTAGGCCTATAGTGTAAAGGGGAAGATTCCTCCTTTTCAAGTGAAAGCTCACTCTACTAGGGCTGTAAGTGCTTCTTGGGCAGTGCATCACCAGGCCTCCCTGGCTCAGATCTGTAAGGCTGCAACTTGGTCATCAGTCCACACATTCACCAGATTCTATCAGGTGGATGTCAGAGGGCAAGAGGATATCGCCTTCGGGCGCAGTGTACTGCAGGCTGCAGTTTAGGTCCTCAGGTCCCTAGCAGTCTATAATTATGATCTGTGTCTCCCTCCCCTCAATCTGAGCATTGTTTTGGAACATCCCATTATGTAATGAAGCTCCTGTGTCCTGTGATGTATGATCAAGAAAATGGGATTTTTATATACAGCTTACCTGTAAAATCCTTTTCTTGAGAGTACATCACGGGACACAGAGCTCGCGCCCCTCTTGGGTTTTACATGGTTTCTTATTGCTTTGCTACAAAACTGAGGTGCCTCCCATATGGGAGGGGTTATATAGGGGAGGAATTCTCCTTAATTGGGGTTAACCAGTGTCCAATCACCAGAGGTGCCTATATAACCCACTATGTAATGAAGCTCCCGTGTCCCGTGATGTACTCTCAAGAAAAGGATTTTACAGGTAAACTGTATATAAAAATCCCATTTTCATTTCCATACCCCTCCTTCATACAAGCCTTCCCCCTTATGCTTACAACACACACGATTCTACCATGGTAAGTGAAAGGCTCCTTCTTTTCCACAAACAATTCCACACTTAAACACCTAGGTTAAAGTGGTTGTAAACCCTCCCCCACAACTTTTGTCCCATGTAAATCAGCATAAAAAACCATAATGAACTCTGCTTGTAGATATCTCCTTCAGCGGCGGAATTATAGGGGTCGCCATGCGACCGGGCCCCTTGCTGCAGGGGGCCCTTGAGGGCCCCCTGTACTCTTCCATAGGAGGGGAGGCTGAGAGGAGCTCCCCGATCATCAGCCGAACTGAAATCGGCACTGTGCGGGAGCTCCTCATATTAGCCTTTAGTGAAAAGCACAGTGTGTGCCCTTTGTCTCCCCCTAGAGTGCAGTACCCGGCAGGAAGAGCCAAGGTAAATGTCTGCCGTTTTTTTTTTATAAGACTATCTACTGTATGTGTTTATATGTGTGTGTGTGTGTAAGCATGCTTGTATGTGTGCATGTGAGCATGCTTGTATGTGTGCATGTGAGCATGCTTGTATGTGTGTGTGCGTGTGAGCATGCTTGTATGTGTGCATGTGAGCATGCTTGTATGTGTGTGTGTGAGCATGCTTGTATGTGTGTGTGTGAGCATGCTTGTATGTGTGCACGTGAGCATGCTTGTATGTGTGTGCATGTGAACATGCTTGTATGTGTGCGTGTGTGAGCATGCTTGTATGTGCGTGTGTGAGCATGCTTGTATGTGCGTGTGTGTGTGAGCATGCATGTATGTGTATGAGCATGCTTGTATGTATGTATGTGTGTGTGTGTGCGTGTGTGTGTGAGCATGCTTGTATGTGTGTGTGTGAGCATGCTTGTATGTGTGTGTGAGAATGCTTGTATATGCATGTGTGTGTGAGCATGCATGCATGTATGTGTGTGTTTGTGTGAGCATGCTTGTATGTGTGTGTGTGAGCATGCATGTATGTGTGTGAGCATGCATGTGTGTGTGTGAGAGCATGTGTGTGTGTGTGTGTGTGTGTGTGTGAGCATGCTTGTATGTGTGTGTGTGTGTGTGTGTTCATATATGTATGTGTATGTATGCAGGTGTGTGTGTGCATGTATGTGAGTGTGCATGCATGCATATGTATGTATGTGATTGTGCATGCCTTTATCAGTGGCGGTGCATCCAAAAGGGCGCACAGGTGCCGCCCCCTCTCTCCAGCCACCCCCTCTATGACCAATGGATAGATTCATGTTTAGCATAGCATGAATCTATCCATGGCCACCGCTGCCACACAAATTTTAGGTGTCTGGTCCCTTTTGGGGTGCCGGACACCTGAATTACAGCGGCGGGGGGTGTTTTTGCAGCACCTGATTAGAGCCATGGGCTCTAATAGGCTTCAAAATAGGTGAACTGCGAGCGCCATGCTTACCACTCACAGTCTACCCAGGTGTGTTAGAAAAGTGAATTAATATTCACTTTCCTAACACTGAACCGCTTCTCCACCAATCAGGTGTGCGGGTCTGTTACCCATCACCTGATTGGCTGAAACGATAGGCGCAGCTATTGGACGCCTATCAGGAGGAGAGGATGGGAGATGAGGATGGCAGGAGATGCATGGAGGACCCCGCTCATGGCCGTTACCCGCTGCTCCACCAAGACAGGGTAAGTGGCGGGCAGACAGCGAGCGGGTGGTGGGGATTCACAGTGGCAGCATTTGATGGGCACACCAACAACATTTGATGTGCACAGTGGCAGCATTTGATGGGCACAGTGGCAGCATTTGATGGATACACTGGCAGCATTTGATGGGCACAGCGGCGGCATTTGATGGGCACAGCGGCAGAGTTTGATGGGCACAGCGGCAGAGTTTGATGGACACAGCGGCAGAGTTTGATGGGCACAGCGGCAGAGTTTGATGGGCACAGTGGTGACATTTGATGGTACAGTGGTGGCGTTTGATGGGCACAGTGGTGACATTTGATGGTACAGTGGTGGCATTTGATGGTACAGTGGTGGCGTTTGATAAGCACAGTGGCTGTAATTGATGTTTTTTAAATCGGTTCCTTTATATGCGGCCACCCACTTGGGACTGGGCCCTGGTGTTCCACCATCGGGCCTCGGAGAAAAGAGCCCTGTCCGGAGGTCAGGGGGGGGGGCCCTCCAAGGTTTCCTGCATCGGGGCCCTGAAGGTTCTAGTTACGCCACGGATCTCCTTACTTGCTTAGTATTGTTGTAATCCTTTTTGTTCTTTAGAATGGTGTCACTGAGCATGCTCAGATCGCCCCTGATTTATGACACACTCTCTATGTGCTTATCTATCTGTTATCAGGACTTCCTACGGCACAACACTGATATCCCAGGAGACTTCGTAATCACTCAGAGCTTCCTCCTACACACCATGTGACCTCACATGCAGTGTAAAGCAGGGCATGGGACAGCATTACTGCAGACTTATCAGCTGAAGCTGATAGGACTCACACAGGCAAACACTAGATAATCAGCATAAGTAAATACTATGAAATAAAACAAGTCAGCTATGAACAGGGAAGCAGGGTTGCCATAGAAACGTTGGATTGAGAAGGAGGCTTGGTTAACAGTACAGGAAGTGCTCAATGTAAGGGCTGAAATACACTCCACTGTGGACTCAGAAAACAATACTTAAGATGCTGCTGCCTAACCCCTGGAAACAAGTTTTTTTAAGTTTTTTTAAACAGTAAGTAATATGCAATTTGGGCTGGATGACAGTGGCTATAGTGGGAGAGTTAACTTCCTCTTTAAAAAAAATAAAATAAAAAATTGATACATGAACACACATCCCCTTTATCATTAAAATACAGTGCCTTGAAAAAGTATTCACACCCCTTGAAATTTTCCACATTTTGTCATGTTACAACCAAAAATGTGAAAAAGAAACAAAGGAACCACGCACTTATATCATACATTACATATTGTAAATAGTGAATAAACAAATAAATCTTCATTTAAATGATAAAAATACATACAAATTGTGAAGTCCATGTATAGATCCCACAAGTGAATAAACGTCCTCAGTGAGTATAGGAAAGGTTCCTCTCCACCCACATGCATTCACCAGAATTAATAGACCCCTATTACAGGGAGTCAAATTGTGCATATGGGAAAATCTAAGATGTCATACATGAGAGCACAGGAATGAATCCAAACTGCTGCTATCATCCATTCAGTATGTGTGTGTGTGTGTATATATATATATATATATATATATATATATATATATATATATATATATATATATATATAATCTAGAGGTAGAAAGAGATATCTATCTATCTATCTATCTCTCTCTCTCTCTCTCTCTCTCTCTCTCTCTCTCTCTCTATCTATCTATCTATCTATCTATCTATATATATATATATATATATATATATATATATATATATATATATATATATTTATATAGATAGATAGACATATATATATATAGATATATATATATATATCTATATATATATATATAGAGAGAGAGAGAGAGAGAGAGAGAGAGAGAGATAACATGTTCAAAGCCCCTGTGTTGCCATATAAAGAAAGGAAATGATACTCTCATGGTGCAGTATTTCGAATCATTTCTTTAACCACTTAAGGACCGGAAAGGTTTGCTCCCTTAATGACCAGGCGTTTTTTTTTTTTTTTGCGATATGGCACTGCAATGCTTTATCTGACAACTGCACGGTCATGCGACGCTGTACCCAAACAAAATTTATGGCCTTTTCCTCCACAAATATAGCTTTCTTTTCGTGGTATTTGATCACCTCTGCTTTTTTGCGCTATAAACAAAAAAAGACAGACAATTTAAAAAAAAAAAACAACAATATTTTTTACTTTTTGCTATAATAAATATCTCCCAAAAAATTAAAAAAAAATTTCTTCATCAGTTTAGGCCGATATATAATCTTCTACATATTTTTGGTAAAATTAATTGTAATAAGCGTATATTGATTGGTTTGCAAAGGTTATAGCATATACAAAATAGGAGATTGATTTATGGCATTTTTATTATATATATATATATATATATATATATATATATATATATATTTTTTTTTGCTAGTGATCAGTGATTTTTAGCGGGACTGCGACATTGTGGCAGACAGATTGGACACTTTTGACACTTTTTTTGGATCAGTGACATTTATACAGCAATCATTGCTATAAAATAGCCACTGATTACTGTATAAATGTAACTGGCAGGGAAAGGGTTAACACTAGGGGGCAATCAAAGGGTTATGTGTTCCCTAAGTATGTGTTTCTAACTGTGGGGGAAGTGTAGTGGCTGGAGGAGGAGACAGATCACTAGGAACAGCGCATCTGTCTCTTCTCCCCTGACAGAACGGGAATCTGTGTGTCTATATTGACAGATCCCCGTCTCTCTCAGAAGCGGTCGCGTTTGGTTGGCGGACATCGCACACAGGCTCTGTGTTTACCCACACTCCAGCAGCCTCTGCTACATCTGGATGAGAGGTGCTGACTGCCAAGGGGTGAGTGAGCTCACCATCCATCCCTGTCTGTGACTGAAGTCTCCCCCCTTCTCTCTCCTGCCTCTGAAGGGCTGTACAAGCCCAGAGGATCCCGCCACCAACAAACCTATCCAGGGGATTGGCAGGAAACCTGCAGGTATCGGCAACGGAGAAGAGGAATCTGTAGAGCCAATCCAACAGGAAGTGAAGGGGGATCTCCGCAATGGGACACAGATGACACCTCACTGGACCTCACTGCTGGACAGGAGCTCCATGTGTCTGTATTGAAGATCGCTCAAGCCCTGCTGGAGGTTAACATCATCTCTGTGGGGATAAACACGCTCTTGTCCTTCTGTAAAAAGGAGGTCCACCATATTTTGGGTTTATGTGGTGGAGGATATTGTCACCTATCATTGGAAGAATCTTTTTTTACCTTTCTTCACGAGAGATCTATAATTCCATCTGTATTGGAGTTCCCATTCATTTCGATTGGACTTTTTCCTTCTTCTTAATAATAATTTTTTGCACTACACTTACCTTTGTTTTTATCATTTATTTTTAGGTTTATGTGATTACCTATAGTGTTCAGCTTGCATCTGTTTGTGCTCTTTTATTGTGTTTGCGCTGATTGTTCCCTGTTTTTTACTTATCTGCATCATTTGTGATGTCACCGGATTTCATCTATTATTGCATTATTTGGGATTCGTACATACCCTTTATTAGTCAACCCTTTCAGTCTACAATAGCGCAGCACCATTTAATACTTCACCCATCGGAGCTTGCAGCAGTTGTCTGGTTTTTATCATAATTTCCAGTGATAGTACCTCGTTTATAGTTTTGCATATGTATGTTTTTTTTTTTGTTTTTTTTTAACAATGCCAAAGTAATAAAAATAAAAATCACCGCTCTCGCCCAAATGGAATTTTTATTTATTTATTTATTGTATTTCTTCTTATTCTTCCTTCTTCCTTGTTTTTTCTTTCTTTTTCTCCTCCTTTCTTTTTCTCCTACTCTTTTTTTTTGTGTGCATTGCTTCATATTTTATAAGATACTCCTATTGATTTGAGTGGGGTTTGGGTTTAGCATGCTAAACTCTGTTTGTACTGAATCCAGGATGGTTCAGCTCATCCCTAATCCTTTTATGGACATAAATGATAATGCTATCCATACAGTTGAGTGTTCAAAGTTATTTTTATCCCTATTTTAACACTCACATATGTTGATCTGTGGGAATTAACCACACAGGAAGTTCATAAATAGCTTTCCCATTGTGACACTGACTTATCTTTCCCTGGGTTTTGTCACCAAGTTCTTGCAAACCACTTCATTTAATAAAAGAAAATGTGTCAGACATAATTAACCAGTCTTTAGTAGCCTATAGCAGAAACAATAACTAAGTTGCCACACTTCAATTATGAATGCCAACATCCCTGAGTTTTTAAAGCAGAACTTTACTCACCTTGGCATAGCAATGTTCTGAAGCTCCCTGAAAGGGGCCAGTGTTCAATAACTAGAAGCTGGCCGCTCGAAGATGTCAGTGGCTGGCTTCTGGATATCGGACACTGACCACTTTCATTAGCTGGGTGTTGATGACATCACTCCCATGCATGCGTGGGTGTTTTGTCAGCTTCAGCATTGTAGAATTTGTACAGAATTTCTACAGTACAGGGGCAGACAGGCAGGCAGGTCATTTTAATGCAGAAGAGACATTGCATGTCTCTTCTGCATTCAAATCCTGTCTGTTTACACATTTTTATTTATTGTCTAAGGTTCCAAAACTAAATATACCTTACTATGTTTAGATTGGACTTTTCAGGCATTCTGCTTATTTATTTATTTTAGATACTTATATATCTCCATCAATTCATGCAGCGCTTTACATATATATTGTACATTCACATCAGTTCCTGCCCTCAAGGTGCTTACAATCTAGGGAACATCGGGTGTTCATTTGTTTGCACATGAACCGAACATATGGGGCGTTCGTGGAAAATTTGAGTGCCGTGGAATGCCCCATAATGCAGCGCAATATCGCAGTGCATTGACATCTGATGCTTGGCCAAAGCTGCATGGCATACAAGACTTAGGGAGACTAAGTCCATGCCCCACACTATATAAGGCTGCTTCCAACAGCGGCTATAGTGTTTGAATGGATGTGAAGAGATAGATTGAGCTAAATTAGGCAGGTTATATAGTGTAGGCAGTGTATTATATATTTTTATATATATATATATATATATATATATATATATATATATATATATAATATTATATACTTTGCACTAGTGATGGATGAACTTCCGACGGGACGTTTCGTGAACGCGGCCGATAGTTCGCAAACCGTAACGTTCGTGGCGAGCCCCATTGACTTCGAACTTTGCAAACCTACAGGTCAAATTTGCAGCCAGAAAATAATTACTAGCTGTGCACACATAGTCCCACCACATGGCCAATGACATAACACATGCATGAGGTGAATCTGGGATCGACAACTACAAGCATTCTTTTTTTATATGTGAAATTGTGACAATTCAGGACTGTGGAGAGCATGAAGGCAATGGAGGAGAGGGAAGGTCAGGGTAGGCAAAGAAGAGGGTGCAGGAGATGATCACCAGCAGCGTGACATACAGCAATGACACCTGCACCGTGATAGAGTGATCTGACACCAGCACCGTGATAGAGAGCACTGACATCAGCAGCGTGACATACAGCAATGACACCTGCACCGTGATAGAGTGATCTGACACCAGCACCGTGATAGAGAGCACTGACATCAGCAGCGTGACATACAGCAATGACACCTGCACCGTGATAGAGTGATCTGACACCAGCACCATGATAGAGAACACTGACATCAGCAGCGTGACATACAGCAATGACACCTGCACCATGATAGAGTGATCTGACACCAGCACCGTGATAGAGAGCACTGACATCAGCAGCGTGACATAAAGCAATGACACCTGCACCGTGATAGAGTGATCTGACACCAGCACCGTGATAGAGAGCACTGACATCAGCAGCGTGACATACAGCAATAAAACGTGCACCGTGATAGAGTGATCTGACACACGCACCGTGATAGAGAGCACTGACATCAGCAGCGTGACATAAAGCACTGACACCTGCACCGTGATATACAGCACTGACACCAGCATGGTGATATACAGCACTGGCACCTGCACCGTAAGCAGCCCCCGGAGTAAGTCAGCATAGCACAGGGATGGTGGGAGCCCCTCATAATGAGCATAGCACAGGGATGGTGGGAGTCCCTCATAATGAGCATAGCACAGGGATGGTGGGAGCCCCTCATAATATGCACAGCAGAGGTACAGCCCCAGGAGTAAGTCAGCATAGCACAGGGATGGTGGGAGCCCCTCATAATAAGCAGCCCCAGGAGGAAGTCAGCATAGCACAGGGATGGTGGGAGCCCCTCATAATGAGCATAGCACAGGGATGGTGGGAGCCCCTCATAATATGCACAGCAGAGGTACAGCCCCAGAAGGAAGTCAGCACAGCACAGGGATGGTGGGAGCCCCTCATAAGAAGCAGCCCCAGGAGGAAGTCAGCACAGCACAGGGATGGTGGGAGCCCCTCATAAGAAGCAGCCCCAGGAGTAAGTCAGCATAGCACAGGGATGGTGGGAGCCCCTCATAATAAGCAGCCCCAGGAGGAAGTCAGCATAGCACAGGGATGGTGGGAGCCCCTCATAATGAGCATAGCACAGGGATGGTGGGAGCCCCTCATAATATGCACAGCAGAGGTACAGCCCCAGGAGGAAGTCAGCACAGCACAGGGATGGTGGGAGCCCCTCATAATAAGCAGCCCCAGGAGGAAGTCAGCACAGCACAGGGATGGTGGGAGCCCCTCATAATAAGCAGCCCCAGGAGGAAGTTAGCATAGCACAGGGGTGGTGGGAGCCCCTCATAATGTGCATAGCACAGGGATGGTGGGAGCCCCTCATAATGAGCATAGCACAGGGATGGTGGGAGCCTCTCATAATAAGCAGCCCCAGGAGGAAGTCAGCATAGCACAGGGATGGTGGGAGCCCCTCATAATAAGCAGCCCCAGGAGGAAGTCAGCATAGCACAGCGATGGTGGGAGCCCCTCATAATGAGCATAGCACAGGGATGATGGGAGCCCCTCATAATGAGCATAGCACAGGGATGGTGGGAGCCCCTCATAATATGCACAGCAGAGGGTGCAAAAGCGTAAGGCTGAGTGAGCCACTCAACCAATTCTGGTGCTTCCTTTGACGTAATCGCACGCACCTTCTGCAATTTCCCACTTTGGCTCAAGCCTGTTGCTCTTGCCCTACCCCTACCACCCCTGCGGAAGGGCCTGCCTCTTCCTCTGCCTGTCATTTTTTAAATGACCCTGTGACAAAACTCTCTACAGAAGTGCAGTATGTATGTGGAAGAAGGTATATAACACCCCACTTCAATCTATTGTTTTTGGGGGAAACTGGTCTATCACACCAGTTACAATACTTTTTTTTTGGATTGCGTTTGTCACTCTTTGTAGTATCGCTGCAGAACCGCTCAGCAGTCACAGTGCTGGACAGTGGAAACGCACTATACTATGCTTTCTATATGTGCAAGTATTTTATACGTGTATTACACAACTATATACTGCACACCAAATAGTACACCTATACCAGTCCTTAAGGACCTTTGTGGAACTAGTAGGTTGTGATTAGCAGACTGTACCTCAGTCCCTATACTGATCAAGGAATGCTTCAGAATAGGGCAGCAGTCAGCAGTAGTGCAACTCAACCCTATATATTGTGGACCTATACCAGTCCTTAAGGATTAGCAGACTGTACCTCACTCAACCCTTTATACTATAGTACGCTATACCTTACCAGTCCTTATAAGGACCTTTGTGGAACTAGTAGGTTGTGATTAGCAGACTGTACCTCAGTCTGATATAACGTATGTTACAGCCGGCTCTGTAGTGCGTTTACTACTATATATATTTTTTGTTTAATTCTAACGTTTATTTCCATGTGATCAGGAGAGGGTACCCTCTTTTTGGTCAAGTTATACTCTTTCTTATTTTCTTGTATATCATTTGTTTATTATTAGGGTGGTTCACTTATATCACCTCTGGAGAGTGTTTACTTATTTGCACATTTATAAGACGCACTTAGCACTTTATGATCAATTCACAGTTTTTTGGCTTTGCACTCAATTGAAGCAGTTGAGTTTCCGTGGAGGTTTTCAATTGACTTTGTAGTGCGTTTACTTTTTTTTTTTTTGCATTTTCTCTGCACTTTATCAAAATAGTAATTTTTTAAGGGACTGTTTTTAGTTACTTACCTTTGTTCACTTGATTTTCATTTATTTGGATTCTATCACCTCTGTGGTGTGTTTATTTTATTTTATTTAATGTAGCACTTTGCACTTTTTGATATTATTCAGTAGACATTTATATATATATTTTTATATTACACTATTGATTTATGTAACTAGGCATTATACTTATCACCCTCGGAGGGTTATTTAATATAGGGGCAGCGCAACACCAACATATTTTAAGTTTCATATTAAGTGGATACGGTGTGATCCATTCCGGTAGTAGCAGCAGCCCTTGACATTTGATAGATCACCAGTGGTAGCGCAGGAATAAAACACTATAATTTTATACTGATAAAGGACTGCTGCAGAATAGGGCAGCAGTCAGCAGTAGTGCACCTCAACCCTATATATTGTGGACCTATACCAGTCCTTAAGGATTAGCAGACTGTACCTCACTCAACCCTATATACTCTAGTACGCTATACCTTACCAGTCCTTAGAAGGACCTTTGTGGAACTAGTAGGTTGTGATTAGCAGACTGTACCTCACTCAACCCTATAAACTGTACTACGCTATACCTTACCAGTCCTTATAAGGACCTTTGTGGAACTAGTAGGTTGTGATTAGCAGACTGTACCTCAGTCCCTATACTAATAAAGGACTGCTGCAGAATAGGGCAGCAGTCAGCAGTAGTGCACCTCAACCCTATATATTGTGGACCTATACCAGTCCTTAAGGATTAGCAGACTGTACCTCATTCAACCCTATATACTCTAGTACGCTATACCTTACCAGTCCTTAGAAGGACCTTTGTGGAACTAGTAGGTTGTGATTAGCAGACTGTACCTCAGTCCCTATACTCATAAAGGACTACTGCAGCAGAAGGGCAGCAGTCAAGTATAATATTCTTTCTATATTTGGAAGAAAGAATATTATACGTGTACAAGCCTATTACCATACCAGTCCTGAAAAGGACCTTTGTGGACGTAATAGTAACAGCTACTGATTAAACTGACTGTCCCTCACTGCCACACACAGCTTCCTGCCTGTCCCTATTTAAACTGACAAAACACAGGCTGCTGCAACAATAACTTGAATAGCACTCAAAACTATATCCTGTACTACTACATCATACCAGTCCTGAAAAGGACTTTTGTGGACCTAATAGTAACAGCTAATGATTAAACTGACTGTCCCTCTCTGCAACACACAGCGTCCTATCTGTCCCTCTCTCAGCCCTGACAAAAGACAATCTGCAGAAACAATGACTTGAATAGCAGTGCCTCAAACCTATATCCTGAACTACACCTATACCATACCAGTCTTTAAAAGAACTTTTGTGGACCTAATAGCTAGCGATTTGGGTTACTGCAGTCTCTCCCTGCTCTACACAGCAACCTCTCCCTATAGTGACAGTAGAAAGAATGTAAAATGGCCGCTGGATCGGGTCTATTTATAAGTTAGGGGGAATGTCCAAGTGTCCATGTGCTGTAATGTCTCAATTGGCTGTCCTGTACCCCATGATGGATGTGTCATCATAGGTCAAAGTTCTTTTACACAGTAAACATGTAAGTCCGACGGGCGAACAGCGGCAATAGTGCGCCGAACGGGCGGACCGCGAATAGCCGAAATTCGCCGCGAACCGACCGCCGGGCGAACAGTTTGGCCATCCCTACTCTGCACTATATATTCAGTCAGTGCAGGCAGTGTGTATATATATATATATATATATATATTATTATTATTATTATAATACAGCCGGTGGACTGTTTTTAATACAGTGCAGGCAGTATACACAGTATATATACAGTGTGTACAGTTTAATACACTTCAGACGGTGTACACAGTATAGAATACAGTGCAGCCGGTGTACAGTTTCTAATACAGTGCAGGTGGTGTACACAGTATAGAATACAGTGTGTACAGTTTCTAATACACTTCAGGCGGTGTACACCATATTTAACCACTTAGCAACCGGCCCATAGCCGAATGATGGCTACAGGGTGGTTGCTTAACTCTGGGAGGGCATACTATGACATCCTTCCAGAATTCCGGTCTCGCATGCCTCCTGGGGCGCGCACCTGAGAACATCTGTGACCTCTCTGGACCAGACGGGTCACATATCGTGGTAAACGGCCGCTGATCATGGCCGTTTACCACGTGATCACTCCGTCAAATGACGGAGCATTTCACTTGTAAAAAAAAAACCTCTCTCCTCTCTGTGTACTGATCGGTACATTGTGAGAGGAGAGGGGGACAGATCGGATGGCAGCAGCGCTGTGGGCTGGATGTAGTGCCCACAGCTCTGCTCTGTAACAATTGCAGTCACATCCAGCCATCCATCCATGCTCAGCCATCCCTCCATGCTCAGCTATACCCTGCCATACTCTGCAATACCCTGCAATACTCTGCAATACCCTGAAATACACAACCATGTTCTGCAATACTCAGCCATACCCAGCCATTCTCTGCAATACCCAGCCATACTCTGCAATACTCGGTGATACCCAGCCATACTCTGCAATACTCGGCCATACTGCGGCAATACCCAGATGTACCCAGCCATACTCGGTGATACCCAGCCATACTCAGCCATACTTGGCCATGCTCAGCCATACTCGGCCTCTGTATGTGGCCAGGCTGTGGAATTTTTACACATGGGGTATTACCGTACTCAGGAGGAGTAGGAGAATCGATTTTGGGGTGTCATTTTTGGTATGTACATGCTATGTGTTAGAAATATTGTATAAATGGACAGCTTTGTGTTTAAAAAAAAAAGCATTTTAACCACTTCCCGCCTGCCGCCTTTCATATGACGTCCTTGACTTTGTGTGGGGATATCTGAATGATGCCTGCAGCTACAGGCATCATTCAGATATCAGCTTTTTCAGCCGGAAATTCCCTACACCATAAGTATGATCATAACGGTTGTTTCACTGCTTGATTGTTCTTACAAGAGGCGAGAGGGGACATCCTCATTCCTATTAAAAGGGATGTTTACATTGTAATAGGAAAAAAAGTGATCAAAAAAAAAATTTGGGGGAAAAAAGTGTCAAACTAAAATAAAGTAAAAATGAACAATAATTTTTTTTTTTTAATGTGCCCCTGTCCCCATGTGCTCGCATGCAGAAGCGAACGCATATGTAAGTCCCACCCACATATGAAAACGGTGTTCAAACCACACATGTGTGGTATCGCCGTTAGAGCGAGAGCAATAATTTTGGCCCTAGACCTCCTCTGTAACTCAAAACATGTAACCAGCAAAAAAAAAATGTAATGCGTCGCCTATGGGGATTTTTAAGTAGTGAAGTTTTAGCGCCATTCCATGAGCGTGTACACTTTTGAAGGGTGACATGTTAGATATCTATTTACTTTATGTAACTTCATCTTTCACATTATGCAAAAACATTGGGCTTGATAGGGAAATCCCAGAACTTAGGGGATTCCAATAACATGTTGACTGCTGAACCACATTATAAAATATGTATTTAATATTCAAGCCTATGGTTTTAGCCACAGGAAGGGGAGCACACATATACAGTACATGGTAAAGTAATTGCTCTAACTGAGGCTGGGAGCCTTAAAACATTTATACAATTCTAAAAGGGGGTGGAGGTCTTGTGAGTCTCTTTGAAGGCCTAATCAAGTTGTAATTGTATTTATATTCACAAAGGGATGGTCACTTCGCACCTAGGTGTCACTTCCAGATTCTCTGGGAAAATGCCCCTTCACAGCTGGAGGTGTGAATGGCATTTGGACACAATCAAGACAGCTATACAAACACATCCTGATCATTTTCAACAAATACACTTGCTTAATCAGAACACATGTTTTTGATAATCAAGACAAAATTGTTTATAAATAAATGTGGATTCCATTTACCCGCTCAATCCCATCTTTTGGTCAAATTAAAAATGACCACATAACTAACAAAACATAAGATAACAGCACTAAACCAAACAATTCACATAGTGGTTGTGGACAGTTGGGTTCTTGACTATTCAGTATAGAGATTCTTTTGGTGACAGTTAAGGCTGTGTAGGGCTTAACTAGATGTGAATATTAATTGTCAAGATAATGGGGAAGATGGAAAAAACGAAGTCTCATAGCACATATAAAACACAAATGGCATTTTTAAGAAAAGCAGATACAACTACAATTCCTATCAATCGCTCCAACATCTCTCTAACTGCCTAATCTTAGTTGAAATATCTATTTTTCTAGTTCATATTCCTCCTAATTTATGTACGCAATTTACTTCTGCAGAAAAACCTCATTTTGCTTTTTGAAGGCTAAACAAAAATGTAAAAATACAAAAAATGACTAAAATAAAAATTACACGTTGATCTAACAATGTATAAAGAACGCCAAGTCTTTTGTTGATTCCTCCGCTGTAACGTTGACAGCTAGTCTATAAGACTCCACTGCAACACCTTAAGAACGCATACAATGTTCATACATAATCTTCTTTTCTTCAGGACTATCGCAGTCCACATGACAAGAAACTTCCGGTAGGTGTGCAGATCTTTTTGCGTTTTTGATTTTCTTTTTAGACAGCTGACATGATAAGTATCAAAGTTCTTCAGACATCTACAAAGCTTTTCAAAGCACTCTTTTCCATCAATGCTGTTTGTGGCTGATGTCATAAAGCCACGAAATCAGGGAGGAAATTTATGAAGATGGCGTCACTCAGATTGTTAGTCCAACATTTGATCAATAACAAAAATGCCCATAAAGCCATTGAGTTTTTTTTTACTGCTGAAGTAAATCTATGTTCTAGAGGCAAATACGATCTAGAAAAAAAGAAAAACGTAAACCACTATCATTCAGTATAAAATATTATTCAACTGTCATTTAATCTAGACTATCCTGAATTCTATGAAACATTTATCATGAACAATAGGCTTCTCAGAGGGGGGCTGCTATCATATACATCTTGGATCAGTGATCCTACAGGAACGTAGACAAGAGAGCACAGAATACAGGATTTACAAAAATGACAGGGGTATAGTTCAGTACTGGGGTTCAGGGTTCACAGGAAGTCAGTTACACAAGATACAGTTGATATACAAGGGTTCTAAGGCTTGGTTCACACAGGGGCAACACGACGTGACTTGAAGTGACTTGATGTGATGTGACTTGACGTGACTTGACGTGACTTGACGTGACTTGGACCCGACTTACAACACTACTTTAAGTCGCCCCAGGCCAGGCGACTTGCTGTGGCCAATCAGAGAATGAGCTCTCAGGGGGGAACTCCTTTTGAGAGCTGATAATTCTCTGAGAGTCGCCTCTGTATAGACAGAGATCCGACTTGGAGGCGACCTCCATTGAAATCAATGGGTACCAGTCGCCTACAAGTCGGATTGAAGTAGTACAGGAACCTTTTCTGAAGTCGGAGCGACTTCAGTAGTGTGCATTAAGGGCCGGTTCACACTGCGGGCGATGCGAGGCGACACCGACTTGCCTCGCCGCGACCTGCCGCGACCTCAGCGGCGACTTGCAAATGACTTCTGTATAGAAGTCAATGCAAGTCGCCCCGAGGTCGCCCAAAAGTAGTACAGGAACCTTTTTTCTGAGTCGGAGCGACTCGAGTCGCTCCTCTCAGAACGGTTCCATTGTACAGAACGGGGGCGACTTGTCAGATTGCGGCGAGGCAAGTCGTGTCGCCTCGCATCGCCCACAGTGTGAACCGGCCCTAAGACGGCTCTCATTCACTTACATTGATTTATACATGTTGTGCGACCTGAGGTGACTTGGGGCGACTTGAAGTCGGATCTGAGTCGCCCCTGTGTGAACCGGCACTTAGGCAGGAAGGATACCTAATGGTACTATCTGGGGAGAACACAGCATGTCCGCACATGCAAGAATGGTGAGGGCCCTTGAAAGGGCCAAGGCGCAGAGTCTAAGGAACTGCCTTGTCTTCTCCATAGCTCTTAATGGTAGAGATGGGTTGTGCTGCAAACAGTTCCCCAGTTGTGGCCCTCTTACTCACCTAGGTTTGTGCCTGGACACACACACAGACATTGGGGACAGATACACAAAGACACATAAGACGGCTAGAAATGAGTAGCTTTACACTCTCGCCAGATTACCAATTACTCATGAGCTGAACTTCCCTTATCCATTACTCTACAGAGAAAAAGGTAATAGTAAGGAGGAAATAGAAGGGTTGTGTTATACATGTCTCTATTGGACACACACTGAACCTAAGGAAATGAACCCTAGTGCGATGGTACCACCCCCCCCCCCGTGACTACCAACCCCCTTTCTCCTGTACCCCCCTTCACCCTTCCCCCAATACATAACCTACCTTGTGATATCACTAGTTTATACGCGTCTCTATTTGTCTTTGCTTTCTTTTTTCGTTCTAATTGAGATACTGTTACAACACTAATGCTACCTAATTGTATCAATGTTTGTATACATACCATTGTTGATAACATTTATAATTCTATGCTAATTGTAAACCTGAACATACTCTCAATAAAACCTTTTTTGACTGTGAAAAAAAAAAAGAAATGAGTAGCCATGCAAACAGTCACACCAGAATCTATAAGTGAAGTTGCATGGTGTCACGAACAGGAGACTAGCTTAAAATAGACTTGGAGACACAAAGGCAGACTTGCTTGGGACATTATTATTCAAAGCCTAAGGCAATCTGCTTCAGCTTGAAAAGGCAGTACTGGCTGGGCAAGTAGCTAATTCAATTAACAGGAGGTCTAATCTCAACCGCAGACCTAATAAGTTAAAGCATTGGAACTAAATGCCAATAGTAATACATCACACACATAGGTTGGACTTAATGGACTTCTCAACCTCACCTACTATGTAATGCCAGCATACCTACTGATCTTTGGGAATAGAGGGGACAGATCTATAGAAAAGCAGAAGATCTGTGACAGGTCTGATTCAAAATCTTAATAATACCCAAGTAATGTTAACACTCAATGTAGTAATAATGACATACATGTAGTAAAAATACATTCATTACTTTTTTATTTTTTTTTGTCATCATAGTTGTTTAAACTAGAGCAGCAATTATTCAATTCAATCTTAATAAAACTTTTCATCATAAAATAATATACAAAAACTATATAAGGCTCAGTTTCCACTATTGCGACTTAAAGTTGCAGCAACTTTGAAAAGGTTCTTGCGCTACCTTGATGCGACTCTGATCTAGAGACTGTGGAGATGAATCAAAGTCACATTCCAGAGTCTCTGAATTATGTGACTTTGGGGGTCACTATAGTGGAAACGTAGTCTAAGACAGGAGACGCTTAATTATCTAGGCCAGGGGTGTCAAACTCAATTTCATCGTGGGCCCCATCAGCATTATGATTGTCCTCAAAAGGGCCGGTTGTGTCTGTACGATTAGATGTCCAACACATTCCCTCCCCTTACATTAGATGTCAAGAGCCACCCCACCATAAAAAGTTGAGTCCCCTACTCTCCCTAACATCACAGTGCAACCCCTTTCCTTATGCTACTGCTTAGAAGAAGCTGGATGCATTGCTTGAAAGCAGAAAGTACAGGGTCTGGAGGAGGACCAGAGGAGGGCTGGAGTTCTCCTGCAGTTGCAGGAGAGGTGCGAGGGCCACATGAAATGGCATGGAGGGCCGGATTCAGCCCGTGGGCCTTGTTTGACACCTGTGATCTAGAGCATTGAAACTCTTTAAATTTCAAAACTCATATACGTCAGATCATAACACAACAAAAAAAAATAATAAAATTTAGCACTTCATACTGTAAATAGGAACAAGAAACTGGGCAGTATAGACTCAGATGGCTGCACCAATATTTAGCTAGTGGGGGGAGTGAAACCCATAAATGTTTACATATGAAAATAAAAAAGACTTTAGAACAATACTTCCATTGTTGAATTGTCTTTGAAGGCTGTGGTCAGGACATAGAACTAATCTGAGGAATAAGCATCAACATTTTAGTAACAAAACACATTATATTTTCCTCCTAAAAATAAAACAAACATTAGAGATATTTAACATTTTCTTTCTTAGATATTTTACCAATGCACTTTTTCTAATACCAAAAAAAAATTGTTTGACGTCAAACTAAATTTTACCACGTGGATTTTATGTATGGTATACCATTACTATTAAAAAAAAAAAAAAAAAAAAACTATTATTCACCATGGTTAAAAATGAGCAGCTCAAAAAACAGATTTTTTTTTATAAGTTCCCCTTTGTCGACAGTTATACATCACCATACTGAGCATATTGGAAAACTTCTTCAAAAACAGTCTATGGAAACAAAGATTACCATTAATACACACAAACATGTAAATAAACATTATTAGGAGGTATTTAACCTTTAGGCAATATTATATTTCACGCTAATTGTGTTGAACACTTGGGCCTCTGACCATTGACAGTGTAGCGTTTTCCGTTACGCTGTTCCCGTGTGGTGATTCCACATCACATTCACTTTTGGTAACTATTAAAGGCATGTATGGCTTACCCATATGTAGATCCTGGAGGTGCTGATATGAGGAGGAAGGCACCAACCTTGGATTAGAAGCTGGTTTAGTAGCACATCTAAGGAGTTTAGTAATACATATTTTAAGACAATAATAAGAAACATATATTGCCAGGAAGAAACCCATGACATAGAAGAGGACAGTTCCAATAGAATACAGAATATCAGAAAGTTATTTACCGAAATTACCAAAAAGATTGTTAAACCAGCCCTTGATACTATCAGAAATACCATCAAGCATGGATTTAGGCCTTCTCCTTAAGGCTGCCACAGCTTCTTTACCTTATTGATGTGATCAGTTATAGTAATACTATAGTCAGGTATATACATACAGCAAGTGTCATTAATTAATGCACATACTCCTCCTTGTTCAGCTAACAAGTAATCGAGGGCCATTCTATTTTGTAGGGCCACTATCCGAAGCTGTTTTTGTTCTTCATTTAGGAGGATAACAGTTTTGGTCGTTTCATTCACTATTTTTTTCCATTATTCGTGCCAGTCTCCTTATCATTTGTATAGCTCTGGCTGGGCCATACATGGGAAGTATTATAGCTGCTAATCTATCACCTTCACTAATATCAAAATGGTCTGGTACATATCCGTCTTCCCAGACTCCATCAGTCCCTTTAAGGAGATGATTGCTGACAGGTACTTCTCTATGTTTTCTAGAGTGCTTACTTGTGGAAGCACATATCCTAAATAACAGGTGCCTTGAAAGTATTTAGGGATAAATTGGTAAGCATTATTTCCACATATAAAGAATAAGTTTAAGGGGAGTATGGTGCACTCATAGTATTTTAGCATTAAATGGGCCTGGAATACAATATCTTTCTGAGTCTGATTATCACTTATATTCAGACATTGAAGACGATCATATAGGTTTACTTTGACATTACCATTTTTCCATCCATGCCTCCATAGGCTCATTCATACAAGTTCAATTAACAGTGTAATTTATTTCTTCTTGATTGATCTTCACACACTGGCGGTTAGATGGTGTGTTAGTACAATTCTTCAATTTATATTGACATTTGCTATGCCCTAGTTGATACACAGTAATATTTTTATCAGGAATTACGATAATTTTTTTGTTTACCTCTAATTGTGATGGTAGTATTACTCCCCGGTACAAATGTACTCTCGTCTGTTCTCTTATAGCAGTATTTCCCTTTACCTGGATATTGGAGTGTTAATCTATACTGTTCAATAGAAAAATTGGCATTACATACATCTCTAATACTAATGTTAAACTCACTAGTCTCATTATCCCAGTAAAATGGAGTTGTAGTCAGCGGATAGCCTTGCTTACCATGCTCTAGCTGTGCCCCACAAATCCAACAGTTGGTCTTGTTTAGCATAAAGGCAGTTACATTAAGTAAGGAGAAATAATGATTTTGATCAACATGTAAAGCAAAGATTAGTGTTGTAAAAAAACATGAGAGTAATACTACCTTCATTCTGCAGGTTCTGTGACCTTTTTGCAATGGCTAGTGTGTATCCAGGAGTCTTTGGATTGGAGTTTCACTGCTGTGTGTGTCACTAGTTGCACCTGAAATGAGCCCTCGCATTTGGGTTCAAGCCCTTTTCGTACGTGTTTCTTTACCACCACCCAATCTCCTGGGTTTAGAGTATGAGCTCCTGGATCTGAGTTTGGATCATACCCTGAGGGAGCCTCTTCCGGGTATACTGCTGCCCGGCCATAGTAAATGCAAAATAATGCTGACACTCTATGGTAATAGGAACAGAAAAATATGCATTAGCCAAATCAATAACAGAAAAACAGGTAGCTGTGGGAGGAATTTGAGTCAGCAGAGTGTGTGGGTTTGGAACAATAGGGGTATCTTCTTCTATTAGCTTATTTACCTCCCTTAAATCATGTACCAACCAGTATACAGTTGGTTGTCCTGGTTCCTTTTTTTTTTTAAACTGGAAATAGAGGAGTATTTGTAGGTGAAGTACATTTGGTAACTACATCCTTTTCCAGATATCGGTCAAGTTGTAATTGTATCCCTTCTATCTGTTGTGGATTCAGGGGATACTGGGGCTTACGTGGAAGGTGAGCTCCTTCCTTTAGTTTGACATGTACAGGTGTCACATTCAACAATCCAACATCATACCTGTCAATTGCCCACAGAGTTTCAGGTACTTGACTCAAGTCAGGAATGTCAGCTGTATCTACACATTTAGCTAGTAGTATGGCAGCGGAAGCTTGATTTAACACCTCATCAGATAGGGGGGTTGTTACTTTAATTCCATCAGGTGTATACTGAATGCAGGCCTGTATTTGTGACAACACATCCGCCCCTAGAAGATTCTCAGGAGTAGATGAGGACACTAAGAGACTAGTAATGATCTCTGTTTGGTTTCCTAATTTCAGTTTAACAGGTTTGGTTTCTTGAAGTGGGCATGGAACTCCTCCCAGTCCAATTCCATTAATTATTTTTCCTGTCAGTATACTAGAAGGTATATTTTCTGCTTTTAGAACCGTTTTGGCCGCCCCAGAATCCACCAAACAGTCAAAATTAACATGTGGAAAATTAGAAAAAGTAAGGGGTACAAAAGCATCTTGACTGTTATTACTTGAGAGAAACATCAGCATACATAATTTTTTCAAAAGCTTTATTAGACACTGGTTAGCCTTCTTGTCAATATCTACCCAGGTTAGAGGACTCCCTTTGTTCTAGTTCAGGTTCATTTTGAGGCTTAGCTTGATCATTCTTGCAATGTCTGGCATAATGGCCCTTTTTCCGACATCTGTAACACGTCACATTAGAGGGATCATGTTTTTGTGACTTAAAATGTTTTGTATTTTTTTTATGACCACTATTTTCAGGTACAAATTTACCATTAGGACCTACATACATTACTCTCTGTGGTCTGGCTTTCTCTTTATCCTCTATATCTCGTTCTATGTTTCTAGCCAAATCCATTATAGAAAAGGACCCCATTGTCCTCCATTCTGGTCTTATCATCTTTATTCTGTCACTCACTTTTTTGTTATACCCACTCATCAAAGCACTTCTAAGGATACCATCAATCACTTCCTCATTTGCATTCTGACAACATGCAACAACATGCTCACTCATCCTTTGAAAGAACATATCACATGTCTCATTCGCAAGCTGGGTTGTTTGTAATAGACCAGCCCAATCACTTCCCTTGTTTTTAAACTTTAATCATCAGTAAAAGGCTCTCTTTACGTCATTAATCTTTTTAACATTTTACTTTAATTATTTTTATCAATTTTATTAAGTGTATTGGATGTGGCTCCAATGACCACATTATTAGCGACCCAGCAAGTATTTAAATTAACGATTTTTAGCTCACAGTTTATAGATTACCTTTTCTTTTAGAATAAGCAAATATAATATTTTTACGTTTGTTTTTTCATATTAAATTTACCACAGTGCAAAATGACTACACAGTGCACATGATTTTACAATTTTAAGTCAATATTTACCCAAATTATATAGATCAAATTGTTCACGATTTTAAGTCAGAAATACAAATTTTAGTCTCTATAATTTGAATACATTTTTACACTTTACTGACAAAATATTTTTCTTGCTTCTAAATGTTTCAGTGACTTGTTACCTGGAATTGCCCTTGTGGCAATGTCCCGTCACTTTAAAACATACATCACAAACATCAAAACAAATCATCATGCCATCCATATTCATACTGTGTTACTATTATTTCATATTCATCAGTTCCTAACCTCAAGGAGCTTACAATCCTAAGGTCCCTAACTCACATTCATACATACACTAGGGACAATTTAGACAGTATACAATTAACCTACCAGCATTTCCCCGGAGTATGGGAAGAGAATAGAGTACCCGGAGGAAACCCATGCAGGCACAGGGAGAACACGCAAACTCCATGTAGGTAAAGTTGTGGTTTGAATCAACTGTTTTGCTGATACAGCACTTTGGGCATGTTAATACAACTAACATGACATAACAATCCATGGATCTCACACAAGTATATACAACAAACATAACTCTCACACTTAACCAACTACACCCTGTAGACAAAAATATTATGCAGGACAATAAGTTTCTTTCATTTCCTCTCTTTTTTTATTTTTTTTCAACACTTTTTTTTATTTTTATTTTTTAGCCTTTTAGTGGTATAAAAACACCCTGTGTGCTTTTGCTCCATTCCTTGAGGGACTCAGCCACTCCTGTTCCCAAAGTGAATCTTTGGCAATCCAGGAGAAGCTCCCGGTGGGATCACACAGACCCCAATCTGGGGTGTACTCGGTGGTACAATTTCCCATCTCACACGGTGGTGAGACTTCCTCAAGAACTTATCTATTATTAAATCCAATGGTCACATAGACACAATTTTACTTAATAATAGCAGGAACTGTATATCTTGCCCCCAATCCTGGCCAAGGATCTGTACCAGACTATACACTGTACTAATCAGTCACACAGACCGACAGGCACACAACTGAGTGGGGGTGTTAGTCACAGAAGCTGCTAAAAAAAAAAAAGAAGGAAACTCTGGATTTAAGATGTAACAACACACTCCTTTCTAAAAGGAAACAGTCCACTTATATGCAAGATACATGGCAGCACATATGACAGGCACACAACTGAATAGGGTCACACAGACAGATTAAAACAGTTCAAGAATGTAACAAGCACTCCTTTAGACAAGCCACTCATGCAGTACACACAGCATCACATATTCCAACAAATGGGGCAGTACAGTAACAAAAACATGTCAATAGGAGAAAATTCTAGAGTATAGAATCTGACAGTTCTGCTTCCTAAAGTCTTCTACATCAGCTTATAGGCACTGTGCAGAATAGGAGAGATAGTACATCTGCTCATGGTGTAGCTTTATGGACAACTACGCAGACGCGAAACGAAAACTAGAATTTCATTCAAAACTGGTACTACGGTTTCAAGCGGCGCTGTTTTTTAAGCAGGCCATCACCCTCAGCAATAAACCAGGGCCTCACCACACATAGTACCTTATCAGCCACAGCCTATGAATGATCCCTTGAGTCCGAAGACCCGATTCTTGACCTGGCCTGTCACCCAGACGCAGGAAATGTAAAAATCCTAGCTAAGCACACATTGCACCTGAAATAGGGCAAGCCATTCACACAGAACACACACTTGCAAGGACAGTATTAAGTACAGATAGTATGGAAAGTAAAAAGAAACATAAAAAAATTCAACAGTCAAGGTTCTTGGAAAGAGTACTTCTACATGACACCGACTTACAGAAATAGGCACAGCACAAGGGGAAGTCGCAGTAAGCAAAAAGTTAGCTTACCTTCACCAACAGAAGTGAATTCCCAGCTTGTGCTGCTCCATTTCTTTGCGATGTCTGTAGAGTTTCTTTTCCGGCATTCGAAGGACCAATTGATAGGGAAATCCCAGAACTTAGGGGATTCCAATAACATGTTGACTGCTGAACCACATTATAAAAGATGTATTTAATATTCAAGCCTATGGTTTTAGCCATAGGCAGGGGAGCACACGTATACAGTACATGGTAAAGTAATTGCTCTAACTGAAGCAGGGAGCCTTAAAACATTTATACAATTCTAAAAGGGGGTGGAGGTCTTGTGAGTCTCTTTGAAGGCCTAATCAAGTTGTAATTGTATTTATATTCACAAAGGGATGGTCACTTCGCACCTAGGTGTCACTTCCAGATTCTCTGGGAAAATGCCCCTTCACAGCTGGAGGTGTGAATGGCATTTGGACACAATCAAGACAGCTATACAAACACATCCTGATCATTTGCAACAAATACACTTGCTTAATCAGAATACATGTTTTTGATAATCAAGACAAAATTGTTTATAAATAAATGGCGATTCCATTTACCTGCTCAGGCTAAATATACTGTTTTGTTTTTTGTAAAGCACAAAACTGTTTTTTTTGCCCAAAAAAACGTGTTCGAAAAATTGCTGCGCAAGTGCCGTGCAAGATAAAAAGTCGCAACGACCGCCTTTGTATTCTCTGGGGTCTTTGCTAAAAAACCCCACATATAATGTTTTGGGGTTCTATGTAATTTTCTAGCAAATTAATGATCATTTTTACATGTAGGAGAGAAATGTCAGAATTGGCCTGGGTGCTCCAGAACACCTGAAGGTGCTCCCTGCATGTTGGGCCTCTGTATGTGGCCACGCTGTGTAAAAGTCTCACACATGTGGTATTGCCATACTCAGGAGTAATAGCAGAATGTGTTTTGGGGTGTAATTTGTGGTATGCATATGCTTTGTGTGAGAAATAACCTGCTAATATGACAATTTAGTGAAAAATAAAAAATAAAAAAAATCTTGATTTTGCAAAGAATTGTGGAAAAAAATGACAACTTCAAAAACTCACCATGCCTCTTTATAAATACATTGGAATGTCTTATTTCCAAAAAGGGTTCATTTGGGGGGTATTTGTACTTTTCTGCCATATTAGTGTCTCAAGAAATGAGATAGGCAATCAGTACTTCAGGTGTGATCAATTTTCAGATATTGGCACCATAGCTTGTTGACTCTATAACTTTCACTAAGACCAAATAATATACACCAATTTTTACTTATTTTTACCAAAGATATGTAGCAGGATACATTTTGGCCAAAATGTATCAAGAAAAATTTGCTACATTTTATAACAGAAACTAAGAAAAATTAAAATTTTTACAGAATTTTCAGTCTTTTTTTTTCTTTTATCGCACAGAAATTAAAAAACCAACAGTGATTAAATACCACCAAAAGAAAGCTCTATTCGTGTGAAAAAAAGGACTAAAATTTCATATGGATACAGTGTTGTATGACTGAGTAATTGTCAGTCAAAATGTGAGAGCACTGAAAGTGCCCAGTGGTCAAGTGGTTAATATAGTGCTGCCAGTGTACAGTTTCTAATACAGTGCAGTCGGTATACAGTATATAATACAGTGTAGTGCGGTCTTAAAAAAAATCCCCATCAGGTCGGAAAGGCCACCAATGAGAGGCAGATGCTCACAGGCCAAAAGAGTACAAGTAGCATCTACATTGAGCAGTGGTGGTCGTGGACATGGTGCATCCTCTGCAGGCTGGTCACGCTGTGCTATTTTTCTGCTGCTGGTCGTGTTATTGAGCCAGAACATGCAGAAGAGTTGGTGGAGTTTATAACAAAGCCATCCTCCTCATTAGGGATGAGCTCGATGTTCGGGTCGGGTGATAGCCCACTTACCGAAGAACAAATATTATGGGGTGTTTGTGGAAAATTCAAGTGCCTGTGGAATGCCCCATAATGCACTGCGTGTGCATTGCGCTTGCACCAAGCAGTGCGTTGATGCATGATGATTGGCCAAAGCATGCACCTGACCTGCATTTTTTGGCCAATCCCAGCACCCTCTGCTAAGAGAGCCATAATTGGCCAATATATACAGTGGGGCAAAAAAGTATTTAGTCAGCCACCAATTGTGCAAGATCTCCCACTTAAAAAGATGAGAGAGGCCTGTAATTGTCATCATAGGTATACCTCAACTATGAGAGACAAAATGTGGAAACAAATCCAGACAATCACATTGTCTGTCTGATTTTTGAAAGAATTTATTTGCAAATTATGGTGGAAAATAAGTATTTGGTCACCTACAAACAAGCAAGATTTCTGTCTCTCACTCACCTGTATCTTCTTCTTTAAGAGCCTCCTCTGTCCTCCACGCCTTACCTTTATTAATGGCACCTGTTTGAACTTGTTAGTATAAAAGACTCCTGTCCACGACCTCAAACAGTCGCACTCCGACAACTCTTTGGTCTTCACCATAATGGAGTTTGAAGGACACCAAAAACAAAATTGTAGACCTGCACCAGGCTGGGAAGACTGAATCTGCAATAGGCAAGCAGCTTGGTGTGAATAAACCAAATGTGGCAGCAATAATAAGAAAATGGAAGACATACAAGACCACTGATAATCTCCCTCGATCTGGGGCTCCACGCATGATCTCACCCCGTGAGGTCAAAATGATCACAAGAACCGGGAGCAAAAATCCAAGAACCACACGGGGGGACCTAGTGAATGACCTGCAGAGAGCTGGGACCAACGTAACAAAGGCTACCATCAGTAACACACTATGCCGCCAGGGACTCAGATCCTGCAGTGCCAGACCTCTCCCCCTGCTTAA
The DNA here is from genome assembly GCF_037356315.1 of Lithobates pipiens. NCBI lineage: Eukaryota > Metazoa > Chordata > Amphibia > Anura > Ranidae > Lithobates > Lithobates pipiens. The sequence continues at coordinate 150,725,625 of NW_027507718.1, forward strand.
GCCAGTACTTGTCTGGGCCCATCTGAGGTTTGCTAGAGAGCATTTGGATGATCCAGAAGAGGATTGGGAGAATTTCATATGGTTAGATGAAACCAAAGTAGAACTGGTAGAAACACAAATCGTCGTATTTGGAGGAGAGAGAATGCTGAGTTGCAACCAAAGAACACCATACTGTGAAGCATGGGGGTGGCAACATCATGCTTTTGGGGCTGTTTCTCTGCAAAGAGAACAGGATGACTGATCCATATACATGAAAGAATGAATGGGGCCATGTATCATGAGATTTTGAGAGCAAACCTCCTCCCATCAGCAAGAGCATTGAAGATGAAACATGGCTGGGTCTTTCAGCATGACAATGATCCCAAACACACTGCCCGAGCAACGAAGGAGTGGCTTCGTAAGAAGCATTTCAAGGTCCTGGAGTGGCCTAGCCAGTCTCCAGATCTCAACCCCATATAAAACCTTTGGAGGGAGTTGAAAGTCCGTGTTGCTGTCAGGGACCATGAAACAGACTGAGACAGAAGTACAATCAAATCACACTTGTTTATTAATAATAAAAATAAAAAGGTAAATAGAAAAAAGCGTAGTCAAGCATAGCCAGAGTCCAGTAGCCAGATCGGGTAGTCAGCCAGTCCAAAGTTCATAAACCAGATTGGGTAATCAGCCAGTCCAGAAGACAGGGATCCAAGGAGAGCAACTGTAAGTAGGATAAGAAGCCAGGAGGGATGTCAGCAAGCCAGTCCTGAAACAAACAGCAGGAGACGGTTCCTTGTGATGTGACCAATGTGAAGGCAATAGAGAAATGAGCTGGAAGGCTTTAAATAGGCAGGTCAGACGAGCATCATCGGGAACAGCTGGTAACTATGGAGAGAGAAGAGACCTGGAAATTAGCCGACAGCTGAGCGGCCAGCCCAGAGGATGAGGGGCTAAGCCAGCCCTGACAGTTGCCCAGCGACCGCCCCAAAACATCACTGCTCTAGAGGAGATCTGCATGGAGGAATGGGCCAACATACCAGCAACAGTGTGTGACAACCTTGTGAAGACTTACATAAAACGTTTGACCTCTGTCATTGCCAGGATATGTAACAAAATAATGAGATGGACTTTTGATATTGACCAAATACGTATTTTCCACCATAATTTGCAAATAAATTCTTTCAAAAATCAGACAATGTGATTGGATTTGTTTCCACATTTTGTCTCTCATAGTTGAGGTATACCTATGATGACAATTACAGGCCTCTCTCATCTTTTTAAGCGGGAGAGCTTGCACAATTGGCTGACTAAATACTTTTTTGCCCCACTGTGTATATGTATATGTGTGTGTGTATATATATATATATATATATATATATATACAAACAGTCTACTCTATCTATCTATCTATCTATCTATCTATCTATCTATCTATCTATCTATCTATCTATCTATCTATCTATCTATCTATCTCTATATTCCCGACAAGAGGGGTAAGTGTGGCTCTCCCTGCCTTGGCAGGATAGAGCAGCTGGGCATTCCCTGGGAAGTCGACTAGGGGTTCTCTCATTCTCCCTTTCCTCTCTCCCTATCCCTCATTTCCTCCTCCCCCTGCTGGGACCACTGTGTGATTGGGAATGTGGTGCGGTGTATTTACCTGGCCGGGGGTCCTTCAGGGGGCTCCGGGCTTTGGCGGGGGGCTGCGCTGACTGTTAGGGTCAGTTTTTTCTTTACTGCCCCTTTTTCTTCACTGTGTTGGGGTATTTTACACAAGGAGAGGCCGCCGCGTGGGTCATGGCCATTTTGCTGAGGGAGCGCGACCATTTTCCTGTAGTCTTATGCAGTGTATGTGCTATCAGCCATTTTCTAGAAGGTTGGATGCCATTTTCTTGGTGTTTTTTTTGCTAGGATGGCCGGCGGCCATTTGCTAGGATGGCACGGCTTACCTCTAGTTTACCTCTTTACCTCTAAAACCCGTGTTGTACCTCAGAACAGCGCGGGTTTTACTCTGGGCACTTCGTGACTGACACAGGGCAGATCGGTCAGTAGCAGCACAGCGCAGCACTCAGTCAGGGTGGTGAGTCCTGCGGGGTGGCCCCTCAGTCTGTGAGCAGCAAGGAGAGTGGGATTTGTGTACCTTGTCTTAAGTTGTGGAAGGTGGGTGAGGGTCAGCATGGCGTCAGAAGCTGGCGCTTCTTCCCCAGACATCCCTGCTATTGCAACCAGCTCACCTGCTAAATATGCGGTGCCGATGGATGCTTTGTCGGAGGTCCTGAAGACCTTTGTTGCCAGGGTGGAAGCCGCGTGCCAGCGCAAGGGGGGTAAAAAATGCCTCTGATTCAGACTCGGGCAGCGCAGTGACTGGCGGCCCCTGTTTTGATGTGTCAGAGGATGCGCGCCAGAACTGTTCGGACAGTGAGAATGACCCTGTGTCTGGGTTAGTGCAGTAAAAAGTGCTAGTAAGAGCACTTATCACTGCGGTGCGGGATACTCTGAAGATACAGAATGCAGCAGGAACTTCTGCTGAGGTGGTGGTCTCTTTTGGGTCCCGCAAACCAACATGCATGCCTAAGGTGTTTCCATATTTGACTTATTTTGATTCATCTAAAAGGAATGGGGGAGCCTGCAATGGGCCTTTTCAGTCCCAAGAAGAATGGCGCTGCGTTAGCCCTTTGAGGAGAGCCTCCTGAAAAAATGGGCATGCCAACCTGACCGGTTGGGGGGGAGTTTTGGGTGTACAGTCAGCCCAGGGCCTCTAATCGTCAGTTGGGATTCTTCCCATGACCAATGTGCTCGAGCTTTGGGCGATCAGACGGTGCCTCTCCACATGGTCCAGGAGGCTACAGGGGCATCCAGTCAGGATCCAGTCGGACAATGCCACGGCGGTGGCTTATGTCTACCATCAAGGAGGAACAAGGAGCTTGGCCACAGCACGGAAGGTTGCTCACATCCCCCAGTGGGCAGAGCGGCGCATTCCGGCCCTGTCGGCCAATTTACATTCTGGGTGTAGGAAACTGGCAGACGGACTACCTAAGCCATCAGATACTGGACCTAGGGGAATGGTCGTTGCATCCGGATGTATTCCGGCTCCTTCGCCTAAGGTGGGGCACACTAGATGTGGACCTCCTGGCCTCTCAGTCAGAAGGTGCAGATGTTTGTGTCCAGGACAAGAAACCCCTGGACGGAAGCGTCAGATGTGTTGGTGGCTCCTTGGGGGCATTATCGGTTGATTTATACCTTCCCCCCTCTAACTTCTACCACATCTGCTGCGCAGAGTGGAGGCCGAGGGGATTCCAGTGATTCTGATTGCCCCAGATTGCCCCAGGTGGCGGATGTTCCTTGGTGGCTGCCGATGCGAGAGGACCTTCTATCACAGGGTCCAATACTTCATCCTGCTTTGCCATCGCTTGTTTTAACGACATGGCTGATGAAAACCAGGTACTAAGGGACCGAGGTCTGTCAGACTCTGCAATTTCTACTATGCTGAGGGCACAGAAGTCGTCTTCTCAAAAGATTTACCATCATACATGGAAGGCTTACATCTCCATGTGTGATGAGATGGGGTGGTGTCCGTGCACATATTCAGTTTCCAGGATCCTGCTGTTTCTGCAGCGAGGAGTGGATCAGAAACTTGCCTTAAGCACCATCAAGGGCCAGATATCAGCCTTGGCTGTCTTTTTTCCAACATCCCTTGGCAACTCACTCATTGGTGGGTACTTTTGTACAAGGGGTTCGACATGTAGTCCCTCCGGTTCGACCACCACTACCTCCGTGGGATCTGAATCTGCTGCTATCAGTGCACCAGAAACCTCCACTTGAAAACATTAGGGATATTCCCTTGTTAACTCTTTCTTTCTTTCTTTCTTCTTTCTCAGAAAGTAGTCTTTCTAGTGGCTATTACATCTGCCAGGAGGGTTTCTGAGTTGGCGGCCTTGTCATGCAGCTCTCCCTACCTGGTCATCCAAAGGCGGTTTCGGCATTCCATCTAAATGAGGACATTGTGTTACCATCCCTATGTCCTAAACCGACACACCCAAAAGAAATTGCCTTACATGACCATTGTATAACAGATGTACTACACTTCCCAAACTGCCTGACCAACCCTTGCTACAGCCCCCATACCATTAATAGAGACCACACCAAGTTCGAGTAAATGTTGGCCGTAGCAGCCCCTTTATTAATCAATAAATTTAAATTAACATACCCATAAACATCTGATATTTGCGTTGGTCTTTGAAGGCCCTTCACATACCATCTGTTTAATAATAATGCACTGCGGTACCTTTTATATATGATAATAGGCCTCTAGCCGACATACTGGCTCGGAGACAACCAACTGACCGCAGTGCACCCGTTAACCAAATTCCAGCTAAACCACCGTTATCTGGAATACCACCATCGAGACCCATACCACCGATGGGTCTCAAACTCTCCTTTATCCAAGGTTTCTTCATTTCCCCGCAAAGACCAACACCCGCCAGCTGCAACGACATCCTGAGTACACACCGATCTGTGGAAAAATGAATATTTAGCAAAGAAAACAAAAACAGGGAGGGTGGATGGTAAGCTTGTTTCCGTACTCTGCACTGCTGCTGGGGGAGGGGCCAGCTCACTTTTTACTCTCCTGTCCCCTCCTCCCCAAGCTCCTCCAATCAGGTAAGACCTCCACTTCTTTCTGTACCCTGTTAACCCTGTCATGCCAGCCCTCTGCTATTCCTTCATTTTATTTCTTTTCGCTCTGGGCTTTCCTTTCCCTGGACGTGGTCTGGGCTCTACGGGTGTATCTGTCTGTTACGGTTCCCTTCCGGAAGTTATACTCTGTTTGTTTGTCTCTGTAGCTGGTCCGAAAAAAGGTCTGGCGGTCTTGTTGTCCACCATTTCTAGGTGGATCAGACAGATCTTGGTTTAGGCCTATGCCTTAAAGGGGCAGGTGCCTCCTTTTCCTGTCACGACTCATTTCACCAGGGCAATTGGAACCTCCTGGGCTTTCCAACATCAAGCATCTGTCTCCCAGGTGTGTAAGGTGGCGACTTGGTCGTCCGTTCACATGTTCACTAAATTCTACAAAGTTGACATAAGCGCATCTTTGGATGCTTGCTTCGGCCGCAAGGTTTTACAGGCGGCTGTGTAAGGTTGCAATTTACACTTTCTTTCATTTACAAGTTAGTTGTGAACACATCTTTTGATGCATAAGTTGGCCGCAGGTTTTGATGGCGGCCGTTTAAGATGGCAATTCCTCTGTTGAGGTGTTCCTTTTGTTGTGGGTGAAGTTATGTTTTGCTGTTTCCACCCCTCGTTTTTTGACACTGCTTGGGGACGTCCCTAAGGTCAATGAATGAAAGAGAAAATTGGATTTTTGTACTCACCGTAAAATCCTTTTCTCTGAAGTTTATTGACAGACACATCACCCACCCCTCCTATTTATGTTTTTACTGCTTTTTGATGAACTGAGCTGCTGGAAGCAGGGTGAGGGGTTATAGCCAGAGGGACCGCCCCCTGGGCGTTACTGTGCAGTCTTGCTGTTTTTACATGTTTTACATGTTCTGCTATGTCCTCTCCTGAAGGTGTCGTGATAAGCATAAGGTCAAGAATTAAAGGAGCTGTGTCTGTCAATGAACTTCAGAGAAAAGGATTTTACGGTGAGTACAGAATCCCTTTTTTTTCTGCTGCTGGCCGTAATATTGAGCCAGAACATGCAGTTGGTGGAGTGGATAACAAAGCCATCCTTATCCTCCTTATCCTCTGTCACCCAGGCTCAGAGTAGTTTGCTTTCCAATGCAGCTGCCAAAGCGGCCTATTCCACGGCTCCTTGTCCACAGTCACTCCTTCCATAGTCCCACCATCATGCACGGAGGAGTCCTCCAAATTATTCAACCACAATGTCGGGTACATGCTGGAGGAAGCGCAGCGATTAGAAGGTTCTCGTGTTGGTTCTCAGGTTGAGGAAGGGAGTAACATGAGCCTAGAGAGAGGGGGTGCCCAAGTAGGACAAGAAACTGGCAGTCATGTTCCCCCAGCTGCAGCATACTGCCAAGTTTGCTCCAGTGATGAGGAGGGAGGATATGAGGAGGTCACAGACTCTACTTGGGTACCTGATAGAAGGAGGAGGAGGAGGCACAACTCAGAGGCAGGATGTCCTCTAGGGGGCAGCTTAAGGGCAGCCACCCTACTGCATCACACTGCAGAGCTCCGCAGGTACAGGGTGCTGCTGACTCCCTGCTGATTTTGAAAAGTTCCTTGGTGTGGGCCTTTTTTGACAAGTGTGCAGCAGATCGCACCATTGCTGTTTGCAACCTATGTCTGAAGCGGATCAAGCGTGACCAGTATAGCAGCTGCTTGGGCACCACATGCTTGACCAGACATATGACAACTTCCCATGCAGTCTGTTGGCAACAGCACTTGAAAGACCCACATCAAAGAAAAAGGCGGACTTCTCCTTGCTCCTCATCTGGGATCTCCAACCCCACTATACCTCCAGTCCTCTCAAAAATCTGCACTGAGAGGAATGAAGGTATAGCAATAGGTGCTACAAGTACTTTCAGCCAATCTGCCATCAGTGCACCTCCATCTGATTTTAGCAGGCAAATTTCCCTACCCCAGTTGCTAAACCGTAAAAAGAAACCCGGTCCCAGCCATCCACATGCTCAGCGTCTGAATGCTAGCTTGGCCAAATTTATAGCACTGCAACTGCTGCCTTTTCAGCTTGTGGACTCTGCCCCCTTTTGTGAATTTGTGGAATATGCTGTTCCTCAGTGGCAGGTTCCAAAACACCATTTCTTTTCATGGAAGGTCATTCCGGCTCTCTACCGCCATGTGGTAGGCAATGTTTTGGCCTCGTTGGACAGGCTGGTCAGCAGTAAGGTGAATATTACCACTGAGACATGGTCTAGCAAGCATGAGCAGGGACATTACCTTTCCTTCATGGCACACTGGGTAACTCTGCTGGCAGCTTGGAAGGATGCAGGACAGGATTCAGTATTGTTGGAGCTTGTTCTGCCACCACGCCTCCAAAATGGTGGCTGCCTCAGCTCTCTCCTCCACCCCTCCTCTTCTTCCTCCTCTATGGCCTCTTCTGCAGATTTGTCCTCTGAACCAGTGGTGCTTCATAAGCATTCAAGGGCCTATGCAAGCACTCAGGAAAATGATGCCATGCAGTGTTTGAGTTGGTCTGCTTAGGGGACAGGAGCCACACTGGGACAGAGATTCTGTCAGCTCTGCAGGAGCAGGCTCAGAGGTGGTTGACGCCATGCCAGCTTCAGCCAGGAATGGTTGTATGCGACAATGGTACCAACCTTTTATCCGCCCTCTGACAGGGACACTTGACCCATGTCCCATGTTTGTCACACGTCCTGAATTTGGTGGTGCAGCGGTTCTTGTGCAGGTACTCGGGCTTACAGGATCTCCTGAGGCTGGCCAGAAAAGTCTGTGGTCATTTCCGCCGGTCATACAATGCCGGTTGCTTGGCTGGATGACAATCAAAGGGAATGCGACCTGCCCACCAACCGCCTCACCAGGTGGAACACAACACTGGCAATGCTGCAGCAGCTGCACTCACAGCAGAGGATATTCAATGAGTACTTGTGTGAGTATGGCACCAGGACAGGGTCAGGGGAGCTTGGCTTTGTTTTCACCACAGCAGTGGCTACTGATCAAGGATGCATGCACTGTCCTGTCGAGGCCACGAGGATGGTGAGCAGTGACAATGCATGCATTAGTGATTCTGTCCCTCTTGTCTTCCTGTTGGAGCACACGCTTCGTGGAATAAATGACAGTGCACTTGAGGCAGAACAGCAGGAGGAAGAGGAGGACTTCCTTACCTCTCAAGGCCCCCTTTAACCAGATAGTATATCTGCGGGCCTGCCAAACACACAGGAAGAGGAGGAGGAGGACTGTGTCAGCATGGACGTGTGATCCTTAGTGTCCCAGGGGACTCAGAATCAAATGCCTCTGCAAATGCCTTATGCTGCATGGCCTCCCTGATTCTGCAAAGCCTGTGAAAGGACCCTAGGATTCGTGGTCTCAAGAAGAGAGAGTGGCTGGCAGCCCTTCTTGATCCACGTTACAAGGGTAAGGTTGCAGAACTCATCCTGTCTTTGCAGAGGGAGCAGAGGATGAAATATCTTCAGGAGGCCATGAAGAAAGCTTTGTTCAATGCGTATCCAGACCCTGGGAGGTTATAATTTCCTGGTTCTGGACAACGTGTTGCTGAGGCTTCATTCACTCAGAGGAAGAGCGGTGGAGAAGGTGGCTGGCTGACCAATGCCTTTAGACAATTTTTCAGTCCTCAGCGCCAAGGTCTGATCTGTTCAAGCAACCATCGCCAGCGTCTGCATTACATGGTGCAGGGATATCTAGGGGCTAGAGCAGACTTGAAGACCTTTTCAACAGACCATACACTGGGTTACTGGGTCTTGAGGATGGACCACTAGCCAGAACTTGCTCAATATGCAATTGAGCTATTGGCCTATCCTGCCTCCAGCGTTCTTTCTGAATGCACATTCAGTGCTGCTGGAGAGTTTGTAATGGATCATAGAGTGCACCTGTCCACAGACTCCGTTAATAGGGTCACATTCATAAAAATTAATCGGTCTTGGATCAGCAGCTATCAAGTACCTGATGCTGATGTAACTGATTGATTTTTTTATGGACGTGGGATCCCTTGAAGACTGCCTATGCTGAGTGACTATCCTATTCCTCCTCAATCTTGATGATGCTAGCTTCCAACAATATTTTTGGTTCAGTGCACCACCACTACCACCAAAGGCCCAATTTTCCTGCCCCTGTTTAACAGAGGCATGTAATTACAATTTTTGATCTAATATTTCACAGCAGGGCCCATTCTTTCACCCACCAAGAGTAACTGTGAGGGCTTACAGTGTTAAGGCACCACCACCACCTAAGGCCCAATTTTCCACCACCACCACCACCATCAAAGGCCCAATTTCTCTGCTTCTATTTAACAGGGGCATGTAATTACAACTCTTTATCTAATATTTCACAGCAGGGCCCATTCCTGCACTCACCAAGAGTAACTGTGAGGTTTTACAGTGTTGTGGCACCACCAACACCTAAGGCCCAATTTTCTGCAGAGTATATAGTGCCTAGGGGCCCACCACGCCATTTAAAAAAAGTGAGTGCAGGGTTCCCCTTAATATCCATAACAGACTCAAAGGGTCTGGTAATGGCCTGGGGAGGAACCCATATAATTTTTCTCAATAATTTCCATGTATATTGCCAGGACCCAACAATACATTACAGCCGCAAGTAGTTTTAAATGACTTTTTCCTTTAGAAATTTCATTTTGCTGTGGTATTTTTCTAAACACGGAAAAACTGCACCACTTTACAGGCATACTATATACACCCCCCAGGCATGATATTTAAAGGAATATTACATTTTCATTGTTTCACTTTAAGCATTATTAAAATCACTGCTCCCTTTTTTTGCATTGATACATGCTCCCTGGGGCAGGACCCGGGTCCCCAAACACTTTTTATGGCAATAACTTGCATATAAGCCTTTAAAATTAGCACTTTTGTATTTTCACGTTCGTGTCCCATAGACTTTAACGGTGTTCACGTGTTCGAATAAACTTTTTGCATGTTCAGCTGCAAACCGAATGGGGGAGGGGGGGGGGGGGGTTGGCTCATCCCTACTCCTCATCCTCTGTCACCCAGGCTCATAGTAGTTTGCCTTCCAACACAGCTGCCAAAGCGGCATATTCCACCGTCTCCTTGTCCACAGTTACTCCTTGCGTTGCCCCACCATCATGCACGGAGGAGTCACCAGAGTTATTCGACCATAGTGTCAGTTACATGCTGCTGGAGGATGCGCATCAATTTAAAGGCTCAGATGTTGGTTCCCAGGTTGAGGAAGGGAGTAACTTGAGCCTAGAGAAGGACGAGAAACTGGCAGTCATGTTCCCCCAGCTGCAGAATACTGCCAAGTTTGCTCCAGTAATGAGGAGGGAGGGGATGATAAAGTCACTGACTGTACTTTGGTGCCTGAGAGAAGAGAGGAGGAAAATGAGGAGGAGGCACAACTCCAATGAGGCAGGATTTCCTCTGGGGGTCAGCTTAAGGACAGCGACCTTATTGCATAACTCCACAGAGCTCCGCAGGTCACTGCTGACTCCCCGCTGACTTGCAAAAGTTCCTTGGTGTAGGCTTTTTCGACATGTGTGCAGTAAATTAGACCATTGCTGTTTGCAACGTATGTCTGAAGTGAATCAAGCGTGGCCAGAATGTGGCGTGGCCGACTACCGGGATGTGAGGAAGCAGCTTGCTTTAGCCTCATCTATCCCTTTTTAAATCCTAGCCTGATTCTGCTGACCTGACTGCGGGGACTCACCAGCATCCTTAACCTCCTGAGACCCCTGGGAACACCCGAGGGTGGTAAAATATGGCCCGTGCTGGAGGATATTGTAGAATTCCCCCTTCTCTCTCCATGTGAACTGCAGCAAAATGGCACTGGCCAGCCTCATGGATGGGGACACAGTAAGCCATCCTCCTCATCTGCAGCATTGCAAGCTGCACCAGGGAAGGGGGAGTCACAAAATCCCCATGCTTCTAGCCCTAATGATCCCCTGCTGCACTCCCAGCCTGAGGTCACAGCTCCTCTTTCCCCCCACGCTGATCATGCTGACGCAGGCCCTGCAGAACCCATGCTGACACAGATCATGGAGGCTATTCAGCACAGCCATGCTTCCCTCGCCACTCAGACTCAAAACAGATCTATTTTTCCTGAAACAAGATGTACATAATCTCTGTCATACATTGACCAATGCGGAACAACACATAGAAGATTTAGAGGATGACGCCCATCCTCTACAGGCCTCTGTCAGGGAATTACGCCAAACTCAAGATTATACCCCTGATAAGTTAACTGATATGGGGGACTGCCTGAGGCATAATAATCTGCATTTTTTGGGCTTCCTGGAGGGTTCAGAGGGAACTGCACCTGAGGCTTTCATGGAGAAGTGGTTACCGTCTACCTTTGGCGCTTCCACCTCCTCTCCACTATTCACCATAGAGCGTGCCCACAAAGTTCCCCTGCACCCTTTACCTATTGGGGCTCTGCCACGTGCCATGCTCATCAAACTACTACACTTCAGGGACAAGGAAGCTGTTCTCAGGGCTGCCTGAGTAGAGGGCGATATATCCTTCAGTGGAATTACTATCTTCCCAGATTTCTCAGTGGCTACGTAGAAACAGAGGACTACTTTCCTGGCCATTAAAAGGATACTGCAAGACCTCCAACTACGTTTAGCATGCTGTATCCTGCACAGCTAAGGATTATTATTCAGAGGGCAAGGCTCACTTCTTCACAGATCCAAAAGAAGCAGCCCATTGGGTGGACAACCTGGGACCTCGTGATTTGGGATGAGCTTCGAGTTCGAGTCGAACCCATGTTTGATTAGAACATCGGCTGTTCAACCGTTCGTCGAATTGCAAATGTTACCGGCCTCAAAATGTGAATTAAGAGAGCCGATGATTGTAGACGCAATGAGATAAGGTGATCAGCTTGGCGTGGACTGCAAAGAATCACACAAACAGCATGAGATATGACCACTGACTTTATGGCTGGAAGTAGTTTAATTTTTACATAACAATACATCTTTTACATTTTTATAGTCACATGTTTATAACCATTAACAATATATATAATACCGATTTTAACGAAAGTATTTTAAAACGTAGTTACAACAATGAACATTACTAAATTTAATAACATATATATCCCTGTTATTCAGTGTTATAGATAATTATCTTTATCTCTCTGGTACACTTTAAGTGTGCAATAATCATACTGGCAATGCATTGCTTTAATACAAATATTTTCATGGTAGTACTCTTTTTTAACCACTAGATGGTGCACATTGCATGTCTGTATGATGCAATACATAAGCTTTACATACAATAGGTTTTTGTCTATATTAAATAACAGAAAACATGTGCTTCTATAAATCTATGCAATTTCCAATAAATCAGGTTTAAATATACCTATTTAGAAAGGTTTAGTGTTTATCATTAGGGATGAGCCGAACACCCCCCGGTTCGGTTCGCACCAGAACTTTCGAACGGACCCCAAATTCGAACGAACGTTAGAACCCCATTGAAGTCTATGGGACTCGAACGTTCGAAATGAAAAGTGCTAATTTTAACGGCTAATATGCAAGATACTGTCCTAAAAAGGGTTTGGGGACCTGGCTCCTGCCCCAGGGGACATGGGTTAATGCCTAAAATGTTTTTAAAAATGGCCGTTTTGGCGGGAGCACTGATTTTAATGACGATTAAAGTGAAAAAAAAAGTGAAATATTCCTTTAAATATGGTGCCTGGGGGGTGTCTGTAGGATGCCTGTGAAGTGCCACGTGTTTCCCGTGTTTAGAACAGTCCCTGCACAAAATGACATTAAACGGAAATAACACCATTTAAAACTGCTTGCGGTTTTAATGTTATATCTGGTTCCTGCAATATGGTTGAAAATCATTGAGAAAAATGGCATGGGTAGCCCTCCCTGCCCATTACCAGCCTATTTGGGTCTTGTACACATATTAAGGGGAACCCCGTACCCATATTAAAAAAAGGAAATGCGTGTGGCCCCCAGGCCCTATATACTCAGAACAGCAGTATACAGGCGGTGCAAACAAGACAGGGACTGTGTAGGTTTGTTGTGTTAAGTTGAATCTGTTTGTAATTTTCAACTGGTACATTTTTAAAGTGTAGCTCCAGTCAAAAAAACTATTTTAAAGCTTTTTGGAAAACATAGGGAAGGGTTATCACCCCTGTATAATTTGTTTTGTCGTCCATCTTTTTTCATCTCACTTGCTGTTGTCTCCTTCCGTTTGCAAGTAGGAGATGTTTGTAAATTGGATGTTTGAAAGTAGGGGCCTGCCCTATATGCTCTGCAGAAATGGCGGAACAAGGTGTTGGTTTTGCCACAACATTGTAAGCCCTCAAAGTGACTCTTGGTGGGCGCTGGAGCACCCTGCTGTGAACGATTATATCAAAATTGTAATTACATGCCATTGTTGAACAGTGGTAGAAAAATTGACCTTTGGTGGTTGTGGTGCTGGTGCCACAACACTATAAGTCCTCACCGTTACTCTGGGTGGGCACAGGAAGGGGCCCTCCTGTGAAATATTATATCAAGAATTGTAATTACATGTCCCTGTTAAACAGGGGCAGAAAAATTTGGCCTTAGGCACTGCTGCTGGTGCCACCACACTGCAACCTCTTCCATATACTCTAGTTATATTGCAGGAATTAGCCCTACTGCAAAGCATTGCATCAAAAAATTGTACTTAAACGCCCCTGTTAAACAGGGGCAGAAAAATTGGGCCTTAGGCACTGGTGCTGGTGCCACCACACTGCAACCTCTGCCATATACTCTAGTTTTATTGCAGGAATTAGCCCTGCTGTAAAGCATTGCATCAAAAATTGTACTTAAACGCCCCTGTTAAACAGGGGCAGAAAAATTGGGCCTTAGGCACTGGTGCTGGTGCCACCACACTGCAACCTCTGCCATATACTCTAGTTTTATTGCAGGAATTAGCCCTGCTGCAAAGCATTGCATCAAAAATTGTACTTAAACGCCCCTGTTAAACAGGGGCAGAAAAATTGGGCCTTAGGCACTGGTGCCACCACACTGCAACCTCTGCCATATACTCTAGTTTTAATGCAGGAATTAGCCCTGCTGCAAAGCATTGCATCAAAAATTGTAATTAAACGCCCCTATTAAACAGGGGCAGAAAAATTGGGCCTTAGGCACTGGTGCTAGTGCCACCACACTGCAACCTCTCCCATATACTCTTGTTTGATTGCAGGAATTAGCCCTGCTGCAAAGCATTGCATCAAAAATTGTACTTAAACGCCCCTGTTAAACAGGGGCAGAAAAATTGGGCTGATGGCATCAACCAGAACCAGAAATGTTCTTCCAACATATCAGCGGAGGAGGAAGAGGATAGACAATCAACATAACAGGACAGTCACTCAGCATCAGCATAGGCAGTCTTGAAGGGATGTGGTATTTAAAAAAAAATTATTCGGTTACATCAGCTTCAGGTGCTTGGTAGCTGTGGGTGATCCAAGACTGATTCATCTTGACGAAGGTCAGTCGATCAACTGATTCGGTGGACAGGCGCACCCTGTGATCGGTAACAAAGCCACCAGCAGCACTGAAGGTGCGTTCCGAAAGAACGCTGGATGCAGGACAGGCCAGTAGCTCAATTGCATACTGTGCAGGCTCTGGCCAGTGATCCATCCTCAAGACCCAGTAAGCCAGAGGATTTTCGGTGGGAAAGGTGTCCAAGTCTGACCTTGCCCCTAGGTATTCCTGCACCATGTAAATCAGACGCTGGCGTTGGGTGCTGGAACCGATCATACCTTGGGGCTGTGGACTAAAAAATTGTCTGAAAGCATCAGTCAGACGGCCACCTTCTCCACCGCTCCTTCTGACCGATGCCTCAGCAACACGTTGTCCAGGACCAGGAGTTTGTAACCTCCCAGTCTCTGGGAACGCGTTGCACAGACCTTTCTGCAAGGCCTCCCGGAGATGTCTCATCCTCTGCTCCCTCTGCGATGGCAAGATAAGGTCGGCAACCTTACCCTTGTACCGTGGATCAAGGAGAGTGGCCAGCCAGTAATGGTCCCTCTCCTTGATCCGAAGAATACGAGGATCCTTCCGCCGCAGGCTTTGCAGGATCAGGGAGGCCATGCAGCGTAGGTTAGCTGAGGCATTCGGTCCGGAGTCCTCTGGGTCACTAAGGACAACATGATCCGCAGCTACCTCCTCCCAGCCACGTACAAGTCCACGTGTTTCTTGGGACTGTAAATCATCCCTACAGGACTGCTGCTGCTGATGCTGATGCTGAGTGCCAGTCTCCACCTCCATGCTGACACAATCATCCTTCTCCTCCTCTTCCTCCTCCTCATCTTCTTCCTGTGTGATGGGTGGCACAGCAGGAACACTGTCTGGATAAAGGGGGCCTTGAGAGGCAAGGAAGTCCTCCTCTTCCTGCCTCTGTTCTGCCTCAAGTGCCCTGTCCATTATTCCACGCAGCGTATGCTCCAAGAGGTGGACAAGAGGTACAGTGTCACTGATGCATGCACTGTCACTGCTCACCATCCTTGTGGCCTCCTCAAACGGTGACAGGACAGTGCATGCATCCCTGATCATGCCCCACTGGCGTGGTGAGAAAAAACCGATCTCCCCTGACCCTGTCCTGGTGCCGTAGTCGCACAGGTACTCATTGATGGCCCTCTGCTGCGTGTGCAGCCGCTGCAGCATGGCCAATGTTGAGTTCCATCTGGTGGGCATGTCACATATAAGGCGGTTCTTGGGCAGGTTCAACTCCTTTTGGAGCTCAGCCAGCTGAGCACAGGCATTAAATGATCGGCGGAAATGCACACAGACTTTCCTGGCCTGCTTCAGGACATCCTGTAAGCCGGGGTACCTGCCCAAGAACCGCTGCACCACCAGGTTAAGGACGTGAGCTACACAGGGCACATGGGTCAGTTGTCCCTGTCGGAGGGCGGAGAGGAGGTTGGTACCATTGTCGCAAACCACCATTCCTGGCTTAAGCTGGCGTGGCGTCAACCACCTCTCGGCCTGCCCCTGCAGAGCTGACAAAACATCCGCCCCAGTGTGGCTCCTGTCCCCCAAACAAACCAGCGCAAGCACGGCATGGCATCGTTTTGCCTGCGTACTTGCGTAGCCCCTGGAACGCCTACGGAGCACCGCTGGTTCTGAGGACAGAGCACTGGAAGAGGCCATGGAGGAAGAAGAAGAGGAGGGGGTGGAGGAGAGAGGTGTGTCACAACCAATAGTAGCATTTTGGAGGCGTGGTGGCGGAACAACCTCCAACACTACTGCACCTTGTCCTGCATCCTTCCCAGCTGCCAGAAGAGTGACCCAATGGGCCGTGAAAGACAGGTAACGTCCCTGTCCATGCCTGCTGGACCATGAGTCAGCGGTAATATGCACCTTACCGCTGACCTCCCTGTCCAGCGAGGCAAGGACATTGCCTTCCACCTGCCGGTAGAGAGCCGGAATCGCCTTCCGTGAGAAAAAGTGGCGTTTGGGGACCTGCCACTGAGGAACCGCACATTGTACAAACTCACGGAAGGGGGCCGAGTCTACCAACTGAAAAGGCAGCAGTTGAAGTGCTAGCAATTTAGCCAAGCTAGCATTCAACCGCTGGGCATGTGGATGGCTGGGAGTGAACTTCTTCCGCCGGTCCAGCAGCTGGGGCAGGGACATTTGCCTGCTATAATCGGACGTGGGTGTACCGCTAGCAGAGTTCCCGGAAGCACTTGGCTGTGACACACCTAATTCTACACCTTCATTCCTCTCAGAGCAGGTTTCAGAGAGGACTGAAGGTCTAGTGGGGTTGGAGATGCCAGCTGATGAGGAGCAAGGAGAGGTCCGCTTTGTTCTTTGGTGTGGGTCTTTGAGGTACGCTTGCCAACGAGCTGCATGGCAGGTCAACATATGTCTGGTCAAGCATGTGGTGCCCAAGCGGCTGATGTTTTGGCCACGTGAGATACGCTTGAGACATATGTTGCAAATAGCAGCGGTGCGATCTGATGCACTCGTCTCAAAAAAGGCCCACACCAAAGAACTTTTAGACAGCTCTGCGGTGTGATTCAGTCGGTGTGCTGCCCCTAAGCTGGCCCCCGGAGGGCATCCTGCCTCGTTGGACATGTGCCTCCTCCTCCCTCCTTCCAGGCACCTACGTGGAGTCAGTGCCCTCATCATCCCCTCCCTCTTCATCGCTGTAGCAAACCTGGCAGTATGCTGCAGCTTGTGGAACATGACTGCCAGATTGCTGTCCTTCTTGAGCATCCCCTCTCTCTGCGCTCACGCTACTGCCTTCCTCTAGCTGAGTGTCATCATCAGAGCCCACAAAACACTGGGCATCCTCCTGGAGCATGTACCCAACACTGTGCTCAAAGAGTTCAGGAGACTCCTCAGGAGGACGTGGTGGGTCTAGGGAAGGAGTCACTGATGATGACATTGAGAGGAGGGAAGACGATGCGTTGGCAGCTGCTTTGCTACTACCCTGAGACTGGGTGAGAGAGGATGAGGAGGATGAAGAGGGCTTGGTCATCCACTCTACCAAGTCGTTGACATGTTGCGGTTCAACATGTCCAGCTGCCGAAAAGAAGGACAAGCATGTCCCATGGCCACGTGCTGATGACAATGCACCGCGTCCACGACCAGCACTGTTGTCTCTAGACACAGAGCCTGCTTGCCCTCTTTTATCGGCTCGCGCCTGTCTGCCTCTCCTTGCTGGCCTTCCAGACATGGTAATGGCCTGAAGGGAGTTGGGTAAAACAGCAGTTGGGTAGTGTATATTGTGCTGGAGGCACACAACACCCACTAACTCCTGCAGATGCCTTTATTATAGAACACCAGAGATAAAGGGGTATATACAGATGTATACTGTGCTGTGCTGGAGGCACACACAACTTCCAATAACTCCTGCAGATGGCAAGTGGGCTCAAATAGAGATATAGGTGTAGGTGTAGGTGGATATAGCGGTATGTACTGGGTACAGAGCACGCAGACAGCATGCACTATCTCCTAACACTACTGGGTACAGAGCACGCAGACAGCACACACTATCTCCTAACACTACTGACTGCAAGCTCTATTATAAAAGATAGATCACTACTACTAGCTATATAGGTGAGGTGAATATAGCGGTGTATACTGCGGTCAGGACACGCAGACAATAACCAGAGAACACCAGAGATAAAGGGGTATATACAGATGTATACTGTGCTGTGCTGGAGGCACACACAACTTCCAATAACTCCTGCAGATGGCAAGTGGGCTCAAATAGAGAACAGCTATGTAGGTGGATATAGCGGTATGTACTGTGTACAGAGCACGCAGACAGCACGCATCTCCTAACACTACTGACTGCAAGCTCTATTATTAAAGATAGATCACTAGCTATATAGGTGAGGTGAATATAGCGGTGTACACTGCGGTCAGGGCACGCAGACAATAACCACTACACAACAGCAAGATAGAAAATCGGCCGAAAACGATCGGTGTGTACTGTGTTGAAGGTACACAGAACACCCACTGCTTCAGACGCCAACACACTACACGAGGCCGCCGCGATGGCGGCCTTATATAGTGTGGGGCGTGCACTACACAGCCTGAGCTATGATTGGCCACAGGCATCCTGCCTGTGGCCAATCATGGCTCTCCTCGCTGCTGGAGCTGCGATTGGCCAAGCATGCGGGGTCACAGTGCATGCTTGGCCAATCATGAGCCAGCAATGCACTGCGCCATCGCAGTGCATTGTGGGCTGTGAGCGCCACGCGAATTTGACGCGAACGGACCAAAATGTTCGGATTTCGCCGAACGGACGAACAACCAATGTTCGAGTCGAACGTAGGTTCGACTCGAACACGAAGCTCATCCCTTTTTATCATAGACATTTGTTCTGACTAATGCAGTATTTTCATGTTCTTATGCACTTTTCACTTGTTTCTGACACATGCTGTTCTAAACTTCTAATTACAGCAAAACTATAGCATAAAATCTGCTGAGACTTTTTCTGCATCTGCTCAAGATGTTTAGGAATCTTTCTATCACAGGTTAATACAGATTAGGAACAATTTAGAGTACATACCTGCAAAGAATCACACAAACAGCATGAGATATGACCACTGACTTTATGGCTGGAAGTAGTTTAGTTTCCAGTCACATGGTGTGTGGCCTTATATAGACTCTGTTTGTGTACCTTCTCTGCCATCTACTGGTTATTAATAGAATAGAAGGGACATGTTTAGAAATATAAAAAAAAAATGAATATGTACTTTGCTTTGGGGTGTCTGTTTTGTGACCATATAAACCCCAGTCCGTCACACTCTCCCCTCCTTCAGTTAATGGCTCCCGACATTAAACTCAATTGGTATCTGAACACTATATAGTAACCCAAATAGGTACTTGTTGCCACCAAGGAGCTACGTTAACTACCTGGCATGTCCTGGGAGTAGCTAGCATTGTGTGAGTTTGTATGGTGTGAATCTGACTTGGTATGTATTTTGGCTGACCTAGTGTGTCATACGTAAAGATCTCTTTAGGCTTAGCTTGTCTGGTAGATCTTCTGACAGGAGTTGAGTCTTCTCCATCAACATCATTTTCCATTTGCATATCTTGGTTCACAGGTAAGTCTTGACTTAATGAGGGTAATTCTGCAGTGTCTAGTCCCACCATATCTGTAGCCCAGATTTGGTCGCCAACTACTGTTCCATCATTTTGTTCTTGTTCAAGATTGGGTGTGGTAGTTGTAGGATAGAACTCTTCAGCAGAAACTCTTAATGGGATTTTCTGTACGTTTTGAGAGTTTGGTTGAGACACAACACAATCATGACTTTCTGTAGTCTCTGGTATATAAGGATAATACCATCTTTCTTCATCTGAACATTCCTCCTCCTGGTCCACATCCATTCTGTTACTTGATTGTCTTTATTTCATCGGTACTCTTGGAATGTGTCCTTCAATTGGTAGGTCATTTACTGGTAGTAAAAGATTTCTGTGCAGTACTCGAATAGTCTTTTTACCACTTTCAGGCTGAATTTTGTACACAGGCCCATCTTTGATTCTTTCTACCACTTTGTGTACTGATTCTTCCCAGTATGAACGAAGTTTACCAGGTCCTCCTCTTTCAGAGAGATTTCGTACTAAGACCCGATTACCCGCTTGAAGAGGTGCTCCATTTATCTGTTTGTCATAGTACTTCTTCCCTTTAGCAGATGATTTTTTTGCTATTCTCGGATGTGATTTTGTAAGCTTCTTGCATTCTAGATGCCCATTTCTGAGTAAATATTGGTTGACTTTCTGATTCCTTTTCCAAATTTAGGTTGAGCATTAGGTCAATTGGCAAACGAGGAGATCTTCCATACAATAGAAAGAATGGCGAGTATCCTGTGGCTTCATGCCTGGTGCAATTGTATGCATGAACCATATGTGGAAGATGTTCTTTCCAATCTGACTTTTTCTCTTCCTCTAAGGTGCGAAGCATCTGTAACAAAGTACGGTTCAGTCTTTCCACTGGGTTACCCTGTGGATGGTATGGAGTAGTTCTTGAATGAAAAATCCCTGCCAATCGTTGCAATGTCTGAAATAAGTTGTTTTCAAATTCTCTTCCTTGGTCATGGTGGAGTTTCTCTGGATAGCCAAAACGTGGTATGAAATCTTGAAAGATCTTTTCTGCCTCCGTTTTTCCAGATTTGTTCTTAGTTGGATACGCTTGTGCAAAGCGTGTGAAATGGTCAACTATTACAAGTATATACTCATATCCTCCTTTGCTTTTCTCCAAGTGAAGATAATCAATGGATACTAACTCCAAAGGTGAACTGGTAGTAATCGAACCCATAGGTGCTCTTTCGGTGATATTTGGACGCTTTTGTTTGATGCAGCTGCACTTCTTCAGCACATATTCATCAATGTCTTTTTTTGCATAAATGGCCAGTAAAATCGTTCACGTGCTAGGTGGGTTACCTTGTCAGTACCAATGTGACCCATGTCATCATGAAGATTTCTTAAGACCAATGGTTTTAACTTTTCTGGTAGAACTAGCTGTTTTCGGGTTCCAGAGTATCGGTAGAGGATTCCTTCATCGACTCTGAGTTTATTCCATTCATGTATCAAACGTCTTGTTTTGCTGGTCATACTCTCCTTTTCTTTGTGGTTTGGAATCCAGTCGTTCTCCTTAAGCCAGACCACTTCTCTAATGTTGGTATCGTCTTGTTGTAATGCTCTGATATTCTCCTGAGTCATTGGGCAGATTGTCTGTCCTTTCAGCAATTCTTCGGCCACATCACTTTCTGAGTGAAGAGTCAATGAAGCCACCCATAATGCCTCTTCTTCGTCAACAGCTTTGCTCCCTTGCCACATAGCTGACACAACCTCAGATGGTACAAGCTCTGTGTACTCACTCAGATTCTTCGTGAGTTCCACCGGAAATCGTGACAGTGTATCTGCGTCTGCATTCTGTTTACCTGGCCTGTACTTGATATCGAAGTGGAAATCAGCCAACTCGCCAACCCAGCGATGACCCACAGCATTCAGTATGGCAGTACTCAATACATATGTCAATGGGTTGTTGTCTGTGTAAACGGTGAATGTTGGAGCGTAGTACAAGTAATCTCTGAATTTGTCACAGACTGCCCACTTGAGAGCTAAAAACTCAAGTTTACCAGAGTGAAGATGGTAATTGCGCTCTGCTGGAGTCAATGTTCTGGAGCCAAACCCAATAACACGACGTTTTTCTCCTTGTCGTTGGTATAGTACAGCACCTAGCCCTTCATTGGAAGCATCAGTGTGTAAGACGAAGTGTAAATCAAAATCAGGGTATGCTAGAATTGGTGGATTGGTTAGCATGTCCACCAGTCTGGATACTACAGCTTGATGTTTGGGTGTCCATTGAATCAGTGTTTTAGATGGCACTTGTGCTTTGTTCCCGTTTTTCTTTGTAGATTCCCTCCGATTGTTTTTGGGGATGGATGTAGCAGATTCTTTCTCAGTGTTCTGCAAAAGTTCATACAGTGGTTTAGCAAGTCGAGAGAAATCTTGAATGAAGGACCTGTAGTAGCTCAGGAATCCTAACAAAGATCTGACTCCTCCCACTGTTTTTGGTTCTTTCCTTTTCAAATGTAATACCGCTTCAAGATCTTTTGGGTCAATTTTTATGCCTTCTTCTGACACCATTCGTCCAAGGTATCGAATCTGTCGTTTAAAGAGTTCACACTTCTTCGGTCTAAGTTTGATACCATGCTCACGCATTCGACTAAGCACTTGCCTAATATCATTGACATGCTCCTGAAAAGTTTTGGAGTAGCAAAGTACATCATCCAAGTATGGAGAACAACATTTGTCTCTGATGCCCTCTAATACATTCTCCATGCATCTCTGAAAAGCTGCTGGGGCATTCGTTAATCCAAATGGAATACGGTTCCACTCCAGGAGTCCCCAGGGGGTGCTGAAAGCCGTCAGATGTCTGGAGTCTTCATGCACAAAGCCTTGATGATACGCACTGCCCTGGTGCAGGATTGAGAACCACGTAAATCCTCCTAAGCTATCCAGCAGATCTTGTATTCTGGGTAGTGGATGTCTATCTGGGATAGTCTTTCGGTTTAACTCCCTAAAGTCAAAACATAGTCGTAGGCTACTGTCCTTCTTTCGAACACAAACAACTGGTGATGAGTATGCGGAAGAAGATTTTGTTACCCAACCTCGGTCAAGAAGGTTTTGGATATATTCTTTCACTTCTTTGTATAGGGGTTTCGGTATCAAATTGTAGCGTTTCTGGACAGGAGTTTCATCTTTCAGATTTATCCTCAGTTTCAGGTTAGGGATGCATCCTATGTCTCCCTCATCTCGAGCAAAGACATCTGATTCATCATATAACATTTGTCTCGCTATCTCCTGTTCTTCTTCTGAAAGATCTTCCAAATTGACAGGTGGGTGCCACTTAACAGATTTGTTAGTGGGTAGCTGATTTCCAGTGTCCACTTGATTCAACTGGTTTACATGAAACACCCTTTTCTTCTGGTCAATTCCCTTTCCATCGTCTTTGTTTGGAGACAATGGTAGAATCTCAGCTGCTGGAGAAATGGTACCCAATACTGTTCTGGGTGGAAGGTAGATGTCATGTTGAGCACGGTTCAGTATAGGTATCTTCACCAGTTTAGAGAACCCATTTGGCACATCTACCACTGAAGGAAATAGTTCAAGTCCTTCCTCGACTGGATATTCGGGAAGTGGTTCAAATGGCATGATTCCTTCTTTCGGCCACGCTCTAATTCTGCATTTGACTTCACAGAGCTCGCCTCCTTTAATCTGGAGTCCCTTCTTCCCCACTTTGACCATACGACTATCGAATATTTTTCCTGGGTCAGTTGCTTGACTGACAGCATTGACAATGTTATTCGCTACACTCTGTCTTACTTTCATAGCTTCACTCAGCAAGATAGTCAGGTTTTGGGTGCTGTTTGGTCGGTCACGGTTTTCTCTGATCAATTCTTCGATAACATTAAACCCAAGAATTGGATTGTCATTACAGCAGTCACCAGCATTGGCACATAAATGGCTAAGTTTCCATGTCCACTACTTTCGAATTCCAGGCAGACTTCAATCCACCCGATGAATGGAATGATAGAACCATTTGCAGCTGTAATGGATAAGTTGTCATCACAAAGTAAATCTTGTATGTGCCTAATGGAGACGCTGGGTAGAAACTTTTCTAACCATGCCTTCCCGACAATGCTGACCTGAGCTCCTATATCCATCAACATGTCAACCGGTACACCATTCATCTGACATGACAGTAGGCATTTTCCTCCAATTAATTGTGCTACGTGTTGTTTGGAGAATCCATTCTCTTTTGGGAGTGTTCTAGTTGACCGGTGGGTGAATACCCTGTTTACCTTAGCATGGGACAGATCATTTGAGGTGGTCACTGGTTATCCCTTTTCCAGTGACCGTCTGTCGTTTCCCGACTGCCTTCTTTTCTTCAAGCAATCAACCGCTCTGTGTCCTGTCCAACCACAGGAGAAACAATGGTAGCAGTTCTGACTCTCTCGTTTAATGCAATCATCACACCTGGGCTTGCAGTGAGTTGTATCTGGAACTTGAACATTGGTTAGTGGCTTAGTCATTTGGTTTCCAACAATAGGAGTTAGCTTCATCATCTTTTCCAGGTTCTTTGTGAGAGCAGAGACCTGTGTTGTTAGTTCCATTAATGCAGTGTGATTTGCTTTAACATCTCCCTCAACTCTCTGTTGCAAGGTGTCTTTTTCACTATTCCCTGGTGTCTGTGATGAATGAACAGTAAGAGGTTTATGTTTAGGAGCACTGTTTAACCGTCTCTGCCTTTCTGTTTCCTCATCAACTGATCTGGTGACTTGCTCTATGATAAAGTCATCCGTTACTGTCAAATCAGACACATAAGGCTTGATATCTCGTCTAACATTAGAATTTTTCTCATTTAGTCCCTGATACAGTGTATGAAGGAATATGCCTTGCACCAGTTTTTTGTCATAGCTAAGCTCTCGCCTATCATGTTGTGATGTAGACAGAACTTTTTGTTTTAACCCCACTAGCCTGTAAACAAATTATTGTGCTGTTTCTCTTTCTTGCTGGGTAGCATTGCTAAGGTCCTGAAATAACTCATTACCACTTCGTTCTCTCATATGTGACTTCAAAAACCTTTTCAATTCAGCAACAGTAAGATCATCATTGTCAGTCAACATATCTTTAAAATTACCAGGTTTGATTATTCTCAACACTGTGCGTATAATTTCAGATTCAGGGAATTTTTCTGTTAGACCCTCGTCAATTTGTCTGCACACGCTACTGTAACTCATGCCTGAACCATGATCTGAAATTACACCACCACTACGTGGCAATAAAGCAACAACATCAGTTAATCTCACCACCTCTGATACCTGTTTAGTCCTTGCAGTCCCACTACTTATTTTTTTTGCAGCGGTTGCAATGTCCACAGTTGGTGTACTTTCCTTAAGTTTTAGTTAATTGATCTTGTCTTGGATGATGAGTAGGTAAGACATACCTTGATCTTCCAACTTTTCCAGCTGATCACTTCTCAAGTAGTCTTCAATAAATTCAACAAGTTCCATTTCGTTGGTACCAGTCACTGATGGAACGTCCACGTCTCTTTCATCTTCCAGCGTAATAGCGAGGCTATGCAGCTGTTCTTCATTAAGCAGATGAATTTGTTTCCGGATATCCCACATCAGCGCATGATGAGGAGACGCCATCTCTGTTGCAATCTGAAGACTTGCACTCACAAGGCAGATGACTCTCACGGCTCTCGTTGTAGCTCTGTAGCAGGCTCACGCTTGTCTCGCACTTCCTTCTCACTGGTAACACAATGAATCCCGGCACACGAGCCCCCAAAATGTTACCGGCCTCGAAATGTGAATTAAGAGAGCCGATGATTGTAGACACGATGAGATAAGGTGATCAGCTTGGCGTGGACTGCAAAGAATCACACAAACAGCATGAGATATGACCACTGACTTTATGGCTGGAAGTAGTTTAATTTTTACATAACAATACATCTTTTACATTTTTATAGTCACATGTTTATAACCATTAACAATATATATAATACCGATTTTAACGAAAGTATTTTAAAACGTAGTTACAACAATGAACATTACTAAATTTAATAACATATATATCCCTGTTATTCAGTGTTATAGATAATTATCTTTATCTCTCTGGTACACTTTAAGTGTGCAATAATCATACTGGCAATGCATTGCTTTAATACAAATATTTTCATGGTAGTACTCTTTTTTAACCACTAGATGGTGCACATTGCATGTCTGTATGATGCAATACATAAGCTTTACATACAATAGGTTTTTGTCTATATTAAATAACAGAAAACATGTTCTTCTATAAATCTATGCAATTTCCAATAAATCAGGTTTAAATATACCTATTTAGAAAGGTTTAGTGTTTATCATAGACATTTGTTCTGACTAATGCAGTATTTTCATGTTCTTATGCACTTTTCACTTGTTTCTGACACATGCTGTTCTAAACTTCTAATTACAGCAAAACTATAGCATAAAATCTGCTGAGACTTTTTCTGCATCTGCTCAAGATGTTTAGGAATCTTTCTATCACAGGTTAATACAGATTAGGAACAATTTAGAGTACATACCTGCAAAGAATCACACAAACAGCATGAGATATGACCACTGACTTTATGACTGGAAGTAGTTTAATTTCCAGTCACATGGTGTGTGGCCTTATATAGACTCTGTTTGTGTACCTTCTCTGCCATCTACTGGTTATTAACCACTTCAGGACCGCCGTATTGCCATTGTACGTCAGCACAATGGCACAGGCAGGCACAATCACGTAGATGTACGTGATTGCCTTCCAGCGGGTGGGGGGTCCAATCGGACCCCCTCCCGCTGGATACGACGGTCCGATTCGGTCCAGGAGCGCTCCGTGATGAGGGGATGGCTGTTCGTTTTCGGCCACCCCCTCTGGATCGCTCCTGGCCAATGAGAAGCTTCCTCCAACTGTGTATTGTTTACACAGGAAGGAGGAAGTGATGTCATTCTCCTCGGGGCGGTCTTTTTGACCGGACTACGAGGAGAAGAGTAAAAGTAAGTGTGCACCAACACTACACTGACATGTAGGTACACACAGGCACACAAACCCCCCCCCCGATCGCCCCCCGATCCCCCCCCGCCCCCCCTCCCCCCCCCAGTCACAGTGTCACTGATTGCATTGATCATTTCTTTACTGATCAATGCATTCAGTGTCAGTTGTGACAGTAAAAACTGTCAGGACAGTTAGTGTTAGGTCCAGGGTAGCCCCCTATCACCCCCCAATAAAGATTTAACCCCCTGATTGCCCCTAGAGTTAACCCTTTCACCCCCTTTTGCCAGTGTCACTAAGCGATCATTTTTCTGATCGCTGCATGTGTCGCTAGTGTCGCTAGGTAGCTAGTTATTTTTTTAGGTTCACCGCCAGGTTTTTATATCGCTAGGTACCCCGATATACTACCCAATAATGTTTTTAACCCCCTGATTGCCGCTAGTTAACCCTTTCACCCCCTTTTACCAGTGTCACTAAGCGATCATTTTTCTGATCGCTGCATGTGTCGCTAGGTAGCTAGTTATTTTTTTAGGTTCACTGCCAGGTTTTTATAGCACTAGGTACCCCGATATACTACCCAATAATGGTTTTAACGCCCTGATTGCCGCTAGTTAACCCTTTCACCCCCTTTTGCCAGTGTCACTAAGCGATCATTTTTCTGATCGCTGCATCAGTGTCGCTAGTGTCGCTAGGTAGCTAGTTATTTTTTTAGGTTCACCGCCAGGTTTTTATAGCGCTAGGTACCCTGATATACTACCCAATAATGGTTTTAACCCCCTGATTGCCGCTAGTTAACCCTTTCACCCCCTTTTGCCATTGTCACTAAGCGATCATTTTTCTGAACGCTGCATGTGTCGCTAGGTAGCTAGTTATTTTTTTAGGTTCACCGCCAGGTTTTTATAGCGCTAGGTACCCCGATATACTACCCAATAATGTTTTTAACCCCCTGATTGCCGCTAGTTAACCCTTTCACCCCCTTTTGCCAGTGTCACTAAGCGATCATTTTTCTGATCGCTGCATGTGTCGCTAGGTAGCTAGTTATTTTTTTAGGTTCACTGCCAGGTTTTTATAGCACTAGGTACCCCGATATACTACCCAATAATGGTTTTAACCCCCTGATTGCCGCTAGTTAACCCTTTCACCCCCTTTTGCCAGTGTCACTAAGCGATCATTTTTCTGATCGC
This sequence comes from Lithobates pipiens, assembly GCF_037356315.1. NCBI lineage: Eukaryota > Metazoa > Chordata > Amphibia > Anura > Ranidae > Lithobates > Lithobates pipiens. Next base: position 150,752,958 of record NW_027507718.1, read on the forward strand.
TGCATCAGTGTCGCTAGTGTCGCTAGGTAGCTAGTTATTTTTTTAGGTTCACCGCCAGGTTTTTATAGCGCTAGGTACCCTGATATACTACCCAATAATGGTTTTAACCCCCTGATTGCCGCTAGTTAACCCTTTCACCCCCTTTTGCCATTGTCACTAAGCGATCATTTTTCTGATCGCTGCATGTGTCGCTAGGTAGCTAGTTATTTTTTTAGGTTCACCGCCAGGTTTTTATAGCGCTAGGTACCCCGATATACTACCCAATAATGGTTTTAACCCCCTGATTGCCGCTAGTTAACCCTTTCACCCCCTTTTGCCAGTGTCACTAAGCGATCATTTTTCTGATCGCTGCATCAGTGTCGCTAGTGTCGCTAGGTAGCTAGTTATTTTTTTAGGTTCACCGCAAGGTTTTTATAGCGCTAGGTACCCCGATATACTACCCAATAATGGTTTTAACCCCCTGATTGCTGCTAGTTAACCCTTTCACCCCCTTTCACCAGCGATCACAGTATAAGTGTCACTGGTGACGCTGGTTAGCCAGTTAGTTATTTAGGTTCCCCGTCAGGTTTTTATATAGCGCCAGGGACCCCCATATACTACCTAATAAAAATTTGAACCCCCTGATTGCCCCTAGTTAACCCTTTCAGCACTGATCACCGTATAAGTGTTACGGGTGACTCTGGTTAGTTTGTTTTTTATAGCATCAGGGCACCCACCATTTATTACCCAATAAAGGTTTAACCCCCGATCACCCAGCGGGTGATATCAATTAGGTTTTAGGGTCAGGGTCTGCGTCGCCCCAGGCAGCGCTAGGTTAGTGCCAGTACCGCTAACACCCACACGCAAAGCATACACCTCCCGTAGTGCTATAGAATCTGAACAGATCAATATCTGATCTGATCAGATCTATACTAGCGTCCCCAGCAGTTTAGGGTTCCAAAAAAACGCATTGTTAGCGGGATCAGCCCAGATACCTGCTAGCACCTGCGTTTTGCCCCTCTGCCCAGCCCACCCAAGTGCAGTATCGATCGATCACTGTCACTTACAAAACACTAAACACATAACTGCAGCGATCGCAGAGTCAGGCCTGATCCCTGCCATCGCTAACAGGTTTTTTGGTAGCATTTTATATTCCGGAAGGCAGTGCTTGGTTTTCGGGGTCCCGTACGTGGCTAGGCTCCCAAAAAGTCCCCCACATGTGGTATCCCCGTACTCGGGAGAAGCAGCAGAATTTATTTTGGGGTGTAATTTGACTTCTGCCCATAGCATGTGTGAGCAATATATCATTTAGTGACAACTTTGTGCAAAAAAAAAAAAGTTTGTAATCTTCCCGCAACTTTTGGCAAAATATAAAATATTCCATGGACTCAACATGCCTCTCAGTAAATAGCTTGGGGTGTCTACTTTCCAAAATGGGGTCATTTGGGGGGGTTTTGTGCTATTTTGGCATTTTATGGCCTTCGAAACTGTGATAGGTAGTGAGGAGTTAAATCAAAAATTTGCACCCTTAGAAATCCTGAAGGTGGTGATTGGTTTTCGGGGTCCCGTACGCGACTAGACTCCCAAAAAGTCCCACACATGTGGTATCCCCGTACTCAGGAGAAGCAGCAGAATGTATTTTGGGGTGTCATTTCACATATGCCCATAGCATGTGTGAGCAATATATCATTTAGTGACAACTTTGTGCAAAAAAAAAAAAGTTTGTAATATTCCCGCAACTTGTGGCAAAATATAAAATATTCCATGGACTCAACATGCATCTCAGTAATTAGCTTGGGGTGTCTACTTTCCAAAATGGGGTCATTTTGGGGGGTTTTGTGCTATTTTGGCATTTTATGGCCTTCGAAACTGTGATAGGTAGTGAGGAGTTAAATCAAAAATTTGCACCCTTAGAAATCCTGAAGGTGGTGATTGGTTTTCGGGGTGCCGTGCGCGACTAGACTCCCAAAAAGTCCCACACATGTGGTATCCCCATACTCGGGAGAAGTAGCGGAATATATTTTGGGGTGCAATTCCACATATAACCATGGCATGTGTGAGCAATATATCATTTAGTGACAACTTTTTGTAAAAAAATATATTTTTTTTTTTTTTTGTCATTATTCAATCCCTTAGGACAAAAAAAATAAATATTCAATGGGCTCAACATACCCATCAGCAATTTCCTTGGGGTGTCTACTTTCCAAAATGGGGTCATTTGGGGGGGATTTGTACTGCCCTGCCATTTTAGCACCTCAAGAAATGAGATAGGCAGTCATAAATTAAAAGCTGTGTAAATTCCAGAAAATGTACTCTAGTTTGTAGACGCTATAACTTTTGCGCAAACCAAAAAATATACGCTTATTGACATTTTTTTTACTAAAGACATGTGGCTGAATAGATTTTGCCATCAATGTATGACTAAAATTTAGTTTATTCGATTTTGCTTATAACAAAAAGAAGAAAATATCTTTTTTTTTCAAAATTTTCGCTCTTTTTCCATTTATATCGCAAAAAAAAAAAATCGCAGAGGCAATCAAATACCATCAAAAGAAAGCTCTATTTGTGGGAAGAAAAGGACGCAAATTTCGTTTGGGTGCAATATTGCATGACCGCGCAATTACCAGTTAAAGCAGCGCAGTGCGAAAGTGGAAAAAGACCTCTGGTCCTTAAGGTGTTTATTGGTCCGAGGCTGAAGTGGTTAATAGAATAGAAGGGACATGTTTAGAAATATAAAAAAAAAATGAATATGCACTTTGCTTTGGGGTGTCTGTTTTGTGACCATATAAACCCCAGTCCGTCACAAAAACGTTATGGGCCATTCGCACTAAATTGGAGTGGCGCATCATGGCCCATAATTCACTGTGGCATTGCAGTGCATTGCTGGCTGATGATTGGCCAGGAATGCACTATGACCTGCATGCTTGGCCAATCCCTGTACAGCGAGCTGTAATTGGCCAAAGCCAGGGTTGCTTTGGCCAATTATGGCTCAGGGAGTTTAGTACACGCTCCACACTATAAAAGGCCACCTGGAAGTAGGCCTTGTGTAGTGTGTTCCGGGGCGTGCTGATAGAGAGAGAGAGATAGACAGTGTCATTTCATTTCATTTGAGTTAGATAGAGCAGACAGGAGGCGAGTCAATTAGCTGCAGTGAGTGTAATGTGTATATATACATCCTAGGTGTTGTATGTATGTATGTGTGTGTGTGTGTGTGTGTTTGTGTGTGTGTGTGTGTGTGTGTATATATATATATATATATATATATATATATATATACACTGTAATCAGTTTAGCTAGATTCGTTCCAGTATACTGTGTCCTTTGCACAGTGTGCACTTAAATCTACCCCAATTGCTGGTGTTCTTCTGATCCTTACCACAAGCAGGTAGCTGCAATAATTACAGTTGGTGTACTGTGTACTCTGCACAGTGTGCACCTAAAGCTACCCCAATTCCTGGCGTTCTTCTGATCCTATACCGCAGGCAGCTGCAGTAATTACAGTTGGTGTACTGTTTACTCTGCACAGTGTGCACCTAAAGCTACCCAAATTGCTGGTGTTCTTCCTTTTTTTTCTTATCAGATTTTTATTAATTTTTAAAAGAAAATAAATTAGCTCACATAGTACAACAATTCCAATTTCATTATTTACATATTCCATACCTTCCCCTCCCTAAAAAAAAAATTAAATAAATAAATAAATACATTTATTCCTCTTTTCCTTTCCTGTCCTCCCCCCCCCTCGGACCCCGTCCCATCCCATCCGCCTCCCCCAGGAAGTCACATTATTCAATCTCTATTGAATAGAGTTCCCATTTTCTCGATTTTTCCCTAAATTCCTCCTCCTGTATTGTGTCATCTACACAGTGTGCACCTAAAGCTACCCAAATTGCTGGTGTTCATTTTTTTGTTATCAGATTTTTATAAATTTTTAAAATAAATTAGCTCACATAGTACAACAATTCCAATTTCATTATTTACATATTCCATACCTTCCCCTCCCTAAAAGAATTAAATAAATAAATTTTATTCCTTTCTTCCTTTCCTGTCCCCCCCCCCCTCGCACCCCGTCCCCCCCCCCCCCTCGCACCCCGTCCCATCCCATACGCCTCCCCCAGGAAGTTACATTATTCAATCTCTATTGAATAGAGCTCCCATTTTCTAAATTTTTCCCTAAATTCCTCCTCCTGTATTGTGTCATCTACACAGTATGCACCTAAAGCTACCCCAATTGCTGGTGTTCTTCTGATCCTATACTGCAGGCAGCTGCAGTAATTACAGTTGGTGTACTGTGTACTCTGCACAGTGTGCACTTAAAGCTACCCCAATTGCTGGTGTTCTTCTGATCCTATACCGCAAGCAGCTGCAGTAATTACAGTTGGTGTACTCTGCACATGTGTGCACATAAAGCTACCTGAAGACAATTGCTGCTGTTCTCATACTAATAATACTACAGGCAGGCAGTTGATTCTGCTAGCTGCAGTATAATCAGTATATACATCCCAGCTTTGTGCAGCTACATCTTCCTGCAGGCCATTAGTATGTCTGGAAGGCCAACAAGGAGATGCAGACAGTCACAAGCCAATAAATGAGGGCAAGCAGGCTCTGTGTCTAGAGGCAACAGTGCTGGTCGTGGACACGGTGCATCCTCATCAGCACGCGGCCATTGGACATGGTTGTCCTTTTTTTCGGCAGCTGGCCGTGTTGAGCTGCAACATGCCGAAGACTAGGTAGAGTGGATGACCAAGCCGTCCTCATCCTCATCATCCTCTCTCGCCCAGGCTCAGGGTACTTTGGTAAAGCAGCTGCTAACATGAGCCCAGAGAGAGGGGGTGCCCAAGAAGGACAGAAATCTGGCAGTCATGTTCCCCCAGGTGCAGCATACTGCCAGGTTTTGCTCCAGTGATGAGGAGGGAGGGGATGATGAGGTTAGTGACTTCACGTGGGTGCCTGATAGGTGAGAGGAGGAGGAGAAGGAGGCACATCTCCAATGAGGCAGGATGCCCTCCAGGGGCCAGCTTAAGGGCAGCACACTGACTGCATCACACCACAGAGCTGTGTAGGGTGCTGCCTCTGCAAACATGAGCCGCTTGGGCACCACATGCTTGACCAGACATATGTTGACCTGCCATGCAGTTCATTGGCAAGCGTACCTAAAAGACCCACACCGAAGAACAAAGCGGACCTCTCCTTGCTCCTGATCAGCTGGGATCTCCAACCCCACTATACCTTCAGTCCTCTCTGAAACCTGCACTGAGAGGAATTAAGGTGTAGAATTAGGTGTGTCACAGCCAAGTACTTGCGGGCAATCTGCTATCAGTACACAGACGTCCGATTGTACCAGGTAAATTTCCCTGCCCTGGCTGCTGCACCGCCGAAATAAGTTCACTCCCAGCCATCCACATGCCCAGCGGTTGAATGCAAGCTTGCCTAAATTGCTAGCACTTCAACTTCTGCCTTTTCAGTTGGTAGAATCTGCCCCCTTCCGCGAGTTTGTGGAATGTGCGGTAACTCAGTGGCAGGTTCCCAAACGCCACTTTTCCACACAGGAGACAATTTGGCTCTCTGACGGCATGTGGAAGGCAATATCTTGGCCTCTCTGAACAGGGTGGTCAGTGGTGAGGTGCATATTACCGCTGACTCATGGTCCAGCAGGCATTGAGTGACTCTGCTGGCAGCAGGGAAGAATGCAGGACAAGGTGCAGTAGTGTTGGAGGTTATTCCGCCACCACGCCTCCAAAATGCTACTACTGGTGATTCTACCACACCTCTCTCCTCCACCCCCTCCTCTTCTTCTTCCTCCATGGCCTCTTCCTGTGCTTTGTCCTCAGAACCAGCAGTACTCCGTAGGCGTTCAAGGGGCTATGCAAGTACGCAGGCAAAAAAATGCCATGCAGTGCTTGTGCTGGTGTGCTTGGGGGACAGGAGCCACACTGGGGCAGAGATTCTGTCAGCTCTGCAGGGGCCGGCTGAGAGGTGGTTCACACCATGCCAGCTTAAGCCAGGAATGGTGGTTTGCGACAATGGCACCAACCTCCTCTCTGCCCTCCGACAGGGACAACTGACCCATGGGCCCTGTTTAGCTCATGTCCTTAACTTGGTGGTGCAGTGGTTTTTGGGCAGGTACCCGGGGTACAGGATGTCATGAGGCAGGCCAGGAAAATCTATGTGCATTTCTACCGGTCATATAATGCCAGTGCTCGGCTGGCTGACCTTAAATAGGAATTTAACCTACCCAAGGACCGCCTAATCTGTGACATAGTGGAACGCAACTTTGGCCATGCTGCAGTACCTGCACACACTGCAGAGGGCCATCAATGAGTACCTGTGTGACTATGGCACCAGGACAGGGTGTCAGGGCTGGCTTAGCCCTTCCTTCTCTGGGCTGACTTATCAGCTGTCGGCTAATTGCCAGCTCTCATCTCTCTCCACAGTTACCCAGATCCTGCTCGTCTAACCGGTCTACTTAAAGCCATCCAGCTCACTTCATCTCTGCCTTCACCTTGGTCACATCACAAGAAACCATCTGCTGCATTCCTGTTTAAAGACGGGCTTGCTGACATCCCTTCTGGCTCCTTATCCTGCATGCTGTTCCTCTACTTGGATCCCTGTCTTCTGGCCTGGCTGATTACCCGATTTGGTTACTGAACTCTGGCCTGGCTGACTACTCGATCCGGTTACTGGACTCTGGCTATGCTTTGACCTTGCTTACTCTTTTTACCTTTTTATTTTTTATTGATAAACAAGTGTGATTTAATTGTACTTCTGTCTCAGTCTGGTTCATGGTTTCTGACAGTAGGTGAAGGCCATGAATTCAGAAGATACAGTCAATCCACTTGTGGTTAATATTTTTTCCAGATTAGATGAGCAATATCACTGCATGGATCAGTTTGCCATAGCGTTACAAACACTCCTGAGTCGCACCGCTCACCTAGAATCCCCCACTGTGGCTGCTCCGGTACAACCTGAGTTGCAGGCCATCCCTGCTGCTGCGCCAGTCTCTGTGCAGGCACCCGCCTCGAGTATTACCTCTATAAGAGGTATGTCTGGGTCCGCTACACTTCCCCAGCAATTTGGGGGTGATCCAATTCAATGCAGAGGGTTTCTCAACCAGGTTGAAATTTACGTTGAGATGCTGCCCCAGGCATTTCCCACGGACAGAAGCAAAGTAGGTTTTGTGATGGCTTTGATTTCTGAGAGAGCCTTAGCCTCGGCAAACCCTCTATGAGAGATGCAAAAACCTGTTGTCTTGAGTTACCCTGTTTTTATGGCCTCCTTTAAAAGGGTATTTGATGTTCCCGCACGCTCTGCTTCTGCTGCCAAGTACCTCATGTCCATCAAATGGAGTGCGAGAACTGTTGCCGACTACGCCATTGAATTCCATACTCTAGCAGCAGAGCTTTCTTGGAAGAAGGAGGCACTCGTGGCTGCTTTTTCTCATGGTCTTTCGGATTCCATCAAGGATGAGATAGCAGCCCGAGATATACCCACTGAGCTGGAGAGCTTGATCTCGTTTCCCATCCTCATTGACTCCAGACTCAGAGAAAGACTTTCTTTGAAAGAGCAATTGCAGAAGCCTCCTGAGAGATTGTGCCTTTATTGTGGCCAGGCAGGTCACTTTTTGAAGTCTTGTCTTACCCGTCCAAGGAACACCCAAGCCTTGAGGCCCTGTCATGGACAGACCTTAGGTGGCCTTGTTTTGTCCCCAGTTATCCAGAAGAATATGTTTCGGTCACCCTTTCCTGGGCTGAGTCGTTCATCGAGATACAGGCTTTAATCGACTATGGGGTTGCAGTTCATTGATGCTGCCTTTGTATAGCAGCACTCGATTCCTCTGCAGCTGCGTGACATTCCACTTGCCATTAAGGCTCTTGACGGGAAACCTCTACAGCCTGCCCATGTGACTCATGAGACGGTTCCGTTTTCCATGGCCGTAGGTGTTCTTCACCATGAGATTATCCAATTCTAAGTTATTTCCTCACCCAGGTTTCCACTGGTTATTGGTTATTCTTGGTTAGAGAGGCACAACCCCTCTTTTGATTGGCTCCGTGCTGAGGTTCTCTCCTGGTCACCACAATGCAGTGAGACATGCTTCCTGAAGGTATCCAAGGTCCTGTGCACCTCTTCACTCTCCTCACTGCTGGAGGAGTACCGTGATTTTAGCGATGTCTTTGACAAAGGTCAAGCTGTTAGCTTGCCTCCACACCGGTCTTATGATTGCACAATTGACCTTCAACCTGGTGCCATACCCCCTTGTGGCCGGGTTTACCCTTTGTCGGTCTTGGAGGATAAGGCCATGGAAGAGTATGTTGCAGACGCACTTTCTCGAGGATTCATCCACAAATCCTTGTCTCCTGCTGGTGCTGGATTCTTCTTTGTGAAGAAGAAGAGCGGTAATCTGAGACCATGTATTGATTATAGGGGTCTCAATCATGTCACCATTAAGAATGCCTACCTGAGTCCCTTGACTACAGAGTTATTTGACCTCCTCAAGGGAGCAACGGTTTTCACAAAGCTTGATTTGAGAGGGGCATACAATCTCCTGCAGATTAACCAGTTCCTGACCGGCGCACGCCGATGTACGTCGGCAGAATGGCACGGGCAGGCATATTGGCGTACAGGTACGTCCAATCTTCATTGCCGCCCTGCCATCACGAGCGCGCCACCGGTGGCGTGCTCGTGTGCCGGTCGGGACCCCCGTGAGTCCGGTCACTGGTTCCGTGGACTCGATCGCCGCGGGCATACCCGCGATCGTCTCACGGGACGGCTGAATGGAGGAAATGCCATGTAAACAGCATTTCCCCATTCTGCCTAGCAACTAGTGACGCTGATCTGTCTCCATGTGATTGGAGCAGAGATCAGTGTTCACTAAATGAAAGCCCAGCCCCCACACAATTAGTAACACACCCCTAGGAACACTTAAACCCTACACTGCCACCCACTGGTTAACCCCTTCACTGCCAGTGTCATTTACACAGGAATCATTGCATTTATATAGCAGTGATTGATGTATAACTGACAATGGTCCCAAAAATGTGTCAAAAATGTCCGATGTGTCCGCCGCAATGTCGCAGTCACAATAAAAATTGCTGATCGCCACCATTACTAGTAAAAAAATAAATAATAAAAAATTATTTAAAAAAATTGTCGCTCTATTTTTGTTTATAGCGCAAAAAATAAAAACCACAGGGGTGATCAAATACCACCAAAAGAAAGCTCTATTTGTGGGAAAAAAAGGACATCCATTTTGTTTGGGAGCCACGTCGCACGACCATGCAATTGTCAGTTAAAGCGACGCAGTGCCGAATTGCTAAAAGTGGTCTGGTCTTTGACCAGCAAAATGGTCCGGTCTGCAAGTGGTTAAGGAGGGCGACAAGTGGAAAACTGCGTTTAATACCAGAACAGGCCATTATGAGTGCCTGGTAATGCCTTTTGGCCTTTGTAACGCCCCAGCAGTTTTCCAGGAATTTATTAACGATGTCCTCCGAGATTTGTTGCAGTTATGTGTGGTGGTTTATCTCGATGATATCATCCTCATATTTTCCAAGTCCCTGGGGAGCCACCGCACAGATGTCTGCCGCGTGCTTCAGAAACGAAGAGAGAACAATCTCTATTGTAAACTGGAGAAGTGCGAGTTCCATCGTGAACAGGTAATATTCCTGTCATTTTCACTGTTGGTTTTTCGGCAGTCCTACAGTGGCCTCGACCCCTGGGTTTACGTCCTCTGCAGCGTTTCCTACGCTTTGCCAACTAGCCCCTGACTGATATGACCAGAAAGGACAGTAACCCACAGAGTTATTCCTACTGACCATAAGAATCTTACATTCTTGTCTGAGGCTATGCGACTCTCTCCCAGAAGGGCGCAATGGGCTCTTTTCCTGTCAAGCTTTAATTACATTGTCTCAGTACCTGGTACTAAGAATGTAAGGGCTGATGCCTTGTCGCGACAATTTTCCTCCACTTCCAAGTCAGAGTCAGTTTCGGTTCCTATGATTCCTCCTGATCGTATCTTGGCTACGGTTCGCACCAGTCTTACTTTTCCTTTGGGTGACAATTCTTGCTGTTCAGGTCCATGCTCCTCCTGATAAACCTTGTGACCGCTGCTTTGCCCCTGAGAGTCTCCATACTGCTGTGCTCCAGACTTATCATTCTCCCAATGCAGCTGGCCATCCTGGGAAGTATCAACTAATTTGGGCCATTTCCCAACAATTCTGGTGGCCTAGTCTACGAACTGATGTAACTGCCTTCGTAGCTGCCTCTTCCGTGCGTGCTCAGTGTAAGACTCCACGACACCTTCCAGTGGGCCTCCTACAACCCATACCCAATGGAGAGAGGCCCTGGACTCACTGGTCTATGGATTTCATTGTGGAGTTGCCCAACTCCCAAGGCAACACTGTTATCCTTATGGTGGTTGACAGATTCTCAAAGATGTGTCATTGTATTCCACTTAAGAAGTTGCCTACTTCTAAGGAACTGGCTTCCATTTTTGTTCTGGAGATCTTTCGCTTACATGGGCTACCCAAGGTGATTGTCTCGGACAAGGGCAGTCAGTTTGTCTCTCGGTTCTGGCAAGCCTTTTGTGCACAGTTGGGAATTCAGCTTGCTTTCTCTTCTGTGTATCACCCACAGTGTAATGGGGCCGCAGAGCGAGCCAATCAGTCCTTGGAGCAATTCCTATGTTGCTATATTTTTGACCACCATAACAACTGGTCAGACCTATTACCATGGACAGAGTTTGCTCATAACAGTGCCTTGAATTCTGCCTCCCGATTGTCTCCATTTATGGCGAATTATGGTTTCCAACCTTCCATCTTGCCTGACTTGTTTGTTCCGCAGAGTATTCCTGCGTTAGAGGAGCATCTCTGTGGTCTTTGTTCCACTTGGGTACAAGTCCAAGAGGCTTTGCATCATGCTAATGATAGGTACAGACTCCATGCTGACCGCAGACGCCTGCCTGCGCCTTCCTACCAGGTTGGGGACAGGGGGTCTGGCTGTCATCTCGCAACCTCTGACTTCGTGTCCCCTCACTGAAGTTTGCACCCTTATTTATTGGGCCTTTCCGTACCCTTTGCAGGATTAACCCAGTATCTTACACGTTGGACCTTCCTCCTAGTATGCGCATCTCAAATGTGTGTCATGTCTCCTTATTGAAACCGTTGGTCTGCAACCGATTTACCACCTTGGTGCCACGTCCTCACCCTATACATGACATATGTAGTACATAAGCCCAGTAACCTGATAACCTTTTACCATAACCTGTACCCTCCAACCCTTTAAACAAATTACTCTACTAAAGGTAGGGAGTAAATGGCCAGCCGGCCTTTTAGTAACAAAATATAAAGTTAAATAAATAACATTTAAACTTAACCGTTAACTTCAAAATCTTTCAAATGGGTCATGTGTAGGGGAAACCACAAACCAACTGGTCACTGTGAACAACTTCTTTGAACTTTGAACTCTTGCCTCCAGTCGTACACCCCTGACTCAGAGGCGGTACAAAACCATCACAGTGACCTACCCTGCCTGCAGTACCCAGCAATACCCTGCCAATACTCTGCAGTACCCAGCAATACCCTGCCAATACTCTGCAATACCCCAATACTCTAGCAAAACTCTGCAGTACCCCAATACTCTGCAGTACCCCAATACTCTAGCAATACTCTACAGTACCCCAATACTCTATCAATACTCTGCAATACCCCAATACTCTAGCAATACCCCTAATACTCTAGCAATACCCTGCCAATACTCTAGCAATACTCTGGCGATACTCTGGCGATACTCTGCGATACCCTGCCAATACTCTGCGATACCCTGCGAATACTCAGCAATACTCAGCAATACCCTGCCTGCCAATACTCAGCAATACCCTGCCTGCCAATACCCTGCCTGCCAATACTCAGCAATACCCTGCCTGCCAATACTCTGCAATACCCAGCCATACTCTGTGATACCCAGCCGTGCCCAGCCGTACTCAGCCGTGCCCAGCCATACTCAGCCGTGCCCAGCCATACTCAGCCAATATTACAGTGGAGGAGATTGTGGATATTACAGTGGGGACTATATGGTGGTGGAATTTCACAGGTTTTTGCAAATTAAATTATTATTTGCTGATTCGAAAAACGATCCGATCCATGACTCTGATCCGAGGAACGATCTGATCCATGAGTTTTTTGATCCGTTGCACCCCTAATAACCACCCCCATCCCATGAATGGGTATGACATGTTCCATACATGTACCTCTCTCTTCTCTTCCAGAGACCCAAAAAACTGCTTCGACTTAAGAAACCGTTTGCTTTTCCTTCACTTAAACCATAAAAGGTGCGGGTGGGTGGGAATGGCTTCCTCCACCGCACTAGACTGACATCACTTCCCTTTCCCCTTTACATTTTGCCTGAGCGCCGCCCAGCCCCTACAGCCACTCCCCTTTTCTTAAAGCACCGACGATCACTCTTAAGGCAGCAACTGGCAGTCCAGCACTGTCATGCCATCCCTGCACTCATTTCTTTTATATTCTTAGCTCCAGGACTCTCTGTTTGAGAACCATGAGGAGTATGAGGTACAATCCATTGCTGCCTCCCGTAGGTTCCATTGGCACATACAGTACCTGGTGTATTGGAAAGGGTATGGTCCAGAGGAACGCTCCTGGGTTTCATCCTCGGACATACATTCCTCTTCCCTCCTCCGTGATTCCCATAGATGTTTTCCCCTCAAGCTTGGTCGCCCTCTGCAGGAGAGGGGTCATTGAAGAGGGGGTACTGTCAGGGCTGGTTTAGCCCTTCCTTCTCTGGCCTGGCTGCTCAGCTGTTGGCTAATTGCCAGCTCTCATCTCTCTCCACAGTTGCCCAGCTGTTCCTGATCCTGCTCATCTGACCTGCCTACTTAAAGCCATCCAGCTCACTTCATCTCTGCCTTCGCCTTGGTCACATCACAAGAAACCCTCTCCGGCATTCCTGTTTAAAGACTGGCTTGCTGAAATCCCTTCTGGCTCTTTGTCCTGCTTGCTTGCTGTATTTTGTACAGTAGTAGTGCAATTATGAAAAAGTGAACATTATCACAGTAGGGATGCAATGTGCTGGTGGACAACTACAGCTGCAAGCATCTAAAGTGTCCATATGTACAATAGGTATACAATATACAAAACTGTACAGGTGGACCAAAACATAGCAGCTGTCCAATCGCATTCTTGTAAAGACATTATTATAATAAAGATACGAGCACTCTGTACACATGAACAACAACCAGCAAACACTGTCCATATACACAATATTGTGCTAAACCATGGGTGTTCACCCTGTGGCCCTCCAGCTGCTGCAAAACTACAAGTCCCATCATGCCCCTGCCTTTGGAAGTTCTGTTTTTAACTGTCAGTAGCTTGCAATGCCTCATGGGACTTGTAGTTCTGCAACAGCTGGAGGGCCAAAGGGTGAACACCCATGTGCTAAAGTGAAAATATATCCAAAACAAAAATAAATATAGCCAAAACATTGCCTACAACTGCTGTGCAATGTTGTAATGTTTACATGTGTACAATAAGGATCCATTGACATAGGTTGTTTTTAAATCTGTTCCAGAGAAGTGTCCATTTGCTACACTGTACACATGGGCAAAATGATTGCAGGTGTTAAATTAGAAGTGCAGTTGGACAAGGGCCTAAAATGTCTGGTTTGCACTAGACTACGGTACAGATGGACAAGAAAACAATAGGTCTTCAAACCCGTTCCAGAGAAGTGTCCATTTGTACAATCAGTAGAGCTAGCTGAGTGCTAGACTCTACACATGGACAAGAACACTATAGGCGTTAAATCCACTTTGCACAAGTGCACTGAAAGTGCACTTGGAAGTGCAGTTAGTTGTTCTAGATCTGAAATGAGGGGAAGCTCTGCTGATTTTAACAACCAATCATATGCAAGGTAAAATGCTGTTTTTTTTATTGTCCTTGCATGTCCCCCTCAGATCTACAGCAACTGCACTTCCAAGCGCACTTGCAGTGCAAAGTAGATTTTCCTTTAGTAAATAATCCCCTATAGGTATATAAAACAAAAGTTGCATGTGCAAAAAAGAACCAGGGTATGCATGAAAAACAAGCTAAACGTCTAAACCCATTCAAAATGTAGATAATTGCTCAAGGATCTCTGAAATTCTGCGTGGAAAAGAATTCAGGGTAGTGCGAACATTCTCAATGTCAGCATGTAATGACTTTAAATCTGCAATAATTCGGTTCGCTGATGTACTACTGTCAAAAGTTGAGCTGCTTGAAGTAGATGATCGAACAGCTATAAAAAAAACACCTTATTAAATATAAATTTTGAAAATAACTTTCAAAAATACAGCTCATTTAAACAAAAAAAATAAAAAAATAAAAATATAATTTACCTAAAGTGGACACATGGCTGCTCTCATCTTCAACAGGCGTCAGTACGATTACAGTTGTGTCTGTTGCCATGTCAGTCTGTGCACTTGTCTGCTCCACATCCTGATGTTCTATTTCCACCTCTCCATGTTTCTTTTTTCGGCTTCCTATTAAATGCAAAATATATATATATATACTTTTAGGTGCAAGTCAAGCATTGCAATACCATTGTTACATTTTCAAACATAAAGTCAAACAACCTACTTTGTAAAGTCAAGCAACCTACTGCAATTCCCAAGCAAAATGAGTGAAAGCAGACGTGCACATAAAGATTGCATATACAGAACATAACACTCAGAAAAGATGTAATAAGCATACAAGAACATAATAAATACATGCACACCGAAAATAAAGTACTTACTTTTGTCGATTATTTTGTTGATCTTTCTAAGCTGACTTTCTTCTCTTAATTTCAGGTCAGACCATCGCTTTCTTAACTGGTCTTTTGTGCGTTCACTGCCATGCATTTGCGTAAAACATGTTGCACCTTCTCTAATATTGCATCTTTGTGTATGTTCATGTTGCTGTATACATGCTCACGACAATCATAATCCTTCTTCTGCAGTATATTCAGTCCACCATCTCCTCGAAAGTCATGTTGCTGGCTTTCGTCCTTCTCCTTCTGGTGACTGCACTTACTGGCCGACTTCCCTTCACAATCTCCTCTCTTTGCACTATCTGGGGCCCTGCATCTGGAGAATCTGCCATGTGCTCTGCCATGATGTCTGCAACTGTGCACTGTATTAAAGAAGAGGTGTGGCCTGTACATGATACATCGCATGTGATAATACCAACGTCCGCGGTTTCATGACGTCACGTATGAAAGAATATTCGAGTAATATTCGTTTGATAGACGATAATACAAACGGAGATACCTGAGGTAAGTTTGATCTGGGGACTATACTTTGATTATTTAATGTGCCCGTGGATGTGTGTGTGATTGATGTAAATACCTTTTATTGTGGTATTGTATTATTGCTACACTACAATTATTGTATTATTGTATTGTATTATTGCTACACTTCAATTATTGTAGCTATCATGTTAATTCAGGCCTGGATGTTCTAAATGGCCATTTGTCCAATTCTACACATGTATTATAAAGCTTTAAACATGTAATATAGATATATAATTATTTCATGTTTTTTTTTTTTATTTAAAGGACAATGGCTTTTAAATTCACATCTCCCGATTTCCTACCCCAATTTATTGAGAAATACATAGAATTATCCTGCTTATGGGATGTGAGATCAAGAGAATATTCCAATCGCTATAAAATATATAATATATATAACATATGATGAAGCTATAAAAGAACTCAAAGAGTTATGCAAAGCAGTTTGTAGTCAACCCACAGAAGACTATGTGAAGAACAAAATTGCGAACTTGCACACCGTGTTTAAGAAGGAGTATAAAAAGATACAAGCCTCCAAAAAATCTGGTGCAGGAGCTGAGGATGTGTATGTGCCACGTTTGTGGTACTTCAAAGACCTCATGTTCTTAGCCGATTCAGATGATCCCAGAAAGTCCCATTGTACTCTGGAAGCAAGTGGCCCATCAGACTCCGGTGCATTATCTGAAACGGAGGATATATCCCAAACACAGACACAGGTAAATATATGTTGTGTCATATGTTATATTCTTTATTTAAACAACTGGCAATAGAGTAGTGAAGAAGTTGTGCACTACTGTACTTTTTTGCATGAATATTTTTAAACTGAAAGGCTAACCAAAACGTCTTCCACCGTCCCCAATCCATATTATATAAAGCTAGATACAATCCTGCCATGCAACTGCCCCCCTGCCTACAAAATAATCAGTATAATTTTGTTGATTCTGACGTGCACTGGCAGTTGGTAAGCTAGGCCTTGCAGGAGCTAAATTTTGCAAACCAGTACTGTCGTTTCGCCAGTCACCTGGTACAATTTGTGCCACTGGTAATGTCTTCCATATCAACTGCAGATGTTGGCATGTATGATACTGTTGTGCATCGTACAAAATTGTGTAGCATACAGCAGCACTCCACAATAATGTCCACTTTTTCCACTGCTACATTCATAGCAGTGTGGAAGATTCTGAATCTGCTGGCCATAATGCCGAATGCATTTTCAACCACCCGTCTTGCCCTAGACAGGCGATAATTGAATATCTTCTGTTGAGCTGTTAAATTACGTAAGGGATACGGTTTCAAAAGATGTTCATGCAAAGCAAATGCGTCATCCCCAATAAAGACGAAATTTAGTCCTTCCACAGTTTCACTTGAAGATGGAAGATGCAAAACACCTCCTTTCAGTCTGTTTAGGAATGCACTCCGCTGTATTACTCCTCCATCTGAGTTTCTACCATTTTTCCCTATGTCCAGGTATATGAATTCATATTTTGCATTGACGATCGCCATTAATATTATGCTAAAGAACCCTTTGTAGTTGTAATAGTAGGATCCTGAATTGGCTGGTGGGATGATCATTACATGTTTCCCATCTATTGCACCCCCACAATTCAGGAAATTCCACATATCCTGGAATTCTTTAGCAAGGTCTTTCCATTCCTGGGAATTTGTGGGAAACTGTTGGCAAAAAAGACATAGGAATATTTAGCATTCATGGTAATTGATTTATTAATTACTTTTTACATTATTTTCTATAGGATACTCCAAGCCCAGTACCAGAGCAGCCAGGGCCATCGGGTCTGAGTGCTCAGAGGGGAAAAAAAAGGAAGAATGCAGATTATGACACTTCCACTTTATTAAAGAATGCATCATCCATTATGGAACAAAAGGATGATGAGTGTGATGCTGTGGGTTATCTTGTTGCACACAAGCTACGCAGGATGACTATGCAACAGCGTGACTTGTTTAAACCTCTGCTGCATAAAATGATTGCCATTGGACTTAAGGGACATCTTACACCAAACACTGATGTTATAGGGTATCAGGGTTGTACATCACACCAACCTGTACCATCTGTCCCAAACTGGCAGATGTCCCAACAGCAAGGAAACACAAGCTGGCCAATGAACCAGGAACACCATCAAGGTCCTTGGTTTTGTGATCCACATTATACAAATTTGTGAATATAAAAATAAATTGTCTTTACTGTTCTTGTTGGAATTAAAATAGTTATTGTTAAATAATACTATTGTTAAATAAAAAATTTATTCTGTTTCAAAACGTCTCTTTTTTAAAATGGTGTACTTCTTGTTATGTATTTTCTTGGAAGAAATTGCATTTTTAGCCATTTTAGACACATTGTTGATTTTACATACCGTATATACTCGAGTATAGGCCGACCCGAATATAAGCCGAGGCCCCCAATTTACCCCCAAAAAAACTGGCAAACTTATTGACTCGTGTATAAGCCGAGGGTGAGACATGCCTGTCCATCCCTGTGTGTGTGTCCGTCCATCCCTGTGTGTCCGTCCATCCCTGTGTGTCCGTCCATCCCTGTGTGTCCGTCCATCCATCCCTGTGTGTGTGTGTGTCCATCCATCCATCCATCCCTGTGTGTGTGTGTCTCCATCCATCCATCCATCCATCCCTGTGTGTGTGTGTCTCCATCCATCCATCCATCCATCCCTGTGTGTGTGTGTCTCCATCCATCCATCCATCCCTGTGTGTGTGTGTATCCATCCATCCCTGTGTGTGTGTGTGTCTCCATCCATCCATCCATCCGTGTGTGTGTGTCTCCATCCGTGTGTGTGTGTGTGTGTGTGTGTGTGTGTGTGTGTGTGTGTGTGTGTGTGTGTGTGTGTCCAGCCTACCTGTGTCCCGAGCCTTTGTCCCGAGCCTCCGTGTCGTGCCTTGCCTTCGTCCCGTCCCGTCCCGTCCCGTCCCGTGCCGTGACGTGCCTTGCCTTGCCTTGCCTCCGTCCCGTGCCCTCTTCGTCGGCGGCCATTGTAAAATTCAAAAGCCGCGCCTCCTCCTTCGCCTGTGATAGGCGGAACACTGAATTTCCCAGCAGCCTGTGTTCCGCCTATCACGGACGTCGTATCATCCTCGTCCGTAGTACGAGGATGAGACGATGCCCGTGATAGGCGGAACACAGGCTGCTGGGAAATTCAGTGTTCCGCCTATCACAGGCGAAGGCGGAGCCGGAGGCGCGGCTTTTGAATCATAGAATGGCCGCTGTCTGTCTGCTCGACACGCTGATTGAGCGGGCAGACAGCGATGACTCGAGTATAAGCCGAGGGGGGCACTTTCAGCCTCAAAAAAGAGGCTGAAAATCTCGGCTTATACTCGAGTATATACGGTATTTAAACTTTGTTTCATTTGTAGTCATGTAATAGAACTCTGACAGTTCACCATGTTTTCTTACCTTTAAATACTGTGGTTGGAGCACTTTTATTATGGCCTCACATGTCTCCGGTATAATTCGACCTAATGATTGGGCAGAAATTCCAGTTGTAAACTTCATGTCCTCAAAAGACCTGCCTGTAGCCAAGAAACGGAGGGTTGCCATGAGCCTCTCCTCTGCGCTGACAGCCTTTCTCATACAGGAGTCTTGTTTGGTGATATGTGGCTGCACATGCGATAACAGCATCTCAAATGACTTCTGTGTCATCCGTAAATAATTTCGATAATCCTCAGGATTATTTTCCCTCAGGTTTGTCAATAGATTTACATGTGAGAATTTCTCACGCTGCAGGAGCCAGTTTTTTGTCCACACTCTGCTCTTCCTTCTGTTTCTTCTTTTTTTCTTCTCTTCCTCCAAGGCTATTATTGCAATTACCATGGCTGCCATTTTCTGCTTTCTATTGTACCTCTTGAATGGCATTTTCTCAGAATGTATGAATGTGCAATGCGCGAAACGACCGCTCGTTTTGTACTCGGCGTGACCCGATTTTGTACAGTAGGGGGTGTGGTTAAAAAGTTACTAAATATTACATCACTTCCTCTATTGTCAAGAAAACATAGTGTTTTAACGTACGATTTTCGTACTTAATTGATGGCACATTCGCATGTTGTTGTGAGTGCGGCTTTCGTTTATCGCTCGACGGGGCGTTCAAAATTCGCATCGTGTATGGCCTGCATTAGAGTCAGTTACCTCAGGATTTTTTGTTGTTTTGTGAGGGTATTGTGACTTGTCACCTGTCACCGAGCTTGCCTCAACCTGCTGTTGTTGATAGGCACATTTTCCTTTCAAAAAAATGTTAAGAATGCAATAAAATTTTTTATGGGAATGGTGTTACTGTTTACTAATGCCGCGTACACATGATCGGACTATCTGGCGCACAGCTAGACAATGTGTGGGCTACGGCTGACTTTTTCTTCCCAAAAGTCTGGCGGACTTAGAAAGAAGTTTTGACTCAAAATTATCCGCTGGACTCGGCAGTCCGGTGGACAATCCGCCCGTCTGTGTGCTAGTCCGCCGGACTTTTGAAATGAACGGATTTGCCCACACACAGAGTAAAGTCCATTCATTTTGAACGTGACTCTAGGTAGCCGGGACTAGCGAAGGAAGTGAATGTAGCCACCTCCATCAGTGAGATTGACACCTCGCTAGCCCCGTCACCTGGTATGGATTTAAAGGGGAACCCCCTACGCTGAAAGAACGGCGTGGGGGTCCCCCCAAAGGCCATAGCAGACCCTTATCCGAGCATGCAGCCCTGCTGGTCAGGAAAGGGGGTGGGGACGAGCGAGCACCCCCCTCCTGAGCCGTACCAGGCCATGTGCCCTCAACATGGGGGGGTGCTTTGGGGAAAGGGGGGGCCCTGCGGTGCTATAGGGTGCTATCTGAGTTTTATTCAGCCTCACTGAATAATCATCTTATCAATATTCACAAATTGACTCCTTTTTTTGGGACTATATATCTGGGACTATTCAGTTTTTCCATATATATATATATATATATATATATATATATATATATATATATATATATTGACACTTTTTTTATTACAATTTCATTATTGTTAATGATATTTGTTTTTTTGGGTTCTTCACGGATTTCTTTATTTAATATTTTTTTTATTTTTAAGCACAGCCTGTTTTCATTATTATACTTGTATATATCTCATAATTTTGAGCTGCAGCTGTTTATGTATATTTTTGTTCACATATACTAACTAGGGAGCGCGGTAATTCTTTTCTGTTCTTTGAGCAATCAAGAGTAGTCAAATAGGTTTCCAGGTCACAACAAGTTCAGACAAATCACACACACTAGCACAGAAACAAGGGGGGGGGGGGGGGGGGGGCTGATGATAATCCAGCAATTTGACAGTGTATGGGCTTGGCTTATATAGGGAAGTTTGAGGTCACTTTCTGTGTGCCTCCTGGGCATTTTCCCGCCTTTTTCCATCGGGTTGAGGCCACTTCCTGTGTGCTTCTTGGGCATTTTCCTGCCTTTTTCCATCAGGTCTTCTGCGTGGCTGCGGGTTGGCACACTGAGGCGTCTTTGGCACGGATTTTCTCTTGCGGCAACGCTTCATTGGTGCATGCGTAGTAAGCCGTGGACTCTTCCAAAAATGTAATCAATGCAGCTGGATATTAGCCTTATACGGTGAGACATGGACACCAAGCCAGACTGACCGAAGCTGAACGCCGGGTAGGGGACTCGGAGGACACACTGCGAGATCACTCTGCATCCCTCCGCACACTGTACACCAAAGTTAAAACCCTCAAAAATAGTGCAGAAGATACAGAAACTTCTGCCTGAGGGGTGGAGGGCTCAGACCCCATGGTCTACACAGAGCAACTTTTGCACTCTCTGCTACCACATGCGCAATTCTCGTCATTTTTTTTTCCTGCTGCCCGGGGGATCCCGGGAGCACCTCCACGCACGTTCTCCACCTTCTAAATTTCATAGACCAGGATCTGGTTCTCAGGGAAGCTAGGAAGATGAACATCATACGCCATGAAGGAGCACAACTCATGATGTTCCCCAACTACTCGGTTGATACCCAAAGACTCAGACGATCGCTTGACCAAGTTAAGCTCACCCTGCGGAATAAAAAGATTAAATATCGCATGCTTTTACCAGCTCGGCTGCGAGTGCAAGATGGTGAAACAGTCTGGTTCTTTATCTCCCCCTACGATGCTTCACAATGGCTGGAAACCCTGCCCAGAGGATGATCCTATATGTAAACTGACTCTTCGGGGCTTTTGTTCCTCCTAGAGTCTTTTGATTTGCTAAAGTTTCCCAAGAGTTAAGGTTGGGTCCCTCCTGCTCCATGGGTGCCATGCTAAGGGCCACAAGCTCGTACACTGACTGAGCCTGTGATCCTGAACTGAAGTTTACCTCTCGCATGGCTCCACAGACATCTCACAGAGCCCTAATAGCTCAGGAATGCATGGCGGAGAGAGGGGCACCACTTCTTTTATAACTAAGCAACCAGTTTAAGCTTGTACCCCTGCAACTAACCGGGAGAATTGCTGTTCTACAGGGACCACTTGTTCTTGATTTCAGGTCCAGCTGTTGCCGGGTGGAGGAGATGGGGTTTTTTATGGTGTATGACACTTCTCTTCAGGTTAAAAGTTTTATTTTTTTCCTTCACTTGCCTACTATCTTAACTGCAGCTATGTGGTTCTGCCCTCCTCCAACTAGGTGGCAGAAGGCAGTTACCCAAATGTAATGACATATCACCTTTTATTGAAATGCCCAATGTAATGCTAATATATACCTGTGCATCGCTACCCATGATCCGCTATCCCTGAGTGTGTTCTAAAACGCAATGATGGCTCCACTAACAATTTTATCTTGGAACATTCTGGTCTGAATTCCAAGATTAAAAGGTCACTGGTATTTAACTACATCAAAAAGTACATACCCCGAAATATGCATACTGCATATTTGGTGAGGAGCAGAACACTGACCTTCCGGAAACCCTGGGTGGGTTCATACTACCACTCCACCTACTCCGCATTTTCAAGGGGTGTAGGTGTTCTGGTCCACAAATTCCTCCAATTTAACCTGCTGGATCTCCATCTGGACCCAGAGAGGAGATATGTGGCTATTCATGCTATATGTGATAGACTCAAATTACTCATTGTTGGGCTGTACATACCCCCACCAGCCATGATGACTGTTCTACACAAACTGACCCCATTGATGGCTCTCTACCCTGGAGCGGGGGTTATACTAGCTGATGACTTTAACATGACCCCAAATCCCAGCATAGATAGATTTAATGCTGATTCAGCTCAGAATTCCCCCTTGTCACACTGGGCAGAGGTGTATAGCCTGCAGTATACGTGGTGATGGAAACACCCAAAGGATAAACAATATACCTGGCATTTGACAACATATGCCTCTTTTTCCTCTTTTTTTTTGGCTTAATACTTGCTGGTGGCTCTCTGCTCTCCCGCATCCAGGAGGTGGAGATCCTGTCTCATGGCATCTCAGATCATGCCCCAATGTTGGGGAGGCTCGGCACGGATTCTACACCCAGGTCTACCCTTTGGAGCTTGTCCAGATGAGTGGGTGGCCCCTGAGCTGTCGGGAGAGCTGAAAGTCTACTGGGGACACAACATTGTCACGGCGGACCCACCAGTGCTGTGGGACGCATACAAGGCATATACCCAAGGTCAGTACCAAAGAATTATTGGCAAGGTTAGAAAAGATACAAGGATGTAATTGTAGGCTGCAGAGCTTAAAGCTCTGAGGCTGGAATCTCCTGAGAACTACTGCTAGCAGGAATGCCTTACTAGCCCAAACACAGAGGATTTTAGACCAAGGAGAGAGAATGGGAAGTTTGCTGGCCTGGCTGGCCAGGGAAAGCTCCTCTTTATCTCACATAGCAAATATCAGGGATGAGCAGGATACACTGCTATCTGACCCCCTGCAGATTGAAGCCCAGTTCGCAAAATACTATGAAACCCTATATACCTCCAGAGCTAACTTTGCCCCAGACGCAATACAAAATTTTTATACCAAATTGACTTCCCGGCACTCTCTGACTTAGACCGTATCAGGCTGGACAGCTGTGTAACCCTAAAGAAGGTACAAAGTTGCCTCACTCCAAACTGCCAAAACCCAGGATGGAATATCGGTGGAATATTACAAAACAAATATGGAGATTATTCCTCGATTCCACACTTTATTACTATCCAGGTTGAGGTAAGAGTGCCTCTTGCCCTCTATGTCTGAGGCGGTGATCGTCGTGATCCTCAAACCCAATAAAGACCCCTAGCTTTGTGCCTCATATCGCCCAATATCACTCCTTAATGTGAATGCCAAAGTAGTCACCAAAATTCTAGCAAACCGGCTTAACTCCATTATCCTCTCTTTAATACATAGCAACCAAATGGCCTTTATGCCAGGAAAAGACACTAACATATCCCTGGAAGCCAATACTGAGTCTCCAGGGTTTGTAGCCTTGTTAGATGCTGAGAAGGCCTTGGACTCTGTAGAGTGGGAGTTCCTCTGGCAGGTTCTTGAGGGATTTAACTTTGGCCCTTAATATATGTCTTGGATAAAACAATTTTACCAAAAACCCTCATCAATAGTAAGAACAAATGGCCTATCACCAAACTTCTCCCTAGGCAGGGGCACCAGACAGGGCTTCCCTAGCCATAGAACTCCTTGCTATCCTCCTGCGAGCCTCTGCCACCATTAAAGGAATACAGGTGGGCCCCCTGACTTAAAAAAATTCCCTATATGCTGATTACACCCTACTATATCTCCCAGATGCATCCACTTCTCTAGAAGAAGCCCTGAGACTTATCAACCATTATGGCTTCTTCTCAGGCGTCAGGATCAACTGGGATAAGTCCATACTTTTCTCATTGCTCCAGACAACCCCCCCCCCCCCCCCCCTTAACAACCCCTACAACCTTAAAATGTGTCACTAAATTCCGTTACTTAGGAATAGAAGTTCAGAGAGACCCTGCCCAGTATCTATCCGACAACGTCTACCCGGTACTTCAGCGCCTCACCTCTAAATGCCAAACCTGAAACTCCATGCCCCTCACTCCAGTCGGGAGGATCAACCTACTTAAAATAAGATTCCTCGCCAAATTCCTATAAGTGTTTCACAATACCCCTGTCCCTATTCCTAACTCCTTCTTTCAGAAAATAGACCAAATAATCACCACTTTCATATGGGCCAGGGCCGCTCCTAGAATTGTCAGAGGTGCCCTCTAGCCTCCCCTCTCCCTCACGGGATTGGCGCTTCCTTGTTTCAAACAATATTACTGGGCATCGGTTACGGTAGCAGTGAGATGGTGGTTCACCCAATCTCACTCTAACCCTTCGGTGAACCTGGAGGTGGCAATCTTGGGGTCTTACGCTGCGTTAAGCAACCTGGTGTTTAGGGGCCCAAGATCGCACCCAGAAATGACGGTTCGAGTATGAGAACACATGTCAGTTAAGCTTAACAAGGCTAATACCATCTCGCCATATACACCACTGTGGGGTAACCCAAAGCTGAGTCACTTGCAGTCCGTTCCAGATCCAGCTCTCTGGGCCAGATATGATATCAAAATTTTAAAACACATAATGCCGGAGGGTATTCTGGTTTCATTTAACTCCCTTTAAGACACCTTCCAGCTCTCATCTAGGATGTTATTTCACTATCTACAGCTGTCATGCCGTGAAGGCATAATTGTCAGGGCTGGCTTAGCCCTTCCTTCTCTGGGCTGGCCGCTCAGCTGTCGGCTAATTGCCAGCTCTCTTCTCTCTCGGAAGTTATTCGTAACTTCTCGTCTCTGGTCAAGCCCCTGACTGATATGAACAGAAAGGACGGTAACCCACAGAGTTGGTCTCCAGAGTCCATTAAGGCCTTTGAGACTCTCAAGGCTGCCTTTGTTTCTGCTCCTGTGTTGGCACATTCTGATCCTATGTTGCCTTTTATCCTAGAAGTTGATGCTTCTGAGACTGGAGTTGGCGCCCTTCTGTCTCAACGTCCTAACTCTGAGAGCGCTATGCATCCGTGTGGCTACTTTTCCAAGAAATTGTCACCTGCTGAGTGCAATTATGAGATTGGTGACAGAGAGCTGTTTAGCGATCATTTTAGCCCTGAAAGAATGGAGACATCTCCTTGAAGGTACTCTTGTGCCTGTTCTTATTCTTACTGACCATAAGAATCTTACATTCTTGTCTGAGGCTATGCGACTCTCTCCCAGAAGGGCGCAATGGGCTCTTTTCTTGTCAAGCTTTAACCACTTGACCACTGGGCACTTAAACACCCTTAATAACCAGACCAATTTTCAGCTTTCGTTGCTCTCACATTTTGAATGACAATTACTCAGTCATGCAACACTGGACCTATATGAAATTTTTGTCCTTTTTTTTCACACAAATGGAGCTTTCTTTTGGTGGTATTTAATTACCGCTCGTTTTTTTATTTTTTGTGCTATAAAAGAAAAAATACAGAAAATTCTGTAAAAAATTAATTTTTCTTTGTTTCTGTTATAAAATTTAGCAGATTAGTAATTTTTTCTTCATAAATTTTGGCCAAAATGTATACTACTACATATCTTTGGTAAAAATAAGTAAAAATTGGTGGATATTATTTGGTCTTTGTGAAAGTCCACAAGCTATGGTGTCACTATCTGAAAATTGATCACACCTGAAGTACTGATGGCCTATTTCAATTCTTGAGACCCTAACATGCCAGAAAAGTACAAATACCCCCCAAATGACCCCCTTTTGGAAATAAGACATTCCAAGGCATTTAGTAAGAGGCATGATGAGTTTTTTGAAGTTGTAATTTTTTCCCACAATTCTTTGCAAAATCAAGATTTTTTTTACTTTTTTTTTTTTTTTCACAAAATTGTCATATTATCAGTTTATTTCTCACACACAGCATATGCATACCACAAATTACACCCCAAAACACATTCTGCTATTACTCCCGAGTATGGCAATACCACATGTGTGAGACTTTTACACAGTGTGGCCACATTCAGAGGCCCAACATGCAGGGAGCGCCATCAGGCGTTCTGGAGCACCCAGGACAATTCTGACATTTCTCTCCTACATGTAAAAATCATCATTTATTTGCTAGAAAATTACATAGAATCCCAAAACATGATATATGTTTTTTTAGCAAACACCCTGGAGAATACAATGGTGGTCGTTGCAACTTTTTATCTCGCACGGTATTTGCGCAGAAATTCTTCGAATGCTTTTTTTTGGAAAAAAAAACAGTTTTGTGCTTAAAAAAAAAAAAAAAAAAAAACACACAGTAAAATTTAGCCTAATTTTTGCATAATGTGAAAGATGAAGTTACGCTGAGTAAATAGATACCTAGCATGTCACTCTTCAAAATTGCACACGCTCGTGGAATGGCGCCAAACGTCGCTACTTAAAAATCCCCATAGACGACGGTTTAATTTTTTTTTTACTGGTTATATGTTTTGAGTTACAGAGGAGGTCTAGGGCTAGAATTATTGCTCTCGCTCTAACGTTCGCAGCGATACCTCACATGTGTGGTTTGAACACCGTTTTCATATGTGGGCGGGACTTACGTATGCGTTCGCTTCTGCATGCGAGCACATGGGGACAGGGGCGCTTTAAAAAAAAAAAAAAATGTATTGTTCATTTTACTTTATTTATTTTAGTTTGACATTTTTTCCCCCAAAATAACTTTTTTTAGCACTTTTATTCCTATTGCAAGGAATGTAAACATCCCTTGTAATAGGAATATGGCATGACAGGTACTCTTTACAGTGAGATATGGGGTCAATAAGACCCCACATCTCACCTCTAGGCTGGGAAGTCTGAAAAAAAAAAAAGATTCTGGCTTTGATCGTATTGGTGAGTCGGTAGAAGCACCGGAGGGCGGCGGGAGGGGGGGATGTCTATGGCTGGGTATTGCAGGGTATCACCGACTATGGCTGGGTATGGCTGGGTATCTCAGAGTATGGCTGGGTATCTCAGAGTATGGCGTTGCAGAGTATTGCGTTGCAGAGCATTGCATGGTATTGGCGGGTGTTGCAGAGCATTGCAGAGTGTTGCAGGGTATTGGCGGGTGTTGCAGAGTGTTGCAGGGTATTGGCGGGTGTTGCAGAGCATTGCAGAGTGTTGCAGGGTATTGGCGGGTGTTGCAGAGCATTGCAGAGTGTTACAGGGTATTGGCGGGTGTTGCAGAGCATTGCAGGGTATTGGCGGGTGTTGCAGAGCATTGCAGAGTGTTGCAGGGTATTGGCGGGTGTTGCAGAGTATTGGCGGGTGTTGCAGAGCATTGCAGAGTATTGGCGGGTGTTGCAGAGCATTGCAGGGTATTGGCGGGTGTTGCAGAGCATTGCAGGGTATTGGCGGGTGTTGCAGAGCATTGCAGAGTATTGGCGGGTGTTGCAGAGCATTGCAGAGTATTGGCGGGTGTTGCAGAGCATTGCAGAGTGTTGCAGGGTATTGGCAGGTGTTGCAGAGCATTGCAGAGTGTTGCAGGTTATTGCAGAGTATTGCAGAGTAATGGCAGGGAATTGAGGGGTTAAATTTCAGTGAGCAGCGATGTGGGCACTGCAGATGCAGCCCACAGCGCTGCTGACACCAATCTCTTCCCCCTCCGCTGTACCGATCGGTACAGAGAGGGGGAGGGAGGAATGACGCCGGTTTGTTTACAAGTGATCACTCCGTCATTTGACGGAGCGATCACGTGGTAATCGGCCGCGATGAGCGGCCGTTTACCGTGATCCGCGATGAGCCGGGTCCACTGGACCCGGCGGTCATGGATGCTCTCGTGTGCACGCCCCAGGGGGCGCGCAAGAGCAGAATTCTGGGAGGCCGTTAATTAACGGCCTCTCAAAGTTAAACAACCGCCCTGAAGCCGTTAATCGGCAATGGGCGGTTGTTAAGTGGTTAATTACATTGTCTCGGTACCCGGTACTAAGAATGTAAGGGCTGATGCCTTGTCACGACAATTTTCCTCCACTTCCAAGTCAGAGTCGGTTCCGGTTCCTACGATTCCTCCTGATCGTATCTTGGCTACGGTTCGCACCAGTCTTACTTCTCCTTTGGGTGACAATTCTTGCTGCTCAGGGCCATGCTCCTCCTGATAAACCTTGTGACCGCTGCTTTGTACCAGAGAGTCTCCGTACTGCTGTGCTCCAGACTTATCATTCTCCCAAGGCAGCTGGCCATCCTGGGAAGAATCAACTAATTTGGGCCATTTCCCAACAATTCTGGTGGTCTAGTCTACGGGTTGATGTTACTGCCTTTGTAGCTGCCTGTCCCCTGTGTGCTCAGAGTAAGACTCCACGACACCTTCCAGTGGGCCTCCTACAACCCATACCCAATGGAGAGAGGCCCTGGACTCACCTGTCTATGGATTTCATTATGGAGTTGCCCAAGGCAACACTGTTATCCTTATGGTGGTTGACCGATTCTCAAAGATGTGTCATTGTATTCCACTTAAGAAGTTGCCCACCTCTAAGGAACTGGCTTCCATTTTTGCTCAGGAGATCATTCGCTTACATGGGCTACCCAAGGTGATTGTCTCGGACAGGGGAAGTCAGTTTGTCTCCCGGTTCTGGCGAGCCTTTTGTGCACAGTTGGGAATACAGCTTGGGTTCTCAGTCCTTGGAGCAATTCCTATGTTGCTATATTTTTGACCATCATAACAACTGGTCTGACCTATTACCTTGGGCAGAGTTTGCTCACAACAGTGCCTTGAATTCTGCCTCCCGATTGTCTCCATTTAGGGCGAATTATGGTTTCCAACCTTCCATGCTGCCTGACTCGTTTGTTACGCAGAGTATTCCTGTGTTAGAGGAGCATCTCCGTGGTCTTCGTTCCACTTGGGTACAAGTCCAGGAGGCTTTGTGTCATGCTAATGATAGGTACAGACTCCATGCTGACCGAAGACGCCTGCCTGCGCCTTCCTACCAGGTTGGGGACAGGGTCTGGCTGTCATCTCGCAACCTCCGGCTTCGTGTTCCCTCACTGAAGTTTGCACCTCGGTTTATTAGGCCTTTCCGTATCCTTCGCAGAATTAACCCAGTGGCTTAAATGTTGGACCTTCCTCCTAGTAAGCGCATCTCAAATGTGTTTCATGTCTCCTTATTGAAACCGTTGGTCTGTAACCGATTTACCACCTCCGTGCCACGTCCTCACACTATTCAGGTTGAGAACCATGAGGACTATGAGGTACAATCCATTGTTGACTCCTGTAGGTTCCGTGGGTGCATACAGTACCTGGTGCATTGGAAGGGGTATGGTCCGGAGGAACGCTCCTGGGTTTCATCCTCTAACGTACATGCCCATGTCCTCCTCTGTGAGTTCCATAGACGGTTTCCCCTCAAGCCCGGTGGCCCTCCGAGGGAGAGGGGTCATTGAGGAGGGGGTACTGTCAGGGCTGGCTTAGCCATCCTTTTCTGGGCTGGCCACTCAGCTGTCGGCTAATTGCCAGCTCTCTTCTCTCTCCACAGTTACCAGCTGTTCCTGATGATGCTCGTCTGACCTTCCTACTTAAGCCTTCCAGCTCACTTCACCTCTGCCTTGGTCACATCACTAGAAACCATCTTTTGCGGTTTGTTTAAAGACTGGTTTGCTGACATCCCTTCTGGCTCCTTATCCTGCTTGCTGTTGCTCTACTTGGATCCCTGACTTCTGGCCTGGCTGATTACCCGATCTGGTTATTGAACTTTGGACTGGCTGACTACCCGATCTGGTTACTGGACTCTGGTTATGCTTGACTATGCTTTTTCTATGTACCTTTTTATTTTTATTAATAAACAAGTGAGATTTAATTGTACTTCTGTCTCAGTCTGATTCATGGTTCTGACAATAATTCCCTCTCTGCATTTTTCTTAAATCACATGGGGTACAGAGCTTCCTAGTCTCTGCATTCTCTCCTCTTTATAACTGCGGATATCCTGTGAGGAATCCAGCGGGGGGACAAAATTGTTTTGCAGGATGTGCCTGCCTTGCGGGATGATGACTGGGAGGAAGGGATCCAACAATACATCCCCCTAATGATCTCTGCTAAAGACAGGTTCATTCAGCTTAAATTTATACACAGAGCATATTTTACACCCCAGAGACCCTTGAGAATATACTCTTCCCAATCGGATAGATTCCCAAAGTGCACCACTGAACTGGGCACCTTTCTCCGTGTGGTATGGTCCTGCCCTATTATACAACAGTTTTGGGTAGACGTGGTCTCTACGATCAACGCAATTGGTAACCTATCAATAGGTTTAGATCCGCTCATCCTCCTATGAGGTATATGTGACAATGTTACCTCAAACACACACGAACAGCTGTTCATGTTCTATGCAACATTCTACTCTAGGAAGACCATCCTGCTTCATTGGAAGCAATCAGACCCCACCAGAGTCTCACAATGGAAAGCCATGGTTGACTCGGTCTTACCACTGTACAAAATCACCTGTAGGAGTCATACGTGTCTCAAACAATTTGAGAAGATATGGGGCAAATGGGGTAAGAGCTGACATCAAGACGGGCAGTGGAATACATAGAATTGAGGAGAGCGAGGAAACACTAAAGAACATGGGGGGAGATAAGCTTACCCTTCGTCAGTATGATATGCTCTATGTAGCTCCTCCCCCACTATTAGTCCCCGGTCCCCTACTCTATGATTCCCCTTCCTATATATATATATATATATATATATATATATACACACATATATATATATATATATATATATATATATATATATATATATATATATATATATATATATATATATATATATATATATATATATATATATATATATATATATATGTGTATATACATATACACACACACAATCTATAGTTGGCTCTTCTGTGGATCTCCCTCATACAATTGTAACTGTATTCCCTTGTGCAATACTTTTTTGTAATACTGTAACCTTAAAGAATGTTTATGCACCGATATTTCTGTACAAAGTTTGTATAATGTACTGTTAAATTTGTACACCATGTTTATCCTAATGGAGACAAATAAAAACCTACCTGTTAAAAAATAAAAAGTTGACCTGTTCAAAACATGTTGGCTTAAAGTAAAAAAACAACACTCGCGAATCCATGATTGTAGAGTAGCATCAGCAGTTGGGGTTACCACTTTGTGTATGTGTTATTATATTGTATACTCTGTACATGTTCCATCACATTGAATTGCCTGTATTGAGCTCCATGAATATTGTTTTTATATTATTATTATACAGATATGTTTTTTAAAAGACAGCAAAAATAAATAAAAAAGAATTACAAATTTTTAACAATATTACCTTGTAATGGTTGTCTTCAAAGTCCCACTAAGAGGTGGATTGAAATTTGGTATATATAAGAGGGATGGTGGGAACCACACCTTCAGTCATATGAACTTTTTTCTTTACACATGTAACAGTTACATACTGTAACATGTAAATACACACCGAATTGTCCATCCATTTACCCGCCTGAGCTGCTGAGGTTCTACAAGAGCCAGAGTCCTTTGCTGATTCAGAGGGAAAATAGTCTGTTTATTGTTGGAGCACATATTGACCTTTGTTGTGGGGATCAAGATAGTGAGGTGAGAGTACACCCCTCACATTTGTGTAAATATTTTATTCTATCTTTTCGTGTACAGCTTGTATAACAGTGTAAATTTGCTGTCCCTTCAAAATAACTATCTCACTTTTATGAGATACTGTATATAGTAGGGCTGTTACTGATTAAAATTTTCATGTTTGATTAATCGTTTTTTTTTTAATCGATTAATTATAATGCACATACAGATCCAACTACTTTTAGCTGATCTCCTTGCATTGCAACTCTGCATTAGTCGGTGGTAAATGTGCTATACGCTATATACAATCAACCAACATTAGTTAGTTTCCACAATCCATGACTTAACTTCACAGTTCACACAAATATGTTTTAAATTCAAACTTTACTGTACTGCAGTAATTTTTTTTCCACAGTAGCATGACAATCCCTCCACCTCCGGTCTAACTAATCACTCTCACCTTATGGCATGGACCCCTGTGCAAACAGGTGGTCCTGCAAAAGCAGTCGGGAAGACCATTGGTCCTTTTCTGCCAGAAAGTCCGGTCGTGTGTATGCGGCATTAGAGTTCGCCATCTATGGAGTATCACCAGGTTGTAGAAGGATAGGGAGGTTCTGCATCCCGCATGTCCATTTTTTTTAAATGGCAAACACTGTATTTTATATAAAGAAAGAGAGAGAAAAAAAAAAGGGGGAGGTCACAGGGACCTCTTGATCCCAGGGTCACAATACCCTAACTTAATAAGTAACTAATAGAATGAGGCAACAAATAGAAAAAGGAAGAGGGGAGGTAGGAAAAAAAAAAGTAATGGGGGGATCCCCCCGCCATGGGGGAGGATGGGTCAGGAAGGATGCTCACATTGCCATCCAGCCCCACCATCCCCATCTGGGGAGCGTATATGACTATTACTGGGAGGTTAGATCAACAGCTCATTGTATTCCTCGGAGAAAACAAATTCACGCCAGTAGAACCATTTTTTCCTGATGTTGGCACAGATAGAGGTTTTATGTGTGAAAAGAAAGAGCCGGTCTATTTGTTTTTCTGTAAATTGCACCCCTAGGTCGCATTCCCATCTGGATATGTAGGAAGGATTAGAGTCTGGGGGTTGGGCTACTAGAAATTGGTAGGTCTGGGAGATAGCGTGTCTCTCTGGAGTTTGTTCCATGCTCAACCTTTCAAAGGAGGTTAATTGTCTCCCATAAACCTCTGGTGAAGGTAGAGAACCAATGAGATGGGCAAGTTGTGCTAAAAGACTGTATCTTTTGCCAGAACGACAATCCCACCAGAGCTGGGTCATCTGTGATTTGTTGCCTATTTTTCCATTGGCCATTGGTAAAGAAGTGTCTTGCCTCTGAGCATTCAACTTCCAGCAACTCAAGGAATCGAGAGTCACTGAGCCCCAGAACAAAGGCCGGGTTTCCAACAATGGGATTGAGCGGAGATGGAATTAGTATGACTGAGAAGTCCCGAAAAGCTTTGTGAGCAGTTTGCCATGTTTCTCCCACCGTAGGGTGGTTCATTATTCAGTTTGGCAAGGGCTTTTGGCACCAAGGCAGCGATTCCAACCTGGCCTCCTTTAGGGTGTGTTCTATTTGTACCCACTGCTTCAAGGCTCCATGTCGACACTAGTCCATAACCCGAGTCAAATGACAGGCCATTAGGTAAAGGTTAGCATCTGGCAAAGCAATACCTCCCTTCAGCTTGGGGAGTCTGAGAATGGTCTGGGCCAAGCGAGGGGATTTGTGGGCCCAGATAAACGTGACAAAGGTTCTGTTAACCGCTTTGAGGAAGGACGTTGGAATCCATATAGGAAGTGCTTGGAAGGGGTATAGTATCCGAGGCATTATGTTCATTTTTACTATACCACAATGTCCGCACCAAAAGAACATCCCATTCTGCCAATTCTGGAGGTCTTTTTTTATAGCCGTCAGGAGGGGGAGGGGATTGAGAGGGAATATTTCTTCTATTCTGCTGTGCAGAAGTATGCCCAGGTACTTAATGTGGGAGGAGGCCCATTTAAAGGGGAAATCTACTCTGAACAGTGCAGCTAGGGAAGGTGGCAGGGCGACCCCCAGCATCTCAGAATTCTGGTAATTGATGCAAAAGCGCGACAGTTTTTCATACATCTTCAGTTCCGCAAGCAGATTTGGGATGGACACTAGTGGGCTGGTCAGGAAGAATAGCAGATCATCTGCGAATGCTGCTATTTTCATGGAGAGGGTGGCAGTCAATCTAAGCCCCAAAATATTTGGGTTATCCCTAATAAGTCTCAAAAAAGGTTTTAGGGTCAGAATAAATATCAGAGGGGGACAGCCCTGCCTTGTCCCATTTGTTATCTTAAATGATGGTGATAGGTGACCATTAACTTTAACCTGTGCCGATGGACAGGAATAGATTGCTTGAACCTAGTTCATCATTCGTTCCCTTAGACCTATGCTCCGAAGGGTCTCAAACAGAAAGGGCAAGGGCCAGCTCACCCTGTAGAAAGCTTTCTCAGCATCCGTCGACAGGAGCACCATTGGAGCTTTCTATTTACGTGCTGCATAAATTAGGTTGATCGCTTTTGTTGTATTATCACTTGCCTCCCTTGTGGGGACAAATCCTACTTGGTCGGAGTGGATCAGATCCATCAGCCGTATGAAGAGAATGTTCGTAAATATTTTAAAGTCTGTATTTAATAGTGAAATCGGCCTATAATTGTGGCATAGTAAGGGGTCCTTACCCTCTTTTGGAATCACCGTGATGTGTGCGTGTAGTGTATCCCGGGGGGGGGGCTGTTCCCTCGCCTGCAGGGTTGTGCGCTGAAAGGAAGTGTGGGATCAGAAGTTCCGCAAAAGTATAGGAGTATAGTATAGGAGTGAGTAGCCATCTGGGCCAGGGGCTTTACCCAGTTGCATGCGCGCCATTGTTCTGGCCACCTCGTCTGCCGAAATGGGTTTCTCTAATTCGGTTAGTTCCTCACCAAAGAGGTGGGGGAGACCTGATCTCCGTAGGTATTCTTGTATATTGCCCTGTTCCGAAGGGCAGAGCCAGTTCGGAAGCTGGGTGTGAAAGGTTGTAGAGAGAGGTATAGTACCTTTTGGAACTGGTCTGCTATAGCTTCTGTAGAGTGGACCTTTTTGTGGGTATCAGTGTCAATTTCTAGGATAAACGTTCAAGCTTGCTGGGCTCTTATTGCCAGTACCAGCAGTTTTCCACATTTTTTACTGTGCATGTAGAACGTTTTCCCGCATCTGGCTATCACCTCCTTTGCGCTGTGAAGTGCCAGGGCACGCGACTGGTTCCTCAAAGCTGTCAAGTCCACCAGAGCTCGGATAGCTAATGTGGTCTCCAAGTTCAATGATCTGTTGTTCTCTTGCCTTCTTGATTTGGGGCTCTATTTTTATTAAGAGACCCCTAATATAGCCCTTGTGTGCCTCCCATGCCATTGTTGGGGCTGTCTCTGTGTTTATGTTTTCGGCAAAAAAAACGCTTTAGTTCCCTAGACACCTCTTCTGCTACTTCGGGCATTTGGATCAGTGAGTTATTGATCTTCCACATCCACTGTTTAGTTGTGGGTGTTAGAAGGTCTATGTCTACCATAACTGGAGCGTGGTCTGAAAATGATAAGGAGCCAATAGATGCTGATGTAACCCTAGACAGAAGAGATTGAGGCATCGTGCTAAGGTCAATTCAGGTGTAAGAGCCATGAGGGTGTGAGTAGAACGTGTAGTCTCTTTGGTTCGGATGAAGAATCCGCCACACGTCTACTAGGTGGAAAGCATAAGAGTTTCAACACTGCATTAGAGAGCTGACAGGTTGTCCTGGATAAGTCCAGGGTAGGGTCCATGGTGAAATTCATATCGCCTCCTAGGATCATTACTCTTTAAGCAAACTCCCCAAGCTTAGTCAGGATTGGGTCTAGGAAAGTGATCTGGTTTGTGTTTGGGAGGTGTAGGTTCACTAGCATGACCATAGAACCCCTTGTGTCGCCCTGCCCTCCATGTCACTCCATTTATCCCTCTCCAGCCATGGTATGGTATTGCGGATCAAGAAGCACACCCCCCTGGACTTGGAGTCTGACGAGCATCCGTGGTACGGGAAAAAGGGGTTCCGGAGACTTGGTATCTTATTGGCATGAAAATGCGTCTCCTGTAGAAAACAAATGTGAGCCTTCATATGTTTCAGGTTAGTCAACACAATGTAGTGTTTCTCTGGGGTGTTCAACCCCTTAACATTGATAGAGAGCAGGCCAACTGGCTCCTTGCTACCCTTAGTCATGGTGAGGGCTGGCAGGGGCCGGAGGCCAGCAAGGACCAATAAAAAAAAAAATTAGAAGAGGAGGTGGAGAAGTGGTGAAAGGAAAGTGCAAGATAGAACAAGTGAGTAAACAACTAATACGCTGTGTGCGTATGTGAGACCTAGTCTCAAAACACCCTAGGAGACAGCTATAACCGGTTTCACATTTTACTTTCTTGTATGAACGTACTGTAAGTGCAGCAAACTGTGAACTTGCAAGACAAGCCCCCTATGTATACATTTTAGTCCAAACCTGATGATTAAAATATAGGTTACAGTTTTTATACCCAAGCTAACAAAATGAGCTGCACTTGAGTTCACATTCTTAGCAAATAAACAAACAATGGGATGCATAGCTGGAACATTGCATGGTGACAAACCTGATCTTGGAAGATATGGCTCTGCAGTATAAACCTAGCATAGACATGAGCTAACAAGTAGCAGGGTTGACACTGCCGGGTTGTATACATTGAATAGGGAAAGGGCATGGGACAGCCAAGTAGAGGGGAGCCGATAGAGGGAGGGGGCCAAAAGGGGGGAGAGGA
Organism: Lithobates pipiens; assembly: GCF_037356315.1. Taxonomy (NCBI): domain Eukaryota; kingdom Metazoa; phylum Chordata; class Amphibia; order Anura; family Ranidae; genus Lithobates; species Lithobates pipiens. The sequence continues at coordinate 150,789,549 of NW_027507718.1, forward strand.
TAAGCCACAGGAGACGTGAGGTGGGCTGGGGGGAGGACCCAGAAAAAAGTCCAGAGAGAGCTCAGGGGCTTCAGGGGAGCCTAGTAAGAGGGTAGGCTCCCGCCCACCCTCCTCACGCAGCCTATCCCCCTGTGTTGGAGGGATCTTAGCAGCTTAATAAGCATCTCCCATAAAACATATGCATGCTGCGAATGTATATTTCCTATCTAACAGTCCCTACAGTTCATAATGATGAACCCCTGGAGCTCCGCAAATTGTCTCCCCCTTCCCCCCCCCCCACCACATCCCAGTGTTAGCCCCATCCCTGGAGTAAAGAACTTGCACTGCTGGAAGAGTTTTTGTGTGGATTTTGATCAACGTCTATAGTTCCAAGTCATGTTGTGTAGCCTTTCAGGTCCCATTGAGAAACATGACAGGGGGGTCCATTGGCATTTCCAAGGGGGGAAGGCAGGGATGACCTGCTGGATTAGGTGGTGGGAGTCTCTGAAGCATTAAGTGCTGGATCCCTGGTTCTCCCCCCTAACAAGGATGACATGGGAAAGGTATGTCTAAGCTCCACGTGTTATAACAGCCCTAACAGTCCCAGATAATATGCACTTACATATACTTATGGCTATCAGGGCTTCACATTTCAGGGTCTTGCAGCTGCACTGGCGTCTGATCACTTCTCCTCCGACTGGCGGATCGGCGGGGTAGACCCAGTCCGAGTGCCTGAGAGGACTAGCGAGATCTCTGTTAGGTAAAGGGCTCAGCTAATCAGGGAGATGGAGTCCAGGAATGGGAACAGATCCGAATGGGGTCTTAAAGTAAAGGAAGTATTGTTTTTGCAGACCGTTAGATGCAGTGGGAAGCCCCAGCGGTAGGGCAGAGCTGCATGACGCAGCGGTTCCAATAGAGGTTTCAGCATGGCTCGTCTCTGTAGGGTGGCCCTGGAGACATCGGGGAAGATGGAATTTTGAGCTCCGTCTAAATCTATCTGCCCCTTTGCCCATGCAGCACATATGATCTGTGCCTTTTGGGTGTATCTGTGTAGGCAACAGATTACATCCTGAGGTCTATCCTGATCTATTGGCTTGGGTCCCAGTACTCTATGCACCGGGTCAAATTCAAGGCTAGCCGGGGCTTCAATACCCAGTATATTCAGCAGAATCGCCTGGATAGTAGCCTGAAGGCTTTCAGGGCCCGTTGCCTCGGGCAACCCCCTCACTCGCAGGCTATTATGTCGACTCCTGTTTTCCAGGTCTTCTGCGTGGAGCTGAACACCCGCCAGATGGTCTTGGAACTCTGAATGTTCCCTTTCAAGATGAGCCACCCGAAGCTCCAGGGCGCTCATCTTGGACTCTTTTCTGCTCAGTCTGTCATCAAGGACGTTCATCGCAGAGCTCCTGAAAGTCTCACCGGTGTTGTTTTTCCACCCTCATGACCAGAGCCTCTATGTCCGCTTTTGTGGGTAGTGCGCGGAGCATGGCTCTTATCTCAGAGTCCATTTGGGGAGGCTGTCCCGAAGTGCCTGGTATAATAGGCAGAGAACTCAGTATTGATGGTAGTCCTTCCAGGGAGCTGGACATGGGACACTGAGATGTCGCCATAGCCGTCGAAGGCGTGTTTGCGGGCTCCCATCTACCACGTGTCCCCTCCAGAGACTCCGTTGATCATGTTCTCTCCTGAAGAAATCAGTTGATTGGGCCAGTTGAAGTAGCTTTCAGTGTACCCCTTGTCTTCGCACGTTTACGGTGTAGTAAACAAGTAGATGTTGTAGTTAAAAGAGCATTTCAATCCATTTTTTCTGGGCAGCGAACAAAGGCACATCAGGCTGGGCAAGGAACAGAGGCACATCAGGCTGAGTAGCAGGCTCCAGGTCATCTAGCTGGGCAGTAGGCTCCGGGTCATTTGGATTGGCAGCAGGCTGCGGGTCATGTGGCTGGGCAGCAGGCTCCGGGTCAAGTGGCAGGGCAGCAGGTTCTGGGTCATCTGGCTGGGTAGCAGGCTCCAGGTCATCTGGCTGTGCAGCAGGCTCTGGGTTGTCTGGCTGGGTAGCAGGCTCTGGGTCGTCTGGCTGGGTGGAAGGCTCCGGGTCATCTGGCTGGACAGCAGGCTCCAGGTCATCTGGCTGGGCAGTGAGCACCGTATCAGCAGGCTGAGTAACAGCACCAGCTCAACAAATTGGGTAACGAGCACCAGCCCAATAGGCTTGGTAATAGGCACCTGCTCAGCAAGCTGGGGGACGGGCACTGACTCATCATGTCAGATAACGGGTACTGGCTCAATAGGCCTGGTGACTGACACCAGTTCAGCAGGCTGGGTAAAGGGCACAGGCTGAGTAATGGGCACCGGCTCCACGGGCTGGGTAATGGGCACTGGCCCAGTAGGACGGGAAATGGGCACCGGAACTTCAGGCCGGGAAACAGGCATGGAACTTCTGGCTGGAACACAGGCACTGGAACTTCAGGCTGGAACACGGGCCATGGAACTTCAAGCTGGAACATGGTCACCATAACTTCAGGCTGGAACATGGACACCAAAACGTCAGGCTGGGACACGGACACTGGAACTTCAGGCTGGGACACGGGCACCGAAACTTCAGGCTGGACAGCAGGCAGGAAGTTGGCAGGGTTAGGTGGGTCTTTAGGTTCAGTACCATCAGAGACTAACCCCATTGGTAATCGTGGAGGTACAGTGGTGTGAAAAAGTGTTTGCCCCCTTCCTCATTTTCTGTTCCTTTGCATGTTTGTCACACTTAAGTGTTTCGGAACATCAAACCAATTTAAACAATAGTCAAGGACAACACAAGTAAACACAAAATGCAATTTGTAAATGAAGGTGTTTATTATTAAAGGTGAAAAAAATCCAAACCATCATGGCCCTGTGTGAAAAAGTGATTGCCACCCTAAACCTAATAACTGGTTGGGCCACCCTTAGCAGCAACAACTGCAACCAAGCGTTTGCGATAACGTGCAATGAGGCTTTTACAGCGTCCTGGAGGAATTTTGGCCCACTCATCTTTGCAGAATTGTCCTAATTCAGTTACATTAGAGGGTTTTCGAGCATGAACGGCCTTTTTAAGGTCATACCACAACATCTCAATAGGATTCAGGTCAGGACTTTGGCTAGGCCACTCCAAAGTCTTCATTTTGTTTTTCTTCAGCCATTCGGTGGTGGACTTGCTGGTGTGTTTAGGATCATTGTCCTGCTGCAGAACCCAAGTTCGTTTCAGCTTGAGTACACGAACAGATGGTCGGACATTCTCCTTCAGGATCTCTTGGTAGACAGCAGAATTCATAGTTCCTTTTATCACGGCAAGTCTTCCAGGTCCTGAAGAAGCAAAACAACCCCAGACCATCACACTACCACCACCATATTTTACTGTTGGTATAATGTTCTTTTTATGAAATGCAGTGTTCCTTCTACGCCAGATATACTTGGACACACACCTTCCAAAGAGTTCCACTTTTGTCTCATCGGTCCACAGAATGTTGTCCCAAAAGTCTTGGGGATCATCAAGATGTGTTGTGGAGAAATTGAGACGAGCTTTGATGTTCTTTTTGCTCAGCAGTGGTTTTCTCCTTGGAACTCTGCCATGCAGGCCATTTTTGCCCAGTCTTTTCCTGATGGTGGAGGCATGAACGCTGACCTTAACTGAGGCAAGTGAGGCCTGCAGTTCCTTGGACGTTGTTGTGGGGTCTTTTGTGACCTCTTGGATGAGTCGTCGCTGCGCTCTTGGGGTAATTTTGGGCGGCCGGCCACTCCTGGGAAGGTTCACCACTGTTCCATGTCTTCGCCATTTGTGGATAATGGCTCTCACTGTGGTTCGCTGGATTCCCAAAGCTTTGGAAATGGCTTTATAACCCTTTCCAGACTGATAGATCTCAATTACTTTCTTTCTCAATTGTTCCTGAATTTCTTTGGGTCTCGGCATGATGTGTAGCTTTTAAGGATCTTCTGGTGGACCTTACTGTGTCAAGCAGCTCCTGTTTAAGTGATGCCTTGATTGTGAACAGGTGTGGCAATAATCAGGCCTGGGTGTGGCTAGAGAAATTGAACTCAGGTGTGGACAACCACAGTTATAGTATGTTTTAACAAGGGGGGCAATCACTTTTTCACACAGGGCCATGATGGTTTGGATTTTTTTTCACCTTTAATAATAAACACCTTCATTTACAAATTGCATTTTGTGTTTACTTGTGTTGTCCTTGACTATTGTTTAAATTGGTTTGATGTTCCGAAACACTTAAGTGTGACAAACATGCAAAGGAACAGGAAATGAGGAAGAGGGCAAACACTTTTTCACACCACTGTAGATTGGAGCAGGTTTGCCGCTGCAGGAGCAGACTGGAGCAGATTGGCTGGTGTGGTGCCAGGTTAGGTTAAGGGCAGGATCGTATGGGTTGGAAAAAAACTTTTTTTCTTTGGCTTAGCCACTGAAGTTCTGTAGGTGACTGCAGGACTGTAGGTAGGGGTTGAAGCAGACTGGAGAGAAGGGATGGAATATGACAAGGAAGAGGGGACAATGGCTAGATTACGTTTTTGAGGGGTTGTTGTAGGCAGCAGAGAAGAGGCAGGTGGATTAAAGGCAGGATAGGTGCACCGAGTAGAAACAGGGTATTGATATTTGGTGGGAAGCAGAGTATATTGGGCTGAAACTGAGGTTGCCATGGGTGATGGAGGAAAAGATATTTGAACAGGCAGGTGTCTGGTAGCAGAAATGGTTTGTTGTGGGCTGGCTGAGGCCGAGTGCAATAAATCAGACCATGCTTGGAGTAATGGTTGAACAAACTGCGGTTTACATGCTGGCTGCCTGACAAGGGACTGTACAGAATCAACACACTCCATTATCACCTGTTGGGAACAAGCTGAGTAATAAACAATTTAGCAGAAAATCTAAGGGAACTGTGGACTTTCATGGTACGGTGAGGACTCACGTAAACTTGAGTATAAAAAATCGATACATTTATTTAGAATCAACAAACACAATTTCTATTTTTAAAAATCCTTGAAAGGAAATGTACATAATACATACAGATATATCTCTAAATGGAAACTGAACAGAGAAAAACGTGCATTTAATCCTCCACACCGAGGAAAAGAGAATGACGATCCAGCTAATTCATACTCGACATGTTTCGTGGGGTGACTGCTTCTTCAGGAGTGTATATTTCCCAAGGGATTGTATGTAGTAGTCTCTATAAAGAATAAACATATACATAAACAGTTTTACAAAACAAAGAAAAAAACTGAAAAATGTACTGGGGAAAATGAATACAATTTTGTGCACATCTCATGACTATGGTATTAACTATGGCTGCACCCGTTACCAATAGCCCATCCCACCCCCCAATGATCACACAACACGGGGTGGAGTGAATTGGCCACAACAGCCATTCTTATTTTTATTAACCAAAATATAGATTTTATAATTAACATAAATAACGTAATAACCTTTTTACCTATATATCTATATATCTCTTTTCTGTTTTATCACCACCATGGGGCACAAGGTTCAATAGGCATAACACATGACTGTACCTGCTAGCCACTTCTCAGGCCTCAAGTCGCTAAAGCCTCCGACTCAGAGACAACTAGCAGGTACCCATATACCAACTGGGAGCCGCCCTCAGACGGGTCCCTAAACCATGCCCTTTAGGTGCCCATATGACCTTCACAAGTACCTTGCACCCCGCCAAACAACCACCAACCAGTATTCCGACCCCCCTCTCCCTACCATCACCACCATCTCCTCCAATCTTAGGGTGGGTGGGTGGGAAGCTCCTTACCCTCACGGCTCCTCGTGCAGACTGGCCCCTCCCCTTCCGCTTCCTGCCTCACTGAGTATGGAGCCCACCCATACTCTGAGCTGTCCAGCCCCCGGCATTCACCCCTTGCCTGGCTCCTCCCCGTTAACCCCTGTCATGCCGGCCCTCCGCCGAATACCTTCGGCATTGCTCCGTGCCTCTCTTGACTATGGTATTAACTATGGCTGCACCCGTTACCAATAGCCCATCCCACCTCCCAATGATCACACAACACGGGGTGGAGTGAATTGGCCACAACAGCCATTCTTATTTTTATTAACCAAAATATACATTTTATAATTAACATAAATAACGTAATAACCTTTTTACCTATATATCTATATATCTCTTTTCCGTTTTATCACCACCATGGGGCACAAGGTTCAATAGGCATAACACATGACTGTACCTGCTAGCCACTTCTCAGGCCTCAAGTCGCTAAAGCCTCCGACTCAGAGACAACTAGCAGGTACCCATATACCAACTGGGAGCCGCCCTCAGACGGGTCTCTAAACCCTGCCCTTTAGGTGCCCATATGACCTTCACAAGTACCTTGCACACCGCCACTCAAACCTGACACCTTAGGTTTGAGAGGCCCTCCACACCCTCAGGGCCCTCTGCACACCCTCCTCCAAACCCAGAGACCACATGTCGATTCCCACATCGGTCAAATGCACACCACCCCTTCGCAAATATCTCCAGGGCTCTTCCTCAAGCTCATGGTGTCTCACCGCTAAACCCCCATTCCTCCTCAAGAATCTGGCCACCTCCCGATTAATTTTTACCCTGGACCTATTGATGCCCACCACAGACCTGGCCCACCTCCATTGCATGCGTGCTACCATGTCAGACCAGACTATGAGCAAGTCTGGGGAATCCATGCGCAGCCGCAAAAAATCAAATTTAATGTCCCGGATGAGCTCCCGCATGGACCTCAGCCCCAAATCAGTCCCCCCAGCATGAAGCACCAAAACATCGGGGGGCCTGTCCAGCCTAGCATAATGTTCAAAATCCGGAACAATTCGGCTCCACAGCAGGCCGGGCCTACCGATCCACCGAACCACAGCCTCTTCCTGGGGAATGCCCAGTTTACGTCCGTCAGGTCGTACGTCCGCTCTTCTCGCTCCCCAGTGGACATACGAGTGTCCCATTATCCAAATAAGGCAGGAGCCCCTGTCTGAAAAGAAAAAACAACACACCACATCCCCAGTATTAAAGGTGCCCAAACCATCCTCCCCCCTTTACCATAACCGAGGGGACAAACAGGACAACATACATACCCCGACTAACCACACAAATATTCACTCAAAGTAACTGCGGACGAACATACAGGCGGAAACGCCTTGATTCCCACCTGCCGATGCGCCGTAATACCCCCTCGTGTGTGTGGGACGCAAAGCCTGAAGGGCAAAACCCCAATACCCCCAGACATTTTCTGAACACTGCCGTAAACTGATACCTAGACAATGCCAAACCATCCGCATGCAACAGAAGGGGTCCTGACCCAGCTGGGCGGGACTCCAGGAAACGAGCCACCACCTGTACCGGGCAAACCGGAGACCCATCCACACCAAATAACTCAACCCTCGCCCCCCGCCCGACCTGGTCAGTCTTGGACCTCCGGATCCAAAAAAACACCGAAACCCTGCTGCAATGCACATCGGTATACTGCAATCCATCAAACCCCCTTTTCGATGAAGCAACCAATTCCCTGATACGCAGCGCCCAGGAAAATGCCAAGGAAAAAGCCGTCTTAAACAGCAGGACCTCATATTCCGATGAACACACTCCTGGCAGCACCTGAAACAACGCTCCCAACAACTCAAAAGACACCGGGCGGCGACAATCCACCGATCGACGGCCCCGGCGGTATCCCTTAACCGCTTGCCGCACCAAAAAATCCTTAGTGCAATCCTTGCGACCCATCAACTTAAACAAGAACGCCAACCCCGCTAACTTACTGTTCAATGTCGACACCGAAACTCCCATTTCTACATTCCATCCGATAAAATACAACACCAAGAATACCTTGTCCCTGACTTCAACCACCTCACCCAAAGTCCGAACCAAACCACTCTTCCCAGGCTTTTGAATATGTGGACCAGGTCGCCTCACTCACCAACCATCGAATCAGCGCCGCGGTCACTCCAAGGCAATCCGCCACAGCCATGCCGGACAAGGAACTCCCAATTGCGACGCTCCCGGCGCCAACAAACTAAACTTGTCCCACTGAAACCCGAGAAAGAGCATCGGTCAATGAATTAGTGCACCCCGGGACATGAACAGCATAAACAAAAGCATTGCATCGCAAACATGCCAACACCAGATGCCTCAACAAACGTACCACCGGTGGCGAGGACGCTGACACACTATTAATCGCCTGCACCACCGCCATGTTATCACAATTAAAACTGATTTTTTTGTTACAAAACTGTGACCCCCAAAGCTCCACCGCTAGCACAATCGGAAATAGTTCCAGAAGGGCCAAATTCCGAGTAAATGCCGCCTCACCCCATTCCAACGGTCAAATACCCCCATAACCTGCAGATCCCGCTGTATCCGTGAACAGCTCCAAGTCAAAACTGGACAATGCTTCCGACATCCACATAGACCTGCCGTTATAAGAATACAAAAAGGATTCCCAAACCCCCAGATCAGCCTTATGCTCCCACGTCAAGCGAATGTAATGCCCTGGCGCTGAAACCCCCGCTGTGGCTGCCGCCAGCCAGCGGTTAAAAACCCTGCCCATCGGCATGTTTCGACAAGCAAAGTTGAGCTTCCCCAGAAGCGACTGAAGCCGTCGCAGCGTCAACTTACCAGCACCCCGCGCCGCAACCATCGCCGCCCGCAAGTCGGTCAACTTGTCCTCCGGGAGGCGGCATTCCATGGCCACGGTATCAATCAAAATTCCGAGGAAACACAAGGCCGTCACTGGGCCTTCCGTTTTCTCCGCTGCCAGCGGAATGCCAAAGCGTTCCGCCATGTGCTGCACAGTAGCCAACAAAATCCTACACTGCTTAGATTCGGCCAGCCCAATACACAAGAAATCATCTAAGTAGTGGATGACCGACTGAAGCCCAGCCACTTTCTGGTCCATCCACTCGAAGAAAGAACTAAAAGTTTCAAACAAAGAACAAGAAATGGAGCACCCCATGGGCAAACACTGATCAACAAATTATAACCCCTGCCACTTGCAACCCAACAAACGAAAACTGTCCAGATGCACCGGCAACAATCTAAACGCGGATTCAATATCCGTTTTCACCAATAAAGCTCCCCGCCCATATATACTCGAACCCAACGCACCGCCGCGTCGAAGGAAGTGTAAGAAACTGAACATAGATCTGCATCTATGAACTTGTTCACCGAACCCCCTTTGGGATAGGACAGATGATGAATTAACCTAAACTTGTTGGGTTCCTTCTTGGGAACCACCCCCAAAGGGGAAACTACCAACCTATCCAGCGGCGGGGAGGAAAAAGGACCAGCCATGCGCCCAAACTCCACCAACTTCGCAGACACCACCTCTGGATGGGCAAACGCTGACTTCAAATTATCTGCAGGAGGTGGTGGTTGTGCCAGTCTACACGAAATCCGAAATCCCTCGACGAATCCTGAAACCAGCAGCTCCGCTGCCTCCCTCCGTGGATACCTACCTAGAAATGGGCGCATCCTTGTTATGCTCACTGGCGTCTTCCCTTTTTCCTGCAAGCTCCCCCTTTCCACCCTTTCCTCGTTGTGCACATCTAGTAAAGGAATGGGAGCCACCGCAGCCGGAGCACTCGTGTTTAAATTTGCATGTGGTGCCGAACTTTCAAGTCCCTTCGTTGAAAGCCCAACAACACCCCTTACGTTTGTTGGCCGACTGTCCCGAGGCAGAAGATCCGCCGCCCCCCGCCTGAAAAAACGAATTTCCAGGCCGCACCGAAGTCATGAGACGCACCCAAAGACTAATGTCCTTGTGATCCCAACGCAATGAGGGACGGACCGCCTTTCTCTGACGGAACTGCTCATCGTACCTGAGCCAAGCCAAACCCCCGTAAACCCGGTGAGCTTCCCCTATCGCATCGAGGTAACAAAAAAGCGTGGAGCATTTTTCCGGCGCCCTTTCGCCCACTACACTAGCTAGAATGGCAAACGCTTGAAGCCAATTAGCAAATGATCTGGGGATGAGCCTGTATCTCCTCTTCTCCTCCTCCTCCTTCTTGCTGTCATCCAACTTACCTCTGTCCAGATTAAATTTCTCTAGCGGAAGAAGCGAAAAGATCTCAACCTACTCCCCTCGCCATATCTTTTCGCGAACCTCCTGCTTCAGGTGTGCTCCCAGCGGCCCTTCAAAACAAATGTACACCTCACATTTGGCAGAATCTGCCAAACGCACCCTGTCCACTTCCTTCTCCTTCGACTTACCTTGGTCGCCATCTGCCGCACTTGCGACTCCAGCTCCGGCTCCCTGTGCCCCCGTCCCAGAGCCAGGAGGCGCCCCCCCAGCTGCCAATAGTGCCACCGGCACCACACCTAATGCCCCGGATTCCCCGGGCCCCGTTCCACTCCCGATCGCATCCGAGGAAAGTACCCAAGCCGCCGTGGGCAACGCAGCACCCTGCGCCGGAACCAGCCGCCCCAAGATATCTCTCAAACCCGCCAGTAACAGCGCCAGATCCTGTGAACCGGACCCTGGCCCTCCAGAATCCAACCCCCCCATCCCTGAGACAGACACACCATGCTCCCCACCCCCAGCACTCACACCCCCAGGCGCACACATAGAAGACAACAAAGGGTGGCCATACGGCCGCTTACCAGGCTGCCGGCGGAATCAGACCTCCACGAGCCGTCATCACGCTCTCCATCACTGCCGGCACCGGAACGGACTCGTCTTCGCTCCCATCTTCCAGCTCTCCCTCCGACAAGGGGGCGTCCTCCCGATCTTCAACACTGCCCCGGCCCGAAACTACCGACTGCTGGACGCCGCCGTGGCCGTCCGTGCTGTCACTCCTCGACATAGTCCAGGAGGGCCCAGGCTGTTCCTCATCAATGACCCGACGGGCACTCGGCAGGGACTGTGCCGCTCTCGCCCGCCTCTCGCACTTTCACTCCGGCCGCCCCTAGCTGAACCGCTGCCGACCACCATCCGAACCCTCGCCCCTTCCTGAAAGGGGGGGGCACCAGCAGTTCCAGGCATCAGGCTGGTCCCCGAATCCATAGCCCCCCCCGCCGAGCCACCCGGGCATCCTCAGAGGCCGACCCGGGCGCCGCACTGCGGCTCTGATCCCCGCGGAGGAATGGGCTGCGGGCGATCCCTCCGCCCCATCCCGCGAGTCCCACCGGGGTAGCGGATTCCTCCCGGGCCTACCCGCCCCCGGCTAAGTACGGCGTTTGCGAGCAGGCGCCGGAGGGTCCCTAGAGGCTCGCTCAGTGGGGCTCCTAGCGTGGCGCTGAAGGAGAGTTCTGGGCTGAGGCGCTCCGGAGGCCTAGACCTCCTAGGCCGTGATACAGCAGGGGGCGCAGGGACAGCCCCCCGTTTTCGGCTCCTGTCAATAACCCCCCACCTGGGCATGCAGCCAATCCGTGCCGTGCACCGCCGCTGCATCCCGCAGCTGTTGTAACAGCCGCTCAACGTCCGCCATGGCCGGCCGTACTAGCAGCAACAAGTTTTTTTTTTGTATACTATCGCTGCCGCTCGAGTGCCCCCGCGGCGATCCGGAACAGGGGGGGTCGCGGGGTACGCGACTGCAACTATCAACGGCTGCAGGGAAGGAAGAAGCTCCTTACCCTCATGGCTCCTCGTGCAGACTGGCCCCTCCCCTTCCGCTTCCTGCCTCACTGAGTATGGAGCCCGCCCATACTCTGAGCTGTCCAGCCCCTGGCATTCACCCCTTGCCTGGCTCCGCCCCGTTAACCCCTGTCATGCCGGCCCTCCGCCGAATACCTTCGGCATTACTCCGTGCCTCTCTTTTCTGCCATAGAGGGGAACACACTAGGTCCCTGCAGGGCCATATTTATGAATCATTATATACCAATGAATACGACCCCATGATGATAAAAATGAGGTTTATCAGAGCCGAAACAGGCAATTCAAAAGGCATCTATGAGCCTCTAACCAGGGATTAGGTTTAAATATTTTTCCCACCATTAAGAATCCCACCGAGGATTTTAAAAACTCTTGGGAGGATGTGTTAACCTCTAGTAGTAAAAAATAAATGACATTATTAATTCAACAATATACCCTGGATATGAATCTTTTGGATAAAGAAATAGAATCCTTGAATGAACAGTACCATCATGTCTTTAAGATTGAGTTTCAATGATAAATGGAAGGAGATTAATGAGAATGATTAGAATGATTAGAGGTCATGAACAAGGATATTGTTACTAAAAAACTAAAGAAATGTAACCTAGATAAACTTGCATTCTCACAAGGTTACGCATATAAATGGAATAATAAAGGTGGGAGTAGAGGTCAAGGTAGGAAGCAAAACATGTATGGACAATCACGTGAGGAAGATACGACCGAATCTGACTCATCTTTGTCTATGTTTCCCCTTTCATAGGCTCACAATCGTCACTCGGGAGCACAGACAGCACGTTTGGTTAAGCGCACGTGGCATGGTGGTGGGTCTTCATCTTTTGATTCCAAAAAATAAAAAACATTTAGAAGGGCCTTCACAATCCAAAGAGCAGACTACAGGTGGTAGTTTAACACCAGTATTACAAATTATTCTCTCCAAAGGTGTTCCAAATGTGGGCAGCTCTGGTCGCTCCACGGTAGTGTCGATTTTGTAGAGGCGGCATTGGCCCTTTCGGAAGCCAAAAAACAGGGCAATCTGAGTGCATTTGTCCTCCGACCAGGAAATCCACAGACCTCATCAGTCTATCTGAGTTGAATATCAAAAATGTAACATCTATTGAATTTAGTCCATTGCAAAAATCGATTTTACAACTTGGTTTAGGGTTTTGTCCCTCACAACCCATCAACGTATCGGAAACTATAAAGTATTTGTACTTATTTGCATGTAGATTGACTTATAAATTTATTTTCGATTCTGAGCGTAATCAAAAGAGATTAGAAAAAGATCTCACAGAACAGATTAAACATTTTACTATGGATGAGATCCGAGCTCTTAGGGACTTTATGCTTTTGTATGAAGAGTCATCGGATGACTTCTCTTTTTCTACAGAGATTGTCACTCAGAACACTGTGAATACTACTAAAATGGAAAAAATCTTTAAACCGAAATCCCGCCATTTTCCAGATTTGTTAACATGTCCCAAGGTTTGGGCCTTTTTACAGTTAACCATTCGGGATTTTAAAATACGATCTTGGTCTAAACCTATTTTGAATCTAACTTCTTAACAAACTGAAGCTCTGGACTCATTACTTTCTTGTAAAGAATACGTGATTAAGCCTTCTGATAAGGGTGGGAACATTGTTATTATGCCCCACCCACAATATCAGAAGTGTCTAGACATTCTTAAGAACAAACATTGGTATCTTCTTGTGAGCAGAAGACTTAAGTTCTCTTTGCATGAAGGCTTTTTCTAACGGTTTGATAGACCAAAAAACCTTTGAATATCTTAATCCTAAATATACGCCCATAACTACCTTTTATGCACTTCCAAAGGTGCATAAAAATCCTTTGCATCCACCTGGAAAACCGATCGTATCGGGTAATGAGTCTCTTACTGAAAAAGCTAGTCTATACATTGATTTGGTATTGATGCTACATGTGGTTTGCCTTCCATCCTATATTAGAGACATCTTTTTATCTTGGACATTTGGAGGGCACTCATGCTCCCCCGAGTGCCCTGCTTGTAGCAGTGGATATAGAGGCTCTTTACTTTATTATTCCACACGAGTAGGGCATCCGGGTGATCAGGTCCTTCCTGATGGAACAGGATGAGACTACTTGGCCACATAACTGTTTCATTTTGGAATTACTTTTATTTATTCTAATACACAATTTTTTTAATTTTCATGGATCAGATTTATTTACAACAACAAGGAGTCACAATGGGCACGTGTTGTACCCCATCTTATGTGAACCTATATTTAGGTGGCTGGAAAAGAGAGATTTTCTCAAATAAAAAATTTGATAGATGGCTGAACCAGATACTTTATTGGTTCCGGTATATAGATGACCTGCTCATTATTTGGACAAGGACCGAGAACAATCTACGTTCTTTCTTGGATTCCCTCAACATGATTGATTTTAATTTGAGATTTACCCATATCTTCAGTTCTAGCAACATTGGATTTCTTGATCTTATTATTATGATCAATGCTGAAGGCAATTTGACTATGAATCTTTATCGCAAGCATCTTTTGAGAGAAGATCAGACCCTATCTAAATATGTTCGCTCTACTCCCGAGTTAGTATTTAGAAGAGCTACTTCTCTCAGAGATACTCTCACTTCCAGTCATTATTTGATGACCCAGGACAGTCCTTCTAAACTTGCCTGGGGAACATATCGCTGCGGGAATTGTAGTTGTTGTCCTTGGGTTACTGAGGGCAGAGGTATTCGTCTAGCTAATGGACAATGGCATCAATACCATGGCCATGCAGATTGCTCCACTCATGGTGTCATCTATTTTATGACCTGTAGATGCCAGGCTTTCTAGGTTGGAAAGACTATCCGTGAATTCGATCAGAGAATTCGAGACTATGTTCATTGCTCTGGCTCTGGAAAGATTATTACCTCTGTTACTAGACATATTGGTCTTTACCATAGGTTTGATAACAGGGTGGTCTCTTTCTTTGTGCTTGAGATTGTACCTCCCAATCCCTGTGGAGGAGACTGGGATAATAGGATTTTAAGATCTGAAACCCTATGGATTGAAAAATGTATCTGCTACCAACTATCCTGGCATCAATGAGACCAATTCATATAAACCATTTCTCTAGATATTCATCTACGTGAAATTTTGGACTATGTTTACTGTTCATTGCTTAGGGATGAAGCCTATCCCTGGTTGTGGCTGTTATTGTCCTTCTTGCTATTAGCAGTTGTTTCCTTTTTCAGTATTTAGCTATGAGGTATTAATACCACTTTTCTTTTCTACTATTATGTTGGGCACCAGAATATTTTTAAGTGTATACATACACTTATTATGCATTTTATGTTGTTTGCATATTGATTATTTTCCTTTTTTCCTTCTTTTCATTATTTTTCTTTTTTACTATTGATATAGCTAACTGGTTTGAGCTTGCCAGCACCTGGTTGTTATGGACAATTGTTACATCTTTGGGCTCTCTGTATTATATTCCCAGGCGAGTGTGTGATCCTTCTGTCCATGTGCATGCCTATAATGTCCACTAGATGGTGCTGGTCGATGTTGGCTGCATTGGAGATAGACAGACGGCAAGCTCTGTGTGGGATCTTATCCGGCGATGTCATTTTATCGGCGCCCTGTGCGCTGGATTATGACATTGTCCGGATAGAGTCTATTTGCCGTTTTCACGGTACTGCATGCGCCTGCTCAGTCCAGGATCTTATCCGGTGATGTCATTCTATCAGCGCCCTGTGCGCTGGCTTATGACATCATCCGGATGGGCACCAGGATGCTATTTAAAGGAGGTTTGTGTCCTCACTGTGGTTGAGTGGTGGTCAGGTTTGCGGCAGTGTTTTGTCCTATTTTTGGGAGTTGGCTCAAGGTAATTATGTGCCCTGCTGCGTATCTCTAGCTGTGGAGAGTCTAATTTGTTTGGATGTTTATCAGTGTGTGTGCTTTATCTCAGGTGTTTTTTTGACTGCATTGGAATAAAGCTATCTGCTGGGACTCCAGCGCTGACCGTCACCTTTTCCCCGTTTGTTTTGGTTTTGACGGATTCAGCATATGTCTTGGTCTTTTGCTTTAGGTAGGCCTGCCTATATTTATAAAATTTCTAGTATATGTATATATATCTTTTTTAATATGATCTTTGGGCTCATTTGTTTAAATTGCTGTGTATTCACACACAGATGTATATACTTTGCATGTTTTTATTGAACTTAGGTTCTCTTTGCGCTGGCTGCATTACATCTGGGTACTATTAAAACCTGTATCAGGCGTATTAGCCTGCGTTTGCTAATGGTGCTATGTAATTCATGAACCCTTTGGGGTAAGTCAGTTTTTATCTACCCTTACTTCAATATTATAATATAAATACGTAGAACCTTGCAGGGTTTAGATCAGGGGTGGCCAACCCGCGGCTCCTGAGCCGCATGCGGCTCTTTGCCCGGTTCCATACGGCTCTTACGTTCATATTGTAGCGTTCTGGCAGACGTGCAAGAATGATGAGAAGTAGTCGAATGAACTGTCATTTATTGACAACAGCAGAACTCCATTACTGTTGGCCTTAACCACGCCAAAACAACACAAACAAAAAACAATCTTTGTTTCTCTTCCTTACTCTTTTCCAGTCGTTCGCCATCCGCTCTCACACACACCTCCGCTCACCCCTCACTCTCACTCCCCTGCCCCCTCGCTCTCACATCCAGGCATACGCAGTCACAGACCATGGGAAATCACAGAACTCTAACATAAACATTGTAACACTCAACATTACTGCAGGGTGCATTTTCGTCAAATGCGCATGTGGGCAGTTTTTCATGTATGTATTGTAAATTGTTCTATTATTGTTTATGGATTTGGTTAAACAGAGTTTGTCTGTGTGAGAGTGCACACAGTGTTCATTGTTGAAAATGACTGGCCTGTGGTCTTTTTGTAGTGTTAAAACAGTGTGTGACATTTACAATAAATCCAGCTGAGCAAAAGTATGTGTGTATGAGGAAGGGATGGGGTGAAGTTCATGTGTGCCCATGCGTATGATGTGGCTCTTTGCGGTAACTTGGTAAAAAATGTGGCTCTTGGTCTTTGTCTGGTTGGCCACCCCTGGTTTAGATTATGGATGGCCTGAGCCATATATACTCCCCTTTTGGGGTTTCTATATTCACATATGCATATGTTGTGCATGTGCCCCATGGCTGGTCCTTTGTCTAGTATTCTGTATTCTGTCTTGCAGCCTATGTTATTCCTTTTTAAGGCTCCCTGTACCACTCTTGGGAGACATACCACTCCTGACCACATCACCATAGATAATTAGATGAGGGCGGCACAGTGGTGTAGTGGTTAGCACTCTCACCTAGCAGTAAAAAGGGATGCTGGCTTGAATCCCAACCATGACACTACCTGCCTGGAGTTTGCATGTTCTCTCTGTGCCTGCGTGGGTTTCCTCCGGGTACTCTGGTTTTCTCCCACACTCCAAAGACAAGCAGGTAGGTTAATTTGCCTCTGTCCCAAATTGGCCCTAGTATATGAATGAGGACCTTGGATTGTGGGCTCCTTGAGGGTAGGGACCGATGTGCGTGTGCAATGTACTGGGATAGGGACAATTGCAGACACCCACTCAGGTTGAACTGGATGGACTGGTGTCTTTATTCAACCTTACTAACTATGTAACTATATATCTTCGCTTAATATTAAGTGATTATTCCTGCGCTGCTCCTAGTAAAGGCTACCTATATGAATAGCTGCATACACCGATATGGACCAGACAGTGTCCAATAAAAAATTATGTGGAAAAGATTGATGTTGCGCTATTCTTACTCTATTGTAAGAGGGAGGCTGTTACACCTTCTACTCTAATTAATACTATATAAATGACTTACAAATAGTATGAAGGGTCAATGCAATATTTGAGTATGTGATAAATTCTAGATGTTCTATATGGCTTGTAATTGAATGTAATGTGGGTATTTTATAGAAAAGAGTATTATAGGATAGAGTGCCAAAAAAATCCCCAAAAAAATGTACTGTACTGTAAAAATCTATAAACCCACTTGCAGAGGTGAAAATACCCAGTAATGTTGAGTGTATATGAGTGTATATAAACCTCGCGAGAATGTATTAATATAGGATATTATCGCATTGAAATCCCATATGATAACAATAAAAAAAAAAAAAAAAAATCATCAAGTAAATATAAATAAACGCACTACAGAAGCAGCTTATGCACGAATATAACACTTTAGGTGTTGGACTGTGTGTGTTTTAAATAATTTCAGTATCCCGTGAGGGAAAGTGCCAAGTGCTCATAAGATAAGTGCGAACTACTTCATTGCACTAAACAGAATAAGGAACTATCTACTTATATCATATATGGCCTGGTGTTGGCCAATATTGTAAACAATGGTGACATATAAGAGTGTTAAATATTAGAATAAATGAATAAAAGTGCCAAAAAAATAAATATAAAGTACACAGTGACAGACTACAAACACCCTACAGAGTGTGTCATCAGGGGAAGTCCTGATGAAGTCACGAGGTGTGACGTCACTCGTAGGGATAGGGACAGGAAAGGACGCTAGCTGTGTGAAGTTGGCACCCCATGTTTGTAAAACCTGAATAAAAATATACCATTCGTTTGTGCCGCGTTTGTGCTGATTTGTGACGCAAAAATTAGCGTTTGTGCTGGTTCGGTTTCTGAGATATTAAACATTCAATGTAATGCAAACCCCGCCCACTTTGCACCCCATGTTCTTGAATTTTAAAAATGAATGCGCCATTCGTTTGTGCCGCGTTTGTGCTGGTTTGCACCCCACCCCACTTTGCACCCCACGTTACAACATTTTAAAAACGAACGAGCCATTCATTTGTGCCGCGTTTGTGCTGGTTTGTGCCGCAAAAATAAACGGTTGTGCCGCTTTGGTTGCGGAGATATTGTGCGTTATAGTTGCTGAAACCCCGCCCACTTTGCACCCCATGTTCTTGAATTTTAAAAATGAATGTGCCATTCATTTGTGCCGCGTTTGTGCTGGTTTGTGCCGCAAAAATAAACGTTTGTGCCGCTTTGGTTGCGGAGATATTGTGCGTTATAGTTGCTGAAACCCCGCCCACTTTGCACCCCATGTTCTTGAATTTTAAAAATGAATGTGCCATTCATTTGTGCCGCGTTTGTGCTGGTTTGTGCCGCAAAAATAAACGTTTGTGCCACTTTGGTTGCGGAGATATTGTGCGTTATAGTTGCTGAAACCCCGCCCACTTTGCACCCCATGTTCTTGAATTTTAAAAATGACCGCACCATTCGTTTGTGCCACGTTTGTGCTGGTTTGTGCCGCAAAAATAAACGTTCGTGCCGCTTTGGTTGCAGAGATATTGTGCGTTATAGTTGCTGAAACCCCGCCCACTTTGCAGCCCATGTTCTTGAATTTTAAAAACGAACACGCCATTCGTTTGTGCCGTGTTTGTGCTGGTTTGTGCTGCAAAAATAAACGTTTGTGCCGCTTTGGTTGCGGAGATATTTGGTTGTGGAGATAATGTGCGTTATAGTTGCTGAAACCCCGCCCACTTTGCACCAAATAGTGCTGAATTTTAAAAACAAATGTGCCATTCATTTGTGCCGCGTTTG
Organism: Lithobates pipiens; assembly: GCF_037356315.1. Taxonomy (NCBI): domain Eukaryota; kingdom Metazoa; phylum Chordata; class Amphibia; order Anura; family Ranidae; genus Lithobates; species Lithobates pipiens. The sequence goes on from NW_027507718.1 coordinate 150,808,726, forward strand.
TGCTGGTTTGTGCTGTAAAAATAAATATTTGTACCGCTTTGGTTTCGGAGATATTGTGCGTTATAGTTGCTACAACCCCGCCCACTTTGCACCCCATGTTGCTCATCTTTAAAAACAAACGCACCATTCGTTTGTGCTACGTTTGTGCTGGTTTGTGCTGTAAAAATAAACATTTGTGCCGTTTTGGTTGCGGAGATATTGTGCGTTATAGATGCTGAAACCCCGTCCCATATTGCTGAATTTAAAAAAAACGCGGCACAAACGAATGGCGTGTTTGTTTTTAATATTCAGCTGGTTTGTTCGTGGTTGGTGCAGATTTGGTGGATATTGTACATGTTTTACTCCACATGGATCCCCCCTTCCGATTCTCTAGCGCTGACTGGAAGAACAGACAGAGGAGGAAATCTGGGGAGGGGGTGGGTACAGCTGGCTCTGGCTCTAGTGAGGCAGAGTCAGCTGTCAATCAGGCGGCAGGATGGATCTCAACAGTATTGTCAGGATCTGTCCCGGCTGCATGCGGCTCTGTGCTGTCAGGATATAGTGGGCAATAGCCCGCCACATGCACATGAGTTTTTGTTGTCACGGGAGAACATCCTATATGTCATCTTGTGAACAAAAAACAAACTAAGGCCAAAAAAGGTTGGGCCATAGTTCTCTTTTAAACCAGGTCTTAACCAAGCAAAACAGCACTCCAGCAAATTCTCTTATATAAGTCCCTTCTTTTTTTTATTGCTTTTTTGAAAAACATCTATGTCAGTAAACATTCTTTTCCTGACAACCCACATATAGTCTGCCATGGAGTCTAACACCACCTCCTCTCCAATGCTATAGGACCTCACTCCCATAAATTTGAGCTCACCACTAGAGACTACGTTCCGTAATTAGCCAACTCATGACAAAGGGTGGGAACTCCGTCTGCCATGGAATCCATCAGGAAAGTAAAGTTACGGTAAGTATTTGATAATACATTTTCCATTTTCCTGACAGCCAAACCACACGGTGGGTATGCTGATAAAAAGAAGTTTAGTTCTCCTCGCCAACCGACTGGATTCCTAAACCAAAGATCGAAAGATGCAAAGATTGCAATAGTGTGAGATAAAGGTATTAATGGAGGCCCATGAGGCCACCTAGTAGATGAGATCAGGAGCTACATGTCGGGCTGCTGCCCACGAAGGCGTCATACCCCTTCTCATGCCCCACATACCTGGAACACGAGGGCTGGCCGTACGGAGGCGGTGATCTGTCCATCGCACCCTGGCGGACGAATAGGAGGTGATTCTGCAGCATTGTAGGAACTCACACGTCCTGGAACAAAGGAGAACAAATAGCAGTGCAGCTTCCCCTTTAAAAGGCATCTTAGCCCCCTTCCCTCTTTTACCATAGCCCCAGGCTGAAGCTAACCATGTCAACCAATTTGAGCTCACCACTAGAGCTTTTTTTGCCCTCCTCACTGAACCTCCTTACGTTTAGGCTCGGTTCACACAGGGGCAACACGACTTTCAACAAGACTTTTAGAGGCAACTTGGACACGACTTGAACAGGACTTAGGGCGACTTACAACACGACTTTAAGTCACCTCAGGCCAGGTGACTTTTGCCGTGGCCAATCAGAGAATGATCTCTCAAGGGGGAACTCCACACCAATTAAAATTTTTTTTAAACGGCGTGGGTTCCCCCTCCGAGAGCATACCTGGCCCTTAGGTCTGGTATGGATTTTAAAGGGAACCACCTACGCCAGAAAAAATAGCGTGGGGGGTCCCCCCCAGATTCATACCTTATCCAAGCACGCTACCCGGCCGGCCAGGAAAGGGGTTGGGGACGAGCGAGCGCCCCCCCCCCTTCTGAGCCATACCAGGCTGTGTGCCCTCAACATGGGGGGGTGCCTTGGGGAAGGGGGGCCCGCGCGGTTCCCCCACCCCAAAGCACCTTGTCCCCATGTTGATGAGGACAAGGGCCTTTTTCCGACAACCCTGGCCATTGGTTGTCGGGGTGAATGTACCCCTACCCACAAGGGTTAAAATAGTTTATTGCACAGCTCCGGGGGTCTTCTTCCGTCTTCGGGGGTCTTCTCGCCGGACTCCTCCGCTATCTTCTGCTATTTTGCTTGCTTTTTCACTAGCGGAGGAGCCCGGCTTTCTTCTTCACCGCCGCCCTCTTCTTCCAACTTCGGGGGTCTGCTATGGATCTGGGGGGGGACCCCCATGCCGTTTTTTCTGTGTAGGGGGTTCCCCTTAAAATCCATACCAGACCTAAGGGCCTGTTATGCTCTGGGATGGGGAACCAAAGACAATTTTTTTTAATAAATTTGGCGTGGAGTTGCCCCTTGAGAGCTGATAATTCTGTGAGAGTCGCCTACGTATAGACGGAGATCTGACTTGGAGGCGACCTCCATTGAAATCAATGGGTACCAGTCGCCTACAAGTCAGATAGAAGTAGTACAGGAACCTTTTCTGAAGTCGGAGCGACTTCAGTAGTGTGCATTAAGACGGCTCTCATTCACTTACATTGATTTTTACATGTTGTGCGACCTGAGGCGACTAGGGGCGACCTGAAGTCGGATCTGAGTCGTCCCTGTGTGAACCGGCTCTTACAGATGGCCAAAATTGATTGTGGAAGTTGATGCCGGGCAGTTTCAAGATAGCCCAGGACCCAGCCATGGGCGGGTGTGTGGCTCCAGGCCCCTGTGTCCTGTGGTGGGGATGGCCTTCATCTTCAGACGGCTGTCAGGTCTGAAGATTCTCCATGGCAGCAGTTCTTGTATGTAAAAGCTCCCTGTTTGTTTTTCCCTAATGTGCCTTGCTGTCTTCTTTTCTTTTTTTTTGCTTCTATGGCACCTGGAACTCAAGTGCATCTTCCAGGTCGCAGCTCCGGCTCGCTACTGTGCATGTGCAATCCTCGGACGAAGCCGAGGCTTGGTTTTGCGCATGCGCTGTGTGGCAGGGGACCCGGCGGCCATGCAGGCACTCTACGGCAGGTCACCACTGCGCAGGCACAGTCCGGGCATGGCAGCGATGTCCTTCCGGCGGGGATGTTCCCTGAATGAATCCCTGAGAGCCCTGTCATTCTAAGGATTACTACAGGCAGCTTGTGTCCGCTCCTCAGGCCCCAGGTTCCCAGCTCATGGTTAGCTTCAGCCTGGGGCTATGGTAAAAGAGGGAAGGGGGCTAAGATGCCTTTTAAAGGGGAAGCTGCACTGCTATTTGTTCTCCTTTGTTCCAGGACGTGTGAGTTCCTACAATGCTGCAGAATCACCTCCTATTCGTCCGCCAGGGTGCGATGGACAGATCACCGCCTCCGTACGGCCAGCCCTCGTGTTCCAGGTATGTGGGGCATGAGAAGGGGTATGACGGCTTCGTGGGCAGCAGCCCGACATGTAGCTCCTAATCTCATCTACTAGGTGGCCTCATGGGCCTCCATTAATACCTTTATCTCACACTATTGCAATCTTTGCATCTTTCGATCTTTGGTTTAAGAATCCAGTCGGTTGGCGGGGAGAACTAAACTTCTTTTTATCAGCATACCCACCGTGTGGTTTGGCTGTCAGGAAAATGGAAAATGTATTTTCAAATACTTACCGTAACTTTACTTTCCTGATGGACTCCATGGCAGACGGAGTTCCCACCCTTTGTCATGAGTTGGCTAATTACGGAACGTAGTCTCTAGTGGTGAGCTCAAATTTATGGGAGTGAGGTCCTATAGCATTGGAGAGGAGGCGGTGTTAGACTCCATGGCAGACTATATGTGGGTTGTCAGGAAAATAATGTTTACTGACATAGATGTTTTTCAAAACAGCAATAAATAAAGAAGGGACTTATATAAGAGAATTTGCTGGAGTGCTGTTTTGCTTGGTTAAGACCTGGTTTAAAAGAGAACTATGGCTCAACCTTTTTTGGCCTTAGTTTGTTTTTTGTTCACAAGATGACATATAGGATGTTCTCCCGTGACAACAAAAACTCATGTGCATGTGGCGGGCTATTGCCCACTATATCCTGACAGCACAGAGCCGCATGCAGCCGGGACAGATCCTGACAATACTGTTGAGATCCATCCTGCCGCCTGATTGACAGCTGACTCTGCCTCACTAGAGCCAGAGCCAGCTGTACCCACCCCCTCCCCAGATTTTCTCCTCCGTCTGTTCTTCCAGTCAGCGCTAGAGAATCGGAAGGGGGCATCCATGTGGAGTAAAACATGTACAATATCCACCAAATCTGCACAAACCACGAACAAACCAGCTGAATATTAAAAACAAACACGCCATTCGTTTGTGCCACGTTTTTTTTTTAAATTCAGCAATATGTGACAGGGTTTCAGCATCTATAATGCACAATATCTCCGAAACCAAAGCGGCACAAACATTTATTTTTGTGGCACAAATCAGCACAAATGCGGCACAAACGAATGGCGCGTTTGTTTTTAAAATTCAAGAACATGGGGTGCAAAGTGGGCGGGGTTTCAGCAACTATAATGCACAATATCTCCGCAACCAAAGCGACACAAACATTTATTTTTGCGGCACAAACCAGCACAAACGCGGCACAAACGAATGGCACATTTGTTTTTAAAATTCAAGAACATGGGGTGCAAAGTGGGCGGGGTTTCAGCAACTATTACGCACAATATCTCCGCAACCAAAGCGGCACAAAGGTTTATTTTTGTGGCACAAACCAGCACAAACGCATGGCGCATTCGTTTTTAAAATTCAGGAACATGGGGTGCAAAGTGGGCGGGGCTTGCATTACATTGAATGTTTAATATCTCAGCAACCGAACCGGCACAAACGCTAATTTTTGCGGCACACATCAGCACAAACGCGGCACAAACGAAAGGTATATTTTTATTCAGGTTTTACAAACATGGGGTGCCAACTTCACACAGCTAAGGACGCTCTATGCTGATTCACACTACACGAGTTTGCTGCTCGTTGGATACAAGTAGTTTTAAAGAGACCTCTTTTGTGAGTACCCGTTGCTTATTGTTAATAAAAATTGGATACATTTTAAGAAATCTACTACATTATGGTTTGCTTGACTGTGGTATACCAGATATGATGCTTCCAGAAACCCAACTTGACACTGCGGTCCCTCTCCAAGAGTAATAATGGGCCTCAAGCCGACAAGCAGGCTCAAATACAAATGCTAGCCGCAGTGCCCCATAACACTTTCCGTCTAACCTCCGTTATCCGGAAACCACCATCTGGATCCTGAACCATTTTTGCCATATCTCCTTCGCCTGCACTGACCAAAAACCGCATGAGGAAGTAACCCACTTACTACCGCATGCCCCTCCACACCCGAAGCGCCCGCTCAATGCCATCCTGGATCCCAAGAGTCCACAGGTCAATGCCCACGTCATTCAAGTGAACTCCATCACTTCTCAGGTATCTCCAAGTCTCGAACTCGAGTTCCAAGTGCCTGATGGCCAATCCCCCATTCCGGACCATGAAGTTACTGACTGCCCTATTCACCTTCCTCCTTGCTCTATTCACCCCCTCAACTGACCTGGCCATCCGCCACGTGGTGCGGGCCACCATGTCTGACCAAACTATAATCCTGTTTGGAAAATCCATGCTGAGACGCCACACGTCGAACTTAATGTCACGAGTAAGATTGATCATAGTCCTACCTCCCGCATGGATAACTAGTACGTCTGGGGGCCTGTCCCTCTGTGCAAAACGATGCACCTCCCCCACCAATCTACCCTACAACATGCCTGGAAAACCCAACCACTTGATACAGACCTCACTTTTAGCAAAACCTAAACGTCTGCCTCCCTTCCTAGCATCACCCCGTCGTGCCCCCCAGCACACACAGGATTGGCCCATTATCCAGACCAATCCTTTTGCTGTACCTGAAACAGAAGAAAACAGAAAAAAACAGCCATGAGCACCACATTCCCGTATTACCACAACATGAAAACTAACAAGCCCCAACCAAAACCCCGTCCCATGACCACCTACCACAACCCCCAAATCCATACCCAGATCCCAGGATAAAATTCCCCCCCGCTTTTTCCTTTTTTTTTTTCTTTCTTTCTCCCAGGAGGTGCCAGCCTTGTTAGACCCAGCACCCAGCCTATAAATACCAGCCGACCACAACTACAGGTCCCTGTCCAGGGTACCACACTGCCCCCACCTACCCCAAACCGCATCCTGTTTCGCAGGCATCTCAAAAACCAAATCCCACAACCACATAGGGCAGGGAGTCCCGAACCTTTCCGCCCCCGTTACCAATTCCCGGAACTTGTCCCACTGGAACCTGGACAGAGCATCCGCCACCACGTTCTCAACGCCTGGAAGATGCAGCGCCTGAATGAATACATTCAACTGCAGGCACCGCAACCCCAGGTGACGCAGCAATCGGATGACAAGGGGGAAGAGGGGCAAGGGGCAAGGGGGAAGAGCCAGTATTACGATTAATGACCTGCACCACCCCCATGTTATCCCCATGGAAACGCACCTTCCGGTCCTTGAACGAAGTGCCCCACAGTTCTACCGCCAGAACCACTGGAAACAACTCCAGCAGCACCAGATTCGACGCGTGCCCCGCTGCCACCCAGGATTGCGGCCAAGGACCCGCGCTCCACTGACCCTGAAAAAACGCCCCAAATCCAAAAGCCCCAGCCGCATCAGTGAACAGTCCCAGGTCTAAGTTGCTGACCGGCCCTGACATCCACATCGCCCGCCCATTGAACGACTCCAAAAAGGTCTGCCAAACCTTCGAAACAAAATGAGTCGGGGACCTGATACCCGCTGTGCTGGCTGCCAACCTGCGGTTGAAAACCCACCCCATCGGTAAAATCCGACAGTCAAAATTGAGTTTCCCCAGGACCGATTGCAATCTCCTCAGCTGAACCTTCTGAACCCCCAACAACTCCGCTATCTCCCACCGCAAGTCCGCCAACTTGTCCTCAGGCAACCGGCATTCCATGGCCTCGGAATCCAAGACAATTCCCAGAAACACGATGACCGTGCGAGGTACCTCAGTTTTGTCTGGTGCCAAAGGAATGCTAAATTTTTGTGCAATATGCTGCAGCGTCGCCAGCAATATCGCACAAACCTTGGAAGCCGGCGGCCCAATGCACAGGAAATTGTCGAGATAGTGAATGATCGAATTCACCCCCGACACATCTCTCACCACCCATTCAATGAACAAGCTAAATTGTTCAAACACCGCACAGGAAATTTAACAGCCCATCGGTAAGCACTGGTCCACATAGAAACCATCCTCCCAATGACACCCCAACAAAACGAAAACTATCTGGATGCACTGGCAACAACCGAAAGGCCGATTCCACGTCCGCTTTTGCCAGTAACGCCCCTTTTCCATACCTGCGCACCCAATTCATCGCTGCATCAAACGACGTAGCTCCCGCACCTCCCCCTCTGGCTGCCGCTGTGCTTGCCGTCCTCCGCGCCCATCTGCGCTCCGCATGACCGCCCTCCGACTTCCGTGTGACCTTCCCTCGACTGGCGTACGCACCCACTGTCCCGCAGGCTCCAGCCTTGCTTGCTGTGTCCCTGGGCAACCGCCTTCCCAGACTGTGGCGATCCCCTGCCGTGGCTGTGACTGGCCCGGGGACCGCAGATCTCCTATGCCCCCTCCATTCCCCCCCACTGCTCAGCTCCGCTCCGGGGTCGGGGCCAGCGCTCAGAAGCGACTCCATACAGCAGTCCCCTGCCGTCACCAACGCAGGCCTGGGAACCACCGCTCTCCCCCCTAATGTTAGCTTGCTGCCCCGGTCCAGGGGCGGGGCCTGCGCTCCAAAGGGGGTCCAAAGAACAGGCTGTAAAGCAGGCCTGGGGACATCAACTCTCCCCCTCGTGACTCTGGTATGCAGCTCCGTTCTGGGGGCAGGGCCAGCGCTCACTGAAGATACTCATCCGGCCGTTCTGTGCGCCATCCCCATCCCCCTGAGCCTCCCCCGCGTGGCAGATCCAGTCTGTGTAGGAGCCTGTCCCGGGAGCCCAATGTTGCCAGTAGCCAATTTCTTCGCCGGGGGTACCGCCGATCGTCCCGCCAGGCCACTGCCCCCGCCCTCTGTCCCCCCCCCTGTTGATCGGGCGAAAATCGCTCCGGCGGCCAGGATCTTCACGCCCGCGTGCCCACCCCATGTCCCCCTGCAGTCACCGGCTCCGGCCGTGTCACCAAACCCCCCAGGGAATCTAAGAGCCAGTCCTCACCCCGGACCGCCGCCTGCTCCCGCAGCTGCGCCAGAAGCCTCTCCACAGTCTCCATGCTGGAACTTTTCCTTCCGTCTTCTGTTAACTCCCAGCATGCCCCAGGAGACTATATTAACTTTTTTAACCCCGCCCCCTAGGCACCTTAGTCCTTCCCTTATTCTTACTCCTACATTACTGTTAACCCCGTCATGTCCGCTCTGCACTTATCACCTTTGGCTGTCAGCTACGGGCTCTCTTTCTCTGATTAAAATGGGCTCTATGGAGATTAACTAAAGGAGGAGAGTGGAGCTGGAGAGAGGAGGCTTTAAAGGGACTTGCACCTGTGCTGTGACCATCTTCTTGCCACATGTGGTTTTATAAAGAAAGTGAAAGAGAAGTGATGATCCAGAAAGACGAGCCTTAAAGGGACCCTCACGCTCTTGTCTCCTTACCATGAGGTAAGGGGCCATTACTTACTTAAGTGTGCAGACACAGTGAAGAGAACACTGGGAAGTGGTTACTGGATTCGCATGTACATTGGTTGTCACAGAGAAACACGTGCACTTTAAGAGACGTTTTTTCTCCTCCCTTTTTTTGAACTTTGGTTTTTATTTTACATTTTGTTTACACACTCTGCTTTTTATTTAGCTCTGTAGTGTGTTTACTTATATAGTATTTTTTTTTCAATTTATTCAAATTGTCTATAAACGAATAGATTTTGATATTTATAGATATTAGACGCCTTGCAGTTTTGTGATCAGTGTATTGGACTATTTTACACTGAAGTCTCACACGCATAATTTATCTTTGGAGTTATTCACTTTTATTTTTATTTTAAATTTTGATGCATACATTTTTATGTTTTTCTGCATCTTATAGGATTTCAATTCTGAGTTTGATAACTTATATTTCACATTAATAGTTTTTGGATCATTCAACACTTTTGTGTACTAACACCTCTGTAGGGTGTTTGTAGTCTGTCACTGTGCACTTTATATTTTTTTTTTTTGGCACTTCTATTCATTTATTCTATGATATCTAACACTGTTATATGTCACCATTGTTTATAATATTGGCTAACACCAGGCCATATATGATATAAGTAGATAGTTCCTTATTCTGTTTAGTGCAATGAAGTAGTTCGCACTTATCTTATGAGCACTTGGTACTTTCCCTCACAGGATACTGAAACTATTTAAACGCACACAGTCCAACACCTGAAGTGTTATATTCATACATAAGCTGCCTCTGTAGTACGTTTATTTATATTTACTTGATGATTTTTTTAAATTTTTTTTTTTTTAATTGTTCTCATATGGGATTTCAATGTGATCATATCCTACATTAATACATTCTTGCAAGGTTTATATACACTCAACATTACTGGGTATTTTCACCTCTGCAAGTGGGTTTATAGATTTTTACAGTACATTTTTTGGGGATTCTTTTTGGCACTCTATTCTATAATACTCTTTTCTATAAAATACCCACATCACATTCAATTACAAGCCATATAGAACATCTAATATTTATCACATACTCAAATATTGCATTGACCCTTCATACTATTTGTAAGTCATTTATATAGTATTAATTAGAGTAGAAGGTGTAACAGCCTCCCTCTTACAATAGAGTAAGAATAGCGCGACATCAATCTTTTCCATATATATGTTCACTTGTTTGTTTAACAATCGCAAGTGTGTAATCGGGATGAGATTACACACTTGCGATTGTTAATTTGACGGCCTTTTGTCTTGTGTATATATATGTGTATATATATTTTCTGTATAACTCTTGTGTATCTATATCTAAATATCTATATCTAAATATTTCTCTCTCCTTGACAGCTTGTGTATTTTGTACTTTTTGTATCTTGTCCTGGTTAGGGATGGCCGAACGGTTCGCCCGGTGGTCGGTTTGCAGCGAATTTCGGCTGTTCGCGATTCGCCTGATCGGCTGACTATTGCCGCTGTTCGCCAGGCGGACCCACGTGTTTACTGTGTAAAAGAACTTTGACCTATGATGACACATCCATCATGGGGTACAGGACAGCCAATTGAGACATTACAGCACATGGATAATTGGACATTCCCCCTAACTTATAAATAGACCCAAACCGGCTGCCATTTTACATTCTTTCTACTGTCACTATAGGGAGAGGTTGCTGTGTGGAGCAGGGAGAGGCTGCAGTGACCCAAATCGCTAGCTATTAGGACCACAAAAGTCCTTTTAAGGACTGGTATGGTATAGGTGTAGTTCAGGATATAGGTTTGAGGCACTGCTATTCAAGTCATTGTTGCAGCAGATTGTCTTTTGTCAGTGCAGACAGGGACAGACAGGACGCTGTGTGTAGCAGAGAGGGACAGTCAGTTTAATCATTAGCTGTTACTATTAGGTCCACAAAGGTCCTTTTCAGGACTGGTATGGTAATAGGGTTGTACACATATAATATTCTTTCTTCCAAATATAGAAAGAATATTATACTTGACTGCTGCCCTTATGCTGCAGCAGTCCTTTATCAGTATAGGGACTGAGGTACAGTATATAGGGTTGAGTGAGGTACAGTCTGCTAATCCTTAAGGACTGGTATAGGTCCACAATATATAGGGTTGAGGTGCACTACTGCTGACTGCTGCCCTATTCTGCAGCAGTCCTTTATCAGTATAGGGACTGAGGTACAGTCTGCTAATCACTAGCTACTAGTCCCACAAAGGTCCTTCTAAGGACTGGTATGGTATAGCGTAGTACAGTATATAGGGTTGAGTGAGGTACAGTCTGCTAATCACAACCTACTAGTTCCACAAAGGTCCTTCTAAGGACTGGTAAGGTATAGCGTAGTACAGTATATAGGGTTGAGTGAGGTACAGTCTGCTAATCCTTAAGGACTGGTATAGGTCCACAATATATAGAGTTGAGGTGCACTACTGCTGACTGCTGACTGCTGCTCTATTCTGCAGCAGTCCTTTATCAGTATAGGGACAGAGGTACAGTCTGCTAATCACAACCTACTAGCTCCACAAAGGTCCTTATAAGGACTGGTAAGGAATAGCGTACTACAGTATATACAGTGGTGTGAAAAAGTGTTTGCCCCCTTCCTCATTTCCTGTTCCTTTGCATGTTTGTCACACTTAAGTGTTTCGGAACATCAAACCAATTTAAACAATAGTCAAGGACAACACAAGTAAACACAAAATGCAATTTGTAAATGAAGGTGTTTATTATTAAAGGTGAAAAAAAATCCAAACCATCATGGCCCTGTGTGAAAAAGGGATTGCCCCCTAAACCTAATAACTGGTTGGGCCACCCTTAGCAGCAACAACTGCAACCAAGCGTTTGCGATAACATGCAATGAGGCTTTTACAGCATCCTGGAGGAATTTTGGCCCACTCATCTTTGCAGAATTGTCCTAATTCAGTTACATTAGAGGGTTTTCGAGCATGAACGGCCTTTTTAAGGTCATACCACAACATCTCAATAGGATTCAGGTCAGGACTTTGGCTAGGCCACTCCAAAGTCTTCATTTTGTTTTTCTTCAGCCATTCGGTGGTGGACTTGCTGGTGTGTTTAGGATCATTGTCCTGCTGCAGAACCCAAGTTCGTTTCAGCTTGAGTACACGAACAGATGGTCGGACATTCTCCTTCAGGATCTCTTGGTAGACAGCAGAATTCATAGTTCCTTTTATCACGGCAAGTCTTCCAGGTCCTGAAGCAGCAAAACAGCCCCAGACCATCACACTACCACCATCATATTTTACTGTTGGTATAATGTTCTTTTTATGAAATGCAGTGTTCCTTCTACGCCAGATATACTTGGACACACACCTTCCAAAGAGTTCCACTTTTGTCTCATCGGTCCACAGAATGTTGTCCCAAAAGTCTTAGGGGTTAATCAAGATGTGTTGTGGAGAAATTGAGACGAGCTTTGATGTTCTTTTTGCTCAGCAGTGGTTTTCTCCTTGGAACTCTGCCATGCAGGCCATTTTTGCCCAGTCTTTTCCTGATGGTGGAGGCATGAACGCTGACCTTAACTGAGGCAAGTGAGGCCTGCAGTTCCTTGGACGTTGTTGTGGGGTCTTTTGTGACCTCTTGGATGAGTCGTCGCTGCGCTCTTGGGGTAATTTTGGGCAGCCGGCCACTCCTGGGAAGGTTCACCACTGTTCCATGTCTTCGCCATTTGTGGATAATGGCTCTCACTGTGGTTCGCTGGATTCCCAAAGCTTTGGAAATGGCTTTATAACCCTTTCCAGACTGATAGATCTCAATTACTTTCTTTCTCAATTGTTCCTGAATTTCTTTGGGTCTCGGCATGATGTGTAGCTTTTAAGGATCTTCTGGTGGACCTTACTGTGTCAAGCAGCTCCTATTTAAGTGATGCCTTGATTGTGAACAGGTGTGGCAATAATCAGGCCTGGGTGTGGCTAGAGAAATTGAACTCAGGTGTGGACAACCACAGTTATAGTATGTTTTAACAAGGGGGGCAATCACTTTTTCACACAGGGCCATGATGGTTTGGATTTTTTTTCACCTTTAATAATAAACACCTTCATTTACAAATTGCATTTTGTGTTTACTTGTGTTGTCCTTGACTATTGTTTAAATTGGTTTGATGTTCCGAAACACTTAAGTGTGACAAACATGCAAAGGAACAGGAAATGAGGAAGGGGGCAAACACTTTTTCACACCACTGTAGGGTTGAGTGAGGTACAGTCTGCTAATCACAACCTACTAGTTCCACAAAGGTCCTTATAAGGACTGGTATAGGTGTACTATTTGGTGTGCAGTATATAGTTGTGTAATACACGTATAAAATACTTGCACATACTTGACTTCCTCCTGGGGCTGCTTATTATGAGGGGCTCCCACCATCCCTGTGCTGTGCTGTGCTGACTTCCTCCTGGGGCTGTACCTCTGCTGTGCATATTATGAGGGGCTTCCACCATCCCTGTGTAATGCTCATTATGAGGGGCTCCCACCATCCCTGTGCTATGCTGACTTCCTCCTGCGGCTGCTTATTATTAGGGGCTCCCACCATCCCTGTGCTATGCTGACTTCCTCCTGGGGCTGTTTATTATGAGGGGCTCCCACCATCCCTGTGCTATGCTCATTATGAGGGGCTCCCACCATCCCTGTGCTATGCTGACTTCCTCCTGGGGCTGCTAATTATGAGGGGCTCCCACCATCCCTGTGCTATGCTCATTATGAGGGGCTCCCACCATCTCTATGCTATGCTGACTTTCTCCCTGGGCTACTTATTATGAGGGGCTCCCACCATCCCTGTGCTATGCTTATTATGAGGGGCTCCCACCATCCCTGTGCTATGCTCATTATGAGGGGCTCCCACCATACCTGTGCTATGCTGACTTCCTCCTGGGGCTGCTTACGGTGCAGGTGTCAGTGCTCTATATCACGGTGCTGATGTCAGTGTTTTATGTCACGGTGCTGATGTCAGTGCTCTCTATCACGGTGCTGGTGTCAGATCACTCTATCACGGTGCAAGTGTCAGTGCTCTATATCACGGTGCTGGTGATCATCTCCTGCACCCTCTTCTTTGCCTACCCTGACCTTCCCTCTCCTCCATTGCCTTCATGCGCTCCAGAGTCCTGAATTGTCAGAATTTCACATATAAAAAAAGAATGCTTGTAGTTGTCGATCCCAGATTCACCTCATTCATGTGTTATGTCATTGGCCATGTGGTGGGACTATGTGTGCACAGCTAGTAATTATTTTGTGGCTGCAAATATGACCTGTAGGTTTGTAAAGTTCGCCTCCCATTGAAGTCAATGGGGCCTGCCGCGAACGTTACGGTTTGCGAACTATCGGCCGCGTTCGCATTTCGCGTTCGCGAAAGGTCCCGTCGGAAGTTCGTACATCACTAGTCCTGGTTCCCACACTCGCCTGGGAATTTGCCCTTAGGAGCTCATAGACGCCTTTTGAATTGCCTGTTTCAGCTCTGGTAAGCCTCATTTTTATCATCACGCATGGGGTTTTATTCATTGGTATATAATGATTTATTTTTTCAAATATGATTTTATTAAAAAAAAATTCAGGAATGAATTGCATATACATACTGTAACAGTGTTTACAGAATGGGAGATCATAGTCTCCTAAAATAATAAGCATATATTACAAAAGAAACTTAACATATATTAGATTTATACATACAAGAACTCAAAATTCTAAGTATCCCCCTATCTCCCTGGTACAGTAATCAACATTTCTGCTTCTTATCACCTTATGTGACAAAGCACCTCTGCTTCATTCCTTATACTTTAACTTAAAAAATAAATCTAAATAGAGGAAAAAAAGAAATATAAAAAGGGGGGGGGGGAGGAGGGAAGGGGGAAGGGAAATTTTAAAGGGGAGGGAAGGGGAGAAAAAAAATAAATAAATAGGGGAACGATTCCAAAAATGGCACTTAGTATCGCATCTGATGTCTCTTTGATCACACATCCATCATATCTCTTAACTCAGACTCATATCCGTGTTTCACAGCCCTAAGAGGAAACTACACTCTTCTGAATTAATAAACACATTCCAAGAGGTCCATGTTATATACCTTCTGTCTATCAGTTGCTGTCAATATCAGGTCCTCCATCTATCTAATATCTTCCACCTTTCTCAGCCATAATGCTGCGGTCGGTGGATTCTGCTGTTTCCACATCAAGGGTATACTGGATTTAGCTGTGTTTAGTAAATTAAATAGACCAGATTTTTTATATGTTTTTCATTGGAATAGTGGTAATATGTAATAAAAAAACGCCGGGTCATTGGGGATTTGAAGATTAGTAAATTTCTGGGCAAACGTTTGAACCATTGCCCAGAAGGAAGTCAACTTAGCACAAGTCCAAAATATATGCAAAATCATCCCTTTATCTGTACCACATCGCCAGCAATGCTCTGCATCTGGAAAGATAGCATGAAGTCGACTAGGTGTCATATACCATCTTGTAAATATCTTATAATTAGTTTCCTGTATTTTGGTACAGATTGAAGATTTATAAGAAAGCTCAATCATATTTTGAATTTGTAAATCAGTAAATGTGCGATGCAAATCTGTACTCTATTTTAACACACAGGCTAGTTCTGATTGCTCCCTAGGGGAGTTAAGTAACTCATACATCTCCGAGAGGACGTGAGACAATGGTTCTGTTCCCGAGCAATGCTCCTCAAATTTAATCAATTGTCTAGTATATGCCTGCGGGTCTGGTATAGTCTGAAGAAAATAATATAATTGAGCTGCATTCCAGAACATAAGTTGGGGTTAGTCAGCTCCTCCATACTAGGCCATCTATCTCCCATCACAAACTGAGATGCAATAGTTCGCTCAGTCTCCCATGAAGTCAAAAATTGCGTGGTTGAAAGGCCTGGTATAAATTTGGGGTTCCCACTTATCGGGGTCAGTGGAGACGTCTTTGTCGTTTGTTCCACATATGTAATAGCGCGTAGGCATTGTTTCAAAGTATTCCCTATCAAGGGATGAGATTTTAGATGTGATGGCACAAAATCCCAACACCACAGCACCCTCCTTAGCCCTTGTACACACGGTCGGAGATTCCGACAACCAAATGCGTCGGATTTTTTCCGAAACTGTTGCATACACACGGTCGGACAAAGTTGTCGGAAAATCTGATCTTTCAGAAGTGATGACGTAATTTTGTTACGATGGGACTACGTTCAGGCTAGTAGCCAATAGCTTTGATGTAGGAATTTGATCTGAGCATGCGTGGCACTTTGTCGAAATTCTCTACACATGATCGGAGTATGTCCGATCGGAGCATTTTGACGGAAAATATTTCCGGCAAGTTGGAAAATTTGGTCCGACGGATATTCCGACAGAAACAGTATGATGCAGGCCACACACAGTCGGAATATCCGACAAAACGCTCCAATCGGACACATTCCGTCGGAATCTCTGATCGTGTGTACAAGGGCTTAGAGGTATAGGGGATTGGCACTGTTCTACTTGCACCCACAGCTTCAGGTCACTGTGGTGTTGCCAATCGATTTACCAAGTTGAACTGCTTGGTAATATCTCCTGACATCTGGCAATGCCAAGCCACCATATTGTTTTGGTAGAGTTAATAATACACCTACCGATCCAAGAATGTAAATTAGCGTGCCACTTATCTAATAGCAGTCTGGACTGTAAGTAATGGTGGAAAATTAAGCTCATACGTACGGGTTAAATCTGCTGGCATTTTTGTGCCTAAATAATTCAGGGCAAGTGTAGTCCACTTAAAGTGGAAGCCTCCTTGGATTTGTGTAATGCCGCGTACACACGAGCGGACTTTTCAACATCCAAAGTCCGTCAGACCGAGTCCGTCAGACTATCCGATCGTGTGTGGGCTGCAACGGACTTTAGCTTCGCAAAAGTCTGACGGACTTTAGAAATGAAGCATGCTTCAAATTTTCCCGACGGAACTCCGCCGGACCCGGTCCCCTTCGAAAAATTCGCTCGTGTGTGTGCTACTCCGACGGACTAAAACCGACGCTAGGGCAGCTATTGGCTACTGGCTATGAACTTCCTACGTCGAATCCAGTCGTACGTCATCACGTTCGACTCCGTCGGAGTTTGGTGTGATGGTGTGTGGTCAAGTCCGTTCGGTCGAAAAGTCCGCCAGAACTCCGTCGGAACTCCGGCGGAACTCCTTTGGAGGTCTGTCAGACTTAATCCCTCTCGTGTGTACGGGGCATTAGAGTTTGTACTGGCAGTGCAACCCCTATCGCCTCTGATTTAGAAAATGTATTTTCAAGTTTGATAAAGCACCATATAAATCAAATTGTTTAAGGAGATTTGGTAAAGATACTGCTGGATTAGTTAAAGAAAATAATAGGTCATCGGCATAAGCCGAGACCTTATGTTGTGTATTACTCACTGTCACTCCCTGTATATCCTGATTTAGCCTGATCATAGAAAGAAAAGGCTCCAAGGAATGGGCATATAAAAGAGGGAGTGGGCATCCCTGCCTGGTACCATTCCTAATTGTAAAAGACTCTGAGAGCACCCCATTCACCTTAACCTGTGCAGTCGGATTTAAATATATCTTGGCTATCTGGCTCATCATCACCTCTCCAAGTCCAATATGTCTGAGTACGGAGAACAGAAATGGCCAACTTACTCGGTCAAATGCTTTCTCAGCATCTGTATTTAAAAAGACACATGGAGTTTTCGTGGATTTGGTCACATGAAGTAGGTTCAGCACTTTAGAAGTGCTGTCCCTCACCTCACGTGTCGGAATGAATCCAACCTGATCTAAGTAAATTAATTTTTGTAAAGGGTTTGACAGCTGGGTAGCCAAGATTTTATTATAGAGCTTTAGGTCTACGTTCAAAAGTGAGATAGGCCTATAGCTACCGCATAAGGTAGGGTCCTTGCCTTCTTTATATATCACAGCAATGTGGGCTCCCAGAGTATCCCTAGCAAATGAAGATCCAGAGTCGATTGTACTAAATAAATTAATCAAGCGTGGGCCTATATATTTCAAAAAGCATTTTATAGTATTGTACAGTAAACCTGTCCAGGCCCAGGGGCCTTCCCTGATTTCATGGACCCTAACGCTTGTTGAAGTTCTAACAATGTTATGGGGGCATCTAGTTCCATACATATCTCATGGGCTAAGGACAGCATTTGAGATTTTTGAATATATTCATCTATAGCAGATTGAGGCGATTTAGGTAATGCTAGATCATATAGGTGAGAATGGAATTCTTTAAATTCCTGGGAGATATAAATTGGGGTAAAATTACTTTTTGGCCAATTTAATTAACAACTTGGGGGATATATGTTGACAGTTTATGTTCTCTAACTTTTCTTGCCAATACTTTCCCACATTTATCACCCGATTCGTAATTCACCTTACAGCAAAACTGTAAAGCTGCTTTCGCTTTGTAGTGAAACAAGTCTGTAATTTGCTTCCTCAGTACCACCAAGTCTGTTTCCAGAGTCTTATTAGGAGCATGTTTATGACTATATTCCACAATCGCTAATTTATCAATCAATTCAGTCAGCTGTTTTGTTTGTTCTCGTTTAATACGAGCCCCATGCTTAATAAAAACACCTCTAAGAACTGACTTATGTGCTTCCCATAAAATTCCTGAGTCACAGTTTGGTAGGTCATTCATCTGAAAATACAATGTCAGCTCTTTGGTCAAGTCCTCTAATGCCCCGTACACACGATCGGACTATCGGGTGGACTTGGTCCGGCAGACTTAGAAACAAGTTTTGACTCAAAATTGTCCGCCGGACTCGGCGGACAATCCGCCCATCTGTATGCTAGTCCACCGGACTTTTGAAATGAACAGACTTGCCCACACAAGGAGAAAAGTCTGTTCATTTTGAATGTGGCTCCAGGTAGACGGGACTAGCGAAGAAAGTGAATGTCGCTGCCTCCATCGGCAAGATTGACACCTCGTTAGCCCCATCACCTGGTATGGATTTAAAGGGGAAGCCCTACGCTGAAAAAATGGCGTGAGGGTCCCCCCAAGGTCCATATCAGACCCTTATCCAAGCACGCAGCCCTGCCGGGCAGGAAAGGTGGTGGGGACAATCGAGCGCCCCCCCCCCGAGCTGTACCAGGCCATGTGCCCTCAACATGGGGGGGTGCTTTGGGGAAAGCACCTTGTCCCCATTTTGATGAGGACAAGGACCTCTTCCCGACAACCCTGGCCATTGGTTGTCGGGGTCTGCGGGTGGGGGGCTTATCAGAATCCAGGAGCCCCCTTTAATAAGGGAGCCCCCAGATTTCGGGCCCCCTACCCTATGTGAATGAGTATGGGGTAAATGGTATCCCTACCCATTTACCTGGGGAAAAAAAGTGTACATAAAAAAAAACACAAGACAGGTTTTTAAAATACTTTATTAGACAGCTCCGGGGGTGTTCTCTTCTTCCGTCTTTGGGGGTCTTCTCGCCGGACTCCTCCGCAATCTTCTGCTAGCTCTTTTACTGGCGGAGGAGCCAGGCTTTCTCCAGAGGATGCTGCACAACGTGTCCCTGCCATTGCGGCCAGAGAGAGCGTCGTGTCAACATCGGAAGAAGGAAGAAGAAGCAGAAGAAGGCAGTGGCGACCGCGACAGAAGACTGGGCCAATGCTAGTTAAAGAGCTGGAAGAAGAAAGCGGAGGCCCGGCAAGAAGAATCAAAGAGCGGGACAAGACCCCTGAAGAGCAGGACAAGACCCCAAAGTCGGAAGAAGACCCCCAGACGGCGACAACGAAGGAGAAAGCCGGGCTCCTCCTCTAGGGATTCCCTTTTAAATCCATACCAGGTGATGGGGCTAGCGAGGTGTCGATCTCGCAGATGGAGGTGGCGACATTCACTTCCTTCACTAGTTCCGTCTACCTGGAGCCATGTTAAAAATGAACAGACTTTACTCCATGTGTGGGCAAGTCCGTTCATTTCAAAAGTCCGAGCGGACCTGCCCACACACACACACCTGGACTTTTCCGGCGGACTATGGCGGGAGTCCGCTGAAAAAGTCCTGGTGTGTGTGTGGGCAGGTCCGCTGGTTCAGAAAGTCCGGCGGACCTTCGCTGCAAAGTCGGGCGGATAGTCCGATCATGTGTACGTGGCATAAGACTTCTGGTCTCTCTAAAAGAATTTCATTAAGTCGCCAGTAGTGATGTCTAGATGTCTGGGCTCCTGTCAGATCATAAGTCAGGAATACAGGGGCATGGTCTGACCATGTAATATTTCCTATGGATGTGGCCCGGACTGCATGTAAACAAGTATGGGGAATCAAAAAATAATTTATCCTGGTATAGATTTTATGTGGGGATGAATATAACAAGTAATCTCATTCCCCAGAATGTTGCATTCTCCATACGTCAATCAATTGAGCTTTATGAAATAATTTTGCAGTACGTTTCAGTTGGCTAGGAGGGATAGATGATACCCCCGTGGAGGTATCTGTTGATGGTATCAAAGGTATATTAAAATCAGGGGCGGACTGACCATTCAGGTGCTCGGACACTGCCCGGGGGCCCCATGCCACTAAGGGGCCCCATCAGGGTTGCCAGCCTCAATAAAACCAGGGACAGTATGTAAAAATCTGTGTTTAAAAAAAAAACAGATTATAGCTGCCCCGCCTCTGCAGTACCTTTTCAGTGTGTATATTGTGTGTCTGTATGTGTGTGTATACTGTATGTGTGTGTGTGTATACTGTGTGGCCCTATAATCTCCTATTGCCTGGGGGCCCCATAATATTCTATTGCCCGAGGGCCCCATAATCTCCTATTGCCCGGGGGCCCAATGAGTTGTCAGTCCATCCTTGATTAAAATCCCCTCTTAGTATCAACTGCCCCTCTATAAAATTTAAAAGCTTCTCTAATGCCTCATCTAGAAAAGAGGCCTGATTTTCATTAGGAGTAAAGACTGTTGCCAGTGTCATCTGTTTGTTCCCCAGGAGGCCCTTTATATAAATATATCGTCCCGTAGGGTCTATCAATCATATTTGATGGCTCTAGGGTATTTTACTAGAAATTAATATCGAGACCCCTTTTGATTTAGCCATCGAATTAGTAGCATGATATGTCAATGGGTAGAATCTCTTTTGGAGATATTGAAGTCTGTCTTTGTTGAAATGTGTCTCTTGAATAAAAGCTATATCAACACGGAAATGTTTCAGATCATGTAAGTAGCATACGTCGCTTCTCGGGTATGTTAAGACCCTTAGCATTCAGGGACATCACTACTATACTATCCAGCACTATTTTTGGAATAAGGGGAGGGAGAGAATAAAAATAAATAAATAAAAATAAAAAAATGTTGGGGGGGCAGAAAGGGAAGGGGAAAAAAAATTATAAAAAGGGGGAAAGGGGTTATACGCCCTGGCTGCTGAGCCGCTAGCCATATCCATCCGGAATAATCCAGAAATCAAGGGACTATGCTCAGGTAATCTGATTGAAAAAATTAGTATGTACGCGGATGACACCCTTTTATACCTAGCAGATCCGGGTTCCTCCTTGCGGGTGGCACTGCATACAATCGAACAATTTGGGACCTTCTCTGGTTTAAAAATTAACTGGGAGAAATCGCAAATATTACCAATAGACAGTTTCCCACCAACCGAGTCACAGGCCAGTCTGCCACTTCAGAGAGTTAGTACCATCAAATATCTTGGGATCCATGTATCCAGAATGTCGACAGACTTTGTACGTCTCAATATTGAACCCCTCACGTCCTATGTAAAAACTAAGCTGAGGACCTGGGCTCGTTTGCCACTGGGGGTATGGGGCAGAATAAACTTAATTAAAATGGTTCTACTTCCCAAAGTATTATATGTGATGTGGCACTCCCCAACATACTTACCTTTGAAATACTTCAAGACTCTAGAAGCTCTCCTCAAATCTTTCGTATGGGGTCCTAACAGACACAAACTGGCATGACAGACGCTAAAAAACCCACCTGACCTGGGAGGTATGGCACTATCAGATTTCAACCTATACTATATTTCGTCCCAATTATCACAACTATACCACATTGACAAGACAGACAGGGAGCGGTTCCTCCAGCTGATGTGCCCCAAGTGGGCCAGATGCACTAAAGACCCTATTTATGCGATAACAATAAACACCGGAAATACTGATTTGAGGACTGGTGAACTGGCCCTGCTGCGTCAATACAGACGCATATGGGACATTGCCTCCGCTAAACTAGAGATTCCCCAATATAACGACTTCACCCCGTTATGGCACAACAAGGTCCTACCTGAATTCTTGCAAATTCCTGATGTAGATTGCTGGTCCACCTATGGAATCTTCTATCTCCAACATTTACTTACCAATGGGACTCTAAAAACCTTCCACACACTCCAAGTGGAGTACAATCTTCCCAATCATAAGTTTTTTAGATATCTGCAAGTCAAACATGCAATCCGCACTCAATTCCCGTTGTCCCCCCCTAAGCCCACTTCAAATGTCGCTATGGCAATCATCAAAAACACTGATCCTCAAAAACTAATTTCAGCCTTCTACAATCTGCTTTCCACCCCAGTGGCAACTAAAATAGCTTATGGACTTAAACCTCGCTGGGAAAGGGCGGTGGGACCTATCGAGGACGGGGAATGGGAGGAAGCTCTGGAATTCTGTAAGACAGTTTCCCCAAAACTGTCGGACAGGCTGACTCAAATTTACATACTCCATCAAGCGTACCTTACCCCCCTCAGGGTTGCCAGGTACAGAGGCTCCCAGTCCTCCTTGTGCCAAATGTGCGGAAGGGAGACAGGAACATTCATTCACTTACTGTGGTCATGCCCCAAAGTACAGGGACTATGGACACAGATTGTAAGATTCCTCCATGACGAAATGGGCTCTCCAGCCACGCTGGACCCAAAAATGTGCCTTTTAGGACTCTTGCCAGACTCGACCGACAGGTACATGAAGACATTTCTACACGAGACGTTATTCACAGCACGAAAGACAATAGCTCGGAAATGGATGAGGACTTGTCCCCCGAGCATTGCAGAATGGAAAGCAGAAATAAACAACACCCTCCCCTACAAAAAATTTATATACACCAATAGGGGTTGTCCTGAGAAATACTACAAAATTTGGGACAGGTGGCTGCAGGAGTCTAGCACTTGTTCATAGCCGGTCTATGCACAACACATAGTAATGTAAATGACAAGTAGATCCTCCGGCCTCTGGGTAGTGAAGTAGCCCAAACCACTGACACAAGGTACCTTTTGGCTTTAGTTATTTCATGCATAAAACGTGATGTGACATTGACGATTTGAGATGGTTATACAATTGTTATCTGAGGAGCTGTACGATCTGTAGCATTTTTGTAACTGTAATCTGTAACATGTATGCACTGTGAATCGAAATAAACCTGGTTGATTTAAAAAAAAAAGGGGGAAAGGGAAGATATCACTCCTATCCTCTTCTCCACTAATTACCCTTAGGAAAGCACCTTCTTCTGGTCTTACTGGACCATGTAGGTGCAGGCCTAACTGGGAGAGTGGTCCGGGATGTCTGAGCTGTGGGGCTCTCTACTTTTGCCCTCCAGCAAAAAATAAAAAAAATATCTTTTATCAGTTTAACACAATTTCAATATCAACATCATCATTTTTGCCCTTATTTCATTTATATCTATTTTATTTTACATAGGGGAGGAAAAAAATGGAAGTTGTGGAGATAGGAGGAGAGGAACAAGAAGCAAACTGAATTAAATTGAATATAATGATTTATAATTACATAAGTATGGTACTACAGTGATCTAGTGTGCTCCCCTCCATGGCAGAAATGAGATGTGCACACAATTGTATTCATTTTCCCCAGTACATTTTTCAGTTTTTTTCTTTGTTTTGCAAGACTGTTTATAGAGACTCCTACATACAATCTCTTGGGAAATATACACTCCTAAAGAAGCGGTCACCCCGCAAAACATGTCACATATGAATCAGCTTGATCGTCATTCTCTTTTCCTCAGTGTGGAGGATTGAATGCACGTTTTTCACTGTTCAGTTTCCATTAAGGCTACTTTCACACTGAGGTACTTTGCAGGCGCTAAAGTGCTAAAAATAGCACCTGCAAAGCTCCCTGAAACAGCCGCGGCTGTGTCTCCAGTGTGAAAGCCCTTGGGCTTTCACACTGGAGCGGTTCGCTTGCAGGGCGGTCAAAAAAGTCCTGCAAACTGCATCTTTAAAGCGATGTAGGAGCGGCGTATTTACCGCTCCTAAAGCGGCCCTTCCCATTAAAAACAATTGGGCAGTGATGCAAACCCGCCTGAAAAGTGCTGCTGTAGTGCCACTGTAGCTTTGCGGGCGGTTTTAACCCTTTTTCGGCTGCTAGCGGGGGTTAAAACTGCCCCACTAGTGGCCTCATAGCGCCGCTAAAACGACAGCAAAGCGTCGCTAAATATATCGCCGCTTTACCGCCAGTGCCCGCAAAGCCCCAGTGTGAAAGTAGCCTTAGAGATATATCTGTATGTATTATGTACATTTCCTTTCAAGGATTTTTTAAAATAGAAATTGTGTTTGTTGATTCTAAATAAATTTATATATTTTTTATACTCAAGTTTATGTGAGTCCTTACTGTACCATGAAAGTCCACAGTTGCCTTAGATTTTCTGCTAAATTGTTTTTGTAAACTTACAGGACGACGGTACTCTAATGAATTTTCTAATATATAGTAGCTTTTCTTTAATTCAAGCTGAGTAATGTTCAAAAAGGTATGTAAAATCATCCTCCTAAAGCCACACCAGAGACACAACCTGATTAACACTGAAAGGGGGAGAAAAATCATCACGGCCCTTTGCAATACAGGGCAGGACCAGCTCTGCATACATTTGAATTAAAGGCTGAACATCCCCAAACAGCATATAGCCCTGATCAACCAGGGAGTGAGCTAATCAAATGCTCACTAGCAGTTGGTGACTGGTCCAATCTTTCAGTGTCTGGCAGCAATATTCACCACTCTCTGACGCCAGCAATTAAATCTCATCATAATTAATTTCCAGCAAAACAAAACAGAACCAAGATGGTTCCTCTGTGCAGCCAGCCTTCTGGTCAGGGATGGCCTTGGTATACTGTCATGAATCAGGTGTGACCAGAACTGCGTGGATAGCAACAGAGGAAACCAAATGCATGTAAAGTGAAAATAGTGAGTAATTTATTAAAGTAAGTGAAATATAAATACAAAACCTCCAATACAACACAGTGCACAACTAACCAACTACCAGACAGAGACCCACAAATAACAACAGTCAGACAAGTATATACAATAAATGGGGAATATCAGAATCATAAATGTAGCCAGGCCAGGGTCATCAACAGGAGATCAGCAGAAGGGAGCAAACAGGACAGGGAGAGGATGCACGGATCAGGCTGCAGGGCAAAGGTAAAGGTAACAGGGTCACAGGAGGGACAGGTTCAGATACAGGGCACAAGGTTCAGGTACCAGGTTCAGATTCCGAATCAGGATCAGGGTCAGGGACAGATCACATGTTCAGGTCAGGGCGCAAGGACGATACCAAGGAAAGTGTGGCTCAGGTGACGCCTGATCACAGCAGATAATTTCAGTTCCACACTGCCGGGAAATACCCACTGGTGGATGTCAGTACTGCGGCCCCAGGATCACATAGTGCCACCAGAAGATGAAACCTTTCCTGACAATTCCAAACTGTCAGGAAACACCCACTGGTGGAAATCAGTACTGCAATCCAAATGTCCGACAGTGCCACCAGCAGGTGTAACCTTTCCTGACAGTATCATAGCCCCGTCCCAATTTGTTCCCTTTTGCCCTCTCCAAAATTGTATTTTTATGGGATGCCCTTGCTCCTGGATCCAGGAGTACCCCTTTTTGTAAATTCCCAGCCATGGGGACAGGCTGGACATTAGGTGGGGTGAGTGTAGCACCCCCTAGTCAAGCCTGTGTGCTTTCTGGTTCAGGCTTGTGAGTAACTCAGGTAGGCTGGTGACTCCTCCCTGCTTGCTGGAAACTTGGAGAAGGTTCCAAAAGCAGTTGAGAGGGGTATAGGAGGAGCTGGCTGGAGTGTTCTGAGGGCCCTGACCAATGCCCAACAGATGGGTTGGCAGGGGGGAAGGCCCCACAGATCCACAGATGGGGCAGTGTGGAGTTTGGGTGGAAGATGGAGATGGAGTGTTTGGCTGCCAGGGCCTTTGAGAGTAGCTCCCCAGTCTGGGGGGGGGGGTGAACTCAGTCCTGAGTTTGGGTGCAGAAGGGGCCCCTTCTCATGACACATGGAGGGATCCTGACCAGGAGGCATGGGAGCAAGGAGAGGACAGCAGAAGGACACTGCAGGGCAAATCTACAGGTAGGAAGACAGCCAAGAGGGCCGGCTAAGAGGCATGCCTGAAGGGTCTGAGTCCAAGCAGCCTGTAGACTGTGGAGAAGAAGCCATGAGGGCTATTGAAAAGGGCAGCTGTAGCAAGGTGGGCTGGCAGTGCTTGAAAAGGTGGTACTGGGAGCAATAGCCACAGGAATAGAAGCTAGCACCAAAGACCTCTATTTTTGCTGCACTACTAAAGGGGCCCGCAGTCCCTGCCTGCAAAAGGCATTTGCTATGGCCTGATTTTGCTCTTCTCAGACCATCCATAAAGTGCTAGCTGGTCTTTGGGAGTTTTAGTTCTACAAGCAAGTCTGTGCTGAAGGTAGAAGAGGAAAAGTGTGTATATACTGGAGGAATATAGTTGAGTCCCTGAAGATTTCTTATGCCACGTACACACGATCGGACTATCCGGTGGATGCTGGGACTGTGACTGTGACATCATAAGGGGCGTTGTCACGATGTGACATCACCCCGTGACCCAGGCCCTTGTCCCTATATAAGTCGCCGCACAACGTGTCCCTGCCATTGCGGCCAGAGAGAGCGTCGTGTCAACATTGCAAGGAAGAAGAAGAAGAGAAGAAGGCAGCGGCGACAGAAGACCGGGCCAGCACTAGTAAAAGAGCTATAAGAAGATAGCGGAGGCCCGGCAGAAGAACTGAAGAGCGGGACAAGACCCCGAAGTCAGAAGAAGACCGGCGGACTAGCACACAGACCGGCGGATTGTCCACCGGAAAGCCGAGACAATTTTGAGTCAAAACTTCTAAGTCCGCTGGACTTTTGGAAAGAAAAAGTCTGCCGGAGCCCACACATGGGCAGATTGTCCACCGGATAGTCTGATCATGTGTACGCGGCGTTACTGATCGAGTGAGCATCCCATAACAACCCTTCCCCATCCTTGTTTAATCCCGCCTAATAAAAAAAACAAAGCTGCAAGGACTGTTTCTTGTCTCCAGAGAGAGTGGAAAATTGATGTGCCTGGCTGTGCAGGGTGGGAGATAACTATATTCCCCAGCGGCTCCTGCAGGGGTAGTGCTACATGTGTACAAACAAAACTAAATTGTTTGCACTGTCAACCTTTTCTCGTGGCCAACACAAATGAGGAGAGGAGGATAATATCTACTTTTAATAATATATGTGAAATTTAAGAAAGAAAAAATCACTGCTATATCCTTTATTTGAAATACGAAGACTGTTAACTTATTATATAATTTAACAAATAAGCTTATTTAAATGATTTCCTTTCTTCGAGTCTTGTTTTTTGTTTTGAATATGAACTTAGAGTAGAAAAACTAAAACTGTTTCGTACATTTTCTTTTTTTTTTCAGTTTCTGGAAAATGCATGAACATTTTTAAAGAGCCAATTGTCAAGTCTTTCAAAACGTCAACAAAAAATAATGGGACTTTAGATTCTACTGCAAACTGTATTTTAATAAACCATAATAATACTCTCAACTGATCCTAGAATGCATCTGGTTAATGGAACTGAAGATAATCTATGCCCTGCCATGGAAATAGAAAAGGGCATTTTGGCCTCACCCTTAGGATCCTGCTTCAGATATATCAATATGACAACTTCAACTGCAGGTCAAAAACCTATTACTTCTTTGTGGTTCTCTACTATTTTTTCAATCATTGGCCTTGGCTCCAATCTATTTGCTTTTTTTGTGTTAGCTAGTGCATCAAGGAAAACTCAGAGTCGCTCACGGTCCTCTTTTTTAATATTCCTTCTTGGATTGGTGGTAACAGATTTCATGGGACTGTTAGTAACTGGTATTATTGTGTTGTCTTACCATATTACACATTTTGACTGGCAGATGTTTGATAAAAATTGCCATCTTTGTAATTTTTTTGGACTTTCTATGGTCTTTTATGGACTTTGTCCTCTTCTTCTTGGTGCCTCCATGGCTGCTGAACGCTTCTTTGGTATAAACAGACCTTTTTCACGTTCTGCCAATGTTTCCAAGAAAAGAGCTTGGGGTATTGTGCTCATAGTTTGGAGTTTTTCTTTCTTGTTGTCTTTATTGCCTATTATGGGCATTGGAAAATATACCTTACAATTTCCTAAATCCTGGTGTTTTCTAACACTGCTGCAAGATTCAAATAATAAAGCATTTGGGTTAATATTCTCACTGACAGGCATATTTGCTGTCTGTCTCTCTTTTATCCTCAACACTGTCAGTGTAGTGACCCTCTGCAAAGTTTATCATGACCGTGAGTCTGTTCAAAGAAGAAGAGACAGTGAAGTGGAAATGATGGTCCAGCTCATTGGGATCATGATCATCGCTAGCCTGTGTTGGCTTCCGTTATTGGTAAGTTTTTAATTTTTTTTTCTAAATTCTCTACAACTGCTGGTTTTTAATAGTGTGGTTGGTCATACCAATGTTGATTTGCTACCGTTTATGAATGGAATAATTTAAATCACTTTTGTTTTAACTTTTTATTTGTGACATACCAAATGCATGTTGTAGTGTTTTATTGTAATTCGTTTAATATGTTCAAAATGTCTTTTAATTCTCTTTTGGAATGTCAGTTTGCAAGGTAAGTTTTTATGGATGCATGCTTGAATGATATGAGCCACATATCAAGTTCAAAAACAATTAAATATGTTTAGGTTTCAAAATATAAGGGGTAATGTAATTTTAAAAAGTAGCAAAACTATTTCTTTGTATATCTTTATTCTTGTTCAAATGTTTTATTAAAAGAAAATTCAGCAAGTCAAATACAATCCAATAAGCACCCGGATAACGAAAGGTTGAAATTGAACAGTAGTAGACACTGAACCAGATAGGGTCAGCTCTGATGGCCATCAGAATCTAATAATATAGGACAAGAGCATTATCCGTTCATTACTGGACAACAAAAAGCTAAACACACTGGAGACTATAAGGCCTCAAACCATATGGTGGATCTATACAGACCAGAGTCATAGGGAGGTGCATCTAATGTGACACTACAGTGTTAAACCATTACAAAACTTATACGCAGGACACTAACATATTATAGCAGATTATGGAACGTGCCTAAAACATTAGGCTGCAAGTAGAAGAAGTAATGAAGAACAGAGCCATAAAAGAGAAGAAAAGGAAAATAGGGAAGAAATGTAGAAAGGGAAGAAAAGGGGTAGGGGGGTAGGGGACCCCCAGGGGGTGGATTGGCCTTGGAAACTCAATATGGGAGTACATGTGTGCCACGTATATTATTGAAGCAACAATGTTTCATCTAAATCAACAGACAGATAATGTTTCACCCAAGGATTGCACAATTTGTCATACTTACCCTGTCTAAAAGAGTTGCCTCAACATTCGCATGGATCATGGCTTGGGTTATTCTGTTTGATTTCAAATACACTAAAGTGGGGTGAATTCCAGGCCTTCACAATGATTTGTTTAGCTGCAGTGGTGACTTGTAACGGTAGTTTAAACTGAAGGAAACTTAGGCTCAGTGGGTTCTTGTTGAGTAAAACTGTAGTTGTCTATATCTACAGCAGTAGTAAAGAGTGGTGAGCATATAAAAGATTTCTGCCCAAAAAACATGTACAATCGGGCCATCCCACCAAATAGGTCGGCGAGTGCCTGCTTCGTTACACCCATGGAAGAATAGGTGGGGAGGAACTTGGTATCTGGTCCCTACCCAGATTACTATCACATAAGGACTACATTTTGAGAGGAAGATTTTGTGGCAGACAAAATCTAATTTCAATCTGCAGGTTTCAGTTGAAGGCCAAGGTCACCCTCCCATTTAAAGACATGGGAAGGGAAGTAGGAGACGTAGAAGCTCAGTTGATCAGTTGGGCACAGAGTAGAGATAAGACCTCAAGCATGTGGGTCGCTCTTACAGGTCCACTCAAAGCCAGACATGGAGGGAAGGGAGGAGCCTATGCACAGGTAGGGAGTTAAAAATGATTTGATCTGGAGATAACAGAAAAGCTCTGAGCCCGGGATTCCATCAGACTAGCAAAGAGATGGGAACGGTTATAAGGAGTCCGGAGTTATGAATTTGTAAACACGAAAGAGGTTATCAGCGGACCATGCATGGAAAGAAGTGGATGAGATCCAAGCAGGATAGAAAGTTGGATTACATAAAAAGGAGAGACGCAGATTATGAGGTGATTGCGAAATTTGACCCTGTCCCAGATAGTTAGATAATGTTGAGTGATAGATGAGAACAGACATATGCCAAAAGATGACAGATAGATATAAAACAATACAGTAGAATTTTAATAAGGTGATATAATTATTCTAGATGCTCCATATTCCTGTCACTGAGTCTGGATCCCCAAGTGGGGGTTGTCCTATTGGACAAAACAATCTGGAACCAGTGGGGTATACCCAAGTTTATGAAGGGACAAGGAAATCGCATCATATAAGAACTTTAGATCATTTCAAAAGAAAACAACATTTACAAAAATGAGAAATATTGTCTGCAAGAGAACATAAAGAAGAAAGATTAGTCTAAGCATAAATTCTTTACATGAAAACCCACTGTTAACTTAATCAGACTGGTGGTAAGTGAACCATGGTCCCATTTTGCATCAAAAGAGGTTTTCCAATCATGTAATGTATGGAATTTTTTTCCATCAACACAATTTAGTCAATACGTGCGATTACTTGAGAAAATGGTACCATATTCGATTTCCAGCTTAGGGCAATTGCCCGTTGCATAGCTACGCAGGTACTGTGTATGAGTCTCAACTGGTGACATCAGGAATTTTATCAAACAGAAGGCAATGTTTGTGTGTCAAAACTAGATGTCTGCCCGCCAATGTGTCAATCAAGGTGATTAGCTCCCTTCAGGTAGGTTGAAATCGATCACATTCCCAAAATATGTGTAAAAAGGAACCAGGGAGAGCACAGCCATGAAAACAGGAAGGAGAAACCTGGGGGTAAACAGCATGTACGCGTGAAGGGGTATAATTCTAGTGTGTAAAAAGCTTCCACACTGTTTAACGTATCGTTAATGACCTCATGCAGTTGAGCATATTAAGCCACCTAGACTCCCACTCCTGTATATCATGCTCCATGGCCGCTCCCAGTTAGAGATATGTATAGTAATTTGGAGTCGCTACCAATGGTGGCCATAGATTTCTAAGGACCGAAAATTAAGCCTTTTTGCCTGGGTGCATATCTGCATATAAATTCAAAAGAGGTATGGAAATCTGCTAGGACTAATGAATAATGGGTTATAAAAACAAGTGTCTTATTTGTAGGTAATGATATAATTCCAGAGAAGGGAGATTTTTTGGGGTCTGCAGCTGGGAAAAGGATATAAACTTTGATTCACACTGAAGATCCATGACGGTAGTCAGGCCTTGGTCTATCCACCATTGGAATGCCCTTGGAATGCCCTTGGATCCTCAAAGGCTGTGGAAAGCTTGGGGGCCCGTAAGAACCAAGCCCAGGGGGCAGCTTTAGCGATAAGTGATAACTTATGTCTATAGAAAATCCATAATTTCAGTGATTGGGCAACCACTATGTTACAACTCAGTATGTCTGATATCAGAACTTTAGAGGACCAAAATAAACCTGCTAGGTAGTATGGAGAGAACCTAAGCCAGGGTCATGAGAGCCCATTGGGATAATTGTGTGAATCTACTTGCCAGATAATATAACCATATTTGGTCCTCCTGTTCTATGGGGATGGTATAGAACCGCCTTGGAAAATCTATGAGATTTACCTTGCCAGATGAAGTTATTCAGGTCAGTTTGGATTAAAAGAGATAGGGCTTAGAAATGAAAAAATGTAAGGATTGAAACAGATATAGGAGTTTGGGGAGAACAGAAATTTTTATTGCTGTCACCCTTCCTAAAAAGGAAATGTGATAGGCAGACTAAGTTTTGAGTAGATGTTTAATTCTGACCAATAAAGGGGGGCAGTTACCGTTAAATAACAGTTTCCAGGAAGTTTGATCCCTAGATAAGAGAGGGAGGATGATTCCCAAATGAAAAGAATCAGTGCTTTAATTGTTTCCAGCTCAGAAGGGGTAAAATTCACAGGGTGGGCCTTCAATTTAGTCACTTAACAGAGAGACCCGATACTTTAACAAATTTTGTTAAAATCTTGAGGAAATATGGTAATGTGATTGTGGGATTTGTTAAATATAACACATCGTCTGTGTACATACAGAGTTTAGAGGTCATAGGTCCCTAACATATCCTGTAATATCTGGATGTCATAGGATAGCAGCGGCAAGGGGCTCAATCGCCAACACAAAAATCAGAGGTAACAAGGGACAGCCCTGCCGGGTACCCCTACCAAGCTGGAAAAAAATCTGAATTGCAACCTGCCATTCTAATGCGGGTTCTAGATTTGTGGTAAAGGGCCTGGAAAGCTTGTAAAAGCTCACCCTGAAAGCCATAGCATTGTAGAAGGAGAGACATATAGTTAAACATGTCGTTGAAACACTATCAAAGGCCTTGTAAATATCAAGAGGCTAAGCGGTTAGAAATAAAATTCGACTGGAATGGCAAACTTAAAGAAGGGATAATGATAGCAATGCGATCAGCAAGGATTCTGTTTAATATCTTTAGGTCATTGTTGATCACTAGGGATGAGCTTCGAGTTCGAGTCAAACTCATGTTCGACTCGAACATTGCCTGTTCGGCAAACAGTGAACAATTTGGGGTGTTCGCGGCAAATTTCGAAAAGCCGCAGAACACCCTGTACAAGTCTATGGGAGAAATCTAAAGTGCTCATTTTAAAGGCTAATATGCAAGTTACTGTCCTAAAAAATGTTTGGGGACCTGGGTCCTGCCCCAGGGGACATGTATCAATGCAAAAAAAAGTTTTAAAAACTGCCGTTTTTTCGGGAGCAGTGATTTTAATAAAGATTAAAGTGAAACAATAAAAGTGTAATATTCCTTTCAATTTTGTACCTGGGGGTGTCTATAGTATGCCTGTGAAGGGGCGCATGTTTCCCGTACTTAGAACTGTCCCTGCACAAAGTGTAATTTCTGCAGGAAAAAAAGTCATTTAAAATCACTCGTGGCTATAATGAATTGTCGGCTCCCATAATAAAGAGAACACTCATTGAAAATCATTGATATATAAAAAAAAAGCATGGGGTTCACCCAAATTCAATTACCATGCCCTTTAGGTCTGGTATGGATATTAAGGGGAACACTGCATCAAATAAAAAAAAAATTGATGTGGGGGTCCCCCTAAAAATCCATACCAGACCCTTTATCCGAGCATGCAACCTGGCAGGCAGCAGGACAAGAGGGGGGACGGGAGAGTGCCCCCCCTCCTGAACCGTATCAGGCCACATGCACCTGACACCGCCCCCCTCTGACGCAAATGGGGAAGCCGGGCTTCCCCAATGATGTGTGGGTGACCCCGCCCCCCTCTGATGTAAGGGAAACCTGCGTTACATCAGAGGGGGCGGGGCCACCCATAAGATAAGCCCATAAGCCTGGCTCTGGGGGTCCCCTTGTTAAAGAGGGCTTCCAGATTCTGATAAGCCCCCCACCCGCAGACCCCCACAACCACCGGCCAGGGTTGTGGGGATGAGGCCCTTGTCCCCATCAACATGGGAACATGGTGCTTTGGGGGGGGACCCCAAAGCATCCTCCCAATGTTGAGGGCACGTGGCCTGGTACAGTTCAGGAGGGGGGGGCGCTCTCTCGTCCCCCCTCTTTTCCTGTGGCCTGCCAGGTTGCGTGCTCGGATAAAGGGTCTGGTATGGATTTTTAGGGGGACCCCATGTCAATTTTCTTTTTTAATTTGAAGCGAGGTTCCCCTTAATATCCATACCAGACCTGAAGGGCCTGGTAATTGAATTTGGGGGAACCCCACTTTTTTTTTTTATCAATGACTTTCAATACGTGTTCTCTGTATTACGGGAGCCGACAATTCATTATAGCCGCAAGTGATTTTAAATTACTTTTTTTCCTGCAGAAATGACACTTTGTGCAGGGACAGTTCTAAGCACAGGAAAAATGTGCCCCTTCACAGGCAAACTATAGACACCCCCCAGGTACGAAATTGAAAGGAATATTACACTTTTATAGTTTCACTTTAATCATTATTAAAATCACTGCTCCCGAAAAAACTGCAGTTTTCAAAACTTTTTTTTGTATTGATACATGTCCCCTGGGGCAGGACCCAGGTCCTCAAACACTTTTTAGGACAGTAACTTGCAAATTAGCCTTTAAAATTAGCACTTTAGATTTTGAACGTTCGAGTCCCATAGACATTAATAGGGTTCTAAAGTTCACACGAAGTTTAGGTCTGTTCGCTGGTTCTTGTCAGGGCTGGCTTAGCCCTTTCTCCTCTGGGCTGGCTGCTCAGCTGTCGGCTAATTGCCAGCTCTTTTCTCTTTCCACAGTTACCAGCTGTTCCTGATGATGCTCATCTGACCTGCCTATTTAAAGCCTTCCAGCTCACTCTTTCCTTTGCCTTCGCATTGGTCACATCACAAGGAACCATCTCCTACTGTTAGTTTCAAGACTGGCTTTCTGACATCCCTCCTGGCTTCTTATCCTGCTTGCAGTTGCTCTCCTTGGATCCCTGACTTCTGGACTGGCTGATTACCCGAACTGGTTTATGAACTTTGGACTGGCTGACTACCCGATCGGGCTACTGGACTCTGGCTATGCTTGACTATGCTTTTTTCTATTTACCTTTTTATTTTTATTAATAAACAAGTGTGATTTGATTTTACTTCTGTCTCTGTCTGTTTCATGGTTCCTGACAGTACATGAAGGCCATGAATTCAGAAGATACAGTCAATCCACTTGTTGGTAATATTTTTTTCCAGATTGGATGAGCAAAATCACTGCATGGATCAGTTTGCCTTGGCGTTACAAACGCTCCTGAATCACACGGCTCACCTGGAATCCCCCACTGTGGCTGCTCCGGTATAACCTGAGTCACAGGCCGTCCCTGCTGCTGCGCCAGTCTCTGTGCAGGCACCCGCCTCGAGTATTACCTCTATAAGAGGTATGTCTGGTTCTGCACCTCTTCCCCAGCGAATTGGGGGCGATCCAGGTCAATGCAGAGGGTTTCTCAATCAGGTTGAGATATACTTCGAAATGCTGCCCCAGGCGTTTCCCACGGACAGAAGCAAAGTAGGTTTCGTGATTTCACTGCTTTCTGAGAGAGCCTTGGCCTGGGCTAACCCTCTATGGGAGTTACCCTCAGTTTGTGGCCTCCTTTAAAAGGGTTTTTGACATTTCCGCACACTCCGCATCTGCTGCCAAGTGCCTCGTGTCCATCAAGCAGAGTACGAGAACTGTTGCCGACTACGCCATTGAATTCCGTACTCTGGCATCAGAGGTTGCTTGGAACAATGAGGCCCTCGTGGCTGCTTTTTCTCATGGTCTCTCGGAATCCATCAAGGATGAGATAGCAGCCCGAGATATACCCACTGAGCTGGAGAGCTTGATCTCGTTTGCCATCCTCATTGACTCCAGACTCAGAGAAAGACTTTCTCTTAAGGAGCGCTTGTGGAAGCCTCCTGTACGTTTGCCTCCAAGCTTTGTAGTCCCACCTATGCCTCCCTCGCCTCCCATGCCTCCTGGTACTGAGTTGGTCAGTGAAGATGAACCCATGCACCTGGGCTTCACGCGTCTCTCTGCAGATGAGAGAGCCTTTAGGAGGAGGGAGAGATTGTGCCTCAGTCTGTTTCATGGTTCCTGACAGTTCTGGTGCGAACCGAACCGGGGGGTGTTCGGCTCATCCTTATTGATTACAGAGATAGGCCTATAATTTTAAGTGATCTTTGTTGGGCTTTGGGATCAAAGACATATTAGCTAACAACATTTCCTCAGGAAATTTATAAGAATATAAATAAAAATTTGAACCAGTCTTGGGTACAGATGGGAGGATATTTTTTTTATAATACAGAGAGGTGAATCCATCTGGACCTGGGACAGAGGCTTTTTTCAGGGATTTGATATCCTTAGAGACCTCAGATAAAGTAACTGGGGAGTTCAAGGTCTCCAATTATGAAGGGGTAGGAGTAGGGAATCGGGATAGTGGCTAGGGATGAGCTTCGTGTTCGAGTCGAAACGCATGTTCGACTCGAACATCGGTCGTTCGTGCGTTCGCCGAATTCCGAACGTTTGGGCCGTTCGCGGCAAAATTCGTGTGGCCCACAATGCACTGCGATGGCGCAATGCATTGCTGTCTCACGATTGGCCAAGCATGCACTGTGACCCCGCATGCTTGGCCAATCGCAGCGCCAGCAGCGAGGAGAGCCATGGTTGGCCACAGGCATCCTGCCTGTGGCCAATCATAGCTCAGGCTGTGTAGTGCACGCCCCACACTATATAAGGCCGCCATTAAGGCAGCCTCGTGCAGTGTGTTGGCGTCTGAAGCAGTGGGTGTTCTGTGTACCTTCAACACAGTTACACACCAATCGTTTTTGGCTGATTTACTATCTTGCTCTTGTGTAGTGGTTACTGTCTATGCCCTGACCGCAGTATACACCACTATATTCACCTCACCTATATAGCTAGTGATCTAGCTTTAATAATAGAGCTTGCAGTCAGTAGTGTTAGTGCGTGCTGTCTGCGTGCTCTGTACCCAGTACATACCACTATATACACCTACATAGCTGTTCTCTATTTGAGCCCGATTGTCATCTGCAGGAGTTATTGGAAGTTGTTTGTGCTTCCAGCACAGCACAGTATACATCTGTATATACCCCTTTAACTCTGCTGTTTTCTGGTTATTGTCTGCGTGCCCTGACCGCAGTATACACCGTGATATTCACCTCACCTATATAGCTAGTGGTCCATCTTTAACAATAGAGCTTGCAGTCAGTAGTGTCACTCAGGAGATAGTGCGTGCTGTGTGCGTGCTCTGTACCCAGTACATACCGCTATAATCCACCTACATAGCTGTTCTCTATTTGAGCCCGATTGTCATCTGCAGGAGTTATTGGAAGTTGTTTGTGCTTCCAGCACAGCACAGTATACATCTGTATATACCCCTTTAACTCTGCTGTTTTCTGGTTATTGTCTGCGTGCCCTGACCGCAGTATACACCGTGATATTCACCTCACCTATATAGCTAGTGGTCCATCTTTAACAATAGAGCTTGCAGTCAGTAGTGTCACTCAGGAGATAGTGCGTGCTGTGTGCGTGCTCTGTACCCAGTACATACCGCTATAATCCACCTACATAGCTGTTCTCTATTTGGGCCCGATTGTCATCTGCAGGAGTTATTGGAAGTTGTGTGTGCTTCCAGCACAGCACAGTATACATCTGTATATACCCCTTTAACTCTGCTGTTTTCTGGTTATTGTCTGCGTGCCCTGACCGCAGTATACACCGTGATATTCACCTCACCTATATAGCTAGTGGTCCATCTTTAACAATAGAGCTTGCAGTCAGTAGTGTCACTCAGGAGATAGTGCGTGCTGTGTGCGTGCTCTGTACCCAGTACATACCGCTATAATCCACCTACATAGCTGTTCTCTATTTGAGCCCGATTGTCATCTGCAGGAGTTATTGGAAGTTGTTTGTGCTTCCAGCACAGCACAGTATACATCTGTATATACCCCTTTAACTCTGCTGTTTTCTGGTTATTGTCTGCGTGCCCTGACCGCAGTATACACCGTGATATTCACCTCACCTATATAGCTAGTGGTCCATCTTTAACAATAGAGCTTGCAGTCAGTAGTGTCACTCAGGAGATAGTGCGTGCTGTGTGCGTGCTCTGTACCCAGTACATACCGCTATAATCCACCTACATAGCTGTTCTCTATTTGAGCCCGATTGTCATCTGCAGGAGTTATTGGAAGTTGTTTGTGCTTCCAGCACAGCACAGTATACATCTGTATATACCCCTTTAACTCTGCTGTTTTCTGGTTATTGTCTGCGTGCCCTGACCGCAGTATACACCGTGATATTCACCTCACCTATATAGCTAGTGGTCCATCTTTAACAATAGAGCTTGCAGTCAGTAGTGTCACTCAGGAGATAGTGCGTGCTGTGTGCGTGCTCTGTACCCAGTACATACCGCTATAATCCACCTACATAGCTGTTCTCTATTTGAGCCCGATTGTCATCTGCAGGAGTTATTGGAAGTTGTTTGTGCTTCCAGCACAGCACAGTATACATCTGTATATACCCCTTTAACTCTGCTGTTTTCTGGTTATTGTCTGCGTGCCCTGACCGCAGTATACACCGTGATATTCACCTCACCTATATAGCTAGTGGTCCATCTTTAACAATAGAGCTTGCAGTCAGTAGTGTCACTCAGGAGATAGTGCGTGCTGTGTGCGTGCTCTGTACCCAGTACATACCGCTATAATCCACCTACATAGCTGTTCTCTATTTGGGCCCGATTGTCATCTGCAGGAGTTATTGGAAGTTGTGTGTGCTTCCAGCACAGCACAGTATACATCTGTATATACCCCTTTAACTCTGCTGTTTTCTGGTTATTGTCTGCGTGCCCTGACCGCAGTATACACCGTGATATTCACCTCACCTATATAGCTAGTGGTCCATCTTTAACAATAGAGCTTGCAGTCAGTAGTGTCACTCAGGAGATAGTGCGTGCTGTGTGCGTGCTCTGTACCCAGTACATACCGCTATAATCCACCTACATAGCTGTTCTCTATTTGAGCCCGATTGTCATCTGCAGGAGTTATTGGAAGTTGTGTGTGCTTCCAGCACAGCACAGTATACATCTGTATATACCCCTTTAACTCTGCTGTTCTATTAAAAAGGCATCTGCAGGAGTTAGTGGGTGTTGTGTGCCTCCAGCACAATATAAACTACCCAACTACTGTTTTACCCAACTCCCTTCAGGCCATTACCATGTCTGGAAGGCCAGCAAGGAGAGGCAGACAGGCGCGAGCCGATAAAAGAGGGCAAGCAGGCTCTGTGTCTAGAGACAACAGTGCTGGTCGTGGACGCGGTGCATTGTCATCAGCACGTGGCCATGGGACATGCTTGTCCTTCTTTTCTGCAGCTGGACATGTTGAACCGCAACATGCCAACGACTTGGTAGAGTGGATGACCAAGCCCTCTTCATCCTCCTCATCCTCTCTCACCCAGTCTCAGGGTAGTAGAAAAGCAGCTGCCAACACATCGTCGTCCCTCCTCTCAATGTCATCATCAGTGACTCCTTCCCTAGACCCACCACGTCCTCCTGAGGAGTCTCCTGAACTCTTTGAGCACAGTGTTGGGTACATGCTCCAGGAGGATGCCCAGTGTTTGGTGGGCTCTGATGATGACACTCAGCTAGAGGAAGGCAGTAGCGTGAGCGCAGAGAGAGAGGATGCTCAAGAAGCACAGCAATCTGGCAGTCATGTTCCACAAGCTGCAGCATACTGCCAGGTTTGCTACAGCGATGAAAAGGGAGGGGATGATGAGGGCACTGACTCCACGTGGGTGCCTGGAAGGAGGGAGGAGGAGGAGGAGGAGGAGGAGGCACATGTCCAACGAGGCAGGATGCCCTCCGGGGGCCAGCTTAGGGGCAGCACACTGACTGAATCACACCGCAGAGCTCCGCCTGCGCAGAGCGCTTCCTCTGCGTGTTATTCTAAAAGTTCTTTGGTGTGGGCCTTTTTTGAGACGAGTGCATCAGATCGCACCGCTGCTATTTGCAACATATGTCTCAAGCGTATCTCACGTGGCCAAAACATCAGCCGCTTGGGCACCACATGCTTGACCAGACATATATTGACCTGCCATGCAGCTCGTTGGCAAGCATACCTCAAAGACCCACACCAAAGAACAAAGCGGACCTCTCCTTGCTCCTCATCAGCTGGCATCTCCAACCCCACTAGACCTTCAGTCCTCTCTGAAACCTGCTCTGAGAGGAATGAAGGTGTAGAATTAGGTGTGTCACAGCCAAGTGCTTCTGGGAACTCTGCTAGTGGTACATCCACGTCCGATTATAGCAGGCAAATGTCCCTGCCCCAGCTGCTGGACCGGCGGAAGAAATTTACTCCCAGCCATCCACATGCCCAGCGGTTGAATGCTAGCTTGGCTAAATTGCTAGCACTTCAACTGCTGCCTTTTCAGTTGGTAGACTCGGCCCCCTTCCGTGAGTTTGTACAATGTGCGGTTCCTCAGTGGCAGGTCCCCAAACGCCACTTTTTCTCACGGAAGGCGATTCCGGCTCTCTACCGGCATGTGGAAGGCAATGTCCTTGCCTCGCTGGACAGGGCGGTCAGCGGTAAGGTGCATATTACCGCTGACTCATGGTCCAGCAGGCATGGACAGGGACGTTACCTGTCTTTCACGGCCCATTGGGTCACTCTTCTGGCTGCTGGGAAGGATGCAGGACAAGGTGCAGTAGTGTTGGAGGTTGTTCCGCCACCACGCCTCCAAAATGCTACTATTGGTTGTGACACACCTCTCTCCTCCACCCCCTCCTCTTCTTCTTCCTCCATGGCCTCTTCCAGTGCTCTGTCCTCAGAACCAGCGGTGCTCCGTAGGCGTTCCAGGGGCTACGCAAGTACGCAGGCAAAACGATGCCATGCCGTGCTTGCGCTGGTTTGTTTGGGGGACAGGAGCCACACTGGGGCGGATGTTTTGTCAGCTCTGCAGGGGCAGGCCGAGAGGTGGTTGACGCCACGCCAGCTTAAGCCAGGAATGGTGGTTTGCGACAATGGCACCAACCTCCTCTCCGCCCTCCGACAGGGACAACTGACCCGTGTGCCCTGTGTAGCTCACGTCCTTAACCTGGTGGTGCAGCGGTTCTTGGGCAGGTACCCCGGCTTACAGGATGTCCTGAAACAGGCCAGGAGAGTCTGTGTGCATTTCTGCCGATCATTTAATGCCTGTGCTCGGCTGGCTGAGCTCCAAAAGGAGTTGAACCTGCCCAAGAACCGCCTTATATGTGACATGCCCACCAGATGGAACTCAACATTGGCCATGCTGCAGCGGCTGCACACGCAGCAGAGGGCCATCAATGAGTACCTGTGCGACTACGGCACCAGGACAGGGTCAGGGGAGCTTGGTTTTTTCTCACCACGCCAGTGGGGCATGATCAGGGATGCATGCACTGTCCTGTCACCATTTGAGGAGGCCACAAGGATGGTGAGCAGTGACAGTGCATGCATCAGTGACACTGTACCTCTTGTCCACCTCTTGGAGCATACGCTGCGTGGAATAATGAACAGGGCACTTGAGGCAGAACAGAGGCAGGAAGAGGAGGACTTCCTTGCCTCTCAAGGCCCCCTTTATCCAGACAGTGTTCCTGCTGTGCCACCCATCACACAGGAAGAGGGTGAGGAGGAGGAAGAGGAGGAGGAGGATGATTGTGTCAGCGTGGAGGTGGAGGCTGGCACTCAGCATCAGCAGCAGCAGTCTTATAGGGATGATTTACAGTCCCAAGAAACACGTGGACTTGTACGTGGCTGGGAGGAGGTAGCTGCGGATCATGTTGTCCTTAGTGACCCAGAGGACTCCGGACCGAATGCCTCAGCTAACCTACGCTGCATGGCCTCCCTGATCCTGCAAAGCCTGCGGAAGGATCCTCGTATTCTTCGGATCAAGGAGAGGGACCATTACTGGCTGGCCACTCTCCTTGATCCACGGTACAAGGGTAAGGTTGCCGACCTTATCTTGCCATCGCAGAGGGAGCAGAGGATGAGACATCTCCGGGAGGCCTTGCAGAAAGCTCTGTGCAACGCGTTCCCAGAGACTGGGAGGTCACAAACTCCTGGTCCTGGACAACGTGTTGCTGAGGCATCAGTCAGAAGGAGCGGTGGAGAAGGTGGCCATCTGACTGATGCTTTCAGACAATTTTTTAGTCCGCAGCCCCAAGGTATGATTGGTTCCAGCACCCATCGCCAGCGTCTAATTTACATGGTGCAGGAATACCTAGGGGCAAGGTCAGACTTGGACACCTTTCCCACTGAAAATCCTCTGGCTTACTGGGTCTTGAGGATGGATCACTGGCCAGAGCTTGCACAGTATGCAATTGAGCTACTGGCCTGTCCTGCATCCAGCGTTCTTTCGGAACGCACCTTCAGTGCTGCTGGTGGCTTTGTTACCGATCACAGGGTGCGCCTGTCCACCGAATCAGTTGATCGACTGACCTTCATCAAGATGAATCAGTCTTGGATCACCCACAGCTACCAAGCACCTGAAGCTGATGTAACCGAATAATTTTTTTTTAAATACCACATCCCTTCAAGACTTCCTATGCTGATGCTGAGTGACTGTCCTGTTATGTTGATTGTCTATCCTCTTCCTCCTCCGCTGATATGTTGGAAGAACATTTTTGGTTCTGGGTGATGCCAGCAGCCCAATTTTTCTGCCCCTGTTTAACAGGGGCGTTTAAGTACAATTTTTGATGCAATGCTTTGCAGCAGGGCTAATTCCTGCAATAAAACTAGAGTATATGGCAGAGGTTGCAGTGTGATGGCACCAGTGCCTAAGGCCCAATTTTTCTGCCCCTGTTTAACAGGGGCGTTTAAGTACAATTTTTGATGCAATGCTTTGCAGCAGGGCTAATTCCTGCAATAAAACTAGAGTATATGGCAGAGGTTGCAGTGTGATGGCACCAGTGCCTAAGGCCCAATTTTTCTGCCCCTGTTTAACAGGGGCGTTTAAGTACAATTTTTGATGCAATGCTTTGCAGCAGGGCTAATTCCTGCAATAAAACTAGAGTATATGGCAGAGGTTGCAGTGTGATGGCACCAGTGCCTAAGGCCCAATTTTTCTGCCCCTGTTTAACAGGGGCGTTTAAGTACAATTTTTGATGCAATGCTTTGCAGCAGGGCTAATTCCTGCAATAAAACTACAGTATATGGCAGAGGTTGCAGTGTGATGGCACCAGTGCCTAAGGCCCAATTTTTCTGCCCCTGTTTAACAGGGGCGTTTAAGTACAATTTTTGATGCAATGCTTTGCAGCAGGGCTAATTCCTGCAATAAAACTAGAGTATATGGCAGAGGTTGCAGTGTGATGGCACCAGTGCCTAAGGCCCAATTTTTCTGCCCCTGTTTAACAGGGGCGTTTAAGTACAATTTTTGATGCAATGCTTTGCAGCAGGGCTAATTCCTGCAATAAAACTAGAGTATATGGCAGAGGTTGCAGTGTGATGGCACCAGTGCCTAAGGCCCAATTTTTCTGCCCCTGTTTAACAGGGGCGTTTAAGTACAATTTTTGATGCAATGCTTTGCAGCAGGGCTAATTCCTGCAATAAAACTAGAGTATATGGCAGAGGTTGCAGTGTGATGGCACCAGTGCCTAAGGCCCAATTTTTCTGCCCCTGTTTAACAGGGACATGTAATTACAATTCTTGATATAATATTTCACAGGAGGGCCCCTTCCTGTGCCCACCCAGAGTTACGGTGAGGACTTATAGTGTTGTGGCACCAGCACCACAACCACCAAAGGTCAATTTTTCTACCACTGTTCAACAATGGCATGTAATTACAATTCTTGATATAATAGTTCACAGCAGGGCGCTCCAGCGCCCACCAAGAGTCACTTTGAGGGCTTACAATGTTGTGGCAAAACCAACACCTTGTTCCGCCATTTCTGCAGAGCATATAGGGCAGGCCCCTACTTTCAAACATCCAACTTACAAACATCTCCTACTTGCAAACGGAAGGAGACAACAGCAAGTGAGATGAAAAAAGATGGACGACAAAACAAATTATACAGGGGTGATAACCCTTCCCTATGTTTTCCAAAAAGCTTAAAAATAGTTTTTTTGACTGGAGCTACACTTTAAAAATGTACCAGTTGAAAATTACAAACAGATTCAACTTAACACAACAAACCTACACAGTCCCTGTCTTGTTTGCACCACCTGTATACTGCTGTTCTGAGTATATAGGGCCTGGGGGCCACACACATTTCCTTTTTTTAATATGGGTACGGGGTTCCCCTTAATATGCGTACAAGACCCAAATAGGCTGGTAATGGGCAGGGAGGGCTACCCATGCC
The DNA here is from genome assembly GCF_037356315.1 of Lithobates pipiens. Lineage (NCBI taxonomy): Eukaryota > Metazoa > Chordata > Amphibia > Anura > Ranidae > Lithobates > Lithobates pipiens. The sequence goes on from NW_027507718.1 coordinate 150,852,533, forward strand.
ATTTTTCTGAATGATTTTCAACCATATTCCAGGAACCAGATATAACATTAAAACCGCAAGCAGTTTTAAATGGTGTTATTTCCGTTTAATGTCATTTTGTGCAGGGACTGTTCTAAACACGGGAAACACGTGGCACTTCACAGGCATACTACAGACACCCCCCAGGCACCATATTTAAAGGAATATTTCTTTTTTTTTTTTCACTTTAATCGTCATTAAAATCAGTGTTCCCGCCAAAACGGCCGCTTTTAAAACTTTTTATTGCATTGACCCATGTCCCCTGAGGCAGGAGTCAGGTCCCCAAACCCTTTTTAGGACAGTATCTTGCATATCAGCCGTTAAAATTAGCACTTTCCATTTCGAACGTTCGAGTCCCATAGACTTCAATGGGGTTCTAACGTTTGTTACGAACGCGGGGTCCGTTTGAAAGTTCTGGTGCGAACCGAACTGGGGGGTGTTCGGCTCATCCCTAATAGTGGCAAACCAGGAGCTTATATCCGCTGTTTGTTCAGTTTGATGGGAAGCTAAAAAGGATGCATAAAAGTTTTCAAAATTTTGTAATTTTGTGGGAAGTAGTCAGACCCATAGGGGTATGTACCCACATGAGGGGGACGTAGAGACTAGAGATGAGCTGAACACCCCCCCCCGGTTCGGTTCGCACCAGAACTTTCGAACGGACCCCAAATTCGTACGAAGGTTAGAACCCCATTGAAGTCTATGGGACTCGAACGTTCGAAATTAAAAGTGCTAATTTTAACAGCTAATATGCAAGATACTGTCCTAAAAAGGGTTTGGGGACCTGGCTCCTGCCCCAGGGGACATGGGTCAATGCAAAAAAAAGTTTTAAAAACAGCCGTTTTGGCGGGAGCACTGATTTTAATGACGATTAAAGTGAAAAAAAAAAAAAGTATAAAAAATATTCCTTTTAATATCGTGCCTGGGGGGTGTCTGTAGTATGCCTGTGAAGTGCCACGTGTTTCCCGTGTTTAGAACAGTCCCTGCACAAAATTACATTTAACGGAAATAACGTCATTTAAAACTGCTTGCGGTTTTAATGTTATATCTGGTTCCTGCAATATGGTTGAAAATCATTGAGAAAAATGGCATGGGTAGCCCTCCCTGCCCATTACCAGCCCCTTTGGGTCTTGTACGGATATTAAGGGGAACCCCGTACCCATATTGAAAAAAGGAAATATGTGTGGCCCCCAGGCCCTATATACTCAGAACAGCAGTATACAGGCGGTGCAAACAAGACAGGGACTGTGTAGGTTTGTTGTGTTAAGTAGAATCTGTTTGTAATTCAGAGCACACAGACAGCACGCACAATCTCCTACCGCTGACCGCAAGCTCTATTTAAAACGAGCAAGATAGTTAGCTATATAGGTGGATATAGCGGTGTATACTGCATTCAGAGCACGCAGACAGCACGCACAATCTCCTAACACTGACTGAAAGCTCTATTTAAAACGAGCAAGATAGTTAGCTATATAGGTGGATATAGCGGTTTATACTGCGTTCAGAGCACGCAGACAGCAGGCACAATCTCCTAACACTGACTGACAGCTCTATTTAAAACTAGCAAGATAGTTAGCTATATAGGTGGATATAGCGGTGTATACTGGGTTCAGAGCACGCAGACAGCACGCACAATCTCCTAACACTGACTGCAAGCTCTATTATAAAAGATAGATATATCGCTAGCTATATAGGTGAATATAGCAGTGTATACTGCGGTCAGGGCACGCAGACAACAACCACTACAGAAGAGCAAGAACGAAAAATCGTCCGATAACGATCGGTGTATATTGTGTTGAAGGTACACAGAACACCCACTAACTGCTACAGACGCCAACACACTACACAAGGCTGCCACGCTGGCGGCCTTATATAGTGTGGGGCGTGTACTACACAGCCTGAGCTATGATTGGCCACAGGCATCCTGCCTGTGGCCAATCATGGCTCTCCTCGCTGCCAGCGCTGTGATTGGCCAAGCATGCGGGGTCACAGTGCATGCTTGGCCAATCATGAGCCAGCAATGCACTGCGCCATCGCAGTGCATTGTGGGCCGTGAGCACCACACGAATTTGGCGCGAACGGTCCATAACGTTTGGAATTCACCGAACGGGCGAACAGCCAATGTTCGAGTCGAACGTATGTTCGACTCGAACACGAAGCTCATCCCTAGTAGAGACTAGCTCAACTGGTGAACATGGTGGAGGCGACATTACTATGCAATATAAATTTTGCCTTGGACCACCTTAGTGCTTTTTCCACCCTAGCTGATAACAAGGAATCTAGTTCTAATTGTTTCTGTTCAATGGAATGTCTAGTAGATGCCGAGTGAAGATCTGGGGTACTTTATACAACTGGTCTAATACCTGAGTAAGGGATAAGATTTTTTATTGATTAGCCTTATTCCGGGAAGATGCTAAACTAATTAATTTACCCCACAAAACTGCTTTGTGTGCAACCCATTGTGTAGTGATAGTGGTTTCCGGAGAGGAATTTAATTCAAATTACTCTTCTAGTGCCTTTGAAACCTCTGCCTCCATCAATGCACCTGAGAGTGAAGCTTAATTTAGTCTCCAAGTGTATGGGGTAGGTGCAAAGTTAATGAACTCAATGTCAAATGAGGTAATTTGATGGTCAGACCATACACAATTATGGATAGAAGCCTCCTTTGAATTGGCTAAAATTATAGGGGTTGAAAAGATGTAATCCAGCCTCACACAGCTGTTATAAGGATGTGAGTAAAACGTGTACTACCTTGGCCCCAATATCAATTAACTCCCAATGTGTACTACCTTGGCCCCAATATCAATTAACTCCCAGTATCAATTAACTGGGAGTAATGAAGTTTAGTGATAAGAGACTTGGGGAATGATTTTGAGTGTGCAGTAGGTGCACTTCTATCCAGTGATGGGTTTGCCACCATATTAAAATCACCTCCAATTATCATATGGGGAGATTGGTATTTTGTAAGAAGTTCAGAAAAAGTAGTATATAAGGAGGTAGTGGAATCATTGGGCCCATATAAGCTAGCAATTGTGAGTTCAGGACCAAGAAGGGTACCTTTGATAATAACAGATCTACTTTCTTTATCTGTATAGACTTGTCTGACTTCCATTGGAAAATAATTATGGAGCAGCTCTGCTTTTAGAACAATGCACTGTGTAAAAATATTGCCGATATACACGATTAAAACATTTTGGGTGGGAGAGATCGGTGTGTTTCCTGTATTAATAAAATTTTTGCTCCAGGGCATTTATAATAACAAAAGGCTTTATGTATTTTGTTAGGGGAGTTAAATCCCTGTACATTATGGGAAATACACTTATTAGCCATCGGTCAATCCATAGTAATGGCACAGCAGAAAAGAGTGGAGCAGGTGATAAAGGTGCCAGAGCAAAAATATGTGTGATATGGGTTCCAATTATTCGCATAAGGTGATGCCATACCCGACCTACAAGGCGAATAACCTAGAGTAACAACGACACCACAAATAGATATCAATGGTACAAAATCTTTGTTAGAGACATAAAAAAATAGAAAAAAGACCATATATGAAACAACCAAAAATACAATTTTGATAGACTTTAGTAGCAAAATGTTCAAAAATTGAAACCACCAGTGTTGGTCATCTTACTTTAAAAAAGTAATTAGTTAAGTTACAAATTACTTCTCCCATAAAAAAAATTGCGTTAGTAACTCAGTTACTACATTGTAAAAGTAATTAGTTAATCTTCTAAGGGGCGGGTCTAGTATTAGTGTATGCAAGGGGCGCATTCCCCTCTGCACATTTCCCCTCTGTACCCCCCTGCACGTCTGTCCCCCCCCACACACATATATCTGTTCCCTCTTTGTACCCCACTACACGTCTGTCACCCTCCCCCACAAACATATCTGTTTCCCCTCTGTACATCTGCCCCCCAAACTCAGATTGGATCATTCCTCGGATCAGCAGATAATAACTGAATTTGCAAAAACTTGTGAAAATTCCACCACCATATAGTCCCCACTGTAATATCCACAATCTCCCCACTGTAATATTGGCTATTGCAGGGTATTGGCAGGGTATTTGCAGGGTATTGCAGAGTATTGGCAATTGAAGGAAATTGCAGAGTATTGACAGGGAATTGCAGAGTATTGGAAGGGTATTGCAGAGTATTGGAAGGGTATTGCAGAGTATTGGAAGGGTATTGCAGAGTATTAGCAGGGAATTGCAGAGCATTGGCAGGGTATTGGCAGGGTACTGCAGAGTATTGGCAGGGTACTGAAAAGTATTGGCAGGGAATTGCAAAGTATTGGCAGGGTATTTGCAGGGTATGGAGGTATGGCTGTGAATGCAGTTGTCACAGAGCAGCGCTGTGGGCACTACAGATCCAGCCCACAGCGCTGTTGCCATCCGATCTCTCCCCTCCACTGTACAGATCTGTACACAGAGGGGAGAGAGGAACTGGCGTCACCATGACGCCGGTTTGTTTACAAAAGATCGCTCCGTCATTTGATGGAGCAATCACATTTTAAACGGCCGACGCGTGCACCAAGATTCGGAGCTAGGCCGAAGCCGCGGCCTTTCCTAAGGCCGAGGCGTGCTCTGGATCGCCGTGCGTGCCGATCCGTTGCACCCCTAGTGGCAGTAGATGTAATTGCGGCGTTACGGCAATTACATCTACCGCCCCCTGTGGCGGTAGATGTAATTGTGGTAACGCCGCCCAAGGAATGGGAACGGCGTTACCATGAGGGGAAGAGTAATTAGTTCAATTACTCGTTACCCTCTAAAGTAACGGCGTTAAGTAATGCTGTTTACTTTTTTTTTTTTTTTTTTTTTCTTTCAAAGTATTTTATTGGGGTTTTGTAGTCCAACAAACAAAATGTACATATAGTGAAATAAGATACAGCAACAGATGGTCATAGAAATACACATGACTAGTGTAGTCTGAATGTTCCCCTTATATTATACCTTACCCATACCTTCCCCTATTAGAAACGAGACCACACCATAGGTTGGAGTAAACTGGCCACAACAGCCTTTATTAAACATAACTCAAAAATTCACTCCAATAACTTGCAAATATAAAATATATATAAATATAAATAACTTTATTAACATATAAACCACATTAAATAACATTGACTGCCCATTCTGGTGATCTCTGACGGTGACCCCACTTAAGCCAATACCAAATCACTGCGGTACACCTGACCAACTTCCAAAAGGCCTCCACCTGTGACCGGTCGGAGACAACTTCCGCCAGTGAACATAACCGTATTCCCTCCAACGTTCAGGAATACCCAGAGGGGCCGATCATTTGATGAGCCCCCCACACCCTCAGATCCCTTCTGAGTACCTGTCTACCGTCAGAAACCACCAGAAAACACACCGCCAAACCCAGGAAAACCTTCAGCTGCCGTGACAACGACGAAACCTGAAAAAGAAGAAAAGACCAGCAACAAACGACACAACAAAACAAACACATAACATTAGGGCGGGAGGGTGGGAAAAACTGCCTCCTCTGTGTCACGCTGGGATCCGAATGATCCTCTTAAGCCACACCCTCCCTTTTATATGACCCCTCCCCTACACTAAACTTTCTTCCTGCAAACCTTTCCTTTCAGCTCCACCCACAAAGCTTAACCCTATATGTCCCTCATCCACACTGTCATGTCCAGCACTCCTTATCATTGCATTCCTAATCCGTGCTTCTCTTGACTAGTGTAGTCTGAATGTTCCCCTTATATTATACCTTACCCATACCTTCCCCTATTAGAAACGAGACCACACCATAGGTTGGAGTAAACTGGCCACAACAGCCTTTATTAAACATAACTCAAAAATTCACTCCAATAACTTGCAAATATAAAATATATATAAATATATATAAATATAAATAACTTTATTAACATATAAACCACATTAAATAACATTGACTGCCCATTCTGGTGATCTCTGACGGTGACCCCAATACCAAATCACTGCGGTACACCTGACCAACTTCCAAAAGGCCTCCACCTGTGACCGGTCGGAGAAAACTTCCGCCAGTGAACATAACCGTATTCCCTCCAACGTTCAGGAATACCCAGAGGGGCCGATCGTTTGATGAGCCCCCCACACCCTCAGATCCCTTCTGAGTACCTGTCTACCGTCAGAAACCACCAGAAAACACACCGCCACAGCCCGAAAGGGTGACCCCCTCAACCTTGAGGGCCACCCCACACCCGAAGAGCTTTTTGTATCCCCTCCTGCAAGCCCAAGGACCAAAGGTCAATACCCACATCCGATAGGTGAACGCCATCCTTTCGAAGATAAAGCCCAACATTCACCTCCAACTCCCGATGTCGAACCACAATGCCCCCGTTCTGCACCACAAACCTCCCAACCACCTTATTCACCCTTATCCTCGTTTTTTCAATGCTGGCCAAAGACCTAGCCCACCGCCACACCGTTCTGGCCACAATGTCCGACCATACCAAAACGGTGCCCGGGAAAAGGACCCGCAGGCGCAACACATCCGCCTTAATGTCCGCTAAAATATCCTTCACCTTTCGAATGCCCAGGTCGTTGCCCCCCGCATGAACAACCAGCACATCCGGGGGCCTGTCTCTCAAAGCGAAGTGCTCCACCTCCCTCATAACACGCTCCCACCGCATACCCGGGAACCCCAACCACATTACCCTAGGCACCCTCCTGGGGATACCCAATTGCCTGCCTGCTGGTAGAGAATCACCTCTCCTGGCCCCCCAGCACACGTACGAATGCCCCAGGATCCAAACGAGGCGTTGAGAACCTCCATCTGGAATAAAAACAAAAGAAATAACACAACAACCAACGTAATGCTACAATCACAGTATTCCCCCCAGAAATCCCAACAACAAACAACGTCCCCAGCCGCACCCCGAATCACCCCAGGATCAACTGCGGCCGGACATAGGACCGGAACCTCCTAGACTCCCACCTACCAATCCGGCGAACCACTGCCTCCTCCAGCCCACATCGTGCAGCTTCCGTAGCCGCCCCGATCCGGAAAGAATGTGACGCGTATTCCCGTTCATCCAAACCCACCGCCCGCAGGCATCGCCGAAAAACCGACACAAACTGAAACCTGGATAGAAAAGAGCCCCCCGCATGCACCAGAAAGGGGCCCGACCCCGCAGGCCGCACCGCCCGGAAAGCCCGTACCGCCGCCACCGGGCACACAGCCGAGCCTGGAAGGGCAAGCAGCGTAATCGCCACTCCCTTGCCCCGTTGGTCCGTCTTGGACCTACGCAACCATATACTCACCCGATCAGCAACCACCTGCACATCCTGATCCAACAAACCCCCAGCCACCCGTTTCGAGCGACACACCAACTCGCCTACCCTAAACGCCCCATAAAATGCCAACGAAAAAGCCGCCGTAAACAGAACGGTCTCGTAAGCAGACGAGCAAACGTCCACCAGCCGAGAACAAATTTCCACCAAATTGTCAAACGACACCGGCCGGCACGCATCCCGACCCTTCCGATCTTTCTTGTACCCCTTCAACGTTTGCCGCACCCAAAAATCCTTCGTCCCGTCCGGCTCGCCCCACATCTTAAACAGAAAGGCCAACCCCGCCAGCTTCCGCTCAATAGACGCAGGCGACAGTCCCATCTCTATGTTCCGGGCCACCCAGTACAAAACCACCCAGCGCTGGTCGGAGCCCCGACCAGCTACTCCAATCTCCCGCAGTAACGCCCACCATTCCGCCCACGCCCTAGAATAAGCGGACCATGTAGCCTCACTCAGTGACCTCTTTAACCAACCTGCGGCGATTCCAAGGGCAGCTCCTACATCCACCCGGGGCAGGGCGCCCCCGACTCCTCCGCTCCCGGTGCCAGCTGCCGGAATTTGTCCCACTGAAAACAAGAGAGCGAGTCAGCCAAGGAATTCTCCACCCCAGGTATGTGCACTGCATAAACGTAAACATTGAGCCGCAAACATCGAAAAACCAGCTGCCGTAGCAGCCGGATGACCGGGGGCGAGGAAGCAGTCATCCGATTAATGACCTGCACCACCCCCATGTTATCGCAATTGATGCGCAACTTCAAATTACGAAACTCCTCCCCCCACAGCTCCAAAGCCAACACTACCGGGAACAACTCTAGCAGAACCAAATTGCCCAACAACCCCGCCACCTCCCAGGAGTGCGGCCAAGGTTCAGCACTCCACCGGCCCCGAAAAAATGCCCCATAACCCGTAGACCCAGCCGCGTCAGTGACCAACTCCACATCGAAGTTGCTCACTGGCCCCGACATCCACATGGCCCGCCCGTTATACGACTCCAAAAATTCATGCCACGCCCGCAGGTCCTCCCTGGTTAGGTCCGGTCACCCCGGCGGTGGCCCCCGACAGCCGTCGGCAGAACACACGGCCCATAGGGATGATCCGGCAAGCGAAATTCAGCTTGCCCAACAGTGACTGCAGGGCCCTAAGCTGAACCTTCTGCCGGCCCTGCATCCCCGCCAACTCCACCTGCAGATCCCGTAATTTATTCTCTGGCAATCGACACTCTATTGCCAGCGAATCAATCACTATCCCCAAAAAACTCAATTCCGTAACCGGGCCTTCCGTCTTGTCCCCCGCCAACGGCACCCCGAACCTGCCCGCAATGTGCTGCAACGTGGACAGAAGAATCGCACACACATTGGAGGCAGGCGGGCCCACGCACAGAAAGTCGTCCAAATAGTGGATGACCGACTCCAGGCCCGAAACATCCCTCACCACCCATTCCAAAAATGAGCTAAAGGCTTCAAAATAGGCGCAGGAAATGGAACAACCCATGGGCAGGCACAAATCCACATAGAACTTGCCCCGCCAATGGCACCCCAACAGCCGGAAGCTGTCTGGGTGGACCGGTAGAAGCCGAAACGCCGATTCCACATCCGCCTTGGCCATCAGAGCCCCGCGACCATACCGCCTGACCCACCTAACCGCCGCATCAAAAGACGTGTAGGAAACCGTACACGCTTCCGGGTCAATGAAATCGTTGACCGACCCCCCTTTCGGAAAAGACAGATGATGAATCAAGCGAAACTTCCCCGGCTCCTTCTTAGGAACTACACCCAAGGGGGAAACCACCAGGTCCCCCCACGGCCGTACTTCGAAAGGCCCACCCATCCGGCCCAGCGCCACCTCCTTACCCAATTTGTCATCAACCACCCCCGGATGATCCAAAGCAGAGCGCAAGTTCCTGGCTAACGGCGGCACCCCCGCTAAAGAACAGGGAATCCTAAAACCGTCCCGAAAACCCGAAATCAACCCTCGCGCCGCCCCACCATCCGGATACCTATTTAGGAAAGGAAGCATCCTTCCCAGGTTCACCGGCGTCATCCCTTTTATGACCGGCATCGCCGGCGCGCTTACCCTTTTTGAAACAGCGGGACAGGGGGTGGTTGCCGCCGCAGCCGGAGCACTCATGTTTGAATCTGCACGCTCCCCCGAATTTACAAGCCCCTTCATTAAAGGGCCAGCACACCCCCCACTTCTTTCCGGCCGGCAGCCCCGAGGACGACGCACTCCCGGCCCCCCCCGAAGAAACGGAGTGGGCGTCCGCGCCGCAGACATAAGCCTCATCCAAAGGCTTATGTCCTTGTGATCCCAGCGCAGTTCCGCCCGCACCGCCTTACGCTGACGAAACTGCTCATCATAGCGCAGCCACGCCAACCCCCCATACACCCGATAAGCCTCACCAATCGCATCCAGGTAACAAAACAACGCCGAGCAATGCTCGGGGTTCTTCTCCCCTATCACGCTAGCTAAGATAGCGAACGCCTGAAGCCAATTTGCAAATGTGCGCGGGATCAGCCGATACCTACGCTTCTCCTCGTCGTCCTTCTTGGAACTGTCCGGCTTAACCCTATCCAAGTTAAACTTCTCGAAGGGGAGCAAAGAGAAAATCCGTCACAGGCGCAGCCCCGGACCCCCCGGCCCCCACCCCATGACTCAGCCAGGGGCCCACCTGTGGCGACCCCGAGCCCCCAGCAAACTTACCTACCAGGGCCTGCAACCCCTCCAACAGCTCCTGCAGCGGACCCGAGGGCCCCCCGAGGCTACTGGCCCCGCCCCCCATGACGGACCAGCCGAAACCCCCCCATGTCGTCCCGGGACCCCGTGGGCCCAGAACCCCCCTGTGTCACCCCCATCAGACCACGCAAGGCGTCCGCCAGCAACGCAGAATCACGCAACTTACCTGGCCCCACCGGGGCCCCGCTGACCTGCACCGGTCCAGGCGCAGCAAAGGACACCTCCTCCTCCTGGGACAGCTCGCTCTCTGATCCGACCTCCCCAGCGCGCACCGGGGACGCCGCCATCCCCCTGTGCTCTGAGCGGTCCTTCCGGTCCATGCGATCCGGAACAGCAGGCAAGGTCCGCATCCCCCCACCGCCCCCAGCATGCCGGAGTCTGAAACCGGCCCTGCCAGGCACCTTGGCGGCCCTCTGCGACCCGCCCGCCCCCCCTCAAATATGCGGCCCCCCCGAGGCACCCCCCACCCCGCGGATCCCAGCCCCTGAGCCCACAGGCCGCTGATCGACCGCAGCGCGCACCCCCCCCTGAACACCAGACTCCGAGCCACCCGCACTCCCCCCCTCCTCCACCGGGCCCCGTCCAGGCCCGGAGCCAGTGCCATGCTGCCGCGAAGCCCCGCCCCCCTCCGGTCGGCGGCGCAACGACCGCCCGGACTGGGGAGAGCCGAGTACCGGCCGTTTCGCCGGGGGGACCGACCGGTCCTCCCCCAGGCTCCGGGAGTCACGAGGTGGCCGAGGTGTAGGCCCAGGAGAAAAACGCGCCGGAGGCCGAGACCTCCGCGCGCGCAGCTGCACCTCACCTGTCCCGCCGTCGACCTCCTCGCCGTCCGCCAGGTCACCCACGCGGTCCCGCAGCCAATCTGTGCCGTGCACCTCCGCCGCCCGTCGCAGCCGCGCGAAGAGTCCCTCCAGGTCAGCCATTGCAGAGGAGCAGCGAAAAAACTGCCTCCTCTGTGTCACGCTGGGATCCGAATGATCCTCTTAAGCCACACCCCTCCCTTTTATATGACCCCTCCCCTACACTAAACTTTCTTCCTGCAAACCTTTCCTTTCAGCTCCACCCACAAAGCTTAACCCTATATGTCCCTCATCCACACTGTCATGTCCAGCACTCCTTATCATTGCATTCCTAATCCGTGCTTCTCTGTTCAATTGCTTATCCTATGCAAAGCCAAGGTACATAGAATCCGTCACTATTCGAGCCTTTAATAGGTATTAGCTTTAGAAAGAACATTAACTAAACGTTAAGAAGGGTAGGAAATATTTCCTGGGGCTTACTTCCTATTCTGCTGTGATGTACGGATAACAGGGGTATTAAAATTCATAGGTGCAAGAATCATGTGTAGGAGAACCCCGAATATAAGGAATGTCTGAAACCAGTTAGGATCCAAGGTATAAGGAGCGTAAATCTGTAGAATTGCATCAAGTCTCTTCTGTTTACTTTAACTCCGTTACTTACATCACTGGAAACCACACAGTAAATGAAAATGATCCCGAACTCAGCTGAGGGAATACCAGAAGTAACTGAACCATAGAAAAAAAATATATAAAATGCAAAAAAGTGTGCATGTTAGTAAATGAACAAGGCAACATCACAGCTGGGTGGGGAGGCATTGCACTAACATCAGGGAATGGTGTCCGGCTGTTGGAGTAGATAGTCAGAACATGCCTAAGGCCTTAGGCCAAATGATGATGTCCAGGGGAAGAGTGCCCATAAAATCAACTGAGAACAGATGCAGGGTGTCATTTGCACTTTAGGGGTCTGACCTTAAACAATTTCATGTCGGACTCTCCGACGCTCTCTCCTGGGTGAATGTGTATGCCAAATGAGCAATGGTCTGGAAGTGGAGGGTGGACAATGTATCAAATCAACCTTCATGAGACCTAGTTTAACCAGGATTTCTTGGCCTTCTAAGATGGTAGTAACTACATATGTGGACCCATTATGCGGGACTATGAGCTTGAATGGAAACCTCCAATGGTAGTGAATACAGACTGATTGAAGTGCTCAAGTGATATCCTTCATGTTGTGGTGTCTATCTAGAGTCGCAGGCCGGGATATCGAGGAAGATTTGTACCCTATATCCATCAGCCATAATGTTAGGTGTATTTCTGGCTGCACGTAGGATCTCTTCTTTCACCAGTAAGTCCTTCATACATAGGACAATATCACGCAGTGGTTTGTGTGCCGGTGGTTTAGGCCTAAGCACGTTGTGTATGTGAAAGATGCAGAGTCATTGTAAAGTAGAAGAGATTTAAATAGATTAATAGCTGTTGAACTCAGGTCTGTGACTGACTCAGGGATACCCTGCAATCTAAGTTAGTTGTGCCTGTTTCGGTTATCCAAACCTCCAATCTGTGTTTGCAGTTGTATAAATGCCGCAGAAAGGGATCCATGTTCCCTACTGAGCTCATTATATGCCAGGGTGAGTTTATTATGCTTGGTTTCCAGCCTGTCAGTTCTGGTTCCTAAGGCTGCAATTTCCTGTGAGAGTGCATGAGAGGTCTTGTGCAGCTCAGATTGGAAGTTTACAGCTAGTTTTTTGTACATGTCCAGAGTAACCTCTAGGTCTGACACTCTGACTCACAGCCCACAGTGGATGGAGTGGGGGGCAGAGGAGATGTGGGAGCCATTGGAGAGCAGGCCTGTCCCATCTCCCCCATGCTGTACTGCTCCCTGGCATAGAGCAGGTAGTGTGTCAGCGACTTTTCAGCCGAGCCCCAGGATGTGGAGCCTCAAGGGATGTTTGTGTGCTGATCTAAGCAGATTATAGCCCTCGGGAAGTGTCCCTGTGTCGGACGGCACAAAAATTTCACCAAAAATCTCTCTGTGCTGCGCATGCGCAGTGGCAGCTGGTGATAAAAAAATGGGGGGGGGAGGGGGAGCAAACCCCTCCAGGTCCTTATCTGCCCATCCTCGGCTGTCACGGCTCCCAATACCCAGACACATTATACACAGAGCACACATTGTATATTATACAAAGAGCACACACTGTAAAGAGAGCACACATTGTATATTATACACAGAGCACACGCTATACACAGAGCACACGCTATATACAGAGCACACGCTATATACAGGGCAGATCGTATACACAGAGCACATACTATATACAGAGTGATAGAGCATACAGCCAGCAGTTCAGCACCTGCACGGATCTTCATCCAGCGACACTAACACCCTGCTCATCATATGACATCAGGAGGAGGATGGGTAGCGGAGACACCGGGGCTGTGAGTGACACCCATGGCAGTGACACCTCCTCTACCATTACTGACACCACACAGCATACTCCTCTCTGATCTGGCTTCTCCTATCCCTTACAAACACTGACAATTTACCAGAGGATTCCTCAATCTCACAACCTGCAGAGGGGCAAAGAAGGCACCACTTAGGCCGTGCATTGCATCCACGGAGCCGCTGCATCACTTCCGGTTTCCCACTGGCATGAGAAATCGGAAGTGACACCGCGGCTCTGAGGAAAGCACTGGCCATGTCCTATGGCGGTGCCAATAGAAAATCCGGCAACAAGGAGAATGACTGCAATATGGGAGTGTTGCGGCGCTCACAAAAGCAGCCAAATAAAGCGTCTCACCTTCAATCACATGATTGCATAGACGTCACGCTGCTCATAGTGCACTGTGTCCTGTACCCATACACAATGCACTTAAAAGGACCTTTTTTTGTTATTTTTGCTAAAAGGAACTTTTTTGGGTGACTAGCTTGGGGTAGGGGGGCGGCGCCCGTGCACCCCTATGGACGGGCCACCAACGTGCATGCATCCCTCCATAACAAAGACATTTTGATAACATTGATCCGTCCTATTCATGCTAGAGGTAAAGTGGACCATGAAGGTATGAGTTTAGAGATATGAGTCAACACTGGAGGATAATTTGAGGTGTAAAGGATCGGCTTAATGCCGAGGTAGGGGATGTAATGGGTCGACCAAGAAAACAGCAGGACCTCCTGCATTTGCTTTAGAGTAGAGAATGACAGAGTTATATTAAGGGCAGTAGATTTTTGTGGGTTTACCACTAGACTGGAGAACGCTGCAAACCTGTCAAGTACTTTAAGAAGATCGGGGTAGAAGTCAGAGGGGAGGACATCCAGGGGCGGACTGACCAGTCGGTCACTCGGGCGCCGCCCGAGGGCCCGCGGACATTAGGGGCCCGGACTCGGCCATATAAGAGGCCACTTGCAGCGGGCGGCTGAATTACATGCCGCGATGCAGATGCTAACTGTGTGCTGATCCCCGCCGGCCCCTCCTTCCCCCGTCCATCCCAGGCCAGGTGCTTGTACTGTATGCATCGTGACATCACCTGACCTGGGACCGACGAAAAGAGTGGAGGGGCCGGCGGGGAGCAGCGCGCTGTTAGAAGTGTCTCAGGACTCAGGCTCAGCATCCAGTGACTCGGTGAGTGAAGCCGAGACACCAGGGGGCCGCCACACGTGATGGGGGGGTACAGACAGATGCATGGGCCCCGGGTCCCTCCATCCCACAGTGTCCTCCTGGCTGTGTGCATGTCCTGTGTGCATGTCCCCTGGTGCTGTGTGCATGTCCTGTGTGCATGTCCCCCTGTGCTGTGTGCATGTCCCCCTGTGCTGTGTGCATGTCCTGTGTGCATGTCCCCCTGTGCTGTGTGCATGTCCCCCTGTGCTGTGTGCATGTCCTGTGTGCATGTCCCCCTATGTGCATGTCCCCCTGTGTGCATGTCCCCCTGTGTGCTGTGTAAGTGTGTGTCCTGTGTGCATGTCCCCCTGTGTGCATGTCCTCCCGTGTGCGTGTCCTCCTGTGTGCATGTCCCCCTGTGTGCATGTCCTCCTGTGTGCATGTCCTGTGCTGTGTGCGATTCCCCCTGTGTGCTGTGTGCATGTCCTGTGTGCATGTCCTGTGCTGTGTAAGTGTGTGTCCTGTGTGCATGTCCCCCTGTGCTGTGTGCAAGTCCTCCTGTGTGCGTGTCCCCCTGTGCTGTGTGCAAGTCCTCCTGTGTGTGTGTCCTCCTGTGCTGTGTGCATGTCCCCCTGTGTGCTGTGTAAGTGTCCTGTGTGCATGTCCTGTGCTGTGTAAGTGTGTGTCCTGTGTGCATGTCCCCCTGTGTGCGTGTCCCCCTGTGTGCGTGTCCCTCCTGTGTGCGTGTCCCTCCTGTGTGCGTGTCCGTCTGTGCTGTGTGAGTGTCCCCCTGTGTGCATGTCCCCCTGTGCTGTGTGCATGTGTCCCCCTGTGTGCATGTCCCTCCTGTGTGCATGTCCCCCTGTGCTGTGTGCACGTCCTCCTGTGTACATGTCCCCCTGTGCTGTGTAAGTGTCCTGTGTGCATGTCCTCCTGTGCTGTGTGCATGTCCTCCCGTGTGCGTGTCCTCCCGTGTGCATGTCCTGTGCTGTGTGCGATTCCACCTGTGTGCTGTGTAAGTGTCCTGTGTGCATGTCCTGTGCTGTGTGCATGTCCCCCTGTGCTGTGTGCATGTCCTCCTGTGTGCGTGTCCTCCTGTGCTGTGTGCATGTCCCCCTGTGTGCTGTGTAAGTGTCCTGTGTGCATGTTCTGTGCTGTGTAAGTGTGTGTCCTGTGTGCATGTCCCCCTGTGTGCGTGTCCACCTGTGTGCATGTCCTCCTGTGCTGTGTGCGTGTCCTCCTGTGTGCTTGTCCCTCCTGTGTGCGTGTCCGTCTGTGCTGTGTGAGTGTCCCCCTGTGTGCATGTCCCCCTGTGCTGTGTGCGTGTCCCCGTGTGCATGTCCCCCTGTGCTGTGTGCATGTGTCCCCCTGTGTGCATGTCCCTCCTGTGTGCATGTCCCCCTGTGCTGTGTGCACGTCCTCCTGTGTACATGTCCCCCTGTGCTGTGTAAGTGTCCTGTGTGCGTGTCCCCCTGTGCTGTGTAAGTGTCCTGTGTGTATGTCCTCCTGTGCTGTGTGTGTCCCCCTGTGTGCATGTCCCCCTGTGCTGTGTGCATGTCCCCCTGTGCTGTGTGCATGCCCCCCTGTGCTGTGTGCATGTCCTGTGTGCATGTCCCCCTGTGCTGTGTGCATGTCCCCCTGTGCTGTGTGCATGTCCCCCTGTGTACATGTCCCCCTGTGCTGTGTGCATGTCCCCCTGTGTGCATGTACCCCTGTGTGCTGTGTGCATGTCCTGTGTGCATGTCCCCCTGTGTAAGTGTCCTGTGTGCATTCTCCCTCCAGTGTCCCCCTCTGTGTGTGTGCGTTCTCCCTCTGGTGTCCCCCTGTGTGTATGTTCTCTCTCCAGTGTCTCCCTGTGCAGGTTTGGCTTGAGTGTGGAGACCAAGGGGGCCCCATGATCTTCTATTGCCCGGGGGCCCCATGAGTTGTCAGTCCGCCCCTGAGGACATCATTTATGACCCTAATTTTGGGGTCTGTATAAATTAGGTGAGCTAAAAGCTTGATAGCCAGGGTGAAACAGAGGTTTTCCATGCTGCCTCCCTGACAAAGATCTGATTTATACCCTGAATATTTCAGATATGCCTTTGAGATCTTGTAACCAAGAAAGTCTGGCCCGAAGCACCAGTGATGCAGGACAAAGTTCAGATACTACAAGGAGACTGTATCAAAAGCCTCCTTAATGTCTAACGACATGATGTCATCTAGAACGGCTGCTTGTGCCAAAAGAACTGCCCTAAGGACATTATCTCCAGCTTGCCATAGGGGTATAAAGGTCATCTCTATGAATCAAAGAGTCTATGACTTGAATTGATTGGAGACGATCTTGGCCCTGAACTTGATATCTACCTGTAGCCAGGTGCTGGCTAAATTTGCCTGTGTCATCATGGGACATATTGTAACATCAGCTGCAGTAAGTCTGTTTCCCTCTAGAGCTCAGCATGGACACTGTCATTATCTCCTGAATACAGAGGAGGCAGAGATCACAGCTGAGAGCAAAGGATCTTGGGAAATGTTGTCCAATGCACCAGGATTTGCACTGGAGTCAGACTGCTGCAAGTAACAAGTCTAGCTGGCTGGGAGAGAGAGCAGAATGCTGGGTGAGGACATATATAGCCTGGTCTTTAAAGGAGTCTTCCTCTTGGAACCATGGCCTTCAGCTAAGAGAAGGGACCCGCACACTCTGAGTATTGAAAGCAGGCACCGTGGCCTAGGCAGCATGGAGAACCTCCGATGGGTGTGCAAGTGGATCCAACATTGCCAGCTCCCTGTCGGCTGAGTGACTGTCGGAGGTCACTCTCATAAGCCCCAGTACAGACCCCTGCTGAATCCCAGTGTTACAAGGTGTGTGCCCAGGCACACTTCTCTGGTTGTAGATTGTTCAGGAGCATGTTTTGGGAAATCCTAGACATCCTAGTCCCTTAAGCCTTGGTATCATCAGGATTGGTGAGCATGCAGAGGCCCTCCCTCTGTACATCCTACATACAAACACCTTTATTCAATCTCTTTAAATTACAAACACCTTTATTCAATCTCTTTAAATTAAAGCTTCAACAAGGAGACACTTTGTACATAGTGATGGACGAACTTCTGACGGGACATTTCGCAAACGTGCCCAAATGTTTGCGAACCACAGGTTCGCGGCAGACCCCATCCACTTTAATGGCAGGCGAACCTTAAAAACCTCCAGGTCATATTTTCAGCCACAAAATACTTACTAGCTGTGCACACATAGTCCCACAACATGGACACTGACATACCAGTAGTATTAACTGAATCTGGGATCGACAACAACAAGCATTCTTTTTTTATCTGTGAAATTTTGTCAATTCAGGAGCGCATGAAGGCTGTGGAGGAGAGGTAAGGTCAGGCCAGGCTATGAAGGGGGTGCAGGAGATGATCAGTGCCACAGTCAGGGCAGCGCAGTCCCAGTGTGCCAACCTGTGCTTGAGCCCCTGACCCCTCCCTCTGCCCGGCCCTTACACCCACCTATGCAGGGCTCCACTGCGGTGGTCCGGATGTGCAAGTCCAGTGCTGATCCTCAGCCATGGTGCTGGCACTGCCTGATTGGCTTCTCCACTACTATCTCTTTCACTGACACCAGCACTGAGATAGAGAGCACTGACACCGGCACCACGATAGAGAGCACTGACACCACACCAGCACCAAGATAGAGAGCACTGACACCAGCACCAAGATAGAGAGCACTGACACCAGCACCGAGATAGAGAGCACTGACATCAGCACCAAGATAGAGAGCACTGACACCACACCAGCACAGTGATAGAGAGCACTGACACCACACCAGCACCGTGATAGAGAGCACTGACACCACACCAGCACCGTGATAGAGAGCACTGACACCAGCACCGTGATATAGAACACTGACACCACACCAGCACCAACAACTCGCTGCGGGACCCAAAAATATGACACCACTCAACCTCTTCAAACAGGAGGGTATGGGCATATAGTACAGTGTGCTTTTTTGTACAAGTGAGCCAAAGGTAGAAAAAAGGTCTGTGTGCTAGATTATATAAATCGTTTATAGAATTATGCATATACATGGTCTACTGGTCACATGTGTTTAATTCCTCCGAGATCCATGCCTCATTCCTTTTTATAAATGTGAGGTAGTCAACACTGTCGTGAACTAGGCGAGTACGCTTATCGGTCA
Source organism: Lithobates pipiens (assembly GCF_037356315.1). Classification (NCBI taxonomy): domain Eukaryota; kingdom Metazoa; phylum Chordata; class Amphibia; order Anura; family Ranidae; genus Lithobates; species Lithobates pipiens. Next base: position 150,871,145 of record NW_027507718.1, read on the forward strand.
CGATCCCCCCTGCTGCACTGAACGTCCTTTCGGATAGGACACTGGATGAGGGCAAGCCAACAGTTCCATTGCAAATTGTGCAAGCTCTGGCCAGAGGTCAAGCCTGCCCACCCAGTAGTCCAGGGGTTCATCACTTCTCAGAGCATCCACATCGGCCGTTAACCCGATGTAGTCGGACACCTGTCGGTCTAGGCGTTCCCTGATGCTGGATCCGGATGACACCTGTCGATGGGTCGGCTGAAAGAATGATCTCATATCAGAAGTGACCAACACATCTTCAAACTGCCCTCTTCTTGCAGGCGCTGTTGGATTGGTACCCACAAATCTTTCTCTGGGAGTGGGAATTCCTTTGCCAGCACACGCAGAAAAAGCAGAACGCAGCATTTCTCGAAGCAAGGCCTGGAAGTGCTCCATTCTGACAGCCCTCTGTGATGGTGGTAACATTTCCGCCATTTTGTGTTGTACCGGGGGTCCAAGTACGTTGCCACCCAGTACTGGTCCTTGACCCTTATGCTTTTTATAGAGGGGTCCCTGTTAAAACACTGGAGCATGAAGGCCCCCCATTTGCACTAACCTGGAAGCGGTGTGGTGGCCTGGCTCCTGCTCATCATCCAGGATAATGTCGTCCTCCTCGTTCTCCTCTCTCCATCCACGGACAACAACAGGGATTCCAGAAAGGTTTAAAGCATGCTCTTCTTGCTCCTCCTCATCTGCCCCGACACCATCCTCCTCTGACTCCTCTTCAGACTCCTGTTGTTGACTTGTCTCAGATACAGTAGCCTCCCCTGGGAATTCATCCAGCATTGCGACTTCATCTTCCTGCTCCTGCTCCTCCATGGCTTGATCAAGGACACGACGCAATGCACGCTCCATAAAGAAGGCATAAGGTACGATGTCACTGATGGCGCCATGGCTGCGACTGACCAGTTTGGTGATCTCATCAAATGTCCGCAGAAGTCTGCATACATCGCGCATGAGCAGCCACTGGCGCGGTGAAAAAAAACCAAGCTCCCCAGAACCTGTTCTGCCGCAGAGTTCGTACAGGTAGACGTTAACTGCACGTTTCTGCTGGAGCAGCCTATCAAGCATATAGAAGGTTGAGTTCCATCGCATCGGGCAATCACAAATAAGACATCTGACCGGCAGATTGTGTCGCCGCTGAATGTCAACAAGGCGAGCCATGGCCGTGTAAGATCTTCTGAAATGGGCCGAGATTTTCCTTGCCTGCTGCATGATGTCCTGGACCCCGGGTATTTGACAACGAATCACTGCATGACCAAGTTTAAGATGTGTGCCAAGCATGGCACGTGTGTAATTTTGCCCTGTTTCAATGCGCTAAGCAGATTTGCACCATTGTCACATGCCACTTTACCAACTGTCAAATTGAGCGGTGTTAGCCACTGATCTGCCTGTGAATGCAAAGCTGAAAGGAGTGCAGGGCCAGTGTGGCTTTTGGCTTCCAGGCACAACAGATGCAGTACAGCATGGCAACGTCTCACCTGGCATGTCGAATAGGTTTTGGGGATCTTGGGCGGCGCAGCGGAAGAGATGCTAGCAGCGGAAAAGGAGGAGTCAGCCGAGGAGGAGAGGGAGGATGGAGTAGGAGGAGGAGAAGAGGCAGGCCTGCATGCAATCCGTGGCGGTAAAACCAAATCTACACGGGTGCCACAGGTTACATGCTTGACGGCCGTCAGAAGGTTCACCCAGTGGGCAGTAAAAGTGATATACCTTCCCTGCCCGTGTTTGCTAGACCACGTGTCTGTGGTCAGATGTATTTTGGCACAGACACTGTGTGCCAGAGATACATTCACTTGCCGCTAAACATGGCCATATAGCTCTGGAGTGCCCTTCTGTGAGAAATATTTCCTTCTTGGGACCTTCCATTGTGGTGTTCCAATGGCCACAAATTTTCGAAAGGCCTCCGAGTCCACCAGTTTATATGGCAGTAGTTGACGGGCTATCAGTTCTGACAAGCCAGTCGTCAACCGTTGGGCAAGAGGCTTATCCGGCGTCATCATTTTTTTACGCTCGAACATTTGGCCCACGGAAGCCTGCTGTCACGTACCTGGTATAGGAGCCCAGAATGCAGGGAGCAGCCTCTCGTAAGCCTCTGGCTCGAGAACCCCTGGTAGTGGAGACAGGGACTCAAGAGTTCAGAGGGCACAAGTGCCTAGCAGGTGTAGGACTGGTCCGGACCTTTGGAGAAGCAGAAGTACCACAGGAGTGCAGGATCAGCAGGCAGCAGGTGATGCATGGGAACTTGGCAGGGACACTGGAGCAGCTGACAGCGACAGCGAGGAGGTGTCCTGTAGTACTGCAGAGGGCTGGAACAGCAGGTGGCAGAAGGCACTCAACAGTCAGGCTGGAACAGCAGGTGGCAGAAGGCACTCAGCAGTCAGGCTGGAACAGCAGGTGGCAGAAGGGTAGTCGAGGTACAAGCCGGGTAGGTAACAGATGGGCAGCAACAGTCCCAAGGAAGAGGCAAAAGCGTAGTCCGACAAGCCGAGGGTCGGAGGCAGGCAGCAAACAGACGTCATCAGAAACAGGTGCGCTAACGTGCGCCCTTGGATACCGGTTAGTTTTTAGCATGGGGATTCTGCGGGCAGGTCTCCCATATACCACTGGATTACCGGGACAACCATGACATTGCCCCTCCCCCAAGGGGCAGCCTCCGGATGCCCAACTGTGCCATCTTACCCTGATAGGACTTCTCAAAGGCAAGAATCAATCTCCTGGCATGGATATTGGATTCCGGCTTCCAGGAATTTTCCTCAGGCCCATATCCCCTTCCACTTCACCAGAAATTGAATTTGATTGCGTCTTCTCCTGCAATCCAAGATGGATTCAACCTCATATTCGATTTCTCCATCGACGATCACAGGTTCAGGGGGACCGACCTTCCGGTTGGCAAAGGGATCTGGAACTGCAGGTTTGAGTAGGGCCACATGAAAAACCAGATGAATCCGAAATGATTCTGGTAACTTCAGCTCATACGCTACACTATTAACCTTCCTTACAACCAGAAAGGGACACATACATTTTGGACCCAATTTCTTGGACGGGCAAGCCAGTTTCAAGTTCAAGGTGGATAGCCAGACCTGATCCCCGACCTTGAGATCAAGTTCCCCCCTTCTTTTTCTGTCAAACACCTCTTTATTGTAGTTCTGAGTCCTTGTTATGGTCTCCTGCAGAAGCTTATTGTTTGACTTGAAGAAGTTGAGGTTTTCTTGGACAGCTGGTACTGGACATTCTGGGAGGTTGTTGGACAGGAACAGAGGATGGAAACCGTAATTTGCAAAAAACGGGGATTGTTTCATGGCAGAATGAACAGAATTGCTATATGCAAATTCAACAAGGGGTAAAGAGGCCCAATCATCCTGAGAGAACGAGGAAAAGCAGCGCAAATACTGTTCCAGTGTCTGATTCGTTCTCTCAGTTTGGCCATTGGTTTGGGGGTGATAGGCAGAGGAGAAGCAGAGGTCTATCTTCAGGGTCCCACAAAGTGCCCTCCAGAACTTGGAAGTGAATTGCACTCCTCGATCCAACGTGATATTTGCGGGGATGCCATGGAGTTTCACTATTTCCTTGATTAACGTCTTGGCCGTCTCCACGGCAGAGGGAGTGCCCTTCATTGGCAGAAAGTGGGCCATTTTAGATAATCTGTCCACCACCACAAAGATCGTAGAATAATTTTCCGAGGGTGGCACCTCGACAATGAAGTCCATGGAGATCATCCTCCATGGTCTCTCTGGGACGGGTAATGGCTTCAACAGACCCCATGCCTTAGACTTGCTGCCCTTGTTCTGGATGCAGGTAACACATGCCTCCACATACTCCTTACAGTCCCTCTTTAACTGTGGCCACCAGAACGTACGTTGAAGCAGTTCAGAGGTCTTATGCACCCCAAAATGGCCAGCCAGTGGTCGTGACAAGAACTAAGGACCGAAACTCACACTTCCCGGGAGACGCAAATCTTGTCCTTATACCATAGAAGGTCGTCCCTGGCCAGTAGAGTGGTATCAGGCAAGAAAACAGCACTAGTGGAAGCTTGCTTGATTTGGGACAGTAAGTCCTCTTGGAGCAGGAGGAAGTTTCCTGAAGACAGGATGGTGTCTGGGGACAAAGGAGCTTCAGGTTCACTGTACATTCGTGACAAGGCGTCCGGCTTGGTGTTCTTCGACCCGAGGCGATAGGTTATATGGAACGAGAATCTGGTGAAGAAAAGTGCCCACCTGGCCTGTCGTGGTCTCAGTCTCTTGGCAGTCTTCAGGTACTCCAGATTCTTATGATCAGTATAAACAAGGATCGGGTGAGCTGCTCCTTCCAGAAGATAACGACATTCTTCGAGTGCCGCCTTGATTGCCAATTGTTCACGATCACCAACGTCGTAGTTCCTCTCTGCCTCGGATAACTTATGAGAAAAGAACGCGACTGGGTGCAGAAGGGATTTAGGTCCTTGTCTCTGAGAAAGCACTGCCCCAACTGATATCTCTGAGGCATCTACTACCATGATTCATGGCAGGGTCGAGTTGGGGTGCTTTAGAACTGAAGCTGAGATAAACAAGTCTTTCAAAGTTGTAAAGGCCGCTTGAGCTTCCACGGGAACTTTAGGCCCTGCTTGGTTAATCCTGTGATGGGGGAAAAGATGGTGGAAAACCCCCTTATGAACTTACTGTAAAAGTTTGCTAAGCCCACAAACCGTTGGATACCCTTCCTGTCAGTAGGAGTGGGCCAGTCCGGGATGGCAGAAACCTTCTGGGGGTCCATTTTAATGCCTTCCACCGAGATGATCAGACCAAGGAACTGGATGCTTCGTTGCTCGAAGATACACTTTTCTGGTTTGGCAATTAAACCGAGAAGTCGGAGTCGCGATAAAACGTTTCTAACGTGTTCCCGATGTTCAGCTGGGGAGGAGGAAAAGATCAGAATATCATCCAGGTAGATAATAACAAATAAATCAAGATAGTCTCTGAAAATGTCATTCACGAAGTGTTGGAACGTGGCAGGGGCATTGCAAATACCAAAAGGCATAACCAAATATTCAAAATGCCCCAAATGTGTGCGAAAGGCGGTCTTCCACTCATCTCCACTCTGAATGCGAACGAGATTGTAGGCCCCCCCCCCCCCGAAGATCCAACTTGGAGAACACTACTGCTGACCCCAGTCTTTGGAACAATTCGGGCACTAAAGGCAGAGGATATCGGTTCTTGATGGTGATCTTATTAAGTGCCCGATAATCAACACAAGGACATAGGGAGTGATCTTTCTTCTCTACAAAGAAGATTCCCACAACCGCCGGGGAGGTGGAGGGTCAGATGAATCCCTTTTCTAGGTTGTCATCCAGATAAGTCCTCAAGGTCCCTAATTCCGTTTCAGACAATGGAAAAATTCTTCCAAAAGGAATCTCCGCTCCGGGAAGCAGTTCTATCGGGCAGTCGTACGGCCTATGTGGAGGTAGGGTTTCTGCACCCTTTTTACTAAAAACATCCAGGAAGCTGTGGTAGACTTTGGGTACAGCTTGACGGATCTCAGCATCTACATCCAGGCAAAGTAGGGAAGAAGGGGCTTCATTGACTCCTGGTAGACAATGCTGAAGACAGTAAGGTGAGAGAAATTCAATCTTGCCCGAAATCCAATCGATTCATGGATTATGAGCTCTCAGCCAAGGCATGCCTAATATGATGGGAAATAGAGGAGACTTGATGACATCTAAGCACAGTAACTCCTGGTGAGTCCCGGCAATGGTGGTAAGCAGAGGTAAAGTCTCCTGAGTTACCAGCCCAGATATAAGGGTAAAGCCATCAGCCAAATACACAGAAAGTCCTTTTGCCCTAGGCCGAAGGAGAATGTCATATTTTAAAGCAAAGTACAAGTCCATGAAGCCACTACAAGCCCCTGAGTCAATTATTGCGTTGGTTCAAATATTCCCTCCTGGGAGCTGCAAGAGAATAGGAACAGCCACATAAGTAACACTGTTCGGCAAAACGGGAGTAAGAGCAGGAGAAATGGAAAAGCACTTACGAAGCTTTGCAGGGCAAGTGCGCACAAAATGTCCCGGTTCTCCACAATACAGGCAAAGGTTACCAGCCCGACGGTGTTGGCGTTCTTCAGGTGTCAAAGAAGGTCGAAGCAAACCCAGCTGCATAGGTTCTGGAGTATCCAGAGCGGCCGAAGCAGGAGCAGAAGAGGCAGAATGGGGGGGAACTAGGCACTCGTGGCAACATCCAGACAGGACGAGAGGTTGCAGAGGAACGTTCCATGCGACGCTCTCTTAGGCGTCTGTCTATCTGAATGGACGGTCTATGAGGGCTTCCAAAGTCTCAGGGGTGCCCACGCGGGCCAGTTCATCTTTCAAGGACTCCGAAAGACCCATACAAAACTGGTACCGTAAAGCAGCATTATTCCAGTTTGTGTTGGAACTCCAGCGTCTGAATTCCGACACGTAGTCCTTCACGGGTCTGCGGCCTTGCTGCAGCACGTGCAAAGCTGCCTCTGCGGTGGCGGTTAGCTGTGGATCCTCATACAACCAGGACATAGCCTGAAAGAAGGTGCTCAAGGTATCCAGAGAGGGATCCTTCTTTTCCAGACGATGAGACGATGAGCCCAGGCCTGGGGTTCACCTGCCAGCAGAGAAATGACAAACCCCACCTTGGTAGCCTCAAGAGAAAAGGTCCTTGGTTGCAAGGTAAAGAAAAGTTCACAGGAATTGTGGAATGCCCTGAATTTACCCCGGTTGCCAGAGAATCTTTCAGGTGTGTGAACCCTGGGCTCTGGCGGCAACATCACCACTGAAGGTGCAGCAGTAGTCCCGGAAACAGCAGGTGTAGATGCAGACAGGGCTTGGACACATTCCTCCAGCTGGCTATAGCCCTCCTGTAGGCTCTTCACCACCTGAGTAAGTCCAGCAAGGTGGCGGAAGAGCTCGTCCATAGGAGAGGCTCCCTGCGTGGGCTCGGACATGGCTGTCCAGTACTGTCACGTACCTGGTATAGGAGCCCAGAATGCAGGGAGCGGCCTCTTGTAAGCCTCTGGCTCGAGAACCCCTGGTAGTGGAGACAGGGACTCAAGAGTTCAGAGGGAACAAGTGCCTAGCAGGTGTAGGACTGGTCCGTACCTTTGGAGAAGCAGAAGTACCACAGGAGCGCAGGATCAGCAGGCAGCAGGTGATGCACGGGAACTTGGCAGGGACACTGGAGCAGCTGACAGCGAGGAGGTGTCCAGTAGTACGGCAGAGGGCTGGAACAGCAGGTGGCAGAAGGCACTCAGCAGTCAGGCTGGAACAGCAGGTGGCAGAAGGCACTCAGCAGTCAGGCTGGAACAGCAGGTGGCAGAAGGGTAGTCGAGGTAGGTAACAGATGGGCAGCAACAGTCCCAAGGAAGAGGCAAAAGCGTAGTCAGACAAGCCGAGGGTCGGAGGCAGGCAGCAAACAGACGTTGTCAGGAACAGGCCGGGTAAACAGGAATCAAGGTCAACTAGGTAGCAGATAGCAGGATCACGGGACACGCTGTAGACTGGACAGCAAGGAGGCACAGTGACAGATTCCCTTAAGTAGCCTTCTGGGCGCCAAAAACGGTCGCACGGCGCGTCTGCGCACACCCGCGTGTAACCGTGTGCTCGTTCGTGACCTCGTGCACCCACGTGCGCCCGTTCGTGTCATCGCGCACCCGCATGCACCCGTTCTTGTCATCGTGCACCCATTTGCATCAACGCGCACCCGCGTGCGCCCGTTCGTGCCAACGCACACCCGCGTGCGCCCGTTCGCACTGACGCGCACCCTTGGATACCGGTTAGTTCTTAGCATGGGGATTCTGCGGGCAGGTCTCCCATATACCACTGGATTACCGGGACAACCATGACACCTGCCTTTTTCCAGAAAAACGTGAGGACGGCATGATGGAAGGTGGAGTGGAGGACAATTCTGAGGAGAAGGAGAAGTAGAAGACGAGACTGGATGGTGAGAGCCTGGAGTGTGGCTTTGTGGGTTCCGTTGCTCCCACTGGGCTCGGTGATGGCAGCTCATGTGCCTTCTTAAGGCGTTCGTCCCTAGGCGAGTGTTGGGCTTACTGCGACTTATGCGTTGACTGCAAAGGCTGCAGATGGCAACACTATTGTCAGCAGCAGACGCGTTAAAAAAAGCCCACACTGCGGAGCCATGTGCCGGCATCCTGGGAGCACCAGATGTGACCGTACATGGTTGATGCCTCGCTCCTGATACATTAGCAGTCTGGTTTGTCCCTCCTGTGCAATGTAAGTTCTGCCTGCTTTTCTTCCCTATCTGCTGGCCCATATCTCCCTCTGAACTCCCCTCCTCTTCCTCTTGTGGGCACCCACGTGACATCCCTAGACACATCATCATCGACGTCACCTTCCCCACCGCTATAATTAGAGATCGCGGAGTAGGCAGCAACTCCGGGGACCAACCTCCTTAGGCTGATCTGAGTACTGTCGTCAGACTGCTGTGTGGCGGTTGTTGCTACCTCCTCTTCCTGATCCAATGCCAAGAATGGCTGTGCATCGGAAATGTCTTGTGATGGATCGGAAAATAATTCCTGTGACTCAAGTGGAGGGTATATGGTGTTGGTGGTGTTGGTGGTAGTGTCTTTGGGGGTGCACACAGCAGAGAGTGAAGAGAGTGCAGATCGAGAGGATGAGGAGGGTGCAGAAGAGTAAGGCTGAGTGAGCCACTCAACCAAGTCTGGTGCGTCCTTTGACATAAATCGAACACACCTTCTGCAATTTCCCACTTTTGCTCAAGCCTGTTGCTCCTGCCTTACCCCTACCACCCCTGCGGAATGGCCTACCTCTTCCTCTACCTGTCATTTTTTAAATGGCCTTTTGACAAAAGTCTCTAGAGAAGTGCAGTATATGTGGAAGAAGGTATATAACACCCTGCTTCAATCTGTCATTTTGGGGGGCCACTGGTCTATCACACCAGTTATAATACTTTTTTCTAATTGCGTTTGTCAATCTTTGTAGTATCGTTGCAGAACCGCTCAGCAGTCACAATGCTGCACAGTGGAAATGCACTATACTATGCTTTCTATATTTGAAAGTATTTTATATGTGTATTACACCTATATATTCTGCACACCAAATAGTACACCTATACCAGTCCTTAAAAGGACTTTTGTGGACCTAATAGTAGCTAGCTAGTGAATTACAGACTGTCCCTGCTCCAAACAGCAAACTCTATCCCTACTAGGGATGGCCTTGCGGTTCGCCTGGCGGTCGGTGCGCGGCAAATTTTGCGTGTTCGTGATTTACCAAACCCGCGGACTTCTGGCGGTGTTGGCACGGCGGATTGTGAAAGAACTTTGACCCATGATGACACATCCATCATGGGGTACAGGACAGCCAATTGAGACATTTCAGCACATTCCCCCTACCTTATAAATAGACCTGATCCGGTGGCCATTTTATATTCTGTCTTTTGTCAGTGGAGGGAGAGGTTGCTGTGTGGAGCAGGGACAGACTGTAGTGACACAAATCACTAGCTATTAGGTCCACAAAAGTCCTTTTAAGGACTGGTATAGGTGTACAGTATATAGGGTTCTGGTGCACTGCTGCTGACTGCTGTGCTGCTGATTGCTGAGTGCACTGCTGACCGATTCTGCAGCTGTCTTTTGTCAGTGTAGGGACAGGACACTGTGTGGAGCAGGGACAGTCAGTTTAATCACTAGCTATTACTATTAGGTCCACAAAAGTCATTTTATGGACTGGTATAGGTGTACAGTATATAGGGTTGTACACGTATAATATACATTCTTTCAAATATAGAAAGCCTATTATACTTGACTGCTGAGCTGAGTGTTGACCGATTCTGCAGCTGTCTTTTGTCAGTGTAGGGACAGGATGCTGTGTGCAGCAGGGACAGTCAGTTTACCCACTAGCTATTACTATTAGGTCCACAAAGGTCCTTTTAAGGACTGGTATAGGTGTACTATTTTGTGTGCAGTATATAGGGGTGTAATACACGTATAAAATACTTGCACATATAGAAAGCATAGTATAGTGCATTTCCACTGTGCAGCATTGTGACTGCTGAGCCGTTCTGCAGCGATACTACAAAGAGTGAAAAATGCAATTTAAAAAAAAGTATTATAACTGGTGTGATAGACCAGTGGCCCCCAAAAGGAGAGACTTGTCACAGGGTCATTTAAAAAATGACAGGCAGAGGAAGAGGCAGGCCCTTCCGTAGGGGTGGTAGGGGTAGGTCAGGAGCAACAGACTTGAGCCAAAGTGGCAAATTGCAAAAGGTGCGTGCGATTACATCAAAGGACGCACCAGACTTGGTTGAGTGGCTCACTCAGCCTTACTCTTCTGCACCCTCCTCATCCTCTCGATCTGCACCCTCTTCACTCTCTGCTGTGTGCACCCCCAAAGACACTACCACCAACACCACCACATACCTTCCGCTTGAGTCACAGGAATTTTCTGATCCATCACAAGACATTGCCGATGAGCAGCCACTCTTGGCATTGGATCAGAAAGAGGAGGTTGCACCAACTGCCACTCAGCAGTCTGACAACAGTACCCAGATCAGCCCAAGGAGGAGGTTGGTCCCTGAAGTTGCTGCCTACTCCGAGATCTCCAATTATAGCGGTGGGGAAAGTGACATTGATGATGATGTGTCTAGGGATGTCACGTGGGTGCCCACAAGAGAGGAAGAGGAGGGGAGTTCAGAGGGAGATATGGACCAGCAGATATGGAGGAGAAGCAGGCAGAACTTACATTGCAAAGGAGGGACAAACCAGACTGCTAATGTTTCAGGAGCGAGGCATCAACCATGTACGGTCACATCTGGCGCTCCCAGGACGCCGGCACATGGCTCTGCAGTGTGGGCTTTTTTTAACGTGTCCGCTGCTGACAATAGTGTTGCCACGAGTGTGAGTGTTTACACTCACTCAGGTTGAACTGGATGGACTGGTGTCTTTATTAAACCTTACTAACTATGAAGCCATCTGCAATCTTTGCAGTCAACACATAAGTCGCGGTAAGCCCAACACTCACCTATGGATGACTGCCTTAAGAAGGCACATGAGCTGCCATCACCAAGCCCATTGGGAGAGACAGAACCCACAAACCCACACTGCAGGCTCTCAGCGTCCTACTTCTCCTTCTCCTCTCTCCTCAGAATTGTCCTCCACTCCACCTTCCATCATGCCGTCCTCACGTTTTTCTGGAAAAAGGCAGGCTTCCGTGGGCCAAATGTTCGAGCGTAAAAAATGATGACGCCGGATAACCCTCTTGCCCAACGGTTGATGGCTGGCTTGTCAGAACTGATAGCCCGCCAACTACTGCCATATAAACTGGTGGACTCGGAGGCCTTTCGAAAATTTGTGGCCATTGGAACACCACAATGGAATGTCCCAGGAAGGAAGTATTTCTCACAGAAGGGCATCCCAGAGCTATATGGCCATGTTCAGCGGCAAGTGAATGTATCTCTGGCACACAGTGTCGGTGCCAAGATACATCTGACCACAGACACATGGTCTAGCAAACACGGGCAGGGAAGGTATATAACTTTTACTACCCACTGGGTGAACCTTCTGATGGCCGTCAAGCATGTAACCCGTGGCACCCATGTAGATTCGGTTTTACAGCCACGAATTGCATGCAGGTCTGCCTCTTCTCCTCCTCTTACTCCATCCTCCTGCCTCTCCTCCTCGACTGACTCCTCCTTTTTCGCTGCTAGCATCTCTTCCACTGCGCCACCCAAGATCCCCAGAACCTATTCGACATGCCAGGTGAGACGTTGCCATGCTGTGCTGCGTCTGCCACACTGGCCCTGCACTCCTTTCAGCTTTGCATTCACAGGTAGATCAGTGGCTAACACCGCTCAATTTGACAGTTGGTAAAGTGGTGTGTGACAACGGTGCCAATCTGCTTAGCGCATTGAAACAGGGCAAAATTACACACGTACCATACATGGCACACGTCTTAAACTTGGTCGTGCAGCAATTCGTTGTCAAATACCCTGGGGTCCAGGACATCTTGCGGCAGGCAAGGAAAATCTCAGCCCATTTCAGAAGATCTTACACAGCCATGGCTCACTTTGCTGACATTCAGCGGCGACACAATCTGCCGGTCAGACGTCTTATTTGCGATTGCCCGATGCGATGGAACTCAACCTTCTATATGCTTGATAGGCTGCTCCAGCAGAAACGTGCAGTTAACGACTACCTGTACGAACTCTGCAGCAGAACAGGTTCTGGGGAGCTTGGTTTTTTTTCACCACGCCAGTGGCTGCTCATGCGCGATGCATGCAGATTCTGCGGACATTTGATGAGATCACCAAACTGGTCAGTCGCAGCCATGGCGCCATCAGTGACATCGTACCTTATGCCTTCTTTATGGAGCATGCATTGCGTCGTGTCATTGATCAAGCCGTGGAGGAGCAGAAAGATGAGGAAGTCGCAATGCTGGATGAATTTCCAGGGGGGGCTACTCTGAGACAAGTCAACAATAGGAGTCTGAAGAGGAGTCAGAGGAGGATGGTGCCAGGGCGGATGAGGAGGAGCAAGAAGAGCATGCTTTAAACCTTTCTGGGATCCCTGTTGTTGTGCGTGGATGGGGAGAGGAGAACGAGGAGGACTACATGATCCTGGATGATGAGCAGGAGCCAGGCCACCACACCGCTTCCAGTTTAGTGCAAATGGGGGCCTTCATGCTCCAGTGTTTTAACAGGGACCCCCGTATAAAAAGCATAAAGGTCAAGGACCAGTACTGGGTGGCAACGTACTTAGACCCCCGGTACAAACACAAAATGGCAGAAATGTTACCACTGTCACAGAGGGTTGTCAGAATGGAGCACTTTCAGGCCTTGCTTCGAGAAATGCTGCATTCTGCTTTTGCGTGCGCTGGCAGAAGAGGAATTCCCACTCCTAGAGAATGTGTTGGTGACTACTCATATGAGGTCATTCTTTCAGCCGACCAATCGACAGGTCTCATCCGGATCCAGCATCAGGGAACGCCTAGACCGACAGGTGTTCAACTACATCGGGTTAACGGCCGACGTGGACGCTCTGAGGAGTGATGAACCCCTGGACTACTGGGTGGCCAGGCTTGACCTCTGGCCAGAGCTTGGCCAATTTGCAATGGAACTGTTGGCTTGCCCCTCGCTCAGTGTCCTGTCCGAAAGGATGTTCAGCGCAGCAGGGGGGTTTGTGACCGATAAGCGCACTGGCCTAGCTCATGACAGTGTTGACTACCTCACATTTATAAAAATGAATGAGGCATGGATATCGGAGGAATTCAACACATGTGTCCAGTATACCATGTATATGCATAACTCTATAAACTATTTAATCAAGTACACAGACCTTTTTTCTACCTTTGGCTCACTTCCTTGTACAAAAAAAGCACACCGTACTATATGCCCATATGCTCCTGTTTGAAGAGGTTGAGCGGTGTCATATTTTTGGGTCCCGCAGCGAGTTGCTGGTATCAGTGCTGCTGTCAGTGCTCTCTCTCTATCTCTGTGCTGGTGTCAGTGCTCTCTATCTCTGTGCTGGTGTGGTCTCAGTGCTCTCTATCACAGTGCTGGTGTCAGTGCTCTCTATCTCGGTACTTGTCATGAACTAGAAGTGACCAGAACTATGTGACTGCGACAGAGTGAACCAGACATAAATAGGTGAAAGTAATTTTATTAGAGTAAATGCATATAAATGTGAACACACCACCAATACAAACTGAGTGAACAAACCAAACAACCAAACAGTGAAGATAAACAAACAACCAGAATATGTAGCAAAAGGGAGTACCAGAATCGTAGTCAAGCCAGGCCAGGGTCATAAATAGGAGGTCAGCAGATGGGGGGACAAGGAGAAAGGGATCAGGTTGCAACAGGTTCAGGAGGCAGGAAACAAGGATTGGGATCAGGTATCGGGGTAAACAGGTATCGGGTCAGGGCACAAGGACAATACCAGGGCAAGGTGTGTGTGCACCTGCCAGGTATTTATACAATGGCTGCTATCAGTCATGTGACGCCTGACTGCAGAAGGTAATACCTGCTCCACACTGCCAGGATCCCTCCGCTGGTGGACGCCAGTTCTGCGGACCAGAGATGACACAATTGCAGCAGGGAAAAGCTCTTCTGACAGCTCCAAACTGCCAGGAAACACCTGCTGGTGGATCTCAGTACTGCACGCCAAATGAGTGATATTACCAGCAGAGGGAACCTTTCCTGACAGTACCCCCCCCCCCCTCCGGACGCTCCAACTAGCGATTGCTGGGGAAAGACCATTGCGTCAAGCTGGGCCAAGAGCAAAGTCACATCAGGTTTGGTAATAAGTATGTCAAGCTGGATAGCAGGCACAGGAACCTCAAGCTGAGTAGAAGGCACATCGAACTGGGCAACAGGCCCATTAAGCTGGGCAGCCAGCATGAGCACATCAAGCTGGGAAGCAGGTACGGACACATCAGGTTGGGAAGCGAGCACTTCAAGCTGGGCAGCGGACAGGGACACCTCAGGCTGGACAGCAGACAGGGACACCTCAGGCTGGACAGCAGACAGGGACACCTCAGGCTGGACAGCAGACAGGGACACCTCAGGCTGGACAGCAGACAGGGACACCTCAGGCTGGACAGCAGACAGGGACACCTCAGGCTGGACAGCAGACAGGGACACCTCAGGCTGGACAGCAGACAGGGACACCTCAGGCTGGACAGCAGACAGGGACACCTCAGGCTGGACAGCAGACAGGGACACCTCAGGCTGGACAGCAGACAGGGACACCTCAGGCTGGACAGCAGACAGGGACACCTCAGGCTGGACAGCAGACAGGGACACCTCAGGCTGGACAGCAGACAGGGACACCTCAGGCTGGACAGCAGACAGGGACACCTCAGGCTGGACAGCAGACAGGGACACCTCAGGCTGGACAGCAGACAGGGACACCTCAGGCTGGACAGCAGACAGGGACACCTCAGGCTGGACAGCAGACAGGGACACCTCAGGCTGGACAGCAGACAGGGACACCTCAGGCTGGACAGCAGACAGGGACACCTCAGGCTGGACAGCAGACAGGGACACCTCAGGCTGGACAGCAGACAGGGACACCTCAGGCTGGACAGCAGACAGGGACACCTCAGGCTGGACAGCAGACAGGGACACCTCAGGCTGGACAGCAGACAGGGACACCTCAGGCTGGACAGCAGACAGGGACACCTCAGGCTGGACAGCAGACAGGGACACCTCAGGCTGGACAGCAGACAGGGACACCTCAGGCTGGACAGCAGACAGGGACACCTCAGGCTGGACAGCAGACAGGGACACCTCAGGCTGGACAGCAGACAGGGACACCTCAGGCTGGACAGCAGACAGGGACACCTCAGGCTGGACAGCAGACAGGGACACCTCAGGCTGGACAGCAGACAGGGACACCTCAGGCTGGACAGCAGACAGGAACACCTCAGGCTGGACAGCAGACAGGAACACCTCAGGCTGGACAGCAGACAGGAACACCTCAGGCTGGACAGCAGACAGGAACACCTCAGGCTGGACAGCAGACAGGAACACCTCAGGCTGGACAGCAGACAGGAACACCTCAGGCTGGACAGCAGACAGGAACACCTCAGGCTGGACAGCAGACAGGAACACCTCAGGCTGGACAGCAGACAGGAACACCTCAGGCTGGACAGCAGACAGGAACACCTCAGGCTGGACAGCAGACAGGAACACCTCAGGCTGGACAGCAGACAGGAACACCTCAGGCTGGACAGCAGACAGGAACACCTCAGGCTGGACAGCAGACAGGAACACCTCAGGCTGGACAGCAGACAGGAACACCTCAGGCTGGACAGCAGACAGGAACACCTCAGGCTGGACAGCAGACAGGAACACCTCAGGCTGGACAGCAGACAGGAACACCTCAGGCTGGACAGCAGACAGGAACACCTCAGGCTGGACAGCAGACAGAAGCACCTCAGGCTGGACAGCAGACAGAAGCACAGACCGGGAAGCTGGCACATTGGACCGGGAAGCTGTCACATCGGACTGGAAGGCAGGCAGCGGCACGTCAGGCTGGAAGGCAGGCAGCGGCACGTCAGGCTAGAAGGCAGGCGCATCAGACTGGAAGTCCGGGACATCAGACTGGAAGGCACCGGGCTGGAAGGCATCAGGCTGGAAGGCCGGGACATCAGGCTGGAAGGCCGGGACATCAGGCTGGAAGACATCAGGCTGGAAGGCATCAGACTGGAAGGCCAGGGCATCAGACTGGAAGGCATCAGACTGGAAGGCCAGGACATTAGACTGGAAGGCATCAGACTGGAAGGCCGGGACATTAGACTGGAAGGCATCAGACTGGAAGGCCGGGACATCAGACTGGAAGGCATCAGACTGGAAGGCCGGGACATCAGACTGGAAGGCATCAGACTGGAAGGCCGGGACATCAGGCTGGAAGGCATCAGACTGGAAGGCCGGGACATCAGGCTGGAAGGCATCAGACTGGAAGGCCGGGACATCAGGCTGGAAGGCATCAGACTGGAAGGCATCAGACTGGAAGGCCGGGACATCAGGCTGAAAGGCATCAGACTGGAAGGCATCAGGCTGGAAGGCCGGGACATCAGGCTGGAAGGCATCAGGCTGGAAGGCTGGAAGGCATCAGGCTGGAAGGCCGGGACATCAGGCTGGAAGGCATCAGGCTGGAACTCTGGCTCTGGCACTGCGGGCTGGAACTCTGGCTCT
This sequence comes from Lithobates pipiens, assembly GCF_037356315.1. Classification (NCBI taxonomy): domain Eukaryota; kingdom Metazoa; phylum Chordata; class Amphibia; order Anura; family Ranidae; genus Lithobates; species Lithobates pipiens. The sequence goes on from NW_027507718.1 coordinate 150,887,833, forward strand.
GGCACTGCGGGCTGGAACTCTGGCTCTGGCACTGCGGGCTGGAACTCTGGCTCTGGCACTGCGGGCTGGAACTCTGGCTCTGGCACTCCGGGCTGGAACTCTGGCTCTGGCACTCCGGGCTGGAACTCTGGCTCTGGCACTCCGGGCTGGAACTCTGGCTCTGGCACTCCGGGCTGGAACTCTGGCTCTGGCACTCCGGGCTGGAACTCTGGCTCTGGCACTCCGGGCTGGAACTCTGGCTCTGGCACTCCGGGCTGGAACTCTGGCTCTGGCACTCCGGGCTGGAACTCTGGCTCTGGCACTCCGGGCTGGAACTCTGGCTCTGGCACTCCGGGCTGGAACTCTGGCTCTGGCACTCCGGGCTGGAACTCTGGCTCTGGCACTCCGGGCTGGAACTCTGGCTCTGGCACTCCGGGCTGGAACTCTGGCTCTGGCACTCCGGGCTGGGACAGATTGGTGGGTGTGTAGGCAGGTTGGGTTAATGGTAAGATCATTTTGGTTGGGAAAAACTTGTTTTTTCTTTGGCTTAGCCACTGAAGCTCTGTAGATGACTGCAGGATTGTAGGTAAGGGGTGCAGCAGACTGGAAAGGAGGATTGTGATATGGCAGAGAAGAGGTACCAGTAGCTGGGGGAAGATCTTGTGGGTTTGTAGGCAGCGGAAAAGAGGCAGGTGGGTTGAATGCAGGATAAGTACAGGGAGCAGAAACTGGATATGAGTATTTGGTTGGGAGCAGCGTGTACTGGGCTGCAACTGAGGTTGACATGGCTGATGGGGAAACATACATTTGGGTACGCTCATATCTGATGGCAGAGATGGATTGTTTGGCTGGGGCTGATTGCACCATGTCAGACCATGCTGAAAGTATAGGTTGTACAAACTGTAGTTTTAAGCCTCCCTGTCCAACAAAAGACTGAGCAGAGCACAATGCACTCAGCAATCACCAGTGAAATCATCACGGCCATCTGGGATACAGGGCAGGGCCAACTCAGTACAGATCTTGATCAAAGGCTGCACCTCCCCAAACAATATATAACCCTGATCGACCAGAGAGTGAGCCAAACGGATAGCTGCAAACAACTGGTCACTAGACCATCCTTTCAAAGCCTGGCGGCAATAATCACTACTTTCAGATGCCAGCAGAGAAAAATAAATAACCTCATCAGCATTCATGTTTGCAACCAAACTGAAGCAAAATGGTTCCCCTGTGCAGCCACTTCCGGCCAGGGATGGCCCTGGTATTCTGTCATGAACTAGAAGTGACCAGAACTATGTGACTGCGACAGAGTGAACCAGACATAAATAGGTGAAAGTAATTTTATTAGAGTAAATGCATATAAATGTGAACACACCACCAATACAAACTGAGTGAACAAACCAAACAACCAAACAGTGAAGATAAACAAACAACCAGAATATGTAGCAAAAGGGAGTACCAGAATCGTAGTCAAGCCAGGCCAGGGTCATAAATAGGAGGTCAGCAGATAGGGGGACAAGGAGAAAGGGATCAGGTTGCAACAGGTTCAGGAGGCAGGATGCAGGAAACAAGGATTGGGATCAGGATCGGGTAAACAGGTATCGGGTCAGGGCACAAGGACAATACCAGGGCAAGGTGTGTGTGCACTTGCCGTGTATTTATACAATGGCTGCTATCAGTCATGTGACACCTGACTGCAGAAGGTAATACCTGCTCCACACTGCCAGGATCCCTCCGCTGGTGGACGCCAGTACTGCGGACCAGAGATGACACAATTGCAGCAGGGAAAAGCTCTTCTGACACCTCCAAACTGCCAGGAAACACCTGCTGGTGGATCTCAGTACTGCACGCCAAATGATCGATATTACCAGCGGAGGGAACCTTTCCTGACAGTACTGGTGTCTGTGCTCTCCATCATGGGGCTGGTGGGGTGTCAGTGCTCTCTATCTCGGTGCTGGTGTCAGTGCTCTCTATCTATCTCAGGGCTGGTGTGGTGTCAGTGTTCTCTATCACATATCATATATCATATCCTGCACCCCCTTCATAGCCTGGCCTGACCTTGCCTCTCCTCCATGGCCTTCATGCGCTCCTGAATTGTCAAAATTTCACAGATAAAAAAAGAATGCTTGTCATTGTCGATCCCAGATTCACTTAATACTTTTGTTATGTCAGTTTCCATTTTGTGGAACTATGTGTGCACAGCTAGTAAGTATTTTGTGGCTGAAAATATGACCTGGAGGTTTTTAAGGTTCGCCTGCCATTAAAGTCAATGGGGTCCGCCCTAAACTTTGTGGTTCACAAACCTTTGGCCGCGTTCGCGGTTCACGTTCACGAAACATCCCATCGGAAATTTGTCCATCACTAATCCCTACACTGAGAAAAGACAGCTGCAGAATTGGTCAGCACTGCAATGCACTGTAATATGCTTTCTATATTTGAAATAAAGTATATTATAAGTGTATTACAACCCTATATACTGTGCACCTATACCAGTCCTTAAAAGGACGTTAGTGGACCTAATAGTAGCTAGCTAGTGAATTACAGACTGTCCCTGCTCCAAACAGCAAACTATCCCTACACTGAGAAATGACAGCTGCAGAATCGGGCCGGAACACTGCAGTGCACTATAATATGCTTTCTATATTTGAAAGAAAGTATATTATAAGTGTATTACAACCCTATATACTATACACCTATACCAGTCCTTAAAAGGACTTTTGTGGACCTAATAGCAATAGTTAGTGATTACAGGCAGACTGTCCCTGCTCCACACAGCGTCCTTTCCCTACACTGACAAAAGACAGAATGTAAAATGGCCGCCAGATCAGGTCTATGTAAAAGATAGGGGGTATGTCCATGTGCTGAAATGTCTCAATTGGCTGTCCTGTACCCCATGATGGATGTGTCATGGGTCAAAGTTCTTCACAATGTAAACGAATATGTCTGCCGTAAACAGCGCCAGTTTGGCAAATCGCGAACGAGCAAAGTTTGCCTCGAACCGACCGTCAGGCAAACCACAAGGCCATCTCTATTTGTACATGCTATTTTCAGTTGACAGTGGATGACAGTGGATGTCATTGCACAGAAATCCCTCTGGGCCATTGTTAAACTAGCTGAAAACACTGAACATAACATCAAAGGACTCAACACAATATCTCCACACTTTAAAAGAGGTAGTAAACTCATTCACAAAACTTGTGAAAAGCAGTATAGCCATTACAAAATATCCGTATCTCTCATTTCCCTCTATGACTCGCCCCCTCTGTGTTTTCTTACTTACCTTTTCAGCTTATATTTGCTTCACAGGTTCCCAGGCGAAGCTGGTGTCGTTTTAACTATGGTCTTCTGCATCTATCATTCTATCTGTGCTGCACGAAGTCTTGTGCCTTGTTTTCTTTCCAGGGATTACTATGGCAACAAATTCTTGCATCACGCTTGTCCCATTATCGGCACTGATGGTTACACGCCTAATGATGGGGAAAATCACATGGGCTGATTGAGGAAGTTATGAATGGGCATATACTCTCGCGGGAAGGTGATGCAATGCCGCTGAGAGTGAATGACGTGGGAATGAAATACTACAGAAAGGAGGAACAGCACGCAGAGCTTGCCGTAAATCGGGAAAACAATGCGCATGCACTGGTGATGTGATTGGATTAAAGATTGCTCTTTTTACACAAAACGGCACAGGTTAGAAAGATTGAAAATAAAAAAAGCCACCATGTACATTGCTTATTAATGATTACAATGGAGGAAATTATAAAAGATGAGTTTACTACCACTTTGAGGAACAAGATTAAAGAGGGATTCCGCCAAAAAAAAAAATATTAAAAGCCAGCAGCTATAAATACTACAGCTGCTGACTTTTAATAAATGGACACTCACCTGTCCCGGGTTCCAGCGATGCCGGCAGCCGAGGCCGATCGACCGCTCGGGCCTCGGCTGCTGCCGCCGCCATTCTAGTTGAGGGAATCAGGAAGTGAAGCGAATCGGCTTCACTTCCCGGTTCCCTACTGCGCATGCGCGAACCGCGCCGCGCAATATGAAATCTCCGCGCTGTCACTGGGACCCGTGTGTGTCCCAGCAGACAGCGCGGCAGGGCAGGAAATGGCGTAGACTCCCGTGGGAGTCTATGCCCGGAAGTGGGTGAAAATACCTGTCTTTGACAGGTATCTCCACCCCCCTCCCCCCTGAAAGGTGTCAATTGTGACACCGGAGGGGGGGGGGGGTTCCGATCAGCGGAGGTTCCACTTTAGGGTGGAATCCCGCTTTAAGTATTGCATTTCCTGTATCTTGTTGTTCTAGAATTGTGCCCCAAAGTTTATTGGGCCTGTGGCATCAGGTTCTGATGGGAGCAGTCTGAAAAAAAAGTCACTCTTCCCTTTTATACCTGGGATCATAGGTTCTTTCAGGATCTACTGGTTACTACTGTTTGATTTAATGTAAATTTCTTTGCATTGCATACCCTTTGTATATTTGCCAAGAGAAAGAGTTTACCACTAAGAAAAAAATGTCTAAGTTATTTTTGTTGTATCTGCTTTAAAATAAATCTTAAATAAAACCCTTGTTTACTTTGCTGCAGTATGTTGTCTGTAACTGAATTAACATTTTGAAGTATGTCCAAACCCAGGGTGTCAGAGGTGGTGGTAGACTTGCAAGGTCAGGGCTAACTCTGGGGTCAGTCATCTTCCAGCAGCCCTCACGGGGGCATCCCTACATTTGGGGGCTCGTCCTGAATACCTTCATGGTTGACCCTAGCAAGTCGTATGATGAGCCAAGAGATGGAGAGGATGGGCTCAGCAGCCACTTGAGGCCAAGAGCCAAGAGGCCAAAAAAAAGGATCATTAATATTCTTAAAAAAATATAAAAAAAAAATGTTTACAATTTTTTTTTTACCTTGTCAGAAATCCCTGTTGCTAGGCAGTCTTCCTAATCTGCCTTCTTCCTGCTCCTCGGTGATCTTCGTCTTCTCTCCTCGGCACGTTGTCTTCTGGGTAATGGGGCGCGCTGTGTTCTGGGAACTGTGTGTTCCCTAACACAGCGCATCCCATTCACAAAGCGCTGATCGACTCGGGCATGCACAGTAGGAAATGGGCAGTGAAGCCGCAAGGCTCCACTGCCTATTTTCCTTAGTGAGGATGGCAGCGCTGGGACCCGAGAGCCGAGGGACATGTCAGCCTTGGCGGCCGACATCGCAGGAGCCCTGGAAAGGTAAGTCTCCTTATTAAAAGTCAGCAGCTACTTTTTTTAGCTGCCGATTTAAAAAAAAAAGTTTTCAGCTGAAACACCGCTTTAATATGAGAACCGGGTTCAGCCTAGATTGCACCTGTGCCCTGTTGGAGTGGAGAGTGGCTATACCAGCTTGTTTTCAGAAGGATGTTGTGAGTTTGGCAGAAGTGATAGGGGCTCAAATAATACTGTTGCTACTGGTTGGACCTGGAGTAGGGTCACCCACAGATTAGGTCAGAAAAGCGTGGTGTTGAAGGAAGCTAAAACTACAGCCAGTTTGCTGCCTGCCTCCTTCTATATTGACATGAGCAAGCTGGTTGAGAGTTTAGAAGAATAGTACAGCTTTAGTCCATCAAAGATACCAGAAGTCGTGGAAGAGTGGAGTGTTCCGGAGGTGGTAAAAAGACAGAGGATAAGTGAATGTCTTAGAAGCCGAGCAGCAGAAGTAATCTGTAGTCTGCGAAGGGGGAAACCATACCGTGTGGTGATGGATTACATTGAAGCTCTGTGTGCTGTGTATGGCAGAGTGGAAAAGTTCCCAGACCTGATGTACAAATTCAAGCACACCTATCAGTGTAAGGGCGAGAGACTTTCCAATTACGTTGCCAGAGTTGGATCAGATCCTGCATCAGATCTTTCTGAAGAAGGGGATTGATCCTTGTGGTGCTGACTACGTTTGTTTAGAATGAATTCTGCAGGGTGCTAGACCCAATCACCCGATTATATTGAGACTGCTACTTACAGTAAAGAAAAACAAGTGTCCCTACCCACCCTGAACTGGTGAAAGTAGTGAGGGAAGAAGTCTTGCTAGATGAACAGGATCAGGGGTCTATTGAGATATAATCCCAAGGCGGAGACAGTCAATGCTTCCCCACCCCTCCATGGCCCCATGGCTACTGTTAGGTCTTCTCAACGGTTAGTAAGATCCCTCTAAAAAGCAAGCTGACCTGCCAGAAAGACTGATAGGCCCTTCTCCTACTGTGTCAGTGCAAGTAGAAGGTGTCTGTACCAAAGCATAGCTGGACCCTGGAGCACAAGTGATGTTGTTATACAGGGTCTTCTTTAACAAATACTTGAAGCATATCCCCCTATGTAAGCTGGGAGAGTTGGAGATTTGGTGAACTAGGGTTGAGAAATTCCCTTACGATGGATACATCCCAAGATCACCTTTGAACCATCTGTGGCAGGGAAGACAAAAACATTTGAAACATTGGCTTTTGCGTGCCTCTGATCCCCCAGGGGCTGAACAAAACTCCATGCTAATTGGGACCAACACTGAACTGGTGAGGAGGCTACTGATCTCATTGGCTGGGAAGGAAGATTCTGTGCTTAGAAGAATACATCCCCAATTGCATAAAGCCTTTAAGAGAGTTGTTTAAGAACAGAGCACCCAAGTTGAAGGGGTGGGAAGACTATGGTGGTTGGAAGTCAAAGAGAAGGTGTTGCAGCCGGGTGAGATAGACTGTATGAAGACTACCGTCAAGTTGACTTGGGATCAGCAAGTTCCTTTTGTTTTGGAGACAGACGCCCAACTGAGTGAAGCAGGGGTGGAATTGGTTCCGGAGATAGTACCTACCAAAGCCCTGTCTCAGAATGTAAAGAAGGTGCCAGTCTCTGGAATATCACAGATCACCCAACTGGAAGACGCTAAGGGCCCATATGCTGATTGGGCAAGTGATTTCAATTTCCCCAATGACCCAGGCAGAGATGACTGGGAGAGGAGATAAACTGAGAGAAGACTTTTCTTTCTTCCTCCGAGATGTTACCATAAGTGGCAGGAAAGATGGTCCAGGTGGGAGTAGATGTTCTCCAGGTATGCATTTGATGCGGGTTGCGCCATCACCAGATTTGGTTAGAGAAGTATAAACCATTTTGAGAAAGAGCAAGGCAGGTACCACTCAGTGATATAGAAGATCTCAGGGAGCAGCTGCCTGAGCTGAAGAAGCCTGGAGTCATCTGAGAGTCCAGGAGCCCTTATGCTTTCCCTATTGTGGTGGTGAGGAAAAAGAATGGGACGCTGTGGATGTGCATCAATTACCAAACTTTGAACTGGAGGTCCATTCCTGTTCAATACACCACCACTCTTATTGAAGATGCCCTTTAGCGTCTGTCCGGGGCGAGGTGGTTTAGTGTGTTGGGCATGAAAAGCGGAAACTACCAGATCCCTATGTACCCTGTACCCTGTACTTTATTTGGGCGGCACAGTGGAGTAGTGGTTAGCACTCTCGCCTAGCAGTAAGAAGGGTCGCTGGTTCAAATCCCAACCACGACACTACCTTCCTGGAGTTTGCATGTTCTCCCTGTGCCTGTGTGGGTTTCCTCCCACACTCCAAAAGACATGCAGGTAGGTTAATTGGCTTCTGTCCAAAATTGACCCTAGTATATGAATGGGGACCTTAGATCGTGGGCTCCTTGAGGGTAGGGACTGATGTGAGTGTGCAATGTACAGGGATAGGGACAATTGTGGGCACTCACTCAGGTTGAACTGGATGGACTGGTGTCTTTATTCAACCTTACTAACTATGTAACTACCCCGATGATAGAGAGAGGACAGTATTTATTTGCCCGCTAGGGTTCTACAAGTTCAACAGGATGCTCCAGGCTTTGTTGGGAGCCTTGTCCACATTTCAATGGCTGATGGAGGGCACTGTTGGTGACATGAACTTGACTGAGGTTTTGGTGTACTTGGATGACATTGTCTTCGGAAGGACCTTAGAGGAGCATGAAGCAAGGCTTGAGAAAGTCTTTGGGAGGCTTCATGAATAGGGGCTGAAGTTATCATTACCAAAATGCCAGTTCTGTGGAAAAACTTCTGTCACCTACTTAAGGCATGTGGTTTCTGTAAAAAGCATCGCTACTGACCCAAAGAAGCTAGAAGTGGTCACTACTTGGCCCAGACCGAGAATTGTGATGGAGCTGAAATCTTTGCTTGGGTTCTGCTCCTATTATTGGAGATCCATGGTGAGTTTTGTGAAGATTGCCAGGTCACTTATTGAGTTGCTTTACACTGAGGTGGAGGGTGAAGGCTTTAAGCTGAGCCAGGCAAGACATGGAGCTCGGAAGTCAAGGAAGTCTATACAAGAGCAGTGAAAGAGCTTTTCAACATCTCAAGAGAAGCCTCAGAGTAGCATTAGTACTGGCCTATACAGACCAGGCCAAGCCATATAAACTTCATGGGGATGTCAGCCAAGAGGAGCTGGGAGGAGTTCTGTACCAGGAACAGGATGGTGGGCTTAGGCCCATAGCATATGTGAGTCGAAGTTTGACCCAGTCTGAAAGAAATTATCCTGTGCACAAGTTATGCCGCGTACACATGACCGAACTTTGACAGAAAAGGTCTGACTAAATCATTCCCTCGGATATTGCGATCATGTGTGGGCTTCACCTGATTTTTTTCTTCAAAAATTCAGACGGACCTGGTAATAGAACATGTTTCAAATCTGTCCAATGGAATCAATTTCTATCGGGTAAACCGTTCATCTGTATGCTGGTCCGACAGACCAAATACGACGCAAGGGCAGCTTTTGGCTACTGGTAGGGATGAGCTTTGAGTTCGAGTCGAACTCATGTTCGACTCGGACATAGCCTGTTCTCCGAACAGCGAACAATTTGGGGTGTTCGCTGCAAATTCGAAAAGCCGGGGAACACCCTGTAAAAGTCTATGGGAGAAATCTTAAGTGCTAATTTTAAAGGCTTATATGCAAGTTATTGTTGTAAAAAGTGTTTGGGGACCTGGGTATCAATGTAAAAAAAAGTTTTAAAAACGTCAGTTTTTTTCGGGAGCAGTGATTTTAATAAGGCTTAAAGTGAAACAATAAAAGTGTAATATTCCTTTAAATTTCATACCGGGGAGGGGGTGTGTGTATAATATGCTTGTAAAGGAAAAAAAAAGTAATTTAAAAGAACTTGTGGCTATAATGAATTGTCTGCTCTCCGTAATAAAGAGAACAGTCATTGAAAGTCATTGATCATCAAAAAAAAGCGCAGGGTTCACCCAAATTCTATTAACAGGCCCTTCAGGTCTGGTATGGATATTAAGGGGAATCCCATGTCAAAGTTAAAAAAAAAAAAAATCGTTCCCCCCAAAAAATCCATACCAGACCCTTTATCCGAGCATGCAACCTGGCAGGCCACAGGAAAAGAGGGGAGGACGAGAGAGCGGCCCTCCCCCTCCTGAACCATACCAGGCCACCTGCCCTCAAGATTGGGAGGATTCTTTGGGGGTCTGTGACCCCTCAAAGCAACCTGGCAGGCCGCAGGAAAAGAGGGGGACAAGAGAGCAGCCTGGTACGGTTCGGGGGGGCGCTCTCTCACCCCCCTCTTTTCCTGCGGTCTGCCAGGTTGCGTGCTCGGATAAAGGGTCTGGTATGGATTTTTTGGGGGGAACTCCATGCCATTTTTTTTTTATTTAGCATGGAGTTCCCTTTAAAATCCATACCAGCCCTGAAGGGTCTGGTATGGATATTTGGGGGGAAACCCACATCATTTTTTTTCTTAATCGACACGGGGTTCCCCTTAATATCCATACCAGACCTGAAGGGCCTGGTAATTGAATTTGGGGGAACCCCACGCATTTTTTTTTTATCAATGACTTTCAATGACTGTTCTCTGTATTACAGGGAGCCGACAATTCATTATAGACGCGAGTACTTTTAGATGACTTTTTCCTGCAGAAATGACACTTTGTGCAGGGACAGTTCTAAGCACAGGAAACATGCACCCCTTTAAAGGCACCATATACACACACCCCCAAGTATGACATTTAAAGGAATATTACACTTGTATTTCACTTTAAGCATTATTAAAATCACTGTTCCTGAAAAAACATTGATACATGTCCCCTGGGGCAGGATCCAGGTCCTCAAACACTTTAGGACAATCACTTGCATATTAGCCTTTAAAATGAGCACTTGATTTTGAACGTTCGAAACCCAGACTCGAGACCTAGACTTTAATAGGGTTCTAAAGTTCACGCAAATTTTAGGTCTGTTCGCAGGTTCTGATGCGAACCGAACTGGGGGGGTCATCCTTAGCTACTAGCTATTGAACTTCCTTTTCTAGTCCCGTTGTACGTCATCACGTTAAAAATAAACGGACTTGGGGCGTGGCTTGCGCGTACAGAAAGATGGCCGCTTAAGCCCAGAGCTCTCCACAGCCGTCCGGATTACCGCGATTAACGGGCAGGTAAACAAATGTATTGTTATACCAACCGTACCGAAACACTCGCTAGATACCAGAGATTATTATGTCTCATAAATGGGGTCAAGAACGAGGCCCGAAAAAGCTCACAAACTTCTCATTTAAACAGAACGGTGCGCTGAGGAAAAGCTGAGGAGAATAATACAGAGCTGCTTAATGATCAAACACATGGCTAAATGAATGAAAACTGTACAGGATTACCATCCTCTTATATTATTGACTCTCCTCAAACATCACCAACATTACAGAGTCCCACAAAATTGTGGATGAAAATGGATACATATCACCAGAATACTACTGCAGTGAATACAGGGATACAAAATGAGAGTACCATATCTTCATTACAATCATCCATTGCTGCTTTCCCTACCTCAGGACAGCCGGTTTTGGACACTACAATGAAAGATATGCTAATGTCATTGCAGTCCTCAATTGTATCAAATTTATCCTCCCTAATCCACAACTTTTCTCTAGAAATGAAAAACATGGATGGCAGATTACATTACATGGAAGACAAAATGGAGGAATGTACTGTGAGAGTTAATGAACTAGTTGATGCTTATATGGAACAAAAAGGATGACTCCTTGTGGGTCAAGGCATAGTTGGCAGACCAAGGACCGTTCGACGTAATATTAAAATAAGAGGAGTACTGGAGTCTGTTCCACCCTCAGAATTACGTAATTATGCCAGCACAATGTTTTCATCACTACTACCAGATTTCTCTCCAATTGAACTTACTATTGACCGTATTCATAGAGTTCCCAAACCGCGACACTTAGAAGAATTGATTCCCAGAGATGTCATTCACTTCTATCAAGCCAAGGAACAAATCTTATAAAAATTCTCCCAGCTCCATATTCAGATATACAACTCTTTGCGGATTTATCGCAATCTACATTACAAATGAGACATCAACTAAAGACGATAACAAAAGCACTATGAAATCATAAAATTATATACAAATGGCGCCACCCGGCCACTCTACTAACCACCTGCAATGGCAAACATCATGCCATATCCACGATTGATGGTTGTATGCAGCTACTTTATTCATGGGTTATCATAATAGATTCCCCCACAAAATGTTCCTGAACTGCGAGGAAAACCAAAAGTGTTTCATTTCAGACACAAAAAGGAACAAAGTGAATCCTAATTTAAATGAATCTTTCCTGCACGATAATTAATAATTTTTTTAACAGCTACATGTCCGATCAGGCTTATTGGCCTGCAATATTAATATCTGAACTTTCCCCCCTTTCTAGGTCAGCATCTCTTAGCCCCTGTACACACGGTCGGAGATTTCGACAACCAAATCCGTCAGATTTTGTCCGTCGGATCTTGTCCGAAACTGTTGCATACACACGGTCGGACTAAGTTGTCGAAAAATCCGATCATTCAGAACGTGATGACGTAATTTTGTTACGATGGGACTACATTCAGGCTAGTAGCCAATAGCTTTGATGTAGGAATTTGATCTGAGCATGCGTGGCACTTGGTCCGATCAAAATTCTCTACACATGATCGGAGTATGTCCTATCGAACCAGTTGGTAGGGAAATATTTCCAACATGTTGGAAAATTGGGTCCGACGGATATTCAGACGGAATCAGTCTGATGCATACCACACACAGTCGGATTATCCGACGTCATGGTCCGATAGGACACATTCCGACAGATTCTCCGACCGTGTGTACAAGGGCTTAGAGATAGTTATTGTTGACTTTGTGATTGTCCTTTTGGAACTTTTTATTATTTTCTTTTTTTTTCCATATATAAAACAGTTTGATATTGATCATTTTCTTTATTTATTTTTCCTTTTCTTTTTTTCTTGAATAATACGTGCCCGCTAGTAAAGTAAATTAAAGTTTATTAAAGTATATATAGTGAATTAACTATATTGGAGAACAAGTATTGAATTTTTGACATCCTCATAGTGTCATCTACATTTTGTTTAAGGTTTTGTATCTCATCCTCTACTCTTTGTTCATATCTAGCAATATAACAGAACTATTTATAGGAATTTATTTTCTATAGTTGTATCTAATTAGATATTTTTCAGTATGTTCATTAATATAGTGTCCCTAAATGCACGTGGATTGAATCATCCCGCTAAACGCTCTTCTATGTGGAGATCAGCTCTATCACTCAATTGTGATGTTTTGTGTGTCCAAGAGACCCATTTTGTTTAAGATGCATCTCCTCAATGTAAATACAAAATCATTTCCACATATATTTCAATCAAATTACTCTAAAAAAAACAAAGAGGTGTGTTGATAGCTGTCAGGAATACCCTTTCTTTTCAAGTAGATAATTGTATCACAGATCCAAAAGGTAGATACATCTTTTTAATCTGCACTATCAATAATATACCTTATACCTTGGTGTCCATTTATGCTCCAAATGTACGACAAATGCACTTTAGCAAAAAAACTATAGATGCAGCGAAAAAAGTCCAAAAAGGTAATCTCCTAATTTGTGGGGATTTCAATTTAATTCTTAATAATGATATAAATTCCACTGCTGCTTCCAAAAGATATGCTTCTTCACTAGCTGAGTTTATCACCTCTAATCATTTATTTGATGTGTGGAGATGCTGCCATGCTAGCGAACGAGACTATACCTATTTATCACCACGTCATAATACTTATTCGAGAATAGAGTTATTCTTAACGGACAAATGGTTACTTCAGAACATTTCAGCTTCCCACATCCATACCGCCACCTGGTTGGACCATGCCCCTATTAGCATTACTTTAGCCGCTAAATCCTCTCAACCTAATTCATAGATTTGGAGAGCTAATAATTATCTGCTCCAAAATGAGTACTACTCCACAATTCTTCAACAACACCTAGATACATTTTTTTCAATTAATGCAACAGATATGTCCGATGCGATGATGGTATGGAATGCTCATAAAGCTGTTATGAGAGGTGTGTTTATACAACTAGGAGCTAGAGCTGAACTTACTAAAGAAATTACTCAAAATGAAGATATCAACAAAAACACTCACCTTAAATCAAGAATTTTCTCATTACGCCATGAATTGAGATCCTTACTTTTAGAAAAATATGAAAAATCATATAAAAAAAAATTCAAAGCCAATACATACGCAACAGTAAACAAAGCTGGGAAAGCAATGTCATTGCGAATTAAAAGGTTATAGATCCAAAACTAGAATCCCATTCCTTTATCATCCACATAGTAATGAGAAACTGCTCAAACCTGATTCTATTGCTAATGCATTCAGCACATATTATGCAGAATTGTATAACATTAACCACCTCAAATACAGTGCACTTACACCCCCTTCCTGACCAGTCCAATTTTCAGCTTTCAGTGCTCTCACAGGTTGAATGACAATTACTCAGTCATGCAACACTGTACCCAAATGAAACTTGCTTCCTTTTTTCCACACAAATAGAGCTTTATTTTAGTGGTATTTAATCACTAGTGAGTTTTTTTTTTGTGCTATAAATAAAAAATAAATTTTTTTACAATTTTGTGAAAAAAAATGCATTTTTCTTTGTTTCTGTCATAAAATGTTGCTAATTATAAATTTTGGCCAAAATTTATACTGCTACATAACTTTGATAAAAATAACCCACATTAGACCAAATTTGGTCTTTGTGAAAGTTATAGAGTCTACAACTATGGTGCCAATCACTGAAAATTGATCACATCTGATCAGGCCTTCAGTACATCAGGTGTATCTAATTTCTTGAGACACTTACAAGTCAGGAAAGTACAAATACCCCCCAAATGACCCCAAGGTATTAAGTAAGTAGCATGGTGAGTTTTTTTAAGTTGTAATTTTTTCCCACAATTCTTTGCAAAATGAAGATTTATTTTTTTATTTTTTACAAAATTGTCATATTATCAGGTTATTTCTCACACACAGCATATGCATACAACAAATTACACCCCAAAATACATTCTGCTACTCTTCCAGAGTATGGTAATACCACATGTGTGAGACTTTTACACAGCATGGCCACATACAGAGGCCCAACATGCAGGGAGCACCTTCAGGTGTTCTGGAGCACCCAGGCCAATTCTGACATTTCTCTCCTACATGTAAAAATCATCATTAATTTAACAATAGCTTTGATGTAGGAATTTGATCTGAGCATGCGTGGCACTTGGTCCGATCAAAATTCTCTACACATGATCGGAGTATGTCCAATCGGCCCAGTTGGTCGGGAAATATTTCCAACAAGTTGGAAAATTGGGTCCGACGGATATTCCGACGGAATCCGTCCGATGCATACCACACACAGTCGGATTATCCGACAACACGGTCCGATAGGACACATTCCGACGGATTCTCCGACCGTGTGTACAAGGGCTTACACTTTTGAAGGCCCTGGAGTACTAGGACAATGGAACTGCCCATAAAATGACCCCATTTTGGAACGCTAACACCCCAACGTATAATCTGTGAGGCATGATAAGTCTTTTGAACGGTTCATTTTTTTCCAGAAGTTTTTGGAAAATATGGAGAAAAAAAAAAATGAACGCATTTATTTTATTTTTATTTTTTTACACAAAGTTGTCAATTTATAAGATATTTCTAACACATAGCATGTATATAGCAAAAAATTACACCCCAAAACACATTCTACTACTCCTCCCGAGTATGGCGATACTGCATGTGTAGGACTACGTCGTGTAGGACTAGCGTCGGCGACGAGCAGTGTTCCCGGGAACACGCCGTGCACAGTGGGAGTGAAACCATCAGTGATCGGCCGTGACCTCATCACGGCCGATCACGTGGTAAGCAGCCATGCCCAATGGCTGTTTACTCCCCTCGGTGGCGAGCTGTGTCTTCCGTTACATGCCGCCACCGAAGGAACAGGGATGCGCAAGCACGATAGCGCGCATTCCCTGTTCATACGGGAGGACGTCATATGACGCCCTCCCGCCACAATAGGTGCGCCGCCTGGCCATCATTTGACTAGTTAAAGGCCATGCTACTACAAACCAACCCTCTCAAGAATAAATTAATAATTTCTTGGATAGTGTTAACCTCCCTTCCATTTCACAACAACAACTAGAACATCTTAATTCCCCATTCACTATCCAAGAAATACTACAAGTTGTACGGAACCTTACTAATTCTAAATCCCCTGGTCCAGATGGCTTCACTGGAGAATACTATAAAAAATGTCATCATTTGTGTAAAGTTTTTAATTTAGCTGCCGATACTTCATCACTCCCCACTGAAATGCTTAACGCTTTAGTTGTGACCCTTCCCAAACCAGATAAAGAGCCATCATCACCAATAAATTTCCGTCCTATATCCCTACTTAATTTAGACTTAAAAATATATGCAAAAACTATAGCCAAAATATTAGAAAATACTCTTCCTTCTCTTATATATAGAGATCAGTCGGGTTTTACGAAAGGCTGCCATGCATCAAATGCTACTAGAAGAGTAATAAATGCGATCCACCATGCAGAAATTACAAAGACACCATCCTTATTTCTATCACTTGACACCGAAAAAGCGTTTGATAGAGTACATTGGGGTTATCTATCATCAACTCTTAAAAATTTGGATTTCAAGGCCAAATTCATAAAGCAATTATGGCCTTATATTTTGTACCTTTGGCTCGAGTATACACAACAGATTCCCTATCGATGCCATTCCAAATAACTAATGGTACTAGACAGGGATGCCCCTTATCCCCTTTAATTATTAATCTTATTATGGAACCCCTGGCTGAAAGTATTAGGTCCAATCAGAAAATATTAGGAATTTCCATTGCCGATCAAGAACATAAAATCAGCCTTTTTGCGGATGATGTTATCCTCATGGTTACAAATCCCTTAATCTCCTTATCAGAAATTCAAAAAAGTCTAATTTGGTTTAGTAATGTTTCTTATTACAAAATAAATGAGAACAAGTCATACATTCTCAATTTGGGTATAGATAAACAGACCAGCGACTTGGGCCTTGGGCCGAAGACTTGGGCCGAAAATACAATAAAATATTTAGGGATTCAACTGTCTACATCCTATAAATCATTATTTCAACAAAATTATATACCACTCTGCACGAAATTACAGGGAGACCTTGCCAAACTAGCAACATATGAATTCTCTTGGATGGGTAAATTGGCAGCCTTTAAAATGCTCCACTTACCTCAAATTTTATATTTCTTTAGAACTCTCCCGATTCCAATACCATCTACATACTTCAAATCACTTCAATCTATCCTCTCTGAATTTATTTGGCAGGGTAAAAAATCTAGATGTGGTCATGGGAACTTAATAAAACGTTGACAAGCAGGTGGTACAGATTATGTGGATTTTCAAGATTATTATTTGGCCTCAGTACTCACGCAATCCAAGGAATGGCTTATGTCTTCTCAAGCCACAATATGGGAAAAAATAGAATCTGCTAAAATTCCAGGGGGTAATTTATCCTCATGGATACCTTCCATGGCACTTGGTTCCAAGATTCCTTCTCGTATATCTCCAACAATATCGGCAACTCTTAAATCCTGGACCCACTTTCTAAAACTTTCCTCCTCATATCCTCTTCTAATAGCAGTCCAAATTCCCTTGGAAACAGTACATCATTTTATGAAATCAACTTCCCCTTACATCTGGAGTACAAAAAGGTATAAAATATATAGGTGACTTAATCGATAATGGGAAAATTAAAACGTTTCCCTCACTTCAAGAAGAATTTCACTTGCCAAACTCAGACATATTCCTTTACATTAGAACTAAGAACTGTATTAACGAGCTTCCTTCGTGGTATTACAATGTTCCAACAGAGGCTTGGTCCTATCTCAAAATCCCCACTCACCCTCGAAAAGGGATTTCTCTCTTTTATACTCTTCTTCAACAAAAAAATATATTTGTTAAATCCGCTCCAATAATTAGATGGGAAGAAGATTTAGGAGGTACCTATACGGTGGATTAATGGGAAAAAGCTTGTAATTCCACGTATAAAGCCTCCTGCTGTTCCACACTATGGGAATTATCTATTAAAATATCTCAGTGTTGGCACCTTACTCCTGAAAAAATGTCAAAATTTTGCGGAAATTCAGAAAATAAATGTTGGAGACTTTGTGGACAAATGGGTGATATGTTTCATATATTCTGGTCCTGCCTTAAACTTAAATTATACTGGGAACAAATTTTTCAGTTAATCTCTGTATTCGCCAATGGAGACATACCTTTAAATCCTTCCCTAGCTTTACTGTCCATTGATATTGATTAATGAATAATGTGGGCTACTGGCGCTACCTCAAATATACTTATATTCAAAATATTAAAATTATTAGAATCACCATTACTGGCCCTCAGGCCTAAAATATATCCAAATTATATTTAATACACCTTATACCAGTGTGAGTAAACTGAAATAATTCCTCAATATTTTAACCAAAGGAAATGAGTGATATCTAAACCCCAATATAAGGGTTGTGTATCAGGGAGGAAAACCTAATTTTCCCTAATATTACAACATAAAATAATTAGTCTATGTGTACCAATTATCTATGTTTACCAATTGTATGTGAAAAATATACAAATTAGTGTAGAATAAATCCCAAGCTTTGTGATATTCTAGAAAGAAATCCCCATATATGGGGAGTGTAACAGCTTAAAGACCCAGTTAATTAATTCCCACTTCCAGAGAAAGAGTTGCGGGTACCAATCCAACAGCGCCTGCAAGAAGAGGGTGGTTTGAAGATGTGTTGGTGACTTCTGAGGTTATTCTTTCAGCCGACCCAACGACAGGTGTCATCCAGATACAGCATCAGGGAATGCCTAGACCGACAGGTGTCCAAATACATCGGATTAACGGCCGATGTGGACGCTCTGAGAAGTGATGAACCCCTGGACTACTGGGTGGGCAGGCTTGACCTCTGGCATGAGGTTGCCCAATTTGCAATGGAACTGTTGGCTTGCCCCACGTCCAGTGTCCTGTCCGAAAGGACGTTCAGCGCAGCAGGGGGAATCGCGACGATAAGCGCACTCGCCTAGCTCACGACAGTGTTGACTACCTCACATTTATAAAAATGAATGAGGCATGGATCTCGGAGGAATTCAACACATGTTACCAGCAGCAAGTTGCTGGTATCAGTGTTGCTGTCAGTTCTCTCTCTCCATCTCGGTGCTGGTGTCAGTGCTCTATATCTCGGTGCTGGTGTCAGTGCTCTATATCACGGTGCTGGTGTCAGTGCTCTATATCACGGTGCTGGTGTCAGTGCTCTATATCACGGTGCTGGTGTCAGTGCTCTATATCACGGTGCTGGTGTCAGTGCTCTATATCACGGTGCTGGTGTCAGTGCTCTATATCACGGTGCTGGTGTCAGTGCTCTATATCACGGTGCTGGTGTCAGTGCTCTATATCACGGTGCTGGTGTCAGTGCTCTATATCACGGTGCTGGTGTCAGTGCTCTATATCACGGTGCTGGTGTCAGTGCTCTCTATCACGGTGCTGGTGTCAGTGCTCTCTATCACGGTGCTGGTGTCAGTGCTCTCTATCACGGTGCTGGTGTCAGTGCTCTCTATCACGGTGCTGGTGTCAGTGCTCTCTATCACGGTGCTGGTGTCAGTGCTCTCCATCACGGTGCTGGTGTCAGTGCTCTCTATCACGGTGCTGGTGATCATCTCCTGCACCCTCTTCATAGCCTACCTTTCCTCTCCTCCATTGCCTTCATGCGCTCCTGAGTCCTGAATTGTCAAATTTTCACAGATAAAAAAAGAATGCTTGTAGTTGTCGATCCCAGATTTACTTCATACATGTGTTATGTCAGTGGCCATGTGGTGGGACTATGTGTGCACAGCTAGTAAGTATTTTGTGGCTGAAAATATGACCTGTAGGTTTTTAAGGTTCGCCTGCCATTGAAGTCAATAGGGCCCACCGCGAACTTTGCGGTTCGCGAACATTTGGCCGCGTTTGCGGTTCGCTTTCGCGACACGTCCCATCGGAAGTTCGTCCATCTCTAGCCCGGACCCCGGATATGGCTCCTGCCAGCTTTTTATAGAAAGTCCTACCCATGGGCATAATTCGGCACGTAAATTCAGTTTGCCCAAAGACTGCAGGGCACGTAACTGAATCTTGTTGAGGGCGAGGGCTGCGGACACTGAAGCCCGCAGGTGCTCCACCTTGTCCAGGGGCAACTGGCATTCCATTAGCACCATGTCAATCAGAATCCCTAAGAATCTTATCGTCGTAACTGGTCCTTCCGTCTTATGCTCTGCCAGTAGCACTCCAAACAATTGGAAGACATACTGCAAAGTGGCCAGCAGAGTATGGCACACCCAGCCCCCTGAAGGGCCAATCGCCAAAAAATCATCAATGTAGTGAATTATGGAGTCCAGGCCTGACACGTCCTTCACCACCCATTCCAGAAATGAGCTAAAAGCTTCGAACAATGAACATGAAATGGAACAGCCCATTAGCAAGCATAGGTCCACATAATACTGACCCTTCCACATGCAACCCAACAAATGGAAGCTGCTGGGATGTACCAGAAGAAGGCAGAAAGCAGACTCAATGGTTTTCGCTAAGAGGGCCCCCTGGCCGAATCTGCGAACCCACACAACCGCCTTATCAAATAAAAGCATAGGAAACAGCACAGAGCTCCCGGTCAATGGAATCATTGACCGAAAGGCCTTTGGGGTATGAACGATGGTGGATCAACCTGAAGGAATTGGGTTCCTTCTTAGGAACCACCCCCAATGGAGATGGGGTGCCTCAAAAGGTCCCACCATCCTACCCAAAGCCACTTCCTTAGCCAGTTTTGATGACACCACCTGGTGCTGCCACGTAGATATCAGATTATTAGGGACTGGATGAACACTGGCCAACGTGCTAGGGATCACAACTGAAAAACCCAGCAGAAGAAGAAGACTCGCCTACCGTCCGGTCCAGATACCTACTTAGGAAGGGAGCCAATCTTTTCACCTTCACCGGTGTCCTCCCTCTTTTCAGCCTCACTGGACTTACCCTTGTTCTGCTTGAAGCATTTCGTAAGCGGATTTGATCCCCCAGAGATGGAGCACTCATGTCAGAAACGCCACCATAAACCTGCTGGGGTTCACCCATTGCGTCCACATAGCAAAGCAGCGCGGAGCACTGCTCGGGAGCCTTCTCACCGATCACACTGGCCAGGATATTAAATACTTGTAGCCAATTGCCAAACGTCCTGGGAATAAGCCGGTAATGCAGTTTTTCCTCCTCTTTCTTACTCTCATCCGGCTTGACCTTATCCAGGTTAAATTTTTCCAGGCGCAAAAGCAAAAATATGATTTTTGTACTCACCGTAAAATCCTTTTCTCTGTAATTCACAGACCGACAGCTCCTCTCTGTAACTACATGGGACGTCCCCAAGCAGTGCCAAACGAGTGGTGGGAAAAAACAGCATTAAAAACTTCATCCACCATGGCAAGTGGGAACAAGTGATACTAAACCCACAAAAAAAGCAGTGTGTGGAAACTCCACCACAAAACCAGGCATCCTCAACAGGAGTGATCCCCCAGACCGCAACCTTGCGGAAGTAATGTAACAGTGTAGTAACGAAACAGTACTGTTTTTTTTTTTTTTTTTTTTAATAAAAACAAACAGGGAAAAAACTCAATACCAACTACACGGCTGCCTGCAAAACTTTGCGGCCAAAACCAGCATCAGCCGATGCACTGACGTCTACCTCGTAAAACTTGGTAAACGTATGGACAGATGACCAGGTCGCCACCTTACACACCTGAGTGACAGACGTGTGGTGTTGGAAGGCCCAAGACGTTCTGATTGCTCTTGTAGAGTGGGCCGTGACTGGAAAGGGAGGCACCTGCCCCTTCAAGGCGTAGGCTTGAACTACAATCTGTCTGATCCACCTGGAAATGGTGGCCGACGAGACCATCATACCCTTCTTAGGACCAGCCACCGAAACAAACAGCGAGTCTGAATTCCAAAAGGAAGCTGCGACAGACAAGTATACCTTCAGAGCCCTAACCACATCGAGAGCGTGAAGAGCCATCTCTTTGGGGTGCTTCGGCTTAGGACACAACGATGGTAATATAATGTCCTCATTGATATGAAATGCCAAGACCACTTTCGGTAGAAAGGACGGTTGCGGAAGCAACACCACCTTATCCCTGTGGATGACCAGATAAGGAGACTTGCAGGACAAGGCCGCCAGTTCTGAAACCCTCCTCGCCGATGTGATGGCCACTAGAAAGACCACCTTCTGTGAAAGGGTCAACAGAGGAATCTCCCTGATAGTCTCAAACGGCGACTTCTGAAGGGCCAACAACACCAGGTTCAAATCCCACGGAGGCAACAGAGGACGCACCGGAGGGAGTACATGGCGCACCCCCTGAACAAAAGTACTCACTAGTGAGTGAGACGCTAGGGATCGCTGAAAAAAAATAAATAAATAAAAAAAGACAGCCAAAGCTGAAATTTGCCCCAACATTGCTGACGAAACAGCAGGACCCTGGATATAGAGAAGGAGAGCGGACGCCACCCTTTCTCCTCACACATGGAGATATAGGCCTTCCAAGTACGATGGTATATCTTCCTGGAAGAATATTTCCGCACTCTCAGCATAGTCGGAATCACCGATTCTGGCAGACCCCGGTTCCTCAATACCTGGCTTTCAACAGCCAGGCTGTTAAAGCCAGCAATAGTAAAGCAGGGTGAAAGATTGGATCTTGAGATAGGAGGTCCTCTCGCAATGGCAGCCACCAGGGAGCGTCTGCCACCAGGCACACCAGGTCTGCGTACCAGGCCCGCTGACGCCAATCTGGGGCAATTGGGATTACCGGAATCCCCTCGGCTTCCACTCTGCGAAGCAGACGTGGCAACAGTTTCAGCGGAGGAAAGTCATAGATCAGCTGGTACTGATCCCACAGAGCGCGTCTGACGGGTCTGCCCATGGATCTCTTGTCCTGAACACGAATCTCGGGACCTTCTGATTGAGCCGGGAGGCCAATAGATCCCCATCTGGTGTGCCCCATTTCAGGCACAGCAGCCTGAATACCTCCGGATGCAATGCCTATTCTGCTGGGTCCAGCATCTGTCGACTCAGATAGTCCCCCTGCCAGTTTTCCACCCCCGGGCTGTAAATGGCTGACAGGGCCGGAATGTGTCTCTCTGCCCACCAAAGTATGTGAACGACCTCCCGAGCAGCGGCAGAGCTTCTTGTTGCCCCTTGGTGATTTATGTATGCCACAGCCGTGGCATTGTCTGACTGTATCCTGGTTGGACGCCCTTGAAGACACGTCAACCACGTGTGGAGGCACAGCCTGATCGCTCTCAATTCGAGCAGATTGATCGGCTACTTGGATTCTTCCATCGACCAGAGGCCCTGAGCCGACTGAATCGCCATCACTCCACCCCAGCCAGCCAGACTGGCATCCGTAAGTGACTGTCCATTTCAGAGGAGGGAACGATTTTCCGTCCGGAATCACCAGGGACCTCAATCACCTGATCAGGGAGTCCCTGACTGGCTGGCTCACCTGGATCTGCCGATCCAGGGACAAAGGAGATTTGTCCCATTTTGTCAAGTTCTCCTTCTGCAGGTCTCTGGTGTGGAGCTGGGCATAATGTACTGTCTCGAAAGAGGCTACCATGAGCCCCAGCACTCGCATGCAAAAGCGGAGTGATCACCACTTGCGGTTCATTAGTAGTTTGACCACAGATCTGAGAGTCTGAGGGGAGAAAGACCCTTGCTTCCCTGGAATCCAATAGTAAACCCAGGTACTCCAGATGCTGGTTCGGCACAACGACCGATTTCTTTAGGTTCAACAGCCACCCAAAATTCTTGCAGAGTTTGTATGGTGATCGCCACATCCTCCTCCAATTCTGAGGAGGAAGAAGCTCTCAGGAGGAGATCGTCTAGGTAACCCAAGATCACGATCCCGCGTTGTCGCAGCAACGCCAATACTAGAGCCAGTACTTTGGTAAAGACTCGGGGGGCTGATGCCAGACCAAAGGGAAGAGCCACAAACTGGTAATGGGCTTCCGACTGCCAAACGCAGACATTTTTGATCCCGAAGGCATATGGGTATGTGCAGGTACGCATCCTAGATGTCCAAAGACACCAGGGAGTTCCCTTGATGGAGTGCTGCGACTACTGAGCGAAATGATTCCATTCTGAACCTCTGCACTTTTACAAAGTGATTGAGGGCTTTAAGTCCAAGATTGGACGTACCCCTTAATTCTTGGGAACCACAAACAGATTTGAGTAGAACCCCTGGAAGCGTTCCGAGTCTGGAACTGGTACAATCACCCCCTAATTCAGCAAGTCCCTTACTGCCCCTAGCAGGGCCTCCCGGCGAACCGGGGACGTGAGTAGGCTGGAGGGGAAGAATCCGTTTGGCAGCCAAGAGAAAAACCATCTTGTAACCTGTGGAAATCAGATCGCAGACCCATTGGTCTGATAACCGGGAGGTCCAACGGGCTGCAAACTCCCGAAGACGACCCCCCACCCGAGACACGGGTTTGGGCAAACCTTCATGCGGTAACACTTTTGTTCGCAGGCTTGTTAGGCTCGTGGTTCCAGGGATGCTTCTGACCGTCCGTGGACATCCTGTCGGGCTGGGGTCGTTTTGCATAAGCACCGGGTGGATGAAAAGCTGCTTGTGAGCGGAAAAGGAGGGCCCTTGCCTGCGGCATGGCTCCTTAGCCTTCCTGGCCTGTGGGAGTAGTGTACTCCTACCATCCATGGCTTTTTTAATAATTTCACCCAACGAGGCTCCAAAGAGCCAAGGAAGGAAGGGAAGATCCGTCAGGACTTTCTTGGATGCCTGGTCAGCAGACAAGCATTTCAGCCAAATAAAGGCGCCTCAGCACCACGGCTGACACTGAGGCCCTGGATAGCAGAGGGAGAGTATCCAGGGCCACGTCACAAACGTACTGAAGGCCATGCACTAGCTAGCTAGCTCCACACAGACAGACAGAGGAGGCATGCTGCTCTCCCAATTCGCGGTGCAAAAGTTTTGCACACTCAGTTAGTGTCTGCGACACCAGTGCGGATGCCAGTACAGGTCCCATGGCTGACCCCACAATCGTAAACAAGGAACGAGCCACTGCTTCAGCCTTCATGTCCGTGGGTTTCTTGAATGCAGGAGTCTCAACCGGAATCGTGGTTACTTTATTTAACCTAGATACTGGGGGGTCCACGACTGGAGGAGCCAAGTTTTTGGGGACCGAAAAGGTCCATTGCGGGCATTCCCATTCCCTGTAGATGAATTTGTCAAAATAAAAGTCAAATATGAGAACACCTTAGGTGAACGTGCTGGCTTGTGGGACCCAAAAGGGACCTGTACATCAGCAGAGGAATCTTCTAGCTCCTGAATCTTCAGGGTATCACGTACAGCTGTGATAAGTGCACCAACAAGTGCCTTGTCGCGCCCGGACCCAGACGTGGAATCAGCCTCACTGTCCGAACGGTCCTGGTCAGCCACGTCTGATAGGTCAGAGTAGGGGTCTCCAGCCGCAGCAGGGCCAAAGTCTGCATCAGAGCTCTCCCCAGAGGACAGTGGGGCAGGGGCCTCTTACGTGCACCTTTCCTGCCATGTGCCGCCTCTATCTTAGCAACATAGGAGTCAAGGAACGCTGTCAGAGTGTTCATGCGCACCACACTAACTGCAGGTGACCTGGTTGCTATAGCCTGGATTTTGGGGGAAGAAACACCAGTTTCTGAAGCCATGCTGACCCTATCCTGTCTGCCACCTGCAAGGGGACTTAGGACAGTGAAGGTCCCGCCCTTCTGCTGCCACATGGGGGGGACTTAGCGTTAGACTCACTCCCCTGGGCCATTCTGTGAATGCCAACAAAAGTGCCTGTAGTCCCTAGGAGGTTCACAGATGCAGAGAGGAGAAAAAACTGGCGTCAGCAGCAGCTCTAACAGAGGTGCACCGATCTGCAGAACAGCTTCAGCGTTCAGCACAGAGCCAACCATTGGCCCACACACACAGTGGATACAGGAAGTAACAAGAGAAAGCACATGTCACGCTGTCACAAGAGGCCAGCGGTGAAGAAAGCATTCACAAAATGGCCGCCAATGGCAATCCTAAGGAAAATGGCTGCTGAAGCTCCCCAGGAGAATCTGTAGCTTTCCCAAATCCAAGAAGGCCTCCGGAACGGCGCCATGTGGTGAAGAGAGCAAAAATAAAAACAAGCTGCCTGCTGACAGAAACCTCCACAAAAACTTTTTTTGGGACCCCCAGACCTGGACCAGGACTGAACAGCAACCGCACAGAGCACCCACAGGTGAGAAACAGTGACCACACACACACACACACACACACACACACACACAGCCTGCAGACATCCCCCTCAGAGGGGGAAGGGAGGGGTGATAGGGACTTGGGAGAGAAGATAAGGTGGCCCCTGAATCGACCCCCCCCAAGCAATGCCCAGCTGCTCCCCCCACCGAAGCAGGGAGAGCCATAGTTACCAGTCCTGAAGAGCTGGGAGACATTCCATCACAGACCTACTCCTGTGCAGTTACAGGGTAGCTGTTGGCCTCGGTATACTGTGATCCAGACATCAGTAGCCCGGTCATATGTATACCCCAGAGCATTGAAGCTCACCGACCACCTCTGGAGCATGAGGCATGTTGTGGCCTGCCGAGCCATAGCTGCGGCCTGCTCATGCTCGATGGCCAGACTGGGGAGACTACAAGGATATCATTAACCAGCCAGATCTCAGGATCTCTCATCTTGCGCAAAAAGCAGCAAACCTTCAGTAAAAATATGGACCGTGAGGCCCACAGGGTTTTCCTAGGTCATTCCCCTTGCTAGGCAAAATGAAAACTGAAGCCGCTAGCAGGGGGAGGGTTGATAGCACGGGGCCCGCCCCTCGGGGCGGGATTAAAGTTCTGTGTATTTTGTAACAATTTTGCCTAGTTTCTCCTAATGGCAGGCTATACAACCCATGTAGTTACAGAAAGGAGCTGTGTCGGTCGGTGAATATAAGAGAAATTTCGGCATACTCACCCTTCCAAATGCGCTCTCTCACTTCTGGCTTCAAATGAGCTCCCAGCGGACCCTCGAAGCACACGTAAACTTTGCATTTGGCTGTATCCACCAAATGCTAGACATGTGCATTTTGTTTCATTCCGAATCGAAATTTGGATGAATCTTCATTATTCGGACATTCGGATGCATCCGAATTACCAAATTACAATGCCAACAAATTCAACCAAATTCGGACGAAATTAGAAAAATTACATTTTTCAACCCGAATTTGGGGCCACGCATCTCAGGGCCACTTGTAGCTAGAAACCCCAAATTTGGAATGCAAACACAGTAGAACTAGCACTACATATCCAAATTTGGTGTTTCTAGCTATAAGTGACCCCGAGATATGTGGCCCCAAAGTCGAGTCACAAAATGTAATTCTCTGCTGCAGAAAAGTGTTTGACATTTTGTGACCCGAATTTGGGGCCACGTATCTCGGGGTCACTTGTGCTAAAAACCCCAAATTTGGAGATTTTGTATTCCTAGGTCTACTGTGTTTGCATAGCTAATTTGGGGTTTCTAGCTATAAGTGGCCCTGAGATACGTGGCCCAAGAGTCGGGTCGCAAAATCATTCTCTGCTGCAGAAAAGTACTTGGCATATTGCCCATATCTGGGGTCACTTGGTGGCAGGTGACATGGCAAGTGGATAATCCACAACTTGGTCACGTGGCACTCGTGGACGGTGTCCTGGCAAGTGGACAATACACAACTTGTGGCAGGTGACGTGGCAAGTGGACAATACACAACTTGTGGCAGGTGACGTGGCAAGTGGACAAATACAATACACAACTTGTGGCAAGTGGACTTGAATTTCAGAAGATGGTTGTATATTCTTTCCATTTTATTCTATAAAATTATATTTTTTTCTAATCTTTTCTATTTGAATTTCAAATTTTGGAAGATGGTTAGTTACTTATATACATCTGTCACATCAACTTCTCATACTTGCAGTGTACCAGTGTTAAAAAAAAAAAAAAAAAAAAAACACACACACATCTTATTTAATTTATATTTATCATATCAATGAAGTTGTCAGCATGCCTGATTGAAGAAGTCACGGATGTCGATCGCAAGGCAAGTACATATGCTGTATGTCATTGTCCACTTGCCTACGTCACCTGCCACAAGTTGTGTATTGTCCACTTGCCATGACACCTGCCACGAGTGCCACGTGACCTGCCATGACTTCCAAATGACCAAGTTGTGGATTGTCCACTTGCCACGTCACCTGCACAAGTTGTGGGGTTCCTAGCACCAAGTGATCCGGATATATGGACAATATGTCAAGTACTTTTCTGCAGCAGAGAATGACATTTTGCGACCCGATTTTGGGGCCACGTATCTCGCTAGCTAGAAACACCAAATTTGGTATGCAAACACAATATCATATCAACTTTTCATACTTGCAGTGTACCAGTGCAAAAATAAACACACACATCTTATTTCATTTATATTTATGGTATCAATGAAGTTGTCAGCATGCCTGATTGAAGAAGTCACGGATGTCGATTGCAAGGCAAGTGCATATGCTGTATGTCATTGTCCACTTGCCACAAGTTGTGTATTGTATTTGTCCACTTGCCACAACACCTGCCACGTGACCTGCCACGAGTGCCACGTGGCCGGCCACGAGTGCCACGTGATCAAGTTGTGGCTTATCCACTTGCCACGTCACCTGCCACCAAGTGACCCCAGATATGGGCAATATGCCAAGTACTTTTCTGCAGCAGAGAATGACATTTTGCGACCCGACTTTGGGGCCACGTATCTTGGGGCCACTTATAGCTAGAAACCACAGGTATGCAAACACAGTAGACCTAGCACTACAACAACATCTCCAAATTTGGGGTTTCTAGCACAAAGTGACCCCTAGATACGTGGCCCCAAAGTCAGGTTACAAAATGTCAAGCACTTTTCTACAGCAGAGAATTACATTTTGCAACCCGAATTTGGGGCCACATATCTCACGGTCACTTATAGCTAGAAACACCAAATTTGGTATGCAAACACAATTGAACTAGCACTACAACATCTCCGAATTTGAGGTTTCAAGGTCCACGTGACCCCGAGATACGTGGCCCCAAATTCGAGTCACAAAATATTTTTGAATCCAGTTGAAATAGTTTCGAATGCGGTTGAAATAATTTCGAATCATGTTGAAATCATTTTGAATCCGGTAGAAATATTTTCGAATTTGGTAGAAATATTTTCAAATGCGACCGATTTTTCAAATTAGTTTGAAAACAAAGCGAAATCCGAAAACTAATTTAACGAATATAACTAAACGAAATTAATTAATTAACGAATGAAAACGAAACTAAAACACATTTTTTCCTTTTGCACATGTCTACCAAACGCACGCTATCCGAGTCCCCCGATGCCTTCTTGCTCTCATCCACTGCCTTGTCCAGGCCCGGGGCGAAGCCACTCAGGAAGCCTTTTCCCTCCAACCTGAACATGTCCCCAGACGGAGGAGACGGGGACACCACAGCCCCGCCCACCTGTCCTGCAGGGGCCGCCGTCAAGCCCCGGCCGGCCACTGGCCCCTGTGAAGCAACGGGGGCCAGTGCAGCCATCCATGCTGATGCAGGGGAAACTGCACCAGCTTCACACTGGGCCAGCGCCTCGCTAAACACGGTTAAAAAGGCCTGTAAAACACTGGTGACGCTACCCCCCACAGCTGCCACCACTGGCACAACCTGCTGGGGTACCTCCGTACCTGAGTCTCCACCTGACACCTGGCTCAGCCCCAACCAGCAGCCTGAGCAATCTCAGATACATGCCCCAAAGCCTCAACAATTCCACCCACCGGAGACTGTCCTTGCACCCCAGCTCCCTTCCTGCTCCCAGACAAATCACATTGGACATCAGACACAACAGGAGACAGATAATCACTACTCACCAGGCTGCCCCGCCAGTGCAGCCGTTGATCCAGATCCTGGACGCCTCTCCCTGACAACTGTGGTCTCCTCTATGTCCTCCGATGATGTGAGCTCCCCCTCAGACAACTCCGCTTCCTCCTGCAGCACACCGCCACTCACACTGCCTCCCGATGACTGGCGCAGGCTGCTGACGTCACTACCAGCCACCACTCCTTCACACAGCTCGCTCCTCCTCCCCGCTGCGCTCTCTGCCTGGATCCCCTGACAGGAGAGGTATGCTGGTCCCAATTAGCTGCCGCAGCGCCAGTGTCCTATCATATATGGTCCCCCATCGGATAGTGTCCGCTGTGTACTGCGCATGCGCAGTACACAGCACACACAGATTCTGAAAATAGCCAAAGGATGAACGGCGCCTGCGCCGTGAGTCCACGTTCTATCCCCACCATCCAAGTGGATATAGAGTAGGAATATAAAAGAACCGAGCGCAGTGAGGCCGAGCCCGAATCGTGGTGAGCGAAGCTTGCCCGTGAGGGGCACTCTAATTTTCACAACCCTATGTCCGCTTGGATGGTGGGGCTACCACCTCCACTCACGGCGCAGGTACCGTTCATCTTCGGAAAATTTCCAAAGCTTCTTCTGCCCCGTACTGCACATGTGCAGTACGGGGCGGACACTATATGATGGCCGGACACTATCTGCCAGAACACCAGCGTATCCTCCTTTGGCACCTCTGCTTCTCCTACAGGCAGTCCCGGCCGTCCCAGGCATCAGGCCGGCACTGGGCGAATGTACTCTCCCCCGCAGGGACTCTCTAGTGGCAGGCGAGGCCGCATGGTCCCGAACATTTGAGGGCAGAGGAGCCACTCTTCCCCACTGGGGCACACCTATGAAGGGGATTCCTCCCAGCTCCCTCGGCCACACGAGAAGGTGTTCTCTTGGCTGCAGAAGCTGAAGGGTCCAAAACTGGGCTCCCAGCGCAGCGACAATTGAGGGCTCTGGCGCTCAGGAGGCCGTGACCTCCTAGCACGAAAACGTTCAGGGGCAGGTGCAGTATTCACCTGCCCTGACCCCCGCAATATAACCGCAAGCTGGGTACGCAGCCATTGTGGCCCGTTGGCGACTGCAGCCGCCCGAATATTTTCCAGCATCACATCCAGATCCTCCATTCCCGAAATTGGCCAGCAGGACACAGGAGAATGCTGTCAGTTGCTGTCCCAAAGCTGAATGATTCCAGAATCCTCACACCCTTCCTAGCAACCCCTTAGGACCACTCAGCCACACCCTACCACATCCCACTATCATCCAATGGTGTATATTTAATTTAGACCCTCCTTAATTCAAATCCTCCTCTCACTGTACTTAATTATTTTAACCCCCACCTCATTGTAGCCTTCCTGTACAAACTCCATCATGCAGGCCCTCTGCCTACAGCTGCGCTTCTGCTACTTGCCTATACTATAATGCAGCACCCCCAGTATTGCCATGAATGCAGCACCCCCGCTGTTGCCATGAATGCAGCACCCCCGCTATTGCCATGAATGCCGCATGGAGTGTGGGATCAGTTCCAACACTCCAATTGAGTGCTTCTGTCAGTATACCGCTTCCTAAGTCTGAATATAGATATCAGATATTCCAACTGCTCACAAGCACAAAACAAGATGACACTTGCTTAGCTGCTCAACATGGACTCATTTGTTAGAACCAAAATGCCAAGTATTTATAATACAGTAGAAGAGTAAAACCTAACCTAATTAGCATGAGCTAATTATCTAAATCATTGACCCAGACTAGTTGTCTGAGAGATAGGACTTTTCAGGGTAAGATTTTGTCTCCTAGCTCACTGATAGAGAGTCCACGTAGCAACAGCCAAAGGCTGTAGGCGAAGGGACGGCATGACAGTTGCTTTGAATGCACTGTCGCCGTTTTTAGAGAGCAGCATAGAGGAGAGGAAAAAGAAGGATGAGGAGAAGCGGAGGTATAGGTTAATTCCCCGTACCTTTTCTAATTGGCTACAGGCGTTTGCCATTTTGGCAAGCGTAGTGGGGGAGAAGGCGCGGAGCATTGCTCCGCGTGGTTAGTGTAGCTGGAGGCCATCAGCGAGGCGCATCAGATGTATGGCGTGTCTCCGGTATGACCTTCGCTTCGCTGGGATCATAAGGACATTAGCTTGTGGATGAAACTGATGACGGCGGTGAGGGCTCCCAACCAGTTTTTTCAGCAGGGGGTCGGAGGTTCAGCTACCCCAGGACAGCCGACCAAGAAGCGCTTGGGCTATTGCTGGCAGTTCAACGAGGGCACCTGTAAATTTGGGTCCACATGCCGTTTCAAGCACTTGTGCTCAGGCTGCGGTGGGTCCCATCCCCTCGCCAAGTGTTTTAAAAAGGGAAAAGGGCGCACTGGAGATTCTGTCCAAAAAAAAAAAAGGAGGGACGACTGGAAAGGATGCGGCCTTTCCTCAGTAGGTATCCCGACAGGGTAGGGACACAAGTTCTGGAGGCAGGTTTTACGTTCGGTTTTCGGATCCCTTGTTCGCTGTTTGCGCCCGCCCCCCCCCCCCCCCGTGGCGAAAAACTTGAAGTCCGCACTGCAACATCCGGAGGTGGTGACGGAAAAGTTGAGCAAGGAGGTTGCGTTGGGCCGCATGGCCGGCCCGTTACTGGACTCACCCCTCCCCCATCTGGTGGTTTCTCCATTGGGGGTAGTCCCCAAAAAGGAGCCCAACAAGTTCCGGTTAATCTATCATCTGTCCTTTCCGAAAGGGGGCTCGGTGAACGACACCATCGCGCCGGAGGATTGTGCGGTGATGTACACTTCCTTTGATGCGGCGGTGTCCTGGGTAAGACGGTATTGGCGGGGGCCTTAATGGCGAAGTCGGATATCGAATCGCCATTCCGGCTTTTACCGGTGCACCCGGATAGTTTTTTGGCTCCTGGGGTGCTGTTGGGATGGGAGGCTTTATGTAGATCGTTGCCTGCCCATGGGGTATTCCATTTCGTGTGCCTTATTTGAGCAGTTCAGTTCCTTTTTGGAATGGGCCGTGCGTGACGTGTCGGGCATCAACTCGGTCATCCACTACCTGGATGATTTCTTAAGTGTTGGCCCGGCGGGCTCGAATGTTTGCGCAGTCCTTTTAGGAACGTTGCAGCACTTGGCGGGCACCGGGGAAGACGGAAGGGCCCACGGCCTGCATTACGTTTTTGGGGGATCGTGATCAATTCGGACAAGATGGAATGCAGGTTGCCTCTGGACAAACTGGAGTCGTTGCAAGAGGAAATCCGGGCGACCATCGGGGTTCGCAA
The DNA here is from genome assembly GCF_037356315.1 of Lithobates pipiens. Lineage (NCBI taxonomy): Eukaryota > Metazoa > Chordata > Amphibia > Anura > Ranidae > Lithobates > Lithobates pipiens. The sequence continues at coordinate 150,920,413 of NW_027507718.1, forward strand.
TCTTTGTTGGGCAAGCTTAATTTCTCGTGTCGGATCATTCCGATGGGGCGAGTTTTCTGCCGCAGGTTGGCCTCGGCTATGGCGGGGGTCCGGGCACCTATTCATTTCATGACTCTGAAACAGGATCACAAGGAGGATCTCAAGGTGTGGCAGTAATTTTTTGGCTTCATTTAACAGACGGGCCCTATGGATGTCGGGTCCCATTAGCAATTGGGATCTGGAATTTTTTACCGATGCCGCCGGGTCATCGGGTTTCGCGCTTACTCTCAAGTGACAGTGGTACGCGGCACCGTGGCCTACGGAGTGGGCCGAGGCCGGGCTCCTGAAGAACCTGGTGTTGTTGGAATTGTTTCCCATTGTTGTGGCCTTAGAAATTTGGGGGGAGTCTTTTCGGAAACCTGAAGGTGCGCTTCAATTGCGACAACTTGGGGGTGGTGCACGTGGTTAATCGGCTGACAGCGGCCTCTGGGCCGGTGGTCAGGCTTGTACGCCACCTAGTGTTGCGTTATTTACAGGTGAATGCTTTCGTCTATGCTGTACACCTGCCAGGGGTTGAGAACAAGTTGGCTGACGCTCTGTCTCATTTTCAGTGACTGGCACCAGAGGCAGAGAGTCACGGGATCAGCTGCCCGGCTTGGATGTGGCGCATAGCGGTGGAGTTGCAGCACGGTTGATTGAATTGTCTGTGTGTAAGTCTACATGGCGGGCATACTCGAAGGTTTGGCAGGAGTGGTCTGAATGCCTAACGGCGATCGGCATGGCCCCGGGTGAGGTGGGCATGGCTCAAGCTGTTTTTTACTTTATTTGCAAGGATATGGAACGGGGGGTTTCGGCAGCCTCCATAGACAGGAAGCTGGCTGGGTTGGCCTTTTTGTTTAAATGGGAAGGGCGTCAGGATTTTACTAAAGAGTTCTGGTTGCGGCAAGCGTTAAAGGGTTACCGGAAGGTGCATAGACAGAGGGATGGGCGGCGTCCGGTTTCCTTTCAGGTGCTCCGGGGCCTGTGCCGGGCGGTGGAGACGGTTTGCGGTTCCTTTTACGAACAAAGCCTCTTTAGGGTGGCTTTTTCTTTATCCTTTTTTGGGGCATTCAGGATTGGCGAGCTGTTCTGCCCGACCAGGTCTAGGATTGGGGGGTTGGATGCGGGTGATGTGGAGCTGGGACAGGAGGGGGTAAGGATTTGGTTGCACAGGTCTAAGACGGATCAAGAAGGGAGAGGGGTTCTGGTGGAAGTGGGCCCTATTGCTGAGAGCGATATATGCCCGGTGGGGGCGGCAGAGGCTTTCTTGGGTATACGGCCACGGGTGGCGGATCCCTTTTTCATGCATAGGGATGGTTCCTTTCTGTCCAAGTTCCAGTTTAACGCCATTTTTTGAAAATGCTTGGTGGCAGCGGGGTTTGACCCGGGGAATTTTTCATCACACTCTTTCCATATAGGGGTGGCTACTGAGGCGTCTAGGGCCGGGCTGAGTGCAGAGGCGGTGAAGAGAATAGAAAGGTGGGAATCCGGGAGGTTTCGGCTGTATGTTCGTCCACACTTACTGAATTAGGACTTGGGGGAGATATGGCGCGTTGGGGGGAAGATATGTACATGTATGGGATGGTTGTTGATTGGTTTCGTGTATTTAATGGTTTTTGTTTACAGGTTATGCAGTTGGATTGGTCTGGATTCTGGGCCATTCCTACGTCTTTTGGGGTTCGAAAAGAGCTGACATTCGACCAAACGGGAGACAGCTTCGGATTCCCAGGCAAGAGGCACAGGTTCGATGGATAGGGGTCCCTGGTATACGGTGGAATAGGGTGAGGTCCATAGATTCTCTCGCTTGGACCGGCCGCCGGATGTTCTGCTTCTTCATGTGGGAGGCAACGACATGGGAGTCAGGTCCATGAGGGACTTCATACGAGATATTAAGTGTAATGTTCTTCGGTTAAAGGCTTCCTACCCGGGCATGGTTTTAATGTGGTCGGATATGGTCAGCAGGATGTCGTGGAGGTGGGCGCAGTCTGACAAGAAGGTGGACAGGGCCCGGGTAAAAGTTAACAAGGAAGTGAGCAGGTTTTTTTTTTTTTTTTTTTTTTTATCAGGAATGGGGGAACCACAATTCGGCATCGGGAGTTGGAGACCTGGAGATACTTGAGGGGTTCATTTAAATGAGGTTGGGACGGACTTGTGGGCGTTAGGCCTACAGGAGAGGATTCAGAGGGGTCTGTGCGTGTGGCGGTGCTCGAAAGGGTAAGGCTTTACCACCTTTCGAGCTGTGGCAGGTTGTTTGGGGGGTCAGTTGAGAAGGTTAAGTGGTGCAGGTGGTGAATAGGTTGTACCCATCCATGGGGATGGGGATGGTTGGTGATGTACTTCATGGTTACAAGGGGGTAACCGGAAGAGTAAAAGGGGTAGGTCACTGCATTGGTTTGGGTATAGCCTCCAAGACAGGGGTGTCCGTCTGGAGGTCAAATATATTGTGCAGTGAAGTAACTGATCAATTCAATCTATTATTATCATCAGTTATGTATTCCTTTGTCTAGTCCCTATAGTTCAGCTAGTCTATCAATACGCCAAGCACATGTTATCGTTAATATCACAATACTATCACCATTGGCTATGAAATCAATACACGGTCTAAGATCAATTAAATTTCATTTATTTCCCAAGGAAATAATAAAGCGTGCATAAAATATCAATAGAAGTTACAATAATACATAGCATACAATCAAAGTACAATATAAGCCATACTTATCAGACCTTCGCAGCTAAGCCTCATGATGGAAGTGAGAGAGAGCGAGCTCATTGTTGCAACCCTTTTTGTTAAGCATACCTCAGCCATACCACACCCCATAGCCCATCCTACTTTTCCCGTGGACCAATCAGCGTCTCTGGGGCGTTTCCTCCCCCAGGCTAATCACCTCAGACAGTCCTGCCATACTTGGCCTCTGGGGGGGCAGTGTCTGCCCATGAATTGCAACTGCTCTGACTGGATTCCCATCTTGTGGTTCGATCTCGGACTCCCCTCCCGCTCACCAACTGTCTTCTTTGTTCTTGCAGACAAGCCGGCACCATATTGTCTTTGAAGTTCAGTACATTCCAGGTGGGCTGAATAGAACTCATTCTGCTATCCAGATTGTGTCTTTGTGCCACATTCCTTCCTTTTAAACACGTGGGACTGCATGGTATCAATATGGCTGAGTTCGGCTGTACAAACAGCTGTGTAGATGTATAATATTAATTCCTGTTTGATTCCAACATGCAGTGACCAGTAGGGTCTTGGGTATGCTAATGACCCATGTTTCAGTGTTAAGGGAAAGTTTACATGTTAATAAAAGTTATTTATTGAAAGTTTATATTTGTTATATTGATACATATTTTGGTTAATTAATCAAGGCCTTTGGCCATTTACTCCAAACATAGTCTGGTCTGTTTAATGGGGTGTGAGGGGTTTGGAGGAAGGGGAGGAGTTGGTGGCATTGGTGGAAATGTGGTGGAAGTGTCAGACAATACAAATGTCATGACTATTCAATACACATTAACATAAACAAAGGGTTAATTAGCACAAACAACAACGTGTGAAATATCGTTACAAGCCAGACTAGACTCATTTACACAACAGACAGGTGGCTGGAGTTGATAACATTAGCATCTAACAGTTTGTGTCCCAACAGTGTGATTCAGTCTATTGCTAACATGGCAAATACATATCCAGAGTCTGTGTGTCTTGGGGGGGGGGGGGGGGGGGAGGCATGGATCTGAATCCAAGTAACACCACCTCAGGGGTCCCCAGGCATACAGCTCACAAAGAGCGTTGTTTCCCCAAATGCCAGGGCCCATAATCACAAGGTAATAGGCTTGCACTCTGTCCTCTCCAACAGCCTCTGTCCCGTCTAGGTCTGTCACAATTCCATTGCCATGAATTCAGCACCCACACCATTGGCATGAATACAGCATGCCATGAATGCAACACGCACTCCACCGCCGTGAATGCAGCACCCACAGTATTGCCGTGAATGCAGCAGCCAAAATATTGCCGTGAATGTAGCACCCACCGTATCGCCATGAATGCAGCACCCGCCGTATCGCCATGAATGCAGCACCCGCCGTATCGCCATGAATGCAGCACCCGCCGTATCGCCATGAATGCAGCACCCGCCGTATCGCCATGAATGCAGCACCCGCCGTATCGCCATGAATGCAGCACCCGCCGTATCGCCATGAATGCAGCACCCGCCGTATCGCCATGAATGCAGCACCCGCCGTATCGCCATGAATGCAGCACCCGCCGTATCGCCATGAATGCAGCACCCGCCGTATCGCCATGAATGCAGCACCCACCGTATCACCATGAATGCAGCACCCGCCGTATCACCATGAATGCAGCACCCACTCCATTGCAATGCATGCAGCACCCATTCCATTGCCATGAATGCAGCACCCCCCATATTCTCATGAATGCAGCACCAAATAAAAAGCTGAAATACAAGGTTCATCTGATAAGTTTTACATAACGCAATACAAGCTGGATAATGTAAGAAAGGTGCATTTTTTTTACCATTACCATGAATGCAGCAACCACTCCATTGCCATGAAGGCAGCACCCACCTTATTGCCATGAAGGCAGCACCCACCGTATTGCCATGAAGGCAGCACCCACCGTATTGCCATGAAGGCAGCACCCACCGTATTGCCATGAAGGCAGCACCCACCGTATTGCCATGAAGGCAGCACCCACCGTATTGCCATGAAGGCAGCACCCACCGTATTGCCATGAAGGCAGCACCCACCGTATTGCCATGAAGGCAGCACCCACCGTATTGCCATGAAGGCAGCAACCAGTCCATTGCCATGAAGGCAGCAACCAGTCCATTGCCATGAAGGCAGCAACCAGTCCATTGCCATGAAGGCAGCAACCAGTCCATTGCCATGAAGGCAGCAACCAGTCCATTGCCATGAAGGCAGCAACCAGTCCATTGCCATGAAGGCAGCAACCAGTCCATTGCCATGAAGGCAGCAACCAGTCCATTGCCATGAAGGCAGCAACCAGTCCATTGCCATGAAGGCAGCAACCAGTCCATTGCCATGAAGGCAGCAACCAGTCCATTGCCATGAAGGCAGCAACCAGTCCATTGCCATGAAGGCAGCAACCAGTCCATTGCCATGAAGGCAGCAACCAGTCCATTGCCATGAATGCAGCAACCAGTCCATTGCCATGAATGCAGCAACCAGTCCATTGCCATGAATGCAGCAACCAGTCCATTGCCATGAATGCAGCAACCACCATATTACCATGAATGCAGCACCCTTTCATTGCCATGAATTCAGCACCCACGGAATTGCCATGAAGGCAGCACCCGTTTTGCTATGAATACAGCACCCACCGTGTTGGCTTGAATGCAGCATCCACCATATTGCCATGAATGCAGCACCCACCATATTGCCATGAATGCAGCACCCACCATATTAACATGAATGCAGCATGGCATAAATGCAGGGCCGCTGATAGAAATCATGGGGCCCCATACAGCCTACCTGACGGGGCCCCCTTCAGCTCCACCCTGGCCCGCCCATGGTCCCTCCTTCGGCCCCACCCCTGGCCCCTCCCCAGACCCCGCCTTGAAACAAAGTGTAGGTTTGTCTACAAGTGATATTTGTTTTTCTCCAGCTAGTTATAGGTTTGATTGTCCAAAAGAAATACTGTTTTCAGATGAGAACAGAACAGACTTCTTTAATATCTATATGTAATACAAACCATTAATTAATAAATAAAATGGTATTTTGCAGAGTATGTTTTGCAGAGTATTGCAGAGTATTGGCAGGGTAAAGTATTGCAGCGTATTGGCAGGGTATTTATTGCAGAGTATTGGCAGGGTAACTGCAGTAGTAGTAGTAGATGTTCAACTCCTGGTCAGGCCCGGTACAGCAGGGCCAGTTGTACTGTCCTATCAGCGGCCCTGCATAAATGCAGCACCCACTCCATTGCCATGAATGCAACAGCCACCATATTGCCATGAATGCAACAGCCACCATATTGCCATGAATGCAACAGCCACCATATTGCCATGAATGCAACAGCCACCATATTGCCATGAATGCAACAGCCACCATATTGCCATGAATGCAACAGCCACCATATTGCCATGAATGCAGTACTGACCCCATTGCCATGAATGCAACAGCCACCATATTGCCATGAATGCAACAGCCACCATATTGCCATGAATGCAACAGCCACCATATTGCCATGAATGCAACAGCCACCATATTGCCATGAATGCAGTACTGACCCCATTGCCATGAATGCAGCACCCACTCCATTGCCATGAATGAAGCACCCACTCCATTGCCATGAATGCAGCACCCACCGTTTTGTCATTATTGCAGCACCCACCATGTTGGCATGAATGCGCCACCCAAAATGTTGGCATGAATACAGCACCCACTTCTTTGCCATGAAGGCAGCGCACACCATGTTGCCATGAAGGCAGCGCACACCATGTTGCCATGAAGGCAGCACCCACTCCATTGCCATGAAGGCAGCACCCACTCCATTGCCATGAAGGCAGCACCCACTCCATTGCCATGAAGGCAGCACCCACCATATTTCCATGAATTTAGCACCCACTCCATTGCAATGCACGCACCACCCACTCCATTGCAATGCACGCACCACCCACTCCATTGCCACAAATTCATCACCCCCCGTATTGCCATGAATGCAGCACCCACACCATTTCCATGAATGCAGCAACCACCTTACTGCCATGAATGCAGCACCCACACCATTGCCATGAATGCAGAACCCACACCATCGCCATAAATTGCCATGAATGCAGTGCCCACGGTATTGCCATTTGCCATGAATGCAATACACACTCCATTGCCATGAATGTAGCACCCACTCCATTGCCATGAATGCCGCAGCCACCCTATTTCCATGAATGCAGCACCCACCTTATTGCCATGAATGTAGCACCCACTCCATTTCCATAAATGAATGCAGTGCCCACTGTATTGGCATTAATGTAGCATGCCATAAATGCAGCATCCACTGTATTGCCATGTATGCAGCTCCCACCATATTGCCATGAATGCAGTACATACTCCATTGTCATGAATGCAGCATCCACCGTATTTCTATGAATGTAGCACTCACCGTATCGCCATGAATGCAGCAACCCCGGTATTGCCATGAATGCAGCAACCCCGGTATTGCCATGAATGCAGCAACCCCGGTATTGCCATGAATGCAGCAACCCCGGTATTGCCATGAATGCAGCAACCACTCCAATGCCACTCCATTGCCATGAATGCAGAACCCAACGTATTGCCTTGAATGCTGCAGCCACCATATTGCCATAAATGCAGCTCCCACTGTTTTGCCATAAATGCAGCACCCACCCTATTGGCATGAGCTCAGCATGCCATAAATGCAGCACCCACAATATTGCCATGAAAAGCAGCACCCACCGTATTTCCATGAAAAGCAGCACCCACCGTATCGCCATGAATGCAGCACCCATTCCATTGCAATGAATGCAGCACCAAATAAAAAGCTGAAATACAAGGTTCATCTGATAAGTTTTACATTAAGCAATACAAGCTGGATAATGTAAGAAAGGTGCATTTTTTTACCATTACCATGAATGCAGCAACCACTCCATTGCCATAAATTGCCATGAATGCAGTGCCCACTGTATTGCCATTTGCCATGAATGCAGCACACTCTCCATTGCCACGAAAAGCAGCACACACTCCATTGCCATGGATGCCACACCCACCACATTTTTCATGAATGCAGCACCCACCATATTGCCATGAATGCAGTTCCCACCCCATTGCCATGAATGCAGCGCCCACCCCATTGCCATGAATGCAGCGCCCACCCCACTGCCATGAATGCAGCGCCCACCCCACTGCCATGAATGCAGCGCCCACCCCACTGCCATGAATGCAGCGCCCACCCCACTGCCATGAATGCAGCGCCCACCCCACTGCCATGAATGCAGCGCCCACCCCACTGCCATGAATGCAGCGCCCACCCCACTGCCATGAATGCAGCGCCCACCCCACTGCCATGAATGCAGCGCCCACCCCACTGCCATGAATGCAGCGCCCACCCCACTGCCATGAATGCAGCGCCCACCCCACTGCCATGAATGCAGCGCCCACCCCACTGCCATGAATGCAGTGCCCACTCCACTGCCATGAATGCAGCACCAATCATATTACCATGAATCCGGCACCCACCGTATTGTCATGAATACAGCACCGACTGTATTGCCATGAATACAGCACCGACTGTATTGCCATGAATACAGCAGCCATCTTATTGCCATAAATGCAGCACACTCTCCATTGCCATGAATGCAGCACACTCTCCATTGCCATGAATGCAGCACCCACTCCATTGCCATGAATGCAGAACCCACTCCATTGCCATGAATGCAGAACCCACTCCATTGCCATGAATGCAGCACCCACTCCATTGCCATGAATGCAGCACCCACTCCATTGCCATGAATGCAGCACCCACTCCATTGCCATGAATGCAGCACCCACTCCATTGCCATGAATGCAGCACCCACTCCATTGCCATGAATGCAGCACCCACTCCATTGCCATGAATGCAGCACCCACTCCATTGCCATGAATGCAGCACCCACTCCATTGCCATGAATGCAGCACCCACTCCATTGCCATGAATGCAGCACCCACTCCATTGCCATGAATGCAGCACCCACTCCATTGCCATGAATGCAGCACCCACTCCATTGCCATGAATGCAGCACCCATCCACTGTCAAGAATGCAGCACCCACACCATTGCCATTAATGCAGCACCCACTCCATTGCCATGAATGCAGCACCCACTCCATTGCCATGAATGCAGCACCCACTCCATTGCCATGAATGCAGCACCCATCCACTGTCAAGAATGCAGCACCCACACCATTGCCATTAATGCAGCACCCACACCATTGCCATAAATTGCCATGAATGCAGTGCCCACTGTATTGCCATTTGCCATGAATGCAACACACACTCCATTGCCATGAATGTAGCACACACTCCAATGCCACTCCATTGCCATAATAATCCAGATACAGTTTGTAAGGGCGCTCTGAACTTCAGGACCAAGCAAAAAACAGATGTCTTTATGAACCAGAGAGTCTATAATAGGGTATCTTACACACTTAGGGCTGCACTTATGGAGAGAAGCAATCTCTGAATAGGAAACAGAAAAACAAAGAAAAGGCGCCTCTAAGTGTAGAATTAAAAGCGGTTTAATTTCCCCCAAAAAGGGTTAAAAACACTTACAAGATATGTAGACTGGCAGAGCATATCATTAATATCCATGTAGGTGGTCCGGCATGAATGCAGTGGTCACTGGCATATACCAATTCTTTAGGCTGTGTGTGTCCAGTAGCAGGGAGGTCCAGGGGATGCCAACAGGAAAAACAGCAGGGAGCTCCAAGAGAACTGACAGGCCAGTCCGCAATCACTGTCTTAAAACACGAGGATCCTGGAAGTGACGTCAGAGGCAGGAGACAATAACCAGCAACCAGCGTGGACCACAAACAGGAAGCAAAACAGGAAGCAGCCATCAAAGCGGGCCGCATTTCAGAACATCTCATTGGCTCCTTTATCAACCTGATGACTGTGTGTGTATGGGACTAATTTATACTACCTGGGTGGACCTTAGGGGCGGGGATATGTAAATAGAGCGTTATCACAATATAAAGGTATAGGACAGGGGGAGAATCAGAAACAAAATCCCTATCCAAACAAAAAAATATATGATTTCATACAAAACAACAACCAATAAGCGACATTTAAAAATAAAAATAAACATAAAATGAAAATGAGAATCAATATTTTTACACAGTCTTCAATAATGCTTAAGACTAGGCATAATATATAAGACTGAAGGGGAGGGAGTAGGGGGAAAAAAAAAAAAAAGGGAGGGGCAAAAGAAGAAAGGGAATAAAGGGGCAAGGAGAAACTATTTTGAAAAATATCTAGGGCAAAAAATATGTATAAATATATTAGCTAAATATATTTTAAAAAAATAATATATAAATATACCGAAATGGTTAAAATGATTTAAAAATATTTACCATATTTAAAATAATATACTAATAGAAAATTATATACTACTAAAAAATCTTGCACAAATATATTAGGAAAGGAGGAATCTAGAGAATGGCACTAGTTTCAAAGTCCTCGTTCAACCCTCCAGGGGCAAGAACATTTAAAGTAAAAATCCAAAACATTTCTCTATGACAGAGTTTTCTGAAATGTTCGGCTAAGGGGAGGTTCTTTGGCATTGTCTCAATGACCCTGACCCTTAAACCATCTGTAGATTTTTGATGATACTTGAGGAAATGCCTAGGAACACTGTAATTATCTAATCCACCGGAGATGAAATGGCGATGCTCGCCGAAACGCTTGCGAAGTGGCCTAATGGTTCTCCCTACATAAAACAGGCCGCAAGGACATGTTAGACAGTATACCACATGGTCAGTGGAGCATGTGTGAAAACCCTTGATAGGGTATGTTTTTCCTTTTACAACAAAGTCCTTCTGGCCATGTCTTACAAACTGGCAGGTTTTGCATAATGGTTTGCGGCATTGGTAGTAGTATACAATTTTCTATTAGTATATTATTTTAAATATGGTAAATATTTTTAAATAATTTTAACCATTTCGGTATATTTATATATATATTTTTTTTTAAATATATTTAGCTAATATATTTATACATATTTTTTGCCCTAGATATTTTTCAAAAAAGTTTCTCTTTGCCCCTTTATTCCCTTTCTTCTTTTACCCCTCCCTTTTATTTATTTATTTATTTATTTATTTTTTCCCTACTCCCTCCCCTTCAGTCTTATATATTATGCCTAGTCTTAAGCATTATTGAAGACTGTGTAAAAATATTGATTCTCATTTTCATTTTATGTTTATTTTTATTTTTAAATGTCGCTTATTGGTTGTTGTTCTGTATGAAATCATATATTTTTTTGTTTGGATAGGAATTTTGTTTCTGTTTCTCCCCCTGTCCTATATCTTTATATTGTGATAACGCCCCATTTACATATCCCCGCCCCTAAGGTTCGCCCAGGTAGTATAAATTAGTCCCATACACACACAGTCATCAGGTTGATAAAGGAACCAATGAGATGTTCCGAAACGCGTCCCTCTTTGATGACTGCTTCCTGTTTGTGGTCCACGCTGGTTGCTGGTTATTGTCTACTGCCGCTGACGTCACTTCCAGGATCCTCGTGTTTTGAGACTGTGATTGCGGACTGGCCTGTCAGTTCTCTTGGTGCTCCCTGCTGTTTTTCCTGTTGGCATCCCCTGGACCTCCCTGCTACTGGACACACACAGCCTAAAGAACTGGTATATGCCAGTGACCACTGCATTCATGCGGACCACCTACATGGATATTAATGATATGCTCTGCCAGTCTACATATCTTGTAAGTGTTTTTAACCCTTTTTGGGGAAATTAAACAGCTTTTAATTCTACACTTAGAGGCGCCTTTTCTTTGTTTTTCACTCCATTGCCATGAATGCTGCAGCCACCCTATTGCCATCAATGCAGCACCCACTCCATTGGCATGAATGCAGCACCCACCGTCTTGCTATGAATGCATTACCCACTTCTTTGCCATGAATGCAGCACCCACTTCATTGCCATGAATGCAGTATCCACTCCATTGCCATGAATGCAGCATCCACCATATTTCCATGAATGCAACACCCACTCCAATGCAATGCATGCAGCGCCCATTCCATTGCCATGAATGCAGCACCCACTCCATTGCGATGAATGCAGCACCCCCCATATTGCCATGAATGCAGCACCCAGTCCATTTCCATGAATGCAGCTCTCTTCCATTGCCATGAATGCAGCACCTCCGGTATTGCCATGAATGCAGCACCAACACCATTGCCATGAATTGCCATGAATGCAGCACCCCCCGGTATTTCCAGGAATGCAGCACCCACGGTATTGCCATGAATACAACATGCACTCCATTGCCATGAATGTAGCACCCATTCCTATGCCACTCCATTGCCATGAATGCAGAACCCAACGTATTGCCATGAATGCAGCACCCTCTCCATTGCCATGAATGCAGCACCCACCGTTTTGCCATGAATGCAGCACCCACCGTATTGCCATGAATGCAGTACCTACTCCATTGCCATGAATGTAGCACACACTCCTATGCCCTGAATGCAGCACCCACCATATTTCAAGGAATGCAGCACCCACCGTATTGCCATTAATGCAGCACTCACTCCATTTCCATGAATGCAGCACTCACTCCATTGCCATGAATCTAGCACCCACTCCATGGCCATAAATGCAGCACCCACTCCATTGCCGTGAATGCAGCACCCACTTCAATGCCATGAATGCAGCACCCACTGTATTGCCATGAATGCAGCACCCACTGTATTGCCATGAATGCAGCACCCTCTCCATTGCCATGAATGCAGCACTCACTCCATTGCCATGAATGCAGCACTCACTCCATTGCCATGAATGCAGCACTCACTCCATTGCCATGAATGCAGCACCCACTCCATTGCCATGAATGCAGCACCCACTCCATTGCCATGAATGCAGCACCCACTCCATTGTCATGACTGCAGCACCCACTCCATTGTCATGACTGCAGCACCCACTCCATTGTCATGACTGCAGCACCCACTCCATTGTCATGACTGCAGCACCCACTCCATTGTCATGACTGCAGCACCCACTCCATTGCCATGGATGCTACACCCACTCCATTGCTATGAATGCAGCACCCACTGCATTTTCCATTAATGCAGCACCCACCATATTGCCATGAATGCAGCACCCACTCCATTGCCATGAATGAAACACCCACCATATTGCCATGAATGCAGTTCCCACCCCATTGAGATGAATTCAGTACCCATCCCATTGCCATGAATGCAGCACCCACTCCATTGCCATGAATGCAGCACCCACCGTATTGGCATTAATGCATCATGCCATGAATGCAGCACCCACTATATCGCCATGTATGCAGCACCCACCGTATTGCCATGAATGCAGCACCCACTCCATTGCCATGAATGCAGCACCCATCGTATTTCATGAGTGTAGCACCCACTGTATCGCTACAAATCCAGCACCCACTCCATTGCAATGCATGCAGCACCCACTCCATTGCAATGCACGCAGCACCCAATCCATTGCCATGAATGCAGCACCCACTCCATTGCCATGAATGCAGCATCCACCGTATTGCCATGAATGCAGCACCCACACCATTTCCATGAATGCAGCACCCAGTCTATTGCCATGAATGCAGCACCCATCATATTGCCATGAATGCAGCATGCTTCTATTGTCAAGAATGCAGCACCCACACCATTGCCATGAATGCAGCACCCACACCATTGCTATGAATGCAGCACCCACACCATTGCCATAAATTGCCATGAATGCAGTGCCCACTGTATTGCCATTTGCCATGAATGCAACATGCACTCCATTGCCATGAATGTAGCACACACTCCAATGCAACTCCATTGCCATGAATGCCGCAGCCACCCTATTGCCATCAATGCAGCATCCACTCCATTGGCATGAATGCAGCACCCACCGTATTGCTATGAATGCATTACCCACTTCTTTGCCATGAATACAGCACCCACTTCATTGCCAAGAATGCAGCACCCACCGTATTACCATGAATGCAGCACCCACTCAATTGCCATGAATGCAGCACCCACTCCATTGCCCTGAATGCAGCACCCATAGTATTGCCATGAATGCAGCACCCACCGTATTGCCATGAATGCAGCCCTCACACGATTGCCACGAATGCAGCACCCAATCCATTGCCATGAATCTAGCACCCACTCCATTGCCATGAATCTAGCACCCACTCCATTGCCATGAATCTAGCACCCACTCCATTGCCATGAATCTAGCACCCACTCCATTGCTATGAATGCAGCACCCACTCCATTGCCATGAATGCAGCACCCGTCATATTACCATAAATGCGGCACCCACCGTATTGTCATGAATGCAGCATGCTATAAATGCAACACACACTCCATTGCCATGAATGCAGCACCCACTCCATTGCCATGAATGCAGCACCCACTCCATTGCCATGAATGCAGCACCCACTCAATTGCCATGAATGCAGCACCCACCGTATTGCCATGAATGCAGCACCCACTCCATTGCCATGGATGCCACATCCACCTGTGTTACTCACTAATTCCCACCCCGGGCAAACAGGAAAGGGAAAAGTATGACTCTGGTGCTGGGGAGCAACACTGCACATATGGTCTCCCATGAATAGTGACGGACGAACTTCCGACGGGACGTTTCACGAATGCAGAACGCGAACGCGGCCGATAGTTCGTAAACCGTAATGTTTGCGGCGGGCCCCATTGACTTCAATGGGAGGCGAACTTTACAAACCTACAGGTCAAATTTGCAGCCACAAAATAATTACTAGCTGTGCACACATAGTTCCACCACATGGCCAATGACATAGCACATGTATGAGGTGAATCTGGGATCGACAACTACAAGCATTCTTTTTTTATATGTGAAATTGTGACAATTCAGGACTGTGGAGCACATGAAGGCAATGGAGGAGAGGGAAGGTCAGCGTAGGCAAAGAAGAGCGTGATAGAGTGATCTGACACCAGCACCGTGATAGAGAGCACTGACATCAGCAGCGTGACATAAAGCAATGACACCTGCACCGTGATAGAGTGATCTGACACCAGCACCGTGATAGAGAGCACTGACATCAGCAGCGTGACATACAGCACTGACACCTGCACCGTGATATACAGCACTGACACCAGCACCGTGATATACAGCTCTGACACCTGCACCGTAAGCAGCCCCAGGAGTAAGTCAGCATAGCATAGGGATGGTGGGAGCCCCTCATAATGAACATAGCACAGGGATGGTGGAAGCCCCTCATAATATGCACAGCAGAGGTACAGCCCCAGGAGTAAGTCAGCATAGCACAGGGATGGTGGGAGCCCCTCATAATAAGCAGCCCCAGGAGGAAGTCAGCATAGCACAGGGATGGTGGGAGCCCCTCATAATGAGCATAGCACAGGGATGGTGGGAGCCCCTCATAATAAGCAGCCCCAGGAGTAAGCGAGCATAGCACAGGGATGGTGGGAACCCCTCATAATGAGCATAGCACAGGGATGGTGGGAGCCCCTCATAATATGCACAGCAGAGGTACAGGCCCAGGAGGAAGTCAGCACAGCACAGGGATGGTGGGAGCCCCTCATGATAAGCAGCCCCAGGAGGAAGTCAGCACAGCACAGGGATGGTGGGAGCCCCTCATAATGAGCATAGCACAGGGATGGTGGGAGCCCCTCATAATATGCACAGCAGAGGTACAGCCCCAGGAGGAAGTCAGCACAGCACAGGGATGGTGGGAGCCCCTCATATTAAGCAGCCCCAGGAAAAAAGTCAGCACAGCACAGGGATTTTGGGAGCCCCTCATAATGAGCATAGAACAGGGATGGTGGGAGCCCCTCAAAATATGCACAGCAGAGGTACAGCCCCAGGAGGAAGTCAGAACAGCACAGGGATGGTGGGAGCCCCTCATAATAAGCAGCCCCAGGAGGAAGTCAGCATAGCACAAGGATGGTGGGAGCCCCACATAATAAGCAGCCCCAGGAGGAAGTCAGCATAGCACAGGGATGGTGGGAGCCCCTTATAATGAGCATAGCACAGGGATGGTGGGAGCCCCTCATAATATGCACAGCAGAGGTACAGCCCCAGGAGGAAGTCAGCACAGCACAGGGATGGTGGGAGCCCCTCATAATAAGCAGCCCCAGGAGGAAGTCAGCATAGCACAGGGATAGTAGGAGCCCCTCATAATAAGTAGCCCCAGTAGAAATATGACACCGCTCAACCTCTTCAAACAGGAGGGTACGGGCATATAGTACAGTGTGCTTTTTTAGTACAAGGAAGTGAGCCAAATGAAGAAAGAAGGTCTGTGTGCTCGATTAAAAAAAATGTTTCTAGACATATACATGGTCTACTGGTCACATAGGTGAATTCCTCCGAGATCCATGCCTCATTCATTTTTAGAAATGTGAGGTAGTTAACACTGTCGTGAGCTAGGCGAGTACGCTTATCGGTCACGATCCCCCCGCTGCAATGAACATCCTTTCGGACAGGACACTGGAAGAGGGGCAAGCCAACAGTTCCATTGCAAATTGGGCAAGCTCTGGCCAGAGGTCAAGCCTGCCCACCCAGTAGTCCAGGGGTTCATCACTCCTCAGAGCGTCCACATCGGCCGTTAACCCGATGTAGTCGGACACCTGTCGGTCTAGGCGTTCCCTGATGCTGGATCCGGATGACACCTGTCGATGGGTCAGCTGAAAGAATGACCTCATATCAGAAGTCACCAACATATCTTCAAATCGGCCTCTTTTTGCAGGCGCTGTTGGATTGGTACCCGCAACTCCTTCTCTGGGAGTGGGAATTGCTTCTCTGCCAGCGCACGCAAAAGCAGAATGCAGCATTTCTCGAAGCAAGGCCTGGAAGTGCTCCATTCTGACAGCCCTCTGTGACGGCGGTAACATTTCCGCCATTTTGTGTTTGTACCGGGGGTCTAAGTACGTTGCCACCCAGTACTGGTCCTTGACCCTTATGCTTCTTATACGGGGGTCCCTGTTAAAACACTGGAGCATGAAGACCCCCATTTGCACTAAACTGGAAGCGGTGTGGTGGCCTGGCTCCTGCTCATCATCCAGGATAATGTCGTCCTCTTCATTCTCCTCTCCCCATCCACGCACAACAGGGATCCCAGAAAGGTTTAAAGCATGCTCTTCTTGCTCCTCCTCATCCGCCCCGACACCATCCTCCTCTGACTCCTCTTCAGACTCCTGTTGTTGACTTGTCTCAGATAGAGTAGCCCCCCCTGGGAATTCATCCAGCATTGCGACTTCCTCATCTTCCCGCACCTGCTCCTCCACAGCTTGATCAATGACACGACGCAATGCACTCTCCATAAAGAAGGCATAAGGTACCATGCCACTGATGGCACCATGGCTGCGACTGACCAGTTTGGTGATCTCCTCAAATGACCGCAGAAGTCTGCATGCGTGGCGCATGAGCAGCCACTGGCGCGGTGAAAAAAAACCCTGCTCCCCAGAACCTGTTCTGCCGCAGAGTTCATACAGGTAGACATTAACGGCACGTTTCTGCTGGAGCAGTCTATCAAGCATATAGAAGGTTGAGTTCCATCACGTCGGGCAATCGCAAATAAGGCGTCTGACCGGCAGATTGTGTCGCCGCTGAATATCAGCAAGGCGAGCCATGGCCGTGTAAGATCTTCTGAAATGAGCCGAAATTTTCCTCACCTGCCGCAAGATGTCCTGGACCCCAGGGTATTTGACAACGAATCGCTGCACGACCAAGTTTAAGACGTGTGCCGTGCATGGCATGTGCGTAATTTTGCCATGTTTCAATGCGCTAAGCAGATTGGCACCGTTGTCACACACCACATTACCAACTGTCAAATTGAGCGGTGTTAGCCACTGATCTGCCTGTCAACGCAAAACTGAAAGGAGTGCCGGGCCAGTGTGGCACTTGGCTTCCAGGCACAACAGATGCAGCACGGCATGGCAACGTCTCACCTGGCATGTCGAATAGGTTCTGGGGAGCTTGGGCGGCGCAGCGGAAGAGACGCTAGCAGCGGAAAAGGAGGAGTCAGCCGAGGAGGAGAGGGAGGAGGATGGAGTAGGAGGAGGAGGAGGAGGAGGAGAAGAAGAGCCAGGCCTGCATGCAATCAGTGGCGGTAAAAGCAAATCTACACGGGTGCCACGGGTTACATGCTTGACGGCCGTCAGAAGGTTCACCCAGTGGGCAGTAAAAGTGATATACCTTCCCTGCCCGTGTTTGCTAGACCACGTGTCTGTGGTCAGATGTATCTTGGCACCGACACTGTGTGCCAGAGATACATTCACTTGCCGCTGAACATG
Source organism: Lithobates pipiens (assembly GCF_037356315.1). Classification (NCBI taxonomy): domain Eukaryota; kingdom Metazoa; phylum Chordata; class Amphibia; order Anura; family Ranidae; genus Lithobates; species Lithobates pipiens. Next base: position 150,938,437 of record NW_027507718.1, read on the forward strand.
GCCATATAGCTCTGGGATGCCCTTCTGTGAGAAATACTTCCTTCCTGGGACCTTCCATTGTGGTGTTCCAATGGCCACAAATTTTCGAAAGGCCTCCGAGTCCACCAGTTTATATGGCAGTAGTTGGCGGGCTATCAGTTCTGACAAGCCAGCCGTCAACCGTTGGGCAAGAGGGTTATCCGGCATCATCATTTTTTTACGCTCGAACATTAGGACCACGGAAGCCTGCCTTTTTGCAGAAAAACGTGAGCTTGGCATGATGGAAGGTGGAGTGGAGGACAACTGTGAGGAGAAAGGAGAAGGAGAAGTAGAAAACGAGGCTGGACGGTGAGAGCCTGGAGTGTGGCTTTGTGTGTTCCGTTGCTCCTACTGGGCTCGATGATGGCAGCTCATGTGCCTTCTTAAGGTGGTCATCCCTAGGTGAGTGTTGGGCTTACCGCGACTAATGCGTTGACTGCAAAGATTGCAGATGGCAACACTATTGTCAGCAGCGGACACGTTAAAAAAAGCCAACACTGCGGAGCCATGTGTCGGCGTCCTGGGAAAGCCAGATGTGACCGTACATGGTCGATGACTCGCTCCTGATACATTAGCAGTCTGCTTTGTCCCTCCTGTGCAATGTAAGTTATTCCTGTTTCTCCTCCCTATCTGATGGTCCATATCTCCCTCCCCTCCTCTTCCTCTCTTGTGGGCAGCCACGTGACATCACTAGACACGTCATCATCGACGTCACCTTCCCCACCACTATAAGTAGAGATCTCGGAGTAGGCAACAACACCGGGGACCAACCTCCTCCTTGGGCTGATCTGGGTACTGTCGTCAGACTGCTGAGTGGCGGTTGTTGCTACCTCCTCTTCCTGATCCAATGCCAAGAGTGGCTGCGCATCAGAAATGTCTTGATATGGATCGGAAAATAATTCCTGTGACTCAAGCGGTAGGTATGTGGTGGTGGTGGTGGTGGTGTTGGTGGTAGTGTCTTTGGGGGTGCACATAGCAAAGAGTGAAGAAGAGGGTGCAGATCGAGAGGATGAGGAGGGTGCAGAAGAGTAAGGCTGAGTGAGCCACTCAACCAATTCTGGTGCTTCCTTTGACATAATCGCAGCACCTTCTGCAATTTCCCACTTTGGCTCAAGCCTGTTGCTCCTGCCCTACCCCTACCACCCCTTCGGAAGGGCCTGCCTCTTCCTCTGCCTGTCATTTTTTAAATGACCCTGTGGCAAAACTCTCTATAGATGTGCAGTATGTATGTGGAAGAAGGTATATAACACCCTGCTTCAATTAGTTGTTTTTGGGGGCCACTGGTCTATCACACCAGTTACAATACTTTTTTTTGGATTGCGTTTGTCACTCTTTGTAGTATCGCTGCAGAACCGCTCAGCAGTCACAATGCTGCACAGTGGAAATGCACTATACTATGCTTTCTATATGTGCAAGTATTTTATATGTGTATTACACAACTATATACTGCACACCAAATAGTACACCCTTACCAGTCCTTAGAAGGACCTTTGTGGAACTAGTAGGTTGTGATTAGCAGACTGTACCTCAGTCCCTATACTGATAAAGGACTGCTGCAGAATAGGGCAGCAGTCAGCAGTAGTGCACCTCAACCCTATATATTGTGGACCTATACCAGTCCTTAAGGATTAGCAGAATGTACCTCACTCAACCCTATATACTCTAGTACGCTATACCTTACCAGTCCTTAGAAGGACCTTTGTGGAACTAGTAGGTTGTTATTAGCAGACTGTACTTCAGTCCCTATACTGATAAAGGACTGCTGCAGAATAGGGCAGCAGTCAGCAGTAGTGCACCTCAACCCTATATATTGTGGACCTATACCAGTCCTTAAGGATTAGCAGACTGTACCTCACTCAACCCTATATACTCTAGTACGCTATACCTTACCAGTCCTTAGAAGGACCTTTGTGGAACTAGTAGGTTGTGATTAGCAGACTGTACCTCAGTCCCTATACTGATAAAGGACTGCTGCAGAATAGGGCGGCAATCAGCAGTAGTGCACCTCAACCCTATATATTGTGGACCTATACCAGTCCTTAAGGATTAGCAGACTGTACCTCACTCAACCCTATATACTCTAGTGCGCTATACCTTACCAGTCCTTAGAAGGACCTTTGTGGAACTAGTAGGTTGTGATTAGCATACTGTACCTCAGTCCCTATACTCATAAAGGACTACTGCAGCAGAAGGGCAGCAGTCAAGTATAATATTCTTTCTATATTTGGAAGAAAGAATATTATATGTGTACAAGCCTATTACCATACCAGTCCTGAAAAGGACCTTTGTGGACCTAATAGTAACAGCTACTGATTAAACTGACTGTCCCTCACTGCCACACACAGCTTCCTGTTTGTCCCTATTTAAACTGACAAAACACAGGCTGCTGCAACAATAACTTGAATAGCACTCAAAACTATATCCTGTACTACTACACCATACCAGTCCTGAAAAGGACTTTTGTGGACCTAATAGTAACAGCTAATGATTAAACTGACTGTCCCTCTCCGCAACACACAGCGGCCTATCTGTCCCTCTCTCAGCACTGACAAAAGACAATCTGCTGCAACAATGACTTGAATAGCAGTGCCTCTAACCTATATCCTGAACTATACCTATACCATGCCAGTCCTTAAAAGAACTTTTGTGGACCTAATAGCTAGTGATTTGGGTCACTGCAGTCTCTTCCTGCTCCACACAGCAACCTCTCCCTATAGTGACAGTAGAAAGAATGTAAAATGGCTGCCGGATCGGGTCTATTTATAAGTTAGGGGGAATGTCCAAGTGTCCATGTGCTGTAATGTCTCAATTGGCTGTCCTGTACCCCATGATGGATGTGTCATCATAGGTCAAAGTTCTTTTACACAGTAAACACGGAAGTCCGCTGGGCGGACCGCGAACAGCCGAAATTCGCCGCGAACTGACCGCCGGGCGAACAGTTCGGCCACCCCTACCCATGACTAAAAACAGCCACTGCAGAGGGGGAACAGCTGTCCGCACTCCCCTGATCTGGGGCCTGGTTTCAGGTATTGGGGGAGCTGAATAATCCTCTGCCCCGATGCCAGCGCTTCAGCTTCACCCAGGCGCTGGGGCGACTTCTGACAGTGGCTGTCTCCCAAACCCTCCAAAAGCATACTGAGGGCTGGGCAGGGGCCAGCGGTACTCTGCCCCGTAGCCAGCGCTTCTGCTGGGGGGATAAACACTGGGGTAGTGTCCAAGTGCTGGGAGGTAGAATGGCTTTCTCCACTCCCGGTGGGGATATTCGCTGCTGAGGAAACAGCTCCCGAAGATCATCTCTCAGACTCTCCTGATCCAATTCTGAGGGTAGGCAGAGGCCAGCGGCATTCTGCTCTGTCACCGGTGCTTCTGCTGGGGATATAAACACTGGGGTAGGGTCCAAGTGCTTGGGAGGGAGAATTGCTTTCTTCACTCCCGGTGGGAATATCTGCTGCTGGGGAAACAGCTCACTGAGGTCATTCCTCAGTCTCCCTGGATCTAACTCTGAGGGTGGGCAGAGGCCAGCGGCACTCTGCCTCGTAGCCAACGCTGGGGCTGTGGATGTGATACTCTGGACTTGCTGCTGATCACCATCTACCAGCCTTCCAGCACCCGTCTCAACCCCCCCTTCTGAGACTCTTATGCTATTAGCTTGTCTTGCTGCCTGGGGAATCTCCGATGCGTTCTGGCATTCTGGCATTCTAGCACTCGCAGCACCCTCTGTATCATCACCTCTTTTTCCATTGCAGTTAGGATGGGAAAACGTAGGGACACCCCTGGCCCCATTTTCTCTGCATCTTTGCGACTGTTCATTATTTCTCTCCGGACAGTCCCAGGCAACGGGAGCCATGCTGGGCTGCTGATCACCGTCAAACAGCCGCTTGTAGGCAATCTGGAGCTCCCATTCCTGCTCAACCAGGAACTCCAATTCCTCCAGGTCACATGCCTCTTCTGGAAGGTCCAGCACCTCATCTCGGAAGTCCAGGATGTCTTCCATCCGCCACTCCTCGATGCTCCCAAAGTCTAGGTCTCCATACATTTTTTGATGGAGCAGCCCCACACCGCCGTAGACAACACCTTCTGTTGGGCTGTCATCTGCTGTATCTGGCCACAGTTGAGCCGCGAACCACCGGAGGGCTCTGTAGCTGGGGTCCAGCCTCATCTCCTCCCGAACCAATCTTCCGAGCTCTGTCTTCCACTCATTTCGCGGTTGTTCCCTCAGGAACACCTCTCGCACACGGTACTGCGTCCAGTACATCTCTGTGGAGGAGGGAAGGATCTTCCCCTGATGGTGCTGCTCGTGGCTTAGTGTCTCTTGCCAGAGTTGTCGGCGGATCACATCCTCCCAGCCGAGCATGGTGTGCTATGTCGCTGGTCCCTGATGTTGCTTCCGCATGCCTTGCAGCCTACTCCTGGACTCTGCTCTCATGCCGGCTGGTCCCCATATCGCTCCTCAGCAGCTGCCCGGGTCTTGAATTCCGGTGGTGATTTGGATGTCCCGGACTGCAGGAAAGATCCCATGGCTGCCACCACTGTGGCGGATCTCGGATATTCCTGCTGAGCATCTTCGCCAGACCTGTGTCTCCTGCCCTCCAAACGCACCTGCAGCCTGCAGATTCGCCAATAACCAGCCCTTAACCCCTCAATCATGAGACAAGCCACACAGGTGTTGAGGGCTAAACATGCAGAGCATAAACTGTTTATTAAGTTTCAAACATACACTTTAAACACAGTTAGGGGCACTCCCCTTAGCCTTGTCATAGAGGGGGTAGGGGACAAGAAGAACCAATGGAAACTCAACACTTGTATATTCAAACAACTACAGTTGAAACACATGAATCAATTATGATAATCAGGCAGCCCCTCCTTACACATTCCCTACTGAGAGGTGTCTCCAGACCTTTTGTCTACTTGCCATCACCCAACACAATTAACACAGCACCAAAGTGGGGGATGGGATGTAGCATTACATTACATTATCTCAGTGCCATCTTGTATATGTCTTTATCAGCTAAAAGTACATTGCTTGTGGAATAAAAGTATATATTTAACCCAGCCGGGCCAATAGGTTTAGGTAGCCAGGAACGAAGCCCAGCCACAGATCCCGCGTTCACCCGGTTCCGATGAACAAACCGACACAAATGTCTGGAGGTGGCATCTTCTCCAGGTGGTGGGAGACGGCAAATAGCCCTCCAAATATCATGTTCTCTGCTGGCCCATAGTCTGTGGGTAGGAGGCGAGTTCACATCTCCCTCCAAAACACACAGTGACAATGGGTCCTGTCACACAAGCCCCATCCATATGGGCCTGAACTCCAATTCAGGTATAACAATCTTTACTTATGAATTCCCAGGACCCCCCTTGGATTGTGGGAACTTCCTTGTAGCGTCAACAGTTACATGAAAACATCCCATCCTCAATGGATGAGAAATTGTTCAATCGTTTCATAAGCTCAAGCCCCCACCGTGTACAAGCAATTCCCTTCCAGCTGTCCCCGTCATTCTTACCTTCTTTCACGCCATCAGATCCTTGCGATCGGCCGCGACATAAGATGCTGGGAGGAGTTTCACCAGCACACATGAACCTCTTCCTTTAGGGGAATTACTTTATAAGCTGTAGATCCGCATTAATACCAAACTAAAGTTGAAGCACACTTTTGGGCTACCTAGTTATCCGGATACCAAAGCTGGCGAGAACCAGAGCTATTGTTAAAATTATAATTAAATTTACCCTCTAGAAATGTATTGTTAAGTTCTATTCACAAGTGTCTGTTTGGATTATTTACTAGTTTGCCAAAACTCCTCACACCAATATGCCTGTATATCATGTACCGCTATCATTGCTGGGGCACTAGAGCTCCGTGGAGACTCAGTAGACCCAACAATGTGTCCTGTTCGCTTTCTTTAAACAATAAGTTGGGATGCTTTTCATTGTTACCCTTGCTAAAATTTACTAAACAAAAAAATATAATTAAACAAAGATACTCCTCAATTCTTTGGTGTGGTTAAAGCGGTAGTAAACCCGCATTTTTTTTTTTTTTTTTTTTAAACCTGCAAAGCAAAAGGCATAATGAGCTAGTATGCACCGCATACTAGCTCATTATGAAATACTTACCTTAGAACGAGGCCCCGACATCTCGCCCGATCCACGCCGAGGAAGCCGACATGCTCCCTCGGCGTCTCTTCCGGGTATCGCGGCTCCGGCGCTGTGAGTGGCCGGAGCCGCGATATCGTCACTCCCGCGCATGCGCGCGGGAGATTTAAATCCGGCCGGACGAGCGCTGCCGGATTTTCGCGGAGAGAACCCCCTTGTGCGCATGCGCCGCTGCAGTCAGCGGCGCATACCGAGGGGAATATCTCCTAAACCGTACAGGTTTAGGAGATATTTTTTTTACCTACAGGTAAGCCTTATTATAGGCTTTCCTGTAGGTAAAAGTTAAAAAAGTGGGTTTACTTCCACTTTAAGCTGCTTATTGCAGTGGCTGGCATGGTCTCCTCCCTCAGCTTCTTTACAATAACCCAGTCACCTGGTTGGAAAGAATGTAAACTGGTTATTGTGTCAGGGTCCAGGAGGGATTCATGAACCCTATGGTGGACCTTATGAAGTTAATGTTTCAGTGACCGCACCCATCCCATCAGCTGAGGATTTAGGTGACAGCTCACGAGGAAAGTACAACTCTGGTTTTGGTTGACCTCAAAACAAACATCATATGACAATAACCCTGACATTGGGATTGTGGTCACTGCATAACCTGTGCGTGGCTTACCATCTGGGGTGTAATACCTGGAACCATTAACAAAATGGTTCTTAGCATCTGGGCTTGGAGCCTACTTCACAAAGGTTAGTATCATTGGTTTGAAAAATTGTCATTCTCAGCCTTCTCATCCCCCCTTTTCCTTCTCTTTACAAAGTGGAGGAAGACACGCAGGGTTTAGAACATTACATTAAGTTACGGTGGGTGCAGCATTCATGGCAATGGAGTGAGTGCTGCATTCATGGCAATGGAGTGGGTGCTGCATTCATGACAATGGAGTGGGTGCTGCATTCATGACAATATGGTGGGTGTGGCATTCATGGCAATACAGTGGGTGCTGCATTCATGGCAATATGGTGGGTGCTGCTTTCATGGCAATACGGTGGGTGCTGCATTCATGGCAATGGAGTGGGCGCTGCATTCATGGCAATGGAGTGGGCGCTGCATTCATGGCAATGGAGTGGGTGCTGCATTCATGACAATGGAGTGGGTGCTGCATTCATGACAATGGAGTGGGTGCTGAATTCATGACAATGGAGTGGGTGCTGAATTCATGACAATGGAGTGGGTGCTGAATTCATGACAATGAAGTCGGTGCTGCATTCATGGCAATATGGTGGGTGTGGCATTCATGGCAATACGGTGGGTGCTGCATTCATGGCAATATAGTGGGTGCTGCATTCATGGCAATGGAGTGGGTGCTGCATACATTGCAATACAGTGGGTGCTGCATTCATGGCAATGGAGTTGGTGCTGCATTCATGGCAATGGAGTCGGTGCTGCATTCATGGCAATACGGTGGGGGCTGCATTCATGGCAATGGAGTGGTGTTGTGGAAAATATTATTAATGTAGGTTATTAGATCTGACTGGGAGCATCACCTGGATCACATCCCGATCAGCATGTCAACAGAGAAGATTATACAGCATTACTGCTGCTAGGTGACCAGTTGGGGGCTCGGCTCTCTACAACCAATAGTGCCAGCCTTCCCCTGCATGCACCCATAATGTCATCAGCACTAGGTCCTAATAGACTACCGCCAATGCCAAGGAGACAGATGCCAGACCAGCACTGTCAATAGCAGGGGGTAGGACAGCAAGAGGGGGCTGGGGAACCCTACAGTAGCAGAACACCAAGGCCCGGTGGCAAGACAACCTCTGCAATCCTGATAGTTCTCCCACTGCTTTGGACCCTTATATTTTCTTGGTATGCTGGTGACATATATCTCTTGTTTTCTGCCACCCTGGGGGGCCCCAATACAGTGGGAAGGGAGATCACTGGAGAACATGTGAAAGGGCCCATTGTGGGATCATAGTAAAGGGCCCCAGTATAGATATAAATGTAGCACTAACCCCCGAAGGAGCTGCTGGTGTTGATTGGGCCTGCACTCTACCTAGAAACCCCACTAACTTGACTCAATTCCCTTGGCACAGCTGTGGTGCAAGGCAATACAGTACAATATGAAACAATGCAAAGTACCTGTATTGTACCCTTAGGATCCACTGGCTCAACCTGGTGGGGAAAAACAATACCCCACACAACTGGATACTTAACCAGAAATATAGTTTACTGTAAAATATTTAGACAGGTGGTTACAGTGATCGTGCTGTTATCCCAACATAGGACGACAGCACAATATATTTTAATATAACAGAATCGATCCGGTTCTCCGATTCTCTGCTGAGTGTCTGTGGATCTTCTCAATATAGCTGTAGGCCGCTGCTTCTCGGGACACCCCGCCACAGATCCGCACAGGCAGGTAACGTGGTCCCAAGAGACCTAAAATGGCAGCTGTTGTCCCTTATATCCCCTACCCAGCATGCACTGCGTAAGAGAGTGTTCATGGGTAGGTCACACAAGAACTCCTTGGTAACGAGGTCAACCTCCAGAATCCCAAAAAAAACAGTCACTTCCTGTACAAGTCTCTAAGTCGTTCTGAGGTAATCATAAACAGTTGCATTACCCATATTTGGTCACAAGATGGCTCTAGTACGAAACCACTAGGGATGAGCTTCGTGTTCGAGTCGAACGTACGTTCGACTCGAATATTGGCTGTTCGTCCGTTCGGCGAAGTCTGAATATTTTGGTCCGTTCGCGTCAAATTCGTGTGGCGCTCATGGCCCACAATGCACTGCGATGGCGCAGTGCATTGCTGGCTCATGATTGGCCAAGCATGCACTGTGACCCCGCATGCTTGGCCAATCGCAGCGCCAGCAGCGAGGAGAGCCATGATTGGCCACAGGCAGGATGCCTGTGGCCAATCATAGCTTAGGCTGTGTAGTGCACGCCCCACACTATATAAGGCGGCCTCGTGTAGTGTGTTGGCGTCTGAAGCAGTGGGTGTTCTGTGTACCTTCAACACAGTACACACCGATCGTTTTTCGGCCGATTTTCGATCTTGCTGTTGTGTAGTGGTTATTGTCTGCGTGCCCTGACCGCAGTATACACCGCTATATTCACCTCACCTATATAGCTAGTGATCTATCTTTTATAATAGAGCTTGCAGTCAGTAGTGTTAGGAGATAGTGCGTGCTGTCTGCGTGCTCTGTACCCAGTACATACCGCTATATCCACCTACATAGCTGTTCTCTATTTGAGACCACTTGCCATCTGCAGGAGTTATTGGAAGTTGTGTGTGCCTCCAGCACAGCACAGTATACATCTGTATATACCCCTTTATCTCTGGTGTTCTATAATAAAGGCATCTGCAGGAGTTAGTGGGTGTTGTGTGCCTCTAGCACAATATACACTACCCAACTGCTTTTTTTACCCAACTCCCTTCAGGCCATTACCATGTCTGGAAGGCCAGCAAGGAGAGGCAGACAGGCGCGAGCCGATAAAAGAGGGCAAGCAGGCTCTGTGTCTAGAGACAACAGTGCTGGTCGTGGACGCGGTGCATTGTCATCAGCACGTGGCCATGGGACACGCTTGTCCTTCTTTTCGGCAGCTGGACATGTTGAACCGCAACATGCCAACGACTTGGTAGAGTGGATGACCAAGCCCTCTTCATCCTCCTCATCCTCTCTCACCCAGTCTCAGGGTACTAGCAAAGCAGCTGCCAACGCATCGTCTTCCCTCCTTTCAATGTCATCATCAGTGACTCCTTCCCTAGACCCACCACGTCCTCCTGAGGAGTCTCCTGAACTCTTTGAGCACAGTGTTGGGTACATGCTCCAGGAGGATGCCCAGTGTTTTGTGGGCTCTGATGATGACACTCAGCTAGAGGAAGGCAGTAGCGTGAGCGCAGAGAGAGGGGATGCTCAAGAAGGACAGCAATCTGGCAGTCATGTTCCACAAGCTGCAGCATACTGCCAGGTTTTCTACAGTGATGAAGAGGGAGGGGATGATGAGGGCACTGACTCCACGTGGGTGCCTGGAAGGAGAGAGGAGGAGGAGGAGGAGGCACATGTCCAACGAGGCAGGATGCCCTCCGGGGGCCAGCTTAGGGGCAGCACACCGACTGAATCACACCGCAGAGCTCCACCTGTGCAGAGCGCTGCCTCTGCGCGTTATTCTAAAAGTTCTTTGGTGTGGGCCTTTTTTGAGACGAGTGCATCAGATCGCACCGCTGCTATTTGCAACATATGTCTCAAGCGTATCTCACGTGGCCAAAACATCAGCCGCTTGGGCACCACATGCTTGACCAGACATATGTTGACCTGCCATGCAGCTCGTTGGCAAGCGTACCTCAAAGACCCCCACCAAAGAACAAAGCGGACCTCTCCTTGCTCCTCATCAGCTGGCATCTCCAACCCCACTAGACCTTCAGTCCTCTCTGAAACCTGCTCTGAGAGGAATGAAGGTGTAGAATTAGGTGTGTCACAGCCAAGTGCTTCCGGGAACTCTGCTAGTGGTACACCCACGTCCGATTATAGCAGGAAAATGTCCCTGCCCCAGCTGCTGGACCGGCGGAAGAAGTTCACTCCCAGCCATCCACATGCCCAGCGGTTGAATGCTAGCTTGGCTAAATTGCTAGCACTTCAACTGCTGCCTTTTCAGTTGGTAGACTCGGCCCCCTTCCGTGAGTTTGTACAATGTGCGGTTCCTCAGTGGCAGGCAGGCATGTACTGGCCATTGGGACTACAGGGAGTTTCCCGGTGGGCCGATGGCTCAGTGGGCCACTCTGATGCAAGGGGGCTGGTGATGGGACACTCTGATGTAAGGGGGCTGCTAATGAGGCACTCTGATATTAGGGGGTGCTGATGGGACACTCTGATGTAAGGGGGCTGCTAATGAGACTCTCTGATATAAGGGGGTGCTGATGGGACACTCTGATGTAAGGGGGCTGATGGGACACTCTGATGTAAGGGGGCTGATGGGACACTCTGATGTAAGGGGGCGCTGATGGGACACTCTGATGTAAGGGAGCACTGATGAGACACTCTGATGTAAGAGGGTGCTGATGGGACACTCTGATGTAAGGGGGTGCTGATGGGACACTCTGATGTAAGGGGGCTGCTCAGGGGACACTCTGATGTAAGGGGGTGCCGATGAGACACTCTGATGTAAGGGGGCGCTGATGGGACACTCTGATGTAAGGGGGCTGGTGATGGGACACTCTGATGTAAGGGGGCTGCTGATGGGACACTCTGATGTAAGGGGGCTGCTGATGGGACACTCTGATGTAAGGGGGCTGCTGATGGGACACTCTGATGTAAGGGGGTGCTGATGAGACACTCTGATGTAAGGGGGTGCTGATGAGACACTCTGATGTAAGGGGTGCTGATGGGACACTCTGATGTAAGGGGGCTGCTCAGGGGACACTCTGATGTAAGGGGGTGCTGATGAGACACTCTGATGTAAGGGGGCGCTGATGAGACACTCTGATGTAAGGGAGTGCTGTTGAGACACTCTGATGTAAGGGGCTGCTGATGGGACACTCAAAATGTAAGTGGGCCGGTCTGGATGAAGTCCAGGGCCAAATTTCTTTCCGAGTCCAGCCCTGGTGGCAGGTCCCCAAACGCCACTTTTTCTCACGGAAGGCGATTCCGGCTCTCTACCGGCATGTGGAAGGCAATGTCCTTGCCTCGCTGGACAGGGCGGTCAGCGGTAAGGTGCATATTACCGCTGACTCATGGTCCAGCAGGCATGGACAGGGACGTTACCTGTCTTTCACGGCCCATTGGGTCACTCTTCTGGCAGCTGGGAAGGATGCAGGACAAGGTGCAGTAGTGTTGGAGGTTGTTCCACCACCACGCCTCCAAAATGCTACTATTGGTTGTGACACACCTCTCTCCTCCACCCGCTCCTCTTCTTCTTCCTCCATGGCCTCTTCCAGTGCTCTGTCCTCAGAACCAGCGGTGCTCCGTAGGCGTTCCAGGGGCTACGCAAGTACGCAGGCAAAACGATGCCATGCCATGCTTGCGCTGGTTTGTTTGGGGGACAGGAGCCACACTGGGGCGGATGTTTTGTCAGCTCTGCAGGGGCAGGCCGAGAGGTGGTTGACGCCACGCCAGCTTAAGCCAGGAATGGTGGTTTGCGACAATGGCACCAACCTCCTCTCCGCCCTCCGACAGGGACAACTGGACCCATGTGCCCCGTGTAGCTCACGTCCTTAACCTGGTGGTGCAGCGGTTCTTGGGCAGGTACCCCGGCTTACAGGATGTCCTAAAGCAGGCCAGGAAAGTCTGTGTGCATTTCCGCCGATCATATAATGCCTGTGCTCGGCTGGCTGAGCTCCAAAAGGAGTTGAACCTGCCCAAGAACCGCCTTATATGTGACATGCCCACCAGATGGAACTCAACATTGGCCATGCTGCAGCGGCTGCACATGCAGCAGAGGGCCATCAATGAGTACCTGTGCGACTACGGCACCAGGACAGGGTCAGGGGAGCTTGGTTTTTTCTCACCACGCCAGTGGGGCATGATCAGGGATGCATGCACTGTCCTGTCACCGTTTGAGGAGGCCACAAGGATGGTGAGCAGTGACAGTGCATGCATCAGTGACACTGTACCTCTTGTCCACCTCTTGGAGCATACGCTGTGTGGAATAATGGACAGGGCACTTGAGGCAGAACAGAGGCAGGAAGAGGAGGACTTCCTTGCCTCTCAAGGCCCCCTTTATCCAGACAGTGTTCCTGCTGTGCCACCCATCACACAGGAAGAGGATGAGGAGGAGGAAGAGGAGGAGGAGGATCTATTGTGTCAGCATGGAGGTGGAGGCTGGCACTCAGCATCAGCATCAGCAGCAGCAGCAGTAGTCATGTAGGGATGATTTACAGTCCCAAGAAACACGTGGACTTGTACGTGGCTGGGAGGAGATAGCTGCGGATCATGTTGTCCTTAGTGACCCAGAGGACTCCGGACCGAATGCCTCAGCTAACCTACGTTGCATGGCCTCCCTGATCCTGCAAAGCCTGCGGAAGGATCCTCGTATTCTTCGGATCAAGGAGAGGGACCATTACTGGCTGGCCACTCTCCTTGATCCACGGTACAAGGGTAAGGTTGCCGACCTTATCTTGCCATCGCAGAGGGAGCAGAGGATGAGACATCTCCGGGAGGCCTTGCAGAAAGGTCTGTGCAACGCGTTCCCAGAGACTGGGAGGTTACAAACTCCTGGTCCTGGACAACGTGTTGCTGAGGCATCGGTCAGAAGGAGCGGTGGAGAAGGTGGCCGTCTGACTGATGCTTTCAGACAATTTTTTAGTCCGCAGCCCCAAGGTATGATCGGTTCCAGCACCCATCGCCAGCGTCTGATTTACATGGTGCAGGAATACCTAGGGGCAAGGTCAGACTTGGACACCTTTCCCACCGAAAATCCTCTGGCTTACTGGGTCTTGAGGATGGATCACTGGCCAGAGCTTGCACAGTATGCAATTGAGCTACTGGCCTGTCCTGCATCCAGCGTTCTTTCGGAACGCACCTTCAGTGCTGCTGGTGGCTTTGTTACCGATCACAGGGTGCGCCTGTCCACCGAATCAGTTGATCGACTGACCTTCATCAAGATGAATCAGACTTGGATCACCCACAGCTACCAAGCACCTGAAGCTGATGTAACAGAATAATTTTTTTTGAAATATCACATCCCTTCAAGACTGCCTATGCTGATGCTGAGTGACTGTCCTGTTATGTTGATTGTCTATCCTCTTCCTCCTCCGCTGATATGTTGGAAGAACATTTCTGGTTCTGGGTGATGCCTAAGGCCCAATTTTTCTGCCCCTGTTTAACAGGGGCGTTTAAGTACAATTTTTGATGCAATGCTTTGCAGCAGGGCTAATTCCTGCAATCAAACAAGAGTATATGGGAGAGGTTGCAGTGTGGGGGCACCAGCACCAGTGCCTAAGGCCCAATTTTTCTGCCCCTGTTTAACAGGGGCGTTTAATTACAAATTTTGATGCAATGCTTTGCAGCAGGGCTAATTCCTGCATTAAAACTAGAGTATATGGCAGAGGTTGCAGTGTGGTGGCACCAGCACCAGTGCCTAAGGCCCAATTTTTCTGCCCCTGTTTAACAGGGGCGTTTAATTAAAATTTTTGATGCAATGCTTTGCAGCAGGGTTAATTCCTGCAATAAAACTAGAGTATATGGCAGAGGTTGCAGTGTGGTGGCACCAGCACCAGTGCCTAAGGCCCAATTTTTCTGCCCCTGTTTAACAGGGGCGTTTAAGTACAATTTTTGATGCAATGCTTTGCAGCAGGGCTAATTCCTGCAATCAAACAAGAGTATATGGGAGAGGTTGCAGTGTTTTTGCGGCACCAGCACCAGTGCCTAAGGCCAAATTTTTCTGCCCCTGTTTAACAGGGGCGTTTAAGTACAATTTTTGATGCAATGCTTTGCAGCAGGGCTAATTCCTGCAATAAAACTAGAGTATATGGCAGAGGTTGCAGTGTGGTGGCACCAGCACCAGTGCCTAAGGCCCAATTTTTCTGCCCCTGTTTAACAGGGGCGTTTAATTACAAATTTTGATGCAATGCTTTGCAGAAGGGCTAATTCCTGCAATAAAACTAGAGTATATGGCAGAGGTTGCAGTGTGGTGGCACTAGCACCAGTGCCTAAGGCCAAATTTTTCTGCCCCTGTTTAACAGGGACATGTAATTACAATTCTTGATATAATATTTCACAGGAGGGCCCCTTCCTGTGCCCACCCAGAGTAACGGTGAGGACTTATAGTGTTGTGGCACCAGCACCACAACCACCAAAGGTCAATTTTTCTACCACTGTTCAACAATGGCATGTAATTACAATTCTTGATATAATCGTTCACAGCAGGGCGCTCCAGCGCCCACCAAGAGTCACTTTGAGGGCTTACAATGTTGTGGCAAAACCAGCACCTTGTTCCGCCATTTCTGCAGAGCATTTAGGGCAGACCCCTACTTTCAAACATCCAACTTACAAACATCTCCTACTTGCAAACGGAAGGAGACAACAGCAAGTGAGATGAAAAAAGATGGACGACAAAACAAATTATACAGGGGTGATAACCCTTCCCTATGTTTTCCAAAAAGCTTAAAAATAGTTTTTTTGACTGGAGCTACACTTTAAAAATGTACCAGTTGAAAATTACAAACAGATTCAACTTAACACAACAAACCTACACAGTCCCTGTCTTGTTTGCACCGCCTGTATACTGCTGTTCTGAGTATATAGGGCCTGGGGGCCACACGCATTTCCTTTTTTTAATAAGGGTACGGGGTTCCCCTTAATATGCGTACAAGACCTAAAGGGGCTGGTAATGGGCAGGGAGGGCTACCCATGCCATTTTTCTCAATGATTTTCAACCATATTGCAGGAACCAGATATAACATTAAAACCGCAAGCAGTTTTAAATGGTGTTATTTCCGTTTAATGTCATTTTGTGCAGGGACTGTTCTAAACACGGGAAACACGTGGCACTTCACAGGCATACTACAGACACCCCCCAGGCACCATATTTAAAGGAATATTTCACTTTTTTTTTCACTTTAATCGTCATTAAAATCAGTGCTCCCGCCAAAACGACCATTTTTAAAAACATTTTAGGCATTGACCCATGTCCCCTGGGGCAGGAGCCAGGTCCCCAAACCCTTTTTAGGACAGTATCTTGCATATTAGCCGTTAAAATTAGCACTTTTCATTTCGAACGTTCGAGTCCCATAGACTTCAATGGGGTTCTAACGTTCGTACGAATTTGGGGTCCATTCGAAAGTTCTGGTGCGAACCGAACAGGGGGGTTGTTCGGCTCATCCCTAGAAACCACAGTAATGTCCATATACCTCACATTGAAGCATCTCAATGCTCCTCTGTACTTATCCTAACTGCCTCAGTGAGGGGCAAGAGGTGATTCCTGTGCCAAATCTGCACTGGTCCAGTGTTTCCTTCTGGCTTTATCTCATACACTGGGAGCCCTGGAAGTTTTTTGCACTCAACATAAGGCTGTGACCTCCAGCGATCAGCCAGCTTATGTTTGCCTGGATGCCTAGATTCCTTAGTAGAACCAGTCACCTGGTTGAAGATCTTGGACTCTCACTTTCAAGTCAAAGTTCCTCTTGTCCCGGTTTTCCCTGGAGCTCGACATGGCTTGGGCCTGCTCATAAGCAATTTTTTAATTCCTCTGAGAGTTCTCTAATGTGTGATCCAGGGAGGTTCCATTAGTCGGTAGGGTAAATACCCAGTGGCGTCACTCTTGGTGCTGTTGTAGGCATGGACCAGTACTGCAATGTGTCTACTCCATTGGGGTTTTAGCTCTGCTATTAATGTTCCTAACATATTCAGGAGGTTTCTGTCAAACCTTTCTGTCTGAGGGTTCCCTTATGGGTGATAAGGAGTAGTCCTGGACTTCTGTATGCCTAGTAAGTCCAGCAGCCTTTTAATCAACCTTCTCTCGAAGTCTCTCCCTTGGTCCAAATGTATCCTTTGAGGTAAGCCATAATGGACGAAAAACTTTTCTTTGCCACTGTGGTTGCTTGCTGGTCTCTAGTGGGAAATGCCTGGGCATAATGGGTTAAGTGATCTGTCACCACTAAGATGTCCACTGGCCCACTTAGGTCTGATTCTAAGCAGAGAAAGTCTATGCAAACTAGGTCCTTTGGGCCCTGACTCTCCATCGGGGCAGCCCTCTGAGGCGTCTTCCATTGTATGCACCTGAGGCAGGAATGACAGTAATTCTCCACTTCCTTCCTCATGTAGGGCCAGTAGAATCTGTCCTTCACTAATTGGAGGGTCCTTTCTGCTCCCAAATGGCCATGATGGTCATGCAGGGACAATCAATACCCTCTCCCTGTGCTTTTCCGGCAAGAACAGCTGCCACTTCTCTTCTGGATCATTGGAGGGGCCCCTTCGGTAGACCACCCCCTGTTGCAATTGCAACCGATCCCATTCTTTCAATAGCAGCCAGGCTTCCTTACTGGGATTCTTCTTCAGTACCTCAGACTGTTTGTGTTCCAATGCCTTCAGCACCATTCCACACAGTGGGTCTTCCTCTTGATCTCTCCAGAGATCCTTCCTGGATAGCTTTGGAAGACCCTTGTACAACCTGGGAGACATTGCAATAGCACCTGGGGACTCCCACTGAGGACGCTCCTATTTCTATGGCTCTCACCCCACCTTTCCCGTATTGACTCGTCCCTTCTGGGGTAAGCTGAGTCCAGTCTTCTGAGGGATCCCGGGGGTCGTGGGGTCTTCTGGACAGAGCATCCGCATCTCAGTTACCAGTCCCTGGTCTGTACTTCAGGCTGAAAGTAAACGCCGAAAGAGCGGCTAGCCACCTGTGACCAGTGGCGTCCAGCTTTGCAGTGGTGAGCAAGTAAGTGAGGGGGTTGTTGTCCGTCTTCAATATGAATTCAGCCCCATACAAGTAGTCCTTCAGCTTATCTACCACTGCCCACTTCAAAGCCAGAAATGAAAGCTTGTGAGTTGTATAGTTTTTTCAGCGGGAATCAAACTTCTGCTCACATAGGCAATGGGTCGCAGGTGCCCTTCATGCTCCTGGTAGAGTACTCCTCCCAGCCCATCTCGACTGGCATCCACATGCAATTCCGATTGAGTGCTTCCGTCTATATACCGCTTCCAAGTCCTGGAACACAAGTACAATGGATCTGGCTATAGGAACCCCCAAGCACTAGACGACACCAGGCTTGGAAGACATCAGGAATGACCTTTATTTGAGATCTCACCCAAAATATATATACACGGGGTGACTAAAACCTAACCTAATTAGCATGAGCTAATTATCTAATCAACACTCTACACTCTAGACTAGTTTGACTGAAGGGATAAGACTTTTCGGTTCCTTGCTCACAATTCAATAAACATTACTATAAACATAAACACAGGGTTAATTAGCACAAACAACAATGTGTGAATACTCAATACTCAGACTAGACTCATTTACACAACATAATACAAGACAGTCAGGATGGCTGGAGGTGATGATATTCAGGGCCGGTGCTAGACTATTTTGCACCCTAGGCAAGACCAGCTACTTGCGCAGAACACACTCTTTGATCACAGATCCCAGTGTGTATTGTGTGACAATCTGTCCGTTTTAATTATTTCACTGTGAACACCAGGGCCAATTGCAAGTGCGACCGTTCAGCCTGGATTGCGAGCATCATGGGCCTGGTGCTGAAGATTTTGGTGGGCTCTGGATTATGAAGCCCCTTGCCCTGAATTATACATGAAATTTTTCTTTACAGGCCCACCTTAACCATCACTTGTGCCTAGGCATGCCTTTCATCCCCACCCACTGCATCTGGGACCCCGTTCCTCATCATCTACTGTACTGTGCCTGCAGCCTCCCTTGCTTTACCACCCGCTGCACCCACAGCCCTCTTCCCTCACCACCCAACATACCTGTAGCCCCCCTTTATTGCAGAAATACTACAGGAGAGGGTCACAGACTGCAAAACGTACTACAGGAGAGGGTCAGAGACTGCCGACAGGGTACAGGAGAGGGTCAGAGACTGCCGACAGGGTACAGGAGAGGGTCAGAGACTGCGGACAGGGTACAGAAGAGGGTCAGAGACTGCGGACAGGGTACAGAAGAGGGTCAGAGACTGCGGACAGGGTACAGGAGAGGGTCAGAGACTGGGAACATAGTACAAGCGTTTCCTAGGCTAGCAGTGACCAGTGTGGAAAAACATTGATCACTGCAATATGTGTAAACAGGAGTTTACAAGATATAACAATGTGCCAAAAAAACAAAAAAACTAACAGTAATTTCTCAAGCAAAGGAGGACAGTAAATGGTTAACAGGTCTGAGATGCTCCCAGCCTGACCAACCTAATTCCTTCAAAGATAAATAAAAGGTCAAACAAATCATGGATGGACACATATAGCTATAGAAACAGCAGTCATTGCAGGTCTTGCAGAAGTCTAATCAGCATTCTCCTGTCCTGTGTTCAGTGTAAATAAAACCACAGATAAGAAGCAGCCTGAGAAGACAAGGGGAAGTCATCCCGATCAGTGTGATCTCTGCATATCCTACACACAGCACCAGAGAAGGAGAACACTGATACCTGTCTGCAGCCAGCATTGTGACAGGTTTTATCTCATACCTTCACCATGCTCAGGTATGTCGGGTGAGGTCCTCTCCATCCCGCCCTGCTCTGGCCAACATCTGCTGGTCAAATGTGGCGGGCTGGACAATATGATTGGCTAAGGAGTTAGTGGGAGGCGGAGCAACTTAGCAGTCACGCCCTCCCACTCAGAAGTGGAGCGCTATTGGCTGCCTGCCTGTTACACAGACGTCAATCTCCCTCCAGCATTGTGAAATCCTGGGAGGGAGAGGGGAGAAGCTGCACACCACAGCGCAAGGCTACCGCCCGCCCACCGCACTGAACTCCTTGCTCTCCGGGTCCCCTGTCAGTGGCTCTGCCGGGAGCTTGGGGGTGGGAGAAGAGGAAGAAAGGGGGAGGCAAGGGTCGGCTGCGCCCCTAGGCGGCAGTGCGCCCCAGGCGGCTGCCTAATCCGCCTAGTGGGTGCACCGGCCCTGATGATATTAGCATCTAAGAGTTTGTGTCCCAATAGTGTGATTTAGTCTATTGCTAACATGGCATTTACATATCCAGAGTCTGTGTGTCTTGGGGGGGCACGGACCTGAATCCTAGTAACACCACCTCAGGGGTCCCCAGGCATATAGCTCACAAAGAGCACCGTTCCCCCAAATGCGAGGGCCCATAATCACAAGGCAAGAGGCTCGCATTCTGTCCCCTCCAAGAGCCTCGGCCCCAGCTAGGTCTGTCACAGTAAGATTTGGCAGGGTCGGCATAGGCCAGGACCGGAGCAGTGGTAAGGCTCCATTTCAGCTATCTGAAAGCTTTTTCACACTCTGAAGTCCACTGATCCTGGATAGACTCTTTTTCCTGGGTCCTTCTTTCGGCTTTACTGACTGCTCTGGGTCTTCACTCTTCTTGATTCTTCAGAAGCTCAGTGAGTGGGTGGGCTAACTTTGCAAACCCTTCCACGAACCTTCTATAGTAAGAGCAAAACCCTAAGAATGACCTGAGTTCAGTTACGTTGGTAGGCCTGGGCCAAGAAGTGACAGCCTCTGACTTCTTGGGATCAGTTGCTACTCCCTCTTTAGACACAATGGGGCTGATTTACAAAGCATTTGCGCCTGTAACACAGTGTAATTCCCCATTTACTATCATGTTGCCGGCACACGGGCAGCCGCGATCTGTGCGCCGCTATAGACCTGGCGCACAGCATCTTCAACTCAGAATTAAAAGAAGCTGGAAGTGTGAATTTTATGGAGGTGATGCGGGGTGATGTGAGGAATAGTGATTGACGAACTTCCGACGGGACGTTTCGCGAACGCGGACCGCGAACACGGCCGATAGTTCGCGAACCGTAACGTTTGCGGCGGGCCCCATTGACTTCAATGGGAGGCGAACTTTGCAAACCTACAGGTCAAATTTGCAGCCACAAAATAATTACTAGCTGTGCAAACATAGTCCCACCACATGGCCAATGACATAACACATGTATGAGGTGAATCTGGGATCGACAACTACAAGCATTCTTTTTTTATATGTGAAATTGTTGTGACAATTCAGGACTGTGGAGCGCATGAAGGCAATGGAGGAGAGGAAAGGTCAGGGTAGGCAAAGAAGAGGGTGCAGGAGATGATCACCAGCAGCGTGACATACAGCAATGACACCTGCACCGTGATAGAGTCATCTGACACCAGCACCGTGATAGAGAGCACTGACATCAGCAGCCTGACATACAGCAATGACAAGTGCAACGTGATAGAGTGATCTGACACCAGCACCGTGATAGAGAGCACTGACATCAGCAGCATGACATAAAGCACTGACACCAGCACTGTGATATACAGCACTGACACCAGCATCCTGATAGAGAGCACTGACATCAACAGCGACACAAAAGGGAATAAAAACCAGCACCGTGATATACAGCACTGACACCAGCACCGTGATATACAGCACTGACACCTGCACCGTAAGCAGCTCCAGGAGGAAGTCAGCACAGCACAGGGATGGTGGGAGCCCCTCATAATAAGCAGCCCCAGGAGCAAGTCAGCACAGCACAGGGATCGTGGGAGCCCCTCATAATAAGCATCCCCAGGAGCAAGTCAGCACAGCACAGGGATGGTGGGAGCCCCTCATAATGAGCATAGCACAGGGATGGTGGGAGCCCCTCATAATATGCACAGCAGAGGTACAGCCCCAGGAGTAAGTCAGCACAGCACAGGGATGGTGGGAGCCCCTCATAATAAGCAGCCCCAGGAGGAAGTCAGCACAGCACAGGGATGGTGGGAGCCCCTCATAATAAGCAGCCCCAGTAGAAATATGACACCGCTCAACCTCTTCAAACAGGAGGGTACAGGCATATAGTACGGTGTGCTTTTTTGGACAAGGAAGTGAGCCAAATGAAGAAAGAAGGTCTGTGTGCTCAATTAAAAAAAATCGTTTATAGACATATACATGGTCTACTGGTCACATGTGTTGAATTCCTCCGAGATCCATGCCACATTCATTTTTAGAAATGTGAGGTAGTTAACACTGTCGTGAGCTAGGCGAGTACGCTTATCGGTCACGATCCCCCCTGCTGCGCTGCATGTCCTTTTGGACAGGACACTGGACGAGGGGCAAGCCAACAGTTCCATTGCAAATTGGGCAAGCTCTGGCCAGAGGTCAAGCTTGCCCACCCAGTAGTCCAGGGGTTCATCACTTCTCAGAGCGTCCACATCGGCCGTTAACCCGATGTAGTTGGACACCTGACGGTCTAGGCGTTCCCTGATGCTGGATCCGGATGACACCTGTCGATGGGTCGGCTGAAAGAATGACCTCATATCTGAAGTCACCAACACATCTTCAAACTGGCCTCTTCTTGCAGGCGCTGTTGGATTGGTACCCGCAACTCCTTCTCTGGGAGTGGGAATTGCTCCTCTGCCAGCGCATGCAAAAGCAGAATGCAGCATTTCTCGAAGCAAGGCCTGGAAGTGCTCCATTCTGACAGCCCTCTGTGGCGGCGGTAACATTTCCGCCATTTTGTGTTTGTACCGGGGGTCTAAGTACGTTGCCACCCAGTACTGGTCCTTGACCCTTATGCTTTTTATACGGGGGTCCCTATTAAAACACTGGAGCATGAAGGCCCCCATTTGCACTAAACTGGAAGCGGTATGGTGGCCTGGCTCCTGCTCATCATCCAGGATAATGTCGTCCTCTTCATTCTCCTCTCCCCATCCACGCACAACAACAGGGATCCCAGAAAGGTTTAAAGCATGCTCTTCTTGCTCCTCCTCCTCATCCGCCCCGGCACCATCCTCCTCTGACTCCTCTTCAGACTCCTGTTGTTGACGTGTCTCAGATACAGTAGCCCCCCCCTGGGAATTCATCCAGCATTGCAACTTCCTCATCTTCCCGCTCCTGCTCCTCCACAGCTTTATCAATGACACGACGCAATGCACGCTCCATAAAGAAGGCATAAGGTACCATGTCACTGATGGCGCCATGGCTGCGACTGACCAGTTTGGTGATCTCCTCAAATGGCCGCAGAAGTCTGCATGCGTGGCGCATGAGCAGCCACTGGCGTGGTGAAAAACCCCCCAGCTCCCCAGAACCTGTTCTGCCGCAGAGTTCATATAGGTGGGAAGGCTGGCCGTAGGCCAGCCTGTATTTGTGGGAGGAGTCTGAGGCATATAACCCTCCTCCTCTGTCAGGGTCAAGGCTGGGGTTTTCTAGGTGGGAGCTCTCAGAGAGCGGCGGTCGGCCGCCTCTCTCCCTCGTCCCTGGGTCCACTGGCTTGTGGTGGAAGCCCTGCCGTCGCCCCCCCCCCATTTTTGGTTCGGCCGTGTTCCAGCAGGGAGGGGGGTTGCTTCACCCGGCATTCGGGTATGGGGGAGGACGGGACGGTTCATCCATCCGTCCGTCCTACTTCCTCCCTTTGCCACCCACAGCCTGGCTGACGTTCCCGCCCGCCTCCTTCTCCTGGTGCTCATGCCGGGGGGAGAGGGGGGGGGGCGTCCTTCTGTTATGTTCCGCCTCTCGTTGGGGGGATGTTCACCTGCTCCACGAGGGAGCCACCCGCCAGCTCCGCTCTCCAGGCATCTTTTCACGGGGGAGCCGCACGCCTGGTAAGGGGAGGTGGAGAGAGTCGGCCTCCCCCTCTCCCCTCGCAGGTACGGAGCACCCGCCGTTTCTCCTCGTGGGGGGGGAAGATGGTCGACCGCGCCACCTCCCCCTCCCTCACATATGCTCTGTTCCGATGATTCTCCTGGCGGGGGGGAGGGGGAGGTGGTCGGCAGCCCCCCCCCCCCCCATACACACATATGCTGTACACCCGCCGATTCGGCCGTCCTTCACTCTCCCCTCCCTCAGCTCTCCGGCAGGCAGTCGGCTCGGTGTTCCTGCGGGGGGGGGGGGAGGTGATCGGCCGTCCTTTGCCCACATTCTCCCCTCCCTCAGCTCTCCTGCGTGCAGTCCGCCCTTCCCACCGGTTTTCCCCGTGGGGGGGAGGGGGAGGTAATCGACCGCTCCCCCTCCCCCCTCACATATGCAGGGTACCCGCCGGTGCTCCTGGCGGGGGGAGGGGGAGGTATTCGGCTGCGCTGGCTCTCCCCCCCCTCACATAGGCATTTTTCCTGTAGTAAGTTTTAGCACTGTGTGCAGGCTCTGACTGAAGTGATTTTAAACCTTCAATTATTTTTATCAACAAGCGTGTGGTAAATACCAGTAGCTGCATTATGTTTTCATTGACGCAGCTTTAGTCATTGCTTTTAGCGTTCTGCCAGCGTTTTCTGTCATAGCGTTCTGCCAGCGTTTTCTGTCATAGCGTTCTGCCAGCGTTTTCTGTCATAGCGTTCTGCCAGCGTTTTCCGTCATAGCGTTCTGCCAGCGTTTTCCGTCATAGCGTTCTGCCAGCGTTTTCCGTCATAGCGTTCTGCCAGCGTTTTCCGTCATAGCGTTCTGCCAGCGTTTTCCGTCATAGCGTTCTGCCAGCGTTTTCCGTCATAGCGTTCTGCCAGCGTTTTCCGTCATAGCGTTCTGCCAGCGTATTTCTGTCATAGCGTTCTGCCAGCGTATTTCTGTCATAGCATTCTGCCTGCGATTTTCTGTCACTGCGTTCTGCCTGCGATTTTCTGTCACAGCGTTCTGCCTGCGATTTTCTGTCACAGCGTTCTGCCTGCGATTTTCTGTCACAATGTTCTATCCAGCATTTCTGTCACAATGTTCTATCCAGAATTTCTGTCACAACGTTCTATCCAGCATTTCTGTCACAACGTTCTATCCAGCATTTCTGTCACAACGTTCTATCCAGCATTTCTGTCACAACGTTCTATCCAGCATTTCTGTCACAACGTTCTATCCAGCATTTCTGTCACAACGTTCTATCCAGCATTTCTGTCACAACGTTCTATCCAGCATTTCTGTCACAACGGGCTATCCAGCATTTCTGTCACAACGTTCTGTCCAGCTTTTCTGTCACAGCGTTCTGCCCTGCATTTTCTGCCCAGCATTTTCTGTCACAGCGTTCTGCCCAGCATTTTCTGTCACAGCGTTCTGCCCAGCATTTTCTGTCACAGCGTTCTGCCCAGCATTTTCTGTCATAACATTCGGCCCAGCATTTTCTGTCACAACGTTCGGCACAGCATTTCTGTCATAGCGTTCTATCTAGCTTTCCTGTCATAGCGTTCTGTCCAGCATTTCTGTCACAGCGTTCTGTCCAGGTTTCGGTCATAGCATTCAGTCCAGTTTTTTGTCACAGCGTTCTGTCCAGCATTTCTGTCACAGCGTTCGGTCCAGCATTTCTGTCACAGCGTTCGGGCCAGCATTTCTGTCACAGCGTTCGGTCCAGCATTTCTGTCACAGCGTTCGGTCCGGCATTTCTGTCACAGCGTTCGGTCCAGCATTTCTGTCATAGCATTCGATCTAGCTTTCCTGTCATAGCGTTCTGTCCAGGTTTTGGTTATAGCATTAGTCCAGTTTTTCTGTCACAGCGTTCTGTTCAGCATTATCTGTCAACGTTCGGCCCAGCATTTTCTGTCATTACGTTCGGCCCAGCATTTTCTGTCATTACGTTCGGACCAGCATTTTCTGTCATACGTTCGGCCCAGCATTTTCTGTCGTAACGTTCGGCCCAGCATTTTCTGTCATAACGTTCGGCCCAGCAATGCTGTCATAGCGATTGGTCCAGCATTCTCGGTCATAGCATTCTTTCTAGCTTTCCTGTCATAGCGTTCTGTCCAGGTTCGGTCACAGCATTTAGTCCAGCTTTTCCGTCATAGCGTTCGGTCCAGTATTTCCGTCATAGCGTTCGGTCCAGTATTTCTGTCATAGCGCTCTGTCCAGCATGGCGGTCATAGTGGTTTGCCCCTGGGTTCCTGTCATAGCATTCTGCCCGGCATGTCTGTCATAGCGTTCCGCCCCAGGTTATCTGTCAGTGTTCTGCCCCTGGAGTTCTGTCATAGCGTTCTGCCAGCATGTCTGTCATAGCGTTCTGCCCCGGGATTTCAGTCATCGTTCTACTCAGGTTAACTTTTAGCATTTCTGTCATGGCATTGTCGTGACATTTTTCTGTCAGTATTTCTGTCATAGCGTTTCTGTCATGGTGTTTCAACCTCTGTGTTTGGCTTCAGAGTTCTCAGAAGGGCGTTGTTCACTTATGACATATTCTGGTTAGGTTTGTCTGCATTGATTGTCATGTCTCATCGTATCTGTGTTCATGTTTGTACCGGGGTCAGTTAGCTAGGGCTCGCACATCGGGATCTGTCACGTCTACAGATCCATACGGGCTGAGGTTTCGTTATTAATGATTGTTGACCACAATCTTCTCGCCTGTATACCATACGTCATACGATGCATGTTCATTCACCACACCTGTACGTCTACCCACCACGGGCTGTGGGTACTCTAGGCCTGAGTTCCTGTTAAATTACCTGTCTCTGCGCTGCAGGTTACTCGGGTTAACTCACTATTCACAACTCACACATGGGGGGGGGGGTTCATCATTAGGTTCATTCATGCGCTGTGGTCTTGACATTTCTGCCATGTTGTCATTCTTAGGTAGGCAGAGGGGCGTTGTTGTTCTCATGTCTGGTTGTCTGTCTTTCCTTCTAGTTGCGTTTTCAGGTTGGGTCGTCTTGGCATCAATACCAATATCAACCATGCCTGCACTCACTTACAGATGTCATTTCGCCACTGGGCGCACCCTCGGGTTGGAAGCAGACGTCAATTTTCTTAGTTGACATCCTGTTGCATAGAGGCCATGGTTACCGCCTTGGGATTCATACTCTCAGGGTGTGTCCAAGCCACGGTCCTTAGGTGGTAGGTTGGGCGACGTCGTCACCATTCTGGATTCCACTCTCGGCTCCGATCTCTTGTCTAGGAGGTTGCCTGGAGTGCTGCTCAGGGACGTCGGTCCAGTCATCTTTGCTCCTCCCCGGTTTGTTCCAGGTGGGGAGGGGGGTGCTTTAGTCACTTCGGGCATGGCTGGATCATGCTATGGGACTTATTCCCCTGGGTTGGAGTCTGTTTCTCCTTCTTCGGTTCAGGATTCGGTCTCGGTTGGTAGGTCTCGGGCAGTAGCATGACCTGTTCGCATCCGGTGGGACCAGTCTGTCTTGGTGTCGCCATGTTGATGATGCTCATTGCTATGGCACCTACTCCATCACATCCATCGGGCAGCCAGGTTTCCTCTCCTATCTCTGGTATTTTTGGCACTCATCCTCTCACTTCCTCTTACCAGGTATGGGAAGGGGTGTTTCACGGTGCTTCTTCTGGTGTCTGTTGTAGGGGTTCTTCGGGTCAGCCCTTGCTCTCTTGTCCCCACGTATCCTCTCATTCATAGCAGTTCATTCTCATGTCCGGGTTACCTTGGGCATCAGGCTCATCCTATCCTTCACGGGACGTTCAATTGGGTTTGCGTAGCTTGCAGGCTCTAAGGAGGTTCCTTCCCATCTCCAGGTCAGGAGTCGGTGGGTTCTACTCTCACAGCGGATACTTACCGGTTACTTACGGTTGGCGTTTGGGCATACGTCATTTTATGGATGGGATCTTTACCTTCCCTCTCCCACCTAAACTTGTGTCTTTTTGCCCTCTTTTCAGGCATACTGACCATCCAGGCCATGGCACACCTCAGGCCTTGTTTCTTAAGTAATATTGCATTTCCCACTTGAAGACTCCGATTACAAGTGGGAAGGCTGGCCGTAGGCCAGCCTGTATTTGTGGGAGGAGTCTGAGGCATATAACCCTCCTCCTCTGTCAGGGTCAGGGCTGGGGTTTTCTAGGTGCCCACCCACCCGTTTCCCCCAGGTTATTCACTCATACTCATAGTATTTTTTCTTATTCTTACATTCAGGGTATGCCCTCTTTTCAGGCATACTGACCATCCAGGCCATGGCACACCTCAGGCCTTGTTTCTTAAGTAATATTGCATTTCCCACTTGAAGACTCCGATTACAAGTAGACGTTAACTGCATGTTTCTGCTGGAGCAGCCTATCAAGCATATAGAAGGTTGAGTTCCATCGCATACGGGCAATTTGAAAATAAGACGTCTGACCGGCAGATTGTGTCGCCGCTGAATATCAGCAAGGCGAGCCATGGCCATGTAAGATCTTCTGAAATGGGCGAGATTTTCCTTGCCTGCCTCAAGATGTCCTGGACCCCAGGGTATTTGACAACGAATCGCTGCACGACCAAGTTTAAGACGTGTGCCATGCATGGCACGTGCGTAATTTTGCCCTGTTTCAATGCGCTAAGCAGATTGGCACCGTTGTCACACACCACTTTACCAACTGTCAAATTGAGCGGTGTTAGCCACTGATCTGCCTGTGAATGCAAAGCTGAAAGGAGTGTCGGGCCAGTGTGGCTCTTGGCTTCCAGGCACAACAGACGCAGCACGGCATGGCAACGTCTCACCTGGCATGTCGAATAGGTTCTGGGGAGCTTGGGCGGCGCAGCGGAAGAGACACTAGCAGCGGAAAAGGAGGAGTCAGCCGAGGAGGAGAGGGAGGAGGATGGAGGAGGAGGAGGAGGAGGAGGAGAAGAAGAAGAGCCAGGCCTGCATGCAATCCGTGGCGGTAAAACCAAATCTACACGGGTGCCACGGGTTACATGCTTGACAGCCGTCAGAAGGTTCACCCAGTGGGCAGTAAAAGTGATATACCTTCCCTTCCCGTGTTTGCTAGACCATGTGTCTGTGGTCAGATGTATCTTGGCACCGACACTGTGTGCCAGAGATACATTCACTTGCCGCTGAACATGGCCATATAGCTCTGGGATGCCCTTCTCTGAGAAATACTTCCTTCCTGGGACCTTCCATTGTGATGTTCCAATGGCCACAAATTTTCGAAAGGCCTCCGAGTCCACCAGTTTATATGGCAGTAGTTGGCGGGCTATCAGTTCTGACAAGCCACCCGTCAATCGTCGGGCAATCGGGTTATCCGGCATCATCATTTTTTTACGCTCGAACATTAGGACCACTGAAATCTGCCTTTTTTCAGAAAAACGTGAGCTTGGCGTGATGGAAGGTGGAGTGGAGGACAATTGTGAGGAGAGAGGAGAAGTAGAAGACGAGGCTGGACGGTGAGAGCCTGGAGTGTGGCTTTGTGTGTTCCGTTGCTCCCACTGGGCTCGGTGATGGCTGCTCATGTGCCTTCTTAAGGCGGTCATCCCTAGGTGAGTGTTGGGCTTACCGTGACTAATGCGTTGACTGCAAAGATTGCAGATGGCAACAC
The DNA here is from genome assembly GCF_037356315.1 of Lithobates pipiens. Classification (NCBI taxonomy): domain Eukaryota; kingdom Metazoa; phylum Chordata; class Amphibia; order Anura; family Ranidae; genus Lithobates; species Lithobates pipiens. Next base: position 150,967,326 of record NW_027507718.1, read on the forward strand.
TATTGTCAGCAGCGGACACGTTAAAAAAAAAAGCCAACACTGCGGAGCCATGTTCTGGCGTCCTGGGAGTGCCAGATGTGACCGTACATGGTCGATGACTCGCTCCTGATACATTAGCAGTCTGCTTTGTCCCTCCTGTGCAATGTAAGTTATTCCTGCTTCTCCTCCCTATCTGATGGTCCCTATCTCCCTATGAACTCCCCTCCTCTTCCTCTCTTGTGGGCACCCACGTGACATCACTAGACACGTCATCATCGACGTCACCTTCCCCACCGCTATAAGTAGAGATCTCGGAGTAGGCAGCAACACCGGGGACCAACCTCCTCCTTGGGCTGATCTGGGTACTGTCATCAGACTGCTGAGTTAGCGATTGTTGCTACCTCCTCTTCCTGATCCAATGCCAAGAGTGGCTGCGCATCAGAAATGTCTTGATATGGATCGGAAAATAATTCCTGTGACTCAAGCGGAAGGTAAGTGTTGGTGGCGGTGGTGGTGTTGTTGGTGGTAGTGTCTTTGGGGATGCACATAGCAGAGAGGGAAGAAGAGGGTGCAGATCGAGAGGATGAGGAGGGTGCAGAAGAGTAAGGCTGAGTGAGCCACTCAACCAAGTCTGGTGCGTCCTTTAAAGTAATTGAACGCACCTTCTGCAACTTCCCACTTTGGCTCAAGCCTGTTGCTCCTGCCCTACCCCTACCACCCCTGTGGAAGGGCCTGCCTCTTCCTCTGCCTGTCATTTTTTACATAATAGGGCAGCAGTCAAGCAGTAGTGCACCTCAACCCTATATATTGTGGACCTATACCAGTCCTTAAGGAATAGCAGACTGTACCTCACTCAACCCTATGTACTGTAGTACCCTAGACCTTACAAGGACCTTTGTGGAACGAGTAGGTTGTGAATGATTAGCAGACTGTGCCTTAGTCCCTATACTCATAAAGGACTACTGCAGCAGAAGGGCAGCAATCAGCAGTAGTGCACCTCAACCCTATATATTGTGGACCTATACCAGTCCTTAAGGAATAGCAGACTGTACCTCACTCAACCCTATGTACTGTAGTACCCTAGACCTGGATGGGTTCACAACACAAAATCAGGCACAGCAGACAGCGTTGTAGGTGAAAAAAACAAAAGGTGCTGTTTATTTATGCTACATGCAGTGAAAAATGTAACAGCCAAACAAAAGAAAAACATGAAAATAAATCCTGGTCAGCTTGACCTCTAATTACACACATAGATTCCCTGTCTAACAACTGAGTGCAGCCTTGTGCTGCACCAGTCCCTGTCTCTGTCTCTGTTGTAGAGGTTTGCCACACAGGCGTTAACTCACCGCACAGAACAGGTGTCACACTCCCCAGTCTATACAAACACAAAACTGGTTCCAGGATGGAGGATCTCCCTAAGCATTCTGGGGTTTTTTGTAGAGGTCTTAATGAGCCCACTTACTTCAGCTGGGCTCATTAACTCTTCCCCTATAGGACTCCCAGTACTCCCCTCTAGTTGTACAAGTCCGCATAAAGCCTGAATCTAGGGCATACATATTTTCCATCCTGGATACAACCAGGTGATTTTACCTGCGTGCTGCCACATACCCCCCCCCCCCCCCCTCTTGTTTCAACCTTGGGGTCAGACACGCATGTATCCGGGAAAACGCATCCACATTCCCCATTAGTGATGGCCGAACGGTTCGCCCGGCGGTCGTTTCGCGGCGAATTTCCGACTTTCGCCGTCCGCGGGTTCGAACGCCTTTTTCCGTCGTTCGCCCCGGCGGACTTACGTGTTTAATGTATACAAGAACTTTAACCTTTCGTGACACGTTTATCATGTGTTACAGGACAACCAATTGAGACATGACAGCTCATGGACACTTGGACATTCCCCCTAACCTATAAATACACCCGATCCGGTGGCCATTTTACATTCTTTCTTCTGTCACTGTAGGGAAAGGATCCTGTGTGGAGTAGGGACAGAGAAAACGCTAGCTATTTGGTACACAAAAGTTCTTTTCAGGACTGGTATAGGTGTTAGGTCAGCAGCCTGAGTTTCTTTTGTCAGTTTAGATAAAGGGACAGAGCGCTGTATGCTGCTATTTTAGGGACAGCTCAGCCAGATTAGTCTTTCTTCATCATCATCATCATCATCATCATTAGCTGTTACTATCAGGTCCACAAAAGAGCTGTTCCAGCTAATCGTTCCAGCCTACTCTTTTTTGCCAATTTGTATAGGGACAGGCAGGAAGCAGTGTTGTCAGGCAGTGAGGATAATTTTAAAGACTTGCTGTTACTATTAGTTCCACAAAGGTTCTTTTCAGGACTGGTATCAGTGGTACGGTAATAGGCTTGTACACGTATAATATTCTTTCTTCCAAATATAGAAAGAATATTATACTTGACTGCTGCCCTTCTGCTGCAGTCTGCTAATCATTCACAACTCACTTGTTCCACAAAGCTCTTTATCAGGACTGGTAACTTGGTCTGTCTAGGGTGCTACGGTACATAGGCTTGGGTGCGGTACAGTCTGCTGTTCTGTAAGGACCGCTATCGGTCCACAATACATAGGGTTGCCGTGCACTACTGCTGACCGCTGCCCTATACTGCAGCAGTCCTTCATTGGTATAGGGACTGACGTACAGTCTGCTAATCACTAACACACAACCTGCTTGGTCCACAAAAGTTCTTATAAGGACTGGTAACTTGGTATAGGGTGCTACGGTACATAGGCCTGAGTGCAGTACAGTCTGCTGTTCTGTAAGGACCGCTATCGGTCCACAATACATAGGGTTGCCGTGCACTACTGCTGACCGCTGCCCTATACTGCAGCAGTCCTTCAGCGGTATAGGGACTGACGCACAGTCTGCTAAACACTAACACACAACCTGCTTGGTCCACAAAAGTTCTTATAAGGACTGGTAACTTGGTATAGGGTGCTACGGTACATAGGCCTGAGTGCAGTACAGTCTGCTGTTCTGTAAGGACCGCTATCGGTCCACAATACATAGGGTTGACGTGCACTACTGCTGACCGCTGCCCTATACTGCAGCAGTCCTTCAGCGGTATAGGGACTGACGCACAGTCTGCTAAACACTAACACACAACCTGCTTGGTCCACAAAAGTTCTTATAAGGACTGGTAACTTGGTATAGGGTGCTACGGTACATAGGCCTGAGTGCAGTACAGTCTGCTGTTCTGTAAGGACCGCTATCGGTCCACAATACATAGGGTTGCCGTGCACTACTGCTGACCGCTGCCCTATACTGCAGCAGTCCTTCATTGGTATAGGGACTGACGTACAGTCTGCTAATCACTAACACACAACCTGCTTGGTCCACAAAAGTTCTTATAAGGACTGGTAACTTGGTATAGGGTGCTACGGTACATAGGCCTGAGTGCGTTACAGTCTGCTGTTCTGTAAGGACCGCTATCGGTCCACAATACATAGGGTTGCCGTGCACTACTGCTGACCGCTGCCCTATACTGCAGCAGTCCTTCATTGGTATAGGGACTGACGTACAGTCTGCTAATCACTAACACACAACCTGCTTGGTCCACAAAAGTTCTTATAAGGACTGGTAACTTGGTATAGGGTGCTACGGTACATAGGCCTGAGTGCGTTACAGTCTGCTGTTCTGTAAGGACCGCTATCGGTCCACAATACATAGGGTTGCCGTGCACTACTGCTGACCGCTGCCCTATACTGCAGCAGTCCTTCATTGGTATAGGGACTGACGTACAGTCTGCTAATCACTAACACACAACCTGCTTGGTCCACAAAAGTTCTTATAAGGACTGGTAACTTGGTATAGGGTGCTACGGTACATAGGCCTGAGTGCAGTACAGTCTGCTGTTCTGTAAGGACCGCTATCGGTCCACAATACATAGGGTTGCCGTGCACTACTGCTGACCGCTGCCCTATACTGCAGCAGTCCTTCAGCGGTATAGGGACTGACGCACAGTCTGCTAAACACTAACACACAACCTGCTTGGTCCACAAAAGTTCTTATAAGGACTGGTAACTTGGTATAGGGTGCTACGGTACATAGGCCTGAGTGCAGTACAGTCTGCTGTTCTGTAAGGACCGCTATCGGTCCACAATACATAGGGTTGACGTGCACTACTGCTGACCGCTGCCCTATACTGCAGCAGTCCTTCAGCGGTATAGGGACTGACGCACAGTCTGCTAAACACTAACACACAACCTGCTTGGTCCACAAAAGTTCTTATAAGGACTGGTAACTTGGTATAGGGTGCTACGGTACATAGGCCTGAGTGCAGTACAGTCTGCTGTTCTGTAAGGACCGCTATCGGTCCACAATACATAGGGTTGCCGTGCACTACTGCTGACCGCTGCCCTATACTGCAGCAGTCCTTCATTGGTATAGGGACTGACGTACAGTCTGCTAATCACTAACACACAACCTGCTTGGTCCACAAAAGTTCTTATAAGGACTGGTAACTTGGTATAGGGTGCTACGGTACATAGGCCTGAGTGCGTTACAGTCTGCTGTTCTGTAAGGACCGCTATCGGTCCACAATACATAGGGTTGCCGTGCACTACTGCTGACCGCTGCCCTATACTGCAGCAGTCCTTCATTGGTATAGGGACTGACGTACAGTCTGCTAATCACTAACACACAACCTGCTTGGTCCACAAAAGTTCTTATAAGGACTGGTAACTTGGTATAGGGTGCTACGGTACATAGGCCTGAGTGCGTTACAGTCTGCTGTTCTGTAAGGACCGCTATCGGTCCACAATACATAGGGTTGCCGTGCACTACTGCTGACCGCTGCCCTATACTGCAGCAGTCCTTCATTGGTATAGGGACTGACGTACAGTCTGCTAATCACTAACACACAACCTGCTTGGTCCACAAAAGTTCTTATAAGGACTGGTAACTTGGTATAGGGTGCTACGGTACATAGGCCTGAGTGCAGTACAGTCTGCTGTTCTGTAAGGACCGCTATCGGTCCACAATACATAGGGTTGCCGTGCACTACTGCTGACCGCTGCCCTATACTGCAGCAGTCCTTCAGCGGTATAGGGACTGACGCACAGTCTGCTAAACACTAACACACAACCTGCTTGGTCCACAAAAGTTCTTATAAGGACTGGTAACTTGGTATAGGGTGCTACGGTACATAGGCCTGAGTGCAGTACAGTCTGCTGTTCTGTAAGGACCGCTATCGGTCCACAATACATAGGGTTGCCGTGCACTACTGCTGACCGCTGCCCTATACTGCAGCAGTCCTTCAGCGGTATAGGGACTGACGCACAGTCTGCTAAACACTAACACACAACCTGCTTGGTCCACAAAAGTTCTTATAAGGACTGGTAACTTGGTATAGGGTGCTACGGTACATAGGCCTGAGTGCAGTACAGTCTGCTGTTCTGTAAGGACCGCTATCGGTCCACAATACATAGGGTTGCCGTGCACTACTGCTGACCGCTGCCCTATACTGCAGCAGTCCTTCATTGGTATAGGGACTGACGTACAGTCTGCTAATCACTAACACACAACCTGCTTGGTCCACAAAAGTTCTTATAAGGACTGGTAACTTGGTATAGGGTGCTACGGTACATAGGCCTGAGTGCGTTACAGTCTGCTGTTCTGTAAGGACCGCTATCGGTCCACAATACATAGGGTTGCCGTGCACTACTGCTGACCGCTGCCCTATACTGCAGCAGTCCTTCATTGGTATAGGGACTGACGTACAGTCTGCTAATCACTAACACACAACCTGCTTGGTCCACAAAAGTTCTTATAAGGACTGGTAACTTGGTATAGGGTGCTACGGTACATAGGCCTGAGTGCAGTACAGTCTGCTGTTCTGTAAGGACCGCTATCGGTCCACAATACATAGGGTTGACGTGCACTACTGCTGACCGCTGCCCTATACTGCAGCAGTCCTTCAGCGGTATAGGGACTGACGCACAGTCTGCTAAACACTAACACACAACCTGCTTGGTCCACAAAAGTTCTTATAAGGACTGGTAACTTGGTATAGGGTGCTACGGTACATAGGCCTGAGTGCAGTACAGTCTGCTGTTCTGTAAGGACCGCTATCGGTCCACAATACATAGGGTTGCCGTGCACTACTGCTGACCGCTGCCCTATACTGCAGCAGTCCTTCAGCGGTATAGGGACTGACGCACAGTCTGCTAAACACTAACACACAACCTGCTTGGTCCACAAAAGTTCTTATAAGGACTGGTAACTTGGTATAGGGTGCTACGGTACATAGGCCTGAGTGCAGTACAGTCTGCTGTTCTGTAAGGACCGCTATCGGTCCACAATACATAGGGTTGCCGTGCACTACTGCTGACCGCTGCCCTATACTGCAGCAGTCCTTCATTGGTATAGGGACTGACGTACAGTCTGCTAATCACTAACACACAACCTGCTTGGTCCACAAAAGTTCTTATAAGGACTGGTAACTTGGTATAGGGTGCTACGGTACATAGGCCTGAGTGCGTTACAGTCTGCTGTTCTGTAAGGACCGCTATCGGTCCACAATACATAGGGTTGCCGTGCACTACTGCTGACCGCTGCCCTATACTGCAGCAGTCCTTCATTGGTATAGGGACTGACGTACAGTCTGCTAATCACTAACACACAACCTGCTTGGTCCACAAAAGTTTTTATAAGGACTGGTAACTTGGTATAGGGTGCTACGGTACATAGGCCTGAGTGCAGTACAGTCTGCTGTTCTGTAAGGACCGCTATCGGTCCACAATACATAGGGTTGCCGTGCACTACTGCTGACCGCTGCCCTATACTGCAGCAGTCCTTCATTGGTATAGGGACTGACGTACAGTCTGCTAATCACTAACACACAACCTGCTTGGTCCACAAAAGTTTTTATAAGGACTGGTAACTTGGTATAGGGTGCTACGGTACATAGGCCTGAGTGCAGTACAGTCTGCTGTTCTGTAAGGACCGCTATCGGTCCACAATACATAGGGTTGCCGTGCACTACTGCTGACCGCTGCCCTATACTGCAGCAGTCCTTCATTGGTATAGGGACTGACGTACAGTCTGCTAATCACTAACACACAACCTGCTTGGTCCACAAAAGTTTTTATAAGGACTGGTAACTTGGTATAGGGTGCTACGGTACATAGGCCTGAGTGCAGTACAGTCTGCTGTTCTGTAAGGACCGCTATCGGTCCACAATACATAGGGTTGACGTGCACTACTGCTGACCGCTGCCCTATACTGCAGCAGTCCTTCAGCGGTATAGGGACTAAGAGTTTTGTCACAGGGTGATTTAAAAAATGACAGGCAGAGGAAGAGGCAGGCCCTTCCGCAGGGGTGGTAGGGGTAGGGCAGGAGCAACAGCCTTGAGCCAAAGTGGGAAGTTGCAGAAGGTGCGTTCAATTACTTTAAAGGACGCACCAGACTTGGTTGAGTGGCTCACTCAGCCTTATTCTTCTGCACCCTCCTCATCCTCTCGATCTGCACCCTCTTCTTCACTCTCTGCTATGTGCACCCCCAAAGACACTACCACCAACAACACGACCACCACCACCACCACCACATACCTTCCGCTTGAGTCACTGGAATTATTTTCCGATCCATATCAAGAGGACATTTCTGATGCGCAGCCACTCTTGGTATTGGATCAGGAAGAGGAGGTAGCAACAAGCGCTACTCAGCAGTCTGACGCCAGTACCCAGATCAGCCCAAGGAGGAGGTTGGTCCCCGGTGTTGCTGCCTACTCTACTTATAGCGGTGGGGAAGGTGACGTTGATGATGACGTGTCTAGTGATGTCACGTGGGTGCCCACAAGAGAGGAAGAGGAGGGGAGTTCAGAGGGAGATATGGACCAGCAGATAGGGAGGAGAAGCAGCAATGACTTACATTGCACAGCAGGGACAAAGCAGACTGCAAATGTATCAGGAGCGAGTCATCGACCATGTACGGTCACATCTGGCGCTCCCAGGACACCGGCACATGGCTCCGCAGTGTGGGCTTTTTTTAACGTGTCCGCTGCTGACAATAGCGTTGCCATCTGCAATCTTTGCAGTCAACGCGTTAGTCGCGGTAAGCCCAATACTCACCTAGGGACGACCGCCTTAAGAAGGCACATGAGCAGCCATCACCGAGCCCAGTGGGAGCAACGGAACACACAAAGCCACACTGCAGGCTCTCACCGTCCAGCCTCGTCTTCTACTTCTCCTTCTCCTCTCTCCTCACAATTGTCCTCCACTCCACCTTCCATCACGCCAAGCTCACATTTTTCTGCAAAAAGGCAGGCTTCCGTGGGCCTAATGTTTGAGCGTAAAAAAATGATGACGCCGGATAACCCTCTTGCCCAACGGTTGGCGGCTGGCTTGTCAGAACTCATAGCCCGCCAACTACTGCCATATAAACTGGTGGACTCGGAGGCCTTTCGCAAATTTGTGGCCATTGGAACACCACAATGGAAGGTCCCAGGAAGGAAGTATTTCTCAGAGAAGGGCATCCCAGAGCTATATGGCCATGTTCAGCGGCAAGTGAATGTATCTCTGGCACACAGTGTCGGTGCCAAGATACATCTGACCACAGACACGTGGTCTAGCAAACACGGGCAGGGAAGGTATATCAGTTTTACTGCCCACTGGGTGAACCTTCTGACGGCCGTCAAGCATGTAACCCGTGGCACCCGTGTAGATTTGGTTTTACCGCCACGGATTGCATGCAGGCCTGACTCTTCTTCTCCTCCTCCTACTCCATCCTCCTCCCTCTCCTCCTCAGCTGCCTCCTCCTTTTCCGCTGCTAGCGTCTCTTCCACTGCACCGCCCAAGCTCCCCAGAACCTATTCCACATGCCAGGTGAGACGTTGCCATGCCGTGCTGCGTCTGTTGTGCCTGGAAGCAAAGAGCCACACTGGCCCGGCACTCCTTTCAGCTTTGCGTTCACAGGCAGATGAGTGGCTAACACCGCTCAATTTGACAGTTGGTAAAGTGGTGTGTGACAACGGTGCCAATCTGCTTAGCGCATTGAAACAGGGCAAAATCACGCACGTGCCGTGCATGGCACACGTCTTAAACTTGGTCGTGCAGCGATTCCTTGTCAAATACCCTGGGGTCCAGGACATCTTGCGGCAGGCAAGGAAAATCTCGGCCCATTTCAGAAGATCTTACACGGCCATGGCTCGCCTTGCTGACATTCAGCGGCGACACCATCTGCCGGTCAGACGTCTTATTTGCGATTGCCCGACGCGATGGAACTCAACCTTCTATATGCTTGATAGGCTGCTCCAGCAGAAACGTGCAGTTAACGTCTACCTGTATGAACTCTGCGAAAGAAACGGTTCTGGGGAGCTGGGTTTTTTTTCACCGCGCCAGTGGCTGCTCATGCGCGACACATGCAGACTTCTGCGGCCATTTGAGGAGATCACCAAACTGGTCAGTCGCAGCCATGGCGCCATCAGTGACATGGTACCTTATGCCTTCTTTCTGGAGCGTGCATTGCGTCGTGTCATTGATCAGGCTGTGGAGGAGCAGGAGCGGGAAGATGAGGAAGTCGCAATGCTGGATGAATTCCCAGGGGGGGCTACTCTATCTGAGACAAGTCAACAACAGGAGTCTGATGAGGAGTCAGAGGAGGATGGTGCCGGGGCGGATGAGCAGGAGCAAGAAGAGCATGCTTTAAACCTTTCTGGGATCCCTGTTGTGCGAGGATGGGGAGAGGAGAATGAAGAGGACGACATTATCCTGGATGATGAGCAGGAGCCAGGCCACCACACCGCTTCCACTTTAGTGCAAATGGGGGCCTTCATGCTCCAGTGTTTTAATAGGGACCCCCGTATAAAAAGCATGAGGGTCAAGGACCAGTACTGGGTGGCAACGTACTTAGACCCCCGGTACAAACACAAAATGGCGGAAATGTTACCGCCGTCGCAGAGGGCTGTCAGAATGCAGCACTTCCAGGCCTTGCTTCGAGAAATGCTGCATTCTGCTTTTGCGTGCGCTGGCAGAGGAGCAATTCCCACTCCCAGAGAAGGATTTGCGGGTACCAATCCAACAGCGCCTGCAAGAAGAGGCCGGTTTGAAGATGTGTTGGTGACTTCGGATATGAGGTCATTCTTTCAGCCGACCCATCGACAGGTGTCATCCGGATCCAGCATCAGGGAACGCCTAGACCGTCAGGTGTCCGACTACATTGGGTTAACGGCCGATGTGGACGCTCTGAGGAGTGATGAACCCCTAGACTACTGGGTGGGCAGGCTTGACCTCTGGCCAGAGCTTGCCCAATTTGCAATCGAACTGTTGGCTTGCCCCTCATCCAGTGTCCTGTCCGAAAGGACGTTCAGCGCAGCAGGGGGGATTGTGACCGATAAGCGTACTCGCCTAGCTCACCACAGTGTTAACTACCTCACATTTCTAAAAATGAATGAGGCATGGATCTCGGAGGAATTCAACACATGTGATCAGTAGACCATGTATATGTCTATAAACAATTTTTGGAATCAAGCACACAGACCTTCTTAATTCATTTGGCTCACTTCCCTGACCCAAAAAAGCACACCGTACTATATGCCCCTACCCTCCTCTTTGAAGAGGTTGAGCGGTGTCATATTTCTACTGGGGCTGCTTATTATGAGGGGTTCCCACCATCCCTGTGCTGTGCTGACTTCCTCCTGGGTGTTCTTATTATGAGGGGCTCCCACCATCCCTGTGCTGTGCTGACTTCCTCCTGGGGGTTCTTATTATGAGGGGATCACACCATCCCTGTGCTGTGCTGACTTCCTCCTGGGGGTTCTTATTATGAGGGGATCACACCATCCCTGTGCTGTGCTGACTTCCTCCTGGGGGTTCTTATTATGAGGGGATCACACCATCCCTGTGCTGTGCTGACTTCCTCCTGGGGCTGCTTACGGTGCTGCTGTCAGCGCTGTATGTCACGGAGCTGCTGTCAGCGCTGTATGTCACGGAGCTGCTGTCAGCGCTGTATGTCACGGAGCTGCTGTCAGCGCTGTATGTCACGGAGCTGCTGTCAGCGCTGTATGTCACGGAGCTGCTGTCAGCGCTGTATGTCACGGAGCTGCTGTCAGCGCTGTATGTCACGGAGCTGCTGTCAGCGCTGTATGTCACGGTGCTGCTGTCAGCGCTGTATGTCACGGAGCTGCTGTCAGCGCTGTATGTCACGGAGCTGCTGTCAGCGCTGTATGTCACGGAGCTGCTGTCAGCGCTGTATGTCACGGAGCTGCTGTCAGCGCTGTATGTCACGGAGCTGCTGTCAGCGCTGTATGTCACGGTGCTGCTGTCAGCGCTGTATGTCACGGAGCTGCTGTCAGCGCTGTATGTCACGGAGCTGCTGTCAGCGCTGTATGTCACGGTGCTGCTGTCAGCGCTGTATGTCACGGAGCTGCTGTCAGCGCTGTATGTCACGGTGCTGCTGTCAGCGCTGTATGTCACGGAGCTGCTGTCAGCGCTGTATGTCACGGAGCTGCTGTCAGTGCTGTATGTCACGGAGCTGCTGTCAGCGCTGTATGTCACGGAGCTGCTGTCAGCGCTGTATGTCACGGAGCTGCTGTCAGCGCTGTATGTCACGGTGCTGCTGTCAGCGCTGTATGTCACGGAGCTGCTGTCAGCGCTGTATGTCACGGAGCTGCTGTCAGTGCTGTATGTCACGGAGCTGCTGTCAGCGCTGTATGTCACGGAGCTGCTGTCAGCGCTGTATGTCACGGAGCTGCTGTCAGCGCTGTATGTCACGGTGCTGCTGTCAGCGCTGTATGTCACGGAGCTGCTGTCAGCGCTGTATGTCACGGAGCTGCTGTCAGCGCTGTATGTCACGGAGCTGCTGTCAGCGCTGTATGTCACGGAGCTGCTGTCAGCGCTGTATGTCACGGAGCTGCTGTCAGCGCTGTATGTCACGGTGCTGATGTCAGTGCTCTGTATTACGGTGCTGCTGTCAGTGCTCTGTATCTCCTGCACCCTCTTGTTTGCCTACCCTGGTCCCTGACCTTCCCTCTCCTCCATTGCCTTCATTAGCTCCATAGTCCTGAATTGTCAGAACAATTTCCCAAATAAAAAAAAAATGCTTGTAGTTATCGATCCCAAATTCACCTCATACATGTATTATGCTATTGTCCAGGTGGTGGGACTACGTGCTACCCCCTAATAATTACCCCGTGGCCGCAAATTCGACCTAAAGGTTTGCGAAATTCGCCTCCCATTGAAGTCAATGGAGCCCGCGGCGAACGGTCGTTTTCGCGAACGTTTGTGCCCGTTCGCGTTTCGCGTTCGCGAAACGTCCCGTCGGAAGTTCGTCCATCACTATTCCCCATTTTAACACCAGGGCGATGCTTAACTGTAAAGTTAAATTCCTGTAGGGCCAGGAACCACCTATTTACCCTTCTATTGGTCTCCTTGTTTTGAGCCATCCACTTTAAAGGAGCGTGATCAGTCAACAGGTCAAAGTGCCTACCTAGCAGATAGTACCGAAGGGAATCTAGAGCCCACTTCACTGCTAAACATTCCTTCTCAATCATGGCGTAATTTACCTCATGGGACTTCAACTTCCTGCTGAGGTAAATGACTGGGTGCTCTTCCCCATTCCAGACCTGGGATAACACTGCTCCTAACCCAACGTCTGATGCATCAGTTTGTACAACGAAGTCCTTAGAGAAGTCTGGTGAGTACAACACTGGCTGGCTACATAAGGCTGTTTTTAAGGACTGAAATGCTTCTTCAGCCTCTGGGGACCATTTAACCATGACAGACTCTTTCCCTTTTGTCAGGTTGGTGAGGGGCACAGCCTGAGAAGCAAAATGGGGAATGAATCGTCGATAATAGCCAGCGATTCCCAGAAAGGCTCGTACCTGTTTCTTGCTGTTGGGACGTGGCCAACTCTGTATAGCCTCAACTTTATTGACTTGGGGTTTTATCACCCTCCTCCCAATAGTGTACCCAAGATATTTGGCCTCCTCCTGTCCAATGGTACACTTCTTTGGATTGGTCGTAAACCCAGCTTCCCGGATAGAGTCTAGGACTGCTTGTACTTTTGGCAAATGTGAGACCCAGTCTGTGCTATGGATAATCACATCATCCAGGTAAGCTGCAGCATATTTCTGATGGGGCCTCAGAATCTTATCCATTTTCCGCTGGAATGTTGCCGGTGCATTCTGTAACCCAAACGGCATTCTCTTATATTGGAATGCCCCATCTGGGGTTACAAACGCAGTTTTCTCCTTGGCCGACTCGGCCAGGGGAATTTGCCAATACCCTTTGGTGAGATCAAGAGTTGTCATATATCGGGCTGTTCCCAGCCGGTCAATCAACTCATCTATACGCTGCATGGGGTAGGTGTCAAATTTTGTAACTTTATTCAATTGTCGAAAATCGTTACAAAACTGCCAGCTCCCATCAGGTTTGGGCACTAGTACGATAGGACTGGACCAGTCACTCTGGGACTCCTCTATCACACCCAATTCCAGCATCCTCTGAACCTCCTCATGTATTGCCTCCCGTCGGGCCTCTGGTATTCTGTAAGGTTTTAGTTTTACCCTTTCTCCTGGCGGGGTGATAATGTCATGCTCTACGCCAGATGTTTGTCCCGGCAGCTCAGAGAAAATCTCTTTGTTACGAAGTACAAACTCTTTAACCTCCTGTTGTTGGGGTTTCGATAAGGTGACTGCTATTCCAACCTCAGGAACTAAGCAATCAGACTGGGCTTGTGACAAAGTCTCTGCGACTAGGGATTCCCTATCCCTCCAGGCTTTCAGCAGATTGACGTGATAGATCTGTTCTGGCTTTCGCCTTCCTGGTTGTCTAACCCTGTAGTTCACCTCACAAATTTTTTCAATTACTTCGTATGGACCTTGCCATTTGGCCAGAAATTTGCTTTCAACCATAGGGAGTAGCACCAAGACCCTATCCCCCGGGGAAAAAGTACGGGTCTTGGCCCCACGGTTATACACTCTCTACTGTGCTAACTGCGCTTGGGTCAAATGTTCCTTTACGATTGGCATTACCTGTACAATTCTATCTTGCATCAGGGCGACATGCTCAATCACACTCCTGTGAGGAGAACTCTCATTTTCCCAAGTTTACTTGGCGATATCCAGCAGCCCTCTTGGGTGTCTACCATAGAGCAACTCGAAGGGTGAGAAACCCGTAGAGGATTGGGGTACCTCCCTAATGGCAAACATCAGATAGGGTATTAGACAGTCCCAATTCTTTCCATCTCTATCCACCACCTTCTTTAACATTTGTTTTAGGGTTTTGTTGAATCTTTCAACCAACCCATCTGTTTGAGGGTGATACACAGATGTACGCAATTGTGTCACTTTGAGCAACTTGCATAGTTCTTTCATAACCCGGGACATAAAGGGTGTACCTTGGTCCGTAAGCAGTTCCTTACAAATACCCCACGGCTAAAAACAAGAGATAGCTCTTTGGCTATGGTTTTGGCCGAGGTATTTCGAAGAGGAATTGCTTCCGGATAACGGGTGGCATAGTCCAATATAACCAAAATGTACTGATGCCCCCTAGCGGACTTCATTATCAGACCTACCAAATCCATTGTGATCCTCTCAAAGGGGACCTCAATGATAGGAAGAGGTACCAGCGGGTTACGGAAATGTGGCATAGGTGCCGACTTCTGACACACAGGGCAGGAGGAACAATAATTTTCTGTTTCCTTCATGACCCCAGGCCAATAGAATCTCTGCAATACCCTCTCTCTGGTTTTCTCCGTCCCCAGATGACCTCCCAGAATGTGCCCATGGGCCAATTCTAACACTAACTTTCTGTAAGGACAAAAGATATATATAGAGAAGGCTATTGGTCGACAGTATAGATCAGTAAAAAAGGTACCACATCCCAGTTACATAATTTTGAAAAGAGAGGGGAAAAGAGAAATTACTGGGGGACTGGAGGGTAACTAATCCCCGGGATTTTTATATCGGTACCGTATATATGAAGCAATATTTAAAGTTAAAACCAAAAAAGTTTTATTTAATATACAAAATACATATTTAAAATAAGGAGGACAATTCTCTCCATATGCATATAGTGAGCATGAATATAAATATACAAACACTGGTGCAGATTCTACAGAATTCCACAGATTACCACATTTGTATACTATTGAGCCTGCATTGTTTCTTTCCTACATGTTTCGCTTTTCTGAGCTTCCTCAGGACATTGCAGCAAATAACGATATACAGAAAAAAATGCAAATATACAAAAAACAAACAATTATATAAACATTCATATAGACCTGAAAAGAGTCCTAGGGGGCACATGAAGTGTCCCCCCCTTCCAAAGAAGAAGGAGAAAGACCCCCATATCACCTTCAAGTAATTACAATAAATAATTATATTCTGATCTGCAATTAGACCAGAACAATAGTTAAATACATCTGAAACAGGACATACTAATTGTAAGACAATATGCAAAGATACTCATGAGAAAAAGGCATTCCATTCAATGAATACAATCCCAATTTTCTAAACATGCATTTTATAATGGCATAGTTCTCCACTGTTGGAGATTACAAATTAGGTGAATTAAGATTAAAATAAACATAAAGCCTCTTACCCCTGAATTTATAAATATATTTGTCGTTTGTCATTCCTGTGGATAATCATTGGTAAGTGAAAAAACTCACACCAGATCAAAAGGAGTATGATGAGAACACCCTTGGGGATCGCCAGTATTTCCCAAGAGCCTGCAGAGGCACGAGAAAAAAAAAAGGTTTGTTACATCTGAACTGAATTCAAATATTGGTTAGATACCCATGATACTCAGGTTTAAGTGCGTACCTGGAATGGTCCAGACAAATGGTCAAATTTAGACCAGTTCGTAGTGCCAGATAAAGTAATGATCCATACATTGTCAGACCTCAATTGTGAATAATGAATTTCGGCAAGAGGGGCATTTGTCTATGCCAATCTGGAAAGCAAAACAAAGGGGAAACAAAAACTAAATCCCCGTGTCAAAAAGTACCCCCATTACATGTATAATGAGGGTAGTCATTCTCCAACAGGGCATAAAAGACCAGCCCGTGTATCCATTAGAAGTTTTTAATTCATACCTGTTTGTTATAGTAGTATTTGAATCAAATTCAAATGTTAGGTCGCTGGCGGATCTCCTCACGATCTGTTCCCGTCAATTGCCTGAACGGCACTGACGGGTCTGGTGTTTTATCTCGTGGCTCCAGCCCGGTAGCGTCTGACGTCACTACCGGGCTGCGGGCATGTCTTCCGGAGGAATTTCCTTGCTGCGCGTACAGAACTTACTGCGCATGCGCGAAGGACGTAACTTACGTCGTTGCGGCGCCTCCGCCATTTTGAAACCTGGCTAGAGTCAAGGAATATGCCCACAAGTCTTTCACCGTGCCTGCGCTAAAGGCATATCCTGCACTTTATTCGCAACAGGCAACCAAGATGGAAAAGGGCAACTATGCCTAGATGGAATTACCGGATCAAGCAATGCAAATTTGCGGAGAAGGGGATGACAAGAAAACAAAAAATAAATATAATCTTTTCCTTCCCGTCAGCCCCTATATAAACCCCGGTTTATATGATGGTAAAAAAGAAACTATTTGCAAAATGTGGGCTGCAAAAAAACCTCCTGTTTAGAGTAGGGGCAAATTGGCCAAACCTATAACTGGTTGGATAGGCCATAGGTCAGAATTGCCCCTGGGTGCCCGTGCAGACTCTTTCAAATGGGAGATCTATAGGGTCCTCCTCAATTATTGGGGTCTCAAACATAGTCCGATTGATATGTTCTATAGTATAGTCTTTAATAATCAACATACATTCTAATGATTTTTTGGAAGACATTATAAAGTCCTCAGGGGAAAGAGGGGGGGGGGGAAAGGTGTTTAAAGAAAAGGCTTAAAACTAATCGCATCATTGAGTCCAGGGGACCGGGTGGCTTCTAAATTGAATATCCACCGGGTTTCCCTTTGTAAAAGGATATGATTATAGTCCCCCCCTCTATCTCCCAGGGGGACATATTCAAGTGGAAAAAAATGCATGAGATGGTCATTGAACTGATGGTACAAACCAAAATGACGGCTAATAGGGGTTTCCATTTTCTTCCCACGCACCAGGGACACATGGTCCCTGATGCGGTGGAACAAGGGACGTTTGGTTTTGCCTATATAGAAGGCATTGCACTGGCAGATCATGATGTACACTATCCCCACCGATTGGCATGTTACAGCAAATTTGGGCTTAAAAAGATGACCGTTCGGCAACAATATGGACCTTGATGCATATAGATATCTGCAAAAACCGCATTTGTGACAAGGAGCACAGCCCATTTTTGTCCGTCCCACCGTTGAAGGGGGAGAAAAATGGCTCTGTACTAAGGAGTCCCTTAGGGATCGCGATCTCCTATAGGTAATACCTGGGTATTCCGGCAGGTGTTTAGCTAGAAGAGGGTCCCCCTTATTGCTGTAGCCTCTTTGGCGTAGGCGTGACCTCAATTGCTTGGCCTCTCGGGCAAAATCCTCCTGATTGCTGCAATTGTGCCTTAAACGGAGGTACTGTCCATACGGAATACTAGATATCAAAGGGGATGGGTGTGCACTGGATGCATGCAAAAGTGAGTTTGCCGCAGTGGTTTTTCGGTAGAGAGTGGATTGAATCCCACCCCCCCTATCCGTGAAAATTTGCACATCCAGGAAAGTTATCCTGGAGAGACTCTTTTCCATGGTAAATTTTAGGTTGAAGGAATTTACCCCCAACAAGTCTACAAAGGTGATTAAGTCTTCTTCATTCCCGGTCCAAATAAAAAAAATGTCGTCAATGAATCTCCGCCACATTGGAATTAAGTCAAAGAATCGCTGTAGATTCTCTTGACGAAAAATCTGGCGCTCCCATCCCCCCAGGTACAGGTTGGCATATGAGGGGGCACATTTGGTCCCCATAGCCACCCCCTGCACCTGGAGGTAATGGGAGCGCCCAAACATAAAAATGTTGTTAGTAAGGATAAAGTGAAGGAGATCCAAATGAATTTCACATAGTTAGGTGGAGTTCGCCCCTCCTCCGCAATGAAGCTCTCAACAATCCGAACCCCCAAGTCATGGGGGATCGAATTGTACAGGGCCTCGACGTCCAAAGTTACCAACCAAGTACCTTCAGAAAGCGAAATCCCATCCAGGGCCCGTTTCAGATGTATTTAACTATTGTTCTGGTCTAATTGCAGATCAGAATATAATTATTTATTGTAATTACTTGAAGTTGATATGGGGGTCTTTCTCCTTCTTCTTTGGAAGGGGGGACACTTCATGTGCCCCCTAGGACTCTTTTCAGGTCTATATGAATGTTTATATAATTGTTTATTTTTTGTATATTTGCAGTTTTTTCTGTATATCGTTATTTGCTGCAATGTCCTGAGGAAGCTCAGAAGAGCGAAACATGTAGGAAAGAAACAATGCAGGCTCAATAGTATACAAATGTGGTAATCTGTGGGATTCTGTAGAATCTGCACCAGTGTTTGTATATTTATATTCATGCTCACTATATGCATATGGAGAGAATTGTCCTCCTTATTTTAAATATGTATTTTGTATATTCAAAAAAACTTTTTTGGTTTTAACTTTAAATATTGCTTCATATATACGGTACCGATATAAAAATCCCGGGGGTTGGTTACCCTCCAGTCCCCCAGTAATTTCTCTTTTCCCCTCTCTTTTCATAACTTTCTGTAAGGTTTGGGCACCACAAGTTGCTCAATGGTTTCTTCTGCCCTTTGAGCCACTCGATACAGCAGGTCCCTTTCCATAGTGAAGTACGGGTAAGTGCAAGTCTTATCTGGGTTCACTAACTCGCCATCTATTTTCACCACATTTTCCCGTGCCTTTAATAGGGTGGGGTCTTTTAACTGTTCTGTGGCAAAATTTTCCCTGTGAACCTCAAGATCCGAAAACTCCACAGACGGCATGTTTTCATCTAAGGATGTTGGCTCCTCCCCAGTTTCTCGAGTTTCCCCCGCCAATACCGACAAGGGAAATTCAGGAGAGTCCTCACCACTCCCAGAGGAATTCTGGTCATTTTCCTGGTCTATAGGGGCACCAGTGGGGGGCTCAGGACAATCCCAGAGTTCCCAGAACTTTGGAAAATCCCTTCCCACAATAGCATCATGTGGTAAGTGAGACACTAACCCCTAACACTGAAGTTACAGGATACTCTCGGGTGTCCCCATGCACACAAATAACAGCCACCTTGTTCTTCCCAGAGACCTCAGTAGTAACTAATTCAGCTTTTATCAATGTTACCAGGCTACCTGAATCCAGCAACACATCAACATTTCTACCATTAATACACATTTTACATAAATGTTTCTCAGGTCCCCGACTGTCGCAAACAGCTACTGACTTCTCTCCCTTATAAAGTCACATTGCATAGGCTCATCCACAACTGGGCAATTGGCTGCAATATGTCCCTCTTGCCGGCAGCGGTAGCAAATCTTTTTCGCTGCCTCTTGCAGCCTGGGCTTCCCGGGCTGTTCCCGCCAGACCATAGGTAGAACTCCCACCCTCTCACTCTCTCCACCCTCACCCCTTGGAGTCATCTTACCCGCCACTGGGAATGATCTGGTCTTAGGGTGGAAAGTCCGTGAGTCCCTGGAAGAGGGATCAGGTTCTCTGTAGCCAAGTACCTCTCAACCAGATCCACAAGTTTATCTGCATTTTCAGGGTCTCCATGGCTTACCCATTTTTGGATGGCAGTAGGAAGAGCTCTCAGGAAACGATCCATAACAACACGTTCCACAATGTTTGGTGCGGTCAAAACCTCTGGCTGCAGCCACTTCCTGCTCAGGTGAATGAGATCATACATTTGAGACCTGGGGGGTTTTCCAACCTGAAAAGTCCAATTATGCACACGCTGAGCCCGAACGGCCAGGGTGACACTCAGCAGTGCCAATATTTCTGTTTTTAGCACCACATAGTCTTTTGCTTGGTCAGGCTCTAGGTCATAATAAGCTTTCTGCAATTCCCCAGTTAACAGAGGGGCCACCAGTCCAGCCCATTGCTCCTTAGGCCACTTTTCCCTTTCAGCAGTCCTTTCAAATGTGGTCAAAAACACCTCCGGATCATCCTCTCCAGTCATTTTTAGTGTAACCACTTGCCTCATTGGTCTGCGGACGTTGCTGTATTAATGTCTCTATTTGCTGTTGAAAACTCTGCTCTTGCTTCTGCAACAGGTCTATGAAGCGGGCTTCAGATTGCTGCTGGGCTTGTTGCTGAGCTTCCAGACTCTGCTGCAAAGTTGCATTTGTCTGCTGCTGATTTGCATTTGCCTGCTGCTGGGCTTGTTGCTGAGCTTCCAGACTCCGCTGCAAAGTTGCATTTGTCTGCTGCTGATTTGCCTGCTGCTGGGCTGCAAGGCTCTTTTGTAAACCCACATTTGTTTGCTGCTGATTTGCATTTGCTAGAGCCAGCTGTCTCAGTATCTCCTCCATGCTGGCCTTAAAAAAAAAACTGCCCAAATTCTCCACCAACTGTAAGGGGTTAGCTCGGCAGCGGGTGTGTGTGACCCCCTGGATGGGTTCACAACACAAAATCAGGCACAGCAGACAGCGTTGTAGGTGAAAAAAACAAAAGGTGTGGTTTATTTATGCTACATGCAGTGAAAAATTCAGCTTCACCTCTAATTACACACATAGATTCCCTGTCTAACAACTGAGTGCAGCCTTGTGCTGCACCAGTCCCTGTCTCTGTCTCTGTTGTAGAGGTTTGCCACACAGGCGTTAACTCACCGCACAGAACAGGTGTCACACTCCCCAGTCTATACAAACACAAAACTGGTTCCAGGATGGAGCATCTCCCTAAGCATGCTGGGGTTTTTTGTAGAGGTCTTAATGAGCCCACTTACTTCAGCTGGGCTCATTAACTCTTCCCCTATAGGACTCCCAGCACTCCCCTCTAGTTGTACAAGTCCGCATAAAGCCTGAATCTAGGGCATACATATTTTCCATCCTGGATACAACCAGGTGATTTTACCTGCGTGCTGCCACACAGTCCTTAAGGAATAGCAGACTGTACCTCACTCAACCCTATGTACTGTAGTACCCTAGACCTTACCAGTCCTTATAAGGACCTTTGTGGAACTAGTAGGTTGCGAATGATTAGCAGACTGTACCTCAGTCCCTATACTCATAAAGGACTACTGCAGCAGAAGGGCAGCAGTCAAGTATAATATTCTTTCTATATTTGGAAGAAAGAATATTATACATGTACAAGCCTATTACCATACCAGTCCTGAAAAGAACCTTTGTGGACCTAATAGTAACAGCTAATGATCAAACTGACTGTCCCTGCTGCACACAGCGTCCTGTCCCTTTCTCTACACTGACAAAAGACACTCAGGCTGCTGCAACAATCACTAGCACAGCAGTGCCTTAAACCTATATCCTGAACTACACCTAACACCTATTCCATGATACCAGTCCTTAAAAGAACTTTTGTGGACCTAATAGCTAGCGATTTGGGTCACTGAAGTCTCTCCCTGCTCCACACAGCAACCTCTCCCTATAGTGCCATACGAAAGAATGTAAAATGGCCACCGGATCGGGTCTATTTATAAGTTAGGGGGAATGTCCAAGTGTCCATGTGCTGTAATGTCTCAATTGGCTGTCCTGTACCCCATGATGGATGTGTCATCATAGGTCAAAGTTCTTTTACACAGTAAACACGGAAGTCCGCCGGGGCGAACGGCGACAATAGTCCGCCAATCGCGAAACGACCGTTCGGCCATCCCTAGTGAGGAAGTATAGATAGGACTGTCCAAGTAACAAATATGGCCAAAACAGGACGGAATATTAACTTTCTCTGAGCAAGCCTGCTGCGCCTGCAAATATACTTGGAACTGCGTGAGATCATTTTATGCACTGCGCATGTGTAAACGGCATTTGCGCCCGTTCAAGTGCTCTGGTTCACTGCGCCGGCAAAATCTTAGTAAATGTCAAGTCACGTAGGTTAATTTGCTTAACTTAACTTAACTTGACTTTTTTTTTGCGCTGGTTCACTTTTATGTTTTTTTTTAAGGCTATTTGCACACAGGTCATGTTAGCATTAAGAAAAAAAAATGAAGAAAAAAAATGTGTGGGGGTCCTCCGAAACCCCAAGCCTGAAGGGCCTGGTATGAATATTAAGGGGAACCCCACGCCAAAAAAAAAGGCGTGGGGGTCCCCCTCAAATCCCATACCAGGCCCTTCAGAACTGTGCGTCAGAGGGGGGCATGGTCACCGGGTGGCCCTGCCCTCCGTTATATAAGAACTGTCAGAAGAAGAGAAGTGTCACACAGCGGGAGCCTCCCATTGCGCGGAGCAACCCGAGAACGAAGAAGAGACACGGATCGGAGGAAGGAGAAGATGAAGAAACCGAAGGATGAAGAAAGGAAGAAGGAAGAAGACCAGAAGAAAGAAGACTTTAATAAAGGACTTGTCAAAGACCATCTCCTGTCATTTTTAACACTTTTGTCACTATTTTGGTGAAATGGTAGGAGTAATTTTGTACCCCCTTACCAATTCACACGGGGGGAGGCCGGGATCTGGGGGTCCCCTTGTTAAAGGGCGCTACCAGATTCCGATAAACCCCCCGCCCGCAGACCCCAACAACCACCGGCCAGGGTTGTGGGGATGAGGTCCTTGTCCTCATCAACATGGGGACAAGGTGCTTTGGGGGGGCCGCTACCCCAAAGCACCCTCCCAATGTTGAGGGCATGTGGCCTGGTACAGTTCAGGAGGGGGCGCTCTCTCGTCCCCCCTCTTTTCCTGCAGCCTGCCAGGTTGCGTGCTTGGATAAGGGTCTGGTATGGATTTTGAGGGTGACCCCCACGCCATCTTTTTTTGGCGTGGGGTTCCCCTTTAATATCCATGCCAGACCTGAAGGGCCTGGTATGGATTTTGAGGGGGACCCCCACGCCATCTTTTTTTGGTGCGGGGTTCCCTTTAATATCCATACCAGGCCCCGAAGGGCCTGGTATGCTTTTGGAGGCAAACCCATGGCATTTTTTTTTTTATTAAAGTCACCTGGCCTGGGGCGACTTAAAGTCGTGTTGTAAGTCACCGCAAGTCGCGCTGTGATTCACACTCAAGTCGTGTCCAAGTTGTCTCCCAAAGTTGCGCTGGAAGTCGTGTTGCCCCTGTGTGAATGCACTATTAATGATATGACGCTCGCTACTATGAATTGCGCCTGCTTATTATGTGTTGGGCTTATGCGTGCGCCGGTTCATATGCTCACTTGAAAAATGTACCTGGCGCACAAATGGAGGTATGAACCGGCGCAGCACATTCATCTTGGTAAATCAGGCCCAATGTGTCCCAGGTAATTCACTGAGCGCTGATAGAACTGACATTTCTCCATAGAGAGCTTAAGGCCCTCCTCATGAAGTCTCTTCAGGACCTTTTCCAGGCGTTCCTCATGTTCTTCCAAAAACTATTATGTCATCCAGGTAGACCAGTACTTCTATTAGGTTCATGTCACCCACTGTTTTCTCCATCAATCTCTGGAAAGTTGCTGGGGCCCCAGACAATCCTTGTGGCATCTGGTTGAACTCAAAGAACCGCACCAGGGTGATGAAAGCAGTCTTCTCTCTATCTTCAGGGCACATGGGGATCTGATAGTACCCGTTTTTTCAGGTGCAGCACACTAAACCACTTCGCCCCCAACAGGCTCTGCAGGGCATCTTCTATCCCAGGTGTGGTGTACTGGTCAGGAATGGTCCTCCGGTTCAGGGTCCTATAATCAATGCATAGGCATAGAGACGCGTTCTTCTTCCTCATCACCACGATTAGGGAGGCATAAGGACTCCTGGACTCACGGATAATGCCCATTCTCTTGAGTTCAGCCAGTTGCTCTCTCAGATCTTCCAGATCTCCCAGTGGGATTCGCCTGTGTCATATCAGATAAGACCAGAACTGTGTGGACTGCAACAGAGGAAACCCAAACGTGTATAAGTGAAATATAATGATTTATTAAGGGAAGTGAATAATATAATTACAACCACACAGTGCAATAAATCAACCAACAGCGACCCCCAAATTACAACAAACAGATATGTACAATAAATGGGAAATACCAGGATCATAAACGATAGGCAGGCCAGGGTTATGCACAGAGGATCAGTAGATAAACAAGGGCAGTCCAGAATCAGAGACACAAGCCAAGCCAAGGTCATACAACAGGAGATCAGCAGATGGGGTAAGGAACACAGGACAGGGAGAGGATGGATGGATCAGACTGCAGGGCAGGGATGATGGTAACAGGTGGGACAGGGTAGGGACCAGGATAGGGAAACAGGTTTAGGGCACAGGTACAGAATTAGGCTCAGGATCACAAGCAGCAGGTCAGGACACAAGGACAATACCAAGGCAAACGTGAGTGCTTGCCAGCTATTTATAGGCCTGGGATTGGCCTCAAGTGACACCTGATTGCAGGAGGTGCTGTCTGCTCCATACTGCCAGGATCCATCCGCTGGTAGACGCCAGTACTGCAGCCCAAAGATGACATAACATCAGCAGGGAAAAGCTCTCCTGACAGTTCCAAACTGCCAGGAGACACCTGCTGGTGGACTTCAGTACTGCATGCCAAACGACAGATATTATCAGCGGATGGAACATTTCCTGACAGTAACCCCCCTCAAAGGAGCGGCCTCCGGACGCTCCAACTAGCTGCTGCTGGGACAAGTCCATGGCATCAAGCTGGGCAGCAGGCAGAGTCACATTGAGCTGGATATGAAGACAGTCTAAAGTATTAAACCAGGCGATGGGCAGCTCAAGCTGGACATAAGACAAAGACATAACAGGCTTAGCAGCAGGCACATCAAACTGGGTGGCAGGCTTCGGGTTGTCGGGTTGGGCAGCAGGCTCCGGGTCATTGGCAGGGTCCGGGTAGTCAGGCTGGGCGGCAGTCACCTTGAACTGGGCAACAGGCACATCAGGCTGGGCAGCCGGAACAGGCACAACAAGCTGGGCAGCAGGCACAGTCACATCAATCTAGGCAGAGGGCACTGGTACGACAAGCTGAGCAGTGGGCATGGGCTCCTCAAGCTGGACAGCGGGCACAGGCACTTCAGGCTGGGCAGCGGGCACAAACACCTCAGACTGGGAAGCTGGCAGAGGCACATCAGGCTAGGAAGCTGGCACATCAGGCTGGGGAGCTAGCAGAGGCACATCAGGCTGGGAAGCTGGCAGAGGCACATCAGGCTGGGAGGCAGACAGGAACACATCAGGCTGGGAAGCTGGCAGAGGCACATCAGGCTGGGAAGCTGGCACATCAGGCTGGGAAGCTGGCAGAGACACATCAGGCTGGGCAGCAGACAGGAACACCTCTGGCTGGGCAGCAGACAGGAACACCTCTGGCTGGGCAGCAGACAGGAACACCTCTGGCTAGGCAGCAGACAGGAACACCTCTGGCTGGGAAGCCGGCACATCGGACTGGAAGGCCGGGACATTAGACTGGAAGGCCGGCAGCGGGACATCAGACTGGAAGGCGGGCAGTGGGACATCAGACTGGAAGGCCGGAACATCAGACTGGAAGGCTGGGAGGTCACGCTGGACAGCAGGCACTGTGACGTCAGGCTGGACAGCAGGCACTGGGACGTCAGGCACATCAGACTGGGGCACAGGAACTTCAGGCAGAGACACTCGCTGGATAGCAGGCAAATGTTTTGCAGAATCAGGTGGGTGATCAAGTTCAGCTGGCATGCAGGCAGACTGGACCAGGTTGGTTGGTGTGGAGGCAGGTTGCGTTACTGGCAGGATCAAATGGGTAGGAAAGAACTTCCGTCTCTTTTTAGATTTAGCTACTGAAGTCCTATAGGTAGCTGGAGATCTATAGGTAAGGGATGAAGCAGACTGGAGAGAAGGGTTGGAATATGGCAGGGAAGAGGTAACAGTGGCTGGGGGAAGTTCTTGAGGGATAGTGGGCAACGAGAAAGAGGCAGTTGGATTAAAGGCAGGGTATGTGCAGCAGGAATAAACAGGGTATTGATATTTGGTGGGAAGTAGAGTATATTGGGCTGAAACTGAGGTTGCCATAGGCGATGGAGGAAGAGACTCTTGGGCAGGCAGGCGTTTGGTAGCAGAGATGGTTTGTTGTGGGCTGGCTGTGGCTGATTGCAAAATACCAGACCATGCTAAAAGTAGTGGTTGTACAAACTGCGGGTTACATACTGCCTGCCTGACAAGGGATTGTATGGAATCAACACATTCTATTATCATCTGTTGGGAACAGGCTGTGTAATACTCAAAAAAGTAAGGGGAATCATCTTCCAGAAGCCATACCAGTGATGTGACCTGATTATTACTGAAAGGGGGAGAAAAATCATCCTGGCCCCCTGGGATGCAGGACAGGGCCAGCTCTGTGCAGATTTGAATTAACGGCTGAACATCCCCAAACAACATACAGCCCTGATGAACCCAGGAGTGAGCTAAACGATTGGTTTCCAAAGGCTGATCACTGGTCCACTCTTTCAGTGTCTGGCGGAGATAGTCACTACTTTCAGACGCCAGCAAAGCATAATAACGAATCACCTCTAAATTAATTTCAGTAAGCAACCTGAACCAAGATGGTTCCTCTGTGTAGCCACTTCTGGTCAGGGATGGCCTTGGTATTCTGTCATATATCTATCTGATATATGACAGAAGACCAGAACTGTGTGGATTGCAACAGAGGAAACCCAAAGGTGTATAAGTGAAATATAATGATTTATTAAGGGAAGTTAATAATATAAGTACAACCACACAGTGCAATAAATCAACCAACAGAGACCCCAAATAACAACAAACAGATATGTACAATAAATGGGAAATACCAGGATCATAAACGATAGGCAGGCCAGACACAAGCCAGGCCAAGGTCATACAACAGGAGATCAGCAGATGGGGTAAGGAACACAGGACAGGGAGAGGATGGACGGATCAGACTGCAGGGCAGGGATGATGGTAACTAAGGATGAGCCAAACACCCCCCGGTTCGGTTCGCACCAGAACTTTCGAACGGACCCCAAATTCGAACGAACTTTAGAACCCCATTGAAGTCTATGGGACTCGAACGTTCAAAATTAAAAGTGCTAATTTTAACTGATAATATGCAAGATACTGTCCTAAAAAGGGTTTGGGGACCTGGCTCCTGCCCCAGGGGACATGGGTCAATGCATAAAATGTTTTTAAAAATGTCCGTTTTGGCGGGAGCACTGATTTTAATGACGATTAAAGTGAAAAAAAAAAGTGAAATATTCCTTTAAATATGGTGCCTGGGGGGTGTCTGTAGTATGCCTGTGAAGTGCCACATGTTTCCCGTGTTTAGAACAGTCCCTGCACAAAATGACATTTTAATGTTATATCTGGTTCCTGCAATATGGTTGAAAATCATTGAGAAAAATGGCATGGGTAGCCCTCCCTGCCCATTACCAGCCTATTTGGGTCTTGTACGCATATTAAGGGGAACCCTGTACCCATATTAAAAAAAGGAAATGCGTGTGGCCCCCAGGCCCTATATACTCAGAACAGCAGTATACAGGCGGTGCAAACAAGACAGGGACTGTGTAGGTTTGTTGTGTTAAGTTGAATCTGTTTGTAATTTTCAACTGGTACATTTTTAAAGTGTAGCTCCAGTCAAAAAAACTATTTTTAAGCTTTTTGGAAAACAAATAATTTGTTTTGTCGTCCATCTTTTTTCATCTCACTTGCTGTTGTCTCCTTCCGTTTGCAAGTAGGAGATGTTTGTAAATTGGATGTTTGAAAGTAGGGGCCTGCCCTATATGCTCTGCAGAAATGGCGGAACAAGGTGTTGGTTTTGCCACAACATTGTAAGCCCTCAAAGTGACTCTTGGTGGGCGCTGGAGCGCCCGGCTGTGAACGATTATATCAAGAATTGTAATTACATGCCATTGTTGAACAGTGGTAGAAAAATTGACCTTTGGTGGTTGTGGTGCTGGTGCCACAACACTATAAGTCCTCACCGTTACTCTGGGTGGGCACAGGAAGGGGCCCTCCTGTGAAATATTATATCAAGAATTGTAATTGCATGTCCCTGTTAAACAGGGGCAGAAAAATTGGGCCTTAGGCACTGGTGCTGGTTCCACCACACTGCAACCTCTGCCATATACTCTAGTTTTATTGCAGGAATTAGCCCTGCTGCAAATCATTGCATCAAAAATTGTAATTAAACGCCCCTGTTAAACAGGGGCAGAAAAATTGGGCCTTAGGCACTGGTGCTGGTGCCACCACACTGCAACCTCTCCCATATACTCTTATTTGATTGCAGGAATTAGCCCTGCTGCAAAGCATTGCATCAAAAATTGTACTTAAACGCCCCTGTTAAACAGGGGCAGAAAAATTGGGCCTTAGGCATCACCCAGAACCAGAAATGTTCTTCCAACATATCAGCGGAGGAGGAAGAGGATAGACAATCAACATAACAGGACAGTCACTCAGCATCAGCATAGGCAGTCTTGAAGGGATGTGATATTTCAAAAAAAATTATTCTGTTACATCAGCTTCAGGTGCTTGGTAGCTGTGGGTGATCCAAGACTGATTCATCTTGATGAAGGTCAGTCGATCAACTGATTCGGTGGACAGGCGCACCCTGTGATCGGTAACAAAGCCACCAGCAGCACTGAAGGTGCGTTCCGAAAGAACGCTGGATGCAGGACAGGCCAGTAGCTCAATTGCATACTGTGCAAGCTCTGGCCAGTGATCCATCCTCAAGACCCAGTAAGCCAAAGGATTTTCGGTGGGAAAGGTGTCCAAGTCTGACCTTGCCCCTAGGTATTCCTGCACCATGTAAATCAGACGCTGGCGATGGGTGCTGGAACCGATCATACCTTGGGGCTGCGGACTAAAAAATTGTCTGAAAGCATCAGTCAGACGGCCACCTTCTCCACCGCTCCTTCTGACCGATGCCTCAGCAACACGTTGTCCAGGACCAGGAGTTTGTAACCTCCCAGTCTCTGGGAACGCGTTGCACAGACCTTTCTGCAAGGCCTCCTGGAGATGTCTCATCCTCTGCTCCCTCTGCGATGGCAAGATAAGGTCGGCAACCTTACCCTTGTACCGTGGATCAAGGAGAGTGGCCAGCCAATAATGGTCCCTCTCCTTGATCCGAAGAATACGAGGATCCTTCTGCAGGCTTTGCAGGATCAGGGAGGCCATGCAGCGTAGGTTAGCTGAGGCATTCGGTCCGGAGTCCTCTGGGTCACTAAGGACAACATGATCCGCAGCTGCCTCCTCCCAGCCACGTACAAGTCCACGTGTTTCTTGGGACTGTAAATCATTCCTACAAGACTGCTGCTGCTGCTGCTGCTGAGTGCCAGCCTCCACCTCCATGCTGACACAATCATCCTCCTCCTTTTCTTCCTCCTCCTCATCCTCTTCCTGTGTGATGGGTGGCACAGCAGGAACACTGTCTGGATAAAGGGGGCCTTGAGAGGCAAGGAAGTCCTCCTCTTCCTGCCTCTGTTCTGCCTCAAGTGCCCTGTCCATTATTCCACGCAGCGTATGCTCCAAGAGGTGGACAGTGTCACTGATGCATGCACTGTCACTGCTCACCATCCTTGTGGCCTCCTCAAACGGTGACAGGACAGTGCATGCATCCCTGATCATGTCCCACTGGCGTGGTGAGAATAAACCGAGCTCCCCTGACCCTGTCCTGGTACCGTAGTCGCACAGGTACTCATTGATGGCCCTCTGCTGCGTGTGCAGCCGCTGCAGCAAGGCCAACGTTGAGTTCCACCTGGTGGGCATGTCACATATAAGGCGGTTCTTGGGCAGGTTCAACTCCTTTTGGAGCTCAGCCAGCCGAGCACAGGCATTAAATGATCGGCGGAAATGCACACAGACTTTCCTGGCCTGCTTCAGGACATCCTGTAAGCCGGGGTACCTGCCCAAGAACCGCTGCACCACCAGATTAAGGACGTGAGCTACACAGGGCACATGGGTCAGTTGTCCCTGTCGGAGGGCGGAGAGGAGGTTGGTGCCATTGTCACAAACCACCATTCCTGGCTTAAGCTGGCGTGGCGTCAACCACCTCTTGGCCTGCCCCTGCAGAGCTGACAAAACATCCGCCCCAGTGTGGCTCCTGTCCCCCAAACAAGCCAGCGCAAGCACGGCATGGCATCGTTTTGCCTGCGTACTTGCGTAGCCCCTGGAACACCTACGAAGCACCGCTGGTTCTGAGGACAGAGCACTGGAAGAGGCCATGGAGGAAGAAGAAAAGGAGGGGGTGGAGGAGAGAGGTGTGTCACAACCAATAGTAGCATTTTGGAGGCGTGGTGGAGGAACAACCTCCAACACTACTGCACCTTGTCCTGCATCCTTCCCAGCTGCCAGAAGAGTGACCCAATGGGCCGTGAAAGACAGGCAACGTCCCTGTCCATGCCTGCTGGACCATGAGTCAGCGGTAATATGCACCTTACCGCTGACCGCCCTGTCCAGCGAGGCAAGGACATTGCCTTCCACATGCTGGTAGAGAGCCGGAATCGCCTTCCGTGAGAAAAAGTGGCGTTTGGGGACCTGCCACTGAGGAACCGCACATTGTACAAACTCACGGAAGGGGGCCGAGTCTACCAACTGAAAAGGCAGCAGTTGAAGTGCTAGCAATTTAGCCAAGCTAGCATTCAACTGCTGGGCATGTGGATGGCTGGGAGTGAACTTCTTTCGCAGGTCCAGCAGCTGGGGCAGGGACATTTGCGTGCTATAATCGGACGTGGGTGTACCGCTAGCAGAGTTCCCGGAAGCACTTGGCTGTGACACACCTAATTCTACACCTTCATTCCTCTCAGAGCAGGTTTCAGAGAGGACTGAAGGTCTAGTGGGGTTGGAGATGCCAGCTGATGAGGAGCAAGGAGAGGTCCGCTTTGTTCTTTGGTGTGGGTCTTTGAGGTACGCTTGCCAACGAGCTGCATGGCAGGTCAACATATGTCTGGTCAAGCATGTGGTGCCCAAGCGGCTGATGTTTTGGCCACGCGAGATACGCTTGAGACATATGTTGCAAATAGCAGTGGTGCGATCTGATGCACTCGTCTCAAAAAAGGCCCACACCAAAGAACTTTTAGAATAACGCGCAGAGGCAGAGCCCTGCACAGGCGGAGCTCTGCGGTGTGATTCAGTCGGTGTGCTGCCCCTAAGCTGGCCCCCGGAGGGCATCCTGCCTCGTTGGACATGTGCCTCCTCCTCCTCCTCCTCCTCTCTCCTTCCAGGCACCCACGTGGAGTCAGTGCCCTCATCATCCCCTCCCTCTTCATCGCTGTAGCAAACCTGGCAGTATGCTGCAGCTTGTGGAACATGACTGCCAGATTGCTGTGCTTCTTGAGCATCCCCTCTCTCTGCGCTCACACTACTGCCTTCCTCTAGCTGAGTGTCATCATCAGAGCCCACAAAACACTGGGCATCCTCCTGAAGCATGTACCCAACACTGTGCTCAAAGAGTTCAGGAGACTCCTCAGGAGGACGTGGTGGGTCTAGGGAAGGAGTCACTGATGATGACATTGAGAGGAGGGAAGACGATGCGTTGGCAGCTGCTTTGCTAGTACCCTGAGACTGGGTGAGAGAGGATGAGGAGGATGAAGAGGGCTTGGTCATCCACTCTACCAAGTCGTTGGCATGTTGCGGTTCAACATGTCCAGCTGCCGAAAAGAAGGACAAGCGTGTCCCATGGCCACGTGCTGATGACAATGCACCGCGTCCACGACCAGCACTGTTGTCTCTAGACACAGAGCCTGCTTGCCCTCTTTTATCGGCTCGCGCCTGTCTGCCTCTCCTTGCTGGCCTTCCAGACATGGTAATGGCCTGAAGGGAGTTGGGTAAAACAGCAGTGTAATGGAGTCACACAACACCCACTAAGCCCTGCAGATGGCTCTATTAGAGAACAGCAATAAACGGTAGATACAGGTGTATATTGTGCTGGAGTCACACAACACCCACTAACTCCTGCAGATGCCTTTATTATAGAACACCAGAGATAAAGGGGTATATACAGATGTATACTGTGCTGTGCTGGAGGCACACACAACTTCCAATAACTCCTGCAGATGGCAAGTGGGCTAAAATAGAGAAGAGCTATGTAGGTGGATATAGCGGTGTGTACTGGGTGCAGAGCACGCAGACAGCACGCACAAGCTCCTAACACTACTGACTGCAAGCTCTATTATAAAAGATAGATCACTAGCTATATAGGTGAGGTGAATATAGCGGTGTATACTGCGGTCAGGACACACAGACAACAACCACTACACAACAGCAAGATCGAAAATCGGCCGAAAACGATCGGTGTGTACTGTGTTGAAGGTACACAGAACACCCACTAACTGCTTCAGACGCCAACACACTACACTAGGCCGCCGCGCTGGCGGCCTTATATAGTGTGGGGCGTGTACTACACAGCCTGAGCTATGATTGGCCACAGGCATCCTGCCTGTGGCCAATCATGGCTCTCCTCGCTGCTGGCGCTGTGATTGGCCAAGCATGCAGGGTCACAGTGCATGCTTGGCCAATCATGAGCCAGCAATGCACTGCGATGACGCAGTGCATTGTGGGCCGTGAGCGCCACACGAATTTGGCGCGAACGGCCCATAACGTTTGGAATTCGCCGAACAGCATATGTTCGACTCGAACACGAAGCTCATCCCTAATAGTAACAGGTGGGACAGGGTAGGGACTAGGACAGGGAAACAGGTTCAGGGCACTGGTACAGAATCAGGCTCAGGATCAGGATAACAAGCAGCAGGTCAGGGCGCAAGGACAATACCAAGACAAACATGTGAGTGCTTGCCAGCTATTTATAGGCCTGTGATTGGCCTCAAGTGACACCTGATTGCAGGAGGTGCTGTCTGCTCCATACTGCCAGGATCCATCCGCTGGTGGATGCCAGTACTGCAGCCCAAAGATGACATAACATCAGCAGGGAAAAGCTCTTCTGACAGTTCTAAACTGCCAGGAGACACCCGCTGGTGGACCTCAGTACTGCATGCCAAATGACATATTATCAGCGAATGGAACATTTCCTGACAGCCTGACCCTTTCTATGAAAGGCTTGTCCTCCTCCAGTCGAATCCGATGGGTAGCACTTTTGGCTAATCCCACATCAAATTTGCTTTTTGAGAACGCGTCCCTCCATCTTAAAAGTTGGGCCTTAGCTCTTTCCCTCCAGGCAGGAGTAAGGGGCGTGTCCTTGAGACAGAACTCTTCTTGAGGGATCTCTGCTGCCAATCCTTCCTTCAGGCCACATTCTGAAATTGGAGTGGCTGGACTAACCTGCCCCAACAGTAATCTGGATGGCACCCTCACTGGTGCAGCTTCTACGTTCCGGACAGTGACAGAAACCCTGCCTTGAGTCCTCTTAAAAGCCTTGGCATGTAACACTTCTGGGATGAGTTCTAGCCCCCTCTTGTCTTCCTCTCTTGCATCTTTGAGGACAACGAAAGGACCTGGCTTCTTCCAACTCAACTTGACAAAGGCCCTCAAGCAGACAACTTCACCGGGCTGGACCCATTTCCTTTCCCTATCCAAGAACCAGATTTCCCCCACTCCCTCTTCAGGAGCCTCCTCTTTCTGCTTTAAGTCTCGGTATGTGTGCGCCAACATTGGATGTATTTTATTAGGGGGGTCACTTCTGGAGCACCAATGGTGCAAGAAGCCTTCTTACCAAGTCGGTATTCGTCCCAATAATAAGGGAACTTTTTTCTGCCCCTGGGGGGCGAGGACACACTACAACCAGAGTGTCAAACGTCTCAGCCTCTCCTGCTGTACTTGGGTCAAACGTGACTGATCGACAGGTAGCCATCATATGGGAAGTTCTGAGTGCCTAAACCCCATATTTCCAGTTCTTCCAGTTTCTGTAGCGGCAGGTGCTTGAGATGTAGGTCGCAGAAGTCCTTGTACAAGAGGGTCACTTGGGCTCCAGCATCCAGCAGTGCCTTTGTATAAATCCCCTCCACTTGAATGGTGACAATCGGGGAGGGTCCCACCAGCTTGGGAGGTATCCCACTAGACTTGATACTTTTGACCTGTTTGGTGGCCTGTACTTTCACCCTTTTTTGGGGGCCTCTTTCTCTTCCGCCATTGTTTCTTCGTACCTCCTGAGATTTTTGGCATTGGAGTCAGTGTGGATTTAATTACAGCAACCGGGCACCTAGTCAACTCCTTCACTGGGGCCCTTCAAAGTTTTTCGCCGGCTGCTTGAACTTTGCCTCTGCTGCTGGGCTGGGGTACAGATTCTCTGTACTGGTTTCGTAGAGCGGCTGGGGGTCTCCCGAGCCTTTTGTGGGGAGACCTCTTCTGTTTGTGTGTTTGCCAGACGAGTCATCAGCATTGCCATCATCTCTAGTATCTCTTTCTGGACTCTGGAGCAACTTTTCCAGCCCAGTCTGGCTTGCAGAAAGGTGTTCCCTTCTTCAGTGCCCGCTGCCAGTACACTGAGTTCCCAGGTATCCGAGGGGACATCTACCTGCTGCACTTTGACACTGGAAGCATTAAGGGGTTGAAGCTTCCTCTGTTTATGGTCCCGCTCCATCTTATCTGCTTCATTCATCTTCTCAATAAGCACTTCATCTGGAGTGGAGAGATCTTCCAAATACTGTTTCAGAGCCATCTTGATATTATTACTCCTCAACCCTGTGGTCACAGATCTCCGGAATTTCCCCTGGATTAATTCTGCTCCAAAGTGTTCTCCAATTCCCTCTTCCTGACTTGCAGACAGCATATGGTCCCTGAGCTCAATAGCCCAGAACAGGAAGTTCTGAGGAGTCTCTTTGCTATCCTGAGTTATGTTCATCAGTCTGTGATACAGTTCAGCAGTGTCTTCCTCCTCATAGTAGCTCTTTAGTATTCTCATTAAGTGATTCAAGGCCATTCCAGTCTTCCTCTCCAACGTGTCTCTGACACTTGAGCCTGGGCTGATGGCATGGATTACAGCCTCTCTGATTTCTACCTGGTGTAGAAGACTGGTGTAAGACAGTTTGTCCTTCTGTTCATTTTCTCCTATCTGGCCATCAATGCAGAAGTCTTTCCGGATGGTTACTTCCTGCAAGCGGCCCTGGTTGCATTTTTCTGTGTCTTCACAGGGTTAAGCGCCACTTGTTCATCCGTCTGATCTTCCAGGGAGGCACGTACTTCGCTAATGCGCTCAGCCCTTAAACTGGAGGTCTCCTGAACATTTCTTGTATATCGCAATACTGTCTCTTCAGGTCAGCCAACTGTTGCTCTGCCTGTGATTTTCTAGAGACCCCAACTTGTTGGATTGGGTGTGTCAGTTGGAGTTCTGTTCTTTACTAGCACCATGGAGGCTTTCAGGATGCCCTGTCCCCACTCTATCGGTGTGCTCGCATGCAGGTCGGGACCCCCGTGAGTCCGGTCGCGGGTCCCACAGACTCGATCGCCGCGGGCATACCCGCGATTGTCTCACGGGGCGACTGAATGGAGAAATGCCATTGTAAACAGCATTTCCCCGTTCTGCCTAGCAACTAGTGATGCTGATCTTTGCTCCATGTGATTGGAGCAGAGATCAGTGTTCACTAAATGAAAGCCCAGCCCCCCACAGTTAGTAACACACCCCTAGGAACACTTAACCCCTACACTGCCACCCACTGGTTAACAACCCCTTCACTGCCAGTGTCATTTACACAGGAATCACTGCATTTATATAGCAGTGATTGCTGTATAATGACAATGTTCCCAAAAATGTGTCAAAAATGTCCAATGTGTCCGCCATAATGTCGCAGTCACAATAAAAATCACTGATCGCCACCATTACTAGTAAAAAAAAAAATTATTAATAAAAATGCCATAAAACTATCCCCTATTTTGTAAACGCTATAACTTGTGCGCAAACCAATCAATAATCGCTTATTGAGATTTTTTTACCAAAAATATATAGAAGAATACGTATAGGCCTAAACTGAGGGGAAAAAAAAACTTTTTTATATATTTTTGGGGGATATTTATTATAACAAAAAGTAAAAAATAATGTGTTTTTTTCAAAATTGTCGCTCTATTTTTGTTTATAGCGCAAAAAATAAAAACCACAGGGGTGATCAAATACCACCAAAAGAAAGCTCTATTTGTGGGAAAAAAAGGACGTCAATTTTGTTTGGGAGCCATGACCGCGCAATTGTCAGTTAAAATGACACAGTGCCAAATCGCAAAAAGTGGTCTGGTCTTTGACCAGCAAAATGGTCCGGGGCTGAAGTGGTTAACCTGAAATATAGTTTACTATTGTATTATATTATTTACTATATTTTACTACTGTAAAATATTTAGACAGGTGGTTACAGTGATCGTGCTGTCATCCCAACATAGGACTACAGCACAATATATTTTAATATAACAGAATATAACATATGTATATAAATAAATTTATATGAACCTGGGAGCTCCCTCTGCTTTAAAGGCTATACGTGAGGCCTCGCTTAAAGTACTTTAATCCGGGGGGTCTTCTTTTCTTTGCTAGCTAAAGTCACTCCTTTGTATTTGTAATCAATCCAAAAGTTAATGGAGGATTAAGCTGAAATGCTCCTGGTGTAACTCCAGTAACTTATCTACATACGCTGAGGCGCCAAAGTAAATAGGCCCCAAGCCTGCTCAGTGTCAGTGGCTCTGCTACGCCTCCGTGGAACTGCAGATTCCAGTGAGGCCTGTATGTAAATCTAACTGCGTGCAAAGATTAACAAACGGTGGGCCGTAACCCGCTCACAAATTGGATCAGAGTTCCGTGTGATCACTTTGGTCCGGTGACCGTAGCTTGTCTTTATCACTCCGCGATAACTGTAGGCCGCTGTCTCTCGGGACACCCCTCCACAAATCCACACAGGCAGGTAACATGGTCCCAAGAGACCTAGAATGGCCACTGTTGTCCCTTATATCCCCTACCCAGCATGCACTGCGTAAGAGAGTGTTCATGGGTAGGTCACACACGGACTCCTGGGTAACGAGTTCAACCTCCAGAATCCCAAAAAAACATTTGTCTGTCTGAGTCAGCTTGCTAGTTGCTAGTGCTACTGCACCCATATTATGAATATTACCACAGTCAGCTACCCAGAGTCTATTTTTTGAGAATCATGAGAGAAACGTGATCTTCATTCTAAGCAAAAGAATCATGATTTTCATATTTCCCAGAATCGTGCAGCTCCACACAGAGGAAGATGTTCACTGCATAATGATGCAGTGAACATCTTCCTCTGTGATACCACTGGTGAAGTCCCTGGTGCCTCTGCGCCCCGAGTTAACTCTTCTGCTGCCATTTCCTAGAAATGCTTCTGTACTGGAAGCAAATTCTAGTGCAGTACAGACAACTTCCCTCATGGCACAACACTTCCCCACACTGATTTCGCTCCTGCAATCCATACAATGACACATGCCAATCTTTTTAACACTTTCTCTGGTTGTTGCCAATAGCAACCGCTGCAAAGGTTTTAGATTACATTTTCAGAATGTATCCCCTACATGTAGTGCTACCCCGTAGGAGCTGCTTGAATATTACACAGATAGTCCTCACTTCTTCACTGGCAGCCAGGTACAAGGTATTTCCTGCAGCCAGGCACACACAAACTTAGGCTTTATATAGTCAAAGGCCAGTCTAGGGGTGTTGTTTTTGTAGTTTTATTTTGTAGGAACTTACAATAAGGTAGGAAAGGGTAGTCGGATACTCCAAAATAAAACTACGGTTGTACCTTGGATTACGAGCATAATTTGTTCCAGAAGAATGCTTGTAATCCAAAGCACTCGTATATCAAAGCGCATATCCCCATAGGAGTCAATGAAAATTCAGATAATTTGTTCCACGGTGACTGCTATTGTATGCAGTACTGCATGTGGTCAGAGGTGGGGGGGCACCGGAGATTCTCTGAAACACTCAGGGACCGTTTGAAGCTGCTCGGATGCACTAGGAGACACTCTGGAACTGAGTGTTTCCAAGTGTCTCCAGGCAGCTCTGAGTGCATCCAAGCAGCTCCGAGTGTCGTCGGCACCCCCACGGTACTGCACACCCCATTGGCTTAAATCCTGCTCAACACTCGCAAACCGAGTCAGGATTTAAAAAAAATAATGCCTTGTATTGCGAAACACTCGTAAACAGCGTTGCTCACAATCTGAGGTATTACTATATGTGCATCTTGAGGACTCTAGCTAATGTAGAATTTAATAGCAGGTGAACTCTGAGCTTTCTGATTTTTCTCGATCCACTCATCTGAAGGGTGTTCTGGCCTGACTTTATTTATACATTTGCATGTACCTTCTCTTATGCCACGTACACACGATCGGAATTCTCGTTGGAAAAAGCACTGATGGTTTTCCCAACGGAATTCCGCTCAAGCTGTCTTGCCTACACACAGTCACACCAAATTCCAATCATTTAGAACGTGGTGACATACAACACGTAGACTAGAAAAAGGAAGTTCAATAGCCAGTAGCCAATAGCTTCCGTCTCGTAGTTGAATCTGAGCGTGCGTGAGTTTTGGCGTGTCGGAATTGCATACACACAATCAAAATTTTTATAAATTTTTGGCTGGCGGAAATTCGGACAGCTAAATTCCGATGGAGCATACACATAGTCGCATTTTCCGATGAAAAGCTCTCATTTGTCTTTTTCTGGCCGGAATTCCGATCGTGTGTACGTGGCATGTAGTAGCAATCTGGCTGTATGCTATGCACACAGCCACATCTACTGTGCTCATATAAGCACCTATTTCCATCTTAATGATATAATACTTGTTACCCTTCAACCCACTCATCCAAATGAACAGATATGACCATCCTTCTTACGTTCTCAAATCGGTCAGCATGATTGTCCCCTCTCACTCGAGCGTCTGCTTTTATTTACATATCAGCAGGACACCACACCCTGGAGGGTTTGCCTCCAACATCTAAACGCCTCCTACTGTAATAGCAATTTTGGCTGTCTGCTATGCACACAGCCACATCTACTGCTGTGCTCATATAAGCACCCATTTCCATCTTAATGATATAATACTTTAAGCTTACCTTCCTACCCACTCATCCAAGTATTCAGACATCACCCCTTTCCTACATCCTCATTTCAGCCTGACTGCTCCTCAGCCAGGCCCCCCTGGTTCCCCATTAAAGATCCATCACCAGCATTCTTACATTCTCCAAACGGTCAGCATCCCCCTCTTTCCTTGGACCCCGACCACTTTTATTTACCTTTCCACTGGAAGCCACGCCCTGGAGGGTTTGCTTCCAACAGCTGAACGCCTCCCACAAAGGGTGTGACCTGACAGCAGTAACACATGATGTGAATGCCCATATAATACAATTCAGAAGTACCAATCACAGACATGTATACATTCAAATAGTCAGTGACGCAAACTGACTAAATGCTTTCAATGATGGAAACCATACAAAACCAATGAACGATGACGTCTGTACAGTGTACAGGGGCCCTTTTGCTGGCGGACATACCCCCACTCCGCAAACACCTTTTTCCAATCTCAAGAAGTTATCCACTACCTAATGGATCTCAACCAGTGTCAATCTGCCCCAATCAGCTCTTTTAGAGCGGGCTAGGGGACAATGAACACAGGAGGACTCTTATGAAAATACATATAATAAATACATCTAAAATTTTCCACAACACTACAAAGCTTGTGACCTCACAGGATGTAAATATAAGGATTTGACAACACAGAATCCCTTCCAACAGCATTAGTTAAGCAATACAATACAATACAATGCAATACAATGCAGAAGAAGGTGGTGTCTTCACAGACAGACAATCAGACATTTGTTTTCTTTCAAAAGAACCAATCATAGACATGTATACATTCAAATAGTCAATGACGCAAACCATACAAAACCAATGAACGATGACTACAATTTCGTTGATAGAAATCCTTAATATACATTGTTCCAGAGAACAATGTATACCTGGATTATTCTACACCTCCTTGTGGATGGAAGGTTATCCACAGATGTGCGCTGCAAATCCCCACATATGCTGATCAGACACAGCAGAGACAATGAGCGCACATCCGCCCACAACCAATCCTTGCAGAGCAAGCATATCCCCCCAGACGATCGTCTGTGCGATGCACAGGGGCCCTTTCACTAGCATGCATATCCCCACTCTGCAAACACCTCTTTACACTGTGACAGAGCCCACCAGAGCCATGATAGAGTGCCCCCTGCCTGTGAGTTATCATAATTCTGATGATCCTAACCAGTTGCCGATCGCCTTATAGCTGATTTACTGCTACAGGGGGGTCACACTGTGCAGGATCACTTATATAAGTGATCCTGCATTTATGGGTGTCAGAGCCAATCAGCGGATCCAGCAGGTACAGGGATCTACATCTTCCTTTAGTAAAAGTACCTGCCCCACAGTGAGAAAACACTTGTTAGTCACACATTTAACCCATTGATTGCCCTAGATGTTATCCCCTTCCCAGCCAGTGTCATTAGTACAGTGACAGTGCATATTTTTAGCACTGATCACTGTATTAGCGTCACTGGTTCCCACAAAGTGTCAAAAGTGTCACTTATGCCGCATACACACGAGCGGAATGTCCGACAAAGTATTTTTATCGGATATTCCGATCGTGTGTGGGCCTCATCTGACTTTTTTGTTCGAAAATTCTGACGGACCTAGAAATAGAACATGTTTTAAATATTTCCAACGGAACCAATTCCTATCGGGAAAACCGCTCGTCTCTATGCTGTTCCGACGGACCAAAAACGACGCATGCTCTGAAGAAAGTACAAGACGGCAGATATTGGCTACTGGCTATTGAACTTCCTTTTTCTAGTCCTGTCATACGTGTTGTACGTCACCGCGTTCTAGACGGTGGGACTTTGCTGTGATCGTGTGTAGACAAGACAGTTTCAGCGGAACTCCGTCGGAAAAACCTTCCGAGTTTATTCTGACGGGAAAACCAGTCGTGTGTACGCTGCATTAGTGTCCGATTTTGTCCACTGCAATATCGCAGTCCCGCTATGAATCGCTGATTGCTGCCATTAGTAGTATTTCTTTAACAGTGGTTAACCCCTTCAAACCATTCCTGAAAGGAATATGTGGATGAGGAAGATCTTTGAGCAAGTTTTTGTACCTCCTTTTTGTGAGGCTGCTAGGATTCCTAAAATGGCAGAGGTACCTGCAATACAAGTATTTTAGCACTTCAAAGCACTTTAGCCCTTTTGCACGTCAAAAAAAAAAAAATATGTCCCCGGATTTCATTTTAAAAAATGGTCATCTTAATATATAGCCCTACAGAACAGACAGTGCACAGTCCACATGCGTTTATCTGCTGCTTGACTATAAACAGGAAACATAAACTTTTCCGTTTCCTGGGTAAACAGAGTTTAACCATAGATGCAGCTAAAAATTTACAAACACTGCCAGTAGGCTTATGTACTTGTTAAATATTCCAACCAGGGTGAATAAAAATCTATGATTTAAATCAGATTTTTTTTATTTTTATGATATTTATTTTAATAAAATGCTTTTGGAGTAAAAATCTATCTAAAGATAGTTTCCTGTTTCAGATACATTAATAATTTAGTTTATTCAGCATGAAATGGTGCTTAGTTATGTAGCACGAGGCTGCATATTCTGCAATATTTACATTTTTGGTAAAATCATTCAGTGTATTCAAGCTCTGCAAGCTGAGATAACATGCACTGCATTGATGCATTCACACAATTTCACATGACCCGTGTAGCCCAGATA
The DNA here is from genome assembly GCF_037356315.1 of Lithobates pipiens. Lineage (NCBI taxonomy): Eukaryota > Metazoa > Chordata > Amphibia > Anura > Ranidae > Lithobates > Lithobates pipiens. The sequence continues at coordinate 151,008,944 of NW_027507718.1, forward strand.
TACACTCAGCTGAAATAGCCCCTTTACTCCTACCCCTTTTCCCTTAATAATAGACCACACAGTTCTCGTGGAGTAAACTGGCCACAACAGCCTTTATTGAAAACAACCAAAATAAAACTCCAAATTACTTTAATAATAAATACCCTTAAATAACATATAAACACATATAACCAAGAAACAACATGTTTCACCAGATTGATTGGTCAGTGACGGAGCTAAACTCCTTCTTCCCATATACCTATAAATATATATATTCGTATATATCTATATATACACCCAGGGGGGCACTGCGGGACTTTCTCCATAACCTCATAGGCCTCCAGCTGTACCGCTCGGAGACAACCACCGTTCCCGCAGTGCAACAACACCAGTATTCATCAAAACTTTTGATGTACACACCGGAGGGGCCATCTACCGACGAGCCCCCCACCCACTTTTTCCACCTCTATAACTGCTACCCTCACTGACCAATAAATAACTACCGCCACAGCCTGAAAGGGTGAAACCTCATCCTTGATGGCACCTCCACACCCGCAGGGCCGCCTGAATGCCCTCCTGAAGCCCCAACGACCAAAGGTCAATGCCCACATCCGTAAGATGGACCCCATCCTTCCTTAAATAAAGGCCAACATTGACCTCTAAGTCTCTATGGCGAATCACCATCCCCCCTTCTTTTGCCAAAAACCTCCCGACCACCTTATTGATTCTAATCCGTGCCTTGTTGAGTCTGTACACAGACCGGGCCATGCGCCAAGTTGTCCGCGCCACCATGTCTGACCACAGCAGCAACGTGTCCGGGAAAGCTGTGCGCAGGTATACCAGGTCCGCCTTGATATCCGCGATCAGGTCCCTGACCGTACGAACACCCAGGTCGTTACCTCCTGCATGCACGACCAACACATCCGGCGGCCTGTCCAAACCAACATATCTCTCCACTTCTGGGACCACCCTGCCCCACATCATACCCGGCCTACCCAGCCACCGGATGGTCGCCTCCCGCCCGGAGATCCCCAACTGTCTCCCACCTGGTCTGGCATCCCCTCTCCTGGCCCTCCAGCACACATACGAATGCCCCAGGATCCAGACGAGGCGCGGAGGCCCTCCATCTGAAACAACAGAACAGAACATAGCAATCACTCACCAACCACTGTACAAAAAACCCCCCTTTCTTTTTTTTTTTTTTCATTTATTCACAAACCAACTGCGGTCTAACATAAGTACGGAATCGTCTGGATTCCCACCTCCCCAGCCTCCGCACGTCCGCTTCATCCAACCCGCGTCTGGCGGCCTTTGTGGCCGCCCCGATACGGAAGGAGTGGGAAGCGTACGCTGCACTATCCAAACCCAACCCTTGCAAGCATTGTCGCAGTACCGCCACAAACTGGTATTTGGACAAGAAAGACCCATCCGCATGAACCAATAAAGGACCACCCCCTGCCGGCCTTTCCCGAACAAAGCTACCAACTGCCCGAACAGGGCATGCCACACAGCCCGGCAACGCATGCAACGTCAGACGAACCCCCACACCTCGTTGGTCCGTTTTCGACCTCCTCAACAACACCGATACGGTATCGTCGAGCACTGCTACATCCTGCGCCAACAAACCACCCCCGACCGCCTTGGAAGGGCTCACCAATTCCCAGATCCTGAAAGCCCCAAAAAACGCCAGCGAAAAAGCCGCCAAAAACAACAACCCTTCAAAGCGCGATGAACACACCGATCCCAATTGTGCGCACAACGCCAAAAGATTCACTAAAGTAATAGGCCGCCGCGCATCCTGACATTTATGCTCCAACCTATATCCCTTAACAGCCTGTTTCACCCAAAAATCCTTCGTCCAATCCACCATCCCCCGCAGCTTGAACCAAAACGCCAACCCTGTCAATTTCCTATTTATGGATGAAACCGACTTCCCCTCCTCCATGTTCCTGGTCACCCAATACAACACCAAAAGCCTCATCTCACGCTCCTCACCCCCGACCTCCGCCTCCCGGACCAAAGCCAGCCATTCCAACCATACCTTAGTATAAGCCGACCATGTGGCCGCACTTAAGGACCGCCGGATCCATCCTGCGGCGATTCCAACGCCAACTCCCAAATCCAGCCCGGGCAGGGGACTCCCTCCTCCTTCGCGTCCGGCGCCAGAGTCCTGAACCTGTCCCACTGGAACCGAGACAAAGAATCAGCCAGGGCATTATCAACCCCCGGGATATGCACAGCATAAAGCAAAATGTTCAACTGCAAGCAGCACAACACCATCAGCCGTATGACGGGTTGTGAAGACGCCGACATGCTGTTGATCACCTGCACAACCCCCATATTATCGCAATTGAGCCGCAATTTCAAGTTCCGGCAAGCCTGCCCCCACAGTTCCAAGGCCAGCACCACCGGAAAAAGTTCCAGCAGCACCAAATTCTTAAGGAAACCCGCCTCCACCCAAGATCGCGGCCACGGCTCAGCACTCCAGTGACCTTGAAAGAACGCTCCGTAGCCTGTGGATCCCGCGGCGTCAGTAACCAATTCCACGTCGAAGTTACTCACCGGGCCCGACATCCACACTGACTTGCCATTGTACTCGGTCAGGAATCGATACCACACCAAAAGGTCTTCCCTATGCCCCCTAGTCAATCTGATAAAGTGTGTAGGCGACCGCACGGAACTGCTCGTCGTAGCGAAGCCACGCCGTGCCACCATAAACCCTATGGGCCTCCCCAACCGCGTCCATGTAACAAAATAAGGCCGAACAGTGTTCGGGGCTCTTTTCCCCGATGACGCTCGCCAAAATAGCGAACGCTTGTAGCCAGTTAGCAAACGTGCGCGGGATTAAACGGTACCGACGCTTCTCTTCATCCTCCTTCTTCGTATCATCAGGCTTAACCCTATCCAGGTTGAACTTTTCCAGGGGCAAAAGGGAGAAAATCTCCACATACTCCCCCTTCCAGATTTTGTCCCTCACCTCCTGTTTTAAATGTGCCCCCAATGGTCCCTCGAAGCATACATATACCTCGCACCGAGCCGAATCTGCGATCCTCACAATGTCCGACCTCGCCGTCTTCTCCGTGCCCGGTGATTCTGCCGTACTCACCTTATCCGAAACCTCCGGCGCTCGACCGCCCACGGGTATCGCCCCCGACCCCTCACTGAGCACCCCGTCGGCGACCCCAGGAGTCGCCCCGCCGGCCTGTTACACGCAGTCGACACCTCGCCCCACCACGGGATCCAGAACCGGGTTTCCAGCCAAACGCCCCACCAGAACCCGCAAACCCTCCAACAGGTCCTGCAGCTGGCCCCGCGCCACCCCGTCTGGCACACTCCCGCCCCGCGGCTGGGCAGAGGTAGCCAGCGGCGGCGCGGGAGACCCCGTCATTCCCCCCCCCACCGACACAGCATCCAACAAACCCCTCAAAGCAGTAGTGAAAACAACATTGTCGGTCGACTTACCGGGCTGACTGGGCGGACTCCCCACAGCCGCTGTTCGGACCTCCCTGGATGTGATCGGTCGACTGGGCACCTCCTCCTCCTCCGACAGCTCCCCCTCCGATCTGCTTGCACCGGCCAAGTCCTCCGCACATGGCGACCCCCCTGGCGAGGGGCCCCTGGAAGGCGGGCTGCTCCACGCCCCTCGTTGACTGGCGGCTGCCCCCAGCGGGCTCCAGCGGAAACCGGCTGTCTCTCGGCTCTGCTGGCAGGTGGGTCGCTCCGGGCACCGCTCCTGCTCCGTGATGCCCGCCCCTGGTCACCTGACAGTCTCTGCCCCCCTTCCGGACTGGCCCTACCCCCGCCCGCTCGGCCCCCAGCGGCTGGCCCAACGCTGCTCCTTCCGTCAACTCCCTGCGACCCGTGCAGGGCTGCCGGGGGGATCGTCAATGGTGGACCCCTGGCCGCAAAAGCACCCTTCCTGGCCGTGCCATGAGGAGCCCGTTTGCCCGCCCCCCTCGTCTCCCGCAGGGCTGCTGGCGGGGTAACTCCGGTCCTGCTTCGGACATCCGTAGCCGTGCGTCCATGTACACGAGCCGCGCGGGGGGTCCTGCCGTCTGCCCCCCCGCTACGTGCAGAGCGGCCGGGGGAGACACCCCCGCGGAAGTCCCCTTGCTGACGGCCACCCTTCCGGCATCCGCAGGGCGCCTGACCCTCCGTCTGGAAGCCCCCCCCGGCCCTTGCAGGGCTGCAGCATCCAAAACCACATGTGATGAGGTCCCGCTCGGGCCTGGCAAAGGCCCGCCATGTAACTCCGTGGCCCCGCCCCCTCCCGCATGTCCGCGGCCTGCAGGCCGCCCAAACCCCTCCAGATGTAGTGGCTGGCTCCTCTTAGCAGGGGGGAAGGAGTGCTCCCCCCGCGGGCTCCTGAATAGTCTTGCAGGCCCCCCCCACAGCCCCAGGCGAGTACCTTGTCGGCGGCCGGGAAATCCGCCCATGTGCCACCAGTCCGCCGCCATCCGCGCCTCCTGGCCGTTCCTCCCGTTCCACAGACCCGTCCAGCACCGCCGCCACCTGCTGGTGCAGCCAGTCCGGTCCCCGAGACGATGCCGCCGCCCGCAGCCTCTCCAGAAGCGCCTCCACGTCGGCCATGTTCAGGAAGAAAACGAGGAGCAGTGAAAAAACTGCCTCCTCGTGTCTTCCTCCTTCCGCACTGCCCGTTCCCGGCTCCGCCCCTTTCCTTTAACTGGCCGCTCCCCTTCCTTCGGCCCCGCCTCTCCCTTCTAAATCCCACCCCTTCGTGTGTCACTAGACACACGGTCATGCCCGGCCCTCCTCTATCCATCCCTGCGGTCCGTCCCGCTCCGGTCCTCTCTGTAACCATTGAGATAAAACAAAGTTCAGGAATATTCATTTATACCATTGTTTTTCAAATGTACACTACAACTGTATGATTTTATTGGTTCTGATATTGCTGCTAACCTGACAACTTATTATTCTAAATAGAAAGCCTTCATTTTGTTTACAAATATTAAAGATTCTAACTACCAGCAAGAATAAGTGTTTACATTTAAAGAGCATATGTCATTTCAGATCCTTCATGGCAGCACCTGTTAGCGGGCATCCACTCACCTGTTGCTGCCATATCCCACACCTTGTTGTGTCACTGCCACATCACCAGCTGTCTCATTAAAGTAAATGGGACTGTTGGTGAGTCAACAATGGGTCAGAGGTGACAGTTGCTCTTTAAAAATTCTGATTTAAATCAAGTTCATTTTTATCAGTCCTTGTGATTTAAATCAGCTTGATTTAAATCAAAACCACCCTGATTCCAACATAAACTTCTTCCTGTGCCATGTCCCAGGTCTGTCCAGGAAGTAATGTAGATGTTTTTTTTGTTTGTTTGTTTTTTTATATGGCCAACTGGACACTGATGTAAAGAGTGTGTAAAATAAATAGAAAGCTTATTTATTTCTGCAAAAGAAGTACATAATGGTAAATTGGTAGCAGGAATATAGAAAAAAAGTGAGCTTAAAATCTCTCTCTTCTTGGTTATAGGGCAAGAAAATTGAACCAATTAGATTGTTAAAACATTTCAGGGTGGGTGGGACTAAGTGCCATGTAATGCCGCGTACACATGACCGGATTTTCCAGCAGAAAAGGTCTTCCCAACAGACTTTCGGCGGAGTTACGACGGACTTCCGAATGAACGGACTTGCCCACACTTGAACGGACTAAAGTCTGTTCGAAAGTCCTTTCACTTTGAACGGGATTACGTACGACGGGACTAGAAAAGGAAGTTCAATAGCAGTAATCAATAGCTTCCCTTGCGTCGTATTTGGTCTGTCAGACCAGCATACAGACAAACGGTTTTCCCGATAGGAATTGAGTCCATAGGACAGATTTGAAACATGTTCTATTTCTAGGTCAGTCTGAATTTTTAAAAGAAAAATGTTCAGACTATCCCACACATGATCGGACTATCCAACTGAATGATCCCGTCTGACCTATTTTGCCAGAAAGTCTGGTCGTGTGTACGCGGCATAAGAGTTCAAATTGTAAAGTGATATTTTGTGCATCTGGACAATTTGAGATGAGGAGAGCATCACAAACATTAATTACATTTTTTTTCTTTCTTTATAGATTTTTATAGCACAAACAGTTCTTCAGCAGCAGAGTATTGACGTAACATGCAGAAGAATTCCCAAAGATACAGAAAAACTACTATTAATATTTCTTCGTATTGCAACATGGAACCAAATACTAGATCCTTGGGTTTATATCCTGTTCAGAAGAGCAGTGCTAAAGAGAATTTACCCTAGTTTACATTCCCGTCTATCCATGATCTCTTTATATCCAACAATTACTGCTTCATTACGCCGCAAGTATACGCAAGAATCTGTAATTAATTAAGTGTAAATGCTTGGTTAGGTATGTGCAGTTAACTAGTGCAGTCATTAACCCTAAAAATTCTAACTTTGAGCCCTTGTTCACACTGAAGGCGGGTATGAAATCCCGCATTTCTATGTGAGTTCGGGGGCAATTTTAAAGACATCTGTGTGGGTTCATGTGCAGATGTCTGTTGAAATCGCCCCCGAAGTCGCCAAAAGTAGCGCCGCAAAGTCGGCGTCGCACTGATAGGGACAGTGCCGTTGCACTGCAATTTGGCATGCGATTTGATATGACAAATCATGCCGATGTGAATGGGGGCTAGTATCTAATCGAGCGTCACATCACCTGCTGCTCTGACATACTCATTTAAACAAACATATCCACTGTAATGGGCTGTGAGAGTTGTGTAAGCAAACATAAAAGATGTTAAAATGTAATCAGGATTTCAAAGATGTCACCCCATTTACACACAGCCCTGTTTACAACCTTTTAAAAAAAAAAAAAAGATGAATCTTTATTTACAAAATCATAAAAATACCAATTCATAAAATAGATAATACAAAATTATTATCGGTAGTACGAATGACTGTATATTTGTACCACTAGGGAAGTAACCTGGTTAGATGCTGCTGTCCCCTGTGACTTTGGCAACCATCTTGGGTAAGGTAAAGCCTATTTAAGGCCCTGACTCCCAGGCTTGGCACATTTTATGTGAGTGAGTAGCGTAGGGAAAAGTACCCCATCTGTAAGGGACAGTACTAGGGGTAGGGAAAGGTTCCTGATGAAGAGGGAAAGCGTAGGGTTGCAACTCCTCTGGACATTTTCCCACTTGGGCACGGGATGGCCAGGCTGCATTCTGTCCTGTTAAAGAAGTTGTAAACCACTGAGAGGGCTGACATCTTCCCCTGCTCTGTCTTTCGGGTTTGCAAGCTCCTGCTATGTGTGCATGTATGTGGAAGCACTCAGTTCTGGCACAAAGCTCTGAAGGTCTGGTATGTCCAGACCTTCATAGCATGTGCGCTGTGTTACATAACTGGCTGCATCCAGGGTGAACGGTACACATTTAGGAGATCTTTATTTTACCCACAGGCCTTATTATAGGCTTACCTGTAGGTAAAAATTACCAAGCGGGGTTTACTACAGCTTTAACAGATGGTGTCAGTCTGGCAGAAACCTGTTCTCTTCATGTTGCTGGAATACATAAGTGTACCCAGTTGGGCAGCCTTCCTAATGGGTTTGTTTTGAAATGCTGCTGCATTACTGTAAATCTGAAAACACAAATTAATCTAATCATACAGTTGAATAGATATTACATATACTAAGCATTTGAGCTTAGTTTGGTATATTGTAAGAATCCCCTTCTCCAGAAATCATCCCGCTTTTCTGAAAAGCATAAAACCGACACAAGCAGGGGGGGTGCATGCGCGGCATGGAACGGAGCGGCCGCACCTAAGGAGAGCTCCGGCATCCACGGGGCTTTCAGCCACAATCCCGGGGCAATAAACACCGGAAAACGCACGTTTTTTACACACCCCCGACGATAAGACCTTGTGCATGCCTAATTCGCAGAAGGGGAGACGTGGGAGCCACCAGAAGTCCCGTTCTCTATACCCCCTCAGATCACAAACTCCAGGAAGCATGGCAAAAAATGGCGCCGGCGGCGGTCCTCCGTCATCTGCTACCTTCCCTCATACTACAGAGCCTCTGCAACAAGACTCAGCTCCTGCAAACAACAGTGAGTACAATCCACTTTCAAAAGCTGATCTGGATGTTAGCTTAGAGGCGTTATATACTAAACTACATTCCAACTTTCAAGCTGAGATACAAAAATCTACAAACACACTGTCTCAGGAGATAGCAGCCATAGGAATGCGCACAGACCTGTTAGAGAACAAGCATGATGAGCTTGCAATTGCTTTTAATGATCTCTCAAGGGAACATGAAACACTTTCTTCTGCATTTACACAGTTACAAGCACACGTGGAAGATTTGGACAATCATAACAGAAGAAACAATCTTAGAATTAGAGGCGCTCCAGAATTGATCACAGATTTGATCGCCTATTCCACTAAACTATTCCAATACCTGCTTCCTGATCAGGACCCTATCTCCTTAAAATGTGACCGAATTCACAGCGCTCTGAAGGCGAAACCTCCTCCTGACAAACCCCCCAGAGACATTGTCTTATGTCTCAAAGATTTTCTTATTAAAGAAGAAATAATGCGGGCAGCACATGGTATCAGGAACATCACATTGGATGGGGTACAACTGCAACTCTTTCCAGACATCTCTCAAGCAACGCTGGACAGATGCAGAAATATGAAGGAGATTACATCTGCTCTCTTCACAGCAAGAATCAGATACAGATGGGGGCTTTCCCTTTAAGCTGATAATCCCTCATAATGGCACCACATATATAGCTACCAACATTCCAGAAGGAAGAGACATTCTAAACAAACTGGGCCTCCTGGACCCCAGCAACATTCCTCGCACCCCAGTTACACCACGTCCTGCTCCAATCTGGAACACCCCAGCTTCAAGGAGAGACGGCCGCAGAGCGAGACATGAAAGCGCACAATGGAACTAGTAGTCTTCCCTCTCTTACATGAAGATTGACCAAATATACTTCACTTGTATACCCTTCTACCTCCAACAAGCAGAATATTCCCTTTTTTTCCCTTATGTGCATTTTCAGACTTCTCTAATTTTTATAATTTTTCCCTTTTTCCCTCTAATTTTTGTTTTCACTTTTTTAATATATTCTCTTTTTCTCCCCTTGTATATTCAGCCCAGCAATACAAAGGTTAATATCCCAGATTTCATAGTGATCAGAATTGTTCTCAATACTACATTTAGTAGTTATAACTGATTTCACAAATGTCACTCATTTATATATGTTCTTTTCTACCAAAGCTCTGGTTTACCCAATGCTGCCATCTTGTGTCTATTTAGGGGAACTGCAGAACCTTTGACAGATTATGTTTGTTCTATTTGAATCAACAAGAGAACCTTTCCACTCACTTTTTTTTCTCACCCTTTCCCTTATTTAGTTTTATTTAAGATTTTTTGTATTCAAGCTTACTCCCCCGCATATTATATATATATATATATATATATATATATATATATATATATATATATATATATATATACACACACACACACATATTTTTTTCTCTTTTATCTTTTTTTTCTAATTTTTACTATTTATTCTCTTTTTTTATAGGCAGCACAAAATTATACACTATCTTTAACCACTGTGGCTGCCCTGCCCTATGCCGTCATGATTTACCCTCCCTCAGTTACTATGTTCTCCCTACCTATAGGGACTTCTCAACTATTACCCTATTTTGATTCCAAAGTTTATGCAATCAGATATATTATACTGTTTTGGTTTAAACTTACAATCCTTTTTTGTAATTTTCTTACACTGAGTTTTAGACCGGCTGGTCTAAACAAATTTCTCTGTCGGTTGAGGAACCTTTGTTTTCTCAACCCCTTACAACTTTTTTTTTTATTATTATTATTATCATTGTTATTACTCTGGTTATTATTACATGATTATTTTTGGCAGAACCAAAAGTCTACTGAATCATTTCTAATGTTTTCATATAACTATATATATGGTACATCTTTTCTATTAAGCTTAGATATGCATAGTTCAAGAGGAAAAGTAATATCGATTAATTCATCATACACACTAATACACCCAACCACACTTAATCATTTGAGGTATGAGTTTACTGAATACTTTGTATTACCCTTACTTTCAGCTGATTCCAAGACCCATAAAAAATTACGACTATCACAATAGTATCACACAATGTTCAGGGCTTCAACTTCCCGAACAAAAGGAAGAAAGCCTTTGTACAATATAAAAAACTCAGTGCAAAAATAGTAATGCTACAAGAAACTCATTTCATGAAGGACAATCACCCTACTTTTTTCCATAAAACATTTAATCAATCTTTTTACACAACCTCCTCCTCCAAGACCAAAGGAGTTGCTATTTTTATACACCATTCCTTTCCATTAGAAGTTCAACAGGTTTACAAGGATCAAGACAGTAGGTTTATAATCATTAAAGGTTCCCTCTCAGGTAGAGACATCACAATTGCCAATATATACGCCCCTAGCGATGCCCAATCCACTTTTTTCTTACAATTTTTTAATACACTTCAACAATTCCACTCACCACATATTATTTTAGGAAGTGACTTTAACTCAGTCCCCCAACCCAATCTCGACCACAGCAAACAAAACCCTAATTCTAAATCTTTCTCCAAAACAACCACCTCACACATCAATGATTTACAACTGATCGACTCCTGGAGAGCACTGAATATAGGTGCATGAGAGTACACCTTCTACTCTCACCCACATGACTCTTATTCCCGTATTGACCACATATTATGTACCCCAATAATCCTAGCTAATGCAAAAGACGCCACTATACTTCCCTGCTCCTGGTCAGATCATCATATTGTCACATTTAGTACCCATTTTATTGGCCTAACCTCTACCCCCTACTCATGGAGACTCAACAAATCTCTACTAACAGATCCCACCCACCAACATGAAATTGAAACAGAAATAAAAGAATATATTTTTCATTAAACTCAACACCAGATATTTCCCCATCTACGCTTTGGCTGGCACACAAAGCAGTTCTAAGAGGTCACCTTATCAAACGTGCTGCCCAAAGTAACAGACTGAAATGGGAAAAAATCCATGCTATCACTAAAGACCTTAACAAATTATACAAAATCCATACAAACACTCACGACCCTGATATCTTTAATGTAATATCCCAAAAACGTAATGAACTGGATTCATTATCAACGTTTAAAGCTGAAAAAGCACTTAGATGGTCGAAGGCTAAATTTTTCTTATCCAGCAACAATTACTCCACAATGTTCGCACGAAAGCTTAACCAATCCATCAAACCTACACATGTTTATAAACTTAAAAATAACTCCAATCAAATAATCACTCACCCACAGGAAGTACTCTCCATTTTCAAGAATTTTTACTCAAATTTACTTTCAACCCTGTCCTCATCAATCCCCCCCACATCACTCTCTTGGTTAGACAACCTTCCCTTTCCCAAACTTACGCAAACACAATTAGATAATTTAAATGCCCCATGCACAGAAGACGAACTACTTCTAATAATCAAATCCCTTAAGAAAAATTCCGCCCCAGGTCCAGATGGATTCTCCTCCTTCTATTACAAACAATTTCACCAAATATTAATACCAAATTTAATAAAGCTATATAATAATGTTCTAAAAGGGGACCATTTCCCAGAGGAGATGTTACACGCAAATATGTCGCTCATGCCAAAACCAAATAAAGACCATACATTACCACAGAATTACAGACCAATCTCAGTAATAAACAATGATCTTAAAATATTCAGTCGAATCTTGTCAAATAGATTAGCATCAATAATCCCCCCCTTAATTTCTCCCTATCAATCAGGCTTCATCCCAGGCAGACAAATCACAGACAATATAAGGTTAGCTACAAATGTTATTCAAGATGCCAATATTAACTCCAGGTCTGTTCTCCTACTTAGTTTGGACATTAACAAAGCTTTCGACAGCGTATCATGGAACTTTCTAGATATAATTTTAGATAAATATGGCTTTAAAGGGGAATTTACACATGCATTCCATGCACTATACCATAACCCATCTACCAGAATAAGACTACCAGGTTGTAATTCAGATTTCTTCAATGTCAGAAGAGGCACTCGGCAAGGCTGCCCCCTCTCCCCATTACTTTTCGCTTTAGCGATAGAACCCTTAGCAACAGCTATTCTACTAAACCCTGACATTAAAGGCTATACTGCAAACAACAACACATATAAATTAAGTATGTACGCAGACGACATGATCCTCTTCCTTACACAACCAAATATGGCCCTACCGAACCTGTTACAAACACTCAACACCTTTGCATCTTTATCAGGGCTGACAGTAAACATTTCTAAATCTGTAGGTATGCTGATTAATATCCCACCTTCTCAATTAGATACCCTACGCTCTACATTTGATTTCTCCTGGTCATTAGAATCACTCCCCTACCTGGACATCTTCCTTACCCCTAACATCAATGATTTATATTCCAAAAATTATATACCTTTAATTAATAAATTAAGATCAACCCTCAAAATGTGGAAATCATTTAAAATTTCATTCTTAGGCAGAATCACAGCAGTTAAAATGACCATTCTACCAAAAATTGTATATCTATTTAGAGCACTACCAATCAGACTAAATAAAATAATGATCTCAAGATTCCAGACAATTATTAATAAATATGTATGGCTTGACTCTCATCCACGCTTACCCAGACTGGTATTATACAAACCACAGAGAAATGGAGGATTAGGCCTCCCGGACTTTTGGTTATACTATCTGTCTGCAAGATGGGCGCAAATGGCCTAATGGCATATTTACAACTCTAAGATACCATGGGTCAGATTTGAACAAGAGTCTATCAAACCACTATCTATCTCTGGCATTCTCTGGGACAACAAAGTCCCAATAAACACTATTGATGCTCTCAACCAAATAGTCTCACACTCATACCAATTATGGAAATTACACAATAAAAAATTCAATCTTATTTCTAGATCTCCACCCCACGCCTCCTTTGTAGGAGATCCAAGATTCCCCACAGAACAACAATGATATGGTGGATCAACCATAATCTGACAAATTTTATAGAAAACAACAATTTCTCCTCATTCGCATCTCTTAAATTAAAACATCAGATCTCAAAAACAGAATTTTGTGGATACTTGCAGATTAGACATTTCTTCAATACATATTTCCAAACAACAAATCCCCCTTCCCCCTCGTTTTTTGAAAATATCTGTCTTAAAGCACCAAGAAAATCCGGTCTGATCTCGGAAATATATCTTAACCTTCTCAATCACACTGAAATAACCAAACTCCCATACATGATCAAATGGGAACAGGAAATACATCTCTTGCTCTCATCTCACGATTGGGACATTTGTATTAGCAATCTACACAAATGCACAAGATCAATCACAGTCAAAGAGACTGCACTAAAATTATTTACCAGATGGTACTATACCCCAGTCAAATTACATTCAATATACCCCACAACACCTCGTACATGCTTCAGAGGCTGTAATTCCCCAGGCTCATTCTCACACATCTTCTGGGACTGTTCCAAAATCACATATATATGGAAACAGTTAGATAATTTTGCCTCAGTGATCTCAAATAATAATATAAAACTAACCTTACAGAATTGTCTCCTATATGCCCCTATCCCCTCTCTTTCCACCTACAATATGAGATTGATTCATACAATATGTGTCGCAATTCATTGGAAATCCCATTCCATCTCCTTGGATCATCTTAAAAACAGAATTAACAACATCAATCTGATGGAAAAGATATTCCATATCACACAGAATACCACCCATTTATATAGTAAGAAATGGGATCCCTGGTTTAACCATTCTACCTCCTTTTTTAATCCTCCCTGAAATTTGGTCTCCTATACATAACTGTCCAAGACTTACTGCACTATTGCGGCTCTAGCCCAACACTATGCCAAATTAAATCACAAACTATTGCAATATATATGCACTGAATTTTGTACGAATTTTGTATCTATGGTGATTTTCTATGCTTAACTTGACATACATTGCATTTATTATGTTATATCTATGCTTACTCTCTGTACTTCCCCTATGTACCAAATAAAAATCGTTTGTAAACAGAAAAACCGACACAAGCAGAACATATGTGTCGCCGCCTCCCCCCACTCCTGTGAGTGACAGGCTGTGCTGAAGACAAGATCAGAATGAGCCTCCATGTAATACACTGCAAAAGGGAGGGGGGTTTTCTCTCCCTGCCACTCTCTGCCTTCATAAGATTAAGCTTCTCAGTGCAATCAGCAGCCTATGCACCAGTGATTTATGACTAAGGATGAGCTCAGACGTGTTCGCATGGTCCACGTGCAGAGCCCGTCAGGAAGTCGGCGCAGTGCTGCGCTAATCATAGGCAGTGAGACATTGCCCAAATGCACGGCTGCGCCGACTTCCTGGCAGGCTCTGCACATCGACCAATGTGAACATGCCTGAGCTCATCTCTATTTATGACACAGACAACTCACTATCACTTTATTAACCCTGTGGTTACCAACTAAGCAAGTCTGCTGACAACGGATTGTCCCAGCACATAAATTTTACATAGTTACATAGTAGGTGAGGTTGAAAAAAGTCCATTGAGTTCAATCTATGTGTCAGTATTATGTCAGTATTACATTATATATCCCTGTATGTTGCAGTCAGATGCTTATCTAATCGTTTTTTAAACTATCGATGCCCCCCCCCCCCCCCCCCCGTGCTCAAACCACCACCTGTGAAAGGGAATTCCACATCCTTGCTGCTCTTACAGTAAAGAACCCTCTATGCCATTTAAGGTTGAACCTCTTTTCTTCTAATTTTAGTGAGTGGCCAAAAAGTTTTATCCCTATTGTGGGGTCGCCAGTATGGTATTTGTAAATTGAAATCATATTCCTTCTCAAGCACCTCTTCTCTAGAGAGAATAAGTTCGCAATCCTTCTTCACAACTAATATCCTCCAGACCCTTTATTAGCTTTGTTGCCCTTCTTTGTACTCACACCATTTCCAGTACATCCTTCTTGAGAACTGGTTCCCAGAACTGGACAGCATAATCCAGGTGAGGCCGGACCAAAGTCTTGTAGAGTGGGAGAATTCTCTCTTTGTGCCTGGAATTAATCCCCTTTTTAATGCATGCCAATATTCTGTTTGCTTTGTTAGCAGCAGCTTGGAATTGCATGCCATTGCTGAGCCTATCATCTACTAGGGCCCCCAGGTCCTTTTCCCTCCTAGATTCCCCCAGAGGTTCACCCCCTAGTGAGTAGATTGCATTCATATTTTTTCCATCCAAATGCATTATTTTAAATTTGTCTACATTAAACCTTATTTGCCATGTAGTTGCCCATCCCATTAATTTGTTCAGTTCATCTTCTTGCAAGGTTTCCGCATCCTGTGGACAAGTTAATGCCCTGCTTAGCTTAATGTAGTCCGCAAATACAGAGATTGAGCCGTTTACCCCATCCTCTAGGTCGTTTATGAACAAATTAAACAGGATTGGTCCCAGCAAAGAACTCTGGGGCCCCACTTCCCACCCCTGACCATTTCAAGTATTCCCCATTTATCGCCACCCTCTGAACTCGCCCTTGTAGCCAGTTTTCAATCCATGTACTCACCCCATGGTTCATCCCAACGGACCTTACTTTGTACAGTAAACGTTTATGGGGAACTGTGTCAAATGCTTTTGCAGAATCCAGATACACCACATCTACGGGCCTTCCTTTATCTAGATGGCAGCTCACCTTCTCATAGAAACTAATAGATTGGTTTCACAAGAACAATTCTTCATGAATCCCTGCTGTTTATGGCTAATGATACCGTTTTCTTTACTAAAATCTTGTATATCCACTTTCAGACCGGACCATTTTGCTGGTAAATGACCAGAGGTCTTTTTACACTTTGGCACTGCGCTGCTTTAACTGGTAATTGCGCGGTCATGCAATGTTGTACCCAAACAAAATTTGCGTCCTTTTCTTCCCACAAATAGAGCTTTCTTTTGATGGTATTTGATTGCCTCTGCGATTTTTATTTTTTGCGATATAAACGTAAAAAGACCGCAAATTTTGAAAAAAAATGATATTTTTGTTATTAGAAAAATCCAATAAACTCAATTTTAGTCATACATTTAGGCCAAAATGTATTCAGCCACATGTCTTTGGTAAAAAAAAAGTCAATAATTGTATATTTATTGGTTTGCGCAAAAGTTGTCACATCTACAAACTAAGGTACGTTTTCTGGAATTTACGCAGCTTTTAGTTTACGACTGCCTATCTCATTTCTTGAGGTGCTAAAATGGCAGGGCAGTACAAAACCCCCCCAAATGACCCCATTTTGGAAAGTAGACCCCCTAAGGAAATTGATAAGAGGCATGTTGAGCCCATTGAATATTTTATTTTTTTGCCTCAAGCGATTGAATAATGACAAAAAAAAAATTTTTTTTTTTTTTTTACACAAAGTTGTCACTAAATGATATATTGCTCACACATGCTATGGGCATATGTGAAATGACACCCCAAAATAAATTCTGCTGCTTCTCCTGAGTACGGGGATACCACATATGTGGGACTTTTTGGGAGCCTAGCCGCGTACGGGGCCCCGAAAACCAAGCACCGCCTTCAGGCTTTCTAAGGGCGTAAATTTTTGAGTTCACTTCTCGCTACCTATTACAGTTTTGAAGGCCATAAAATGCCAAGATGGCACAAAACCCCCACAAATGACCCCATTTTAGAAAGTAGACACCCCAAGCTATTTGCTGAGAGGCATGTTGAGTTCATGGAATATTTTATATTTTGCCACAAGTTGCGGGAAAATTACAAACTTTTTTTTTTTTTTTTTTTTTTTTCACAAAGTTGTCACTAAATGATATATTGCTCATGCATGCCATGGGCATATGTGAAATGACACCCCAAAATAAATTCTGCTGCTTCTCCTGAGTACGGGGATACCACATATGTGGGACTTTTTGGGAGCCTAGCCGCGTATGGGGCCCCGAAAACCAAGCACCGCCTTCAGGCTTTCTAAGGGCGTAAATTTTTGAGTTCACTTCTCACTACCTATTACAGTTTTGAAGGCCATAAAATGCCAAGATGGCACAAAACCCCCACAAATGACCCCATTTTAGAAAGTAGACACCCCAAGCTATTTGCTGAGAGGCATGTTGAGTCCATGGAATATTTTATATTTTGCCACAAGTTGCGGGAAAATTACAAACTTTTTTTTTTTTTCACAAAGTTGTCACTAAATGATATATTGCTCACGCATGCCATGGGCATATGTGAAATGACACCCCAAAATAAATTCTGCTGCTTCTCCTGAGTACGGGGATACCACATATGTGGGACTTTTTGAGAGCCTAGCCGCGTACGGGGCCCCGAAAACCAAGCACCGCCTTCAGGCTTTCTAAGGGCGTTACAGTTTTGAAGGCCATAAAATGCCAAGATGGCACAAACCCCCCCCAAATGACCTCATTTTGGAAAGTAGACACCCCTAAATTTAGGGGTACACTAGTGAGACTAGGTAATAAATGGCGGGTGCCCTGAAACTATAAAAAAAATAACTAACCAACCAGCGTCACCTGTAACAGTTATATGGTGATCACTGGTGAAAGGGTTAACTAGGGGGCAATCAGGGGGCTTTATGCGGTAGTATATGGGGGTCCCTGGCGCTATAAAAAGCTGCGGCGAACCTAAATACCTACCTGCCTAACTAGCGTCACCTGTGACACTAATACAGTGATCAGAAAAACGATCGCTTATTAGGCTGGGTTCACACTGGAGCGATGTGGGAACGCCACGAATGCGCGGCGGGTTCCCGCATCACATGCCTCCCGGCGGCAGTTCACACTGCCCTATGCGAACTGCTGGGAGTGTCAGTGAAATGTTAATGACACCCCCAGATCAGTTCGCATATCGCAGTGCGATCTGCAAACTCGGATCGCATGGTGTGAACACCCATGCGATCCGATTCTGCTGCGGACCAAAAAAAGGGTCCCGTGCGAGTTTGCGGCAGGTGCGGCCGGTGCGACACGAATTCAGCCATACTATCTGTATGGCTGAACTCGAATCGCACAGAGATCGGATGTGATTTGCACTGCAGTGCGGTGCGAATCACATCCGTTCTCATAAACCGCTGCAATGTGAACCCAGCCTTAGTGACACTGGCGACGGGGGGTGATCACGGGGTTAAACCTTTATTGGGGGGGTTAGGGGGGTACCTTAGAACTAAAGGGGGCTAACCCTAACTGCCCTAACAGTTATTACAGTCACAAATGACACCAATGCAAAAAAAAAAAAAAAAAAGCAATTGGTGTCACTGTGACTGGGGGGGCAGGGGTAATTGGGGGGGTGATCGGGGGGTAAAGGGGGGTGTGAGTGTGCCTGGCATGTTCTACTGTATGTGTGGTGTGTTGGTGCAACTCACCGATGCTCTCTCCTCGGTGCCGGAACGAAAAATACCGACACGGAGGAGAGAATACATCACTTCCTCTCCTGTGTTTACATTACAGGAGAGGAAGTGATGTCACGGAGGATTTCCATTCGTCGAGAGCGATCGCGAGGGGGTGGCCATGAATGAATGGCCGCCCCCTCATCCCGGATCGCTCTCGAAGGAATGCCGACCGCCGCAGGCACCGGGGGGGGGCCCGATCGGGCCCCCCACCCGCGGGCAGGCAGGGACTTATATATACGCCCATATGCCTGCCCGTGCCATTCTGCCGACGTATATCGTCGTGCGGCGGTCGGCAAGTGGATATAGTACCATATCAACCCCCCCCAAGAGCTTGCATACTATTGATGTTAGACTAACTGGTCTGTAATTCACAGGGATATATTTTGGCTTTTCTCCAATCAGCTGGTACCATTCCAGTCAGTAGACTGTCAGTAAAAATTAGGAACAATGGTCTGGCAATTACTTGACTGAGTTCCCTAATTACCCTTTTGAATTGCTGTTTACAGGGGTCTAAATGAGAATGTTTCCTGGTCCACATTGTCACTTTAGGCTGCAGGATTCCTTGGATGTTTTACTATTAGCCCCTTCCTACCAGCATTCTCCTGATTAGCACAGATCCTGTGCTGTAAGCAGAGCTGACAGTCACTGACCCCTGTGTATTCCCCTGGATATGCTCAGGAGCCCACAGGCATAAAGATAGCTTTGCTGTACTCTCTTGAACCGGGGCTGGGGGGTGTGTATAACTGGGGTAGGGAAAGGTTCCTGACGAGGAGGGAAAGTGTAGGGTTGCAACTTCTCTGGACATTTTCCCACTTGAGCGCGAGATGGCCAGGCTGAATTCTGCTCTCTTAAAGAAGTTGTAAACCGTGGCCGTTGTAAAAAAAATAAAAAAAAACCTGCAAGGCAATGGCATAATGTGCATTGTGCGACATCAGATCTCTACCCGCTATTCTCCAGTCCTAAGCCACTCCCACAGACCAGCAGTTTTGGGGGGGGCTGAGACAATCTTAGGGAACATTTTTATGAGGTACACACACAGTTGTATGTATGTTTACATTAAAATAAATTAATTGATACCAAAAATATTTTCTTTTATATTTGGGTTTACATCTGCTTTAATATTCAATAATTCCTCTGACTGCATGAATTATTGCAGTCGCACCACATTGCACCCCATCTACACTTTGGTGGCAGTTGGCAGGATACGTCCCTTGCAGTGGGTGCGGAAAGAGAATTGGGTTCCAGCATGGCTCTGCTAATACAGAAGTTTAATGGCTCTAACATTCCTCTGGCAGAGTGGGAAGAGAATCTGGATAGAGGCGTATGCCCGTAGAAGGTTCCAGTCTGGCTGGTGACGGAGCTAGTTATTAACGCTTAAGAGGCCATGCGGTAATGGTGCTGCCAGAAGGGAGGTAAGCTACTACAGGTCTTATCACACTTAGAGAGTAAGTACAGTATATGTTTTTATTCAGTAAAAGTATTACAAGCATTATTGTCATCAAAGAAAGCCACTTAGTACAAGGTACATATAACTGGGTTGAATAAAATTGGTAGTAGTAATACATTTGTGTATGAACAATCACGTAACATAACATACAAACATCAGGTGTACCCGACATGTGTCGCGAGTCCCAGCTCGCTCTTCAGGAGTAGATGTGTATGAATTGTACCTAGGGTGAAAGGATACAGTTTGGTATATGGAATGATACTTGGTATTTTAAGGCAGAGGGTAAGAGGAGCCTAATAAATAGAGGCCCCATACTCACCACTACACCTAGCCGTGCCAATGTATGTGAAGCCTCCAGACAGTGGCAGCAAGTGTATCGCTAGGGAGCTGAGGAGGCAGAGCCAGAAGAAACCCCACACAGGGCAGATTGGAGGGAAAGCATCGCATGGATGGAAAATGTTGGTCTCAAAATGTCCATGGTAAGTATTGACTGTAAACATAAAGGTGTATGTCAGATAATCTGGAGTAATAGGTAAAATACAAGAATAATAACATGGACAATTCTAAATATAATATATAAGACTAGAGCCATGAAAGGCATGGACTATAGGGAAATGTGGTAAAGAAACACCAGAGACTGGCCTGAGTGGAAATAAAGAAGGTGAGCAAAAAGAGATGAAAAAGAAATGAAGCGCAAAATGTGGGAGAAAGCCAATGTAATCAGAGACAAGCTACAGATGAGCACTTGAGGAAAACCAATGAGTATACCTGAGTGAGATGGGTGTATAATTGTATCAATGGTAGATTCCAGTAAGAGGCATCCACAAGCATGGGTGCTCAGTGAAAGAAAAGCTGCAAATGAATCCAAGCAGTGCTAAACCTCCAAGTTATATCCAGGAAGGTCTCAAGAGGCTCCACCCCTAACGTCATGTGTGAATGACAGGAAGGTGCACAAGCACTCCTATAGGTCATCCAGATGGTACAATGCATGCAGACATTGAACGGCTGGCGCATGCACATGGCGCCGATGTGTAGGTGGCCCCACCCGCACAAAAGAGCATATGGGGGCAGCAGGCGACAAGAAATCCCCCTTTATACTCATCGCAGCTCCCAAAGCAAAAACAAAGCCACCAACAGCAAGAAGCAACACATCAAATGGATGGGGATATGAACCTTAGCTTGAATGGTGTATTAACTAGTACATTATAATGATGTAGAATGCAAGTATAGGGCATATATTGGCAGAGGTGACAGCAGACCAGTTTTGGGCTGTATGGGTGTCTTCCACCCGAATTCAATATAGAAACAAAGTAAGATCTGGTGTCACCAGTAACACACCTCCATTCCTCTAATATGCATAGTTGCCAACATTGTAAAAAAAAAAAAATTGGGACACTTCTTTGGCAGTAGGCGGAGTCGTGGTATAATTAGGGGGCGGGGCATGCATTTATAGGTACGGCATAAGAAAAGGTAAAAATGCAGCGCGCGAACACACAGTTTCTGAGGCAGAGCCGAGCACTTACCTGCCCAGTTTAGAGTCAGAGTCACTGTCTCCTCGCTCGCTCCCTCATCCCTCCAGTCGTCCACGGCGGCGGCCGAGTGTCTGTGGTCTGGCCTGAGTCTCTGCAGCCTGGCTAGTTAGTAACACACAGTCGTTCTCGTTCCTCGTCCTCCTCCTCGTTTGGGCGGGCCAGCGTAGTCACTTAGCTAGCCACGCCCCCGCCACTCCCCCACTTGCAGTTTTGACAAATAAATGACATGATGACAATAGCATGTGTCCTCCTTGTCCAATAGAGACAAGGAGGACAAAATAAGGCAAGAGGGGACACTCTAGGGTAGAGGGAGGACCCAGGCTGTTCTAAAAGCGGCAAAACTTTAACACTTGATTGCCCGAAATTTCAGATGCCCGGGACAAACGGCAAAATTCGGGACAATTAACGGGACAAATTAAAATCGGGACAAGTCTCGAAAATTCGGGATTGTCCCGCGATTTTTGGGACTATTGGCAACTATGTAATATGCAACAAAAAAAGAGAAAATTTCATCCTGGGACTTTAGATGAGGTGAGCACCACTAAGCCAATAAAAGTAACAAGAGTAAGTACAGTATATGTTTTTATTCAGTAAAAGTATTACAAGCATTATTATCATCAAAGAAAGCCACTTAGTACAAGGTACATATAACTGGGTTGAATAAAATTGGTAGTAGTAGTACATTTGTGTATGAACAATCACATAACATAACATACAAACATCCGGTGTACCCGACATGTTTCGTGAGTCCCAGCTCACTCTTCAGGGGTAGATGTGTATGAATTGTACCTAAGGTGAAAAGATACAGTTTGGTATATGGCATGATACTTGGTATTTTAAGGCAGAGGGTAAGAGGGGCCTAATAAATGTTTGATGTTTGTATGTTATGGTTATGTTATGTGATTGTTCATACACAAATGTATTACTACTACCAATTTTATTCAACCCAGTTATATGTACCTTGTACTAAGTGGCTTTCTTTGATGACAATAATGCTTGTAATACTTTTACTGAATAAAAACATATACTGTACTTACTCTTGTTACTTTTATTGGCCTAGTGGTGCTCACCTCATCTAAAGTCCCAGGGCGAAATTTTCTCTTTTTTTGTTGCATATTACAGGGATGGAGGTGTCTTACTGGTGACACCAAACCTTACCTTGTTTCTATATATCACACTTAGAGGGCGTATTTGGGGAGAAGCTACCACTCCTGGATTTGTGGCAAAGGTTCTTCTTAAAGGGGTTGTAAAGGTAAGTTTTTTCTAAATAGGTTCCTTTAAGCTAGTGTATTGTTGGTTCACTTACCTTTTCCTTCAATTTCCCTTCTAAAAAAAATTTTCTTTGTCTGAATTTCTCACTTCCTGTTCCTCCTCAGTAAGCCGTTCAGTAAGCTGTTCTGGCTGACTAAACACCGCTCGGATGATGGTGTGAAGTTTACTGAGGAGAAACATGACCAATGCATTAGGGACATATCTCTCCATACTTTCTACCCCAGGTAATTAACCTTCTTTTACTTTATATAATCCCAATAACCGTTATTCTATCCATTTTCCCTTATCCCAATAAACATGCCACACAGGAGTTTGGAGTATGACTGGCCATAGCAGCCTTTTATTAACACTCTTCAAACCAATAACTTAAATAACTTTATTAAATATCTATATATATATATAACACTTTTTGGTAACGGCAATTTTAACGAACTCCCAGTCAGTTGGTCTTTGACGGTACCACGCTCCACCTTTTAAACATAACCTTTTACCATTACACTGCGGGACCACCTTTTAACCATACTAGGCCTCCGGCCGTTTATAAGCCTGGAGACAACCACCTACCCGCAATGCCACCAAATCCCGTATCCAGCCTACCCTTCCGCTGTGATACACCAAAAAAGGGGAGGGGCCATATCCCTATGAGCTCCCCCCCCACATTTCCATCATCTGCTTCCTTTTTTGCCCCATCAAAGACCAAGAGACACCGCCGCTACAGCTGCTATGACGACCTTCAGCACCGAACCTGCAAGAAAGAAAACACAAACAACAGAACGACCACAACACCAATGACACCTCATCACCTTTTTTTTTTTTTTTTTTTTTTTTAAATTATGGGACGGGTGGGTGGGCAACTCTTTTCCTCTTCTGCCCGCGCTGCCGTGTGAGCTCCTCCCCTTCCTTTAAATAACACTCCTCCCCCTTCCATTCTTTTTTCTCCGGCCCCACCCCCCTTACCTCACCTCCTTACCTTAACCCTTTCCGCTCTTCCCCTCAGCCTTCGTCATGTCCGGCCCTCCTCCCAGCCTCTGGCTTAGTTCCGTGCCTCTCTTGACCAATGCATTAGGGACATATCTCTCCATACTTTCTACCCCAGGTAATTAACCTTCTTTTACTTTATATAATCCCAATAACCGTTATTCTATCCATTTTCCCTTATCCCAATAAACATGCCACACAGGAGTTTGGAGTATGACTGGCCATAGCAGCCTTTTATTAACACTCTTCAAACCAATAACTTAAATAACTTTATTAAATATCTATATATATATATAACACTTTTTGGTAACGGCAATTTTAACGAACTCCCAGTCAGTTGGTCTTTGACGGTACCACGCTCCACCTTTTAAACATAACCTTTTACCATTACACTGCGGGACCACCTTTTAACCATACTAGGCCTCCGGCCGTTTATAAGCCTGGAGACAACCACCTACCCGCAATGCCACCAAATCCCGTATCCAGCCTACCCTTCCGCTGTGATACACCAAAAAAGGGGAGGGGCCATATCCCTATGAGCTCCCCCCCCACATTTCCATCATCTGCTTCCTTTTTTGCCCCATCAAAGACCAAGAGACACCGCCACAGCCCGCAAGGATGACCCCCCTTATCCTTAAGGGCACCTCCACACCCGCAGGGCCCGTTCAATCCCATCTTGCAATCCCAACGCCCATAGATCAATGCCCACTGCCGTCAAATGGACCCCATCCCCCCGAAGGTACATCCCAACATTAACCTCCAACTCCATGTGGCGCGCCACTAAACCCCCATTCCGTGTTACAAACCTCCCCAACACCTTGTTAACTTTTATTCTGGCCTTATTGAGTCTGACTACAGACCGTGCCATCCGCCATGCCGTACGTGCTACAATGTCCGACCAGACTATGACCATGTCAGGGAAATCCCTCCGAAGTGTCAAAAAATCGCACTTCACATCCGCTATGATATCCCGGGTAGACCTAAGCCCCAAATCATTCCCCCCAGCATGGATTACCAGCACATCCGGGGGCCTATCAAGCCTCGCGTACCTGTGAACTTCAGGAATGACCCTACCCCACTTCATCCCCGGGATACCCAACCACCTGATGCAAGCCTCTCTACGTGGGATCCCCAGCTGTCTTCCTTCCGGTCTGACATCTGCGCGCCGAGCCCCCCAAAAAACATATGAGTGTCCGAGAATCCAGACGAGGCGTGGTAAACCTCCATCTGAAAAGACACAGACAAAAATCAACACCCCATCACACCAGCCTGAAGCCCACCCCGACCCATCAGAAACAGCCTACACCAAGTGCGGCCGCACATAGGACCTAAAACGTTTGGACTCCCATCGCCCTATCCGTTTTACCGCAGTCTCGTCCAACCCGCATCTGGCAGCCTCTGTGGCTGCCCCGATGCGGAAGGAGTGCGAAGCAAACTGCGCCCCGTCAAACCCCCCTGCCTTCAAACATTTGCGAAACACCGTAATAAATTGAAATTTGGACAGAAAACTCCCATCCCGATGCACCAGCAGCGGGCCCTCCCCTTGCGGTCGCATTTTTACGAACTCCGTCACCGCCGCCACCGGACAGATCTCCGAACCCGGCAATGCATATAACCAAACGTCCACCCCTTTACCCGACTGATCCGTTTTAGACCGGCGTAGTTTCAAACACAGGTACCCATCCCCCACTGTAACATCCTGTCCCAACAAACCCCCCCCAACAGTTTTTGCCGGGCTGACCAACTCACCCACCCGGAAGGCCCCGAAAAAGGCCAATGAAAAAGCCGTACGAAACAGGTGCGCTTCATAACCTGACGTACACAGACCCCCCAACTGCCGGCTAATCACGCCCAAAATCGCAAAAGTCACCGGCCTCCGCCCGTCCTTCTTCTGATTACCCTTCCGGTACCCTTTCAGCGCCTGACGCACCCAAAAACCTTTTGTCGCATCCATTTCGCCCCGCAACTTAAACCAGAAAGCCAGCGCCGCCAGCTTCCGTTCAATCCCAGAAACCGACCCCAACCCTTCCATCTGTCTGACCACAAAGTACAAAACTAACAAACCACTGTCCGCCCCCACGTCCCCCAGCTCGGCATCCGCCAGCCGTAAAAATTCCAGCCACTCACCCCAAACTCGACTATATGCTGCCCACGTCGATTCGCTCACCGACCTCCTGATCCATCCCGCGGCGATCCCGAAGCAATGGTCCAAAGCCGCTCCGGGCAGGGGACCCCCTCTTCTGCCGCTCCCGGCGCCAAGTCCCGAAACCTCTGCCACTGAAAGCGAGACAAGGCATCGGCCAGGTTATTATCCACCCCCGGAACGTGCACGGCATACAACAATATGTTCATCTGCAGGCACCGCAGCACCAGATGACGCAGCAACCTAATCACCGGAGGAGAAGAACCCGACATCCGATTAACCACCTGCACGACTCCCATATTGTCACAATTCAACCGAATCTTCAGATTCCGGCAGGACCCACCCCACAATTCCAATGCCACTACCACCGGAAACAGTTCCAGCAGCACCAGGTTCTTAGTCAACCCTTCCTCCACCCAAGTCTGTGGCCAGGCCGTGGCACTCCACTGACCCTGAAAATACGCCCCATAGCCCGTCGACCCCGCCGCATCCGTCACCAGCTCCAGGTCGAAATTACTCACCGGCCCATCCATCCACACGGAACGTCCATTGTAGTCCTCCAAAAACGTGTGCCAGACCCGCAAATCCTCCCTATGTTCCCCCGTCAACCGCACGAAGTGAGTCGGACTTGAGACTCCCGCCGTGGCCGCCGACAGCCGTCGGCAAAAAACCCTCCCCATGGGGATGATGCGGCAAGCGAAATTGAGCTTGCCCAAAACCGACTGCAGCCTCCGGAGCTGCACTTTACGCACCCCCAGCAGCTCCCTAACCTCTAGCCGGAGTCCCTCCACCTTGTCCCTCGGTAGCCGGCACTCCATGGCGACCGTATCCAGCTCGATGCCCAAAAAACTCAACACCGTCACCGGCCCTTCCGTCTTGTCCGGTGCAAGCGGGACCCCGAACTTCTCCGCAACGTGCTGCAACGTGGCCAAAAGGATCGCACACACATTGGAAGCCGGAGGACCCACCACCAGGAAGTCATCCAAATAATGGATAACAGAACCCCACCCGGATAAATCCCGCACTACCCATTCCAGGAAAGAGCTAAAAAGCTCAAACCGGGCACAGGAAATGGAGCATCCCATGGGCAGGCATCTATCCACGTAAAAACGATCCCGCCAACAGCACCCCAGCAAACGGAAACAATCCGGATGCACCGGCAACAACCGAAAGGCTGACTCAATGTCCGATTTGGCCATGAGCGCCCCCCTCCCAAAATGGCGCACCCAACCCACCGCCGCGTCAAAGGAAGTATAGGACACCGTGCAAGCCTCCGGGTCAATCGCGTCATTCACGGAGCCGCCTTTCGGGAACGAAAGGTGGTGAATAAGCCGAAACTTGTTGGGTTCCTTCTTAGGCACCACCCCCAACGGGGACACCACCAGATCCGCCAACGGGCGATCTAGGAAAGGGCCACTCATCCTCCCCAGCGCGACCTCCTTATCCAATTTCGCGGAAACTACCCCCGGATGCAACAGCGCGGAACGCAAGTTCCGCGCCATCGGCGGCACCCCAGCCATGGAGCACGGAATTTTGAAACCCACAGAAAACCCCTCCCCCAACACTCTCGCCGCCTCCCTATTCGGGTACCTATTTAGGAAAGGTTGCATCCTTTCCACCCTCACCGGCGTTGTCCCTCTTAAATGCAGCGTCAGCCCCGCGCTTCCCCCGTTTAAAGCACCGGGACAGGGCGTGGCTCCCGCCACAGCCGGAACATTCGTGCCGGAAACGACAGGACCCGCCAAACTTGCAAGACCCTTCGTTGAATTGCCAGCACACTCCAAACTTCTTACCGGCTTGTTGTCCCGAGGCGGGGGTACCCCCGCCCCCCCCCTGAAAAAACTGCGACGGAGCCCGTGCCGACGACATCAACCGCATCCACAGGCTGATATCCTTGTGATCCCACCTGATATCCGGCCGAACCGCCCTCCTCTGCCTAAATTGCTCGTCGTACCGCAGCCATGCCGAGCCCCCGTATACCCTATGTGCCTCCCCAATGGCGTCCATGTAGCAGAAGAGAGCCGAGCAGTGTTCCGGAGATTTTTCCCCTATAACGCTGGCCATGATGGCGAACGCCTGCAGCCAGTTTGCGAACGTCCGCGGTATAAGCCTATACCGCCTCTTCTCCTCGTCGTCCTTCTTAGAGTCGTCCGGCTTCACCCTATCCAAATTAAACTTTTCGAGGGGAAGCAAGGAAAATATCTCCACATACTCACCCTTGACGATCTTATCCCGC
The DNA here is from genome assembly GCF_037356315.1 of Lithobates pipiens. Classification (NCBI taxonomy): domain Eukaryota; kingdom Metazoa; phylum Chordata; class Amphibia; order Anura; family Ranidae; genus Lithobates; species Lithobates pipiens. The sequence continues at coordinate 151,036,979 of NW_027507718.1, forward strand.
ACTTCCTGTTTCAGATGCGCGCCCAGTGGCCCTTCATAGCACACATACACCTCGCACTTCGCAGCGTCCGCTATCCTGACCACATCAACCCTGGGCGCCGCTGCCTCCCCCTTCTTTTCTGCCCCAGCCGTACTTACCGCAGCGTCCCCCGTCGTTGATACCGCCACCGGCACTACCACCGGTGGGGCCGTTGTAACGGGCGTGGAGCCTTCCTCCAGCGGAGTCCCCACTGTTCGCGGCGCTTCTTGCCGCGCACCCGGCCCCCCCGGGGCCTCCAGTCCCCCAGGGGACCCCAGCACCCCACTCAGCCCGGGACTTCCCAAACCGCCCCCCGGTGTCAGTGACCCCAGCCCCAAGTGCCCCCCCGGGCCCCCAACCCACGGAGCCGCCCCCGGGTGAACCCCCGCGGCCCCGGCCGCAAACCGTTGAAGCAGCACCTGCAGCCCCCCCAATAAGGAGTGCAGTGGATCCTGTGACCCGCCGGCGTCGGGCCTACAGCCCGTCCCCAACGGGCCCACTGTGTCCCGCGCCACGCCACCCCCCGAAACCCGCACATCTCCCCCATCAATCCCACACAAATCAGCATTAACAGTAATAGGAGAGAGAGTGAAAGCCTTACCTGGCTGCCTGGGTCTGCTCCCGTCAGCCGCCTCCCCGGATGCTCCAGCCGCCGCAACGCCGTCCCGGATCTCCTCCTCTGAGCCCGACAGCTCACCTTCGGATCGCTCACCTGCCGTGGGTAGCAGAGGCGCCGTCAGCCCACTGGGCGGCTCCACCCCAGCGGCCGCAGATCGACCACTGCTCGTTGTAGCCCGCTCGCCGTCATCGGTCCTCCCCTTGGCTCCGCTCCGCGTGGCCGCCGCCGCCATCGGTCTCCTCACCGGTCCGACATCCCTCCCCCGCACATCCTCCGCCACTCTTCTCCCCACCGACCGTCCGGACCTGCCCGCAGCGTCTGGTAGCTGGCGCACAGGCGTTACACTGCTCCTCCTCCGCTGAGTCCCCCCATGTGGCGAAGGCGCCACGCTTCCTTGAGGGACCGCCGTCCCCTCCTGCACTGCCCTCGCTGGCGGGGAGCTGGCCACTTCCGACCCTCCAGCCCGACTCCCCGAGCCCCGCCAATGAGGAGGATTCCGCCCGGACCCCCCTGGCCTTGAGGTGCCCAAACGTTTCGCCGGGGGGGCCGGCGGGTCCGTCACCGGGCTCCTAGGGTGGCGCTGGGCTCTAGTAGAGGGGCCAGGGGAAAAGCGTTCCGGCGGCCGAGACCGCCGAGCGCGTGGAGTAGTCTCCCCCCCTGCTCCCGGCCCCCCCACCGCCGAATCCGTGATGGCCGCCACCTGACTCTGCAGCCAATCTGTCCCACGTGATGCCGCTGCGGCCCGCAGCCGATCGAATATAGCGTCCAAGCCCTCCATCCCAACCTGGATTCCTCCCCCGCTTCGTGGCACAAAAAACCCACCCGCCGTACCGGACAGTCCACCGAGTACCCACCCCCCCTTTGCCGCTTCGCGCCTCCGCACTAGCACCTGATCCCGGAGCCGGTCCTCACTCTGCAACTCTTTTCCTCTTCTGCCCGCGCTGCCGTGTGAGCTCCTCCCCTTCCTTTAAATAACACTCCTCCCCCTTCCATTCTTTTTCTCCGGCCCCACCCCCCTTACCTCACCTCCTTACCTTAACCCTTTCCGCTCTTCCCCTCAGCCTTCGTCATGTCCGGCCCTCCTCCCAGCCTCTGGCTTAGTTCCGTGCCTCTCTGGAAGTGAGAAATTCAGACAAAGAAAAAAACATTTAGAAGGAAAGGGTAAGTGAACAAACAATGCACTAGCTTAAAGGAATCTATTTAGAAAATAAAAAACTAAGCTTTACAACCCCTTTAAGGAAAAAGCGGTAGCCCTGCAGCCACTGGAGGGGATTGGAAAAGAGGGATGTACGCGACTGTGCTGACATCACTGTTTCAGACCAAATACTGAGAGATCAATTCAAAACTGGTCTGAAGGCTGACCCAGTCCGAAGAGCCTTGCAGGAAAAAATTAAGGCGCAACCTACCACCTCCTTCCACAATGCAGTGGTGCATGTGGTTGCAGAGGAACAAGAAGAGGGGGAAGCAAAAGTGGTAATCACCTAGATGTTTGAGCCTGTATGTATTGAGGAGGTCCTGGCACATCACCCCTGTCAGCCATGCAAGCAGCGCTGATGAAGCTAGCTCAGGATGTGGCCGCCTTGAAACAGGTAGTAGCATCTGTGACATTGGGGTGTTTAGCTCAAGTGGTTAGAGGCATTTTTCAGTTCACATCAGGCAGGCGTTTATAGTTAAGGGCCTGGTAGCCCACGTTTATTAAAAGGAAAAACAAAATAGTCCATCCAGGAATCCCACGCAGGGGTCCAATCTTAAATTAAATACACACAATCCAAATGAAAAATGCTAGCCCACCTGGCTACTCTTCAGTAGTAGTGCTGCTATAAGTACTTGCCCCTCAAACGAGCTGCTTGGATACACACAGCTTCAAGCCCTTTAACACACAGCTTTGGACTCCTTGGACACACACAGCTTCAACCCTTCAACGCACACAGCTTTGGGCTCTTTGGACATGCACAGCAGCAAACTACTCCACTGCACCATCCCCTACACTCTACTCCCAACAGCCCCTTCGTTATATGGGCTGTGTGCAGCTGGGCACACACCCTGCTCGTTATCACCAAGACCTGGACACAGGGTTGGAGATCCCTCTTTCCTCCAATTTCACAGGGACAGAGCCTCGCTCTGTCACACATCTTATAAATAGAACTCACCCCAACCTGATAAGAGTGAGAAACCATTGCGTAGGAACCCAGAGGAAGACCAAAAATGCTGGCGGTGTGGTCGTTCTGGATACATGTCCAAGAACTGTGGGCAGTCTGGATTCAGAAACCCATCCAGGTCGTCGTTAAACTACTAAATCCCAGGGCAGAGGGACAACCCCAGGGACAGACAACCCAAAGTCCCAACAAGTCCGAAGACATGGTCGCTCCAATCCCAATGGTTTCCACCCTAGTCAGTGTGCAAGAGGTCCTATGATTAAATGACACTGGGTCAGAATGTCATGGAATATGATTTCTATCTGCAAAGATTTGGAGCCTAGGAACAGCTGGACCACTGTTGGCTGTCTCTCAGAGCCACTAATAATCTGCTTATCCTGGTGGAAGCCATTACCTGGGTGAGGATTTAAATCGAGAACCAGGTGGTAGAGCATGTTGGAGTAATCGTGACCCTTTGCCCAGTTAACACTGCAGTGCCTGTGGTGCTGGGCATGAATTATTTGAAGGACCTGGATTTACCCTTCCTGCTGGCCAAATATGAGCATTCAGGTTGGCATGCCATGGCTGTGGCCTGCAGGTAGTATGGCTCAAAGGCATTTGAGGCCCAATGCAGAACAACCAAGACAACTGGAGCAAGTGGGGAGTGGTCTGCACACCTCAAAAACAAAAGTTAATCTTGAAACCCCTCCAAGAGATGGTCTTGTCCCTCCCAGAGGGTGCCCACAGGAAACTACAGTGAGCCACCATTATGGTAGAACCCCTGCAAGGACCCTGTGATGCCAGGGGTATGGTTGGTGGGCCGTACACTATTTAAGGATCTCTGGGGAAGAGTGTTGGCACAGATTGTCACCCTATCTCGCTGCCTAGGCACAGTGCTTTGGCTGACCCATCTGTTGTACCTCGTCACTGCAACACTGAGGATCAACCAGGGGTGGCAGCTATGGATTTTTGGAACAAGATCCTATACAAAGTTCCTTTTGGAGCAGCTGGACATTACCTTTCAAAGACTTTTCCTTACCTCAACAGAGACTGCTCCATCAGCTACTGAAAAAGCACTTATTGGTGTTCGCCACCAGCCCTGAGGATTATGAGTTCACTGAAGCCATTGACCCCTCTATCCATATGGGGGGACACTGCCAATCCAGGAGCAGTCACACTGCTTCAACCTTGTGCCAAGAGGTCAAGGAGTTACTTTGCAGTATGCTCCAAGTTGTGTTATCCCCATAGCATATCTTGCAAATCTGTCAGGTGCTTCACGCTGCCAGTGGCCATTTCAGGCCAGAGTTGATAGTTGGAGATATTTCTTCTGCCCCTACTTGTCAAACTGGGTACACAAGGCTGGCCGGTACAAGAGTTGCGCCATGCACAAAGCTCTTCCAGAGAGGACAACCCCCATGGCAATCATCACCTCCCAACCTTTTGATCTGGTGAACATGGACTTCAAGATCTTCAGCGCACCCTTTGGGTACTTTATTGACCACTTCACCAAATTTGCAGTGGTATTCATAGTGGTAGTACCTACCAAGGACCAGACAGTTGCCACCACTACAAAACTTTTCTGGGAGCACGTTCTCCAACCATATAGCTGCTTGAAACAGATTCTATTGGACCAAAACTTTGAGTCCGTGATAATGACTGAACTCACTTACAGTAACTGGCATCAGGAAGTCCTGTACCACTCCCTATAATCCCCAAGGTCTGTGAGTGATTCAGCTGCACCCTGCTGAGAATGCTGCAAACTCTAGAACTAAGTTAGCAGGATCGGTGGCGCCAACATGTCACAGGTCCACCAACCACACACCCTTCTTTCTAATGTTTGGGCGATATGGCTGAATGAATGTTGGGAACAGCGGAACACCTCCTGCCCAGAACACTCAGCTCTTGGTTTCAGGAGCATTGGGAATGGATGCTAAATGCCAAGCAGTTGGTGTTGTACAGAGATGGCTTTCGATCCTGTTTTGCCACTGCGACAGGGAGACCGGGTGTTGGTAAACAGTACCAAACACCACCAGAGGAATAAAGCTGGAGCCCAAGTGGGAGAACACCCTGTACCAGGTGGTGAGTCAGCCTTTCCCACCTACCCTGGTCTATAACCTGGTCTTGCAGGGTCCAATCCTATGAAAAAAAGACTGCATCAAAACATGCTGAGACCTTGTGTGCTGGGTGGTGACTGCCCCAGGAGGCCCACCCCATTCAATACTACAGACTGTACTGACTTACCCAAGGATTTGACTGTGGGCTTAGGTGAATAGAGAGTAGAAGACACATCTGGTCCCTTGCTACCTGAGGCTCCTGAATCAATCCCTGCTGATGAACCTTTATCAAGTGACTCCACCAAGAATCAACAGAACCTGTATCCTTTGCAGTCTAACTGTGGGCAGCTGCCTGCAAGATATTCTGACTATGTTGTCTGAATTTGTTTACTGCTCCATTCTACCTTTGGTTGTACTTTTACCACTGTTGATGTTATGTTGCCATGTTGCAATACCGAAGACAGCATCAGTTAAAGGCAGGTGCAGTCTACTTTCTTCACTGCAGGTGGTGCTTATCTGTAGTGGCCTTGCAGCTGGAGAGGTAGTCATGAGAAACATAGTTCCTCTATGGAAGATTCGCCTAGGCAGCCAAGAGAAGGAAGAAGGAAGAGGGACAGGAAGTACCACTCTAAAATAAGTACCCACTCCCCCCCCCCCCCCCCCCAAAAAAATGACATGCTAAATGTGGCATGTCAGGGGGTGAGGAGTGCTTAAAGCGGAAGTTCCACTTTTGGAAGTGCTAAAATACTTGTATTGCAGGTACCTCTGCCATTTTAGGCATCCTAGCAGCCTCACAAAAAGGAGGTACAAAAACCTCCTCATCCACATATTTCAGGAATGGTTTGAAGAGGGTTCATTTGGCCTGTTGCCTGGTCCTGCAAGGAAAAGCTTGACATTGAAAACTCCTAAGCGGTTAACTACTGTTAAAGGAAAACTACCACTGGCAGACCTCTCACATCAGAGCATCACTACAGAGGTGATTTCATTAGACAGAGCCTCCAACACTAAGGTGACCATATTTTTAAAATGAAATCCAGGGACATATTTTTTTTTACTAGTAATAGCAGAAATCAGCGATTCATAGTGGGACTGCGATATTGCAGTGGACAAAATCGGACACTACTGCAGCGTACACACGACTGGTTTTCCCGTCAGAATAAACTCGGAAGATTTTGCAGACGGAGTTCCGCTGAAACTGTCTTGTCTACACACGATCACAGCAAAGTCCGACCATCTAGAACGCGGTGACGTACAACAAGTATGACGGGACTACAAAAAGGAAGTTCAATAGCTAGTAGCCAATATCTGCCGCCTTGTACTTTCTTCAGAGCATGCGTCGTTTTTGGTCCGTCGGAACAGCATAGAGACGAGCAGTTTTCCCGATAGCAATTGGTTCCGTTGGAGATATTTAAAACATGTTCTATTTCTAGGTCCGTCAGAATTTTCAAACAAAAAAGTCAGATGAGGCCCACACACGATCGGAATATGCGATGAAAATACTTTTTCTGTCGGACATTCCGCTCATGTGTATGCGGCATAAGTGACACTTTTGACACTTTGTGGGAACCAGTGACGCTAATACAGTGATCAGTGCTAAAAATATGCACTGTCACTGTATTAATGACACTGGCTGGGAAGGGGATAACATCTAGGGCAATCAATGGGTTAAATGTGTGCCTAACAAGTGTTTTCTCACGGTGCGGCAGGTACTTTTACTAAGGGAAGATGTAGATCCCTGTACCTGCTTTGCAGGAACACAGAATCAATATCTTCCACACTGACAGAATGGCGAACTGCCTTGTTTACATAGGCAGACCACTAGGAGAGTCCGCCGGATCCGCTGATTGGCTCTGACACCCAGAAATGCAGGATCACATATATAAGTGATCCTGCGCAGTGTGACCCCCCTGTAGCAGTAAATCAGCTATCAGGTGATCGGCAACTGGTTAGAATCATCAGCATTATGATAACTTACAAGCAGGGGGCACTCTATCATGGCTCTGGCGGGCTCTGTCACAGTGTGTCACATAACATGGCTGCTGGGTGCTGATTTTGTGAACTTCTGACCTATAAGTGCCCCCCCCCCCCCGCTGCCTGTGAGTTCTGACAGACACAGTGCAATGTAGTCTATTCACAGACACCCCCAAAGCACACCTGTGTTGAAGCCTTGAAGGCACTAGCAGCCCACGATTACATAGTTACATAGTTACATAGTTTGTCAGGTTGAAAAAAGACACAAGTCCATCCAGTTCAACCAAAAAAAAAAAAATATATATATATATATAATAAATATACCAGCCCATATACCCAATTCTATACCCAGAGTTGATCCAGAGGAAGGCAAAAAACCCCAGCAGAGCATGATCCAATTTGCTAAAGCAGGGGAAAAAATTCCTTCCTGATCCCCCGAGAGGCAATCGGATTTTCCCCGGATCAACTTTATCTGCTTTACCTCTATTCCTGCTGCTGGACATCATCAGCTGAGCTCAGCTGCCTCTCTCTGCCCATCGCCTCCACTGCCTCACAGCCTCTCAGGTCTCACTCTCCAGGCCCCGGCTACTACTGGGTGGAGAGCGGAGGAAAATGACTCTGCTGGGGAAGGCAAGGAGATAAGCAGTCAGGCGGCTGGCCGGGATTTGAGCCAAGGCAGAATAACATGTGAGCGGAGCTGAATGGGCATGTCCCGGAAACTGAAAAAATAGTCCATCCGCTCTGACCAGCACATCATCATCAGAAAGGGACACAGATAATGGAAAAAATTCACCCCCTAATCTAGTAGGAGCGGAGGTGTGTAATTCAGATTTTTCTTTTATTCTGCACTGACTGTCTTTGAAAATTGCCCCAGCTCCTGTTGAAGTTAAATCCAGGGACAAAACTGGGGACAGACTTGGCCCGGGGACAGTGTCCTCAATCCGGGGACTGTCCCCTGAAACCGGGGACATCTGGTCACCCTATCCAACACAGAAAGAAAAACCTTGCTAAAACGAACAGATAAATGTTCAGGACAGAAAGCAACCGCACCAAGGTTTAATAAAAATGCTGCAATGCACATCAGAGCATAGGCATCTCCATATGTTTTCATCATGGTTATTATCTATTTATATTTCTTTTTTAACGTAAGTGGAGTTAGCAGCCTTCATGGCGTCTGGTCACTTCTGCTGACCTCAAACCAAACATGCTCACATATCCTGCATTCCGCACGGCAACCTGGATCCCAGAAGGTAGGCACACCATCATGCAGAGCACACTTTAGAGGTCACCCGCTGTTAGCAGTGCATCCTACCTGGTGCAACTGCTCACCATTGGCAGAGCTTCTGTTACAGGTGTCAAGCTTCTGCACATAGTTACATAGTTACTAAGGTTGAATAAAGACACCAGTCCAGTTCAACCTGAGTGAGTGTCTACAATTGTCCCTATCCCTGTACATTGCACACTCACATTGGTCCCTACGCTCAACGAGCCCACAATCCAAGGTCCCCATGTGTATACATGTATGCACATGTATGCCATTCACCACCCCACTGTTAGCTGGGGACTCTGTGACTACTGGAAACTTTTGGACACCACAGGATGCTCTCCATATCCGCATGGCTGTCCCGCATGAGACCCCAGTTGCCACGTCTTCCAAAAGGTAGGAAACTTCATATGAAATGGTCCTTATGAGTGAGAAGAACAAAAAAGGAATGCAGCCTCTGGCTCACCCTTAAAATTTATGGGAGTGATATCCTTTGGGGTAAGAGCTAGGGTGGAGCTATCCAAACTTATGCTGCCGTGGAAGTCTGTCAGGAAAAGGGTCTTTTTACTCAGTTAAATGGAGAGAGTGGTTGTGGATCCTGAGAACTAAGGCAGAACTTCGGCACTCCACAAGCAAATCACAAGGATAAGAGTCTTTAAGTTAGGACTTTCCAGAGAAGCACGGATTAAGAATGAAATTATATAAGGAGTGCTGGACATGACAGTGTGGATGAGGGACACAGAGGGTTAAGCTTTATGGGTGGAGTTGAGGAAAGGTTTGCAGGAAACAAGTTCAGTGTAGGGGAGGGGTCATATAAAAGGGAGGGGTGTGGCTTTAAGGGATCATTCGGAGCCCAGTGTGACACAGAGGAGGCAGTTTTTCGCTGCTCCTCTGCTATGGCTGATCTTGAGGGACTCTTCGCGCGGCTGCGACGGGCGGCGGAGGTGCACGGTGCGGACTGGCTGCGGGACCGCGTGGGTGACCTGGCGGACGGCGATGAGGACGGCGGCGGGACAGGTGAGGTGCAGCTGCGCGCGCGGAGGTCTCGGCCTCCGGCGCGTTTTTCCCCTGGGCCTACACCTCGGCCGCCTCGTGACTCCCGGAGCCCGGGGGAGGACCGTTCGGTCCCCCCGGCGAAACGGCCGGTTCCCGGCTCTCCCCGGTCCGGGTGGTCGTTGCGCCGCCGACCGGAGGGGGGCGGGGATTCGCGGCAGCATGGCAATGGCGCCGGGCCTGCACGGGGCCCGGCGGAGGTGGGGGGGAGTGCGGGTGGCTCGGGGTCTGTGCGTCAGGGGGGGTGGACATGGCGGTGGATCGGCGGCCTGCTGGCTCAGGAGCGGTGACCCGCGCGGGGGGGGGGGCGGGGGGCGCTCCGGGGGGGACACATGCGGGTGGGGGGGGGGAGGGCGGGTCGCAGAAGGCCGCCAAGGTGCCTGGCAGGGCCGGTTTCAGACGCCAGCATGCCGGGGGCGGCGGGGGGAGGAGGACATTGCCTGCAGTCCCGGATCGCATGGACCGGATGGACCGCTCGGAGCACAGGGGGATGGCGGCGTCCCCGGTGCGCGCTGGTGAGGTCGGGTCCGAGAGTGAGCTGTCCCAGGAGGAGGAGGTGTCCTTTTCTGCGCCCGGACCAGTTCAGGTCGCCGGGGGGGCCGGGTAAGTTGCGCGAGTCTACTTTGCTGGCGGATGCTTTGCGTGGTCTGATGGGGGTGTCACAGGGGGGTGCGGGGCCCACGGGGTCCCGGGAGGTCATGGGGGGGTTGCGGCTGGTTCATTGGGGGGGGGGCGGGGCCAGTAGCCCCGGGGGGGCCCTCGGGTCCGCTGCAGGAGCTGCTGGAGGGGCTGCAGGCCCTTGTTGGTAAGTTTGCGGGGGGCTCGGGGTCGCCTCAGGTGGCCCCCTGGCTGAGTACTGGGGGGGGGCCGGGGGGGCGGAGGCTGTGCCTGCGCGGGACGCACCGCCTGCGGTGGCAGCGGGGAGCGTGGATGCGGGAGCTGGGGGCTCGGGGGTCCCCCCGGTGCCCGCGGATCCGGGGGCGCGGTCTGATCTGGTTAGGCTCGCGGATGCTGCCCGGTGCGAAGTCTATGTTTGCTTCGAGGGCCCGTTGGGGGCGCATTTGAAGCAGGAGGTGAGGGACAAAATCGGAAAGGGTGAGTATGTGGAGATTTTCTCTTTGCTCCCCCTTGAGAAGTTTAACTTGGATAGGGTCAAGCCGGACAGTTCCAAGAAGGACGACGAGGAGAAACGTAGGTATCGGCTGATCCCGCGCACATTTGCGAATTGGCTTCAGGCGTTCGCTATCTTGGCTAGCGTGATAGGGGAAAAGAACCCCGAGCATTGCGCGGCGTTGTTTTGTTACCTGGACGCGATTGGTGAGGCTCATCGGGTGTATGGGGGGTTGGCGTGGCTGCGCTATGATGAGCAGTTTCGCCAGCGGAAGACGGTGCGGGCTGACCTGCGCTGGGATCACAAGGACATAAGCCTCTGGATGAGGCTTATGTCTGCCCCGCGGACGCCCACTCCGTTTCTTCAGGGGGGGGCCGGGAGTGCGTCGTCCTCAGGACTGCCGGCCGGTAAAAAGTGGGGGGTGTGCTGGCCCTTTAATGAAGGGGCTTGTAAATTCGGGGGCGCGTGCCGTTTCAAGCATGAGTGCTCCGGGTGCGGCGGCGCCCACCCCCTGTCCCGCTGTTTCAAAAAGGGTAAGCGCGCCGGTGATGCCGGTCACAAAAGGGATGACGCCGGTGAACCTGGGAAGGATGCTTCCTTTCCTACATAGGTATCCGGATGGTGAGGCGGCGCGGGGGTTGATTGCGGGTTTTCGGGATGGTTTTAGGATTCCCTGTTCTTTGGAAGGGGTGCCGCCGTTAGCCAGGAATTTGCGCTCAGCTTTAGATCACCCGGGGGTGGTGGATGACAAATTGGGTAAGGAGGTGGCGCTGGGCCGGATGGGCGGGCCTTTCGAAGTGCAGCCGTGGGGGGACCTGGTGGTTTCCCCGTTGGGTGTGGTTCCTAAGAAGGAGCCGGGGAAGTTTCGCTTGATTCATCATCTGTCTTTTCCGAGAGGGGGGTCGGTCAATGATTTCATTGACCCGGAGGCGTGTACGGTTTCCTACACGTCTTTTGACGCGGCGGTACGGTGGGTCAGGCGGTATGGTCGTGGGGCTCTCATGGCCAAGGCGGATGTGGAATCGGCGTTTCGACTTCTGCCGGTCCACCCGGAAAGCTTCCGGCTGTTGGGATGCCATTGGCGGGGGAAGTTTTATGTAGATTTGTGCCTGCCCATGGGTTGTTCCATTTCATGCGCCTATTTTGAAGCTTTTAGCTCGTTTTTGGAATGGGTGGTGAGGGATGTTTCGGGCCTGGAGTCGGTCATCCACTATTTGGATGATTTTCTGTGCGTGGGCCCGCCTGCCTCCAATGTGTGTGCGATTCTTCTGTCCACGTTGCAGCACATTGCGGGCAGATTCGGGGTGCCGTTGGCGGGGGATAAGACGGAAGGCCCGGTTACGGAATTGAGTTTTTTGGGGATCGTGATTGATTCGCTGGCAATGGAGTGTCGATTGCCGGAGAATAAATTGCGGGATCTGCAGGCGGAGTTGGCAGGGATGCAGGGCCGGCCGAAGGTTCAGCTTCGGGCCCTGCAGTCCCTGTTGGGCAAGCTGAATTTCTCTTGCCGGATCATCCCTATGGGCCGTGTGTTCTGCCGACGGCTGTCGGGGGCCACCGCCGGGGTGACCGCCCCTAACCATTTTGTGCGCTTGCGGAAGGAACACAGGGAGGACCTGCGGGCATGGCATGAATTTTTGGGGTCGTATAACGGGCGGGCCATGTGGATGGCGGGGCCAGTGAGCAACTTCGATGTGGAGTTGGTCACTGACGCGGCTGGGTCTATGGGTTAAGGGGCATTTTTTCGGGGCCGGTGGAGTACTGAACCTTGGCCGCGCTCCTGGGAGGTTGCGGGGTTGTTGGGCAATTTGGTTTTGCTAGAATTATTCCCGATAGTGTTGGCGTTGGAGCTGTGGGGGGAGGAGTTTCGTAATTTGAAGTTGCGCATCAATTGCAACAACATGGGGGTGGTTCAGGTCCTCAATCGGATGACTGCTTCCTCGCCCCCTGTAATCCGGCTGCTGCGACAGCTGGTTTTTCGCTGTTTGCGGCTCAATGTTTACGTTTATGCAGTGCATATACCTGGGGTGGAGAATTCTTTGGCTGACTCACTCTCTCGTTTTCAGTGGGACAAGTTCCGGCAGCTGGCGCCGGGAGCGGAGGAGTCGGGGGCGCCCTGCCCCGGGTGGATGTGGGAGCTGCCCTTGGAATCGCCGCAGGTTGGTTGAAAAGGTCGCTGAGTGAGGCTACTTGGTCCGCTTATTCTAGGGTGTGGGCGGAATGGTGGGCGTTCCTGCGGGAGGTTGGCGTGGCTGGTCGGGGCTCCGACCGGCGCTGGGTGGTATTGTATTGGGTGGCCCGGAATATTGAGACGGGTCTGTCGCCTGCGTCTATTAAGCGGAAGCTGGCTGAGTTGGCCTTTTTGTTTAAACTGTGGGGGGAGCCGGACGGGACGAAGGATTTTTGGGTGCGCTAAACGTTGAAGGGGTACCGGAGGGATCGGAAGGGTCGGGATGCGTGCTGGCCGGTGTCGTTTGACAATTTGGTGGCAATTTGTTCTCGGCTGGTGGACGTTTGCTCGTCTGCTTACGAGACCGTTCTGTTTACGGCTGCTTTTTCATTGGCGTTTTATGGGGCGTTTAGGATAGGGGAGTTGGTGTGTCGCTCGAAACGGGTGGCTGGGGGTCTGTTGGATCAGGATGTGCAGGTGGTTGCGGATCGGGTGAGTATACGGTTGCGTAGGTCTAAGACTGATCAACGGGGCAAGGGAGTGGCGATTACGCTGCTCGCCCTTCCGGGCTCGGCAGTGTGCCCAGTGGCGGCAGTACGGGCTTTCCGGGCGGTACGGCCTGCGGGGGCGGGCCCCTTTTTGGTGCATGCGGAGGGCTCTTTTCTATCCCGGTTTCAGTTTGTGTCGGTTTTTCGGCACTGCCTGAGAGCGGTGGGTTTGGATGAGCGGGAATATGCGTCCCACTCTTTCCGGATTGGGCGGCAACGGAAGCGGCACGATGTGGGCTGGAGGAGGCGGTGGTTGGCCGGATTGGTAGGTGGGAGTCCCGGAGGTTCCGGTCCTATGTCCGGCCGCAGTTGATACTGGGGTAAGGTGGGTGCGGCTGGGGGTGTTGTTTGTTGTTGGGATTTCTGGGGAGGAAGTACTGTGCTTGTAACATTCCGTTGGTTGTTGTGTTATTTCTCTTGTTTCATTCCAGATGGAGGTTCTCCACGCCTCGTTTGGATCCTGGGGCATTCGTACGTGTGCTGGGGGGCCAGGAGAGGTGATTCTCTACCAGCAGGCAGGCAATTGGGTATCCCCAGGCGGGTGGCTAGGGTGATGTGGTTGGGGTTCCCGGGCATGAGGTGGGAGGGTGTCATGAGAGAGGTGGAGCGCTTCGCTTTGAGAGACAGGCCCCCGGAGGTGCTGGTTGTTCATGCGGGGGGCAATGACCTGGGCGTTCGGAAGGTGAAGGACATTCTGGCGGATATTAAGGCGGATGTGTTGCGCCTGCGAGTCCTTTTCCCGGGCACCATTTTGGTGTGGTCGGACATTGTGGCCAGAACTGTGTGGCGGTGGGCTAGGTCTTTAGCCAGCATTGAAAAAACTAGGATAAGGGTGAATAAGGTGGTTGGGCGGTTTGTGGTGCAGAACGGGGGCATTGTGGTTCGACATCGGGAGTTGGAGGTGAATGTGGGGCTTTATCTCCGGCAGGATGGCGTTCACCTATCGGATGTGGGGATTGACCTCTGGTCCTTGGGCTTACAGGAGGGGATACAGAAAGCTTTTCGGGTGTGGGGTGGCCCTCAAGGTTGAGGGGGTCACCCTTTCGGGCTGTGGCGGTGTGTTTTCTGGTGGTTTCTGACGGTAGACAGGTACTCAGAAGGGATCTGAGGGTGTGGGGGGCTCATCTAACGATCGGCCCCTCTGGGTATTCCTGAACGTTGGAGGGAATACGGTTATGTTCACTGGCGGAAGTTGTCTCCGACCGGTCACAGGTGGAGGCCTTTGGGAAGTTGGTCAGGTGTACCGCAGTGATTTGGTATTGGCTTAAGTGGGGTCACCGTCAGAGATCACCAGAATGGGCAGTTAATGTTATTTAATGTGGTTTAATGTTAATAAAGTTATTTATATTTATATATATTTATATATTTTCATATTTACAAGTTATTGGAGTGAATTTTGAGTTATGTTTAATAAAGGCTGTTGTGGCCAGTTTACTCCAACCTATGGTGTGGTCTCGTTTCTAATAGGTAAGGAATAGTATAAGGGGAACATTCAGACTACACTAGTCATGAAAAGTATGTAAAAAGTACAAAAATATAATTCACTTACAAGGAAATGGTGCCTAGACCTAACCTACAATAGCTTACATTAAATGATGCCTAGAAACAAGATGGTGGCTCATGTCACATGGTTTCACACACAAGGGAATGGTGTCTGCACCTTCCCCTATAGGACGATTCAGAGATCCTCTAAATGGCCACGACCCCGTCACATGGCAGACAACAAAAGCTAGGCTATGACAAAATGCCGATTTTCCCGCCAAAAACCACAATTTCTTCACTTAGCTACACAAACTTCTCCCCACACTCATTTAAAAGTGTTAGTTACATGAAAAAGCACAACTGAAAACGTACACTGCTTGTCCCCACCTAAAGTTCATATACTCACTGTGGCATCAGCTTCCATAACAAGCCATTGAGACATACAGTGATTGCTCAGAACATCAGTTCCCTTCCCACAGGACGTAGCCCATTCAACACAAAACATTTTCCTATTGTAACAACCATGCCTGCCCCTCCTCCACTGAACCTCATGGTAGCTAGCAGGCATTTTCTCAAATCAAAACTTTCAATCACACACACACTCCATTTCTCATTCAGTTTCTTACACAATTTCAATATACTCAGTTAAGCGCTCTACAAAACTCATGCAATCTACTTGTCCCATACATAGGCAAAAATCTAAATTCATCCATTTCTCAATGCATTACAAACTTGTTACACAGCATGAAGTTTCTTACACATACACTCGAGCTGATCCAAATCACACACACACACACACACACACACAGGCATACGATCAAAATTCCAGCATTATTTCAAAAAGATGAAAAATGTGTTCTTTTCACAAAGCAGAGCCTCCCCAACGCATCAGGCAGAGAAAACGTACCCCTTTTGTCTCGGGACAACAAAGTTTTGATGCCCTGGACTGGGATCTGTTCTCCCCCTTTCTGCCTGTGCAGAGGGGGCCTCTGTTTGCTCCATAAGACCCTGGCCCACCATCTGTAGTTGAAATCTGGCTGTATGCTATGTACACAGCCACATCTATTGTGCTCATATAAGCACCCGTTTCCATCTTAATGATATAATACTTCTTGCCTGTCAACCCACTCATCCAAATGAACAGACATGACCATCCTTCTTACGTTCTCAGTTCCATCAGCCTGACTTCCCTGCGGGTACTCAGCCTGGTTCTTTTATTTACCCATAAACAGGAAGCCACACCCTGGAGAGTTTGCCTCCAACAGCTAAACGCCTCCTACAAAGCTTGTGACCTCACAGGAGCAACACAGGATGTGAATGACCATCTAAGGACGTGACCAAAGTAATACAATACAATACATAAGAAGGTGGTGTCTTCACAGACAGCCAATCAGACATTTGTTTTCCTTCAAAAGAACCAATCACAGACATGTATACATTCAAATAGACTAGCAAACTGACTAAATGTTTTCAATGATATGAACCATACAAAACCAATGAACGATGACTACAATTCCGTTGATAGAAATCCTTAACTAGTAGATGACCGCCGGCCGTCAAATGATGGCCAGGCGGCACACCTATTGTGGTGGGAGGTCGTCATATGACATCCTCCCATTTAAATAGGGAATGCGTGCAATCATGTGTGCACATCCCCGTTCCTTCGGTGGCGGCGTGTCACGGAGACACCGCTCGCCACCGAGGGGGGTGCACAGCCATTGGGCATGGCTGTTTACCACATGATCGGCTGTGACTTCACAGGTGATTCCACCCCCACTGTGCACGGCGCGTGCGCGTCAGTGGCGGCGTTTTCCCAAGAACACTGCTCATCACCGACGCTGGTAAACAGCCATTGGCTGGCTGTTTACCCACATGATTGGCTGTGATCCTTTCACAGCCAATCACTAAATGTAAACAAACCACGGTAACGAGATGTTACCGGGTTCTCCTCCTCACACACCGATTGTGTGTGTGAAGGAGATTGCAGTAACATTTCGTTACCACTTACATTACACATCAAGCACACTGATTGCCCCCCCAATAAAGAGGACCTGTCACCACCCCTCATAGTACCTGTCACTCACAGTCCATCAGAGTACCCGAGTACCTGTCACAGCCCATCAGAGTACCCAAGCACCTGTCACAGCCCATCAGAGTACCCGAGTACCTGTCACCTTCACTCTTAGCGATAAAAAAAAAAATAAATACATGCAATGGGAAAGACACAAGAACATCTCAGAATACTGTATGGACTAGCCACACAAAGTTCTAAAACAGGCATGAGAATTTTAACCACAGTTCCTCCTCTGAGAATCACAAAAGCAAGTACTACACATCCATCAACTCACTCAGCATTACAGATTTCTGAAGCCGCAGTTGTGATACATCAACTCCAGAGGGATACCCAAAATAGTATCCTTGGACCACCTATGTCAATCTTTAAAGAGGTCTAATGGCATTTAGCCCCAAAACTAGGCTCTTTATGTACTGTGCAGCAGTCTGACTGTGGGAAGTCTCCAATCCTTCCCTCCAGCAACTAGAAACCCCATCTGAGGTGTTATCACTAGGGATGGCCGAACTGTTCGCCCGGCGGTCGGTTCGCGGCGAATTTCGGCTGTTCGTGATTCGCCCGATCGGCGGACTATTGCCGTTGTTCGCCCGGCGGACCCACGTGTTTACTGTGTAAAAGAACTTTGACCTATGATGACACATCCATCATGTGGTACAGGACAGCCAATTGAGACATTACAGCACATGGACACTTGGACATTCCCCCTAACTTATAAATAGACCCGATCCGGTGGCCATTTTACATTCTTTCTACTGTCACAATAGGGAGAGGTTGCTGTGTGGAGCAGGGAGAGACTGCAGTGACACAAATCGCAGAAAGGGACAGTCAGTTTAATCATTAGCTATTACTATTAGGTCCACAAAGGTCCTTTTCAGGACTGGTATGGTGTAGTAGTACAGGATATAGTTTTGAGTGCAGTGCTATTCAAGTTATTGTTGCAGCAGCCTGTGTTTTGTCAGTTTAAATAGGGACAGACAGGAAGCTGTGTGTAGCAGTGAGGGACAGTCAGTTTAATCATTAGCTGTTACTATTAGGTCCACAAAGGTCCTTTTTAGGACTGGTATGGTAATAGGGTTGTACACGTATAATATTCTTTCTTCCAAATATAGAAAGAATATTATAGTTGACTGCTGCCCTTCTGCTGCAGTAGTCCTTTATGAGTATAGGGACTGAGGTAGTCTGCTAATCACAACCTACTAGTTCCACAAATGTCCTTCTAAGGACTGGTAAGGTATAGCGTACTAGAGTATATAGGGTTGAGTGAGGTACAGTCTGCTAATCCTTAAGGACTGGTATAGGTCCACAATATATAGGGTTGAGGTGCACTACTGCTGACTGCTGCCCTATTCTGCAGCAGTCCTTTATCAGTATAGGGACTGAGGTACAGTCTGCTAATCACAACCTACTAGTTCCACAAAGGTCCTTATAAGGACTGGTAAGGTATAGTGTACTACAGTATATAGGGTTGAGTGAGGTACAGTCTGCTAATCACAACCTACTAGTTCCACAAAGGTCCTTATAAGGACTGGTAAGGTATAGTGTACTACAGTATATAGGGTTGAGTGAGGTACAGTCTGCTAATCACAACCTACTAGTTCCACAAAGGTCCTTCTAAGGACTGGTAAGGTATAGTGTACTAGAGTATATAGGGTTGAGTGAGGTACAGTCTGCTAATCCTTAAGGACTGGTATAGGTCCACAATATATATGGTTGAGGTGCACTACTGCTGACTGCTGCCCTATTCTGCAGCAGTCCTTTATCAGTATAGGGACTGAGGTACAGTCTGCTAATCACAACCTACTAGTTCCACAAAGGTCCTTATAAGGACTGGTAAGGTATAGTGTACTACAGTATATAGGGTTGAGTGAGGTACAGTCTGCTAATCACAATCTACTAGTTCCACAAAGGTCCTTATAAGGACTGGTAAGGTATAATGTACTACAGTATATAGGGTTGAGTGAGGTACAGTCTGCTAATCACAACCTACTAGTTCCACAAAGGTCCTTAAGGACTGGTATAGGTGTACTATTTGGTGTGCAGTATATAGTTGTGTAATACACGTATAAAATACTTGCACATATAGAAAGCATATTATAGTGCGTTTCCACTGTGCAGCATTGTGACTGCTGAGCGGTTCTGCAGCGATACTACAAAGAGTGACAAACGCAATCTAAAAAAAAAGTATTGTAACTGGTGTGATAGACCAGTGGCCCCCAAAAACAATAGATTGAAGCGGGGTGTTATATACCTTCTTCCACATACATACTGCACTTCTCTAGAGACTTTTGTCACAGGGTCCTTTAAAAAATGACAGGCAGAGGAAGAGGCAGGCCCTTCCGCAGGGGGGGTAGGGGTAGGGCAGGAGCAACAGGCTTGAGCCAAAGTGGGAAATTGCAGAAGGTGCGTACGATTACGTCAAAGGAAGCACCAGAATTGGTTGAGTGGCTCACTCAGCCTTACTCTTCTGCACCCTCTGCTGTGCATATTATGAGGGGCTCCCACCATCCCTGTGCTATGCTCATTATGAGGGGCTCCCACCATCCCTGTGCTATGCTGACTTCCTCCTGGGGCTGCTTACGGTGCAGGTGTCAGTGCTGTATATCACGGTGCTGGTGTCAGTGCTTTATGTCACGCTGCTGATGTCAGTGCTCTATATCACGGTGCTGGTGATCATCTCCTGCACCCTCTTCATTGCCTACCCTGACCTTCCCTCGCCTCCATTGTCTCAAGAGTCCTGAATTTTCAGAATTTCACATATAAAAAAAGAATGCTTGTAGTTGTCGATCCCAGATTTACCTCATACATGTGTTATGTCATTGGCCATGTGGTGGGACTATGTGTGCACAGCTAGTAATTATTTTGTGGCTGCAAATATGACCTGTAGGTTTGTAAAGTTCACCATCCCTGTGCTGTGCTGACTTCCTCCTGGGGCTGCTTATTATGAGGGGCTCCCACCATCCCTGTGCTGTGCTTACTTCCTCCTGGGGCTGTACCTCTGCTGTGCAAATTATGAGGGGCTCCCACCATCCCTGTGCTATGCTCATTATGAGGGGCTCCCACCATCCCTGTGCTATGCTTATTATGAGGGGCTCCCACCATCCCTGTGCTATGCTCATTATGAGGGGCTCCCACCATCCCTGTGCTGTGCTGACTTCCTCCTGGGGCTGCTTATTATGAGGGGCTCCCACCATCCCTGTGCTATGCTCATTATGAGGGGCTCCCACCATCCCTGTGCTATGCTGACTTCCTCCTGGGGCTGCATATTATGAGGGGCTCCCACCATCCCTGTGCTATGCTTATTATGAGGGGCTCCCACCATCCCTGTGCTATGCTCATTATGAGGGGCTCCCACCATCCCTGTTCTATGCTCATTATGAGGGGCTCCCACCATACCTGTGCTATGCTGACTTTCTCCTGGGGCTGCTTATTATGAGGGGCTCCCACCATCCCTGTGCTATGCTGACTTCCTCCTGGGGCTGTACCTCTGCTGTGCATATTATGAGGGGCTCCCACCATCCCTGTGCTATGCTCATTATGAGGGGCTCCCACCATCCCAGTGCTATGCTTATTATGAGGGGCTCCCACCATCCCTGTGCTATGCTCATTATGAGGGGCTCCCACCATCCCTGTGCTATGCTGACTTCCTCCTGGGGATGCTTATTATGAGGGGCTCCCACCATCCCTGTGCTATGCTCATTATGAGGTGCTCCCACCATCCCTGTGCTATGCTGACTTCCCCCTGGGGCTGCATATTATGAGGGGCTCCCAACATCCCTGGGCTATGCTCATTATGAGGGGCTCCCACCATCCCTGTGCTATGCTCATTATGAGGGGCTCCCACCATCCCTGTGCTATGCTCATTATGAGGGGCTCCCACCATCCCTGTGCTATGCTGACTTCCTCCTGGCGCTGCTTATTATGAGGGGCTCCCACCATCCCTGTGCTATGCCGACTTCCTCCTGGGGCTGTACCTCTGCTGTGTATATTATGAGGGGCTCCTACCATCCCTGTGCTATGCTCATTATGAGGGGCTCCCACCATCCCTGTGCTATGCTGACTTCCTCCTGGGGCTGTACCTCTGCTGTGCATATTATGAGGGGCTCCCACCATCCCTGTGTTATGCTCATTATGAGGGGCTCCCACCATCCCTGTGCTATGCTCATTATGAGGGGCTCCCACCATCCCTGTGCTATGCTCATTATGAGGGGCTCCTACCATCCCTGTGCTATGCTGACTTCCTCCTGGGGCTGCTTATTATGAGGGGCTCCCACCATCCCTGTGCTATGCTGACTTCCTCCTGGGGCTGTACCTCTGCTGTGCATATTATGAGGGGCTCCCACCATCCCTGTGCTATGCTCATTATGAGGGACTCCCACCATCCCTGTGCTATGCTCATTATGAAGGGCTCCCACCATCCCTGTGCTATGCTCATTATGAGGGGCTCCCACCATCCCTGTGCTATGCTGACTTCCTCCTGGGGCTGCTTATTATGAGGGGCTCCCACCATCCCTGTGCTATGCTGACTTCCTCCTGGGGCTGTACCTCTGCTGTGCATATTATGAGGGGCTCCGACCATCCCTGTGCTATGCTCATTATGAGGGGCTCCCACCATCCCTGTGCTGTGCTGACTTCCTCCTGGAGCTGCTTACGGTGCAGGTGTCAGTGCTGTATATCACGGTGCTGGTGTCAGTGCTTTATGTCATGCTGCTGATGTCAGTGCTCTCTATCACGGTGCTGGTGTCAGATCACTCTATCATGGTGCAGGTGTCAGTGCTCTATATCACCGTGCTGATGTCAGCGTTTTATGTCACGGTGCTGGTGTCAGTGCTTTATGTCATGCTGCTGATGTCAGTGCTCTCTATCACGGTGCTGGTGTCAGATCACTCTATCACGGTGCAGGTGTCAGTGCTCTAGATCACGGTGCTGGTGATCATCTCCTGCCAGGCATGTACTGGCCATTGGGACTACAGGGAGTTTCCCGGTGGGCCGATGGTTCAGTGGGCCGGTCAGGGGCAGTCCTGGAGCCACTCCTCTGACAGTGAGTGATCGTGATTTCACTCCTGTTAGGAGGAGCAGCTGTCGTCACTCGCTGGAGAGAGCATTAGGCTTTCTGCTCCCTCCAGCCTGCAGAGGGAGATAGCTGGCAGACGTTCCATCCTCTCTCCCCTTATCACATGACTGTAGAGAGGTACGAGAAGCTGCCTTCAAAACTGTGAGTACACGTGGGAGGGGGAGGAGAGGGAGGACATTCTGATGTAAGGGGAAGTGCAGATGAAGACACTCAAAATTAAAGTGGGCCGGCCATGATGAAGTTCAGGGCCAAATTTTTGTCCCAGTGCAGCCCTGTCTCCTGCACCCTCTTCTTTGCCTACCCTGACCTTCCCTCTCCTCCATTGCCTTCATGCGCTCCAGAGTCCTGAATTGTCAGAATTTCACATATAAAAAAGGAATGCTTGTAGTTGTCGATCCCAGATTCACCTCATACATGTGTTATGTCATTGGCCATGTGGTGGGACTATGTGTGCACAGCTAGTAAATATTTTGTGGCTGAAAATTTGACCTGTAGGTTTGTAAAGTTCGCCTCCCATTGAAGTCAATGGGGCCCATTGAAACGTCCCATCGGAAGTTCGTCCATCACTAGTTATCACCCCTCCCCCCCTCCCAATTAAGTCTCTACCCCTCACAGTGTATGCATACACAAGCATTTCCTTTGTACGCCCATACACTGCGTCACCAGATTTAGCTGCACAGAAAACACAATTACGCCCACTTACTCTACAGAACAATGTGGCTTCTCTCTGTACCTAGATATTACAACAAATAACATGGATGCTTCCTATTTGCTCTCTACCCAAAACTGTATTACAGTATAAACCTTAGAAAAAAAAATTAAATTAAAATGTAAAACACTCTTTCAAACGCCAGTGTTTTCCCATTGTCCTTCCTTCCAGTCAGAAGACCCCCGGCTCCTCCCACCAACTTTCTGTGTCTCCAAAATGTTGTAGCATGAACCCAGCAAACGAGTTCATTTACATATCAATGTTACAGGAAAAGGGAGGGGGAGCCTAGCCCCATATGCAGGCTATACAATACAAGCCTAGAAAAAAAAACAATGAATTGCCCTCTGAGCAACTTCCATACATTTGTAAAATAAAAATAACACGCCACTGTGTACAAAAACTCAGTTAAAGCTAGTTTCCCTATCACTGAAGCCCAGTGCAAAGTAGAGATTTTGTCAGGGCTGGCTTAGCCCTTCCTCCTCTGGGCTGGCCGCTCAGCTGCCGGCTACTTGCCAGCTCTCTTCTCTTTCTACCGTTACCAGTTGTTCCCGATGATCATCTGACCTGCCTATTTAAAGCCTTCCAGCTCACTCTTTCCTTTGCCTTCGCGTTGGTCACATCACAAGGAACCATCTCCTGCTGTTTGTTTCAAGACTGGCTTGCTGATATCTCTCCTGGCTACTTATCCTGCTTGCAGTTGCTCTCCTTGGATCCCTGACGTCTGGACTGGCTGATTACCTGATCTGGTTTATGAACTTTGGACTGGCTGACTACCTGATCTGGCTACTGGACTCTGGCTATGCTT
Organism: Lithobates pipiens; assembly: GCF_037356315.1. Lineage (NCBI taxonomy): Eukaryota > Metazoa > Chordata > Amphibia > Anura > Ranidae > Lithobates > Lithobates pipiens. The sequence goes on from NW_027507718.1 coordinate 151,060,060, forward strand.
GACTACGCTTTTTTTCTATTTACCTTTTTATTTTTATTAATAAACAAGTGTGAATTGATTGTACTTCTGTCTCTGTCTGTTTCATGGTTTCTGACAGTACGCAAAGGCCATGAATTCAGAAGATACAGTCAATCCACTTGTTGGTAATATTTTTTCCAGATTGGATGAGCAAGATCACCGCATGGATCAGTTTGCCTTGGCGTTACAAATGCTCCTGAATCGCACGGCTCACCTGGAATCCCCCACGGTGGCTGCTCCAGTACAACCTGAGATGCAGGCCGTCCCTGCTGCTGCGCCAGTCTCTGTGCAGGCACCCACCTCGAGTATTACCTCTATAAGAGGTATGTCTGGTTCTGCTCTGCTTCCCCAGCAATTTGGGGGCGTTCTAGTTCAATGCAGAGGGTTTCTCAATCAGGTTGAGATATACTTCGAAATGCTGCCCCAGGCATTTCCCACAGACAGAAGCAAAGTAGGTTTTGTGATATCTGTGCTTTCTGAGAGAGCCTTGGCCTGGGCTAACCCTCTATGGGAGACGCAAAAACCTGTTGTCTTGAGTTACCCTCAGTTTGTGGCCTCCTTTAAAAGGGTTTTTGACATTTCTGCACGCTCCGCTTCTGCTGCCAAGTGCCTCATGTCCATCAAACAGAGTACGAGAACTGTTGCCGACTACACCATTGAATTCCGTACTCTAGCAGCAGAGGTTGCTTGGAACAATGAGGCCCTCGTGGCTGCTTTTTCTCATGGTCTCTCGGATTCCATCAAGGATGAGATAGCAGCCCAAGATATACCCACTGAGCTGGAGAGCTTGATCTTGTTTGCATTCTCATTGACTTCAGACTCAGAGAAACACTTTCTCTTATGGAGCACATGCGGAAGCCTCCTGTACGTTTGCCTCCGGGCTTTGTAGTCCCACCCATGCCTCCCTCACCTCCCATGCCTCCTAGTACCGAGTTGGTCAGTGAAGATGAACCCATGCACCTGGGCTTCACGCGTCTCTCTGCGGATGAGAGAGCCTTTAGGAGGAGGGAGAGATTGTGCCTTTATTGTGGCCAGGCAGGTCACTTTTTGAAGTTTTGTCCTACCCGTCCAGGGAACGCTCGTACCTTGAGGTCCTGTCATGGACAGACGTTAGGTGGCGTTGTTTCGTCCCCAGTTATCCAAAAGGATAAGCCCCTGGTTTTGGTCTCCCTTTCATGGGCTGAGTTGTCCATCGAGATACAGGTGCTAATCGACTCTGGGGCTGCAGGCCTGTTCATTGATGCTGCATTTGTTTTGCAGCACTCGATTCCGCTGCAGCTGCGTGACACTCCACTTGCCATTGAGGCTCTTGACGGGAGACCTTTACAGCCTGCCCATGTGACTCACGAGACGGTTCCGTTGTCTATGGCCGTAAGGGCTCTTCACCATGAGATAATCCAATTCCAAGTTATTTCATCACCCAGATTTCCGTTGGTTATTGGTTATCCTTGGTTACAGAGGCACAACCCCTCTTTTGATTGGTTCCGTGCTGAGGTTCTCTCCTGGTTACCACAATGCAGTGAGACATGCTTCCTGAAGGTATCCAAGGTCCTGTGCACTGCTTCACTCCCCTCCCTGCCGGAGGAGTACCGATTTTGGCGATGTCTTTGATAAAGGTCAAGCCAGTAGTTTGCCTCCACACTGGCCTTATGATTGCACAATTGACCTTCAACCTGGTGCCATCATGGCCGGGTTTACCCTTTGTCGGTCTTGGAGGATAAGGCCATGGAGGAGTATGTTGCTGACGCACTTTATCGAGGTTTCATCCGCAAGTCCTCGTCTCCTGCTGGTGCTAGTTTCTTCTTTGTGAAAAAGAAGAGCGGTGAACTGAAACCTTGTATAGATTATAGGGGTCTCAATCGTGTCACAATTAAGAATGCCTACACGATTCCATTGATTATAGAGTTATTTGATTGCCTCAAGGGAGCAACGGTTTCCACAAAGCTTGACCTGAGAGGGGCGTGCACATTAAGGAGGGCGATGAGTAGAGAAATGCGTTTAATACCAGAACAGGCCATTATGAATACCTGGTAATGCCTTTTGGCCTTTGTAATGCCCCAGCTGTTTTCCAGGAATTTATTAACGATGTCCTCCAAGATTTGTTGCAATTGTGTTTGGTGGTTTGTCTTCATTAAATCCTCATATTTTCCAAGTCCCTGGAGAGCCACCACACAGATGTCTGTTGTGTACTTCAGAAACTAAGAGAGAAAAATCTCTATTGTAAACTGGAGAAGTGCGAGCTCCATCGTGAACAGGTTACATTCCTGGGCTATGTCATTTCCACTGCTGGTTTTTCGATGGACCCAGAGAAACTGTCAGCAGTCCTACAGTGGCCTCAACCCGTGGGTTTACATCCTTTGCAGCGTTTCCTGGGCTTTGCCAACTACTATCGGAAGTTTATTCGTAACTTCTCGTCTCTGGTCAAGCCTCTGACTGATATGACCAGAAAGGACTCTCAAGGCTGCCTTTGTTTCTGCTCCTGTGTTGGCACATCCTGATCCTACGTTGCCTTTTATCCTAGAAGTTGATGCTTCTGAGACTGGAGTTGGCGCCCTTCTGTCTTAACGTCCTAACTCTGAGAGCGCTATGCATCCGTGTGGCTACTTTTCCAAGAAATTGTCACCTGCTGAATGCAATTATGAGATTGGTGACAGAGAGCTGTTGGTGATCATTTTAGCCCTGAAAGAATGGAGACATCTCCTTGAAGGTACCACTGTGCCTGTTCTTATTCTTACTGACCATAAGAATCTTACATTCTTGTCTGAGGCTAAGTGACTCTCTCCCAAAAGGGTATGATGGGCTCTTTTCTTGTCGAGCTTTAATTACTTTGTCTCATTCTTACCCCGTACTAAGAATGTAAGGGCTGATGTCTTGTCATGACAATTTTCCTCCACTTCCAAGTCGGAGTCGGTTCCGGTTCCTATGATTCCTCCTGATCGTATCTTGGCTACGGTTCGCACCAGTCGTACTTCTCCTTTGGGTGACAAAATTCTTGCTGCTCAGGTCCATGCTCCTCCTGATAAACCTTGTGACAGCTGATTTGTCCCAGATGGTCTCCGTACTGCAGTGCTCCAGACTTACCATTCTCCCAAGGCTAGCTGGCCAAGAATCAACTCATTTGGGCCATCTCCCAAAAATTCTGGTGGCCTAGTCTACAGGCTGATGTTACTGCCTTCATAGCTGCCTGTCCCGTGTGTGCTCAGAGTAAGACTCCACGACACTTTCCAGTGGGCCTCCTACAACCCATACCCAATGGAGAGAGGCCCTGGACTCACCGGTCTATGGATTTCATTGTGGAATTGCCCAACTCCCAAGGCAACACTGCTATCCTTATGGTGGTTGACCGGTTCTCAAAGATGTGTTATTGTATTCCACTTAAGAAGTTGCCCACCTCTAAGGAACTGGCTTCCATTTTTGCTCGGGAGATCTTTCGCTTACATGGGCTACCCAAGGTGATTGTCTCGGATAGGGGCAGTCAGTTTGTCTCCCGCTTCTGGCGAGCCTTTTGTGCACAGTTGGGAATCCAGCTTGCGTTCTCTTCTGCGTATCACCCACAGTCTAATGGGGCCGCAGAATGAGCCAATCAGTCCTTGGAGCAATTCCTATGTTGCTATTAGTGATGGCCGAACGGTTCGCCCGGCGGTCGTTTCGCGGCGAATTTCCGACTTTCGCCGTCCGCGGGTTCGAACGCCTTTTTCCGTCGTTCGCCCCGGCGGACTTACGTGTTTAATGTATACAAGAACTTTAACCTTTCGTGACACGTTTATCATGTGTTACAGGACAACCAATTGAGACATGACAGCTCATGGACACTTGGACATTCCCCCTAACCTATAAATACACCCGATCCGGTGGCCATTTTACATTCTTTCTTCTGTCACTGTAGGGAAAGGATCCTGTGTGGAGTAGGGACAGAGAAAACGCTAGCTATTTGGTACACAAAAGTTCTTTTCAGGACTGGTATAGGTGTTAGGTCAGCAGCCTGAGTTTCTTTTGTCAGTTTAGATAAAGGGACAGAGCGCTGTATGCTGCTATTTTAGGGACAGCTCAGCCAGATTAGTCTTTCTTCATCATCATCATCATCATCATCATTAGCTGTTACTATCAGGTCCACAAAAGAGCTGTTCCAGCTAATCGTTCCAGCCTACTCTTTTTTGCCAATTTGTATAGGGACAGGCAGGAAGCAGTGTGTCAGGCAGTGAGGATAATTTTAAAGACTTGCTGTTACTATTAGTTCCACAAAGGTTCTTTTCAGGACTGGTATCAGTGGTACGGTAATAGGCTTGTACACGTATAATATTCTTTCTTCCAAATATAGAAAGAATATTATACTTGACTGCTGCCCTTCTGCTGCAGTCTGCTAATCATTCACAACTCACTTGTTCCACAAAAGTTCTTATAAGGACTGGTAACTTGGTCTGTCTAGGGTGCTACGGTACATAGGCTTGGGTGCGGTACAGTCTGCTGTTCTGTAAGGACCGCTATCGGTCCACAATAGATAGGGTTGCCGTGCACTACTGCTGACCGCTGCCCTATACTGCAGCAGTCCTTCAGCGGTATAGGGACTGACGCACAGTCTGCTAAACACTAATACACAACCTGCTTGGTCCACAAAAGTTCTTATAAGGACTGGTAACTTGGTATAGGGTGCTACGGTACATAGGCCTGAGTGCGTTACAGTCTGCTGTTCTGTAAGGACCGCTATCGGTCCACAATACATAGGGTTGACGTGCACTACTGCTGACCGCTGCCCTATACTGCAGCAGTCCTTCAGCGGTATAGGGACTGACGCACAGTCTGCTAAACACTAACACACAACCTGCTTGGTCCACAAAAGTTCTTATAAGGACTGGTAACTTGGTATAGGGTGCTACGGTACATAGGCCTGAGTGCGTTACAGTCTGCTGTTCTGTAAGGACCGCTATCGGTCCACAATACATAGGGTTGCCGTGCACTACTGCTGACCGCTGCCCTATACTGCAGCAGTCCTTCATTGGTATAGGGACTGACGTACAGTCTGCTAATCACTAACACACAACCTGCTTGGTCCACAAAAGTTCTTATAAGGACTGGTAACTTGGTATAGGGTGCTACGGTACATAGGCCTGAGTGCGTTACAGTCTGCTGTTCTGTAAGGACCGCTATCGGTCCACAATACATAGGGTTGCCGTGCACTACTGCTGACCGCTGCCCTATACTGCAGCAGTCCTTCAGCGGTATAGGGACTGACGCACAGTCTGCTAAACACTAACACACAACCTGCTTGGTCCACAAAAGTTCTTATAAGGACTGGTAACTTGGTATAGGGTGCTACGGTACATAGGCCTGAGTGCAGTACAGTCTGCTGTTCTGTAAGGACCGCTATCGGTCCACAATACATAGGGTTGCCGTGCACTACTGCTGACCGCTGCCCTATACTGCAGCAGTCCTTCAGCGGTATAGGGACTGACGCACAGTCTGCTAAACACTAACACACAACCTGCTTGGTCCACAAAAGTTCTTATAAGGACTGGTAACTTGGTATAGGGTGCTACGGTACATAGGCCTGAGTGCGTTACAGTCTGCTGTTCTGTAAGGACCGCTATCGGTCCACAATACATAGGGTTGCCGTGCACTACTGCTGACCGCTGCCCTATACTGCAGCAGTCCTTCATTGGTATAGGGACTGACGTACAGTCTGCTAATCACTAACACACAACCTGCTTGGTCCACAAAAGTTCTTATAAGGACTGGTAACTTGGTATAGGGTGCTACGGTACATAGGCCTGAGTGCAGTACAGTCTGCTGTTCTGTAAGGACCGCTATCGGTCCACAATACATAGGGTTGACGTGCACTACTGCTGACCGCTGCCCTATACTGCAGCAGTCCTTCAGCGGTATAGGGACTAAGAGTTTTGTCACAGGGTGATTTAAAAAATGACAGGCAGAGGAAGAGGCAGGCCCTTCCGCAGGGGTGGTAGGGGTAGGGCAGGAGCAACAGCCTTGAGCCAAAGTGGGAAGTTGCAGAAGGTGCGTTCAATTACTTTAAAGGACGCACCAGACTTGGTTGAGTGGCTCACTCAGCCTTATTCTTCTGCACCCTCCTCATCCTCTCGATCTGCACCCTCTTCTTCACTCTCTGCTATGTGCACCCCCAAAGACACTACCACCAACAACACCACCACCACCACATACCTTCCGCTTGAGTGCAAATGGGGGCCTTCATGCTCCAGTGTTTTAATAGGGACCCCCGTATAAAAAGCATGAGGGTCAAGGACCAGTACTGGGTGGCAACGTACTTAGATCCCCGGTACAAACACAAAATGGCGGAAATGTTACCGCCGTCGCAGAGGGCTGTCAGAATGCAGCACTTCCAGGCCTTGCTTCGAGAAATGCTGCATTCTGCTTTTGCGTGCGCTGGCAGAGGAGCAATTCCCACTCCCAGAGAAGGATTTGCGGGTACCAATCCAACAGCGCCTGCAAGAAGAGGCCGGTTTGAAGATGTGTTGGTGACTTCGGATATGAGGTCATTCTTTCAGCCGACCCATCGACAGGTGTCATCCGGATCCAGCATCAGGGAACGCCTAGACCGTCAGGTGTCCGACTACATTGGGTTAACGGCCGATGTGGACGCTCTGAGGAGTGATGAACCCCTAGACTACTGGGTGGGCAGGCTTGACCTCTGGCCAGAGCTTGCCCAATTTGCAATCGAACTGTTGGCTTGCCCCTCATCCAGTGTCCTGTCCGAAAGGACGTTCAGCGCAGCAGGGGGGATTGTGACCGATAAGCGTACTCGCCTAGCTCACGACAGTGTTAACTACCTCACATTTCTAAAAATGAATGAGGCATGGATCTCGGAGGAATTCAACACATGTGATCAGTAGACCATGTATATGTCTATAAACAATTTTTGGAATCAAGCACACAGACCTTCTTAATTCATTTGGCTCACTTCCCTGACCCAAAAAAGCACACCGTACTATATGCCCCTACCCTCCTCTTTGAAGAGGTTGAGCGGTGTCATATTTCTACTGGGGCTGCTTATTATGAGGGGTTCCCACCATCCCTGTGCTGTGCTGACTTCCTCCTGGGTGTTCTTATTATGAGGGGCTCCCACCATCCCTGTGCTGTGCTGACTTCCTCCTGGGGGTTCTTATTATGAGGGGCTCCCACCATCCCTGTGCTGTGCTGACTTCCTCCTGGGGGTTCTTATTATGAGGGGATCACACCATCCCTGTGCTGTGCTGACTTCCTCCTGGGGCTGCTTACGGTGCTGCTGTCAGCGCTGTATGTCACGGAGCTGCTGTCAGCGCTGTATGTCACGGAGCTGCTGTCAGCGCTGTATGTCACGGAGCTGCTGTCAGCGCTGTATGTCACGGAGCTGCTGTCAGCGCTGTATGTCACGGAGCTGCTGTCAGCGCTGTATGTCACGGAGCTGCTGTCAGCGCTGTATGTCACGGAGCTGCTGTCAGCGCTGTATGTCACGGAGCTGCTGTCAGCGCTGTATGTCACGGTGCTGCTGTCAGCGCTGTATGTCACGGAGCTGCTGTCAGCGCTGTATGTCACGGAGCTGCTGTCAGTGCTGTATGTCACGGAGCTGCTGTCAGCGCTGTATGTCACGGAGCTGCTGTCAGCGCTGTATGTCACGGAGCTGCTGTCAGCGCTGTATGTCACGGTGCTGCTGTCAGCGCTGTATGTCACGGAGCTGCTGTCAGCGCTGTATGTCACGGAGCTGCTGTCAGTGCTGTATGTCACGGAGCTGCTGTCAGCGCTGTATGTCACGGAGCTGCTGTCAGCGCTGTATGTCACGGAGCTGCTGTCAGCGCTGTATGTCACGGTGCTGCTGTCAGCGCTGTATGTCACGGAGCTGCTGTCAGCGCTGTATGTCACGGAGCTGCTGTCAGCGCTGTATGTCACGGAGCTGCTGTCAGCGCTGTATGTCACGGAGCTGCTGTCAGCGCTGTATGTCACGGAGCTGCTGTCAGCGCTGTATGTCACGGTGCTGATGTCAGTGCTCTGTATTACGGTGCTGCTGTCAGTGCTCTGTATCTCCTGCACCCTCTTGTTTGCCTACCCTGGTCCCTGACCTTCCCTCTCCTCCATTGCCTTCATTAGCTCCATAGTCCTGAATTGTCAGAACAATTTCCCAAATAAAAAAAAAATGCTTGTAGTTATCGATCCCAAATTCACCTCATACATGTATTATGCTATTGTCCAGGTGGTGGGACTACGTGCTACCCCCTAATAATTACCCCGTGGCCGCAAATTCGACCTAAAGGTTTGCGAAATTCGCCTCCCATTGAAGTCAATGGAGCCCGCGGCGAACGGTCGTTTTCGCGAACGTTTGTGCCCGTTCGCGTTTCGCGTTCGCGAAACGTCCCGTCGGAAGTTCGTCCATCACTAGTTGCTATATTTCTGACCATCATAACAACTGGTCTGACCTATTACCTTGGGCAGAGTTTGCTCACAACAGTGCCTTGAATTCTGCCTCCCGATTGTCTCCATTTATGGCGAATTATGGTTTCCAACCTTCCATGTTGCCTGACTTGTTTGTTCCGCAGAGTATTCCTGCATTAGAGGAGCATCTCCGTGGTCTTCGTTCCACTTGGGTACAAGTCCAGGAGGCTTTGCGTCATGCTAATGATAGGTACAGACTCCATGCTGACCGCAGACGCCTGCCTGCGCCTTCCTGCCAGGTTGGGGACAGGGTTTGGCTGTCATCTCGCAACCTCCGGCTTCATGTTCCCTCACTGAAGTTTGCACTTTGGTTTATTGGGCCTTTCCATATCCTTCGCAGGATTAACCCAGTAGCTTACGCATTGGACCTTCCTCCTAGTATGCGCATCTCAAATGTGTTTCATGTCTCCTTATTGAAACCATTGGTCTGTAACCGATTTACCACCTCGGTGCCACATCCTCACCCTATTCAGGTTGAGAACCATGAGGAGTATGAGGTACAATCCATTGTTGACTCCCGTAGGTTTCGTGGGCGCATACAGTACCTGGTGCATTGGAAGGGATATGGTCCGGAGGAACGCTCCTGGGTTTCTTCCTCTGACGTACATGCCCCTGTCCTCCTCCATGAGTTCCATAGACAGTTTCCCCTCAAGCCCGGTGGCCCTCCGAGGGAGAGGGGTCATGGGGGGGGGGGGTGATACTGTCAGGGCTGGCTTAGCCCTTCCTCCTCTGGGCTGGCCGCTCAGCTGTCGGCTAATTGCCAGCTCCCATCTCTTTCCACAGTTACCAGCTGTTCCCGATGATGCTTGTCTGACCTGCCTATTTAAAGCCTTCCAGCTCACTCTTTATTTTTCCTTTGTGTTGGTCACATCTCAAGGAAACATCTTGTCAGGAAGATCCTTCTCACAGGCATCCAAGCGGCGTAAGTCGCAGAAGATCTTCTGTGCAGTTTGAAGAGCGTTACCGCGATCGGCGGTGCGCGCGCGGCCGTTTGATGCAATTGGCGCCAATAGCGCTATTTAAAGTGGTTCCTTGCTTCACTGCCTTGCTGCCTGATCAACAGCGTTCCCGTATACCCTGGTATCCTGTATCTGAACCTGAACCTGCATCCGTATCCTGATCCGTATTGAACCCGGCTTGTTCCCGACTCTGCTGTTTGCTGCCTGCCCCCGACTTTGGCTTTGTACCCGACTACTCTTCTGGATTCCGTTTCTGTACCTGATCTGCTCGCCTGTGCCTGACCTGGACTGTTACACCATCCGTTATCTGTCAGTTGCCTGTTTACCGCTGCTGTACTACAGGACACCTCCCAGTCTACCACCATACCCGGCTGTTACTCCCTCTGCGCTTGTTGCCTTCTACCTCTTGCTGCGGACTACTGGACTCTTCCCACTTCCCGCTGTATTCAGTTTGCACCAGCATTCACTGCCGGACTACAGAACTCCTCCCGTTGTTCGTTGTACCCTGCAACCACTTGTATCCCGTTGCCGGACTACAGGAATCCTTCTGCTGTCTGCTGAACCTTCCATTACCTACATTCCGCTGCTGGACTACAGGACACCTCCACCATCATCGGTCTGCTGCTCTTTACTCCAACTGTCCAGTCAGGCACTTGTGCCCCTCTGTGCTCCCGAGCCCCTGTCATCACTACCAGGGCCTCCCGAGTCAGAGGTCTACGAGACGCCGCTCCCTGCATTCCGGGCTCTACCTTAAGGTATGTGACAGTATCAGGCAGCCATGTCTGAGCCCACGCAGGGAGATTCTGCTATGGATGATTTATGCCGTCATCTTGCTGGACTTACTCAGGCTGTTAAATCCCTACAAGAGGGTTATTCCCGGTTGGAAGAGCGTGTCCAGGTCCTATCTACTACAGGCCCTACCGTGCCAGGAACTTCTTCTGCACCATCTGTAGTTATGATGCCCCCTGAGCCTAAGGTCCCAACCCCGGAGAGGTTTTCGGGAAATCGCAGCAAGTATAGAGCTTTCCGTAATGCCTGTGAACTATTTTTTGCACTTCAACCCAGAACTTTCTCCCTTGAATCCACTAAGGTGGGTTTTGTCATCTCCCTCCTATTGGGTGAGCCCCAGGCATGGGCCCACCGCCTCTTGGAACAAAAGGATACATGCCTTAACAACCTGAATACTTTCTTCCAAGCAATGGGTCTGCTCTACGAGGATCCACAACAAGCGGCCACTGCGGAAGCTGCGATATAGTCTCTTCAGCAAGGCCGTAGAGCGGCAGAGGACTATGCGTCTGAATTCCGGCGCTGGAGTTCCGATACTACCTGGAACGATGCCGCTCTACGTTATCAGTTTCGCATGGGACTCTCCGAACCTTTAAAAGATGAATTGGCCCGGGTTGGTATTCCAGCAACACTTGAGGCCCTTATTAATCTGTCTATCCAGCTCGACAGACGTCTGAGAGAACGGAGAGCAGAACGCACTGCTGGGCCTTCCCGACCAGTCTGGATGTTACCCCGTGTTCCCAACCCTCCTGCACATCCCATTGCTGACACTCCTGAACCCATGCAACTGGGCTTACTTAGACCAACTCTCACTACCGAAGAACGACAACGACGGCAGCTCAACAATTTGTGTCTTTACTGTGGGGAGCCTGGACACTACGTGAGATCCTGTCCTGCCAAACTCCGTAAGCACTCTTCTTTGCCTACTCCTGTTTTACCTGCTGTACCTAGTAATACTACTCACCTGGCTGTTCCTGTTTCTCTTCAGCTTCCAGGGGGGATCATTCAAGTCACCTCGATAATTGATTCCGGAGCGTGTAGTGGGTTCATGGACTTGTCGTTTGCCTGAAAATTCCAAGTGCCCTTACGGCCCAGGGCGAAGGGATTGACTGTACACCTTGCCGATGGATCGGCTATCAAATCTGGGCCAGTGACACAAGAGACGCTTCCTTTGACTGCTACTATTTCCGGTAACCATCAGGAACAACTCTGCCTGGACATTATTGAATCTCCCCTTTTCCCCATCATACTGGGCATGCCCTGGCTTCGGGCACACAACCCGCAAATTGACTGGTCCACCGAAAACATTAACTTTTCCTCTCCCTATTGCCGTCAGCACTGCCTCCAAGAAACCATTAAGGTCTTGCCCCATTTAATGTGCTTGGAAACCGATATCGAGACTCGCCAGTGTGTTCCTGAGGTTTCTTGGACGTGTTCAGCAAGTTGGGGGCGGAAACACTTCCCCCTCATAGACCCTATGATTGCCCGATTGAGGTCCTTCCTGGAGCTGAAATTCCGTTCGGGAGGATTTTCCCTTTAACTGAAGTGGAATTGGAGACTCTCAGGACTTACATCGATGACAATCTGAAAAAGGGGTTCATACTGTGAGGATCAAGGTATAAGAAACCAAGATGGTTGACAGTATGTTTCACTAAATGCTTATCTCGTCTGTTTTATTCTCAGTATCTTAAAGACACATCATCCTTAAGCTCGGATGGGTGCAGTCACGTACACATAAGAGGAAACCATGTCGTAAGGGTCATCTGCCACATCAACTCTAAAAGCAGAAGACACTTAGAAATTGCCTTTTATGGAAATTATTGTTTTGTTTCAACATTTCTAACGCCTGTCTTTTGAGTGTATAAAAGAGCTGTGTTAATAAAGAACCTCAGAGTTGGGTGCGACCTTCTGAGCAGATATACTGAGAACTTCTTTCCGTGTCTCCTTGCTTAGATAAGAACTCTAATAACAATTGGAAAATGGTAACATAACTTGACAAATAGGTGACTTGCAGTAGTCACACCTAACATTTTGGCGCCCGAACAGGGACTTGCTAAAGAAACTACAAGAGGCGAACGAACATAAGGACGGAACGAAGAGGTCGGGCACATCAGGAACCACAGACAAAACCTGCGCAGGTAAGAAAAGCTTTATTTTCTTATAAACTCTGTGCTTCTTAGATTTGTGCCCACCCGATCTGTCTGTATTGTTCTTCAGGTAATACCAACCTCTGTAGTAAGCGAGTCTTGAATTTAATATTTGACTTATGTTACCGTTGTTTCTTGTCTGTCTCCTTGTCATCTGTCTGTTGTGACTGAGATAAGCCCTGTTTGTATGGTGTGAATTGAAACATATATCATCCCAATGAGTAACGGAATGCGCCCTTAACTCGTAAGAGTACTTGGGGGGTCCGACACTTAAGTTTGATATACGCTTTTTGATTCATGAGCCTAAAAACGGGTTGAAAGTATAAGTCCTGACTGCCTCAATAAAGCAGGAATAAGAAACGATTGCTGAGAAATTCCATGTTAAAGGGAAGGGAATAAGGTCTCCACAAAGTCCCGGAGATCTAGTCATATGTGTTTGGCCACCTACAAGTGATGATTGTGATTATTGTTTCTGTTGTATTAGTAGTCGCATTTATTATCTGGTTGGGGTGTAAAAGTAGTTCGGTTTCAGAATAAGTACCCCAGACAAAGTTTTAGTATTTTGGCACCCTAGGAGGAGAAGGCAACGAGACACTTAGTAAGTGATCCAAACGCCACCTAGGCAGGACTGTCAAAATGGGCCAGACACATGGTAAACCCCAGGAGGAATCTCAGAAATGTTATGCTGTTAAAGACATAATTACAATGTTGTATGGGAAGGACAAGGCACAGGGCACGAATAGGGTTCTCAAGAAATTTGGAATGGATGGAGAAAATGGGCTAAGTGTAGAAGGTTGGGAGAATATAAAGAGAGACAGACAGGGAGAGGTCCTGCAGAACAGATGGGTATCACAAATACAATGTTTAATTAAGGTTTCCAACAGGGCTAAAGAGGAGGGATGGAAGTATTGTCATGAACAGGGTGGATGGGACATGAAGGTCCGACGCAAGAGTCTCCCTTCTGCTCCCGAGGATGGAGTAAAAACGGAAGGTACTCCACCTCCTTATACCACTACCACACCGGGTAACGAAAGACCAAAACTTTATCCTTCCTTAAAAGGAAGAGGATGGGTATGCCGAGTATGCGGTACCCAGAATACAGACTGGGCACAGGAATGTGTACATTGCGGAGCTCAAAGACCAGAGTCCGTAGCTCCAGTCCACAGTCGGACTAGGGTAATACAAGTAAATAATCCAAATGCGGGTCAAGCAGGACAGCCACCTACAGTGACTCAACAAGTCGTTCTGAGGACATGGACACCTTGGTCGGCTGACACTCTTATGGCATTAATACAGAATGCTCCTGATCCCGTAGCAAAACCTGCCGCATTCTGTAGATTCGTGACACAATTACTAGATACACATGAAGCAGCTTGGCAAGATGGGGAAGATTTGTGTAGACATAAAATGACACTGACGATGTTTAATCAATTTATGAATGCAATTGCTCCACATAGACCACAAGGGGATCCAGCGGCAAATCCACCAGGAATCCACCCCCGTCATATAGACTCTAGACCCCTGTTTATTAATCAGTTACAAGAATTTTGCCAAGGGAAACAGCAGGAAAGGGGTTCGACAGCGCCCATAAAACAGGCCCCAGGTCAGACTGTTACAGAATTTTACCTCAACATGGAAAGCATGATGGCTGACGAAGGTCTAGATTTAGCCTTACCCGTCACCATTAGGGCTTTCAATCGACAGTTTATGGAAGGACTAGTACCCCAAATAGGTGACAAACTGAAGGCATGTACTCCCGAATGGAGAGCCATACGGGACAGAGGAACATTGTTGCAGAAAGCACAAGGCATAGAGGCTGATTTAGCAGAAACTAAACCCAGAAGGACACCGGGAGTTAACACTGTTGCCCGGGTCAATGAAGGAGGGAATTCCTCCCGTAAACCTCTTACCTGTTATTACTGCAACAAGGTGGGACATATAAAAAGAAACTGTAGGAAAAGAATAAAAGACGAACAGGAAGGAAACACGGACAGAGATACGAGGGACAACAGACAGAGGCGTACCAACGATAGGGACGATCCGACCGCATGACTTGCCCCAGTCCTAGCTGAATCAGAGAATAAAATGCTCCACATGTTGATGAAGGTGGAAGGTAAACATATTCCTTGTTTAGTTGACACGGGAGCATCACGCAGCTTATTATCTGATTCAGTAGTCCCTCCACACATGACATCCCGTGACACCATACCCATAAGTGGTTATGACGGTCTTTTGTCCGATGCCCCACTGACTAAACCTTTAAAAGTAAAAATAGGGAATCACATGTTTTTGTCACGCTTTTTGATTTCCAGAGGAGCCCCTACTAATTTATTAGGAGCAGATATTCTTCAGAAAATAGGAGCAAACATTACTTATCATCCAGATGGTATGGTCACCCTAGCAATAAGAGATGACCCAGAGGGTATAGAAATCTGTAATAAAATACAATGTTTGGAAGAAGAACCAGAACCGTCCAATACACCCTCGCCGGAAATAGATCAAATTCTGTCTAGCCTTCCGGGAGGGCTATGGGAAACACATCCAGCAGACGTTGGGCTTCTGCCCATACCCCCGGTTACTCTACAGCTGATTCCAGGAGCAGTTCTCCCCCAGCAGAAACAGTACCCACTCAGTGCGCCCCAGGAAGCAGCTATAGAACTACAAGTGGAGGCTCTACTCAAAAGTGGAGCATTAAAGGAAATACAGTCACCAGCCAATACCCCATTGTATCCAGTCAAGAAAAAGACATTGGGGGATGGCCCAGTAAAGTATAGAATGGTACAAGACCTAAGGGCGGTAAACAAAATATTGGCCCCAATAACGCCACTAGTACCAAACCCGCATACTTTACTTTCAGAAGTACCATCAGATAGCTCCTCATTTACTGTTATAGACTTGGCTAATGCTTTCTTTTCTGTACCCCTGGCGGAGGAATGTCAACCGTGGTTTGCGTTCCGTCTCAAAAACCGCCAGTTGACCTGGACACGCCTACCGCAAGGGATGGCGCATTCGCCGACTCTATACTCGCAAGCCCTACAGACAGTGTTGGGGGAATGGCAACCACCTGACACTTGTGTATTGTTGCAATATGTAGATGACCTATTGTTATGTTGTCCGGATAACGATACTTGTTTAAAAGCCACTCTATCATTGTTACAATTCCTGGCTGAAAAAGGGTGCAAAGTGAATAGAACTAAGTTACAGGTATGCTAGAAAAAGGTTGTCTTTTTGGGCCACTGTATATCCCAGGGTACTCGACACCTCACTGAAGAACGAGTCCAGGCCATAAGACAAATGAATGTCCCACGCAACTTTAAGCAACTTCGTATGTTTCTGGGAATGGTATCATATTGTAGACAATGGATACCACATGCCAGTTCTCTGATGCAGCCATTATATGATTGCTTGAAAATAGTACCCTACGTACTCACAGAAGCAGGTCATAAGTCTTTTAGCACCTTAAGAAAGTTACTAATTTCGGCACCTGCGATCGGGATCCCTGACTATACCAAAACATTTCATTTGTACATTGCTGAAATCACGGGACACGTAACAGGGGTGTTGACACAACAACACATCAAACAAAGGCCGGTAGCATACTTCTCAGCGGCTCTCGATCCTGTCTCTAGAGGATCACCGTCCTGTGTACGAGCAGTCGCAGCAGTGTCAATTATCATTGACAAATCCTCAGAAATTGTCTTAGACAATCCTGTAGTGGTACATACCACACATGACATACACGCCATCTTGTCACAAGTTCAGCCAAAACACATATCAATGGCGAGGCAGCTGCGTCTGCAATGCACCTTGCTCCTACCTCCCAATGTTACCTTCCAGCGATGCACTTCCTTTAACTTAGCACAACTTTTACCCTTACAGACAGATTTGACAGGGGGGAGTAATGGTGAAGGCACAGCACAAGAAACTCAGGATTCTGACACACTTTCATTTCATGACATAACATCTGATGAACACGATTGTTTTCAACTTATGGAACAAGAGACCACGGGGTTCCCACATGTCACAGACACACCCATTGCAAATGCAGAACACACACTGTACATAGATGGTAGTAGATTTGCCGATGACAAAGGTAAATATCACACAGGTTATGCTGTGGTAACGGACACACAGGTAATTGAGGCGAAGTCACTACCAGCACACATGTCTGCACAAGAAGCGGAACTAACAGCTTTAGAAAAAGCCTTAGAACACTTAGAGGGACAAGAAGGGAACGTTTACACTGATTCTGCATACGCCTACGGTGTGGCACATGATTATGGCCACATATGGAAAGCTAGAGGTTACCTTACAGCAGCAGGCACACCTGTTAAACATGGTGAAGGAATCAAAAGAGTCCTGAACAATCTTCAAAAAGTTAGAAGAGTAGCCATTATGAAGATAGCGGCACACACGAGCGCAAAAACAACTGAGGCAAAAGGAAACGCATTTGCAGATTTAGCTGCAAAGAAGGCAGCTCTAGGGGAAGTAAGCCCTGAGACCTTAGCCACGGTACAGGTGAGTATGCCCGAAACCACATGGCAGCAGCTGATCGAACTACAGGAACAAGCAGGGACTACTGAGAAGGACCGTTGGGTTAAGGAGGGAGCTGCACCAGGCCTTGACAATGTATGGAGAGAGGGAGACAAAATATGTCTACCCGCCTCTCTATACCCCGCAATGGCAGCGGCTGTCCACTTGCCCACTCATGTCAGCTCCAATTCTATGTATAGGATTGTAAGCCAAGGATGGCTAGCCCCTGGATTCAGTAGTACTGCAAGGAACTACTGTGCTGCATGCCAAATCTGTCTGTTAAATAACCCAGGACAGAGAGTGAAAACCCCACGCAAACATCAGGTCCGGGCCCAGTATCCCTTTCAGAGACTGCAAATTGACTATATCCAAATGCCTAAGAGCGGCCCATTTGAATTTTGTCTCGTGTGCATCGACTTATTTTCAGGCTGGCCCGAAAGTTATCCAGTGAAATCAGCTACAGCAAAAGCCACAGCCAAGAAACTGATCACTGAGTTAATACCTAGGTTTGGTCTTCCTGAAACCATAGAATCAGATAGGGGAACACACTTTACAGGAGAAATCATGCAGAATGTAATGGCTATGTTAGGGGTTCAACAAAGTTTTCACACCCCTTACCATCCGCAGAGTTCAGGGTCTGTGGAGAGGGTAAATGGTACAATCAAGCTGAAAATACAAAAGGCCATGCAGGAGTTGAACAAACCATGGCCTGAGTGTCTACCCTTAGCCTTGTTCTCTATTAGGTACACTCCAACAGGAAAAACCGGGTTATCCCCATATGAAATACTTTTTGGAAGTGTACCCAGATTAGGTTTATATTTTCCTCAAAGTATGCAATTGCAATGTGATAGTTTAACTACATATGTGATACAATTGCAACAGCGTCTAACTAAAATCCACAAGAGTGTGTATTCTTCTCTTCCAGACCCTAATTCTGTCACAGGTACACACGACTTACAACCGGGAGACTATGTGTATGTAAAGAAACATACCAGGAAGACACTGGAACCGAGGTTCGAGGGTCCTTTCCAGGTGCTATTGACTACAGCAACATCAGTGAAATTGGAAGGGAAATCTACCTGGATCCACGCTTCACACTGTAAAAAGGAGCCAGTTGGCAAATGACAACATGTATCTTTTTATTCTTTTTGTTTCAGTAATCCTGACCAATAGTTTGGTTACCTCACAGAATGAAATTCACAAGGACGAAGGATTTTCTAAAAAAATGTTATTACTGAAGTTTAAATATGCTTATGCTCGGAAGTCAGGATATGAGAAATGTTGGATTTGCAGTAAACTACACCCCAGTACAGCAAAAATACCACTGATGGCAGTTCCTATAAATTATACTGATCTTGCTAACAGTAGCATTAACATAACTGGAACAAATACCAGCAAGACAGTAATGTTTAAATCAAATGGTCTCGCCTTTCCCCCTGCCTGGTGTTTCAACTTAGGGAACATAACGGGAGGAAATAGAGAATGCCAAGACAGCAAGTTTAATTTGTCCATTGTTGTATTAAATGGAAGCTTCTACCCCAGTAATACCAGCACACACCAGACATTATCTGACTTCCTCACTAACATTGTGGATAATAATGTTAGGTGGTTAGTATCCAACTTATCCCTCTATGGATACACCTCTCGTTATAGAAATAATATCAGTTCAAGATCAGTAGCTCTAGGAAACAATATATACATCTGTTGTGGGGATAAGTGTTATACCTGGATACCTAGAAGGGCTCAGGGATGGTGCTACCTCGCAAGTTTGGTACCAGTAATGGGAGTAGTGGGTGATGAACGAGGTGATCACCTACTAGAAGCTAGTATGCACCCCAGATATCCCCTCAGACATCGTAGCAAGAGAGAAATATTCTTAGAGCAGGACATGGCATGGGCTTGGTTCCCGTCCTGGACAGGATGGGGTATAGACTTAATGAAGCGACTAAATAACTATACTGGAATAATTAATGATATTTTGGAGAAAAACTCTGACGACATTACTAAGTTAAATCTAGAGACCAGAGCCATCACAAAACAAATAGAATTACATGAGTTGGCGATTGAAAGTATGAGTGCAGCATTAACAGGACTCTGTGAGGCTACAGAGGACTATGAATGTTGTACTTGGATACATAACACCAGCATCGAGATACCCGACTATTATGACATCATTGCACGACACCGCACGGAAGTAAAGGATCTACAGGAGAAGGCCCGTAATATTGGCCGTGACTGGGATCCGTTTGGTGGAACTTATAGCTTCTCAGGGTTATTCTCTTGGCTTAAGAAGGCAGCGATGACCATTATAGTGGTGCTTTTATTTGTATTTCTTCTTTATGCGTGCTTTAAACTGCTCATGTGCTTTTGCAAGAAAGCCAAGGTAAATGCTGTAGAAAAGATGGAACTTTTGTAAGTTGGATAAGATAGGTGGATTTGGTTCCTTGACATCACCCATCTTTCAGAAAAGCCACTCTTCCTGAATTTTAGATGTTGGTACTATCCAGGGGGATGGGTGTATACCCCTCTGACAACTCGCGGTCAGGGAGAGTACTTTGGACATAGGCCGACTAGAACTTGTTCAGGTGGACCCAGGGTAAGAGGGAAGGGTGATGTCAAAGGGGGAAATTGTGAGGATCAAGGTATAAGAAACCAAGATGGTTGACAGTATGTTTCACTAAATGCTTATCTCGTCTGTTTTATTCTCAGTATCTTAAAGACACATCATCCTTAAGCTCGGATGGGTGCAGTCACGTACACATAAGAGGAAACCATGTCGTAAGGGTCATCTGCCACATCAACTCTAAAAGCAGAAGACACTTAGAAATTGCCTTTTATGGAAATTGTTGTTTTGTTTCAACATTTCTAACGCCTGTCTTTTGAGTGTATAAAAGAGCTGTGTTAATAAAGAACCTCAGAGTTGGGTGCGACCTTCTGAGCAGATATACTGAGAACTTCTTTCCGTGTCTCCTTGCTTAGATAAGAACTCTAATAACGATTGGAAAACGGTAACATAACTTGACAAATAGGTGACTTGCAGTAGTCACACCTAACAATACGCCCTTCTACTTCCCCAGCAGGAGCAGGAATCTTTTTGTAGAAAAGAAGGACCATTCCCTGCGCCCTTGTGTCGACTATCGGGACTTAAATAAAGTTACAGTCAAAAACCGGTACCCACTGCCTTTGGTGCCCGAATTATTTCAGCGCCTCGGATCAGCCACTATCTTCACAAAACGTGATCTTCGCGGAGCCTATAATTTGGTCCGTATCCGAAGCGGGGACGAATGGAAGACTGCCTTCCGCACCCGCTTCGGACATTTTGAATATCTCGTAATGCCCTTTGGGCTATGTAACGCTCCTGCGACTTTCCAGCATTTTGTGAATGATATTTTCAGAGACTATCTCGACCTGTTTGTCATAGTGTACCTGGATGACATTTTGATCTTCTCCCCCTCTCTGCCCGCTCACAGGGAATACGTTAAAAAAGTTCTTACTCGGCTTCGTCAACACGGCCTGTACGTGAAACCTGAGAAGTGCGAGTTCGAACGTCGCAGCATTCAGTTTCTGGGGCTGATCATTTCGGTGGATGGAATCAAGATGGATCCGCAAAAAGTTTCCCCTATCCTGGACTGGCCTGCTCCTACTGATAAAAAAGGAATTCAACGTTTTGTGGGGTTTGCGAATTTTTATCGCAAGTTCATCAAGGGTTTCTCTACGATCATTGCCCCGATCACAAGATTAACCAGGCAGGGTATCAAATTTCAGTGGACTCCGGAGGCTCAAGCTGCGTTCACCTCCCTTAAAGAACAATTTGTGTCAGCTTCTGTCTTGAAGCATCCCAATTCTGCGCTACCCTACATCCTCGAGGTGGATGCATCCGAAATTGCAGTGGGGGCAGTTCTCTCTCAGAGACAGGGCCCCAGGGCCTTATTGCATCCGGTGGCGTTCTTCTCACGCAAGTTGTCTGAAGCGGAGAGAAATTATGACGTCGGGGACAGGGAGCTACTCGCTATCAAAGCTGCACTTGAAGAATGGCGCTATCTACTGGAGGGAGCAGCTCATCCCATTCGGGTATACACTGACCACAAGAACTTAGAGTACTTGAAGACTGCTAAGAGGCTGAAACTGCGTCAGGCCAGATGGGCACTTTTCTTTACAAGATTTTCCTTTCATATCACGTATAGGCCTGGATCAAAAAACACCAAACCCGACGCACTGTCCCGGATGTTCAGCGAACCCGAAGTCCTTCAATCAACAGATACCATCCTTGCACCCAGAAACTTCCTTATGCTCCAGGAGGATCTTTTGTCCCAACTCAAGCAGGCTTCATCATCAGCTCCGCTCCCATCAAACACCACCCTACACCCCAGCAATGATTTGTTATGGCATGAAAATAAAATCTATGTGCCCCAACAACTACGGGTTGCTATTCTCAAATCTTGCCACGACCACAAGTTGGCCAGCCACTTTGGGGTACACAAGACCGCTGACCTCCTCCAACGCACCTTCTGGTGGCCTCAGTTGCTAAGAGATTGCAAGCTTTATGTAGAATCATGCATCACCTGTGCCCAGAACAAGGGTAGCAAGACCAAAGCCTGGGGCTTGCTGAAACCACTCCCTATTCCGGAGAGACCTTGGAGAATGATTTCCATAGACTTTATTGTGGAGTTACCACCATCAGAAGGCCATACCACTATCTTTGTGGTGGTTGACAGATTCTCCAAGACGGCTCACTTTCTGCCCATGAAGGGTACACCTTCTGCTCCTGAGACCACAAGGATCTTCATCAAGGAAATAGTAAGGCTCCACGGAATACCCGCAAACATTGTTTCCGATCGTGGGGTGCAATTTACATCGAAGTTTTGGAGAGCTTTGTGTGAGTCCTTGAAGATTGACCTTTCGTTCTCTTCTGCCTACCATCCCCAGACCAATGGTCAGACCGAACGAACAAACCAGACCCTCTAGCAATATTTGCAATGTTATTCTTCTTTTTCGCAAGACAATTGGGTATCCCTTTTACCACTTGCCGAGTTCGCCTACAATAACTCTGTTCATTCTGCAACAAATCAATCTCCCTTTTTTGCGAACTATGGTTTTCACCCTCTGTTCTTATCAACCAAACTTCCTGAATGTACGGTTCCGGCGGCTCAAGAAATTTTGGACTTTTTCTGCACCAATAACAAACTGCTTCAAGAAACGATGGCAAGGACCCAAGAGCGCAACAAGGCGGTTTTTGACAAAAAGAGGAGAGGGGAGCTCGATTTGAAACCCGGGGATTTGGTTTGGCTATCTACCCTGAATTTGAAATTGGCATGCCCATCTAGGAAACTGGGCCCAAGATTTGTGGGTCCCTTCCCAGTAACCAGGAAAATGAATAATGTGGCTTATGAACTGAAATTACCGGAATCGCTGCGTATCCACCCAGTGTTTCACGTGTCCCTTCTAAAACCTTCAATCCAGGATCCCTTCACTGATCGGAAAGTTGGTCCTCCTGAACCTGTGCTTATTAATGGTGAGGAGGAATTTGAAGTTGAAGCGATTTTAGATTGCAGAAAGAGACGCAACCAGGTCCAATATCTGGTGAAGTGGAAGGGGTATGGGCCAGAAGAAAACTCCTGGGAACCAGAGACTGGTATCCACGCCAAGAGGTTGGTTCTGGCATTCAAAAGATCTCACCCAGGTAAGATGTCCCAGTTGGGCATCCGGAGGCTGCCCATTGGAGGGGGGCAATGTCAGGAAGATCCTTCTCACATGCATCCGAGCGGTGTAAGTCGCAGAAGATCTTCTGTGCAGTTTGAAGAGCGTTACCGCGATCGGCGGTGCGCGCGCTGCCGTTTGACGCAATTGGCGCCAATAGCGCTATTTAAAGTGGTTCCTTGCTTCACTGCCTTGCTGCCTGATCAACAGCGTTCCCGTGTACCCTGGTATCCTGTATCTGAACCTGAACCTGCATCCGTATCCTGATCCGTATTGAACCCGGCTTGTTCCCGACTCTGCTGTTTGCTGCCTGCCCCCGACTTTGGCTTTGTACCCGACTACTCTTCTGGATTCCGTTTCTGTACCTGATCTGCTCGCCTGTGCCTGACCTGGACTGTTACACCATCCGTTATCTGTCAGTTGCCTGTTTACCGCTGCTGTACTACAGGACACCTCCCAGTCTACCACCATACCCGGCTGTTACTCCCTCTGCGCTTGTTGCCTTCTACCTCTTGCTGCAGACTACTGGACTCTTCCCACTTCCCGCTGTATTCAGTTTGCACCGGCATTCACTGCCGGACTACAGAACTCCTCCCGTTGTTTGTTGTACCCTGCGACCACTTGTATCCCGTTGCCAGACTACAGGAATCCTTCTGCTGTCTGCTGAACCTTCCATTACCTACATTCCGCTGCTGGACTACAGGACACCTCCACCATCATCGGTCTGCTGCTCTTTACTCAAACTGTCCAGTCAGGCACTTGTGCCCCTCTGTGCTCCCGAGCCCCTGTCATCACTACCAGGGCCTCCCGAGTCAGAGGTCTACGAGACGCCGCTCCCTGCATTCCGGGCTCTACCTTAAGGTACGTGACACATCTCCTGCTGTTTGTTTCAAGACTGGCTTGCTGACATCCCTCCTGGCTTCTTATCCTGCTTGCAGTTGCTCTCCTTGGATCCCTGACGTCTGGACTGGCTGATTACCCGATCTGGCTACTGGACTCTGGCTATGCTTGACTAGGCTTTTTTCTATTTACCTTTTTATTTTTATTAATAAACAAGTGTGATTTGATTGTACTTCTGTCTCTGTCTGTTTCATGGTTTCTGACAGATTTCCACTGAAAACTAAAATTCACTACAGAAAATGCAATAGCTTTACTGAAAAATCATGTAAAAAGTACAAAAATAGAATTCACTTAAAGGAAATGGCTCCTAGAGAGAATGTGACGGCCCAGACCACATGGCTTAGGAACAAGATGGTGGCTCATGTCACATGGTTTCATACACAAGGGAATGGTGTCTGCACCTTCCCCTATAGGAAGACTCAGATTTTCAAAATGGCCACCGACCCTGGTCACATGGCAGACAACAAAAGCTAGGCTATGACAAAATGGTGATTTTTCAAACCAAAACCAACATTTCTCCCCACAAACTTACACATTTGAAAATGCACACTTAAACAGAGACACAGTTTAGGAACAGTTCCACTGAAAAGTATGTAATCTTACCACACAATTGAGAATGCACACTTAGTAACACATGTTATCCAATGAAACAAAAACACCACATAAAACCACAATATAACACAATATATCCCAGCTCAAACATACCCTCTCATCTCAAACAAAGTTCAATTCTGACATCAGCTTTCTGGCATCAGCTTCCATACACATACACTCAAACTGATCCAAATCACACACACCTTCTCACACACACACACACGCACACATGCAATCAGACTTCCAGCATTATCTCAAAAAGACAAAAAATGTGTTCTTTTCGCAAAGCAGGACCTCCCCAATGCATCACATTTGTTGTCTGCGTGCCCTGACCGCAGTATACACCGTTATATCCACCTATATAGCTAGCTATATTGCTTTTTTTAAATAGAGCTTGCAGTCAGTTGTAGGAGATTGTGCGTGCTGGCTGCGTGCTCTGACCTGTCCTGTGACTGTGAGAGCTTCCAGAGAGGTGGAGGAGGAGAGGCAGCTGATGGTGTCGGCCAGCCCAGGTCCGGGGCCCTCTTCCCTGCCTGGGCCCACGGTTCATCCCCAGGGCCGTCTTTAATACTGATTGGACCCTGGGCAAAAATTTTCTTGGGGCCCCCCTCCATGCAGTTTTGCTCTCCACCTGCTCTGAGACATACAATAAATAGCAGCTAGACTTAAAATCAGTTTACTGTATCAGATCAGGCAGCAATTGCGATTGGTTACCAGCGGTTACAGCATATCATTACTGCTTACTAACTGGTTGCTAGAGGTTACAGCACACATTACGGCTCACTGATTAGTTGCTTTTGGTTACAGCAAATGATTTCTGCTTGTTAATTGGTTACTAGAGATTACTGTAAAGTAATACTGCTCACTGATTGGTTGCTGGAGGTTACAGCACATCATCTCCTCACTGCAGGGTAGATACACATATATATATGAATGCCACCTTTATTTACATGTCAATGCTGCCGACCGCATCTATTTACTTAGTAATGCCACCACTATTTACATATGAATGCTAGTTATTTGCATGTAAACACAGGGTCTGCAGGTGAGTTATATGTACACAACAATAGGGCAGAGATGGGCAGCATTAGTACCATCACTTCACACTGAGATATTGGGACTAAAACTTCAAGGGACAAGGGAATTTACACTGGGATAGTTGGCAAGTATGAGGCAGCTGTTTTGGGCCCCACAACAATGACAGGGCCTTTTGCCCTGCCTTAAAGATGGCCCTGTTCATCCCCCTGGAGTGAAAGACCTCTCCAGGGAGGAGAGGTTGTTCCTGCAAACGCAGTTTGAGCTGTAGGAATGTTTCCAGCCAAGAAAGAACAGATGGTAATATCAGTGAGGTGGGGCTAAAAAAGAGGTCAGGGTACAATTTTTGAAAGATAGATAGTATTTCTTGGCGGTGGGAAACTAGTTGATTTGAATTGATTGATTCAGTTTCCTGGCAAATATGGTGGAGTTGGTTTTAGTTGCTTGATGAGAAAATTTTTACTTTAGAGTGCCTTCTCAGCTTTGTATGAAAGGAGTGAATCCAATTCATTACATTTTTTAGAGATTATATTAATAGTTGAGGCATCATGTGTCTTGGAGTGAGTTTTATACTATTTTTGGAGAACATTTGTAAGGGGAAGTTTTTTTCCCCCATTTTTTCTTGTTGAAGTCTGTGGCTAATTTAATGAGACGTCTGCGGAGGACCGCATTTTGTGCAAGCCAAAGAGTAGTGGGTGAGGTGTTGGGGTGGAATTAAGAGTAAAATATTTTATTGCTGAGGCTATTTCTATTTGATGAGTAGGGTCTGTTAGTAAGGCTTCATTAAGTCTCCAGGAGTAAGGCCAATAAATTTGGTATTTAAAGTGGTAAAGTGATGATATGACCAGGAGCAGGGATGTATTGCTGCATCACCAGTAGGGATGAGCTTCGTGTTCGACTCGAACATCGGCTGTTCGCCCGATCGGCGAATACCGAACGTTATGGGCCGTTCGCGCCAAATTCGTGTGACGCTCACGGCCCACAATGCACTGCGCCATCGCAGTGCATTGCTGGCTCATGATTGGCCAAGCATGCACTGTGACCCCGCATGCTTGGCTAATCACAGCGTCGGCAGCGAGGAAAGCCATGGTTGGCCACAGGCAGGATGCCTGTGGCCAATCATAGCTCAGGCTGTGTAGTACACGCCCCACACTATATAAGGCCGCCAGCGCGGCGGCCTTGTGTAGTGTGTTGGCGTCTATAGGAGTTAGTGGGTGCTCTGTGTACCTTCAACACAGTATACACCGTTCGTTATCGGCCAATTTTGCATTCTTGCTCTTCTGTAAGGGTTGTTGTCTGCGTGCCCTGACCGCAGTATACACCGTTATATCCACCTATATAGCTAGCTATATTGCTCTTTTTAAATAGAGCTTGCAGTCAGTTGTAGGAAATTGTGCGTGCTGGCTGCGTGCTCTGAAGTAAAAAAAGAACTCCTGAGGGCAAGCCAGGAAGGATCCCAGGCAGCCAGGAGGAGAGGCTCTTACCAGAGAGTGTTGCTGGAATCGGAGGAGAAGCTGCGAACCCCCGGTGGAGGAAGTAATCTCAATGGGTGAGGAAGACCAGCGCCCCGAGGTGGAGACCAGCCGGGTGAGCGTGGCCCCCGGAGCCGTAAGTGCGGAGGGTCCCTGGATCCCTGTTGTTTCACCTGCTCAGCCAGAGGCTGTGGAGCAGATAGATCCGGGTAGGGAACCCCATGATGCACAGGGAAGCTCCAGGGGAGAGGCAAGTCGGGTGGATCAGCATGGAAGGAAGCTGGTGGTGGTCCTTGCTAGGGGCCACCCGGAGGGACCTGTGAAGGCTGGCGGCCGGAAGTTGGTGGATGGTGATGCTGTGTGGGCCCCCCCAGTGGCCCCGGTTGAGCCCGCAGCATCTGAGACAGTACGAGGGGTGCCGGCCGTAATGGCGGCCCCCGCCGCGGCCGCATGTAGTGAAGGGGAGGTGCCGGCAAGTGCGGACTGTGTTCAGAAAAAACACCTTGGACAAACATCCTCTGCAGACACCAGGGAGGGTGGGGGCGGGGAGGTGGATGTGTCACTTCCTGTTTCCGGAGGTGCGGCCAGAAGTGACCTCCGTGAACCGGAAGTGCCACTTGCGGTGACCCCGGAGGTTGTGAAAGAATGTACTGAGGAGGTGGGGACACCCCGGGCCTCGGTGACCAAGTCTCCTGCTCCTCTGGGTCAGGTAGGGGCTTTGGGGGTCTCAGAGGCTCCTCTGGTGGCTACTGCTTGGGTACCCCGGAATCCCCCAGTGGAGCTTTACCCGGTGGACAGACAAGTTGGGGGGAGTCCCCTATGGCGGAACTAAGGGGAGAATGCCCAGCCTTGGACTTCATCAGGGAACTGGAGGGGTCCCGGCGGCAGGAGCAGGATATGGCATGGAGAATGGAAGTGGCTTCCTCTCAAGCCCCCGCCGCTGTGGGGGGTGTGGCTACGTCTCCATCTGCGGATGTGGTTGGGAGCAAGGCAACTGTTGGGGGAGGGATAGAGGGTGGGAGTAGGGGGATGTGTGCTGCTCCGTCAGAGCCCATGGGCTCGTCTCAGCGGGGGTCTGACCCTTCCCCCACAGTCCCGAATCCCATCTTGGGCACGCAGGAAGAGGCAAACCTATTAGGTGCCACGAAAGCTGGGCGCTCATTTGCTCAGGTGGCAGGTTCCTCTGTTCCTCTGGGCCCCCTGTATGGCCAGTTTGGTGCCCAGAACTTCAGGGCCCGCCTGAGGAACAACTCCAGGGGGCACAGGCTTGGTCAAGGGGTACGGGGGGTCCGGAGAGGCGCAGGCGGAATGTGGTGCAGCTCAGGTGGGAGGGGACGGCCGCGTGTCCCAGTAGGGGTCAAGTAATTGACTACCTGCTGGGATTACGCTTCAAGGTTTCTGACTTGTTCGCGGTCATACATCCTGCGAACAGCAAGGAGTTTGATGTGAGCTTCGACTCCGTGGTCTCTATGGAACTTTTCCTGACCCTGTACGAGATCAACAGGAAGTCAGATCCGTGGAAAGGTTTCCGTGTAGTACTTCTTTCGAGGCAGGAGGAGATAAAGAACGTGACCGTCTTGGTTAGAAACGAGTCCCTTCCTCCTGAGGACATCGCACCCTGGCTGGCGCGGTATGGGCAGCTCCAGACAGGGTTGAGGAAGAATTTGGACGAGCGCGGGGTCTGAACAGGTCCTTGGTTGGCCAGGATCCGGCTGAAGCGCCACAACAACACCGTGGCGCATGTACCCGGGAGTGCGTTTATAGGGAGAGACCGGATCCTGGTCTTCTACCCTGGCCAGCCCCGTCGCTGTTTCAAATGTGGCAGTCCCACGTACATTAGCGCGGACTGCACTATGCCTCGCTGCGTGAGGTGTAATGGTTTTGGCCACTCACCTGAGGGTTGCAGACTTATAGTCTGCAACCTCTGTGGGGAAATGGGGCACCCCTTCAGCCGCTGCCCCAAAGCTTTTAGGGGGTGCCAGGCTGAGGAGAGTGCTCCAGGCCCGGAGGGTGGGCGGGTCCCTAGACAAAGTGGGGGCCCCAATCCTTCTGGGTCACAGAATGAGGGCGCCCCCTCCCTCAAAGGGTCAGACCCCCCAGGGGTGGGTATGTCAGCAGGTTCCCCGGCCCCGTCCAATTCTGTGCCCGATGGGGCGATGGTAGGAAATCCAGCAGAGGTTCAGGCTAAACCAAAAAAGCCCTC
Source organism: Lithobates pipiens (assembly GCF_037356315.1). Classification (NCBI taxonomy): domain Eukaryota; kingdom Metazoa; phylum Chordata; class Amphibia; order Anura; family Ranidae; genus Lithobates; species Lithobates pipiens. Next base: position 151,088,840 of record NW_027507718.1, read on the forward strand.
TGTTAAGAAGCATCCTCCACCCCTCCCCCAGTTCCCCCTCCCCTTGTTTCCCCTCTCCCTGCCTCCCCTTCCCTTTCCCCCTTCTTCTCCTTCCCCGTCCGCCTCTCCCCCCCCAGATGTACCATATCCGCCTCCGGATCCGGCGGCCCTTCTCATGCCTCCTCCCGCCTCCACGGAGGTGGTGGGTGGTCGGCGGGTTGGCCTGGAGGGTGGTATCCCAATGGACACCTCTGAGGTGAGCAAGGGGGTGAATAAGCGCCCCAAGGAGGTGTCTAGTGGGAGGTCGGACGGTGAGAGTGGGAGAGAGCCCCCCAAGTCGGGCTGGGTTAAGAAAAAGACAAAAAACGGAAGAGGAAGGGCCTGGGGAAGGAGGGTGGTGAGGATCCTCAGCCCAGCACCAGTCTGGGTACGGGTGGGGGACCCTCGCTCGCCCTCTGGAACCATTTTGGGGTCCTATCCTCCGATTCCGAGGAGGATTAACTTAGGTTTGTAATATAGAGAGGAACGTAAACTTTAATCACTAAGGATGACGGTACCCGCTCCAATACGCCTTGCGACGATTAATGTTGCAAGTGTGCGTTCTGCGGCGGCTAGGTTTTCAGCCTTTGATTTTCTCGGCCGCGTTGAAGCCGACATTTTGTTTTTGCAAGAGACCTGGCTGGCATCTGTGGCAGAGATGCACCTAGCAAAGAGGTCTGGTCTCTTGCGTCTGAGCCCTGCAGTGGTGTTGCGGTCCTTTTTAAGACCGGTTCGGTGGTTTGTCGACGAGTGATTGAATTAGAAATCGGTAGGTGTTTGATTGTGGATGCAGTCGTGAGAGGGGAATTTCTCCGCCTCATAAATTTCTATGGTCCCCAGTCAAGGAGAGGGAGGAAGGACCTTCTTGCGCTGCTGAAACCATACCTGTTTACATCCCAGCAGGTGGTCTTTGGTGGTGACTTTAACCTAGTCACCAGGTCAAAGGACCGGGCAGGCACCTCAGGCCCTCTGGGATATGATAGTATCTTTTTGAATCGCATAGTGAGGGAGGCCGGGTTGGTGGATGTGCACGTTCACCACTTCCCCAACCTCACTGGTTTCACGTACTCCAGAGGTAGTAGTAAGAGTAGACTAGATAGGTTTTTTTTTAAGGGGGACTCGTCCTTTGCGGCTCCTGTGCTGCATGCGGTCGAGTTTTCCGATCACTGTATGGTGTCGGTCACTGAATGTGGCGGACACCCCTCAGAAGGGTAGGGGCCTGTGGCGACTAAATGGGTCGCTACTTGAGGACCCTGAAGTCAGGTCGGCCTATGAAGACTTCTTTATGGAACAAGCTTCGCTCCTTAAGAGCGGCTGCTCTCGCCAGGAATGGTGGGAAGTAGTGAAGAAGAGGTCTGAAGGCTTCTTCCGTGAAATCTCTGGTCGTCGGGCAGCTTCCCGGTACCAGGCCTACCAGAAGTTGCGCAGGCGGCTTGACCGCTTGGTTTCTGATGGTGGCCCTCAGGACCAGATTTCAGGTCTGAAGCTTCAGATGAAGGAGTGTCAGTATGACCGTCTCGCCTCCCTGGTTCTTGAGAGGGATTACGGGAAGTTCACCAACCCGGACCCCTACAAGAGCTGTGGTGATGCGGTGAGTGGGAAGGTCATACACGGACTGAGGGATCCCTCGGGTTCTTTGGCGAGGTCCAGGCCGGGAATCCTGGGGATCGTCAGAGCCCATTTTTCGGACCTCCTGAAGAAGAAGCCTTTGGACCTGAGAAAAGCCAAGAAATTTCTTGATGAGACTCCACTTGAGGTGGGGTCTGGCCCCCTTGGCTCTTTGACAGAGGAGATCTCTGTGGCCGAAGTTGAACAGGCCATAGACTCTTTGTCTCTAAAGAAGTCGCCGGGACCCGATGGGTTCATGGCGGAGTTCTACGGGGCCTTTAAGGGCCTCTTGGCTCCTTGTCTGAGGGAGGTGTTCAGTGAGTGTTTGGCGTCTGGCCTGCTTCCTCCCTCGATGAGAAGGTCGGCCTTGATCCTTCTGTCAAAGGGGAAAGATCCGTCCCTGGTGGAGAATTGGCGCCCTATCGCCCTTCTCTCCACGTATAGAAAGATCCTGGCGAAGATACTGTTTGTGCGTATGTCTGCAGTCACGGGCAAGCTACTGTCTGTTTCCCAGCACTGCACGGTTCCTGGCCGCAGCACCTTTAGTGCCATCCTCAACGTCCGGGAGGCTGTGGAAGGGTGCAGGGCAACGGGTGACGGGCGGTATCTGTTGGCATTAGACCAGGCGAAAGCTTTTGACCGGGTGAACCATGAGTATCTCTGGCTTTTCTTGGGGAGATACGGTCTGCCTGATCAATTCATCGATTGGCTCAGAGTTTTGTACAGGGGGGCTGAAAGTTTCCCTTTTGTCAATGGTTGGGTGGGTCCTACCTTTCCGGTGGACTCTGGTGTTAGGCAGGGCTGCCCGCTGAGTCCCCTGCTCTACGTCTTTGCGGTTGGCCCCTTCGTAAGGAGGCTAGACTGCGGACGCCTGAGGGGGGTCCAGGCGGAGCCCCGCAGTGGCACGGATAAGGCGGTAAAGGTGGTGGCCTATGCGGACGACGTCTTGGTAGTAGTGGCTAGCCAAAAGGAGGCCCAGTTTGTGGAAACACAGATTGGAGATTATTCCGAGGCGTCCGGTTCGCTGGTCAACTGGACTAAGAGTGAAGTTCTCTGGTTGGGGAGGGAGGGTGAGCAGTTTGCCCTCCCGGACATCTTCCCCACACCCCGGCCAGAAATGAGAATTCTGGGCATCCTTTTTGGCCAGGGTGACTATCCCAAACTAAATTGGGAGCGCAGGCTGGTGAGTGCCACCCAAAAGGTTAATGGCTGGAAAGGCTGGAAGCTGTCACTGAGGGAAAGGGTGAGTCTGGTCAAAACCTATTTGCTTCCCGAATTCCTCTTTGTCAGCTACGTTTGTCTTCTGCCAAGATCGCTCTATGCGCGGATCTGCGGTCTGTTCTTTCTGCTTTTGTGGGGAAACGGGCTGAATCTGATAAAGAGGGAGGTCACGTACCGACAGAGGAGGCAGGGTGGGTTGGACATGATTAATCCCACGGTTTTCTTTACCGTGGTGTTTCTTAAGTTCAACCTACAATCCATTTTTCAGGACGAACCCTCCCTGTGGGAACGCTCATGTAAGAACTGGTTTCTGGTTTTCCTGAGTGGGTGGGAGGGGGGCGGTCGCCCCGGTGATCTACGGAGATCCCATGGGTACCTCCCCACCTATGTTCCAACTGCCCTAAGGGTACTGAGGCGGTGGAGGATAACGGCCCTGGGAGGTGGGCTCGTTGGGTCGGCGCGAGCTGTACCAGCGGGTCATGACCTCTGACTTTTTGAGACCACTAGCCTTAAGGGATTGTCCGGACAGGGTTCTCAGGGAGGGATTAGCCCTTCTGAATTCTAAGAGAATTCCGGCCAAGTTCTGGGATCTTGCACGGAGGGCGTTCCATGGACGGCTCTATGTGAGGTCGAACTTAAAGTACCGGAGTCTTGAGGACAGGGGCTGTCCTCGTCCCGAGTGTGGAGGGGCACTGGAGACCGTGGACCACTTTTTGGTTGAGTGCCCTTTCAACTTGGAGGTTCTGGGGGAGGTTGGGGATGCCATTGGCTATCCCCGTCTCCGGGCCCTTACCTATTCTGAGAGGGTGTACGGCGACTTCAGGGTCTGGAGGGGTCATGAGTTATCGTCACTGTTTTTAGTTAGTACAGTTTGCCTTTATTACACCTGGCACGCGCGGTGCTTAGAGTCCACTAGGGGCAAGTTCCTGCCCGTGCATGAGGTGGCGGGTGATATCTTTTGGGAATTGGTGAAGGTGAGGTATCTTGAGGGAGAAAGAACGGGCAGGGAAAGGTGTGCCAGATTGTGGAGAGGCTTTTCTTTCCAGCCACCTTGATGATCCTCCCCCATCTTTTTCCCTAGGTGGTGGGTCTGTCTGTCCTGTCCCTCACGTTTAGTTTTTTGGGCAATCTAATTTTAAAAGCATGGTAGGCACTGATGGTTTCGTTACGTTCCTGTCTATAAAGGGTGTGTAGTGTATATAGATAGGTTGTTATTGTAGATAAACTGTTTTAATCCGAGTGACTTTTCTTTTAAGCTGGTGAAGAAAGCATGTTTTCTTTTCTATTTTATTAAGTCTGTTTAAGGCCCCTTTCACACATGCTGATGGTATGTCCGTATTTCATCCATCCGTTTGCGGATGAAATACGGACATCCATTCATCCCTATGGGATAGCGGGTGTCTGCGGATGAGCATCCGCAGACACCCGCTATTGTCCGCCTCCGCAAATGTCCGATTCTGCATACGGAGGAAAATCCTATTTTTCTGTCCGTCTGCAGAGCGGATCGGATGAACACGGACACACGGTCCGTGCTCGTCCGATCCCCATAGAGGAGAGCGGAGAGCTGACAGGGCGGTCCCCGCACAGTGTGCGGAGACCGCCCTGTCCGCAGCCGGCTCAGCGGGGACAACGGAGCGATCCCCGCTGAGCGAGCGGATCATCACGGGGCGGATCATTACTGATCCGCCCCGTGTGAAAGGGGCCTAAGTTGGTTTTCCTTTCTTCTTTTCAAGAATGAGTATTTATGTCTTTGTTTTGTAAATACAACTGGCAGCAGTTTTTTTTTTTAAATAAAAACCTCCACCTATATAGCTAGCTATATTGCTCTTTTTAAATAGAGCTTGCAGTCAGTTGTAGGAGATTGTGCGTGCTGTCTGCGTGCCCTGACCGCAGTATACACCGTTATATTCACCTATATAGAGTGGGGATTGAAGGTTTGGGCACCCCAGGTAAAAATGTGTATTAATGTGCATAACGAAGCCAAGGAAAGATGGAAAAATCTCCAAATGGCATCAAATTACAGATTAGACATTCTTATAATATGTAAAAAAAAGTTAGATTTTATTTCCATCATTTACACTTTCAAAATTACAGAAAACAAAAAAAAGGCGTCTGCAAAAGTTTGGGCACCCTGCAGAATTTATAGCATGCACTGCCCCCTTTGCAAAGCTGAGACCTGCCAGTGTCATGGATTGTTCTCAATCATCGTCTGGGAAGACCAGGGGATGTCAGTCTCAAAGGTTTTAAATGGCCAGACTCATCTGACCTTGCCCTAACAATCAGCACCATGGGTTCTTCTAAGTAGGGATGAGCTTCGTGTTCGAGTCAAACATACGCTCGACTCGAACATCGGCTGTTCGCCCGTTCGGCAAATTCCGAACGTTATGGGCTATTCATGCCAAATTTGTGTGGCGCTCACGGCCCACAATGCACTGCGTCATCGCAGTGCATTGCTGGCTCATGATTGGCCAAGCATGCACTGTGACACTGCATGCTTGGCCAATCACAGCGCCAGCAGCGAGGAGAGCCATGATTGGCCACAGGCAGGATGCCTGTGGCCAATCATAGCTCAGGCTGTGTAGTACACGCCCCACACTATATAAAGCCGCCGGCGCGGCGGCCTTGTGTAGTGTGTTGGCGTCTGAAGCAGTTAGTGGGTGTTCTGTGTAACTTCAACACAGTACACACCGATCGTTATCGGCCGATTTTCGATCTTGCTCTTCTGTAGTGGTTGTTGTCTGCGTGCCCTGACCGCAGTATACACCGCTATATTCACCTCACCTATATAGCTAGTGATCTATCTTTTATAATAGAGCTTGCAGTCAGTAGTGTTAGGAGCTTGTGCGTGCTGTCTGCATGCTCTGTACCCAGTACACACCGCTATATCCACCTACATAGCTCTTCTCTATTTGAGCCCACTTGCCATCTGCAGGGGTTATTGGAAGTTGTGTGTGCCTCCAGCACAGCACAGTATACATCTGTATATACCCCTTTATCTCTGGTGTTCTATAATAAAGGCATCTGCAGGAGTTAGTGGGTGTTTTGTGCCTCCAGCACAATATACACCTGTATCTACCCTTTATTGCTGTTCTCTAAAAGAGCCATCTGCAGGGCTTAGTGGGTGTTGTGTGACTCCATTACAGTATACCCCTTTATCTCTGGTGTTCTATAATAAAGGCATCTGCAGGAGTTAGTGGGTGTTGTGTGCCTCCAGCACAATATACACTACCCAACTGCTGTTTTACCCAACTCCCTTCAGGCCATTACCATGTCTGGAAGGCCAGCAAGGAGAGGCAGGCAGGCACGAGCCGATAAAAGAGGGCCAGCAGGCTCTGTATCTAGAGACAAAAGTGCTGGTCATGGACGCGGTGCATTGTCATCAGCACGTGGCCATGGGACACGCTTGTCCTTCTTTTCGGCAGCTGGACATGTTGAACCGCAACATGCCAACGACTTGGTAGAGTGGATGACCAAGCCCTCTTCATCCTCCTCATCCTCTCTCACCCAGGCTCAGGGTACTAGCAAAGCAGCTGCTGGTCTTGAGAAGAACGGAGGGGACGGTTTGGGTGATATTTGGAGACAAGATTGGTGATGTAGCTCGGGGCAGAGTTGTGAATGGCTTTGTATGTGGTGGTTAGTATTTTGAATTTAATTGATGGTAAATTAAATCAATTACATCCCGAACCACCCACTCCAAAAAGGAGCTAAACGCCTCAAACATAGCGCAGGAAATGGAACAGCCCATGGGTAAACATCTATCTACATAAAACTGTTCTTGCCAACAACAACCCAGCAAACGAAAACTATCCGGGTGAATCGGCAAGAGCCTAACGCAGATTCAACGTCTGACTTCGACATCAACGCCCCTTGACCGTAGCACCTCACCCACTGGACTGCCGCATCAAACGATGTATACAATACCGTACAAGCCTCTGGGTCGATGAAATCATTCACCGACCCCCCTTTCGGGAATGCCAAGTGGTGAATCAACCTAAACTTGTGAGGCTCCTTTTTGGAAACCACACCTAACGGAGATACCACCAACTCGGCTAACTGTCTGGTCGCGAAGGGCCCCGCCATTCTCCCCAAGGCCACCTCCTTAGCCAGCTTCTCTGAAACCACCACCGGGTGTTGCAATGCCGACTTCAAATTCTTCGCCAGCGGGGGCACCACCATCAACGCACATGGGATCCTAAACCCATGCTGGAAACCCGCGCAGAGCAACATCGCTGCCGCCCTATCCGGGTAACTATTTAGGAAAGGAACCATCCTTTCCCACATCACCGGTGGAGTGCATGTCCTCCCCCGCAGCCCGAACACTCGTGTTTGAACTTGCAGGCACCACTGAATTTGCAGGAGCCCTCATTGAACTGCCAGCACACTCCCCATTTTTTTCCGGCTGACATTCCGAGGAGTGGCTACTCCCGCCCCCCCCCCTGAAATGGCTGAGTAGGGGTCCTCGCCGACGCCATTAGCCTCATCCAGAGGCTAATGTCCTTATGGTCCCAACCTAAGGCAGGGCGCACCGCCCTGCGCTGCCGAAACTGCTCGTCGTAGCACAGCCATGCCGTGCCGCCATAAACCCTATAGGCCTCCCCAACAGCGTCCATGTATCAAAATAACGCCGAACAGTGTTCGGGGGTTCTTTTCCCCAATGACGCTTGCTAAAATGGCGAACGCTTGTAACAAGTTAGCAAACGTACGCGGGATTAAACGGTACCGACGTTTCTCTTCATCCTCCTTCTTTGTATCATCTGGCTTAACCCTAGCCAGGTTGAATTTCTCCAGGGGCAAAAGGGAGAAAATCTCCACATACTCCCCTCACGATGTCCGACCTCGCCGTCTTCTCCGTGCCCTGCGAATCCACCGTACTCACCTTTTCCGAAGCACCCGTCGCCGGACTGACCGCGGGAACCGCCCCGGTCCCCTCACTTGGCACACCCTCGGCGACCACAGTAGCCGATCCGCCGGCCATGCCCACACCGCTGACACCTCGCCCATCCCCCGGATCCAGAACTTGACTACCATCAAAATGGCCCACAAGAACCCGCAAACCCTCCAACAGTTCGTGCATCTGTCCCCACCCCCCCTGTGGCCACACTCCCACCCCACGTCTGGTCAGAGGTAGCCAGCGGCGGCGCGGGAAGCCCCACCACCCCCCCACTGACACAGAATCCAACAAACTCTTCAAAGCATTAGTGAAAACAACGTTGTCGTTCAACTTACCGGGCTCACTGGCGGTCTCCCCACAGCCGCTGATTGGACCTCCCTTGGCGCGATTGGCCTCTTCTGACAGCTCTCCCTCCGACCTGCTCACACCATCCAAGTCTTCTGCCCACGGCGACCCCCCTGGCGAGGGGCCCCTGGACGCTGGGCTGCTCCGAGCCCCATAAGATTGCCAACTGCCCCCCCGCCGTCCAACGGGAGCCGCTGTCTCTCGGCTCTGCTGGCAGGCGGGCCGATCCGGGCACCGCTCCTGCTCCGTGATGCCCGCACCCGGTCACTCGGTGGCCTCCGCCCACCCTCTGGACTGGTCCTATCCTCGCCCGCTCGGCCCGCAGCGGCTGGCCTAGCGCTCCCCCTTCTGTCCGCCCCCCTCGGCCCGTGTAGGGCTGCAGGGGGGACCGCCATCGTTGGACCCATGGCCGGTAAAGCACCCTTCCTGTCCGCGCCATGAGGAGCCCGTTTGCTCGCCCCCCTCGTCTCCCGCAGGGCTGCTGGTGGGGTAGCTCGTGACATGCCCCTGTCCCCTGCGGCTGTGCGTCCCTCTTCACCAGCCGTGCGGGGGGTCCTGCCGTCCACCCCCCGCTGCATGTAGAGCGGCTGGGGGAGACACCCCCACTGAAGCCCCCCTGCTGACGGCCACCCTCTCTGCATCCGCAGGGCGCTTGACCTGTCGTCCTGAAGCCCCCCTCAGCCCATGCAGGGCTGCATCGCCCAGTCCAATGGGGGATACCCGCCTGCTCTGGCCTGATGAAGTCCCGCCATGGATGTCCGTGGCCCTGCCCCCTCCTGCATGTCCGTGGCGTGCAGGCCGCTCAGGCCGCCCTAACCTCCCCTGATGCGGTGGCTGGCTCCTCTTAGCTGGGGGGGAGGAGTGCTCCCCCTGCGGACTCCTGGAAAGTCTCGTAGGCCCCACCACAGCCCCCGGCGAATACCTTGATGGCGGCCTGGAGATCCGCCCACGTGCCGCCGATCTGCCACTTCCCGAACCTCCTGGGCCCTCCACCAGCTCCACGGACCCATCCAGCGCCGCCGCCACCTGATGTTTCAGCCAGTCCGGCCCCCGGGATGATGCAGCCGCCCGCAGCCTCTCTAGCAGCGCTTCTACGTCGGCCATGTTCATGAAAACGAGGAGCAGTGAAAAAACTGCCTCCTCATGTCTTCCTCCTTCCGTACTGCCCGTTCCGGCTCCGCCCCCTTTATATATGGCCGCTCCCCCTCTTTCCGCCCCGCCCCTACCCCTCTAAAAACCCTCCCCTTCGTGTGTCACTAGACACACGGTCATGTCCGGCCCTCCTCTATCTCTCCCTGTCAGTCTGGTCCCGCTCCGGTCCTCTCTAGATAGTTAGCTATATAGGTGGATATAGCGGTGTATACTGGGTTCAGAGCATGCAGACAGCACACACAATCTCCTACAACTGACTGCAAGCTCTATTTAAAACGAGCAAGATAGCTAGCTATATAGATGTATATAGCGGTGTATACTGGGTTCAGGGCACGCAGACAGCATGCACAATCTCCTACAACTGACTGCAAGCTCTATTTAAAAAGAGCAAGATAGTTAGCTATATAGGTGGATATAGCGGTGTATACTGGGTTCAGAGCACGCAGACAGCACGCACAATCTCCTACAACTGACTGCAAGCTCTATTTAAAACGAGCAAGATAGCTAGGTATATAGGTGGATATAGCGGCGTATACTGGGTTCAGAGCACGCACACAGCACGTACAATCTCCTACAACTGACTGCAAGCTCTATTTAAAACGAGCAAGATAGCTAGCTATATAGGTGGATATAGCGGTGTATACTGGGTTCAGGGCACCCAGACAGCACACACAATCTCCTACAACTGACTGCAAGCTCTATTTAAAACAAGCAAGATAGCTAGCTATATAGGTGTATATAGCGGTGTATACTGGGTTCAGGGCACGTAGACAGCACGCACAATCTCCTACAACTGACTGCAAGCTCTATTAAAAAAGAGAAATATAGCTAGCTATATAGGTGGAGGTTTTTTTTAAAAAAAAACTGCTGCCAGATGTATTTACAAAACAAAGACATAAATACTCTTTCTTGAAAAGAAGAAAGGAAAACCAACTTAAACAGACTTAATAAAATAGAAAAGAAAACATGCTTTCTTCACCAGCTTAAAAGAAAAGTCACTCGGATTAGAACAGTTTATCTACAATAGCAACCTATCTATATACACTACACACCCTTTATAGACAGGAAGGTAACAAAACCATCAGTGCCTACCATGCTTTTAAAATTAGATTGCCCAAAAAACTAAACGTGAGGGACTGGACAGTCAGACCCACCACCTAGGGAAAAAGAAGGGGGAGGATCGTCAAGGTGGCCGGAAAGAAAAGCCTCTCCACAATCTGGCACACCTTTCCCTGCCCGTTCTTTCTCCTTCAAGATACCTCACCTTCACCAATTCCCGAAAAGATATCACCCGCCACCTCATGCACGGGCAGGAACTTGCCCCTAGTGGACACTAAGCACCGCGCGTGCCAGGTGTAATAATGGCAAACTGTACTAACTAAAAACAGTGACGATAACTCATGACCCCTCCGGACCCTGAAGTCGCCGTACACCTTCTCAGAATAGGTAAGGGCCCGGAGACGGGGATAGCCAATGGCATCCCCAACCTCCCCCAGAACCTCCAAGTTGAAAAGGCACTCAACCAAAAAGTGGTCCATGGTCTCCAGTGCCCCTCCACACTCGGGACGAGGACAGCCCCTGTCCTCAAGACTCCGGTACTTTAAGTTCGACCTCACATAGAGCCGTCCATGGAACGCCCTCCATGCAAGATCCCAGAACTTGGCCGGAATTCTCTTAGAATTCAGAAGGGCTAATCCCTCCCTGAGAACCCTGTCCGGACAATCCCTTAAGGCTAGTGGTCTCAAAAAGTCAGAGGTAATGACCCGCTGGTACAGCTCGCGCTGACCCAACGAGCCCACCTCCAGGGCCGTTATCCTCCACCGCCTCAGTACCCTTAGGGCAGTTGGAACATAGGTGGGGAGGTACCCATGGGATCTCCATAGATCACCGGGGCGACCACCCCCCTCCCACCCACTCAGGAAAACCAGAAACCAGTTCTTACATGAGCGTTCCCACAGAGAGGGTTCGTCCTGAAAAATGGATTGTAGGTTGAACTTAAGAAACACCACGGTAAAGAAAACCGTGTGATTAATCCTGTCCAACCCACCCTGCCTCCTCTGTCGGTACGTGACCTCCCTCTTTATCAGATTCAGCCTGTTTCCCCACAAAAGCAGAAAGAACAGACCGCAGATCCACGCATAGAGCGATCTTGGCAGAAGACAAACGTAGCTGACAAAGAGAAATTCGGGAAGCAAATAGGTTTTGACCAGGCTCACCCTTTCCCTCAGTGACAGCTTCCAGCCATTAACCTTTTGGGTGGCACTCACCAGCCTGCGCTCACAGTTTAGTTTGGGATAGTCACCCTGGCCAAAAAGGATGCCCAGAATTCTAATTTCTGGCCGGGGCGTGGGAAAGACGTCCTGGAGGGCAAACTGCTCACCCTCCCTCCCCAACCAGAGAACTTCACTCTTAGTCCAGTTGACCAGTGAACCGGACGCCTCGGAGTAATCTCCAATCTGTGTTTCCACAAACTGGGCCTCCTTTCGGCTAGCCACTACTATCGAGACATCGTCCGCATAGGCCACCACCCTTACTGCCTTATCCGGGCCACTGCAGGGCTCCGCCTGGACCCCCCTCAGGTGTCCGCAGTCTAGCCTCCTTACGAAGGGGTCAACCGCAAAGACGTAGAGCAGGGGACTCAGCGGGCAGCCCTGCCTAACACCAGAGTCCACCGGAAAGGTAGGACCCACCCAACCATTGACAAGAGGGAAACTTTCAGCCCCCCTGTACAAAACTCTGAGCCAATCGATGAATTGATCAGGCAGACCGTATCTCCCCAAGAGAAGCCAGAGATACTCATGGTTCACCTGGTCAAAAGCTTTCGCCTGGTCTAATGCCAACAGATACCGCCCATCACCCGTTGCCCTGCACCTTTCCAGAGCCACCCGGACGTTGAGGACAGCACTAAAGGTGCTGCGGCCAGGAACCGTGCAGTGCTGGGAAGCAGACAGTAGCTTGCCCGCGACTGCAGACATACGCACAAGCAGAATCTTCGCCAGGATCTTTCTATCCGTGGAGAGAAGGGCGATAGGGCGCCAATTCTCCACCAGGGACAGATCTTTCCCCTTTAACAGAAGGATCAAGGCCGACCTTCTCATCGAGGGAGGAAGCAGGCCAGATGCCAAACATTCGCTGAACACCTCCCTCAGACAAGGAGCCAAGAGGCCCTTAAAGGTCCTGTATAACTCCGCCGTGAACCCATCGGGTCGCAGCGACTTCTTTAGAGACAAAGAGATGGCCTGTTCAACTTCAGCCACAGAGATCTCCTCTGTCAAAGAGCCAAGGGGGTCAGACCCCACCTCAAGTGGAGTCTCATCAAGAAATTTCTTGGCTCTTCCCAGGTCCAAAGGCTTCTTCTTCAAGAGGTCCGAAAAATGGGCTCTGACGATCCCTAGGATTCCCAGCCTGGGCCTCGCCAAAGAACCCGAGGGATCCCTCAATCCGTGTATGACCTTCCCACTCACCGCGTCACCACAGCTCTTGTAGGGGTCCGGGTTGGTGAACTTCCCGTAATCCCTCTCAAGAACCAGGGAGGCGAGACGGTCATACTGACACTCCTTCATCTGAAGCTTCAGACCTGAAATCTGGTCCTGAGGGCCACCATCAGAAACCAAGTGGTCAAGCCGCCTGCACAACTTCTGGTAGGCCTGATACCGGGAAGCTGCCCGACGACCAGAAACTTCACGGAAGAAGCCTTCCGACCTCTTCTTCACTACTTCCCACCATTCCTGGCGAGAGCAGCCGCTCTCAAGGAGCGAAGCTTGTTCCATAAAGAAGTCTTCATAGGCCGACCTGACTTCAGGGTCCTCAAGTAGCGACCCATTTAGTCGCCACAGGCCCCTACCCTTCTGAGGGGTGTCCGCCACATTCAGAGTGACCGACACCATACAGTGATCGGAAAACTCGACCGCATGCAGCACAGGAGCCGCAAAGGACGAGTCCCCCTTCAAAAAAAACCTATCTAGTCTACTCTTACTACTACCTCTGGAGTATGTGAAACCAGTGAGGTTGGGGAAGTGAACGTGCACATCCACCAACCCGGCCTCCCTCACTATGCGATTCAAAAAGATACTATCATATCCCAGAGGGCCTGAGGTGCCTGCCCGGTCCTTTGACCTGGTGACTAGGTTAAAGTCACCACCAAAGACCACCTGCTGGGATGTAAACAGGTATGGTTTCAGCAGAGCAAGAAGGTCCTTCCTCCCTCTCCTTGACTGGGGACCATAGAAATTTATGAGGCGGAGAAATTCCCCTCTCACGACTGCATCCACAATCAAACACCTACCGATTTCTAATTCAATCACTCGTTGACAAGCCACGAACCGGTCTTAAAAAGGACCGCAACACCACTGCAGGGCTCAGCCGCAAGAGACCAGAGGGAGGGCCCATGTCTCCACTCCCTCTTTGCTAGGTGCATCTCTGCCACAGATGCCAGCCAGATCTCTTGCAAAAACAAAATGTCGGCTTCAACGCGGCCGAGAAAATCAAAGGCTGAAAACCTAGCCGCCGCAGAACGCACACTTGCAACATTAATCATCGCAAGGCGTATTGGAGCGGGTACCGTCATCCTTAGTGATTAAAGTTTACATTCCTCTCTATATTACAAACCTAAGTTAATCCTCCTCGGAATCGGAGGATAGGACCCCAAAATGGTTCCAGAGGGCGAGCGAGGGTCCCCCGCCCGCCCCCAGACTGGGGCTGGGCTGAGGGTCCTCGCCACCCTCCTTCCCCAGACCCTTCCTCTTCCGTTTTTTTGTTTTTTTCTTAACCCAGCCCGACTTGGGGGGCTCTCTCCCACTCTCGCTGTCCGACCTCCCACTAGACACCTCCTTGGGGGGCTTATTCACCCCCTTACCCACCTCAGAGGTGTCCATTGGGATACCACCATCCAGGTCAACCCGCCGACCACCCACCACCTCCATGGAGGCGGGAGGAGGCATGAGAAGGGCCGCCGGATCCGGAGGTGGACATGGTACATCTGGGGGGGGAGGTGGGGGACGGGAAGGGGAGGCAGGGAGAGGGGAAACAAGGGGGGAGGGAGGGGAAGGGGCAGGAACTGGGGGAGGGGGGGGAGGATGCTTCTTAACAGAGGGCTTTTTTGGTTTAGCCTGAACCTCTGCTGGATTTCCTACCGTGGCCCCATCGGGCACAGAACTGCCGGGGAACCTGCTGACATACCCACCCCTGCAGTACCCGCCCCCTGCTCACGCCTGGGGGGTCTGACCCTTTGAGGGAGGGGGCGCCCTCATTCTGTGACCCACAAGGATTGGGGCCCCCACTTTGTCTAGGGACCCGCCCACCCTCCGGGCCTGGAGCACTCTCCTCAGCCTGGCACCCCCTAAAAGCTTTGGGGCAGCGGCTGAAGGGGTGCCCCATTTCTCCACAGAGGTTGCAGACTATAAGTCTGCAACCCTCAGGTGAGTGGCCGAAACCATTACACCTCACACAGCCAGGCATAGTGCAGTTCGCGCTAAGGTGCGTGGGACTGCCACATTTGAAACAGCGACGGGGCTGGCCAGGGTAGAAGACCAGGATCCGGTCTCTCCCTATAAACGCACTCCCGGGTACATGTGCCACGGTGTTGTTGTGGCGCTTGAGCCGGATCCAGACCAACCAAGCACCTGTCCAGACCCTGCGCTCGTCCAAATTCTTCCTCAACCCTGTCTGGAGCTGCCCATACCGCGCCAGCCAGGTTGCGATGTCCTCAGGAGGAAGGGACTCGTTTCTAACCAAGACGGTCATGTTCTTTATCTCCTTCTGCCTCGAAAGAGGTACTACACGGAAACCTTTCCACAGATCTGACTTCCTGACGATCTCGTACAGCGTCAGGAAAAGTTCCATAGAGACCACGGAGACGAAGCTCACATCGAACTCCTTGCTGTTCGCAGGATGTATGACCGCGAACAAGTCAGAAACCTTGAAGCGTAATCCCAGCAGGTAGTCAATTACTTGACCCCTACTGGGACACGCGGCCGTCCCCTCCCACCTGAGCTGCACCACATTCCGCCTGCACCTCTCCGGACCCCCCGCACCCCTTGACCAAGCCTGTGCCCCCTGGAGCTGTTCCTCAGGGGGGCCCTGAAGTTCTGGGCACCAAACTGGCCATACAGGGGGACCAGAGGAACAGAGGAACCTGCCACCTGGGCAAATGAGCGCCCAGCTTTCGTGGCACCTAATAGGTTTGCCTCTTCATGCGTGCCCAAGATGGGATTCAGGACTGTGGGGGAAGGGTCAGACCCCCGCTGAGATGAGCCCATGGGCTCTGACGGAGCAGCACACATCCCCCCACTCCCACCCTCTATCCCTCCCCCAACAGGTGCCTTGCTCCCAACCACCTCTGCAGATGGAGACGTAGCCACACCCCCCACAGCGGCGGGGGCCTGAGAGGAAGCCACTTCCATTCCCCGTGCCATATCCTGCTCCTGCCGCTGGGACCCCTCCAGTTCCCTGATGAAGTCCAAGGCCGGACATTCTCCCCTTAGTTCCCCCATAGGGGACTCCCCCCAACTTGTCTGTCCACCGGGTAAAGCTCCACTGGAGGATTCTGGGGTACCCAAGGCAGTAGCCACCAGAGGAGACCCCCAAAGCCCCTACCTGACTCACAGGAGCAGGAGACTTGGTCACCAAGGCCTGGGGTGTCCCCACCTCCTCAGTACATTCTTTCACAACCTTCGGGGTCACCGCAAGTGGTACTTCCGGTTCACGGAGGTCACTTCCGGCCGCACCTCCGGAACTAGGAAGTGACACATCCACCTCCCCGCCCCCACCCTCCCTGGTGTCTGCAGAGGATGTTTGTCCAAGGTGTTTTTTCTGAACACAGTCCGCACTTGCAGGCACCTCCCCCTCACTACATGCAGCTGCGGCGGGGGCTGCCATTACGGCCGGCACCCCTCGCACTGTCTCAGATGCTGTGGGTTCGACCGGGGCCACTGGGGGGGCCCGCACAGCATGGCCCCTAGCAAGGACCACCACCAGCTTCCTTCCATGCTGTTCCATCCGACTTGCCTCTCCCCCGGAGCTTCCCTGTGCATCATGGGGTTCCCTACCCAGATCTATCTGCTCCACAGCCTCTGGCTGAACAGGTGAAACAAAAGGGGTCAGGGGACCCTCCGCACTTACGGCTCCGGGGGCCACGCTCACCCGGCTGGTCTCCACCTCGGGGCGCTGATCTTCCTCACCCATCGAGACTACTTCCTCCACCGGGGTTCGCAGCTTCTCCTCCATTTCCAGCAACGCTTTCTGGTAAGAGCCTTTTCTCCTGGCTGCCTGGGATCGCTCCTGGCTTGCTCTCAGGAGCTCTTTTTTCACTTCGGAGAGGAAGCCCCTCTCACCAACTCCGCGTTCGCAGAGACCGCCCAGCAGCCGCCACAGGTCTCTGCACTCATGTTTCAGGCCTTCAATGGCCTCCCGGTACTCTCCCCTTCTGCTACTGGCTGAGCGGTCTCTGCGATTCCGCAGGTCCGCTAGCCTCTCCGACTTCAGTACATAGGCCACCGTGGCCTTCTGTACAAGGATTTTGATCCTTGTCGGGCGCTTTTTCATCCTCCCAGGGTCCTCTCCCGGCTGGGCCCGGGTCCAGTCCAGCAGCTCAAACTGCGTTTGCAGGAACAGTCTTTCTTCCATGGAGAGGTCTTTCGCTCCAGGGGGATGAACCACGGTCCCAGGCCGGGAAGAGGGCCCCGGACCTGGGCTGGCTGACGCCATCAGCTCCCTCTCCTCCTCCACCACTCTGGAAGCTCTCACAGATCAGAGCACGCAGCCAGCACACACAAGCTCCTACACCTGACTGCAAGCTCTATTTAAAATGAGCAAGATAGCTAGCTATATAGGTGGATATAGCGGTGTATACTGGGTTCAGGGCACATAGACAGCACGCACAATCTCCTACAACTGACTGCAAGCTCTATTAAAAAAGAGAAATATAGCTAGCTATATAGGTGGATATAGCGGTGTATACTACGGTCAGGGCACGCAGACAACAACCACTACAGAAGAGCAAGAACGCAAAATCGGCCGATAACGATCGGTGTATACTGTGTTGAAGGTACACAGAACACCCACTAACTCCTCCAG
The DNA here is from genome assembly GCF_037356315.1 of Lithobates pipiens. Taxonomy (NCBI): domain Eukaryota; kingdom Metazoa; phylum Chordata; class Amphibia; order Anura; family Ranidae; genus Lithobates; species Lithobates pipiens. The sequence goes on from NW_027507718.1 coordinate 151,106,148, forward strand.
ACACCAACACACTACAAAAAGCCGCCGTGCTGGTGGCCTTATATAGTGTGGGGCGTGTACTGCACAGCCTAAGCTATTATTGGCCACAGGCATCCTGCCTGTGGCCAATCATGGCTCTCCTCGCTGCCGGCGCTGTGATTGACAAAGCATGCGGGGTCACAGTGCATGCTTGGCCATTCATGAGCCAGCAATACACTGCGATGGTGCAGTGCATTGTGGGCCGTGAGCGCCACACGAATTTGGCGCGAACGGTCCATAACATTTGGAATTCGCCTACTCTATATGCTTGGCTACTAAGCCATATCATACTTGCATACTCAATATCTAATTTTTATTATTTGTCACTAGGAATGGCCAAACTGTTCGCCCGGCGGTCGGTTTGCGGGAAATTTCGGCTGTTCGCGATTCACCCGATCGGCGGACTATTGCCGCTGTTCAAAATAAAAAAATAAAAAAACAGCGCAACAAAGAGACTTGTGATATGGTGTAAGAAAACACATAAAAAACATTTATTAAATATGAAGAAAACAATGGCTAAGACATCTGATCCTCCTGGGATCTTAAAAGCATAAAAATCATCAGTCATCAATCATAAAAAGATATATAAACTGACAGATGTTTTGTGACGAATCACCCCTGCAGTCTTTTGTTTGTGACTTTAAGATGATAAAAAAAGCTGCACTGCCACCAATCAGCTGGAATATGGGGACTTGGTAATTGTGAACAATCCTCCAGGAAGGGGAGAGGAGAAAGTTAATGAAGTGCAGGTAAATGGAACTATGTTCCTGGAGTCACTCACTGTTAGTGGATGGACTGCGGCGCCGCCACTCTGAGCCTGTGTAGTGGAGGGGAGATGTACAATCCTGCTCCGTATGTTGATGCAGACTCTGGGACGGAGGTGCGGTGCACGCTGAATGGTGTAAACTGAGGTCGGGCGCGAGGTGGCGTCCGCCTGGCATGACAGAAGACCTGGAGCGCAATGCACAGGTCTGACGTGTCGTGCCGTCTGTCCGAACGGCTGGGTGATACGTGAAGAGCTCCGTAGTGAGGAGGGTTGCCATGCCAACTGCCTGCTTACATGTTTCGCGCGCATGCGCTTTTTCAAAGCTAGCTGTCGCCCGGCGGACTCACGTGTTTACTGTGTAAAAGAACTTTGACCTATGATGACACATCCATCATGGGGTACAGGACAGCCAATTGAGACATTACAGCACATGGACAATTGGACATTCCCCCTAACTTATAAATAGACCCGATCCGGCGGCCATTTTACATTCTTTCTACTGACACTATAGGGAGAGGTTGCTGTGTGGAGCAGGGAGAGACTGCAGTGACCAAAATCTCTAGCTATTAGGACCACAAAAGTCCTTTTAAGGACTGGTATGGTATAGGTGTAGTTCAGGATATAGGTTTGAGGCACTGCTATTCAAGTCATTGTTGCAGCAGATTGTCTTTTGTCAGTACAGATAGGGACAGACAGGACGCTGTGTGTAGCAGAGAGGGACAGTCAGTTTAATCATTAGCTGTTACTATTAGGTCCACAAAATTCCTTTTCAGGACTGGTATGGTGTAGTACAGGATATAGTTTTGAGTGCACTGCTATTCAAGTCATTGTTGCAGCAGCCTGTGTTTTGTCAGTGTACAGAGGGACAGACAGGACGCTGTGTGTAACAGTGAGGGACAGTCAGTTTAATCATTAGCTGTTACTATTAGGTCCACAAAGGTCCTTTTCAGGACTGGTATGGTAATAGGGTTGTACACGTATAATATTCTTTCTTCCAAATATAGAAAGAATATTATACTTGACTGCTGCCCTTATGCTGCAGCAGTCCTTTATCAGTATAGGGACTGAGGTACAGTCTGCTAATCACAACCTACTAGTTCCACAAAGGTCCTTCTAAGGACTGGTAAGGTATAGCGCAGTATAGTATATAGGGTTGAGTGAGGAATAGTCTGCTAATCCTTAAGGACTGGTATAGGTCCACAATATATAGCGTTGAGGTGCACTACTGCTGACTGCTGCCCTATTCTGCAGCAGTCCTTTATCAGTATAGGGACTGAGGTACAGTCTGCTAATCACAACCTACTAGTTCCACAAAGGTCCTTCTAAGGACTGGTAAGGTATAGCGTAGTACGGTATATAGGGTTGAGTGAGGTACAGTCTGCTAATCACAACCTACTAGTGCAACAAAGGTCCTTCTAAGGACTGGTAAGGTTTAGCGTAGTACAGTATATAGGGTTGAGTGAGGTACAGTCTGCTAATCCTTAAGGACTGGTATAGGTCCACAATATATAGGGTTGAGGTGCACTACTGCTGACTGCTGCCCTATTCTGCAGCAGTACTTTATCAGTATAGGGACTGAGGTACAGTCTGCTAATCACAACCTACTAGTTCCACAAAGGTCCTTCTAAGGACTGGTAAGGTATAGCGTAGTACAGTATATAGGGTTGAGTGAGGTACAGTCTGCTAATCACAACCTACTAGTTCCACAAAGGTCCTTCTAAGGACTGGTAAGGTATAGCGTAGTACAGTATATAGGGTTGAGTGAGGTACAGTCTGATAATCCTTAAGGGCTGTTATAGGTCCACAATATATAGCGTTGAGGTGCACTACTGCTGACTGCTGCCCTATTCTGCTGCAGTCCTTTATCAGTATAGGGACTGAGGTACCGTCTGCTAATCCCTAGCTACTAGTTCCACAAAGATCCTTAAGGACTGGTATAGGTGTACTATTTGGTGTGCAGTATATAGTTGTGTAATACACGTATAAAATACTTGAACATATAGAAAGCATAGTATAGTGCGTTTCCACTGTGCAGCATTGTGACTGCTGAGCGGTTCTGCAGCGATACTACAAAGAGTGACAAACGCAATCCAAAAAAAAGTATTGTAACTGGCGTGATAGACCAGTGGCCCCCAAAAACAACAGATTGAAGCGGGGTGTTATATACCTTCTTCCACATACATACTGCACTTCTGTAGAGAGTTTTGTCACAGGGTCATTTAAAAAATGACAGGTAGAGGAAGAGGCAGGCCCTTCCGCAGGGGTGGTAGGGGTAGGGCAGGAGCAACAGGCTTGAGCCAAAGTGGGAAATTGCAGAAGGTACGTGCGATTACGTCAAAGGAAGCACCAGAATTGGTTGAGTGGCTCACTCAGCCTTACTCTTCTGCACCCTCCTAATCCTCTCGATCTGCACCCTCTTCTTCACTCACTGCTATGTGCACCCCCAAAGACACTACCACCAACAACACCACCACCACCACATACCTTCCGCTTGAGTCACAGGAATTATTTTCCGATCCATATCAAGACATTTCTGATGCGGAGCCACTCTTGGTATTGGATCAGGAAAAGGAGGTAGCAAGAACCGCCACTTAGCAGTCTGACGACAGTACCTAGATCAGCCCAAGGAGGAGGTTGGTCCCCGGTGTTGCTGCCTACTCCGAGATCTCTACTTATAGCGGTGGGGAAGGTGACGTCGATGATGACGTGTCTAGTGATGTCACGTGGGTGCCAACAAGACAGGAAGAGGAGGGGAGTTCAGAGGGAGATATGGACCATCAGATAGGGAGGAGAAGCAGAAATAACTTACATTGCACAGGAGGGACAAAGCAGACTGCTAATGTATCAGGAGCGAGTCATCGACCATGTACGGTCACATCTGGCGCTCCCAGGACGCCGGCACATGGCTCTGCAGTGTGGGCTTTTTTTAATGTGTCCGCTGCTGACAATAGTATTGCCATCTGCAATCTTTGCAGTCAGCGCATTCGTCGCGGTAAGCCCAACACTCACCTAGGGACGACCGCCTTAAGAAGGCACATGAGCTGCCATCACCAAGCCCAGTGGGAGCAACGGAACACACAAAGCCACACTCCAGGCTCTCACCGTCCAGCCTCGTCTTCTTCTTCTCCTTCTCCTCTCTCCTCACAATTGTCCTCCACTCCACCTTCCATCATGCCAAGCTCACGTTTTTCTGCAAAAAGGCAGGCTTCCGTGGGCCTAATGTTCGAGCGTAAAAAAATGATGACGCCGGATAACCCTCTTGCCCAACGGTTGATGGCTGGCTTGTCAGAACTGATAGCCTGCCAACTACTGCCATATAAACTGGTGGACTCGGAGGCCTTTCGAAAATTTGTGGCCATTGGAACACCACAATGGAAGGTCCCAGGAAGGAAGTATTTCTCACAGAAGGGCATTGCAGAGCTATATGGCCATGTTCAGCGGCAAGTGAATGTATCTCTGGCACACAGTGTTGGTGCCAAGATACATCTGACCACAGACACGTGGTCTAGCAAACACGGGCAGGGAAGGTATATCACTTTTACTGCCCACTGGGTGAACCTTCTGACGGCCGTCAAGCATGTAACCCGTGGCACCCGTGTAGATTTGGATTGCATGCAGGCCTGGCTCTTCTTCTCCTCCTCCTCCTACTCCATCCTCCTCCCTCTCCTCCTCGGCTGACTACTCCTTTTCCGCTGCTAGCGTCCCTTCCGCTGTGCCGCCCAAGCTCCCCAGAACCTATTCGACATGCCAGGTGAGACGTTGCCATGCCGTGCTGCGTCTGTTGTGCCTGGAAGCCAAGAGCCACACTGGCCCGGCACTCCTTTCAGCTTTGTGTTGACAGGCAGATCAGTGGCTAACACCGCTCAATTTGACAGTTGGTAAAGTGGTGTGTGACAACGGTGCCAATCTGCTTAGCGCATTGAAACATGGCAAAATTACGCACGTGCCATGCATGGCACACGTCTTAAACTTGGTTGTGCAGTGATTCATTGTCAAATACCCTGGGGTCCAGGACATCTTGCGGCAGGCAAGAAAAATCACGGCCCATTTCAGAAGATCTTACACGGCCATGACTCGCCTTGCTGACATTCAGCGGTGACACAATCTGTCGGTCAGACGTCTTATTTGCGATTGCCCGACGCGATGGAACTCAACCTTCTATATGCTTGATAGGCTGCTCCAGCAGAATCGTGCAGTTAATGTCTACCTGTATGAACTCTGCGGCAGAACAGGTTCTGGGGAGCAGGGTTTTTTTTCACCGTGCCAGTGGCTGCTCATGCCAACGAATGCAGACTTCTGCGGCCATTTGAGGAGATCACTAAACTGGTCAGTCGCAGCCATGGCGCCATCAGTGACATGGTACCTTATGCCTTCTTTATGGAGCGTGCATTGCGTCGTGTCATTGATCAAGCTGTGGAGGAGCAGGAGCGGGAAGATGAGGAAGTCGCAATGCTCGATGAATTCCCAGGGGGGGCTACTCTATCTGAGACAAGTCAACAACAGGAGTCTGAAGAGGAGTCAGAGGAGGATGGTGCCGGGGCGGATGAGGAGGAGCAAGAAGAGCATGCTTTAAACCTTTCTGGGATCCCTGTTGTTGTGCGTGGATGGGGAGAGGAGAATGAAGTGGACGACATTATCCTGGATGATGAGCAGGAGCCAGGCCACCCCACCGCTTCCAGTTTAGTGCAAATGGGGGCCTTCATGCGCCAGTGTTTTTTAACAGGGACCCCGGTATAAAAAGCATAAGGGTCAAGGACCAGTACTGGCTGGCAACGTACTTAGACCCCCGGTACAAACACAAAATGGTGGAAATGTTACCGCCGTCACAGAGGGCTGTCAGAATGGAGCACTTCCAGGCCTTGCTTCGAGAAATGCTGCATTCTGCTTTTGCGTGCGCTGGCAGAGCAGCAATTCCCACTCCCAGAGAAGGAGTTGCGGGTACCAATCCAACAGCGCCTGCAAGAAGAGGCCGGTTTGAAGATGTGTTGGTGACTTCTGATATGAGGTCATTCTTTCAGCCGACCCATCGACAGGTCTCCTCCGGATCCAGCATCAGGGAAGGCCCAGGTGTCTGACCACATCGGGTTAACGGCCGATGTGGACGCTCTGAGGAGTGATGAACCCCTGGACTACTGGGTGGGCAGGCTTGACCTCTGGCCAGAGCTTGCCCAATTTTTTAATCGAACTGTTGGCTTGCCCCTTGTCCAGTGTCCTGTCCGAAAGGACGTTCAGCGCAGCAGGGGGGATCGTGACCGATAAACGTACTCGCCTAGCTCACGACAGTGTTAACTACCTCACATTTCTAAAAATTAATGAGGCATGGATCTCCACATGTGACCAGTAGACCATGTATATGTCTATAAACAATTTTTTTAATCGAGCACACAGACCTTCTTTCTTCCTTTGGCTCACTTCCTTGTACAAAAAAAGCACACCGTACTATATGCCCGTACCCTCCTGTTTTGAAGAGGTTGAGCGGTGTCATATTTTTGGGGCCCAGCAGCAAGTTGCTGGTATCAGTGCTGCTGTTAGTGCTCTCTATCACGGTGCTGGTGTCAGATCACTCTATCACGGTGCAGGTGTCAGTGCTGTATATCACGGTGCTGGTGTCAGTGCTTTATGTCACGCTGCTGATGTCAGTGCTCTCTATCACGGTGCTGGGTTAGACATGGGCGCCATCAATAAATTTGTTTCGTTCTGTTCCGTTACGATTCGTATTAAAATTAATTTGTACTTCGTATTTCGTGTCCGAAATTCCGTTTCGTACGAAATTTGTATGAACGACGTTCGTTACGATTAATTTAAAGGCAAAAATATACCTCAATATGACAGTCGATGCTGATGGAAGTTTGGTTTTTATCCAAAATACGAAATTCCGTTGAAGAATTTCCTATCCGAAATACGAAGTTTCATTAGATGAGAAAGAGAGAAGCGGATTGTCTGCCATGCACCGCTGGTCCAGTTTGCGCTTGCTCCTCCTGGGGCTGCTTATTATGAGGGGCTCCCACCATCCCTGTGCTGTGCTGACTTCCTCCTGGGGCTGCTTATTATGAGGGGCTCCCACCATTCCTGTGCTATGCTCATTATGAGGGGCTCCCACCATCCCTGTGCTGTGCTGACTTCCTCCTGGGGCTGCTTATTATGAGGGGCTCCCATCATCCCTGTGCTATGCTCATTATGAGGGGCTCCCACCATCCCTGTGCTGTGCTGACTTCCTCCTGGGGCTGCTTATTATGAGGGGCTCCCACCATCCCTGTGCTGTACTGACTTCCTCCTGGGGCTGTACCTCTGCTGTGCATATTATGAGGGGCTCCCACCATCCCTGTGCTATGCTCATTATGAGGGGCTCCCACCATCCCTGTGCTGTGCTGACTTCCTCCTGGGTCTGCTTATTATGAGGGGCTCCCACCATCCCTGTGCTATGCTGACATCCTCCTGGGGCTGCTAATTATGAGGGGCTCCCACCATCCCTGTGCTATGCTCATTATGAGGGGCTCCCACCATCCCTGTGCTATGCTGACTTCCTCCTGGGGCTGCTTCTTATGAGGGGCTCCCACCATTCCTGTGCTATGCTGACTTCCTCCTGGGGCTGTACCTCTGCTGTGCATATTATGAGGGGCTCCCACTATCCCTGTGCTATGCTGACATCCTCCTGGGGCTGCTTATTATGAGGGGCTCCCACCATCCCTGTGCTATGCTGACATCCTCCTGGGGCTGCTTATTATGAGGGGCTCCCACCATCCCTGTGCTGTGCTGACTTCCTCCTGGGGCTTCTTATTATGAGGGGCTCCCACCATCTCTGTGCTATGCTGACATCCTCCTGGGGCTGCTTATTATGTTGGGCTCCCACCATCCCTGTGCTGTGCTGACTTCCTCCTGGGGCTGCTTATTATGAGGGGCTCCCACCATCCCTGTGCTATGCTGACTTCCTCCTGGGGCTGCTTATTATGAGGGGTTCCCACCATCCGTGTGCTGTACTGACTTCCTCCTGGGGCTGTACCTCTGCTGTGCATATTATGAGGGGCTCCCACCATCCCTGTGCTATGCTGACATCCTCCTGGGGCTGCTTATTATGAGGGGCTCCCACCATCCCTGTGCTGTGCTGACTTCCTCCTGGGGCTACTTATTATGAGGGGCTCCCACCATCCCTGTGTTGTGATGACTTCCTCCTGGGGCTGCTTATTATGAAGGGCTCCCACCATCCCTGTGCTGTGCTGACTTCCTCCTGGGGCAGCTTATTATGAGGGGCTCCCACCATCCCTGTGCTATGCTCATTATGAGGGGCTCCCACCATCCCTTTGCTGTGCTGACTTCCTCCTGGGGCTGCTTATTATGAGGGGCTCCCACCATCCCTGTGCTATGCTCATTATGGGGGGCTCCCACCATCCCTGTGCTGTGCTGACTTCCTCCTGGGGCTGCTTATTATGAGGGGCTCCCACCATCCCTGTCCTGTACTGACTTCCTCCTGGGGCTGTACCTCTGCTGTGCATATTATGAGGGGCTCCCACCATCCCTGTGCTATGCTCATTATGAGGGGCTCCCACCATCCCTGTGCCGTGCTGACTTCCTCCTGGGGCTGCTTATTATGAAGGGCTCCCACCATCCCTGTGCTATGCTGACATCCTCCTGGGGCTGCTTATTATGAGGGGCTCCCACCATCCCTGTGCTGTGCTGACTTTCTCCTGGGGCTGGTTATTATGAGGGGCTCCCACCATCCCTGTGCTATGCTCATTATGAGGGGCTCCCACCATCCCTGTGCTATGCTGACTTCCTCCTGGGGCTGTACCTCTGCTGTGCATATTATGAGGGGCTCCCACCATCCCTGTGCTATGCTCATTATGAGGGGCTCCCACCATCCCTGTGCTATGCTGACTCCCTCCTGGGGCTGCTTATGGTGCAGGTGTCAGTGCTGTATATCACGGTGCTGGTGTCAATGCTTTATGTCACGCTGCTGATGTCAGTGCTCTCTATCACGGTGCTGGTGTCAGATCACTCTATCACGGTGCAGGTGTCAGTGCTCTATATCAGAGTGCTGATGTCAGTGTTTTATGTCACGGTGCTGATGTCGGTGCTCTCTATCACGGTGCTGGTGTCAGATCACTCTATTACGGTGCAGGTGTTAGTGCTCTATATCACGGTACTGGTGATCATCTCCTGCACCCTCTTCTTTGCCTACCCTGACCTTCCCTCTCCTCCATTGCTTTCATGCGCTCCTGCATTGTCAGAATTTCACATTAAAAAAAAAGAATGCTTGTAGTTGTCGATCCCAGATTCACCTCATACATGTGTTATGTTATTGGTCATGTGGTGGGACTATGTATGCACAGCTAGTAATTATTTTGTGGCTGCAAATATGACCTGTAGGTTTGTAAAGTTCGCCTCCCATTGAAGTCAATGGGGCCCGCTGCGAACGTTACGGTTTGAGAACTATCGGCCTCGTTCGCGTTTCGTGTTCGTGAAACGTTCCGTCGGAAGTTCGTCCATCACTATTTGTCACTATCATGAGACACAGTTTATTGGGGTATCTTTATATTATTACTCTTATTATTCCCACTAGCTATATATTCTGAAGCCGCGTACACACGGGCGAATTGTATGGCCTACTTAGTCCATCATACAATCCGACGGACAGTCCGTCATACTTTCAATGAATGGACTTGACCACACACGGATGCACAAACAGTCCGTCGAAAGGACTGGGGACAAAGAGAAGGCTAACTTATTAAATACTTTCTTCAGCTCTGTGTATACAAAGGAGCATGGGGGAGCTCATGTCCACAATGGGGGTGGTACTGGCGCAGCCCCTAATCCACAATGGCTCATAAGTGATATGGTCCAGAAATATTTGGACAGAATAAAGGTAGAGAAAGCACCTGGACCTGATGGCATCCACCCACGGATCCTAAAAGAATTGAGCTCTGTAATTTCAAAGCCATTGTATCTAATTTTTAGGGACTCATTAATGACAGGAATAGTACCACTGGATTGGCGCAGGGCCAATGTGGTGCCTATATTTAAAAAGGGAACAAAGTCTTTACCAAGTAATTATAGACCTGTTAGTTTAACTTCTATAGTTGGGAAGATACTGGAGGGATTAATAAAAGACCACATAGATGAGTTCTTGCAGGAAAAAAATATTTTGAGCAACAGACAGCATGGATTCATGAAAGACAGGAGTTGTCAGACAAACCTGATTTCTTTTTATGAGGTGGTAAGTAAAACCTTGGACAGAGGGGTGTGGCGGTGGACGTGATATATTTGGATTTTGCAAAAGCGTTCGATACTGTTCCGCACACACGGCTCATGTGTAAGGTAAAGTCTACAGGTTTGGAAACATCAGTTTGTAGATGGATAGAAAACTGGCTAAAAGACAGAATTCAGAGAGTAGTGGTTAATGATTCTTACTCTGAATGGTCTAAGGTTATGAGTGGTGTACCCCAAGGTTCAGTGCTGGGACCCTTAATTTTTAATATCTTTATAAATGATATTGGGTCTGGGATCAAGAGTAACATTTCCGTCTTTGCAGATGACACCAAGCTATGTGGTGCAATAACGTCCTTACAGGATGTCACCAATTTACAAGCAGACCTCAATGCTCTGTCTAATTGGGCGACTATGTGGCAGATGAGGTTTAATGTTGAGAAATGTAAGGTTATGCACTTGGGGGCTAAGAATATGCATGCATCATACACGCTAGGGGGAGTACAACTGGGGGAATCCATAGTGGAGAAGGATCTGGGGGTTTTGGTAGATCATAAGCTCAATAATAGCATGCAATGCCAAGCTGCGGTTTCCAAAGCGAGCAAAGTCCTTTCTTGTATTAAGAGAGGTATGTACTCCAGAGAGAGAGATATCATTTTGCCCCTGTTCAAATCATTAGTAAGACCTCATCTGGAATATGCCGTTCAGTTTTGGGCACCAGTTCTCAAAAAGGATACCGGTGAACTGGAGAAAGTGCAGAGAAGGGCAACCAAACTGATAAGAGGCATGGAGCAACTCAGCTATGAGGAAAGATTAGAGGAACTGAATTTATTCACTCTTGATAAGAGGAGATTAAGGGGGATTTGATCAACATGTACAAATATATAAGGGGCCCATATAGGGAACTTGGTGTCGAGTTATTCACTTTAAAGTCAACAAAGAGGACAAGGGGGCACTCTTTACGTCTAGAGGAGAAGAGATTTCATCTCCAAATACGGAAAGGTTTCTTCACAGTAAGAGCTGTGAAAATGTGGAATAGACTCCCTGCAGAGGTGGTTATGGCCAGCTCAGTGGATTGCTTTAAGAAAGGCCTGGATTATTTCCTAAGTGTACGTAATATAACTGGGTACTAAAATTTATAGGTAAAGTTGATCCGGGGAAAATCCGATTGCCTCTCGGGGGATCAGGAAGGAATTTTTTCCCCTGCTTTAGCAAATTGGATCATGCTCTGCTGGGGTTTTTGCCTTCCTCTGGATCAACTGTGGGTATAGAATTGGGTATATGGGCTGGTATATGTATATGTGTATGTATGTGTGTATATATATATATATATATATATATATATATATATATATATATATATATATACTGTATATATATATATATATATATATATATATACTGTATATATATATATATATATATACTGTATATATATATATATATATATAGTATATATATATATATATATTTTTTTTTTGGTTGAACTGGATGGACTTGTGTCTTTTTTCAACCTGACTAACTATGTAACTATGTAACTATGAAAGCTTCCGCGATGACGTGTACAGCACGTACGACGGGACTAGAAATAGGAAGTCCAATACACAGCAATGCAACCTCCCGCCGTGTAAATCCTTTCTGAGCATGCGCCATTCTTAGTCCGTCGAACTAGCCTACTCACGAGCGGATTGTCCGCTGAAACCAAAGTATGACGGACAGTATTACGGAAATTCCGAAATACTTAGTACGCCAGACTGCACGCTGAAAAAGTCCGCTGAAGCCCACACACAAGCGGACTGTCCGCTGAAATGTGTTTAGACGGACTAAGTAGGCCATACAGTCCGCCCGTGTGTACGCGGCTTTACTTGATAATTAGACAACGGTTTCACTTATTCCTATTCTTTTACATAGCATTGTTACCCCAGGGAGTATGTCCCTCTTTGGCAGGGTTTTATGTTCGGGTCGCCTTTTCTTTACACGCCCCCTCAGTACCATCAAACCACGAAACGCGTTGAGATAATTGAAGCTGTGTTTGCACTTATATGAGTTATTCGAAGCTGTGTCTGGATTTATATACTATATATATTTTTTATATTTAATCTTGATGTATGCGGGAGATACTATACCTAGAGTTAATAGATTTTTCCATTACTGTAAATACTGTTTGATATGTAAATGATTGATGTGTACGTGTACATGGATGAATTTAGGGGCTATGCTACCACTATTAAAAATTGTTTTTTATTGTACCAATCATGTTTACTGTATTCCAATAATTAGAATTATATCACTATTATTGATAGTAGGTTCTCCCTGGGATGGTGTACCATATATATATATATGCCTTGGCATCTTTAGATTCTTTCCAGAGGTTATAGTACCACTATCACTTATTTATGTTATTTTGTGGAATATGGTCTTAATGTATATTTTTTCTAAAAAATTCTGTTATTGATAGTTGGTTGCCCCTGGAGGCTACATGCTTCATACAAAGTTCCAACCTTTCCCTTGCCCCATTTCCATTATGACAGTCTCAATAGACAGGGATGGAGCTATATGACCTAAATGGTCTTTACCTCATATAAAGTCCCAAATAGATACTATATTCCTCAACATTAATTCAGGGATAGAAGCATGCAGCCCTATTATATTATTTATCACCTACACATTTGTCATATTGAATTGCAGTGTTGACTGTATCTATTTTTAATGTTTTCTTTATTGGTTTTTATCTCCTTTTCTTTTTTCTCCGCCAACATGTAGTATAAACATGATTTCAATCTGGGGTATATTGGCTTGCCCTTTCCTACAGACGTTATGGTCAATTATTATGACTGTGTTGTTTAAGGCTGGTCGCGCTGGACTGGTGACCCCTCCGGGTTTTGTTCCTGCCTGGGAACTGCGACGTACACTGCTGGTAATAAACCCCCCCCCTCGTCTAGGTTGGGGCGGACGGGTGCCGTGCACTGTACGTCGACGTCACGCAGACCTGTTCATGTGTATGTGTTCTAGTTAGAGCACTAGTGCATGGGCTGTCTGAATCCATCTGCGTGCTGTGAGGAGGCTAAACGCCAAACACAGAGCGTTGTTTGTTGCCTGGGTGATGGCGCACCCCTCCTCTTTTTGCACGCTGTGTGACGTTGGGGGCATGGTATGGCTGTACCTGTATATATAGCCCTGTCTTTGTTTGCCTCTCGCCCTGGTCACAGCCCTGTACACACATTGCGTTCTATGGAATTGGAGTCTTTCATTCCCTATTTGAGGTACTATCATTATGGCTGGTTCTATCACCTATTTCACTTCCCTTTATATTTTTTGATGCTATATTATCACCCCTTCTTATGTTTCTACTCTATATGCTTGGCTACTAAGCCATATCATACTTGCATACTCAATATCTAATTTTTATTATTTGTCACTATCATGAGACATAGTTTATTGGGGTATTGTCATGGTCGTCCCCGGAATCCAGTGGCATTTGGGAGGCCTGCCCACGGAATCCCCACGTTAAGAACTAATCAGTATCCATGGGCGCACGTTGGCGCGAACGGATGCACGCGGGTGTGCGATGGTGGAAACGGGCGCACGTGGGTGCGCGATGGTACGAACGGGCGCACGCGGGTGCGCGATGGTACGAACGGGTGCGCGCGGGTGCGCGCATACAAGCCGTGCGACCGTTTTCGGCGCCCAAAGGGCTACTTAAGGAACCTGTTACTGTGCCTCCTTGCTGTCCAGTCTACAGCGTGTCCGGTTATTCTGCTATCTGCTACCTGATTGTCTCTGATTCCTGTTACCCGGCCTGTTCCTGACGACGTTTGCTTGCTGCCTGCCACCGACCTTCGGCCTGTCTGACTACGCTTCTGCCTCTTCCTGTGTACCGTTGTTGCCCGCCTGTTACCGACCCGGCTTGTACTTTTGACCTTGCTTGCTGCCACCTGCTGTTCCAGCCTGATCACCGGTGCCTGCTGCCGTCTGCTGTCTGCCACCTGCTGTTCCAACCTGACCGCCTGTGCCTGCTGCCGTCTGCTGTCTGCCACCTGCTGTTCAAGCCCAACTGCCTGTGCCCGCTGCCGTCTGCTGTTCCGACCAGTCTGCCGCGTGTCTACTATCCAGCGCTCCTGTGGATCCTCCGCTCCTTAAGGTCCGGACCAGTCCTGCACCAGCTTGGCACTTGTGCCCTCTGAACTCCTGAATTCCTGTTCCCACTCCCAGGGGTTCTCGAGCCAGAGGCTTAAGAGAGGCCGCTCCCTGCATTCTGGGCTCCTATACCAGGTACGTGACAGTACTGGACAGCCATGTCCGAGCCCACGCAGGGAGCCTCTCCTATGGACGAGCTCTGCCGCCATCTAGCTGGACTTACTCAGGCGGTGAAGAATCTACAGGAAGGCTACAGCCAGTTGGAGGAACGTGTCCAGGCCCTGTGTGCATCCACGCCAGCTGTTTCCGGGACTTCTGTTGCACCTTCGGTGGTGATGTTGCTGCCAGAACCCAGGGTTCCCACACCTGAAAGATTCTCTGGCAACCGGGGGAAATTCAGGGCATTCCGCAATTCCTGTGAACTTTTCTTTGCCTTACAACCAAGGACCTTTTCCCTTGAATCTACCAAAGTGGGATTCGTCATTTCCCTGCTGGCAGGTGAACCCCAGACCTGGGCTCATCGTCTTCTGGAAAAGAAGGATCCTTCTCTAGATACCCTGAACGCCTTCTTTCAGGCCATGTCCCGGCTGTATAAAGATCCACAGCTAACTGCCACCGCAGAGGCAGCTTTGCACACGCTGCAGCAAGGCCGCAGACCCGCAGAAAAGGTTATGCCTTTTGGTCTGTGCAATGCCCCTGCCACATTTCAACACTTCATGAATGATATTTTTAAAGACTATCTTGACCTATTTGTTATTATCTATTTAGATAATATCCTGATCTTTTCCTCCTCCCTGGCTGAACATCGGGAACATGTCAGAAACGTCTTATCACGACTCCATCTTCACGGTTTATATGCCAAGCCGGAAAAGTGCATCTTTGAGCAACAAAGTATTCAGTTCCTTGGCCTGATCATCTCGGTAGAAGGTATTGAAATGGACCCCCAGAAGGTTTCTGCCATCCGGGATTGGCCTGCTCCTACTGACAGAAAAGGGATCCAACGGTTTGTAGGCTTCGCAAACTTCTACAGGAAGTTCATAAGGGGATTTTCCACCATCATTTCTCCCATCACAGGACTGACCAAGCAGGCCCTGAAGTTCCAGTGGACTCTCGAAGCTCAAGCGGCCTTTACTACTTTAAAGGACTTGTTCCTTTCGGCTTCAATCCTAAAACACCCTGATCCAACCTTGCCATACATTCTGGAGGTCGATGCCTCCAAGATAGCGGTTGGGGCAGTACTCTCTCAGAGACAAGGACCAAAATCTCTTCTGCACCCAGTCGCGTTCTTTTCTCGCAAACTATCTGAGGCAGAGAGTAATTATGATGTTGGAGATCGGGAACTATTGGCAATCAAGGCGGCTCTCGAAGAATGGCGCTATCTGCTGGAAGGAGCAGCCCACCCGATCCTCATTTACACTGACCACAAAAAACTGGAGTACCTGAAGTCTGCCAAGAGACTGAGACCACGACAGGCCAGATGGGCACTCTTTTTCTCCAGATTCTCTTCTCATATTACCTACCGCCCCGGGTCAAAGAATACCAAGCCTGACGCTTTCTCTCGTATGTACAGCAAACCTGAAGCTCCTTCGCACCCGGACACCATCCTGCCCTCGGGAAATTTCCTCCTGCTTCAAGGGGATTTGCTGTCCCAAATCAAGCAAGCCTCTGCTAGTGCTGTTTTTCCACCTTATATCACTATTCTGGCCAAGGATGAGCTCTTTTGGTACAATGACAAGATTTACGTTCCCCAGGAAGTGCGAGTTCCGGTTCTCAGCTCTTGTCACGACCACTTGCTGGCTGGCCATTTTGGTGTTCATAAGACCTCCGAGCTACTTCAATGCACGTTCTGGTGGCCACAGTTGAAGAAGGACTGTAAGGAGTATGTGGAGGCATGTGTTACCTTCATCCAGAACAAGGGCAGCAAGTCCAGGGCTTGGGGTCTGTTAAAGCCGTTACCCGTCCCGGAGAGACCCTGGTGGATGATTTCCATGGACTTCATTGTCGAGCTGCCACCTTCGGAAGATTGTTCCACGATCTTTGTGGTGGTGGATAGATTATCCAAAATGGCCCACTTTTTACCAATGAAGGGCACTCCCTCCGCTACGGAGACGGCCAAGATGTTCATTAAAGAAATAGTGAGACTCCATGGCATTCCCACGAATATCACGTCGGATCGGGGAGTGCAATTCACTTCCAAGTTCTGGAGGGCACTTTGTGGGGCCCTGAAGATTGACCTCTGCTTCTCCTCTGCCTATCACCCTCAAACCAATGGCCAAACTGAGAGAACAAATCAGATGTTGGAACAGTATTTGCGCTGTTTTTTTTCGTTCTCCCAGGATGATTGGGCTCCTCTGCTACCCCTTGCCGAATTTGCGTATAACAACTCTGTTCACTCTGCCACGAAACAATCCCTGTTTTTTGCAAACTACGGTTTCCATCCTCTGTTCCTGTCCAATAATCTCCCAGAATGTCCGGTACCAGCGGTTCAAGAAAACCTCGACTTTTTCAGGTCCAACAATAGGCTTCTGCAGGAGACCATGACAAAAACTCAGAACTATAACAAGGAGGTGTTCGACAGGAAAAGAAGGGGGGAACTTGATCTCAAGGTCGGGGATCAGGTTTGGTTATCCACTCTGAACTTGAAACTGGCCTGCCAATCCAAGAAGTTGGGTCCAAGATTTGTGGGTCCCTTTCCAGTTGTAAGGAAGGTGAATGATGTGGCATATGAACTGAAGTTGCCAGAATCGTTTCGGATTCATCCGGTCTTTCACGTGGCCTTACTCAAACCAGCTGTTCCAGATTCCTTTGTCAATCGGAAGGTCGGTCCCCCTAAACCCGTGATTGTCGACGGTGAAGTCGAATACGAGGTAGAATCCATCTTGGACTGCAGGCGAAGACACAACCAAATCCAACTTTTGGTGAAATGGAAGGGGTACGGGCCTGAGGAGAATTCCTGGGAGCCTGAGTCCAATGTCCATGCCAGGAGATTGATACTTGCTTTTGAGAGGTCCCATCCAGGTAAGATGGCACAATTGGGCATCCGGAGGCGGCCCCTTCGGGGGGGGGGGCAATGTCATGGTCGTCCCCGGAATCCAGTGGCATTTGGGAGGCCTGCCCACGGAATCCCCATGTTAACAACTAATCAGTATCCATGGGCGCGCGTTGGCATGAACGGACGCACGCGGGTGCGCGTTGGTACGAACGGGCGCACGCGGGTGCGCGATGGTGAGAACGGGCGCACGCGGGTGCGCGATGGTACGAACGGGCGCACGCGGGTGTGCGGGGTCACGAACAGGTGCACGGTTACACGCGGGCATGCGCAGACACGCCGTGCGACCGTTTTTGGCATCCAAAGGGCTACTTAAGGAACCTGTTACTGTGCCTCCTTGCTGTCCAGTCTACAGCGTTCCGGTTATTCTGCTATCTGCTACCAGATTGTCTCTGATTCCTGTTACCCAGCCTGTTCCTGACCACGTTTGCTTGCTGTCTGCCACCGACCTTCGGCCTGTCTGACTACGCTTCTGCCTCTTCTTGTGTACCGTTGTTGCCCGCCTGTTAACGACCCGGCTTGTACTTTGGACCTTGCTTGCTGCCACCTGCTGTTCCAGCCTGATCACCGGTGCCTGCTGCCGTCTGCTGTCTGCCACCTGCTGTTCCAGCCTGACTGCCTGTGCCCGCTGCCGTCTGCTGTTCCAACCTGTCTGCCGTGTGTCTACTATCCAGCGCTCCTGTGGATCCTCCACTTGTGCCCTCTGAACTCCTGAATTCCTGTTCCCACTCCCAGGGGTTCTCGAGCCAGAGGCTTACGAGAGGCCGCTCCCTGCATTCTGGGCTCCTATACCAGGTACGTGACAGGTATCTTTATATTATTACTCTTATTATTCCCACTAGCTATATATTCTTACTTGATAATTAGACACCGGTTTCACTTATTCCTATTCTTTTACACAGCATTGTTACCCCAGGGAGTATGTCCCTCTTTGGCAGGGTTTTATGTTCGGGTCACCTTTTCTATACACGCCCCCTCAGTTCCCGTGCCGGACAATGCCGATGGGTTTCCGATTGTCCAGCGTTTAAAGCCATGCCTTGTACACACAACAGACCAGTTTGTAAGTATTATTATGGGACCAGGCCCTCCCCTTAAAGTTGTTTATCATTTTTTCTACTACATGTCAATATTTGTAAAATATGTATTTCATTCCAGATGTCATCACATGCTTGCTCCTGATGAGTGGTACCATCAAACCACGAAACGCGTCAAGCTAATTGAAGCTGTGTTTGCACTTATATGAGTTATTCTAAGCTGTGTCTGGATTTATATACTATATATATTTAATCTTGATGTAAGATGGAGATACTATACCTATAGCCCTTTTTTTTTTGAAATATAAGGCGGATTAGCGAGGTAATAGATTTTTCCATTACTGTAAATACTGTTTGATATGTAAATGATTGATGTGTACATGGATGAATTTAGGGGCTATGCTATGCTATGCTATGCTATGCTACCACTATTAAAAATCGTTTTTTATTGTACCAATCATGTTTACTGTATTCCAATAATTAGAATTATATCACTATTATTGATAGTAGGTTCTCCCTGGGATGGTGTACCATATATATATGCCTTGGCATCTTTAGACTCTTTCCAGAGGTTATAGTACCACTATCACTTATTTATGTTATTTTATGGAATATGGTCTTAATGTATATTTTTTCTAAAAAATTATATTATTGATAGTTGGTTGCCCCTGGAGACTACATGCTTCATACAAAGTCCCAACCTTTCCCTTGCCCCCTTTCCCTTATGACAGTCTATATATATATATATATATATATATATATATATATATATATATATATATATATATATATAAAATCTATCTCACCTATTACCAATATGTAAGTGTCAGAAACCATGAATCAGGCTGAGACAGAAGTACAATTAAATCACACTTGTTTATTAATAAAAAGGTAAATAGAAAAAGCATAGTCAAGCATAGCCAGAGTCCAGTAACCAGATCGGGTAGTCAGCCAGGCCAGAAGTTAGGGATCCAAGTAAAGCACAGCAAGCAGGATAAGGAACCAGAAGGGATGTCAGCAAACCAGTCTTTTAAACAAACCGCAGGAGATGGTTTCAGTGATGTGACCGTGGCGAAGGCAGAGGTGAAGTGAGCTGGAAGGCTTTAAGTAGGCAGGTCAGACGAGCATCATCAGGAACAGCTAGTAACTGGAGAGAGAAGAGAGCTGGCAATTAGCCGACAGCTGAGCGGCCAGCCCAGAGAAGGAAGGGCTAAGCCAGCCCTGACAGTAAGGGCCGGTTCACACTGCAGGCGCGGCGAGGCGTCTCCGACTTGCCTCGCCGCGACCTGCGGCGGCCTCGGCGGCGACTTGCAGATGACTTCTGTATAGAAGTCAATGCAAGTCGCCCCCGAAGTCGCCCAGAAGTAGTACAGGAACCTTTTTTCTGAGTCGGAGCGACTCGAGTCGCTCCTCTCAGAACGGTTCCATTGTACAGAACGGGGGCGACTTGCGGGAGCGAGGCGAGGCGAGTCGTGTCGCCTCGCATCGCCCGCTGTGTGAACCGGCCCTAAGTAAACATTTTGAAAAAATTATGATCTTATTAAGAAAAATATTCTTCATTATAAAAGTTACTGATTATACATTCTATGCCTTAGATGAACCTCTCCTCTTCTCTTTGCACCCCTGAAGAAGGAACTCTCCGAAATGCATTGGAGGTAGGGAGGATTCATTATGCTCATGTCTGTTATGGTGATATTAACTGATTGTGTTCAGTAAAATCAATGCGTTACTTTTTATCATGTTTAAATTTCAATAAATATAAACAAAAAACCTTTTTACTATACCACTTTGATATCATCCCATACAATAACCTGTTGCCTATAAAGTCCAACCAGGAGAACTTTTTCTTTTTCCATTCTCCAAAGATAGTCCCTCGCCCCCTTTCAACCTATGTTCAATGGTGATACATATCGGGGAGTGGTCCGACCATGAGGTAGAACAGATGGAAGAGGAGGATACTTTTTGTAGTGTCCACTGGTCTAATAAAAATAGGTTGCTGCGGGAATACGAGTTGTGGCATGGAGAAAATAAAGTGTAGTCTTGTTCCTCCACATGCTGGCATCTCCAGACATTGAACAATCTTAGTTTGGACATTGTTGGATTTAAGGCCGGTTTGCCATGTTTTGGGAAAGACTTAGAATCAATGTGGGGGTCTGGTGTGATATTGAAGTCCCCGCACCACACTATCGCTCCCTGTTGAATAGCAGTGAATTTTTTCTGCAGTTTGCCGATAAAAATCAGCTGGTGGATGTTGGGCGCATATACTGACACAATAGTGTACTGGGAGTTATTGATCCTACAATTATAATGTAGTGCCCTTCTGGATCTTTCACACAGGAGGGAAGTTGGAAGGAAACGGTATTCTTAAATGCAATTGAGGTACCTTTCTTCCATTTTAGGGCATTTGCTGTATAGATGACCGGGCAGTTTTTGTTAGCAATGGAGGGGGATTATTTTAGCAAAAGTGGGTTTCTTGGGCACATATAATATCAGATTTAGTTTGTGCTGCTAGCTTCCAGAATGATGTTATTTGGGCCATTGGTGTTAATCTATAAGATTTTTATGGTCCTGTCGTGGATGTAGTGAGAACCGATAGAGGATTAGTTAATGGTAAGTTGGAGCTGTTCTTGGTATTAGAGTGATACAGGAATCACATGCTGTTCTGCAGTAGACACTTAACAATATACTTTTGAGTTCCTGAGATCTGGATGGTAATCTTGATCTCTTTATATAAACGCAATTTGGAGCTAAAAAGAAGCTCAAAGCGTTTGCAGAAAATAGAGTGTAAAAAAAAAAAAAGGAACGAACAAAAAAACAACTGCAACAGTTCTAGGATAGCTCGTAGATATTGCTTCCTATAGGCAGACACAACCTGTGCCTAGGATTGCGGAGTTGGGGGAAGAAAAGAGTCCACTTGACCGATTGTGAGTAAAGATCAAGATTTCTGCATAAATTGCTCCTTGATATGATAGAAATGAACCAGCAAGATTATGTCTCTGGGCACCGCCTCCGAGAGAAATGTGGGTTTAGGTAATCTATGAATAAGGTCAATGACCACTTCAATATTTTTTGCTTTGGGCAGAAAAGTTTTGATTAGACCTTTCGGCTTATGAGGGTAGGTCTGCTGTTTGTATGGTTTCAGGTATGCCGCAGATTTTAACGTTATTTTAACGTTATTTTGTTGCGACCTGTCCTCAATATCCGCTATTTTATCTTTAATCCAAGTGTTGTCACGAGCTTGGTCTTCTTGCGTATCTATGATGTCATTTACTGTATGGGTGAGATTTCCCATATTAACTTCAATGTGGGATACTTTATCCTCAAGCGCTTCTAAATTGTGGCCAAATCTTTGCATGAGTGATAACATGTCCGCCTGCAGGGAGCTCCTTAAGGACATTAACATGTCCTTAAGTGTATTGTCCAGTACTGGTTGACCTGCTGTAGGAAATGTAACTTTGGAGTCATTTTGCATTACTTGTGGAGGCATATTTGTCAGTGCTGGTGAGTGACTCCCCTCGTTGTTAGCCTTTGCAGGGCTGCTGGTGTTCGGCGTGCCCAGAGGAGAAGGCCTGTGGTCCAGGAGGCGATCTGCTGCATTGTGGGGTGAGCGGTATGCTCGGAGTGTGCCGCTGTCTCTGCTCCTGTCATTCCGGCCACGGTGCCATCTTGGCGGATGGCTGAAACATGCACACCACCAGCTTGTGGGGAAGATGTTCCTCCTTCCTCTTCACTGAAATTCCCCTCAGGTGCTGTGGTAGATGAGCAGGTATTCCGGGTGCTGCGGGAGGTTACAGGGAGCCGGCAGACGCTCTAACTAGCAGTTGTTTTGCGGAGCTCTGTTTCTAGGTGGCCATCTCGCTCACAGGCCGGTCATGCCCCCAATTGACTTCTATTCTGTTTGGTCAGATCAAAGATGTCACCACTCTCCAGATCTAACAAGTTTTGCCTAAATGTTTCCTGTTTTGTATATTTGATCTTCTGTATTCTCTATTTCTTTTTTAATTCATTTTTTTTTTTTTTTCAAATTCAGGTTCCTCTCTATGGGGTTCTAATAATAGAGCACTCTGTTCCAATTCCTCCTGTATTTCCTGCATTTGAATTTCTTCTGCAACTATGAGTCGCATTAGATTTAAACCTCTATTAAGGTATTCATCCTTCCATACTTGTAAAGTATGTGGAGGTGTTCTGCCGGAGTAACTCTCTCCTCTAAACCCTTGGTATCACTTTGTTGGATATATGTGATTTAAGGGAAGAAATGTCCCATTTTCTGTTTAAAAACGTGATCATTTTTTATGATTTTTGAAAAGTTTTCTAACGGGTTCCCTATCGACATCCACAGCTTTTCCATCCCTGTCAATTTCTCGGTCAATGTCGGCATTAATCATATAAGCCATTGTGCACTCAATAGAATCTGTGGAATACACACAGTAGTTTCTGTTTAATAATGTGTAAAGTTGTAGCAGGATCACAGATAGGCAGCAGAACAGCTCGAAATATAGATATAGATAATAATTTAAAAATGATAGTGTATTACTGCGCTACTAAAATATTAAACCCAGTGAATAAATGAAATAAATCACTAACCAAGGGTTGCAGCAAACCACTGCCAGGGGTGCAAACCCAACCCTGAAAATTATAATGCCAAAAAACTCAAAATATGGTGCTGCATTCCAATAAACAAATTAAAATGGCCTAATTAAGTGATTCAATTAAATATACCAATAAATTAATTAAAATTAGCAAAATAAAATTATTATGCAAGTGTCATTAAAAAAATTCCTTAAATCAAGCAATGCATCTCTTGGTTCAAAGTGTAACTCTGCAGATAAATATAAAGTGCGAAAAAATCCTCAAATCTCCAAACAATATAACTCTTAATCAGAGTTTAAACCGTGAAATAAATATAAAGTGCAAAGTGATCAAACAAATGTAAACACATTCAACAACGCGCAATCATATGTGATATATGTAGAGCAGTCCACAAAAAATTCCTGTGAAAACTCTGTGAAGAACCAAAAAAAAAACAAATAAATAAAAAAATATAAAAATGCAAAATATAAATTGTCCAGTCCGTGAGTGAAACACTCAAAACAACTTGAATGTGACTTGAACGTGGCCAGCAAAGTGATCCACAATCTTCAAAAGTGCCTGCAAACCATCAGGTGCAATGTCTTTTTACCTTACTGCTGTAAAGGCAAACAGCAGTGAAATAATAATCTCCAAAGCGCTGGATCCTAGATGCACAGTGAGGCTAGTTCTGTCACTTTGTCACAGCTCCCCTCAGATATCCAGTATATTCTCCCAAGGTATATAGTATCATGGGGGGGGGGGGGGGGACCCCCAAATAGTGAAGTATGCCAATTCATTTAACAAACCTAAAATAGATGGAACGGTACTCACAATAAACACAGGCAAAATCAAACGATGTAAAAACAAGTGCCGATCTCGTGTTATGGACATCACATATGTGTATTCTATGTGTACATCTTTGTTTAGTGCTGCGCTAGACCATATTTTTGTGTTTTGTTTATACTGTACTATTGTAGAGTGTAATAAATCACCCTGCTTTGTTAAAAAAAAAAATCTCAAGTTATATCAATACCATAACCAAGCATAAAACATAGGCAGGGCTACAGACGGCGATGAGCCTGGTTTACCAGAGCCAGGGGGATTGTTTATTTGTATCATATCATAGTAGGATGTGGGGAGTAATAAAAGAGATGCATGACAGCAAGAACCCACAGGTTTGCCATGGCCTACATCAATTAGTACAGCTAAACAATGATATCAACGAAGGCTGGATTCACACCTATGCATTTTTTGTGCATTTTGCAGATTTGCACTACAGAACATGTTCCATAGGAAACAATGTTAAATGAACTATAGTGAAAATTTTCAAAAAGCACTAAAACTGCATAGATGTAAATCCAGCCCAAGGCTCCATTCACACCAATGCATCTTTTCATACTTTTTGCAGATATGTAGGCCTTTTTTTTTTTTTACATGGGTTCCTATGAAATACATTTTTGGAAAGGGTCAGGGACTTTATTCTGGATGAACTTTTGCATACTTATCATAATAGGTAGGGATGAGCCGAAAATCCCCGGTTCGGTTTGCAGCAGAACATGCGAACACGAAAAAAATGTGTGCGTACACGCTAACACCATTAAAGTCTATGAATTGATACAAAATCTCTAAATATCAAATATGACAAGTATGACAGTTCTACTGGACATAATTTTTAGGGTGGATAACAGGTGTGTGTAGCACTACCTAACAAGACAGACCTCACACATGGATGGCAGGGGAACACTGCGAATCCGCAAAAATCTCACACTGGAGATGGGGTTGGCAGGGCTGCACTTTGGCACTTGCGCCGGTGGTGGATTTCACGGCCAACTCCTATTCTAATTCGAAGTTGTGCGTGACATTGGTCAGGGACCCATCCCATATCTGGATTACATAAGCAGGTGAGCTTGATTGCCTTACCATTTCACTATGTTTGACACCAGGAAGGCAACACACATAGCCCATTCACTGGTTACACAAACATGTAAGGTATGCACAATTTTTTTTCTTTTCTCAGCCCTTTTTCTTCCCCTTTTTTTGACACATGCAATACACCCATGTACTATTGTGTGTGTGTATATTTATGTTTGACACCAGGAAGGCAACACACACAGCCCATTCACTGGTTGCACAAACATGTAAGTATGCACAATTTTTTTTCTTTTCTCAGCCCTTTTTCTTCCCCTTTTTTTGACACATGCAATACACCCATGTACTATTGTGTGTGTGTGTGTGTGTGTGTATATTTATACACGCATAACACTCATTAGAATATACACATATCATTATATATAATTTTTTTTCAAACACTTATGTTTTTTTACTTTTCCCATTTTTTCACCTTTTTACACAGGTTTTTCACTTTTTTTTATATATATATTTTTTTTCTCCCAAAACACCATACTTGCAATCCTCCCCACACATGTGTAATGTGCTGCGGCAGTCAGGCATGCCATGTGGGTGCTTTCCTGGCTGGGGTGGGGTCCCTTTCCTCATCTCCAGAACAGACAACCATTTGGGGTCTCATCTTCCTCGCTGACAGCCAAGTACAGTGTTTTAGCCAACCTGTGAGTATAGACTTTTCTGCCCTTAAAGGGGTAGGATAAATTAATAAGTAGTTAATATCCATTTGTATTTACAGTTTACTTCTGTGCCCAACTCGTGATGAATGTCAGATAGTCATGAAACGCGTTGAATTTCCATGGGGATCTGAGTCGAGCCTGGCTCGCTACCTATTCATCGGCCCATATATATCTTTTATACATTTAAAATTCATTGAGTAGTAAGTAACCACTCATCTGTATGTGCATCTATCTTACAGCAGCTCTTTTGCATATGGGCTACCAATGCCTGCTAATAGGAAATACCTTGTATTATACTTTATTTACTAGACATGTGCACACTGAAATATTTTGTTTTCGTCCAAAAAATGCATTTATTTAGTTACTCCTGAAATTCATTTTTATTTATTCATTTTTCGTTAAAATGCATTCATCCAAAAATCCAATTTAATTAAGGTCGAATCTGTCATTGAAGGCTTATGGTGTCTGTCGAATGTTCAAAGAAGATTCGACGGAGCAGCTAAACTGTATGACTCCATATAGTTTAGCTGCTCCTCCAAAACTTCTTAGAACTTTCGACAGACACCATAAGCCAAAGATTCGACGTTTGTATGTTTTTCGCTGCTTTGTCGAATCTTTGTCGTTCATGTTGAATGTATATAGTTCAAACAGAAAATGGACTGGTGATAGTGATCACTGATCAGACAGGTAACAAGATAGGTTATATGGAATCTATATAGAATCAGAATCCATAATAATAAATCCCACCCCCACCACAACACGGGCAGCCTCTGAGGCTATCGCAACACTAGTATCACTATCAAGTTCACAACACTAACACAATAGCAGCAGATTATTATGAAAAAGTTAAGTTGAACTGTAGCTTGCTTCACTATTCTACTGCTGTGCTTATGCTTAAAGTGGTTGTAAAGGGATTTTTTTTTTTTAAGTAACATGTCATGCTTGCCTCCACTGTGCAGTTAGTTTTGCAGAGTGGTCCCCAAACCTGGTCTTTTGGGGTCCTTCGGCGGCTGTCTCGGCTTCCCCCCCCCCCCGCAAGTACTTCTCACATTCATGAGAGCTCCCTCGCATGGTGAGAAGTACTTGCGAGCGTGCTCCAGTGATACAGCCGGCGGCTATAGCAGCTGCATCATTGGATGTGATTGACAGCAGCATGAGCCAATGGCTGCGCTGCTTTCAATCCATCCACTCTAGCCAATCAGTGGCCAGGCGAGGATGTCGGAGGCGAGCGCTGGACTTTTGAGGGGTCATGAATGCAAAACTGGGGGGGGGGGGGGGCTGGCACTGTTAGATGTTTTTTCACCTTAATGCATAGAATGCATTAAGGTGAGAACTTTTACCTTTAATTGCTAAATAATTCAGATTCTCTGACAAACGGACCAGATAAGATTGCCTGTCCTCTGAAATGATTCAGTGTGTGTGTCTCTCTCTGCTAGCAATCGTAAGTGAAAGTAAGTTGGCTGCATGAGTGTACTTAGTTCTAGCTATTTTACTGCTCCTCCTCTTTAGTTACAATCAGCCAATAACTTTTATCATCATTATTTTTATTTTACTTCCCCCACCCAATTCCAGCAGCGATCTTTCCTCTCTGTCGAATCATCCTGGACTAATAGAATTAAAGAGGAAGTAAACTCTCCCACTCTGATGCTGCTTTTCATTTAGTCCATTATAATAAATCATTATCAGACTATAGCCACTGTAATCCAGCCCAAATTGCATATTACTTACTGTTTGAAGAAACTTTAAAAAGCTTGTTTCCAGGGGTTAGGCAGCGCCATCTTAAGTATTGTTTTCTGAGTCCACAGTGGAGTGTATTTCCGCCCTTACATTGAGAACTTCCTGTACTGTTAACCAAGCCTCCTTCTCAATCCAACATTTCTATGGCAACCCTGCTTCCCTGTTCATAGCTTACTTGTTTATTTCATAGTATTTACTTGTGCTGATGTCTAATGTTTCCCTTTGTCAGACTTACAGTATCAGCTTCAGCTGATAAGACTGCAGTAATGGCTGGAGTTTAGACTGTATGTGAGGTCACATAGTGTGTAGGAGGAAGCTCTCAGTGATTATCAAGCCCCGTACACACGAGAGGACTTATGTCCGACAGACTTCCGAAGGAGTTCCGTCGGAGTTCTGCCGGAGTTCCGACGGAGTTCTGACTGACTTTTCGGCTGAGCGGACTTGGCCACACACAATCACACTAAACTCCGACGGATTCGAACGTGATGACGTACGACTGGATTCGAATAAGGAAGTTCATAGCCAGTAGCCAATAGCTGCCCTAGCGTCGGTTTTAGTCCGTCGGAATAGCATACACACGAGCGAATTTTTCGAAGGGACTGGGTCCGGCGGAGTTCCTTCGGAAAAATTTGAAGCATGTTCCATATTCTAAAGTCCTTCGGACTTTGGCGAGTCAAAAGTCTGTTGCAGCCCACACACGATCGAATAGTCTGACGGAATCAGTCCGTCGGACTTTGGATGTTGAAAAGTCCGCTCGTGTGTACGGGGCTTCAGAGTTCAGCGTTGTGCAGTAGGAAGTCCTGATAACAGATAGATAAGACATAGAGAGTGTGCCTTAAATCAGGGGAGATCTGGGCATGCTCAGTGACTTCATTCTACAGAACAACAAGGATTACAACAATACTAAGCAAGTAAGGGGATATCTACAAGCAGTGTTCATTAGGGTTCATGGGACAAAGTTGTGGGGGAGGGTTTACAACCACTTTAAGGTTAGGCACGTTCGACCACAGGTTCGATAGACACAGATTGTTAGCATCATGTCAAATCTCCTATCTATATCGAACTGTTGTCACAACGAAAATAAAGCATTTCTTTATGTCAGATCTTTCGTTTTTTGGATTCTGCACTTTAGTTATCGTTTGATAACAAATACCTGAAATTCGGACGAAAATACATTCGGACGAAAACTAATGCACATGTCTATTTACTATCTCTTATGTCCTTCAAAGTTGACATATATGTATCTATTACGTTTATGCCATGTGTATGTGCAGATATATGAAAATACTTTTTTTATGTGTTTTATATTATTGTTACAAATAATGTTTACCAACCACTCTACCTCCACAAGTCAATTGCCTAATTTAAAGTCCCACATAGTTACATAGTTACATAGTTACATAGTTAGTCGGGTTGAAAAAAGACACAAGTCCATCCAGTTCAACCAAAAAAAATAAAATAAAATAAAATAAAATAAAATATACTATAC
The DNA here is from genome assembly GCF_037356315.1 of Lithobates pipiens. NCBI lineage: Eukaryota > Metazoa > Chordata > Amphibia > Anura > Ranidae > Lithobates > Lithobates pipiens. Next base: position 151,134,730 of record NW_027507718.1, read on the forward strand.
ATATATATATATATATATACACATATACACACATACATACATATATATATACACATATATATATATATATATACACATACATATACCAGCCCATATACCCAATTCTATACCCACAGTTGATCCAGAGGAAGGCAAAAAACCCCAGCAGAGCATGATCCAATTTGCTAAAGCAGGGGAAAAAATTCCTTCCTGATCCCCCGAGAGGCAATCGGATTTTCCCCGGATCAACTTTACCTATAAATTTTAGTACCCAGTTATATTACGTACACTTAGGAAATAATCCAGGCCTTTCTTAAAGCAATCCACTGAGCTGGCCATAACCACCTCTGCAGGGAGTCTATTCCACATTTTCACAGCTCTTACTGTGAAGAAACTTCCGTATTTGGAGATGAAATCTCCTCTCCTCTAGACGTAAAGAGTGCCCCCTTGTCCTCTTTGTTGACTTTAAAGTGAATAACTCGACACCAAGTTCCCTATATGGACCCCTTATATATTTGTACATGTTGATCAAATCCCCCCTTAATCTCCTCTTATCAAGAGTGAATAAATTCAGTTCCTCTAATCTTTCCTCATAGCTGAGTTGCTCCATGCCTCTTATCAGTTTGGTTGCCCTTCTCTGCACTTTCTCCAGTTCACCGGTATCCTTTTTGAGAACTGGTGCCCAAAACTGAACGGCATATTCCAGATGAGGTCTTACTAATGATTTGAACAGGGGCAAAATGATATCTCTCTCTGGAGTACATACCTCTCTTAATACAAGAAAGGACTTTGCTCGCTTTGGAAACCGCAGCTTGGCATTGCATGCTATTATTGAGCTTATGATCTACCAAAACCCCCAGATCCTTCTCCACTATGGATTCCCCATATACCCTTTCTGTTTCCGTACTCGTACCTGGGATGGAGGTATATATAATGTGCCTCATTTAAAGTCCCAAACTTCCCCTTCCTGACAAATTGGGTATTAAGATTAATCGCTATTGATCTATGTTGTGGAAAATTTTATGAAGATGTCCCCCCAGTTTTCGTTCTCTCCCAGCCCACACTAAAGAGCTGACTGACGCTTGTTGAGACCTGTTAGGTAGTGGTAATCTTCCTGTTTGGAGAAGTGTTTGTGGAGTGATGACATGTCCGCCAGTGAAGGGACCCTGTGCATTGCACAGACGATCATCTGAGGGGATATGTTTGCTCTGCAAAGATCGGTTATGGATCGGTTATGGGTGGATGTACGCTCATTGTCTCTTCTGTGTCTGATCAGCACATGTCAAGATTCACAGCGTGCACCTGCTAATAGCCTTCCACCTACAAGGAAGGGTAGCATAATCCAGGCATGCATTGTTCTCTGGAACAATGCATAATAAGCGGAATAGACGTAAGGTGGTCATGGCTGTACTATCATGACAAATGTGTTTATTATTAGAGACAGTAGATATGGCTGTGTGTGTATAGCATACAGCCAAAATTCTGCCACAGATGGCGGGCCATGGTCTTATGGAGCAAACAGAGCCCCACTCTGCACAGGCAGAAAGGGGGAGAACAGATCCCAGTCCAGGACATCAAAACTTTGTTGTCCTAAGACAAAAGGGGTACGTTTTGTCTGCCTGATGTGTTGGGGAGGCTCAGCTTTGCGAAAAGAACTCATCTATTTCGTCTTTTGGTATAATGCTGGAATTTTGATTGTGTGTGATTTATTTACAAGCTTGGATGTTTGTGTATGGAAACTGTATGCTGTGTAACAAGTTTGTAATGCATGTGAGAAATGGTTGAATTTAGATTTGTCCCTATGTATGGGACAAGTAGATCGTTTAACTGATGATTGTGTGCCCTGTGGCTTGGGGGAAGGGCAGCCAGGATGGCTGCTCCATTGCTTACAATACAAAATGGTTGTTACAATAGGAACTATTTTTTTTTGTGTTGAAAGGGCTACACCCTGTGGGAAGGGAACTTTAATGTTCTGAGCAAGCATGCAAATAACATTTGTCCTGTGTATCTGGTGATCTTTCAGGGTGAGAATGTGAACTTATGTTTGAGTCATGTTATATTGTGGTTTATGTGAGATGATTGTTGCTTCATTGGATATCGTGTATTCCTAAGTGTATATTCTCAATTGTGCGGCAAGATTACGTAATTTTCAGTTGAACTGTTCCTAAAGTGTATGTCTATGGTTTAAGTGTACATGTGGTGTCTCAGGTGTTTGGCTTTGTGGAGATGGAGAACCTGTGTTTGAGGCCTCCCAGGGTCCCTAGTGGTATGTAGAGGGAAATGCTTTTAAGTGTTCATTTGCTATCTCAAATGTGTAATTTTGTGGGGAGACGTTTGTGTAGCTAGCGAAGAAGTTTGGTTTTGCTGGGAAAATGCGTCATTTTGTCGTGGCCTGGCTTTTGTAGTCTGCCATGTGACCAGGGGCAGTGGCCATTTTGAGGACCTGTGAGTCTTCCTATAGGGGAAGGTGCAGACACCATTCCCGTGTGTGTAACCATGTGACATGAGCCACCACCTTGTTTATAGGCATTATTTCTGTTTTCCTTTAAGCAAATGTAAGCTATTGCAGGTTAGCGGTGTTTATACTTTTTTATCAACTTTTCAGTATAAGAGTGGTGATTTTTGTATTGGATTTCGGTTTTGGTGGGAAAAAACGCCATTTTGTTGTGGCCTGGCTTTTGTTGTAGTCACCATGAGGTCATGGTCGGTGGCCATTTTGAGGTACAGTTTAACGATTTTGTGCTTTTCAGCTTGTAAATCATTTCAGAGTGGAAACTGCTCCATTTCCTGTGTGTGTGTGTGTGTGTGTGTGTGTGTGTGTGTGTGTGTGTGTGTGTAGCCATGTGGTCTGGGCCATCACCTTCTCTCCAGGCACCATTTCCTTTTAAGTGTGGAAATCTCTACTTTGCACTGGGTTTCAGTGAATAGTACCACTAGCTTTAACTGAGTTTTTGTACAAAGCGGTGTGTGTTCTATTTTATAAATATTTGAGAGTTTTTATGCCAGCCATGGAAATTTTTGGTGTCTTGATAGACATGGAAATGGGGCTACGCTCCCCCTCCCCTTTCCTGTCTATTAATATGAAACCAGTTTGAAGAGCTGGGCATGCAACAGGAAGTTGGTGGGAGGAGCTTGGTCTTCTGAAAGGTGAGCTTGTGCTTGGAAGGACAATGGGAAAACACTGCCCGTTTTTGAGTGTTTTCAATTTTAATTTCAATTGTTGTTTTTCTAAGGTTTATACTGCAATACAGTTTTGGGTAGACAGTAAGCAGGAGGCATCACCATTATTGTTGTAACATCTAGATGCAGGTAGAAAGAAGCTTTAATGTTTTCAATAGTGGAGGATTTCATGGTGCTCTTTAGTTCGTCTGACAAACACTTTTAGAGCATAAACATAAGGAGTAGTATGCTAACAGCCCCGCTCAGGCAGTGTATGATAATTGGGATGTGGGGGTCGATTATGGTGATAAAGGCGCAAACCATAATCCGAAAAAAATCAAGCGCAGGGTTCTCTGGCCGCAAAGTTCGCCAAAAAAGCGGTTTGAGTCGTCATGGGATTGCTCCACACCAGTCAGACAGCTGCACCGCACATGAGGTCTGGGTTTGGGGCTCCGGACATGAGACCCCTTAAAGTTTGGCATATATGGTCAGGGGGTACAGTAAGGTGTATTCCTTTGGAAGGTACTTTTGAAGTCTGGAGGTACAAGACCCCAGAATAAAAATACCTTGGAAGTAAATCATCTGTGGCTTCAGAAATCTGTGAGTGAGTTGATGGATGTGTAGTACATGCTTTTGTGATTCTCAGAGGAGGAACTGTGGTTAAAATTCTCATGCCGTTTTTGAACTTTGTGTGGCTGGTCCATACAATATTCTGAGATGCTTTTGTGTCTTTCCCATTGTATGTATTTTTTTTTTTCTATCGCTAAGAGTGAAGGCAGCATTCCATTTGGTGGTTTTTGATTTGGGAACTATGAAATATCTCCCCCACATTTGTATCTAAATGTTTGTCTTATGTCTTAGTCTTCTCATTGTTTTTATGTGATAACAAGATGTCTGAACCCACCGCGGCAGCCCTCTTACATGTCGCGAGTGCTGTGTGTGTGTGTGTGTGTTGGGTTTTTTTTTTTTTTTTACAAAATTCACAACCATTTTACTCTTTAGATACAATATTTGAAGGGGAGTTCTAAATTCCCCCTACATAAGCAACTAAATTCATTCATTCGCTCACCCCTAATCAACCATCTCACACCACGCATTTATTATACTACCACTACATCCATCCCTAAACGCCATACACATCCTAGATCTCAGCTATCAGAACTGGTCTTACCCTCTTTATCCTATACTTCTAAGCAAACTCTTTTCTTTCCACAACTTCCAAATCTTATCATGTTTGTTATACCGAACTCTTTTGATGTATATCATCCTTTCCTTAAGGATTACTACGTCCATATTTTGTTCCCATTCTCTACAGGTTGGGGGGGCAGGAGATTGCCCCCTTTGGGCAATAAGTCTCCTAGCCTGAAAGAGGCATCACAATATTGCTATCTGGGTGTCTCTCGGTTTACTCTTTTCCTCTATCCATCCTAGTAGGCACACTCTGGGATCCAAATCTATTCTGGTTTTAACCACTTAAGCCCCAGACCAATTTGCAGCCAAAGGACCAAGCCCCTTTTTGCGATTTGGCACTGCATCGCTTTAACTGACAATTGTGTGGTCATGCAACGTGGCTCCCAAACAAAATTGGCGTACTTTTTTTCCCACAAATAGAGCTTTCTTTTGGTGGTATTTGATCACCTCTGTGGTTTTTATTTTTTGCGCGATAAAGAAAAATAGAGCGACAATTTTGAAAAAAATTCAATTTTTTTTACTTTTTGCTATAATAAATAGCCCCCAAAAAAATATTAAAAAAAAGTTTTTTTCCCTCAGTTTATACATATTCTTCTACATATTTTTGGTAAAAAAAAACGCAATTAGAGATTACTGATTGGTTTGCGCAAAGTTATAGTGTTTACAAAATAGGGAATAGTTTTATACCATTTTTATAAAAATTTTTTTTTTTTTACTAGTAATGGTGGCGATCAGCTTTTTTTTTTGACTGCAACATTATGGCGGACACATCGGACATTTTTGGGACCATTATCAGTTATACAGCAATCAGTGCTATTTAAATGCACTTTTTCCTGTGTAAATGACAATGGCAGTGAAGGAGTTAACCACTAGGGGGCAGTGTAGGTGTTATGTATGTATGTTTTTTTTTATTGTAGGGGGTGTGGCCTGGCATGTGACATTACCGATCGTCTTTCCCTATAAAAGGGAAGAGACTATTGGTGACAGGCTCAGTAGGAAGTATGGGGAGAGGTTTGTTTACACAGACCTCTCCTCGTTCTTCAGCTCTGTGACCCGATCGCGGAATAATACTTTTTTTTTTCTTCTTCACCACGTTTAAAGCCTTTTATCTCTGGGAAGGATCTCAGAGATAATGCCAAAGGCTTGCTAGCAAGGGCGAAAATAAGGGGGGACAAAGGACACTCCTGTCTCATTCCCCTCATCAGCCGAAATCTGGCAGAGTACTCATTGTTTACTTTTACCCTTGCCCACGGAGATCCATACAATAACCTCACCCAGTTAACAAAGTTTGGTCCAATCTGAAATTCACCCAGGATTCTCCAGAGATACTTCCATTCTAGAGTATCAAAGGCATTGGCGGCATCCAGAGAGGGTGGCCCTATGGCTGTCCTCCTCCGTAGGAATATGTCGTCTAATATCACTAGTGAACCTGCCGGGCATAAAGCCCGATTGGTCGGCGTGAACCAGCTTATGTATGACTTTATTTAGTCTGGCCACCAAGACCTTTGCCAAAATCTTTATGTCTGAGTTAAGTAAAGAGATGGGTCTATATGAACCAGGGTCAAGTAGGTCCTTATTTTCTTTAGGAATGACTATTATAGTGGACTCCATCATAGATGGAGGAGCCCTCCTATCACAGCCGAGGCATTAAACACCTTTAGCAGTTTGGGGAGAAGCACCTCGCCGTAACGAGGGTACACCTCATTCGGGAGACCATCAGGTCCCGGGCATTTCATACCTGCCATTTCCCAAATGGTCCGCCGCAATTCCTCGAGGGGGACAGGGCCATCAAGAGTGGCCCTGTCTTCCTCTGAGAGACAGGGGACCGCCAGGTCATGAAAAAACCTATTCATTTCATCTTGATTATCCTCTTGTTTGGACCAATACAAATCCTTACAGTATATTTTAAATCTATCCACTATCTCTGGCATATATGAGGATGTCCTACTCTCACTGATGGTAATCATCGGTACCACTGATGAAGGTGCATTAGTTCTGGCTAAATGAGCTACCTACACTTTCCCCCTCCCCAAAAGTAATTTGCTTCTGAAAAATGTGTTTGTTCTCAACTTTACCTAATATTATTAACGGTAAGCCTGTTGTGCCTTTGTCCAAATTCTAAAATTTCACAGGGTCGGATCACTAATATATTTTTCTTCCAGAACTGCAACTTTGTTTGCTGCCCTTTCCTCCCCTCCCCGTGAATTCCTTTTAATTTTTGAGATCTGCTAAATCAGTAGACTCCGAAGAATGGCCATAGTAGTATCCCATACTATACCCTGTGAGGCTGAACCAGTGTTCAAGTGTATACCCTCTTAAAGCCGTTAATATTTCTTGAGGCTTGCTAATAAGTTCCAACCAGGCAGGACTGATTCTCCAGTCCTGATAGTTATTGCTAACCCCAATCTCTAGTGAAGCTATTAATAGTGAGTGATCTAAAAGTCCTCTTGGCTTATAACTAAGATTGCTTATCATAGGAATCACCTTGTCATTGCCTAACATCATGTCTATCCTTTAATGTAGAGTGTGTGCTGGAGAAGCAAGAGTAAATCCGAGATCTAGGGTTTCTCAACCGCCAGATGTCCTTCAGACCCACCTCATCCATAAAGCGGGGTAGGCGGTCTTCTATTATCGCTCTCTGGTGGCTCCCCTGTGGGAGTCAGTCTAATGATTGATCCATAACGGTGTTAAAATCACCCATTACCAAGACAGGGATTCCCGGCTTATCCAGCAAAAACTCCACCAGGATCTCAGTATCAAAGGGGGGAGGATTATACATATTGGGCAGTATAAACGCTCTGTTATACAATGTATAAAAATGTACCGGCCCCGATCATCGATCTTGCTTTGAATCCAGTTGAACGTAATCCCTGAACTGATAAAAGTACTCACATCTCTGGAAAAGGACGTATGAGTCAAATGGAACTGCTGAGGGAACTCTTCCCATCCCATTTGGGGAATAGATATCCCAGTAAAATGGATCTCCTGAAGGCATGAAATTGTAACCCTGTATATTTTAACCGCAGCTTTTTCCCTGAATCACCCAATTGTGTGGCTTTGTGTATTCTGCTTTAACTCCTTACTGCATCTTCTTATCCTTACTTTGTTACAAATAATAGCATGTGCTTTCTTAACGACCAACCATAATTTGTGAAAATAAATTTTTCTCAAGTCATCTTCCAGAACGGCACACCTGAGAGATGAGAGGCTCCTCCCTACAGGAAACACAATCAATCGACAGCTGTTTTAAGTCTCCGCCCTTCCCCTTGATCCTCAATTTTTGATTGTGTTTCTCCCTATACAGCGAAACTGTTTGTTTTTTTCCAAATGACCCGAAGCCTGGTGCTGGTGGTCTCCCCCTGGGAGCCGGACCACAAGCTTGGGAAGCCTCTGGGTCTGGTAGGATATTCTTATCCTTCCTGGGGGGTTCCCCTATCTTTTCCTCAGGTGGGGCAGCAGAAATTGGAAGAGCCCCCCTGAGAGAAGAGAGAGAAGGACCCTGGGTACAGTGGTGTACCCAGAACTTCAGGGGCCATTATCCTGTCTCCCCTCCTTACCTGTCCCAGTGGCTGTTCAGGCGGGGGTGCTGGCCATCGGTTCTTTCCAGGGGGATTGTGTCCCCGACTCCTGGGCCCCCGGTAGCTCGCGTGGGCTGCTGGAGAGGGCACGGCAATAAGCACCCGCATCATTTTCAAACTTCGGGAAGATGGCGGCGGCATTCTTACCCAGGAGGGAAGGCTGAGAGTCAGCAGAAGCAGGCGCCCACAGCCTCCTTTCTCTAGAGCGAGGAGGCAGCAGTTCACTACAGTGGATGTCTGCCTTAACCACCTCAGATGGGAATGAGGAATGGAAGGCATTGCCCCCCCATGTGTATATACTGACTGGTACAGTGCAGGACACAGCCTAACCTTGCACCTCCCTATGGGGACAGCAGTTGGGGGGGGCACTTTGGCGGCTATCCTCCTTGCGTGTGGACCATAAGGATGGAAAAGCAAGCCCGCTGGCTGTGGCAAAAGGGGAAGATGACAACGTTGAGTACTTTCCTTTGCCTTGGGAATTTAGCTGCAAAATCTCCAATTCCAGCCAGAGGGTTTCTGGGCATTTGAGATAAACTCCCCTGGGGTCTGGATTCAAATAGCCCTGGAGCTTCTGCTAAAAACACCAGCCGCAGCTCCCTCTTACATCAGAGATGCTGTACGGCAGACAGTTGGTGCAGAGGAATGAATGTGCCTAAACCACCTCAGATGGGAAAGAGGTAGGTAGGCCATTGCTCCCCTTCCCCGTGTATATACTGACTGGTGCAGAACCTGGGGTCAGGATACAAATAGCCCAGACGCTACTGCTAAAACCACCAGCCACAGCTCCCTCTTACCACAGAGACACTGTGGTTATCGCAACGGTAGGTTGCCAGCCTCTCCCTACATGCCCAGTTGTGGTACATTAGTAGGGATGAAAATAGCGTACAGAGGGGACCTGGTAGATACAAAAAGTTACTTACGGGCCAGGTATACCACAGAACAAGTTATTAATTGGGCAGTGGTTGGTGGATTCAGAAGCTCCCCTGGTCAGCAGGTGCACTAGGTTACCAGCCCTATTAGCCCAGCTGCTAGGAATCTGAAGTTGCTTCAAGATGCTTAAAAGCTGACCTAACATTCAGCAATGGGCAGGGAACAAGCTTCTGTGTGGCACAGTAGGGGTTCCCTTGTGACAGATCCTCCTTTTGGGGTTTGCTTGCTATAGATAAATTTCATAAGCTCCAACCTCCCACTCCACCTTTACACTGTGGTTATATTATAGTGTAGGAGGTAAGAAAACGTTTTTGTTGGTTTGGGCTACAATCCACTCAGTGGCAGATCTAAAGGCGTTTCACCATAGATCGCTTCCTACGTCCTTTTAATTGAGTATTTTCTGTGCAAACCTATGCAAGAGCTACATGATTGCTTGTTTGAAGCCTGCAAGTAGCTATTTACCCCCAGGCTAAATTGGTAACCACCTCTTCTAGAGGCTGTCTTAAATTTGTCTCTAGGGCTGGGCTCATTGAGACTTTAGTTGCTAATCATCCCCACCTGGGTATGAGCTGGCTAGTGTTTGCTCAGTCTATGGAGGTAAGGTAGGACAACAACTACTATAGTAGGGTGTCCAACCATTTTAGGATTTGTTCCTTCACTGGTGATAAAGGTTTAGTATCTACAGCCCAGGCTATGCCTATGAAATAAATTGCCTATTGGTTATTTCATGAAGGCATATACCATGACTCCTCATTGGCTGCACACCAGTAGACCTCAGTAGTGAAGGTTTGTCCTTGCTGGGATGTTTTTGTGGCACAGCAGAAATACACATTGAGATTTGTGACATCTCTGCTCATAAGGGCTATATTGCTGTACATCAGAAATGCACTGAAGCTTGTTTGCTGGCCTTTATATCCTAAAGGTACTGCTTTGTTTGGCTACAGATCGGAAAATACAACAGTGAAGGTGGTCTGTACTTTCTGGTTTTGTGCTGCATAGCAGGAATGCACATCATTGAGTCTGGTGACATCTCTGCTCATAACGGTTATATTGCTGCACATCAGTCATACACAGGATTGAGGTCTGTCTGTGGGGCTTTGCCTTGTTGGTTACTTATCAGAAAGGCAACAGTGAAGTTTGATGGTCCTGATTTGTTGGGCTGCATAGCAGAAATATAAATTAAACCCGGGCTAGGGGTAGTAGATATACTGCCTTTGGTAAGCGGTGCAGCACCGCAAAGTGGCGTTGTGCTGATTCAGACAGTGCTATTAACGACAATGGCTGCCGAGTTTAAGCATGCGATTTGACATGTTGAGTCGCATGACAAATCATTTCAATATGGATGTGCTATCTCTATTCAGAGTATTTTATTGTTGCACATCAGACATATACAGGATTAAGGTCTGTGGTTTTGTGTCCTGTATTACTACTTTATCAGAAAGGCAGCAGTGAAAATTGATGGTTCGAATTTGTTGGGCTACAACATAGCAGAAATACAAATTGAACCCCTGCCAGGGGTAGTACATATACTGCCTTTGGTAATCCGTGCAGCACCACAAAGTGGTGTTGTGAAGATTTTAGCCATGCGATTTGACATGTTGAGTTGCAAGGCCAAATTGCTTCAATATGGATGTGCTATCTCTATTCAGAATTGTTATATTGTTGCACATCACATATACAAGATTGAAGGTTGTCTGTCCTTTTTATGTCTTGCATATACTGCCTTATTGGCTGCATATCAGAAAGGACACAGCAGTGAAGGTTGCTTGTCTTTTTTCTGATTTTGTTTTTGCTGCTCAGCTGAGAGACACATTGAGGATGGTGGCATCTCTGCTCAGTATTGGTATATTGCTACACATCAGACATACACAAAGATTGAATGTTTGTGTCCTGTATGTCCTATATGTACTGCCTTATTGTTTGTATATCAGGCACAGAAGTGAGCAGTGTTTCCTATTGATCTACCTTCTGCATCTTAGGGATACACATCAGGGGGTTGTTGGCTGCTCTCCTCCAGGGAGTCACAGCATTGGGGACCCCTCACTTGTCCGACCTGAAAATTGCTATTTTCCCTGCGACCTATGTAATCTTGAGGTCTGTGGATCCAGGAATCGGGGACTGCTGGAGTCGCACAGACACGAATGATACCCATTGGAAGCCATAGTGTATGACTTCTCATGCGTCTTGCAGTCCCAAGTTGCACGGGTGTGGAAGCCCTAAGCTTATCTGTCCCTTCTGGTTGAGGTTTTGCTATGCAGCAGCAATACTCATCATGGAGTTATTGCCTTATTTTGCAGCAGACCAGAAAGATTGCAGCTGTAAAGGCTGTCTGTTTTTTTTTCCTCAGTGTCTGTTTTTATGTTGTTGCACAGCAGAAAAACTCAAGATTGAAGATTGTTGGTGCTTTCTGTTTCATATTGCCTTGCCTTGCCTTACTGCTCTGCAGAAAAACACAATGCTGCAGGTTGCTTGTGTCCTTTCTCAGTGTTGGTTCTATCTGAACTACACTACAGAAGTGCATGACAGAAAGGATTGTCTTGTGTTCCATATTTTACCCTATGGCATAGCAGAAATGCACAACACGGGAGTTGGTGTTTATATTGATCTTATAACTGTATTTGGTGGTTTGTCAGAAATACGCAACATAGAAATTTGGGTCTTTCTGTCTTTATATTTATAGCCTTGTTTTGCTGTACATCAGTAAAACACAACAGTAAAGGGGTTCCTGTCCTTTCTGTATTTATATATCAGTTATGACCTAGCTAGCTGCACTTCAGAAATATGCAAAATTTAGGGTTTGCTTGTGTCTTAATGTTTTTACATTTTGGCAGCACATCAGGAAACCAGACTGTGAGGACTTTTTGTCTACATTGAGGTTCAGATTTTGGTCTCTTCCCATATTTGATTTATTGGTTTAGCTAGTCACACAACATTGTTGTCTAAGCTTGTGTCCTTTCTGTCTAAATCTATTGTACCGTGCCCACAATCTATGATATTTTTATTTGTGATATTAATAATACATGTATCACCTTTTGTATTTCAGCCTTCTTTTCCATAGAGGGGCCAGGAGTTCTGGCTGCAGATGTCACATGTCAGAAAGCCTCAACCCCTTACATTCAGGGATGCCAGAACCATTTCCTAGGGTTGAAGCTCTGTAGGGTTATGGGACACTGGAGGAAGGGGATAATGAATCGCCCTGTTTAGTAAGAACTTGGAGAGTTCTGTTCAGAGGAGTATTAGGGCCTGAGGATGAAGTATAAAGATGTATACCCGATCGAATAGATTTCGGCTCGGTGCATGGCCTTCATTTCACCCTTCTAGCAAAACTAGACATAGCAATACGGGTAGTCTACTCCTGCTAGGGACTTTCATCTCCTGAAGTAAGCTCTCAGGCATAAGTAAAGTCATAGATTGGGCATGCCTTAAACCCAGGGATCAAGCTTCTGTTAATCTATTACCCTTAAGTAGGCTTCCCTTTGGTCTTTGCTGACATAAAGATAAAAGGGAACAAAAAAGGTTGTCTGTCAGGGCCCCCCCCCCCCTTTTTTTTTTTTTGCAGTTTTATTTCCCTGAACAAGACAACAAGACAGGCCCTCTTGTTGATCAATATAGTGTCCTTGTCTTACAACACAGGTCTCTGATTTATCTTTTTAGTGGGACATCTGTGGAGCAGACCGGCAGATCAGCCGCATGATCCAGCTAAGATACCTTCATCAAGCATATGGAGTGGAGGTAAAGCTCACTGCAGAACCAAGGTTTGCCAAGAGGGTCTTGCAGTGGCTCCACCCTAAGGTAGGCCTGAGGTACTTGTTTATCCTCTCAGGTGTGCCGTCCTGGAAGATGACTTGAGAAAGGTACCACTTACTTACAGGTAGCTGTCTTTCTGGGAAATCTTCCAGGATGGCAGGCCTACTTCCCGCCCATTGGAGGAGGGAAAATTGTAGAACACTAGAAGGTGAGTGCCTATGAGGAATGATTTCCCTTGTGAACCGGGTTCAGGAGTTACTTCTCAACAAACTGAGGATCAAGGGGAAGGGTGGGGACTTAAAACAGCTGTCGATTGATTGTGTTTCCTGTAGGGAGGAGCCTCTCATCTCTCAGGTGTGCTGTCCTGGAAGATTTCCCAGAAAGACAGCTACCGGTACCTTTTGATGGGTGTAGGCCTTGTAAACCTCCCTATACCACATATACATACCATACCCTTCCGCCCCTACAAACTTAACCCTACCATCACACTCTCCTCTTAACATGAACCCATCTCTCAGTACCTTACTCGGTTTAACCGGGGGCCTTCTGATGTGACCTAACCATACACACCTTGTAAAAAACCTTACCAATGTGAAAACATTTACTATTCTTCCCTCCCATTTCCTAACCCCCCCACCCCAAAAAAGATAAAACTGCCATTCCCAACCCCCCCCAAAAAAATAAAGGGACCAGCATAACAAATATTTGAGGAGAACACATTGCTGCAAACCCCCCCCCCCCCAGAACAGAGGGTAACATGCCTTTTGCCCTCCTCCCTCCATACTCCACACCCCCACTCACCCCCACCCCCTCTCCTCCCTCAGGAGAAAAAAAGGGGGGGGGGGGGGTCATGGCCAGCAAAAGGAGAAAGAGAGAAGAAAAAACCCTCTCCCTCATAACACATAATAAATCACCAAGATCCCGGGGAAACCCCAGATAGAACATTACAGCAGTCCCATTCTTCTAGTGTTTATCATTATGAGTTTTTAAGCAATCCTCCACCCCCTCAGGGGTGAAAAAAAAAAGGTCTTGTTGGATAAAATAGTCATGCTGATGTCAGGTTAGCTTGGTGTAGCCTATGTTTAACTTCTCCAAATTTAGCTCTCCTCCTCTGGAGGTCTGGCGAATAGTCCGGGTAAATGGACACTAGTACCTAGTACCATTGTATATCAGGCTACCCAATTCTCTTGCCTTCCATGTTAGTCACTTTGTCTTTATAGCTCAATACTTTTGCCAAGAGGGGTCTTACCGGGGCTCCAGGATGGGGAGGCCTAGCTGGAACCCTATGGGCTCTCTCAATTATAAAAAATGGCGTATAGAATTCCTGGCCAAGCACCTCACAGAACCATTTTTCCAAAAAAGCAGAAGGGTTTGAGCCCTCAGAATGTTCTGAAAGGCCTAGTATACAAACTTTTTTTTTTCTCCTCATCCTAAAATGGAATTTATTTGCTTGTTTAGCCAGTTGTTCTTTAATAACAGTCGTCTCTCGTGTAAGGGGGGCTAAATCATCTTCCACCGTACTCACTCTACCCTCCAGTGCTGTAGTCCTCTCTTGAATTTTTTGTAGATCGTGTCTAACAAACGAGAGATCTTCTTGTATAGTTTTCAGTTGGATGTTCATTTCAGCAAGCGAAGATGAAGATCTACAAGAATTAATCACCTCAAACACCTCCTTAAGAGGAAAGGAAATAAGAAAGCGTGCATAAAGTATCAATAGAAGTTACAATAATACATAGCATACAATTAGAATACAATATAAGCCTTATACTTATCCGACCCTCGTGACTGTACCTCCTGATGGAATAGAGACCGAGCTCATTGTTGCAACCCTTTTTGTTAAACATACCTCAGCCATACCACACCCCATAGCCCATCCTACTTTTCCCGTGGACCAATCAGCGTCTCTGGGGCGTTTCCTCCCCCAGGCTAATCACCTCGGACAGTCCTGCCATACTTGGCCTCTGGGGGGCAGTGTCTGCCCATGAATTGCAACTGCTCCGACTGGGTTCCCATCTTGTGGTTCGATCTCGGACGCCCCTCCCGCTCACTAACTATCTTCTTTGTTCTTGAAGACAGACCGGCACCATATTGTCTTTGAAGTTCAGTACACTCCAGGTGGGCTGAATAGAACTCATTCTGCTATTCAGATTGTGTTTTGGTGCCACATTCCTTCCTTTTAAACATGTGGGACTGCAAGTATCAATATGGCTGAGTTCGGCTGTACAAACAGCTGTGTAGATGTATAACATTAATTCCTGTTTGATTCCAACAACGACTTATAGCCCTTTGTAGCTTTTAGCCACCCCTAATAAGAGAAATATTGATGCATTGATTCCATAACATAAAAAAAAGAAAAATGTTTGATATATAGGAGAGAGAAAAAAAAAAGGAGGAAGCAGTATAGGCTACAGTTCAAGTAACATACAGTCAATACTTCCTCCTTCCATTAGAAGTGTCCCCCTATAAACGAGCACAGTTCTTTTCCAAACTGATTCATCAAATGATATAACGTGATATAGGTAAAAGGGAGCATTATAGAATATGGTTATCTCTCACCAAGTTCTATTGGAGGATGGATTTTTCTTGCGGTTTGCTGTGAGCAGTTACAAACATCCAAGGCTGTGCTGGTTGATAGTTACTGTCTGACGCTGCACACATCCCATCTGAAGCAGTATTTGCAGTATTTGCTGCATATAAAAGCAGGAGTAGGAGGAGCCCTCTCACGGTTCCCCCTCTGGCTGAACAGGCTGGGGAGGCTGGATCAGATCACCACTGGCCACGGGGGGGGGGGGGGGGGGAGACGACTTCTCACTTCTCTCCCTGCCCCCTCCGTCTCAAGAGCCTACTCACCCGAGCGATGATTACTCCTATGCTCCATGCACTAGGTGCAGTCCACGTACCCCCATCTGGAGCTCACACTGGTCTCGGGATCAACGGAGAACGTCGGACCAGCAGCCGAGTAGGTCCGACGTCATTGGTTCACTGAGGGTGGAGAGGAGAGAGGGATAGGGGTGCGAGAGGACGCCGAACACACCTCTCACTGCGCGCTCGCTCTCGCCAGCACCCGCATCCAGTCACGCCCCCAGGACCAGTCAAACGACAATCAGTCATTGTATTTTAGTAAGAACATGAAAGTAAGGATTACAGAGGGTTTAGTTATTATCAGTTTTGAGGAATGTCAATGACAATTTACCAATGTGCACAAATGTTTATTGTTTACCATTCTTTGAAGGACATAGTAATAACTTTTGTTTAGAAGTATCTTTTCAGGTCCAAGGAGTTTCTGAAAGTGTGTTTACATAGAAAGCATGTGTATAAGAAGGTAAAAGTATCATGGGCTATTTCACTGTTTTTTCCTGCACCATTCTGGATTCTGCATGTCTTCCTCCAATTTTTAATGAGGAGGAAAAAAAGGGGGGGGGGGGGGGGATGAGACTGGTGAGAGACCAATAATACTAACAGCTCTAATTCTAGCCAAGTTTGTAACCTAGTAGAAACGACAGGTTCCACGACTTTTTCCTTTGATGACATTTGAGTTAGCAGTCTGGTGAAGGACGCTCCCATAAGAACCAATTTAATTTTTTCCTCCAATTGTTCTAGGTATTACACCCCAGATGGTAAGATGCAGGGACCACATTCATTAAGTTCCCACATGTCTGGCATATTGCCATATGAGGTTTGTTTGGAGGTCAACCAAATGAGGTTTGTTTGGAGGTCAACCAAAACCATAGTTGTACTTTCCTCATTAGCTGTCACAGTGGTGTAGTGGTTAGCACTCTCACCTAGCAGCAAGAAGGGTTGCTGGTTCGGATCCCAACCACGACACCACCTGTCTGGAGTTTGCATGTTCTCCCTGTGCCTGCGTGGGTTTCCTCCGGGTACTCCGGTTTCCTCCCACACTCCAAAGACATGCAGGTAGGTTAATTGGCTTCTGTCCAAAATTGGCCCTAGTATATGAGTGGGAGTTGGGGACATTGGATAGTGGGTTCCTTGAGGGTAGGGACTGATGAGAGTGTGCAATGTACAGGGAAAGGGACAATTGTAGACACTCACTCAGGTTGAACTGGATGGACTGGTGTCTTTATTCAACCTTACTAACTATGTAACTATGTAACTATGTAACTATGTATTTTTCAACTAGCTAAGAAAGCGAACAGGACACATGGTCGAATCTCCACTGAGCTCTAGTAACCCAGCGATGACAGCGGTACATGATATATAGGGTGTTCATATTGGCGTGAGCAGTTTTGACAAAAGTAAAATCCAAACAGACACTTGTCAATAGAATTTAACGATCCATTTCTAGAGGGTAAAATGAATTATAATTTTAACAATAACTCTGGCTCTTGCCAGCTTTAGTATTGGGATAACTAGGTAGCCCACAAGTGTGTTTCAACTTTAATTTGGTATTAATGTGGATCTACAGCTTATAAGGCAATTCCCTCTAATGCAAGAGGTTCATGTGTGCTGGTGAAACTCGTCCCAGTATCTTATGTCGCGGCCGATCATGAGGATGTGATGGTGCGAGAGAAGGTAAGAATGGCAGGGACAGCTAGAAGGGAATTGCTTGTACACAGTAGGGGGCTTGAGCTTATGAAATTAACCTTTTTTTTTTTTTTATCCATTGAGGATGGGATGTTTTCATGTAACTGTTGAAGTTACAAGGAAGTTCCCACAGTCCAAGGGCGGTTTCTGTGAATTCATAAGTAAAGATGGTTATACCTGGATCGAGGATACTAGTGACAAAGTTCAGGCCCATATGGATGGGGCTTGGATCCCTGAGAGGTGAAGCCAGAGATATAGCTAGTGAAGGTTGCAATCCTCTTAAGGGTCTGGGAATCTTTGGGGATTAAATTTTTGAATTTTGCAGCAGATCATAGTTGAAGGAAGTAGGGGTATATTTACTCATGTTGTTTTTGTTTCTATTCCTTCTATATGCTGTGATGAGGAGCTCCTGTTGCCTGATCTGACGCGTGACCAGAGCCCGAGCAGATGAGCACATCTTCCTCAATGAGATGCCCCTAAGCCCAACCCACGTACAAGACACAGAGGATCCCAGACCAACTGGCGACTACTACAGCTCACCATGTCATCTCTTCTGAAGAATAGAGTCTACATGTCAAGCCGTGTTTTCCTTTTTATGGACTGTAAGGACTGGTTCATCTTCAGGTGTAAGAAGAAGATCAAGTTTCATCGAGGGACACATGGGATCATATGACAAAGAAGAGGAGCTGTTGTGGAAAATTTTATGAAGATGTATTGGATGTATTTTAATATGTATTGTCATAAGAGTTCTCCCCCAACCCGCTCTAAAGAGCTGACTGGGGCAGACTGACGCTGGTTCAGACCTGTTAGGTAGTGGTAAACTTCCTGTTTGGAGAGGTGTTTGCGGAGTAAGGACATGTCTGCCGGCAAAGGGCCCCTGTGCATTGCACAGATCGTCTGAGGGGATATGTTTGCTCTGCAAAGATCGGTTATGGTTGGATGTACGCTCATTGTCTCTTCTGTGTCTGATCAGTACATGTCGATTCACAGCGTGCACTTGCTAATAGCCTTCCAACTACAAGAAGGGTAGCATAACCCAGGTATGCGTTGTTCTCTGGAACAATGCAGAATTGTAGTCATCGTTCATTTGTTGTTGTATAAATAAATTTATTCTGTATCCTGTCTTTATTTGGTCATGCCCTTATATGGTCATTCATAATCTGTGTTCATTTTCCTGTGAGGTCACAAACTGTGTAGGAGGGGATTAGCTGTTGGAGGCAAACCCTGCAGGGTGTGGCTTCCTGTTGAGATGTAAATAAAAGCAGATGCATGGGTCAGGAAGACAGAGATGCTGACTGACCATGCTGAGATGAGGACGTAAGAAGGTGGTCATGTCTGATTACTTGGATGAGTGGGTTGATAGGTAAGGTATTATATCATTAAGATGAATGTGTTTATTAGAGACAGTAGCTATGGCTGTGTGTATAGCATACAGCCAAAAGTCTACCACATCTACACTCATAATAATAGCGCAGCACTGTTTTTGTTATTTTATATATGTCATTGTTCCGCTTTTCTCACACCCTCTCCAGCAAAGCAGTGTTTTCTCCTTTTGATATTTGTGTGCTTTGATATATACCATCTTGACAGACATTTGTAATTTGTTTGTATTGTGTTTTATATCTATTGCTGTACCATCTGCTAATTTCAACATTTCTCTTTCTTGGTGCTTCCTGTAAGTTGAGCAATTTTTAAAATGGTACTAAACTTTCTCCTGAGTCCTGATCTTATTGGATGTAGCAGTGTTTTTTATAAAATGATGGTATCTCAGTTCATCTATCACAGTAACTCCTTTGTGTCTTAATTCCTGGATTGTGTATATCTCTCCCTATTTCATAATATCCTTTAACCACTTGATTACCGGGCACCTAAACCCCTTCCTGCCCAGACCAATTTTCAGCTTTTAGTGCTGTCACTCTTTGAACGACAATTGCGCGGTACCCACCCACAAATAGAGATTTCTTTTGGTGGTATTTGATCACCTGTGGGTTTTTCATTTTTCGTTAATAATAAAAAAGAATTAAAAAAAAAATCCAAAACCGTCAAATATTTTGTTAATAAATTTTGCAAACAGGTCATTTTTCTCCTTCATTGATGCATGCTGATGAAGCTACACTGATGGGTACTCATAGGTGGCACTGATGAGCATTCATAGTTGGCATTGATGGGCGCTGTTCGGCACTGATAGGCAACACTGCTAGGTGGCACTGATGAGGCATCGTTTGGTACCTCTGGTGGGCATTGATAGGTGGCACTGGTGGGCACGTATGAGGCGGCTGCACCACTTCCTTTTCAGGACCGATGTCCCTTCATGTCCCTGTCGGCGTGAATAGAAAAAAAAAAGAAAACCGATCTTCTGTTTACATCAAGTGATCAGCTGTCATTAGCTGACAGCTAATCACGTGGTAAGGGGCCGGGATCTGACTGGGTGATCACAGCGCCAGCAGCGGAGCATGCAAAGGGGAGGATGTCTATTGACGGCCTCCCGGCAAAGCAGATCTGCGCTGTAGCTGTCATTTGGCTATAGCGTGGATCTGAAGGGGTTAATCGTGCATTTATCCATACTCCAAATATTGTCTCATTCTCTGGAAAAAATAGTTTGTCCCTGTGAGTGGTATTAGTGGTGAATTATTCAATTTCCTTTTGTCTGTGTATTAAGTCCCATATCCTAAATATGTTCATTGTTAAAGCAGGGGTCCACCCTAAAATGGACCTTCCGCTCATCGGATTCCTCCCCCCCTCCGGCGCCACAATTGGCACCTTTCAGGGGGGAGGGGGGTGCAGTTACCTGGATAATCCAGGTAACTGCACCCACTTCCGGGCTAGCTCTCTGCGGAAAGGGGCGTACATTACGCCCCTTTCCGCAAGTGCCCGCCCCCTTCCGCAAGTGCCCCGCTGCCTGCTGGGAAACACACAGATCCCAGAGGCAGCGGGGACCGTCCTCATTGCGCAGCGCGGCTCGCGCATGCGCAGTAGGGAACCGGGAAATGAAGCCGAAAGGCTCCATTTCCTGATTCCCATACCCAAGATGGCGGCGGCAGCACTCGAGTGTCGATCTAGAGATCGGCTTCTGGTGCCGACATCGCGGGCGCACTGGACAGGTAAGTGTCACTATTTTAAAAGTCAGCAGCTGCAGTATTTGTAGCTGCTGACTTTAAAAAAAAAAAAAACGCGGAGTCCCGGCGGACTCCCACTTTAACTCACGTATTTTCAATTTTAACCGAACTTTTCCCATGTAAATTAAATGTCCAATCTATAACTCCTGATAACAAAACTGCATTGTCATCTTTTAAAATCTGGTAAAGCTAATCCTACTTGTATTTTATCTTCACTTAGCACTGCAAATTGTATTGTCCTTTTTTTTCTTTTTTTTTTTAAATCTGGCCGTTTACCACGTGATGGGTCCATCAAATGACGAAGCATCACTTGTTCCTCTCTCCTCTCTGTGTACTGATCGGTACATTGTGAGCAGAGAGGGGGAGAGAGCGGATATCAGCAACACTCTGGGATGGATCTATAGTGCCCACAGCGCTGCTCTGTGATAATTGCAGTTACATCCCTCCATGCTCAGCCATACTCTGCAATACCCTGCCATACCATACCCTGCCATGCTGTGCAATACCCAGCCGTACTTGGCGATACGCATCCATACCCAGCCATACTCGGTGATACTCAGCCATGCTCGGCCATACTCGGCTGTACTCAGCCTCTGTATGTGGCCAGGTTGTGGAAGTCTCACACGTGGAATCGCCGTACTCAGGAGTAGTAGGATCATCTATTTTGGGGTGTCATTTTTGGTATGTACATGCTATGTGTTAGAAATATTGTATAAATGGACAATGTTTTGTTAAAAAAAACATGTGTTTAAACCACTTCCCACCTACTGCCCGTCATATGACGTCCTTGACTTTGTGCGGGGATAACTGAATGATGGGTGCAGCTACAGGCATCATTCAGATATCAGCTTTTTCAGCCGGTGATTCCCTACACCATAAGAATGATCATAATGGCTGTTCCGCTGCTTGATCGTTTTTAGGGGGTTGCGAGAGGGTATGGCCTCCCCTTATCAAAAAAATAAATTTTTGGTAAAAAAGTGTCAAACTAAAGTAAAATGAACAATTATTTTTTTTTTTTTTAAAGTGCCCACATGTATGAAAGTGGTGTTCAACCCACACATGTGAGGTATCACTGCGAACGTTAGAGCAAGAGCAATAATTTTGCCCCTAGAACTCCTCTGTAACCAGTAAAAAAAATTAAAACGGCGCCTATGGGGATTTTTAAGTTGGAAAGTTTGGCGTCGTTCAACAAGCGTGCGCAATTTTTAAGGGTGACATGTTAGATATCTATTTACTCAGCATAACTTCATCTTTCACATTATGCATAAACATTGGTCTAACTTTACTGTTCTGTTTTTTGTAAAGCACAAAACTGTTTTTTTTTTCCAAAAAAAGCGTTCGAAAAATTGCTGCACAAGTACCGTGTGAGATAACCAACACCTGTCATTGTATTCTCTAGAGTCTTTGCTTAAAGAAAAAAAAAGATAATTATATATATATATATATATATATATATATATATATATATATATATATATATATATATATATATATATATATATATATATATATATATATAATGTTTTGGGGTTCTATGCAATTTTCTAGCATATAAATGATGATTTTTACATGTAGGAGAAAAATGTCAGAATTGGCCTGGGTGCTCCAGAACGCCTGAAGGTGCTGACTGCATGTTGGGCCTCTGTATGTGGCCACATTTTGTAAAAGTCTCACACATGTGGTATTGCCATACTCAGGAGTAATAGCAGAATGTGTTTTGGGGTGTAATTTGTGGTATGCATATGCTGTGTGTGAGAAATAACCTGCTAATATAACAATTTTGTGTGAAAAAAAAATCTCGATTTTGCAAAGAATTGTGGGAAAAAAATGACAACTTCAAAAAACTCACCATGCCTCTTTCTAAGTACCTTGGCATGCCTTCTTTCCAAAAAGGGGTCATTTGGGGGGTATTTGTACTTTTCTGGCATGTTAGGGTCTCATGAAATTAGATAGGCCATCAGTACTTCAGGTGTGATCAATTTTCAGATATTGGCACCATAGCTTGTGGACTCTATAACTTTCACAAAGACCAAATAATATACACCAATTTGTACTTATTTTTACCAACAATATGTAGCAGTATAAATTTTGGCCAAAATGTATCAAAAAAATTACTAATTTGCTACATTTTATAACAGAAACAAAGAAAAATTTAACGCACAGCGCCGGAGCCGCGATACCCAGAAGACACTCCAAGGGAACATGTCAGCGCCCTCAGTGTGGACCGAGCTCTAAGGTAAGTATTTCATAATGAGCTAGTATGCAGTGCATACTAGCTCATTATGCCTTTTCCCTTACAGGTGTGAAAAAAAATGAAAAGTCAGCGGGTTTACTCCCACTTTAAGATTTCAGACTTTGAGGTGTTCATTTTTTGAGTTTGATAGTTCTCCATAATCTTTCAATGATTTAATTATATTTGGTAATGTTGTTCTTGGGCAGGAGACATATAACAAGATGATCTCCACTAATGTTCCTCTTTTCCTACCTTCACTCCTTTTTATATCTACACTATTTCTAATAGTGGGCAATAAAGGTTTCAATGTCAATATAAACAATAGGAGTGAAAGAGGACATCCCTGTCTCATACCCTTTAAATAACTCAAAAGATTGAGGTAGAGTCCCATTGATCTTTACTGCTGCCGTTGGATGTTGATACAGTGTTTTAATCTATTCAGTCACTTTTGGGCCGATCCCTATCTCCTCTATTGTAGCTGCCATGAATCCCCAGTCTATCCTGTCAAATGCTTTTTCTACATCTGTTGACAGGAATTACGAGTAACAACATTCTCACTCCATTGTCTCTTCCTTCTCTCATTATTAAATGTAGACACAAAACTAAATGCCAAAATATTAGCTACTAGATTGAAGAGATTAATGCTGGATTGGATACATACAGACCAGGTGGGGTTCATACCTGAGAGATGGAGAGAGACACTGCTGAGCACCTGTGACACTACAGAATACAAATGCTGAAGCTGAGAAAGATCAAGCTCGTCTGACTTGTCATCAGAATGAAGGAAGGATGTGTCAATCCTTGTCTTCTCACATGCTCACTGCTCTTGCTCCCCTCCGACAAGGTTACTGAAGAACATTTACTGAATTATTGTCTAAATCTAGAGTGTGAAAAGGGTCAAAGTGCTTGCAAGGTCAGGACAGTTCCAAAGGACAAGCATCATTCAGGGTAGTGCTACACAATACTATTTGATTCTGATTGGCCCCAAATTTATTGTGCAGCAGAACCACTGGCCCAAAAACGCAGCCAATTTTTATAAAGAACTATCTTGGTGAAAAAAAAGAACAAGGTGTCCTGGAAGAGATTAAATGGACCCCATAGAGCCCTAATCTCAACAGCATTAAGTGTTTAGCATTACATGAAGAGCCAGTACTCCTAGATATTTGGAACAACCTACCGGCTGAGTTTCCTAAAAAAAAGTGTACAAAGGCAAATCAATGCCGTTTTAAAGGCAAATCGTGGACACACAAAATATTACATAGTTACATTGTTAGTAAAGTTGAATAAAGACACCAGTCCATCCTGATCAAGTGTCTACAATTGTCCCTATCCCTGTACATTGCACACTCACACCAGTCCACACCCACAAAGAGCCCACAATCCAAGGTCCCCATTCATATACTAGAGCCAATTTTATGGACAGAAGCCAATTAACCTACCAGCATGTCTTTGGAGCATAGGAGGAAACCAGAGTACCCGGAGGAAACCCACGCAGGCACAGGGAGAACATGCAAACTCCAGGAAGGTAGAGTTGTGGTTGGGATTCAAACCAGCGACCCTTTTTACTGCTAGGTAAGAGTGCTAACCACTACACCCCCACCTGATTTAGTTATTTTCTGTTCATACACTTTGCAGATTGTTAAAGAGGAAGTAAACCCTTCCAAACAACTTGGACCTATAGGTAAGCCTAGATTAAGGCTTACCTGTAGGTCCAAGCAATATCTCCTAAACCTATATGGTTTAGGAGATATTTGCCCGAAAATGGGCACCGCTGTCTACGGCGCATGCGCCGTAGACAGCGGCGCGCAGGCGCACTAAATGCGGCAAATCCAAGAATGGATTTGCCTAATTTGTCGACTCCCGTGCGCATGCGCGGGAGTGACGTCATTGCGGCTTCGCCGTATGGCAGCGGCGGAGCTGCGAGACGCGACTCCCGTGCGCATGCGCGGGAGTGACGTCATCGCGGTTGCGCCGCTGTGATTCGTCGGAGCTGCGAGACGCCACCAGCAACATGGATGCGGCGGACTACAGGGGACAACGGCGACTTCGCTGGCTCCTGTGTCAGGTAAGTGACACATAATGAGCTACTATGCGATGCATAGTAGTCCATTATGCTTTACCTTTGCAGGGAAAAAAAGAGGAAGTAAACCCATCAGGGTTTACTTCCTCTTTAACTTATAATTAAAACGTATTGATTTAACTATTTTTAAAAACATCCTCACTTTGCATCACTTTTTCACAAGTGCCTAACTTTTTGTTTAGTACACATTTTGATTAGTAAATCAATGCACTTCTGATAAGTGTGGTCCCCAACTCTAAACTGTCTAACTTTATCCAGTGTGTTGCAAACTAATTTGCAAATTGACAGATGCCAATAAGCCACCTTTACAAGGCAGCTAAAGACCTCCAGGGTGTGCCTGCACCAAATCTAAAAAAGCAACAATGGCAGCCCGTAGACAGGTGCAGCAAGCTAGTCAGGGACTAGGCCCTTTTTAGTTAGAGCCCCCCTGCAGTGATGTCACGGGTGAGTCAGTTCCGCAGAATTTAAGTCAGGTTGGGAGGAGCCCTAGTGCAGTTGCGGCCTGGGAGCCCAACACCAGTACAGATTTACATCTCAAATATGTGGAGGCCATGGACAGCGCTGGATGCCAGGGAGAAGTATACCTGCACCCAGGAGAGCCAGCTGTAGACTTTCTGACTCGTATTGAGGTGGGGGCTAGGGCAGGTTGCAAAAGACCATCATCAGCAACTAGAAAATTGCTTCACTTTGATAGAAGACTGGATCACCACTAACTCCCTCAAACTCAACGAATCAAAAACAGAGCTTCTTATCCTACACGCAAACCATAATTCCCGAACCAAGATCCCCTGGACACCACCACTATCTTTGGGCAGACCATTTCCCCAAAGACCAAGGCCAAGAGTCTTGGGGTCACTTTTCACTCGCAAATGTCAATGGATGCTCAACTAGGAACAGTAGTCAGTGGTTCTCACCATCTGCTCCGCCTGCAACGCAGACTCATCCCATTCATCCCAAATAAGGACAAAGCAGTGGTAGTTGGAACAGTCATTAATTCACGTCTTGACTACGCAAACTCCCTTTGCATAGGATTACCCCAATATCAACTTGCACGCTTACAACTTATCCAAAACACGGCGGCAAGGCTGATAACAGGAAAAAAACCCTGGGAATCAATCTCCCCTTCCCTAAGGAGCCTACATTGGCTAACTGTAAAGAATCGGATTACATTCAAGACCCTCTGCCTCACCTACAAATGCATGCATGGAGACGCTCCTCAACACCTCCTCGAGAAAATAAAACACTACACACCCAACCGCAGTTATTGATCATCTAACCAAAACCTCCTCCTCGTTCCCAAATCCCGGTATGAATCAAAGGGGGAACGGAGTTTCACTGTCCAAGGACCACGGCTATGGAATGCTCTACCAACCAACATCCGCTTGGAAGAAAACCACAGGTCTTCAGGAAAAAACTCAAGACCTTCCTCTTCTAGAAGCTGGACAACAAAGCTCATCACAGCTCCTTGAGGCGATTCAGTTTGCGTTGTGTGCTATACAAATTATTCATTCATTCATTCAAAAGGCCCTTTAGGCCAGGCCAAGAGTTCCCTGAGTAAAGCTATTCTCCTGGAGGGTACCTGTGGAAGAGGTGACTACAGAGATCCTATTTCAGTGAGTAATAATAGCCCTGGGTGGAGGGAGAGACTGTTAGTGGAAGATGGCTTTTTTAAATTTGCTGCATGTTGCTTTTACTGCACGTGCGACTAGGGATGGCTGAACTGTTCGCCCGGCGGGCGGTTCGCAGCGAATTTTGCGTCTTCGCGATTTGCCCGTTCGGCGGACTATTGCCACTGTTCGCCCGGCGGACTTATGTGTTTACAGTGTGAAAGAACTTTGACCCATGATGACACATCCATCATGGGGTACAGGGCAGCCAATGGAGACATTTCAGCATATAGACAATTGGACATTCCCCATAACTTATAAATAGACCTGATCTGGCGGCCATTTTACATTTTTTCTTGTGTCATTATAGGCAAAGGTTGCTGTGTGGAGCAGGGAGAGACTGCAGTGACACAAATCGCTAGCTATTAGGTCCACAAAAGTCCTTTTAAGGACTGGTATGGTATAGGTGTAGTACAGGATATACAGTAGGGTTGAGTGCATGTCTGTGCTAGTGATTGTTGCAGTAGCCTGTTTTTTGTCAGTGCAGAGAGGGACAGGACACTGTGTGCAGCAGGGACAGTCAGTTTAATCACTAGCTGTTACTATTAGGTCCACAAAGGTCCTTTTAAGGACTGGTATTGGTGTACAGTATATAGGGTTCAGTGCACTGCTGTGCTTGTGATTGGAGCAGCCTGTCTTTTGTCAGTGCAGTCAGTGCAGCAGGGACAGTCAGTTTAATCACTAGCTGTTACTATTAGGTCCACAAAGGTCCTTTTAAGGACTGGTATGGTATAGGTGTAGTACAGTATATACTGTACTACACCTATAGTACAGTACACGTATAATATACTTTCTTCCAAATATAGAAAGAATATTATACTTGACTGCTGCCCTATTCTGCAGCAGTCCTTTATCAGTGTAGGGACTGAGGTACAGTCTGCACATCACTAGCTACTCGGTTCACAAAGGTCCTTGTAAGGACTGGTATAGCTGTACAATATATAGGGTGCTGGTGCACTACTGCTGACCTATTCTGCAGGCTTGACCTCTGGCCAGAGCTTGCCCAATTTGCAATGGAACTATTGGCTTGCCCCTCCTCCAGTGTCCTGTCCGAAAGGACGTTCAGCGCAGCAGGGGGGATCGTGACCGATAAGCGCACTCGCCTTGCTCACAACAGCGTTGACTACCTGACATTTATAAAAATGAATGAGACATGGATCTCGGAGGAATTCAACACATGTGACCAGTAGACCATGTATATCTCTATAAACAATTTACTTAATCGAGCACACAGACCTTTTTTCTAGATTTGGCTCACTTCCTTGTACAAAAAAAGCACACCGTACTATATGCCCGTACCCCCCTGTTTGAAGAGGTTGAGCGGTGTCATATTTTTGGTGCCCAGCAGCGAGTTGCTGGTATCAGTGCTGCTGTCAGTGTTCTACATCACAGTGCTGGTGTCAGTGCTCTATATCACTGTGCTGGTGTCAGTGCTCTATATCACGATGCTGGTGTCAGTGTTCTATATCACTGTGCTGGTGTCAGTGCACTCTATCACGGTGCTGGTATCAGTGCACTCTATCAAAGTGTTGGTGTCAGTGTTCTATATCACGGTGCTGGTGTCAGTGCTCTATATCACGGTGCTGGTGTCAGTGCTCTATATCACGGTGCTGGTGTCAGTGCACTCTATCACGGTGCTGGTGTCAGTTTTCTATATCACAGTGCTGGTGTTAGTGCTCTATTTCATGGTGCTGGTGTCAATGCTCTATATCACTGTGCTGGTGTCAGTGCTCTATATCACGGTGCTGGTGTCAGTGCGCTCTATCACGGTGCTGGTGTCAGTGTTCTATATCACAGTGCTGGTGTCAGTGCTCTCTATCACGGTGCTGGTGTCAGTGCACTCTATCACTGTGCTGGTGTCAGTGCACTCTATCACAGTGCTGGTGTCAGTGCTCTATATCACTGTGCTGGTGTCAGTGTTCTATATCACGGTGCTGGTGATCATCTTCTGCACCCTCTTCATAGCCTACCCTGACCTTTCCTCTCCTCCATTGCCTTCATGCGCTCCTGAGTCCTGAATTGTCAAAATTTCACATATAAAAAAAGAATGCTTGTAGTTGTTGATCCCAGATTCACTTCATACATGTGTTATGTCAGTGGCCATGTGGTGGGACTATGTGTGCACAGCTAGTAATTATTTTGTGGCTGGAAATGTGACCTGTAGGTTTTCAAAGTTCGCCTGCCATTGAAGTCAATGGGGCCCACCGCAAACTTTGCGGTTCGTGAACATCCGGCTGCGTTTGCGGTTCGCGTTCGCGAAACGCCCCGTCGGAAGTTCATCCATCTCTACTTGCGACTGCTGTGGACCATTCACTAAATGTGATTGACAATGTATTGTCAAGTGACTCAGGAATGTATGTTGATGTGATGTGACTGTCTATGATATTTTCTGAGTACCACCAGTAAAGTGCAGCAACCCTATTTTATGTGTGGACATTCCTTCCTTGGGGGTATAAAGGTCAACGGCTAGAAATGTGGAGGCTTCTGGCATGGAGAGGGGCACAATATGGTGGAAAGGGATAAGCTTTATGTTCGGGTCGAAAATGAGTTTGACTCGAGCATGGGTTCGGCTCAAACATCGGGTGTTCGCCCGTTCATCGAAAAACAAACATGGGGCTTTTGCGGCAAATTCGATGTATGATGATTGGCCAAAGCATGCACCATGACCTGCATGCTTTGGCTAATCCCCGCGCCCTTAGCTAAGAGAGCTATAATTGGCCAAAGGCAGGGTGCCTTTGGCCAATTATTGCTCAGGGGGACTAAGTCCACACCCCACACTATATAAGGCAGCCTGTAGTGTGTTGTTGGGGTGGATGGAGAGAGAGTGTGATTTAGATTGAGCAGGCAGGCAGGTTATTCAGTTAGCTGCAGTGTATTTAATATATATTGTAAACTTTGGGGATAGTAGGACCAAGTGTATAAACCGTTCAAGGGTGCAACCAAAAGTATGGAACCTCCCGGATGGCAAGAGGACAGGGAGTAACATATCCCAATCCTTCCCGTCTTTCTGAACCACTCTTTTTAGCATGGACTTTAGAGTTTTATTAAACCTCTCAACTAGGCTATCGGTCTGCGGGTGATAGACGGACGTCCGCAATTGTTTGATCTGAAATAGTTTGCACAAGTCCGCCATCACCTTTGACATAAAAGGGGTGCCCTGGTCCGTTAGAAATCCAGTTCGTGAAAACATTTGAAATAATTCCCGGACAATGGCCTTAGAGGAAGTTTTCCTCAAAGGAACTGCTTCTGGATATCTGGTCGCGTAGTCTAGGATGACTAATATATTTTGGAGCCCCCTTGCCATCTTTATCAGGGGTCCCACGAGATCCATAGCAATCCGCTCGAATGGAACCTCAATAATCGGCAAGGGTATCAGAGGGCTTCTAAAGTGGGGCACTGGGGCAGTTAACTGGCAAATGGGACAAGATGCACAATATCTTTTATCCTCAGCCGTCACCCCTGGCCAGTAAAACCGGACGGTTATCCTGGCCTCTGTTTTCTCTGCCCCCAAGTGTCCTCCCAGTGTGTCGTTGTGGGCTAGATCAAGTAGCATCTGCCTATACGGTTGGGGAACCAGCAACTGCTCTATAGTTTCCGCACGGCTTTCAGCCACTTGATAAAACAAGTCCCCCTTCAACGGAAAATTAGGAAACCTCTGATCTTCCCCTGGCATTTGTGAGACCCCATCCACAACAGAAACCTGCTCTTGGGCATTGACCAAGGTAGGATCCCGCAATTGGGCGGTGCCAAACGCACCCCTGGGTACATCCAGGTCTGGATGCACTGGCCTTGAGGATTTTTCCCCTTCACCCTCCTCAACCGGGAACTGCAACAGGGAGAGCTCCTCGTCATCCTCCCCCAGCGTAACCTGTAACGGGAAGACTTCCCCCCCTTAGAGGTTAACTCTGTTTTGAAACCTGAAACAGAATCATCCTTTAACTTAACATTCTCTGCAATATCATTATCAGTAACCAGTATCTCCGTATCAGTGGGGTGTGTTGTGGGGGTTTCAGGCCCAGGTCCCTCAGACTCTGTCTCTTCCAGGACCAGTGTCCCCAGTTCTCCTGGCTGTCCTGGCAGCCCCATCTGTACCTGGCTCCACAGTTCAAAAAATAGTGGACTGTCCTGCCCCACTATAATGTCATGTATTAAGCTTCTCACTACCCTGACCTCTTGTGTCACTGATGTATGGCCATAGGGCACAGTCACCGAAACCAAGGGGTACTCCTTGGTGTCCCCATGGATGCACACTATGCATAGGGTTTTTCTTACAGGGCTAAGTCTCCCATGTACAAGTGTTACCATGCTACCGGAGTCCAGTAGCTCCCTGGCAGGAAGGTGGTTCACCCACACTTCACACTTCGAACCGTCCTGCAATTGGATCCAGATGAGTGGCACAGACTCTTTGCACATAGAAGGAGTTTCTCCGACCTCTCCCGCAGTTCATAGGCTCCTCCTGAAGTGGGCATTGCGCCCGGGTATGTCCCCAGGACCGTCATCGCCAACACTGTAGGTCTCCCATTCTTGGGACAGAAACCACCCTTCGAGGTTCTGCAGCAGACGATGCAGTTTTTCGGGTCCCAACGTCTGGCAGTGCTTCTCTCCTAGGTGCTATGACTGGTCTGGTTGCCCTTGGTGTGGGTTTCCGATGCTTGGCAGGCCCAATCAGGTCCTTCACCATGGTGTACCTTTCAACCAACTCAACCAGCTGGTCAGCGGTTGCAGGGTCTCCATGGCTTATCCAGCGCTGTAGGTCACCTGGTAGGGGCCGCAGGTACCAGTCCATCACTACTCGTTCCACCATCTGTGGGTCTGACAGTTTTTCTGGCTGCAGCCATTTTTTAACCAGCTGTACCAGTTCATGCATTTGGGACCTGGGTGGTTGGTCAGGTTTGTACCGCCAGCGATGCACCCTCTGAGCCCGGATGGCTGTGATCACTCCTAAGCGGGCCAGGATCTCTGCCTCAGATGCTCATAGTCACTGTTGGGAGGTCAAAATAGGCCTTTTGCGGGTCACGGGTGAGGAAAGGGGAGATAATGCCAGCCCATTGGTCACGGGGCCACCCCTCTCTCTCCGCTATCCTCTCAAAAGGTGGTGAGAAAGGCCTCTACGTCATCATTGGGTGTCAGTTTTTGTAAAAAATGGCTGGCCCTTACAGACACCTGGTTGCCAGCAGTGACAGCCGCTTGTTCTCGTCCCTGAGCCAGCCGCTCTACTGCCTCCTGCAAGGCAGCCACCTGTGCTTGAGTGGACTCCTGCTTAGCAGTAAACTGAGCGACTGCCAGGGCCTGCTGCTGCTGAGCCATCGCTTCCTCATGGCGACGGTTTGCGTCTGCTGAAGCTTGCTGCTGGGTCACAGTGGCTTGTGCCAAAGCCCTGATGACCTCCTCCATGTCTTTACCCGCTGCTTGCAGCATCTGAGCTGACTTCACCCAAGACATACAATTTGTACACAGTCTCTTTTAAATGTCAGTTTTTGGTTTTTAAATGGTTTCTGCGGCTGCAAGTGCACTTTTGCCAGCATCCAAGACATCAGTTGTAAACTTTGGGGATTGTAGCTCCGTGGGACAAAGTGTATAAACCGTTCAAGGGTGAAACCAAAAGACTTTTATTTATAATTAAATCAAAAATAAGGCTTTCTTCAGCACACAAAATCAACACGTAAATTAAAGTCTGCTTATCTTCAGAAAAAAAAAAACAAGAATTAAAGAAAACACCTACAGTTCTGTAGCCGGGTCTTTGCCCCAAAGTTTTCAGAGTCCTTTTAAAAATCTTTTCGTAGCCTCCAAAATAGCAAGACAGCAAGACAGCAAGACAGCAAGACAGCAACACAGAAACACAGAAACACAGAAACACAGAAACACAGAAACACAGAAACACAGAAACACAGAAACACAGCTCCTCAGACAGGTGTTAATCTCCTACTCCTCCTCACCACCACCTCTCTACTACTTCCTGTCTTATGAGCTGTCTTCTTGGAGGCCTTTAACCCCCTGTGTGCAGAATCTCTGAGGTCAGGGAGGGAGGCTCTTTCCCACCCAAATGTCACTTCAGAGCCCCCCAAATTCCGGGTCCCAACTATCTCTCTTTAAATATAGAGAGGACCGTGAGTCAGTCCTCTCCTAATGACTATCCCCGGAATTTCTCACCCATTTTTGGGTGACCCTTTGAAGCCTACTGGGATTCCCTTAAAGGGACCACAACCCGAATACTGGTGCTACATAGCACCCGTCCTGGACCCAACCTTGGCGTCCTGTACAATATATACAGTCAGTCTCGCTTTTGTGTGTGTATATATATATATATATATATATATATATATATATACACTGCAGGGGCGTTGCTAGGACTGCAAAAGATCAAAAGATCTGGGGCTAGAGCCTATAACAGTGGTCACCAACCTTTTTTGCAGGCCTGGCGGGACATGCGGGTGGCAAGAAATTTTTTCTGTGGCTGGTGTTGGAGCTTCAATCATTCAATCATTATGGCACCATGGTTGATATGGTGTCAGGGTGATTGGAGTGCATTACTTCTATTGTTTCATTTTACTATATATTGAAGTGATTCAACTCACCATAATGCAGAATCAGTGGGAGCCCTCGGCATGTCACTTGCCACATCGCCTGCCACCAGATGCAGCTTGTCACTTGCAGTCATCACCTGGCATCAGATGTGGATTGTCACTTGCCACCGTCACCTGCCACCAGATGTGGAATGTCACTTGCCATGTCGCCTGGCAACAGATGTGGATTGTCACTTGCCACCGTTGCCTGGCACCAGATGTGGATTGTCACTTGTCACATCTCCTGCCACCAGATGTGGATTGTCACTTGCCACAGTTGCCTGGCACCAGATGTGGATTGTCACTTGCCACTGTCACCTGCCACCAGATGTGGATTGTCACTTGCCACCGTCACCTGCCACCAGATGTGAATTGTCCCTTGCCACTGTCTCCTACCACCAGTTATATTTTGCCACTGTCTCCTGCCATCAGATGTGGATTTCCACTGTCTCTTACCATCAGATGTGGATTGCCACTGTCTCCAGCCACCAGATGTGGATTGGATTGTCACTTGCCACAGTTTCCTGCCACCAGATGTGGATTGGATTGTCACTTGCCACTGTCGCCTGCCACCAGATGTGGATTGTCACGTGCCACTGTTGCCGGCCACCAGATGTGGATTGTCACTTGCCACGTCACCTGCCACCAGATATGGATTGTCACTTGCCACGTCGCCTGCCAATGGATGTAGATGGTCGATTGCCGTGTCAGGTGACACACATTTCTCTATTTGCACAGGTCGCATGTACTGCATCGTGTCAGAGTCACATATAAAAAGAGATGCATGTTATTTCAGTGGATGGAAAGCCACTGACGGCCCTGCTAGACTCTGGTAGTGTGGTGACCCTAGTCAGGAATAATTGTATAAACCCCAAAAAACAACACCCCAGTACTATTGGGGTAATTTGCATCCATGGGGACATGCGGGACTACCAGACAGCGGTGGTTGCGGTTGATACCCCCTGGGGTATTGTAACACATTCAGTGGGGGTGGTACCTTCACTGCTTCGTGAAGCTTTAGTGGGGAGAGATTTTCCCCATTTTTGGAATTTATGGGAGAGCAAAGGGAGGCTGGTAGATAGAGCTCCCCCTGCTGGTGAAGCACGGGAACTTCCACGGCCCCTTTTTGCCAAAAGGAAGAGGGTGCTGTTGGTGGGATCGAGCAAGCTGGAGATCCTCTTCCTTTCCCTGTCATGGCTGGTGAGCCAGATGACCTGGAAGCTAGCTCCCCATCCGAGGGTAATGAACAGGAGACCACCTCTGACCTTGATAATGAGAGTAGCCAAAATGTGGTACCCGACATAGAGGTCAGGAGAGAGGATTTCTGTACCTAGAAACTGTGAGATGCCACCATCATGAGAGCCAGGGAAAACGTTAAGCTGTTGGATGGGGAACCCTTATATCCTAACGGGGGTGTCTTTCCCCTACATGGCCATTAAAAACTATTTATTGTATCAAGTGGTAAAATGTGGATAGGACGAGATAGAACAGCTACTGGTTAACAAACGCTTCAGCAGGGTGGTGCTAGACCTGGCCCATGGTCTCGTAATGGGGGGACATCTCGATATCAAAATAAACAGGGAGAGAATCGCCCAGAGATTTTCCGGGTTACATGCAGATGTCAAGGGGTATTGGGAATTGTGGCCCGAGTGCCAAATGTCGGCACCATCGCCCCATTTTCGCAGCCCTCTTGTCCCTCTACCAATAATCAAGGTCCTCTTTGAGAGGATTAGCATGGACCTGGTGGGACCGGTTGTGAAATCTGCCCGTGGTCACCAGCATATTCTGGTGATCCTAGACTATGCAACACGCTGTCCTGAGGCCATACCCTTGCGTAACACCTCCGTTATGGCTATTGCCAAAGGATTGGTTCAGGTGTTTAGTCAAGTGGGGATCCCAAAAGAGATTTTAACTGATCATGGTACCCAATTTATGTCCAGGGTTACCAAGGGACTGTGTAGATTATATAAAATCTCCCATCTCCGTACCTCTGTCTACCACCTCCAAACAGATGGTCTGGTCAAAAGGTTTAATAAAACTTTGAAAAGTATGCTGAAAACGGTGGGCGCCAAAGATGGGAACAACTGGGATTTTTTGCTACCATATCTGATGTTTGCCATACGAGAGATTCCACAGGCTATTCCCTCTTTGAGCTTTTGTATGGTAGTCATCCCAGGGGGCTGCTAGATGTCGCCAAAAAAATGTGGGAAGCAGAGGCCACCCCATTGATGCAGGATTGAATCGCAGCTGTCCTGCCCCTGGTGCGAGAACATATGAAGCAAGCCCAGGAGGTCCAGAGGAGGGTCTATGACTGGGGTGCCAAGGTCCGTACTTTCAGCCCGGGAGACAGAGTGTTAGTACTGGTTAACCTGGTGGAAAGTTCCTAGCCAAATGGCAGGGTCCCTTTGAGGTTGTCGAAAGGGTGGGGGAGGTAAACTACAAAGTCTATCAGCCAGGGAAAAGGAAGCCACACCAAATTTACTATGTGAATCTCTTAAAGCCCTGAAAGGACAGAGGGACTTTACTGGCCACATCTATGCCCCTAACAGACCGGGTACCGCTGACACCTGACATCCCCATAACGGATACCCTGTCCGTGGCACATCAAAGTGACGTTAGGGCATTTGTGCATAAAAATAGAGACTTTTTCTCCCCCTAACCTGGTCTGACCAACATGATCCAACATGACATAGTGACAGAACCAGGGGTTTTTGTAAATGTAAAACCATATAGAATCCCAGAGACCAGGCGAGAGGCAGTCACGAAGGAAATAAAAAATATGTTAGAGTTGGACGTGATAGTGCTAGTCCCAAAACCTGATGGCACTATCAGGTTTTGTAATTTTAGGAAACTCAACAGTGTGTCCAAGTTCAATGCGTACCCGATGCCCCGGGTCAGCTAACTCGTGGACAGGTAAGGACAGGCTCACTACATAACGACCCTAGACCTAACAAAAGGCTATTGGCAAATACCGCTAACTGAATCGGCCAAGGAGAAGACTGCCTTTTCCACTACCGAGGGCTCGTTTCAGTATAAGCGGATGCCTTTTGGTCTGCACGGAGCCCCTGCACCATTCCAGCGAATAATGGACAAAACCTTGAGACCACATCGTCTGTATGCATCTGCATATTTGGACGATGTGGTCATCCACAGCCCAGATTGGGAATCGCGCCTGCTCGGTGTACAAGCGGTGATAGATTCCCTTAGGGAAGCAGGTCTCACAGCTAATCCAAAAAAATGCTATTCAAAAATGGCCCCAACAGATCAATAAAAACAAGTGAGGGCCTTCCTGGGCATTATGGGGTATTACAGATGGTTCATACCCAACCTTGCCACCAGGGCCGCACCTCTGACAGACCTGACGAAGGGTACAGGGTCGGTCATGGTCAAGTGGAATCCCGAAGCCAAAGAGGAATTCAGAATTTAAAGCAGACCCTTTGTGGGTTACCAGTACTAGTGGCCCTGGACTTCAGCAAGGAGTTTTTCGTACAGACGGATGCCTCTGAGGTGGGCCTAGGGGCTGTACTGTCACAGAACAGGGATGGTGAGGAGCACCCAGTTGTATACCTGAGCTGAAAGCTGAACAAGCATGAAAAGAACTATGCCACCATAGAAAAGGAGTGTCTCGCCATTAAATGGGCCTTAGACTCCCTGAGGTATTACCTACTGGGGAGGTAATTTAAACTGGTCACCAACCATGCTCCCTTAAAGTGGATGTTTGACAACAGGGAGAAAAATGGCCGTGTGACAAGGTGGTTCCTGGCTTTACAACCCTTTCGGTTTATTGCTAACCCTCTCTCGTGTGCACTGTATGGTTGGCTCAAGTGCTCAGCCACAGGGGCTTGAGCAGAGGGGAAGGATATGTGTGTGAGGTGAGATACATGATAATAGGTACATTTCACCTCGCATTCGTTCCATCGTAAGGGACGAAACCGGATTCCGGTCTGTTTTTTTCAGCCTCTGTGGCAGGCTGGGTTCCAGTCCGGATGTTCGGGTCCACTGGAGTCCACAGTCAGCTGGACTTTAAAGAGAGCACATCGGGGGTCCGGTTTTGAGACGCAGGAAGAAACCTGAGTGAGAGGAGCTCTGGCTGTTGGACTAAAAAAGGTTTACTTTTCCGTATGTTTTGTGGGTGACGGGGACCAGCCCCGCACTGTATAGAGTAGACTATTTGTTTAGTTAGCGCCGGACGGCAAGGATTTAATTTACTGTTTGTTTTTACTTTGCAAACCTCCTGCAAATAAACCTGGCATCCGCTAGATTTTTAAGAAAGTGCCTATTTGCTGACCGTCATTCAGAAAAGGAGATCCCCACAAGCTGATCTCCCCACTATATATATATATATATATATATATATATATATATATATATATATATATATATATATATATACAGTCAGTCTCGTGTGTATATATATATATATATATATATATATATATATATATATATATATACAGTGGTGTGAAAAAGTGTTTGCCCCCTTCCTCATTTCCTGTTCCTTTGCATGTTTGTCACACTTAAGTGTTTCGGAACATCAAACCAATTTAACCACTTTAAGACCGGACCATTTTGCTGGTAAATGACCAGAGGTCTTTTTACACTTTGGCACTGCGCTGCTTTAACTGGTAATTGCGCGGTCATGCAATGTTGTACCCAAACAAAATTTGCGTCCTTTTCTTCCCACAAATAGAGCTTTCTTTTGATGGTATTTGATTGCCTCTGCGATTTTTATTTTTTGCGATATAAACGTAAAAAGACCGCAAATTTTGAAAAAAAATGATATTTTCTACTTTTTGTTATTAGAAAAATCCAATAAACTCAATTTTAGTCATACATTTAGGCCAAAATGTATTCAGCCACATGTCTTTGGTAAAAAAAAAGTCAATAATTGTATATTTATTGGTTTGCGCAAAAGTTGTCACATCTACAAACTAAGGTACGTTTTCTGGAATTTACGCAGCTTTTAGTTTACGACTGCCTATCTCATTTCTTGAGGTGCTAAAATGGCAGGGCAGTACAAAACCCCCCCAAATGACCCCATTTTGGAAAGTAGACCCCCTAAGGAAATTGATAAGAGGCATGTTGAGCCCATTGAATATTTTATTTTTTTGCCTCAAGCGATTGAATAATGACAAAAAAAAAATTTTTTTTTTTTTTTTACACAAAGTTGTCACTAAATGATATATTGCTCACACATGCTATGGGCGTATGTGAAATGACACCCCAAAATAAATTCTGCTGCTTCTCCTGAGTACGGGGATACCACATATGTGGGACTTTTTGGGAGCCTAGCCGCGTACGGGGCCCCGAAAACCAAGCACCGCCTTCAGGCTTTCTAAGGGCGTAAATTTTTGAGTTCACTTCTCACTACCTATTACAGTTTTGAAGGCCATAAAATGCCAAGATGGCACAAAACCCCCACAAATGACCCCATTTTAGAAAGTAGACACCCCAAGCTATTTGCTGAGAGGCATGTTGAGTTCATGGAATATTTTATATTTTGCCACAAGTTGCGGGAAAATTACAAACTTTTTTTTTTTTTTTTTTTTTTTCACAAAGTTGTCACTAAATGATATATTGCTCACACATGCCATGGGCATATGTGAAATGACACCCCAAAATAAATTCTGCTGCTTCTCCTGAGTACGGGGATACCACATATGTGGGACTTTTTGGGAGCCTAGCCGCGTACGGGGCCCCGAAAACCAAGCACCGCCTTCAGGCTTTCTAAGGGCGTAAATATTTGACTTCACTCCTCACTACCTATTACAGTTTTGAAGGCCATAAAATGCCAAGATGGCACAAAACCCCCACAAATGACCCCATTTTAGAAAGTAGACACCCCAAGCTATTTGCTGAGAGGCATGTTGAGTCCATGGAATATTTTATATTTTGCCACAAGTTGCGGGAAAATTACAAACTTTTTTTTTTTTTTTTTTTTTTTCACAAAGTTGTCACTAAATGATATATTGCTCACGCATGCCATGGGCATATGTGAAATGACACCCCAAAATAAATTCTGCTGCTTCTCCTGAGTACGGGGATACCACATATGTGGGACTTTTTGGGAGCCTAGCCGCGTACGGGGTCCCGAAAACCAAGCACCGCCTTCAGGCTTTCTAAGGGCGTTACAGTTTTGAAGGCCATAAAATGCCAAGATGGCACAAACCCCCCCCAAATGACCCCATTTTGGAAAGTAGACACCCCTAAATTTAGGGGTACACTAGTGAGACTAGGTAATAAATGGCGGGTGCCCTGAAACTATAAAAAAATAACTAACCAACCAGCGTCACCTGTAACAGTTATATGGTGATCACTGGTGAAAGGGTTAACTAGGGGGCAATCAGGGGGCTTTATGCGGTAGTATATGGGGGTCCCTGGCGCTATAAAAAGCTGCGGCGAACCTAAATACCTACTTGCCTAACTAGCGTCACCTGTGACACTAATACAGCGATCAGAAAAACGATCGCTTATTAGGCTGGGTTCACACTGGAGCGATGCGGGAACGCCACGAATGCGCGGCGGGTTCCCGCATCGCATGCCTCCCGGCGGCAGTTCACACTGCCCTATGCGAACTGCTGGGAGTGTCAGTGAAATGTTACTGACACCCCCAGATCAGTTCGCATATCGCAGTGCGATCTGAAAACTCGGATCGCATGGTGTGAACACCCATGCGATCCGATTCTGCTGCGGGCCAAAAAAAGGGTCCCGTGCGAATTTGCGGCGGGTGCGGCGGGTGTGGCGGGTGCGGCGAATGGCTGAACTCGAATCGCACAGAGATCGGATGTGATTTGCACTGCAGTGCGGTGCGAATCACATCCGTTCTCAAACCGCTGCAATCTGAACCCAGCCTTAGTGACACTGGCGACGGGGGGTGATCACGGGGTTAAACCTTTATTGGGGGGGTTAGGGGGGTACCTTAGAACTAAAGGGGGCTAACCCTAACTGCCCTAACAGTTATTAGTCACAAATGACACCCGCCGGGTGATCAGGGGGTTAAACCTTTATTAGGTAATAAATGGCGGGTGCCCTGAAACTATAAAAAAATAACTAACCAACCAGCGTCACCTGTAACAGTTATATGGTGATCACTGGTGAAAGGGTTAACTAGGGGGCAATCAGGGGGCTTTATGCGGTAGTATATGGGGGTCCCTGGCGCTATAAAAAGCTGCGGCGAACCTAAATACCTACCTGCCTAACTAGCGTCACCTGTGACACTAATACGGCGATCAGAAAAATGATCGCTTATTAGGCTGGGTTCACACTGGAGCGATGCGGAAACGCCGCGAATCCGCGGCGGGTTCCCGCATCGCATGCCTCCCGGCGGCAGTTCACACTGCCCTATGCGAACTGCTGGGAGTGTCAGTGAAATGTTACTGACACCCCCAGATCAGTTCGCATATCGCAGTGCGATCTGCAAACTCGGATCGCATGGTGTGAACACCCATGCGATCCGATTCTGCTGCGGGCCAAAAAAAGGGTCCCGTGCGAATTTGCGGCGGGTGTGGCGGGTGCGGCGGGTGCGGCGAATGGCTGAACTCGAATCGCACAGAGATCGGATGTGATTTGCACTGCAGTGCGGTGCGAATCACATTCGTTCTCATAAACCGCTGCAATGTGAACCCAGCCTTAGTGACACTGGCGACGGGGGGTGATCACGGGGTTAAACCTTTATTGGGGGGGTTAGGGGGGTACATTAGAACTAAAGGGGGCTAACTCTAACTGCCCTAACAGTTATTACAGTCACAAATGACACCAATGCAAAAAAAAAAAAAAAAAAAAAAAAAATGACATTGGTGTCACTGTGACTGGGGGGCAGGGGTAATTGGGGGGGTGATCGGGGGGTAAAGGGGGGGTGTGAGTGTGCCTGGCATGTTCTACTGTGTGTGTAGAGTGTTGGTGCAACTCACCGATCCGCTCTCCTCCGTGTCGGAACGGAAAATACCGACACGGAGGAGAGAATACATCACTTCCTCTCCTGTGTTTACATTACAGGAGAGGAAGTGATGTCACGGGGGATTTCCATTCGTCGAGAGCGATCGCGAGGGGGTGGCCATGAATGAATGGCCGTCCCCTCATCCCTGATCTCTCCCGAATGAATGCCGACCGCCGCAGGCACCGGGGGGGGGCCCGATCGGGCCCCCCACCCGCGGGCAGGCATGGACTTATATATACGCCAATATGCCTGCCCGTGCCATTCTGCCGACGTATATCGTCGTGCGGCGGTCGGCAAGTGGTTAAACAATAGTCAAGGACAACACAAGTAAACACAAAATGCAATTTGTAAATGAAGGTGTTTATTATTAAAGGTGAAAAAAAATCCAAACCATCATGGCCCTGTGTGAAAAAGTGATTGCCCCCTAAACCTAATAACTGGTTGGGCCACCCTTAGCAGCAACAACTGCAACCAAGCGTTTGCGATAACGTGCAATGAGGCTTTTACAGCGTCCTGGAGGAATTTTGGCCCACTCATCTTTGCAGAATTGTCCTAATTCAGTTACATTAGAGGGTTTTCGAGCATGAACGGCCTTTTTAAGGTCATACCACAACATCTCAATAGGATTCAGGTCAGGACTTTGGCTAGGCCACTCCAAAGTCTTCATTTTGTTTTTCTTCAGCCATTCGGTGGTGGACTTGCTGGTGTGTTTAGGATCATTGTCCTGCTGCAGAACCCAAGTTCGTTTCAGCTTGAGTACACGAACAGATGGTCGGACATTCTCCTTCAGGATCTCTTGGTAGACAGCAGAATTCATAGTTCCTTTTATCACGGCAAGTCTTCCAGGTCCTGAAGCAGCAAAACAGCCCCAGACCATCACACTACCACCACCATATTTTACTGTTGGTATAATGTTCTTTTTATGAAATGCAGTGTTCCTTCTACGCCAGATATACTTGGACACACACCTTCCAAAGAGTTCCACTTTTGTCTCATCGGTCCACAGAATGTTGTCCCAAAAGTCTTGGGGATCATCAAGATGTGTTGTGGAGAAATTGAGACAAGCTTTGATGTTCTTTTTGCTCAGCAGTGGTTTTCTCCTTGGAACTCTGCCATGCAGGCCATTTTTGCCCAGTCTTTTCCTGATGGTGGAGGCATGAACGCTGACCTTAACTGAGGCAAGTGAGGCCTGCAGTTCCTTGGACGTTGTTGTGGGGTCTTTTGTGACCTCTTGGATGAGTCGTCGCTGCGCTCTTGGGGTAATTTTGGGCGGCCGGCCACTCCTGGGAAGGTTCACCACTGTTCCATGTCTTCGCCATTTGTGGATAATGGCTCTCACTGTGGTTCGCTGGATTCCCAAAGCTTTGGAAATGGCTTTATAACCCTTTCCAGACTGATAGATCTCAATTACTTTCTTTCTCAATTGTTCCTGAATTTCTTTGGGTCTCGGCATGATGTGTAGCTTTTAAGGATCTTCTGGTGGACCTTACTGTGTCAAGCAGCTCCTATTTAAGTGATGCCTTGATTGTGAACAGGTGTGGCAATAATCAGGCCTGGGTGTGGCTAGAGAAATTGAACTCAGGTGTGGACAACCACAGTTATAGTATGTTTTAACAAGGGGGCAATCACTTTTTCACACAGGGCCATGATGGTTTGGATTTTTTTTCACCTTTAATAATAAACACCTTCATTTACAAATTGCATTTTGTGTTTACTTGTGTTGTCCTTGACTATTGTTTAAATTGGTTTGATGTTCCGAAACACTTAAGTGTGACAAAGATGCAAAGGAACAGGAAATGAGGAAGGGGACCCTAACTACCAAGGCCTAAGGTGTGCCTTGGCCTGGCTGGTCAGTATGCCTAAAAGAGGGCACACCCTGAATGAATAAGTATGGAATATAAATGAAATGATGAAAGTATGGGGGAACAGGTGGGTGGGAACCCAGAAATGAGCTGACGAAGGCTCTGATGGAGGAGGAGGGATTTAAAGCCCTCAGACTCCTCCTACAAATTCATGCTAGCCTGCAGCTAGCCTTCCAACTTGTAGTCAGAGTCTTCACTCGGAAATACGATGACCCTAACTACCAAGGCCTGAGGTGTGCCTTGGCCTGGCTGGTCAGTATGCCTAAAAGAGGGCAAAAAGAGACACAAAGTAGGTGTGATGTGAAAGCTACAAAGAAGGGCCAGCAACAACCGTTAGTCCAGAAAATGTGGATGCCCAGATGACTACATAATAGGGGGGTTAAGTATGTAGCTGCTAACATGGAGGATTTCCAGCGCCCATGAACCTGATGTAAAGAAGGGACCCCCCTGAACAGGACCTACAAAAGTAGCCCAGGAACCAGATGAATATACAGAAAGGGGTTAGGATTAAAGCCTGGTTTGGCAAGTAACCTGGACATGAGAATGAACTGATTGTAGTGAGAGGATGGAGAAAGAGCAGACCCAAGGAATGTGGCAGAGAAGGCCAACTTACTTCAGCACCGACGCCATGACTGTGGTACCGAAATATAACCACAAACCCCTGGCTTACCCATCTATACAAATGAAGGGGAAGTAGTAAGTGTGGTAAGAGAGAACTGCCTAGAGCACTAACTGGGAACTGTGCCAAGGGAAGGAGACAGGAAGTCTGAAACACCACGAAAACCTGGCCTGTAACTGGTAGCTGTGCCAAAGAGAACATCCGACTTCCCTCCCTTGACGGTTAGAGAGGGTAAGCTGCAAAAAATGGACAGACTGACAGGAGTTTGTAGGTCCTGAAAACTGGTCACCTGATAGATATTTCATGGAATTGGCAGATGAGGCCAAATTGCCAATGCAATAAGCTGCGAAAGCCAGAGACATGAACCTTTGAAACCTTGTAAGAAGCAATTGGAATAAACTGGATAAGAACCATTGGCCAAATCGACTACCTGACCAAGCTTGCCCCCAGTTCTACATGCCGCTGTAAAGAAATTCCAACATCACCTGCAGGCGTACTGAGAAGAGCAGGAGCCACAACAAACACCTTTGCGCAAGCCGAGCGGGCTAAGAATCCCTCTATCTTGTCTAACAATTGTCATATAAATGTGAGAGCGCATCAAATACCACATGAATCTGGGTTGAAGAATCATGCAAAGAGATGTGCTGTGCTGGCCGATGGAAGCAGTTGGGATGAAGTTGGGATAACCACCTAAAGTACTGCCCCTCCCCCCCAGCTGAGGCCAGGAAAGGGGTACACAAGTGATAAAACTAAGCTATGAGTTGGAATGGTCCCACCCCTTGATGATGGGGTGCTAGCATGCCCCAGAACCCCTATGCGAAG
The DNA here is from genome assembly GCF_037356315.1 of Lithobates pipiens. Classification (NCBI taxonomy): domain Eukaryota; kingdom Metazoa; phylum Chordata; class Amphibia; order Anura; family Ranidae; genus Lithobates; species Lithobates pipiens. The sequence goes on from NW_027507718.1 coordinate 151,178,757, forward strand.
GTGGAGGAATGAAAGTGAAAAGGCAGCTTTGTAAATGCACGACATGCCCTGATCTAAGGAAACACAAACTAGAGAAATGAGACCAGACAACCAACACACGAAACAACAACACACCTACTTACCTGACAAGTATGAGGATGTAGGTGCAGAAATGACAAGACCAACAGCGTGTGAATGTGAATCTAATGCTGACACAACCCTTGTGTATGTAATGAGCGAGCCCGAGCAACCTGCAGCGCTAAGACAGGCAATTAAAAACGAACTCCCAGGGCTAAGGTACCGACAGACCATGGTGGATAGTAGTAAAGGTGTAATGGTGAATGTGCATGTATGACGTATGGTATACAGGTGAGAAGATTGTGGGACGTCAATCAATTAAAAACAAAACCTCAGCCCGTATGGGTCCGTAGACGTGACAGACCCTGAATGTGAGCCCTAGCTAACAGAAATGCTACGTCAGGAATGCTACGAACCACGCGCAACATCAGAATCAACAGAGACAGGTAGCAAAACAAACCCATAGGGCTAGTGTACCCGCAGACTTTGGTGAGTAGACATATGAGTGTAATGAAATGAGCAAACATCGTATGATGTATGTTATACAGGTGAGAAGATTGTAGGACGACAATTGAAACAAAACCTCAGCCCGTATGGGTCCATAGGCATAACAGACCATGGATTGAGGGGAGTAGATTTTGGCGCTATACCTAAATCATCTGTGTCATAATAAACACCGTGCACAACCCAAAATAAAAATAAATCCTTAAGTGTGTTCACCTCTATATGAAAGGAATGTTCTAAAGTGATATAGGAAAAAAAAATGGATATAAATGTGCCTACTAATATATACACATATGCTCTATGTGCCTAAAACTCCAGAATTCATACATAAAAAATCTTATGAAACTGTACCGATACAGAATTCATAAATTAGACCCCTAGATAAATAAATCAAAAATATATATATCTCAATACTTATACACATTAAAAGTGGCAATTAATTAGTGACGATCAAAAAATTGTGACGATCAGAAAAATTATATATATAAAGCAATAGAGAAAACTTCCCCCGGTGTGCTTCTCAGTGGTATGGTAATGTGGTTGCCCTCACCAGAAATCTTACCCCAGTTGGGGTGGATAGACTTCCACAGTATAAGCCACTGTGCTGCTGTCTGGCGTTAGCTGGTTTAGCGCTGGGAGATGATCGCTCCTCCAATAGTGTTATGTCCCCGTTTATATATGTATTGGAAAGAGAGACAAATCCATAGTGTAGTACATAATGACTGTATGTTTTATTGAAGAAAGAAAAACTACTCACATTGGTTGAGTAAAAAATCGCGCTCCAGAAGACGTCACTCTGACGAAACGTGTAGGGCGTGGCCACATTACGTGCATCTCCTATACAGCTAACAGCAGCCGGTGGCTTTTGTAAACAAACAAGCGATTTTTTACTCAACCAATGTGAGTAGTTTTTCTTTATTCAATAATACATACAGTCATTATGTACTACACTATGGATTTGTCTCTCTTTCCAATACATATATAAACGGGGACATAACACTATTGGAGGAGCGATCATCTCCCAGCGCCAAACAGCAGCACAGCGACTTATACTGTGGAGGTCTATCCACCCCAACTGGGGTAAGATTTCTGGTGAGGGCAACCACATTACCATACCACTAAGAAGCGCACCGGGGGAAGTTTGCTCTATTGAGAATATCAAGCACTTTCTGCACTAGTCAATATTTCTTATCTTTATGTGGGACTTTTTATTAATTGCTTTATATATATAATTTTTCTGATCGTCACAATTTTTTGATCGTCACTAATTAATTGTCACTTTTAATGTGTATAAGTATTGAGATATATATATATTTGATTTATTTATCTAGGGGTCTAATTTATGCATTCTGTATCGGTGCCATTTCATAAGATTTTTTATGTATGAATTCTGGGGTTTTAGGCACATAGAGCATATGTGTATATATTAGTAGGCACATTTATATCCATTTTTTTTTCTATAACACGTTTAGAACATTCCTTTCATATAGAGGTGAACACACTTAAGGATTTATTTTTATTTTGGGTTGTGCACGGTGTTTGGGTATGGGTCCGTAGATGTGACAGACCCCAAATGTTTAGCCCTAGCTAACAGAAATGCTATGACAGGAATGCTACGAACCATATGCAACATTAGAATCAACAGAGACAGGTAGCAAAACAAACCCTCAGGGCTAGTGTACCCACAGACCGTGGTGAGTAGACATACAAGTGTAATGAAATGAGCAAACATCGTATGACGTATGTTATATGGGTGAGAAGATTGTAGGACGACAACCAATTGAAACAAAACCTCAACCCGTACGGGTCCATAGGCGTGACAGACCCTGGATTGAGCCATAGCTCGCAGAAATGCTATGAACAAAATTCTAAGACAGAACAAAAAGACACGTAGCAAACACACCCTCAGAGCTAGTGTACACACAGACCGTGGTGGGTGGACGTATGAGTGTAACGCAAAGGAGCGTGCCTTGTATGACTTGTGGGATGGCAAACAATTGGAACGAAACCTCAGCCCGTACGGACAGATCTAGATATGAGCACTAGCTAAAAGAAATGCTACGACAGGGAAATGCTGTAAATGAAAGCCACGAAAACGAAATTGCTACGACCTGAAAACTATTACAAAAATGCTATGCCCAAAAACAAATAATGACAGAAGTGCTATGACAGAAAAGCTTGCGAAAGGAACAAGCTACGACAGCGAAAAAAAAAAATACATCCGACAGCGAAAATGCTACGAATGCAAAGCTGCGACAGGAAAATGCTACGAATGAAAAGCTGCAACAGGAAAATGCAACAAATGAAAAAGCTGCAACAGGAAAAAGCTACGAATTAAATGCTAACGACCAGAAAACGCTGACGACAGGAAAACTACAAATGAAATGCTGCGACAGGAAAATGCTACGAAATAAAACCTAATGACAGGAAAAAACGACAAAGAAAAACTGCGACAGGAAAAAGCACTGAACGAAATGCTGTGACCGGAAAAATGCAACGAATGAACTGCTGCAACCGGAACACGCAACGAATGAAAAGCTAATGACAGGAAAAACTACGAATGAAATACTGAGACAGGAAAATGCTACGAATGAAATACTGCATCAGGAAAACGCTACGAATGCAGTGCTAATGACAGGAAAGGTTACGAACGAAAAGCAAAAGACAGGAAAACTACTGATGAAATGCTGCGTCAGGAAAACACTACGAATGAAATGCTGTCATGGGAAACGATTACAACAGAATGCTACGAATGAAAAGCTATTATAGAACACGCTAGTGACAGCTGCTCTATGCCAAACCTGCTGCTAGACCGAGTTGTCGACAGAACATGCTAATGACAGAAAACCGCTGTGGACAGAAAAACCGCTGTGGACAGAAACACGCTGCTAACAGAACATGCTAATGACAGAAACTGCATGAAAAACATGCTAAAGACAGAACCACGCAAAGACAGAAACACGCAAAGACAGAAACGCTACTGACAAAACCTAGAGACTTATTACCTGGTTGTTATCAACTACAGTATACAACCCACATACCAATATAAAAATGCAGGCCAGGACAGAGGTGCCAGACAGAAGGACAGTTCCTGGAGGACCCAGAGCGGCAGCTTAGCACTGAGCATGGAAGCCCAGAAACATGGAAGACAGAAACACGCAAAGACAGAACCACGCAAAGACAGAAACGCTACTGACAAAACATGCTACTGACAAAACATGCTATACAAAACATCATGTCATGTGAACATAGACAAGGAGTTAGGTTATGCCACACAAACCTGATGACTTAAAACCTAGAGACTTATTACCTGGTTGTTATCAACTACAGTATACAACCCACATACCAATATAAAAATGAAGGCCAGGACAGAGGTGCCAGACAGAGGGACAGTTCCTGGAGGACCCAGACCGGCAGCTTAGCACTGAGCATGGAAGCCCTGAACACCCCCCCCCCCCGGAGACCGGCAGAATGCCCACAAGCCAGAACCCCAGGAAAAGTGGGCAAGCGCCTCTCGTGGAAACACCCCCCCCTCCGTGGGTGGACCCCACAGAACTGTAACAGAGGAGTGGCCGAATCCCCCCGGCGGAAAAACACCGGGAGAGGCGGGTGGCCCCCACTAGGAGCCAGAACTGAAAAGAAGGGGAAGCTGCTGGGGACCGAATCTCACCCCCCGGCGGAAAACACCGGGAGAAGAGGGGGCGGCCCCCACGTGAAGCCAAATCTGCACAGAACAGATGAGCTGGCAGGTGGGCAGCCTACCCACACTCTCCCGGCAGCACCAGGAGAAGTGGGCGGGCGCCCCCCCCCCAGTGGAGCCAGATCTGCACGGACAGATGAGCTGGTGGGTCGATTCCCCCTTCTCCTCCCCCGGCGGAACACCGGGAGAAGCGGGCGGGCAGCCCCCAGTGGAACCAGATCAGCAGAGGATAGATGAGCGGGAGGGAGATCCCCCTCCCCCAGCGGGAACACGCGGCCGTAACACCACCCCCCAGGCATGAACATGGATCGGGGTGATGCGAAGGGGGGACTGACTCCCCGGTGGTGCCCAACGTGAGCACCGACAGCAGCAACTGCAACCCACAAATGAGCCGACGAAGGCTCTGATGGAGGAGGGGGGATTTAAAGCCCTCAGACTCCTCCTACAAAGTCAGGCTAGCCTGCGGCCAGCCTTCCAACATATACTGCATCCAGTGTAGCCTATATCTGACTGCAGGCCATTCGTACACAGTAACGTGCACCCATAGTGCAGTTGCTACTACTTTTTTCATGGTCCAGCAGGCATGGACATGGACGTTACCTTTCTTTCACGGCGCACTGGGTGACTCTGCTGGCAGCTGGGAAGGATGCAGGACAGGGTTCAGTATTGTTGGAGCTTGTTCTTCCACGACGCCTCCAACATGCTAGAGGTGATTCTGCCACAGCTCTCTCCTTCACCCCCTCCTCTTCTTCTTCCTCTACAGCCTCTTCCTCTGCAGATTTTTCCTCTGAACCAGCGGTGTTCCGTAGGCGTTCAAGGGTCTACGCAAGCACTCAGGCAAAAAGATGCCATGTGATGCTTGAGTTGGTCTGCTTAGGGGACAGGAGCCACACTGGGGCAGAGATTCTGTCAGCTCTGCAGGGGCAGGCTCAGAGATGGTTGACGCCATGCCAGCTTCAGCCAGGAATGGTTGTATGCCACAATGGAACCAACCTCCTCTCCACCCTCCATCAGGGACACTTGACCCATGTTCCCTGTTTGGCTCACGTCCTGAATTTGGTGATGCAGCAGTTCTTTTTTTTTTTTTTTTTTATTCTTTATTTAAAATTTTCAGTTAAGTTGCGTACAAAACATAATCAAGTATTATAAAAGAAAACCATAGGGACCAAAATACATTCATGCCCTTCAATTTTTCACATTATCCTGGTTTTCTTTCTTTACTTCTCGAGTTCTTCTAAAATATCTCCCTCCCACCCCTTTCCCCACCCCTACCGACCCATTACCTCGTTAAAAATCATAGATTGTCTAAAGATTTTCCAGTATTTCCATTTCACATGGAATCTCTTTCTTTCTCTTTCTTCCTCCATTGCCAGCCCTTCAATACTATACGTTTCCTCAACTTTTCCTAGCCATTCCTTTACTTTGGGTGCTTCTATTTCTTTCCATTTTTTCGGAATCAGGCTTTTTGCCACGTTTATAAATGAGCTTGTGAGGGAATTCCTATACTCCTTAATTGGGGTATCTACTGCATGGAATAGGCATAACCATGGGTTCTCAGGTAACTGTATTTTAGCTATTACTTCTATATATCTTATTATTTCTCTCCAATATTCTTTAATCTTGGGACAATCCCACCATATGTGGGCCAAACTTCCCGTTTGTCCACAATTCCTCCAACATTTCCCAGATTGTCCCACCTGGTACTTTGCCATTATATCTGGGGTCCTATACCATCTTACTAAGATTTTATAATTTGTTTCTATCATCTTACTATTTTCCGTGGATCTGTGCACCATCTTCAATATTTTTTCTATATTTTGGTTTTCACCCCGTGCTCCTATCTCTTCTTCCCATTTTTTAATGAAAGTTGGTACCTCCGCTTCACATTCCCATCTCAAGACCTTATAAAACTGGGCTATACCTGCCCTTGGGGATTTCCCCTCACATATCCGCTCCAAGGCAGTCAAATTTTCTCCATCTCTAAGCGGTTGTGGTAGTCTTGAGACGAAATGTCTAAGCTGCAGGTATCGCCACTCATTCAAATCCATCCAATCATTTTCTTTCTGTAATATTGCTAGTGTTTTCAATTTCCCCTCCTTAATTATGTGTCGTAATTGCATATTATCTTGTTTTATCCATTTCCCTCCTATTGTACTTTTACCAGGTGCAAAAAAATCATTATCTTTTAAATAAATTAAAGGGGAATTATATTTCCACTTGTTATGTTTGTGTATTCCCTCCCATACTCTAAACACATTTTTTGTGACCAAAGGTGTTGTCTTCCCTAGTGATCTATATTTTAAAGGAGTCCAGATTTCTCTACCTAAATTTGTGCCTGATAAACTGTGTTCTATTTTTCCCCATCTTTTTTTACTTTCTAATTTTGCCCATTCCACCACCCGTGTTAACACTGCTGCTTCGTAATATTTTCTAAAGTCTGGGACATTCAGACCCCCCTCATCTTTTCCCTTTTGCAAAGTCTTCAGTGGGATTCTAGGTTTCTTGTTGTTCCAGATAAATTTAGAAATTAAAGAATTTATCATTTTAAAATATAGGGGGGGGATATATATTGGTAATAGCTGAAATTTATAAAGGATTTTAGGTTGAATAATCATTTTTAAGGCATTAATTCTTCCTAACCATGACAGGGGCTTTGTTCTCATTTTCCTTATTTCTTCTCTCAATTCTTCTAGAAGGGGGATATAGTTTATTAGGTAAATTTTTTCTATTGATGCAGTCAGTTTAATCCCTAAATATTTAATTTCTTTTTGCCATAGAAATGGGAATTCTCTCTTAATGTCAAGTTCTTCTCTCAGATTTATATTTACGTTTAAGATTTCTGACTTGCTTGGGTTGATTTTAAAGATAATTCCCCGTATTCCTGTAAAGCCTTTAACAAGTTTGGCATGGAGATTCGTGGTCTAGATACATAAAACAGAATATCATCCACGAATGCGGCTGTCTTATGTATTTCCCCCTCTATCTCAACCCCCTTTATATCTGGGTTTCTCCTTATCGTCTCCAGGAGTGGCTCCAATGCCAGAACGAACAATAGGGGGGACAGCGGACACCCCTGTCTAGTCCCATTGTTCATTCTGAAGGCTGTTGATAGTACCCCATTAACTCTTACCACTGCCTTGGGGCTGTTATATAGTGCCTTTATCCACTTCAAAATTTTGGGACCAAACCCCATTCCCCTTAGGGTACCCATCATGAATCCCCAGTCTACTCGGTCAAAAGCTTTCTCAGCATCTATTGATAGGAGTAGACTGGGGATTCTACTCTCCTTCATCCTCTGAAGCAGTAATATTGACCTTACTCCATTATCTTTTCCTTCTCGCCCCTCAATGAATCCCACCTGATCTGCATGGACTAAGCTAGGCATTAAAGAGGAAGTAAACCCTGATGGGTTTACTTCCTCTTTTTTTCCCTGCAAAGGTAAAGCATAATGGACTACTATGCATCGCATAGTAGCTCATTATGTGTCACTTACCTGACACAGGAGCCAGCGAAGTCGCCGCTGTCACCTGTAGTCCGCCGCATCCATCTTGGTTGTGGCGTCTCTCGCAGCTCCGACGAATGACAGCGGAGAAGCCGCGATGACGTCACTCCCGCGCATGCGCACGGGAGTCGCGTCTCGGAGCTCCGACGCTGCCATTCGCCGGAGCCGCGATGACGTCACTCCCGCGCATGCGCACGGGAGTAGACAAATTTGGCAAATCCATTCTTGGACTTGCCGCATTTAGTGCGCCTGCGCGCCGCTGTCTACGGCGCATGCGCCGTAGACAGCGGTGCCCATTTTCGGGCAAATATCTCCTAAACCATATAGGTTTAGGAGATATTACTTGGACCTACAGGTAAGCCTTAATCTAGGCTTACCTGTAGGTCAAAGTTGTTTGGAAGGGTTTACTTCCATTTTAACTTCTTTATTCTAGCGGCCAATATTTTTGCAAACAATTTAACGTCCGTATTGAGTAGTGAGATCGGTCTATAGTTTGAGCATATTGTATTCTCTTTTCCCTCTTTCAATATCGTGGAGATTGTCGCAGTGGAGGCCTCCTCGCTCAGTCCATATTTTGTACCTAGTCCATTATAATATGCACATAAAATTGGGGCTAGTATGTCTCCAAACTTTTTTAGATATTCTATTATATAGCCATCAGGCCCTGGACTCTTTCCTCCTTTGGTCTCTTTTATTGCCTGTATTACTTCTTGGACTGAGATTGGATTCTCCAATTCCTGCGCCAATTCCCCCGGTATTTTAGGGATATTTGCTTGAAATATATAGTCTTTGATTTTTCCCCTTCTCTTCATCTCTTGCTTTTCTGTCTCTTTTTTTCTCACGGAATATAACTGCCCATAGTATTCTCTAAAAACTTCTGCTATTTCCTTAGTTTTATAGACCGACTCTCCCTCTTTATTTAATATTTTCTCTATATAATTCTTCGATCTTTTTTTCCTCAATATCTTTGCTAAGATCTTACTATTTTTAATGCCGCTATAATATCTCTCTTTATTAATCCTATTATATATCGTCCTCATTTCCTGTTCCATTAATTCCCCGAGTTCCTCTCTTTTCATAGCCAGTTCATGTAATAGGTCCATTACCTGTCCACTTTCCCTGCCATTTGCCTTTTTATGTTCTTGCTCTAATCCATGGATTTCCTCCCTCAACTCTCTACTCTTTTTAATACCTTCTCTCTTCCTGTTTGTACCTAGTGAAATATATATCCCTCTTATATAAGCTTTATGTGTCTCCCAAATAATATTTTCCATATTCTCTTCATTTAAATTAGTGGTAAAAAAAAACTCCAATTCCTTTCTAATTATTTCCTCTCCCTTCTTGTCCAACAGTTCCCTATTCAATTTCCAGGAAAAAGGAGATTTCTGAAATCCTGGGATTTTGATCTTCAGGCATATTGGAGAATGATCAGACAATGTTCTAATTCCTATATATGTGGATATCACCTCGTCCAGAACCCTATGTTCCACTAACCAGTCGATCCTTGTGTACGTCCCGTGTACCGGGGAATAGAACGAGTAGTCTCGTATCCTTGGGTGCATAGTTCTCCACGCATCCATAAGCTGATACTGATATAGCCTGTGTTTTATTATTCTCCTCTGCTCCTTCCCAATCCCCTGCACACGGGACGAACTATCCATTTGCGGATTCATACAAAAGTTCATATCTCCAGCTATAATTACTCTTCCTCTTTTAAAATCCCATAATTTCTCCAATATTCCTTTCAGAAAAACCGTTGGACTTCTATTTGGGCAGTATATGTTAGCGAGGGTATAGTCTACTCCCCATAGTTTCCCCTTCAGAAAGAGGAATCTACCCTCCGGGTCGACTAATCTTTCTTCTATTTTATAGTATACCTCCCGTCCTATACCGATAGCTACCCCTTTTGAGTTCCTTGAGTAAGAATCTCCATAAAACCACACCGGGAACCTAGGGGAATATATTCTAATCTTGCTTTCGTATGATAGATGGGTTTCCTGTAAGAACACTATGCCCGCTTCATATTGTTCTATTTCTTTCAAAATTTTAAACCGCTTTGCTGATTCATTTAGCTCCCTAACGTTATATGACAAACAATTAACTATAGACATAGATTTTAATCAGGCTGGTTTTTCCTCTTTTCTCACTTAACGAGGTTCTCTGCTGTCGGGTCTTCTTTCTCCCCCCACCCCTCCCACCCCCCCCCCCCCCCCAACCTCCTCCCAACCCTCCCAGACCCCTCTTTGGTCCTTGTACCTATATCCAGAATATATCCCCATCCTGGAATATGTACCTCACCCCTTGGGGTGAAGCTCCAAGCCCGGCATTCCGTGTCCCTCCACTCCCCCCCGGCCTTGAAGGCCCGGTAGACATAGGGGGGGAGAGGAGGGAGCAGATAGTCCAGGGAGGCTCTTCCCGTTTCCACCCATGCCCACATTAACTTTTATTTACTTTACCTCTCCCATCTCGTTTCTTTTGTAATAAATTACACCAGCCCCCCCTCCCCCCTCTCCCCCTACCCCCCCCCCCCCCCTACATTAAGCTCTCTGCCCTATTCCCTCTTCAATTAGTCTTTCTTCTCTTTCCGATCGCTTAGGTATACTAATGGTTGGAATCTGTAACTCTGTACAAAAGTCCTGTACTTCTTCCGGAAATTTCAATCTAACCGTCTTTCCGTCCCTATGTACTATCAATGCTGCAGGAAACCCCCAACTATATTTAATATTAGCTTGTCTTAAATGTTCTAGTAATGGTTTTAATTGTCTTCTTCTGGATAATGTTTCACTTGACAAGTCCGCAAATACTTGCAAAGTTGTTTGCTCGTATTGCAACGGGTGTCTCTCTCTGAGGTTCCTCCATATTTTCTCCTTATCTGTATACCGATGGAATTTAACAATGACATCTCGTGGGGTCTCCTCCTTCATTCCTAGAGGCTTTCTGATTCTATGTACTCTATCGATCTTTAACTCCTCGTCCTCTTCTCGTCCTAGTAGGGGGTTAAATATTTTCCTTATCTTTTCTTCCAGTTTCTCTCCATTTTGCTCTGGGAGGGCTCTTATCCTTAGATTTTGGCGTCTATTTTGATTTTCCTGTGCTTCCATTTTATAAAAGGTATTTCTTTGGTTTATTTGCAGTGCTTTCACTTGCGATTTTAATTCTGCGATTTCTTGTGTTTGTTTCTCAGTTCTCTCCTCAGCCTCTTCTACTCTCCGCAGCAAATGGCCCAGATCCATCCGGACATTTGTAATCTCACTCTTAATTAAACTTTCCATCCTTTCAAACATTGCCATCATCTCGATCTTGTGGGCATTTGAGCTATACTTCGCTGTTCTTCCCCTTCCCCCTCGTAAGTTTCCATCTCTCTCTCTGTTTGTGTTTCTTCTCTTGTTTTATCTCCTTGGGCTCCTTTTAACTTAGCCATTTCCTTTTTTGCGTTTTTGGTTGGCAAGGATGTTTTTTTTTCTACATCTGGGCTTTTTTGGTTACCCTCTTTAGTTGTCAAGTATTTTTGTATTGAACTAGCAGTTACACTAGTATTTAAACTCTCACTCGGGGTTTTAGGTTCTGTTGTTTTATGTGATCTTCCCCTCATCATGTATCTTGTTCACTTATCTTGTTTAACAATATAGTTGTCCTGTATAGAGGGGAGTACCTCTCGGTTCCAATCTTTGCTTTTATTGATTTGAATGGAGGGGCAAAGGGGAGAGAAGAATATCCTGCCGTTTCACCTCTCAGGCACCCTAGTTTAGATGGAATACTTCTCTTCACTTTTGCTTTAAGAATTGAAAATTCTGCGACTTGATGGATTTTTTTTTTTTACTTTTTTTTTTTATTAGGGCACCTGTAAAGATCCTGTAAAGGAACAATAAAAAAAAACGTACCCTTCGTCCCTTTTTTCCGATCTCTATATAGCGTAAGAGGGGCGGGAGGACACGTAGAGAGAGAGGAAAAAAAAAAAAGAAAACGCATAAGGAACAAAAAAAAAAAAGAAAGGGGAATGTCCTTATACTTTTGCAGCTCTATTTCAGCTTGATCCAATTGTCTAATCAGCTGCTATCCACCACATAATGGAAAGTTACTCTCCAGAAGATATCGCTCCGAGCTTATCGCATAGTTAAATCGCAGAGATGCAGCAGTTCTTGACCAGATACTCGGGCTTACAGGATCTCCTGAGGCAGTCCAAGAAAGTCTGTGTTAATTTCCGCCGGTCATATAATGCCAGTGCTTGGCTGGCTGACCTTCAAAGGGAATGCAACCTACCCAAGAACTGCCTCATTTGTGACCACCAGGTGGAACTCAACATTGGCAATGCTTCAGTGGCTGCACATGCAGAAGAGGGCCATCAATGAGTACCTGTGTGAGTATGGCACCAGCACAGGGTCAGGGGAGCTTGGCTTTTTTTCACCACACCAGTGGCTACTGATCAAGGATACATGAACTTTCCTGTCACCATTTGAGGATGCCACGATGCATCAGTGATATTGTCATTCTTGTCTTCCTGTTGGAGCACAGGCTTCTTGGAATAATGGACAGGGCACTTGAGGCAGAACAGTGAGAGGAAGAGGAGGACTTCCTTACCTCTCATGGCACCCTTTATCCAGATAGTATTCCTGTGGGCCTGCCGATCAAACAGGAAGAAGAAGAGGAGGAGGAGAAGGATTGTGTCAGCATGGAGGTGGAGGATAACCATCAGCATCAGCAGCAGTCTCCAAGGGATCGTTGTATGTGGCTAGAAGGAGGTGGTTGTGGTTCATATTATCCTTAGTGACCCAGAGGACTCAGGATCAAATGCCTCTGCAAACTTGCATTGCATGGCCTCCCTGATCCTGCAAAGCATGCAAAAGGACCCTAGGATTTGTGGTATCACAGAGGGGAATCATTACTGGCTGGCAACCCTTCTTGATCCACGTTACAAGGGTAAGGTTGCAGAACTTATCCAGCCTTGACAGAGGGAGCAGAGGATGAAACATTTTTGGGAGGCCTTGCAGAAAGGTTTGTGCAATGCATTTCCAGAGCCTGGGAGGTTACAATGTCCTGGTTGCTGAGGCTTTGTTCAGTCACAGAAAGTGCGGTGGAGAAGAGCTTGCTCAATATGCAATTGAGCTACTGGCCTGTCCTGCATCCAGCGTTCTTTCTGAACGCACATTCAGTGTTGCAGGAGGCTTTGTAACCGATCACAGATTGTGCCTGTCCACAGACTCTGTTGATCGGCTCACATTCATAAAAATTAATCCGTCTTGGATCTCCAGCTACCAAGCACCTGATGCTGATGTAACCGATTGATTTTTCTATGGATATGGGAACCCTTGAAGACTGCCTATGCTGAGTGACTATCCTATTCCTCCTCAATCTTCATGATGATAGCTTCTAAGAAAAATTTTGCTTCAGGGCACCACCACCACTGCCTAAGGCCCAATTTTTCTGCCCCTGTTTAACAGGGCCATTTAATTACAATTTTTGATCTAATATTTCACACCAGGGCCCATTCCTACGCTCAACAAGAGTATCTGTGAAGCTTTATAGTGTTGTGCCACCACCACCACTGCCTAACACCCAATTTTTCTGCCCCTGTTTAAGTACTTCCCACCCAGCCAATGTATATATACGGCCGGGTGGGAGCTCTCTCCTTCTGACTGGACATCCTGAACGTCCTTCAGAAGGAGGGGGATCGCGCATGCCCGTGCAGCGGCGCAATCCCTATGCGCTCGTGTCACCCGGACATGGCGCATCTCAGATCGGCAGGAGGGCTCTATGATTGGCCCTCCTGATCACATGATGGCCGTGTCCAATCATAGCCGTCATGTAATGTAAACAAACAGCCGGTTGCTAGGCAATCGGCTCTCCTCTCCTCACAAGGAAGTCGTCGCTGAGGAGAGGAGAGCAGATCGCTGCAGCCCGGCTGGTGATCAGTGAGTATGAGCTTTTTTACAGCTTTTTATTCACTGATCCCCAGTCTAGTGAAAAACAGTGTAAACATACATGTCCGCAAAACACACATGTCCCCAAATAATAAAAACACATGGCCCCAAATAATAAAAACACACGTCCCCCCACATATGTCCCACTAAAATCACATGTCCCAATGATTATCTGCACACATATGTCCGTGATCATTTGCGTACAATCACACAAACCGATTATTATACACTTAACGGCATTTTTTTTTACCAAAAAAATGTAGCAGAATACATTTTGGCTGAAGTATACGACAAAATTAGATTTTATTGGATTTCTTTTAAAATAGAAAGAAAATATAGTTTTTTTTCCCAAATTTTCACAATTTTTTTCGCTTATATTGCAAAATATAAAAAATGGAGTTGTGAATAAATACCACCAAAATAAAGCTCTATTTGTGCAAACAAAATGATAAAAATTTAATTTGGATACAGCATAGCATGACCGCGCAATTGTCATTGAAAGTGCGAGAGCGCTGAAAGCTGAAAATTGGGCTGGGAAGGAAGAAGGTGAAAGTGCGCTGTATTGTAGTGGTTAAAAGGGGTTCTGCCTGGCGCAAAAGCCACAAGAAAGGATGGAACAGAAATGGAGGAAAACACACCAGGGAAAGAAAAGAACAGAGGAGGGCAAGAGATATCCCTCATGATGACAGCCACAGAAAAAGTGAGAGATACATCCAATGTCCTGATCCTGTCTGATAGAGTGCTCACCCCACATGAAACTTTTGTCCAAAGTAATGAATTTTTGTCCTAACAGACACTTCAATCTTTTTGACACAATTCTGGATGTTAATAAGAAAAATCTCACTATTAGAAAACACTATTATGCTGCAGATGATTACTTGTGTAGGTCAAATGATATGGACAATAGCAAACAGTGTTTGTCTTTAGAGAGTTATTGCAATTAGGGAAGATTAGAATATTATAAGATTTAGTTCTAGAGAGTACCGCTCACTTATCTGTGGAGAGGGGTACTTGATTAGCCAAACTGACATCCTTCAAAATTAGATCTGAATTCTACCCGGGCAATTCCCGCACACCTGATTAGGCATGAGCTTCGTGTTCGAGTCAAACCCATGTTCGAGTCGAACATCATCTGTTCGTCCGTTCGCTAAATTCCAAACATTGTGGGCTGTTTGCGGTTAAATTTGAGTGGCATGTCACGGCCCATAATTCACTGCGGCATCGCAGTGTATTGCTGGCTGATGATTGGCCAAGCATGCACTATGACGCTTTGGCCAATCACAGCGTGGAAAAAACAGAGAGCCGTAATTGGCCAAAGCCAGGGTGGCTTTGGCCAATTACGGGTCAGAGGGTTTAGTACACGCCCCACACTATATAACGACCCCTGCGTGGTGGCCTTGTGTAGTGTGTTGCGGCTGCAGAGAGACTGTGTGATTTAATTTAATTTGAAGCTGTTGCAAATACAGTCGGTGTATTGTGCCATCTGCACAGTGTACACCTAAAGCTACCCCAATTGCTGATGTTCTGCTGTTCCTATCGACAGGCAGCTGTTGCAATTACAGTAGTGTATTGTGCCATCTGCAGAGTGTATGCCTAAAGCTCCCCCAATTTCTGGTGTTCTGCTGATCCTATACCGCAGGCAGCTGCAGCAATTACAGTCGGTGTATTGTGCCACCTGCACAGTGTACGCCTAAAGCTACCCCAATTGCTGGTGTTTTTCTGATCCTATCCGCAGGCAGCTGTTGCAATTACAGTCGGTGTATTGTGCCATCTGCACAGTGTACACCTAAAGCTACCCCAATTGCTGGTGTTCTGCTGATCGTATCTGCCGGCAGCTGTAGCAATTACAGTCGGTGTATTGTGCCATCTGCAGAGTGTATGCCTAAAGCTACCCCAATTGCTGGTGTTCTGCTGATTCTATCCGCAGGCAGCTGTTGCAATTACAGTCGGTGTATTGTGCCATCTGCACAGTGTACACCTAAAGTTACCTCAATTGCTGGTGTTCTGCTGATCCTATCTGCAGGCAGCTGTAGCAATTACAGTCGGTGTATTGAGCCATCTGCACAGTGCACGTCTAAAGGCTTTTTTCCCATGGTATTTTTCAGCATCAACATTTATATTTATTTTTATTTAATTTTTTATATCTACAGATTTCCTTAGAGTATGGTGATCGGCATTTTTCTATGATAGGTACAGTACCCGGAACCTCAATGAGGTTCTCTAAACAAACATTTATTTTTATTTTATTATTTTTTGGTTGTTACCGCAGCGGATTATAAATTTTCTGCGGTATTCTAAAATGATGTACCATCACCAACTTTTTTTTCTCTTGGTTCATCCCCTTTTCCCTGTCTGGTTCGGTGGCCGCCCCTCTGAGCTACCCGGCACACAAAGCCGCCCAGTCCTATTCTTGATGTGGACGGCGTTGTGGCAGCTGCAGTACACATCCAAACCTGGTCCACAGCCTCCATTTTGCCACTCCGGTGGACATGCGCTGTCCACCGGTTGAGGCATAGTGTGTCGGTGGGACGGGAGTGCGTGACATCCCTGCACTCGTGCATGTGCAGTGGGGGCCACGCCGTGCACCTCCATCTCAGGGAGCCATCAGTGGTTTCCCTTATTGGCCATACCTCCGAGATCAGCTGTGTGCAATCTCCTGCACCAGCTGTTTCGAAACCGGACAATTTTAATTGAGCATACTCGTACTCCCACACTCAGCATTGTGTGGCTGAGCGTTGGGATGTGCAGTCGCTATACTCATGAAGCATTGGCAGGTTAAGGTATCTGACCCCCCTTTTTCACATTATGCACACTCTATCCCCTTCAAGCTTATTAGTAGCTATCAGGGCCGGACTCGGACAAAAATTTGGCCATGGACTTCATCCAGACCGGCCCACTTTAATTTTGCAAACAAGCAAAAAACAGTATATAAACTGTACGCAATTGCGCAAAAAAGCCCCTAGAGAGCCCCCTTTACATCAGGGTCCCCAGAGAGCCTCCCTTACATCAGGGTCCCCAGAGAGCCTTCCCCTTACATCAGGGTCCCCAGAGAGCCCCCCTTACATCAGAGTCCCCAGAGGTCATCCGCCTTACATCAGGGTCCCTAGAGAGCCAACCCCTTACATCCGGGTCCCCACAGAGCCCCCCCCCTTACATCCAGGTCCACAGAGAGCCTCCCCTTACATCAGGGTCCCCAGAGAGCCTTCCCCTTACATCAGGGTCCCCAGAGAGCCCCTCTTACATCAGAGTCCCCAGAGATCATCCGCCTTACATCAGGGTCCCTAGAGAGCCAACTCTTACATCCGGGTCCCCACAGAGCCCTCCCTTACATCCGGGTCCACAGAGAGCCTCTCTCTTACATCATGTTCCCCAGAGAGCCTCCAACTTACATCCGGGTCCACAGAGAGCCTCTCTCTTACATCAGGTTCCCTAGAGAGCTTCTGGCTTACATCAGGGTCCCCAGAGAGCCCCTCCTTACATCAGGGTCACCAGAAAGAGGGCAGGTAGTGGGCCAGGACCCTGTGGTTGGGGACTCCTGGACTGACTCTGGGCTATGGGCCCCAGATTCGGGGCTATAGCCCCAAAAGTCCCCCTCCCCCAGCGATGCCACTGGCTGTCACTGAAACCAGCCCACTGAGCCATCGGCCCACCGGGAAACTCCCTATAGTCCCTATGGCCAGTACATGCCTGGTAGCTATGCCTTAAGAAATCTTTTTTATAATACACTGCAATACTAGCGTATGGTATTTGGGGATTACCAATATCCATACGCATCTATTGCAACCATGAATATGATAATACTTTTATACAGTATAGTATTTTTGATCCTGCCTGGGGTGTTTTTTTTTTTGTCAGCTTCCTTCACTTCTTATATTTGTGCACACTGAATTATTGCAGACATGCACACTAAAAGTCTTTTACCCATACATTCTTTAGGGATTCCTATCCTTGGCTTCAGTGTGCTCATATGGCCGGCCTTTGATCTTATGGCATGGTAATTTGGTCTGACCCTCCTAGTGACTAAATTTACACGAGTAAAATATTGTTGATGCTTTCTGCCTTGGGATATCAGCCCCACGGAGGTAACAACCACATGCTGTAATTCCCTCATTTTTAATGTTTGTGATTCTAACATTGAGATATATATCACCTATCATCAATATGTAAGTAAACATTTTGAACAGAAATGATGAGTCTACTAAGAAAAGTATTGTGTATCATGTAAGTTATTGACTATATATTTTATGTCTTAGAGAAACCCCTCCTTTTATTTTTGCACCCCTGAAGAAGGAACTCTCCGAAACGCGTTGGGTGTTGGGAAAAGGGATGCTCAAACTATGCTCATGTTTGTTATGGTGATATTCACTGACTGTGTTTAGTAAAATCAATTTTCTATTTTTTTATTATGCCTAAACTTTAATAAATATAAACAAAAAACCTTTTTACTATGTTGATATTATTTTATATAATAAATGTGTTGCCTATAAAGTCCAACTTGGGGAACTTTTTTCTTTCCTATTGTATATTTTGGATGTGGCACACAATTAGCGTTACATTTGCCATTCGCCCTCTCTTTTTCTCGTAGCAATTACAGTCGGTGTATTGTGCCATCTGCAGTGTACGCCTAAAGCCATCTCAATTGCTGGTGTTCTGCTGATCCTATCTGCAGGCAGCTGTAGTAATTACAGTTAGTGTATTTTTCCATCTGCACAGTGTATGCCTAAAGCTACCCCAATTGCTGGTGTTCTGCTGATCCTATCCGCAGGAAGCTGTAGCAATTACAGTCGGTGTATTGTGCCATCTGCACAGTGTACGCCTAAAGCCACCTCAATTGTTGGTGTTCTGCTGATCCTATCCGCAGGCAGCTGTAGCAATTTCAGTTATTGTATTGTGCCATCTGCACAGTGTACGCCTAAAGCTACCCCAATTTCTGGTGTTCTGATGATCCTATCCGCAGGCAAATGTAGCAATTACAGTCGGTGTATTGTGCCATCTGCACAGAGTACACCTAAAGCCACCTCAATTGCTGGTGTTCTGCTGATCCTATCTGCAGGCAGCTGTAGCAATTACAGTCGGTGTATTGTGCCATCTGCATAGTGTATGCCTAAAGCTACCCCAATTGCTGGTTTTCTGCTGATCCTATCCACAGGCAGCTGTAGCAATTAAAGTCTGTGTATTGTGCAATCTGCACAGTGTGCACCTAAAGCTACCCCAATTTCTGGTGTTCTCCTGATCCTATACCGCAGGCAGCTGTAGCAATTACAGTCAGTGTACTGTGTCACCTGCACAGTGTGCACTTAAAGCTACCCCAATTGCTGGTTATCTTCTGATCCTATACCACAGAGAGGCAGCTGCAGTAATTACAGTTGATGTATTATGTCATCTGCACAGTGTGCACATAAAGCTACCCCAATTGCTGGTGTTCTTCTGATCCTATACCACAGTATCAGGGAAGTAATTTGTATCAAACTCACCATCTCCCTGCGCAAAGACGCACACAAATTTGCCATGGATTGGCGCTCCGGCGCACTCACATTCGCAGGTCTACTGAGAGGCGTACACGAGTGCGCTCAAGCACACGCATAACGTGAATTTCCTGACCAGCCTATAAAAGGATCCTTAGCACACAGACAAGTTGCTGGTTTGTCTCAGCTCACCTGTGTTTCCCTGCTTCCTGTTCCTGTTTGCCACTTCCTGTTTTGACCCGGATTGCCTGAAGACTATGCTGATTCTCTCCTGACCTGACCCCTGGCTTGTTTAAACGGACTTCCTACTCTTAGCCTTGCTGCGCACTGGACTGATACTTGTGTTTGACCCTCGGCCTGCCTCTGGATTATTCTCTGTCTGCTGCACTTAGCCTTGCTGGCTCCAGGACTGATCACCTGTGTTTGACCCTCGGTCTGCCTCTGGATTATCCTCTGCACTCAGCCTTGCTGGCTCCAGGACTGATTACTGGTGTTTGACCCTCGGCCTGTTTCCGCACTTTTACTTGTTTTACAGACGTGCTGGCTGCTTACCTTCTGGTCCGGTCCATCCTGCACAAGCCTTCCTCCAGACCTTCACTCAAGTCAGGTATCCCGCTGGAGGCTTGTGCCTCTTGGTGCAACCCATTCCCTGTATCACCTCCAGGGGTGGTGTGCGCTGAGTCGCAACAGCCACCGCTCTCTGCATCTTGGCCTCGGTGAGTACCTCTTTGCTGATAGTACAAACCAGCCATGTCAGAGGCCAACAGAGCGGGTTCACCTTTGGAGATGTTGTGCCAGCAAGTTACAGCCCTTGCAGACGCTGTGCAGAAATTGCAAGAAGGGTACACCCAAATCGATAGCCGTCTTCAGCAATTAGCAGGAACACCTGCACCAGTTAACGCAGCACCAGCGCCCCCTGGCGGGGCCTCCCTACCACAGGCCCATTCACCGCCTGCCCTGGTGATGACGACTCCTGAACCAAGGGTACCTATGCCTGAGCGATTTTCGGGCGACCGAAAAAAATTCAGGGCATTTAAAAATGCCTGCTCCTTATATCTGGCCCTGCAACCAAGGACTTTTTCTTCTGAAATAGTGAAAGTTGGATTTATCATCTCCTTACTATCCGAAGAACCCCAGGCATGGGCACATAGCCTTATGGAACAAAGAAGTCCTCTCCTGAACTCGGTAGAAACCTTCTTTAACTCCATGGGTCAGTTATATGATGACCCATAGCGAAAAATCAAATAAATGGTGCTGCGCTCCCTTAAATCAATAAACTAAATAAATTAATCCATAAAGTGCTAACCAATAAGTACATAAACTATCTGTGAATATATTCTGATTCACATGACAATAAATACACAAACTATCTATGAATAAATTCTGATTCCCGTGGCAAATCGTGATCAGTGATTAAAGTGACTAGTGCAAGAAAACATTCCAAACAAAAATATATATATATATATATATGTGCAAACAGAATAACAATATATATAAAATCGCATAAGCCAAAGCAAAATCGCATAAAATCACACAGTGATAGTGATGAATGCAAATAAATAAATTATCTTACTAAGTGTAAATCCAAACATATAAAATCGCATCGGTAACAGGAAAATCGCATACAACCATACAGTGGTAGTGATAAATGCGAATAAATAAAATAGCTCACAGCGTGTGTATAAAAATAATAAAACCCAACTTAATGAAAGTGAATCATTCAGTGCAAAAAAACTTTATAAATAAGTCTCTCAAACTGCAGAGTGAGTAAAGGGTGATACAAAATCCATAAGGTGCTTCTCGTAGTAGCAGGTGCAATACAACGCAAACTGTGCTCACTCTGGTGTCTCTTCAGTGTCCCGCACCTAACAATTAGGATGGCCCCTTACCTTACTGCTGTAAGGTGAACAGCATATAGAGACCAAAGTCTCAGATGGCAACAGCGGTGTACCCTTAATTTCAACTAGGAGGTCTTATCCCCACATCAGGGTGTCAAAACTGGCAAGATCTCACAGAAAGGGAAACAGGAGGGCTCCAAATAGTGAAGTATGTATACACTTTTTATTGAAAAAATCAAACAATGGAAAGGTACTCACAAACAATTAGTTTAAAAACGCCAGATATGTAGTGAAATGTCTCTTTTTGTTTCTCAGACATGACTTCCGGTATCCACAAACGCTTCCTTCCTACGCGTATCGTCATGTGACTTCATCAGGGAATGCATTGTGGGTATAAGGAAGTGTCTTTTATATTATTATCTACGGCGGCCATTTTCCCGAAGTCCCCTATTCGTTACCATTAGGTCGGCCATTTTCCCGAAGTATTTATCTAGTTAGGTCCGGCGGCCATTTTCCTATAGTCTCCTATTCGTTCCCGTCGGATCGGCCATTTTGCCGAAGTCCAGGTTCGACGTATGGCCGTCTCTCCCGTGTTCTGCCATCGGTACCTTTTTGTTTCCGATGGCCTCCCATCGGAAAATACTGGGTAACGAAAAACACTTATATTCGCCATCTATTTATTAATACTGGTAATTTCTACGAGGCACGGGTAGCCGCCCCCTGCCGTTCCTCTTATATCAGGTCGGCGGCCATTTTCCCGTAGACCTCTCATCGGAATACACTATAAAGTGTATTTACCTATGGCATTTCCAAAAAACATAAATAAGGCCTATACCACACCGAAATAGTAAACCCATAATTACTATAAATTAACTCTCTCCTATCTAATATTGAGTAGGGCTATTGTATAATAAAATCTACTAGGTAGTAAAAAACTTCTTTATCCAGTCCCTATTTAAAAGACAAACTTTACTTAAAATATAATAACTGTATGTTACCCCTAATGGCTAGAACTGCTAAAAAATGTGATAAAAATTATATATAAAAAGTCTATTAAAATATACAAAATATTAGATAAAATTTGTAATAGCATCCATTTACCTGAGTAATTAGTATGTACTGCAACCACTGCACACTATTAAAACGGTGCTATAAAGAAAAAAGAATCTAATTGATTGCCACAATTACTCTAGATTGTGCAAATCCTAAAACAGAAAACAAGAACACAGGCGTGGATACCGAGAATAACGTCTAAGATACCCAGAGGTTAATCATTGAAACTTATCGTAAATCAATACTATATATTCTCATCTTCTAAATCCCTTAATTATCCTCAACGTTATATCATTAAAAATCACTGATAAAACAGTTAACATCAAACTCTATATTCAGGCCTTGAGGTGAAAAAGTATCTAAAATAAAGATCCATTTGGATTCAAGCTGGCTAAGTGTCCTGACTTTATGGCTACCTCTCCAATGTTTTTTATAGGGTTCGATCCCCCAAAACGTGAGGTGGGTAGGATCCCTATTATGGTGAGTGCTAAAGTGTCTGGACACACTATGTTTGTCAAAGCCGCTCATGATGTTTTTTACGTGTTCCTTAATCCTTACTTTTAGTGGTCTTTTTGTTCGTCCTACATACTGTAGGCCACAGCTGCATTGGAGAACATAAACCGTTCCTTCCGTATTACAACTTATGAAATTTTTTATTTCATATGAATTACCGGTACTGGTCGACATAAATTTAAATTTCTTCTCAATCGGTCTTTTAATCCTTGTACAGGCACAGCAGCGTTTACATGGATAAAATCCTTTTCCTGTGAAAAACGTAACCCCATTAAAAGGTGGATCGGGGACGTTCTTCACAATTTTATCTCTTAGCGTCGGGGCCTTCTTATAAATAAATTTCGGATGCTGAGGTAAAATTCCTTGTAAGTGTGCATCTGACCGTAATATATGTCAATGCTTTTTGATCATTTTTTCTATACTTTTGTATTGCATGTTATAATTAAGTATTATTGGTACTTCATTCGGTTTGTCTCTAGTCGATTGTTTGTCTTTAATCAATGTTATTCTATCCATCTCTTTTACTTCCATAATTTTCCTTTCAATTTCTACGGTTCTGTATCCTTTATCCGTGAACCTTTGTCCAATTTTCCTTGCTTGCATCAGAAAATCTCCAGGGAGGGAGCAATTCCTTCGCAGCCTAATCAGTTGGCCCTTCGGAATATTGCATAACCACGTGCGATGGTGACAACTATCTACTGGCAGGTAACTATTTTTATCAACATTTTTAAAATGTGTTTTAGTATAGAGTCTGTTATCTTCCTGCCAGATTTCTAAGTCCAAAAAGGAAATTGATTTCTCACTTATCTCCCATGATAAGCTGATGCTTCTATCATTGTTGTTAAATTTTTCTAAAAACATGGTCAGGCTATCTTTTTCTCCCTTCCACAGGATCAGGATATCATCAATATATCTCTTAAAGATTATTAATTCTTCTGGAGGGTTCTTGAATACCGACTCTTCTTCCCATTGGGACATAAAAAGGCATGCCACACTGGGTGCAAATTTTGCCCCCATTGCAACTCCTATTTTCTGATGATAGTAACTCCTATCGTACCAAAAATAACTATTTTTCAAACAAAAGTCTAAACACTTAATCAAATATTTCCTCTGGAAGCATGGCAAGGTTTAAAATTTCCTCAGTCCCCATTTTGTAGCTTCACACGCCTGATAATGCTGAATTATTGTATATAGCGACGCAACGTCTGCCGTTGCTAATATCCATGGGGTATCTCCTTTCGGTAACTCTTCAATCAGCTGTAATACCTGTATTGTGTCTCTCAAATACGCTGTGGTCTGCTTTACTACAGGTTGTAAGTAATTGTCCAGATATTGTCCGATTCTTGCAGTAAGGGAATCAATCCCATTAACTATGGGTCTCGGTGGTGGATTCATATTGTCTTTGTGTATTTTAGGCATCGAGTATAAGACAGGTGTTCTACATGACTCCGGAATTAAGTATTTCGCCTCTTTCTTATTTAAAATATTTTTCTTCAAACCCAAATGAATAACTTGTTCCAGTGCCTTCCTGCATTTAAATATAGGGTTGCTAGGTAATAATGCATATGTATCTCTGTCTTCCAATAAGTTATTCATAGTCTCTTTATATTGTGCTTTAGACAAAACCACAATCCCACCCCCTTTATCTGCAGGGCGGATTACAATATCTTTTCTCTTTACTAATTTATTTATACCACATTTAATATACTTTGGTCCTACTGATTTCTTGATTTTCAAATCCTTTAGTTCTTGGAACACTGTTTTTTAAAAACATCTACATGTTTATTATTATTTACAGGTGGGTTAAAAATAGACTTATTTCTTAAAAGGCTATGAACCACGTCTGAGTTCTCCACGGGTGCACGTTTTTTAAAAGGGTTACTAGCTATATATTTTTTATATTCAATGTTCTGACATATTTTTGAATTTGTATATAAGTCCAAATTATCCAAATTTTTGACTGGTGCGTATTTCAAGCCTTTATCTAGTACTCCAATTTCTTCCTGTGTCAGCGGTTTGCCACTCAGATTGAAGATACCTTCACCTTTTAGTTTCTTCTTGGCCTGTATTCTCCTCCCGGCTCTCTTCCCCCTCTTCTTCCTGGACTGTTTCTTTGGCCTCTTGATTCCACTGGATATTTTGGGAGATGATTCTCCATCCCTCTCTCTAAAAAAGCTCTATTCTGGTATGAATCTGGATAGTCGTTTTGTACTCTTCCATCATCATTGTAGTCTCTTAAAGGGGCATAATAATTATACAATGGTACTGGATTTTGGTCATAAGGCCGATACTCTCTTTGTGGGGGTCTCCAATTTTCTCTCTGTCCATTTCTATAGTTATATGGTGGACTCCTTCCTCGTGCTTCATGGGTCCTTTGTGGGCTCCTTCCTCGTGGTCCATATGTTCCCTGTGAACTTCTTCCTCTTAGTGCATGTGTTACCTGAGGTGGGCCCCTATTATCTCTCTGGTCATACATTGGTCGGTTTCCATTGTCATTCCCATTATAGGGCTTCTTGTTATTATTCTTCCAGAACGGCTTTTTCCCTTTGTTCTGAGGGGTATTATAAGTGTAGTATGGTCTTTGCTCGTAATTTTGTGGAGTGGAGTTATTTATGGTCATTTTGGCCTCCATATATTTTTGGATATCTTGGAGGATATCTTGATTGTGCATTTGGATCAGGTCTTATTTGGGTATTGTCTTCATGTATGATTTTTTCTGGTGTAGAAAATGTAGAAATCGGGTCGGGATGGCCAGGCTGATTTTGCCATTTGAATACCTCATCCTTTTTAAAATCATTAATATCCCTAGTGTATTTCTTGCTTTTCCTATTCTGAACCTCCTTATCCTTCCTATTCAGATCTTTATTCAGTTGTGTAGTTAGAGAAACAAATTCCGGTTTCTCTTTATGTGTCTCCAACTCATTTTTAATCTCTCCTATTGATTGCTCAATTTTTTTCAATTTCCTTTGTTTTCTTTTCAGTAAGAATTCCAGGAGTTCCAGGCCTTTTTCATTAAAAAACTTGAACCATTCATCCATAGATTCTTGGTCCAAGAGGCCATCATTCGGGGAAACATCCCATCTTAGACGTCTGGGTACTATCTTATCTTTAAGATATTGTTCGAA
This sequence comes from Lithobates pipiens, assembly GCF_037356315.1. Classification (NCBI taxonomy): domain Eukaryota; kingdom Metazoa; phylum Chordata; class Amphibia; order Anura; family Ranidae; genus Lithobates; species Lithobates pipiens. The sequence continues at coordinate 151,204,432 of NW_027507718.1, forward strand.
GGTGGTCATATCCCACCACAGACTCACCTTCTTCTCCATGTTATGACCCAGTTTACGCATTAGACTTTCTAGTTCACTATTTTTATGAGGGTTGGAATCAGAACTATTAAATACTTCCTCTAAATTAATCTTTCTTTTCTCCATAAAAGAGAATACCTCCATGATTGCAGCAGGGATTAGTGGGTTATTTAATAAGCTAAAATGATAAAAGAAGTATCCTTGCGCTATCGTAAATAAAATCTATTAAACCTAAAATAGGGTTGCAGCCAAACACCGACAGAGGTATAAGCCCTACCACTGAAACATATAGCGAAAAATCAAATAAATGGTGCTGCGCTCCCTTAAATCAATAAACTAAATAAATTAATCCATAAAGTGCTAACCAATAAGTACATAAACTATCTGTGAATATATTCTGATTCACGTGACAATAAATACACAAACTATCTATGAATAAATTCTGATTCCCGTGGCAAATCGTGATCAGTGATTAAAGTGACCAGAAAAAATTATACATAAAGACAATACTCAAATAAGACCTGATCCAAATGCACAATCAAGATATCCTCCAAGATATCCAAAAATATATGGAGGCCAAAATGACCATAATTACTCTACTCCACAAAATTACGAGCAAAGATCATACTACACTTATAATACCCCACAGAACAAAGGGAAAAAGCCGTTCTGGAAGAATAATAACAAGAAGCCCTATAATGGGAATAACAATGGAAACCGACCAATGTATGACCAGAGAGATAATAGGGGCCCACCTCAGGTAACACATGCACCAAGAGGAAGAAGTCCACAGGGAACATATGGACCACGAGGAAGGAGCCCACAAAGGACCCATGAGGCACGAGGAAGGAGTCCACCATATAATTATGGAAATGGACAGAGAGAAAATTGGAGACCCCCACAAAGAGAGTATCGGCCTTATGACCAAAATCCAGTACCATTGTATAATTATTATGCCCCTTTAAGAGACTACAATGATGACGGAAGAGTACAAAACGACTATGAAGAAATCACATGACGATACGCGTCGGAAGGAAGCGTTTGTGGATACCGGAAGTCATGTCTGAGAAACGAAAAGAGACATTTCACTACATATCTGGCGTTTTTAAACTGATTGTTTGTGAGTACCTTTCCATTGTTTGATTTTTTCAATAAAAAGTGTATACATACTTCACTATTCGGAGCCCTCCTGTTTCCCTTTCTGTGAGATCTTGCCAGTTTTGACACCCTGATGTGGGGATAAGACCTCCTAGTTGGAATTAAGGGTACACCGCTGTTGCCATCTGAGACTTTGGTCTCTATATGCTGTTCACCTTACAGCAGTAAGGTAAGGGGCCATCCTAACTGTTAGGTGCGGGACACTGAAGAGACACCAGAGTGAGCACAGTTTGCGTTGTATTGCACCTGCTACTACGAGAAGCACCTTATGGATTTTGTACCACCCTTTACTCACTCTGCAGTTGGAGAGACTTATTTATAAAGTTTTTTTGCACTGAATGATTCACTATCATTAAGTTTGGTTTTATTATTTTTATACACACTCTGTGAGCTATTTTATTTATTCGCATTTATCACTACCACTGTATGGTTGTATGCGATTTTCCTGTTACCGATGCGATTTTATATGTTTGGATTTACACTTAGTAAGATAATTTATTTATTTGCATTCATCACTATCACTGTGTGATTTTATGCGATTTTGCTTTGGCTTATGCGATTTTATATATATTGTTATTCTGTTTGCACATATATATATATTTTTGTTTGGATATATATATAAAATCGCATAAGCCAAAGCAAAATCGCATAAACTCACACAGTGATAGTGATGAATGCAAATAAATAAATTATCTTACTAAGTGTAAATCCAAACATATAAAATCGCATCGGTAACAGGAAAATCGCATACAACCATACAGTGGTAGTGATAAATGCGAATAAATAAAATAGCTCATGCGATTTTATATATATTGTTATTCTGTTTGCACATATATATATATATATATATATATATATATATATATATATATATATATATTTTTTTTTTGTTTGGAATGTTTTCTTGCACTAGTCACTTTAATCACTGATCACGATTTGCCACGGGAATCAGAATTTATTCATAGATAGTTTGTGTATTTATTGTCACGTGAATCAGAATATATTCACAGATAGTTTATGTACTTATTGGTTAGCACTTTATGGATTAATTTATTTAGTTTATTGATTTAAGGGAGCGCAGCACCATTTATATGATTTTTCGCTATATGTTTCAGTGGTAGGGCTTATACCTCTGTCGGTGTTTGGCTGCAACCCTATTTTAGGTTTAATAGATTTTATTTACGATAGCGCAAGGATACTTCTTTTATCATATATGATGACCCATAACGTACTGCTACAGCTGAAGCCACTCTGCACACCTTAACACAAGGAAAGAGACCAGTGGAGGACTATACCGTCGAGTTCCGTAAGTGGTCAGCTGACACCGGCTGGAATGAGGCCGCCCTCAGGTACCAATACCGACAAGGCCTTTCTGAAACTTTGAAGGACGAATTAGCTAGAGTGGAGACCCCCGCCTCTTTGGAGGACCTGATTCAATTAGCCACCAAGCTGGACAGGCGCATGCGGGAGCGTCGCTCTGAGCGCCTTCAGCTTGATGCTCCCCAAGTTGACCACTCCTTACCCTCCAATTCCGGTCCCTGCCGGCCCCTTGGCTGCGGAAGGGGAACCCATGCAGCTAGGACTTGTTCGCCCTCGTCTCACCCCAGATGAAAGGCAACGAAGACGACAGGCCAACCTATGTCTGTACTGCGGAGGGGTTGGCCATTACCTTCGCAACTGCCCAGTGAGACCTTGTAAGCCACCTCTGCAATTTGTTATGAACTATCAAGCCACAAACCTCACCCAGTCTTATGTTACTCTTTCTGTTTCTCTGCAGCTGGCGGAAGAGAGGATTCAACTACCGGCTGTAATTGACTCCGGAGCATGCAGTTGTTTCCTGGACATCTCTGTGGCTCAAAAACTTCACATCCCTCTCCAAGACAAAAAACAAAATCTTCTTGTCCACTTGGCTGATGGGTCTTTACCTCGCTCCGGACCAGTTACACAAGAGACCCAGCCGATTCTCACCATCACGGACTCGGGCCACCAGGAGTTCTTACGCTTTGATTTGATTTCTTCCCCCATGTTCCCTATTATTTTAGGACTCCCTTGGTTGCAGGCCCATGACCCCCAAGTTAACTGGAGCAGAAAGTAGGTCTCTTTTACATCCTCTTACTGTTCTCAACACTGTTTTCCTCCAGTTCCAGCTACTTGTATGGCAGTCATTCCTGCATCCGACAGTCTTCAGCATGTCCCTCCAGTATATCTCGAGTTTAAGGATGTTTTTGATAAGAAGAAGGCCGATTGTCTACCACCTCATCGGTCTTACGACTGCCCCATCGAATTGTTACCTGGATCTGAAATTCCGTTCGGGCGCATATTCCCTCTATCCGAGACTGAGCTAAAGGCTCTCAAAGCCTACATCGATGAGAACCTGGAAAAAGGCTTCATTCGGCCCTCTTCATCTCCAGCCGGGGCGGGTATTTTCTTCGTTGAGAAAAAAGATGGCTCCCTCAGACCCTGTATCAATTATAGGGAACTCAATAAAATAACTGTCAAAAACCGATACCCACTCCCGCTCATCCCAGAACTATTTCAGCGCTTTCGGACTGCCAAGATCTTCTCCAAACTTGACCTAAGAGGCGCTTATAACCTTGTCCGGATTCGTACCAATGACGAATGGAAAACAGCCTTCAGGTCCAGGTTTGGGCATTTTGAGTATTTAGTGATGCCCTTCGGTCTGTGCAACGCCCCGGCCACCTTTCAACACCTGGTGAATGACATTTTCAGAGACTACCTTGACGACTTTGTAGTCGTATATTTAGACGACATTCTCATTTTTTCTGCCACCATTGAACTACACCGAGACCATGTAAGATAGATCCTTACCATTCTTAGGAAACATAAACTATACCTTAAGGCAGAAAAATGCGAATTCGAGAAGACCGTTGTCCAATTTCTTGGATTCATCATTTCCGCTCAGGGGATCGCCATGGACCCCCAAAAGGTCAAGGCGATTCTTGATTGGCCCGCTCCAGGGGACAAAAAAGCTGTGCAAAGATTCATAGGCTTTGCTAACTTCTATCGAAGATTCATTGCTGGCTTCTCATCCATTGTTTCTCCGATTACGCAGCTGACCCGTCAACATGGACGCTTTCAGTGGTCCCAGGAAGCTCAGGAAGCCTTCATTAAACTGAAATCTTTGTTCACTTCAGCACCCATTCTACAGCATCCAGACCCACTTTTGCCATTTGTGTTGGAAGTTGACGCTTCTGAAACCGCCACTGGAGCCATTCTTTCACAAAGACGGGGCCCCAAGGCCCTTTGCATCCAGTAGCTTTTGCCTCCCGAAAGCTAAATCCTCCGGAAAAGAATTATGATGTCGGTGACCGAGAGCTATTGGCCATTAAGTTTGCCTTAGAAGAATGGAGGTATCTCTTAGAGGGTGAAACTCATCCTATTACAATTTTTACGGACCACAAGAACCTGGAATACCTCAGAACAGCCAAGCGCCTAAGACCACGACAAGCCCGTTGGGCACTTTTTTTTTCTAGGTTCAACTTCCACATTTCCTACCGTCCCGGGTCCAAAAATGGCAAAGCGGATGCACTCTCCCGGATGTTCCCTGAATCCCCCCAGTTTACTGAACCCAGCACCATTCTGTCACCGCAAAATTTTCTCCTGCTTACACAATCCGACCTGGTAACCGCCATTAAAACAGCCTCAAGCCACTGTACTGATCCCGTAGTGTCTTCCTTGAAGAAACGCAATGATCTACTTTGGGCACATGATAAGATCTTTGTCCCTCAGGAAGTAAGGCCAGCAATCTTAAAGACTTTTCATGACCACAAGTTGGCCGGCCACTTCGGAATACGGAAGACGTCAGAATTGATTTCCCGTTCCTTCTGGTGGCCTGGTTGGAGGCGGGACTGTCAGAAATTTGTCTCCTCATGCATTCCGTGCCAACGCAACAAAGGATTTAAAGCCAAACCTCGGGGATTACTGAGACCCCTACCTATCCCTGAACGGCCATGGGCAGACATTTCTATGGACTTTATTGTGGACCTGCCACCCTCAGAAGGGTTTACCACCATCCTGGTCGTGGTTGACCGTCTTTCAAAAATGGCCCACTTCTTGCCCATGATTGGTACTCCCTCTGCCTTGGACACTGCCAATACTTTTATTAAGGAAATAGTCAGACTCCATGGAGTACCTAACAGTATCGTCTCAGATAGGGGCGCTCAGTTTACTTCTAAATTCTGGAAAGAACTCTGTAAGGCCTTGGAAATCAAGGTCTGTCTCTCATCCGCATACCATCCTCAGAGCAACGGTCAGACAGAAAGGACAAATCAATCTCTAGAACAATATCTCCGCTGTTTCTGTTCCGGCTCCCAGGATGACTGGTCTTCCCTTCTGTCTTATGCAGAATTTGCATACAACAATTCTGTACACACGGCTACTAACCAAACACCGTTTTGGTCGAATTTTGGATGCCATCCCTCCTTCCTCCCCAACTCCATCCCTGAAACGTCAGTCCCTGCTGTTCAGGATCGGATAGTCTCTATCCAATCAAATTTTCAAAAGATTCGAGCAACCATGCAAAGAGCTCAAGACGACTACAGGAAGTACTACGACAAAGGGAGAACGGAGAATCCAGCTTTTGGAATTGGCGAGAAGGTCTGGCTAGCCTCTACTCATCTCAAACTACCCTGCCCTTCACGTAAGTTAGGTCCTAGGTTCATAGGCCCATTCACAATCAAGAGAATGGTGAATCCTGTGGCCTTTGAGTTAGACTTACCCAGATCATACAGAATACATCCAGTTTTTCATATATCTCTCTTAAAACCAGTGGTTCCTAGTCCATTCCCCGGAAGAGAGGAGCCTCCCCCGCCTCCAGTTGTAATAGATGGGGAGGACGAATTTGAAGTGGAAGCCATACTTAGCTGCAGAAAGTCGGGCAGACAACTTCAGTACCTAGTAAAATGGAAAGGGTACCCATCAGAAGACAACTCCTGGGAACCTTCTGGTAATCAGGAACATCCGGAGTTGATGGCCAGCTTGGGCGTCCGGAGGCCGCCCCTTGGGGGGGGGGCACTATCAGGGAAGTAATTTGTATCAAACTCACCATCTCCCTGCGCAAAGACGCACACAAATTTGCCATGGATCGGCGCTCCGGCGTACGCACATTCGCGGCCCTACTGAGAGGCGTGAGCGAGTGCGCTCAAGCACACGCATAACGTGAATTCCCTTAGCACACAGACAAGTTGCTGGTTTGTCTCAGCTCACCTGTGTTTCCCTGCTTCCTGTTCCCGTTTGCCACTTCCTGTTTTGACCCGGATTGCCTGAAGACTATGCTGATTCTCTCCTGACCTGACCCCTGGCTTGTTTAAACGGACTTCCTACTCTTAGCCTTGCTGCGCACTGGACTGATACTTGTGTTTGACCCTCGGCCTGCCTCTGGATTATTCTCTGTCTGCTGCACTTAGCCTTGCTGGCTCCAGGACTGATCACCTGTGTTTGACCCTCAGCCTGCCTTTGGATTATTCTCTGTCTGCTGCACTTAGCCTTGCTGGCTCCAGGACTGATCACCTGTGTTTGACCCTCGGCCTGCCTCTGGATTATCCTCTGCACTCAGCCTTGCTGGCTCCAGGACTGATTACTGGTGTTTGACCCTCGGCCTGTTTCCGCACTTTTACTTGTTTTACAGACCTGCTGGCTGCTTACTTTCTGGTCCGGTCCATCCTGCACAAGCCTTCCTCCAGACCTTCACTCAAGTCAGGTATCCCGCTGGAGGCTTGTGCCTCTTGGTGCAACCCATTCCCTGTATCACCTCCAGGGGTGGTGTGCGCTGAGTCGTAACAGCCACCGCTCTCTGCATCTTGGCCTCGGTGAGTACCTCTTTGCTCATACACAGGCAGGCAGCTGCAGTAATTACAGTCGGTATATTGTGTCATCTGCACAGTGTGCACATAAAGCTACCCCAATTGCTGGTGTTCTTCTGATCCTATACCACAGGCGGGCAGCTGCACTAATTACAGGCGGTGTATTGTGTCATCTACACAGTGTGCACCTAAAGCTACCCCAATTGGTGGTGTTCTTCTGATCCTATACCACAGGCAGGCAGCTGCAGTAATTACAGTCGGTATATTGTGTCATCTGCACAGTGTGCGCCTAAAGCTACCCCAATTGCTGGTGTTCTGCTGATCCTATACCACAGCCAGCTGCAGTAATTACAGTTGGTGTACTGTGTACTCTGCGCAGTGTGCACATAAAGCTACCCCAATTGCTGGTGTTCTCATACTAATAATACTACAGGCAGGCAGTTGATTCTGCTAGCTGCAGCATATTAGTATATATGTCCCAGCTTTGTGCAGCTACATCTCCCTGCAGGCCATTAATATGTCTGGAAAGCCAACAATGAGAGGCAGACAGTCACAAGCCAATAAGAGGACAAGCAGGCTCTGTGTCTAGAGGCAACAGTGTTGGTCGTGGACACAGTGCATCCTCATCAGCACGTGGCCATGGGACACGCTTGTCCTTATTTTTGGCAGCTGGACGTGTTGAGCAGCAACATGCCGAAGACTTGGTAGAGAGGATGACCAAGCCGTTCTCATCCTCCTCATCCTCTCTCACCCAGGCTCAGGATACTGGCAAAGCAGCTGCCAATGCGGCCTCTTCACTCAGCTCAATGGCATCAGTCACTCCTTCCCTAGCCTCACCATGTCCTCCTGAGGAGTCCCCCGAACTGTTTGAGCACAGTGTTGGGTACATTCTACATGAGGATGCCCAGCGTTGTGAAGGCTCTGATGATGATACCCAGCTAGAAGAAGGCAGTAACATGAGCCCAGAGAGAGGGGATGCCCAAGAAGGACAGCAAAAAATTCCCAAGAAGGACAGGGAGGGGATGATGAGGTCACTGACTCCATGTAGGTGCCTGATAGGAGAGAGGAGGAGGCACATCTCCAACAAGGCAAGATGCCCTCCAGGGGCCAGCTTAAGGGCAGCACACCAACTGCATCACACCGCAGAGCTCCTCATGTGCAGGGAGCTGCCTCTGCACGTTATTCCAAAAGTTCTTTGGTGCGGGCCTTTTTTGAGACGATTGCATCAAATCGCACCGCTGCTATTTGCAACATATGTCTCAAGCGTATCTCGCGTGGCCAAAACATCAGCCACTTGGGCACCACATGCTTGACCAGACATATGTCGACCTGCCACGCAGTTCGTTGGCAAGTGTACTTAAAGGACCCCCACCAAAGAACAAAACGGACCTCTCCTTTCTCCTCCTCAGCTGGGATCTCCAACCCCACTATACTTTCAGTCCTCTCTGAAACCTGCACTGAGAGGAATGAAGGTGTAAAATTAGGTGTGTCACAGCCAAGTACTTGCGGGCAATCTGCTATCGATACACCGCCGTCAGATCGTACCAGGAAAATTTCCCAGCCCCAGCTGCTGGACCATCGAAAGAAGTCCACTCCCAGCCATCCACACTGGCTAAACTGCTAGCACTTCAACTGCTGCCTTTTCAGTTGGGAGACTCTGCCCCCTTTTGTGAGTTTGTGGAATGTACGGTTCCTTAGTGGCAGGTTCCCAAACGCCACTTTTTTGCACGGAAGGTGATTCCGGCTCTCTACTGGCATGTGGAAAGCAATGTCTTGGCATCGCTGGACAGGGCGGTCAGTGGTAAGGTGCATATTATGGTCCAGCAGGCATGGACAGGGACGTTACCTATCTTTCACGGCGCATTGGGTGACTTTTCTGGCAGCTGGGAAGAATGCAGGACAAGGTGCAGTAGTGTTGGAGGTGTTCCGCCACCACGCCTCCAAAATGCTACTACTGGTGATTCTGACACACCTCTCTCCTCCACCCCCTCCTGTTCTTCTTCCTCCATGACCTCTTCCTGTGCTTTTTACTCAGAACCAGTGGTGCTCCGTAGGCGTTCAAGGGGTTACGTAAGTACGCAGGCAAAAAGATGCCATGCCGTGCTTGCGCTGGTGTGCTTGGGGGACAGGAGCCACACTGGGTCAGAGATTCTGTCAGATCTGCAGGGGCAGGCTGAGAGGTGGTTGACACGCCGCCAGCTTAAACCAGGAATGGTGGTTTGCAACAATGGCACCAACCTCCTCTCCGCCCTCCGACAGAGACAACTGACCCATGTGCCCTGTTTGGCTCACGTTCTTAACTTGGTGGTGCAGTGGTTCTGGGGCAGGCACCCTGGCTTACAGGATGTCCTGAGGCAGGCCAGGAAAGTCTGTGTGAATTTCCGACGGTCATATAATGCCAGTGCTCGGCTGGCTGACCTCCAAAAGGAATTTAACCTTCCCAAGAACCACCTAATCTGTGACATGCCCACCAGGTGGAACTCAACATTGGCCATGCTGCAGCGGCTGCACAGGGTCATCAATGAGTACCTGTGTGACTACGGCACCAGGACAGGTTCAGGGGAGCTTGTTTTTTTTGCCCACGCCAGTGTGTCATGATCAGGGATGCATACACTGTCCTGTCACCATTTGAGGAGGCCACGAGGATGGTGAGCAGTGACAGTGCATGCATCAGTGACACTGTCCCTCTTGTCCACCTGTTGGAGCACACGCTGCATGGAATAATTGACAGGGCACTTGAGGCAGAATAGAGGCAGGAAGAGCAGGACTTCCTTACCTCTCAAGGCCCCCTTTATCCAGACATTGTTTCTGCTGGCCCGCCAATCATACAGAAAGAGGAGGAGGAGGATTGTGTCAGCATGGAGGTGGAGCCTGGCACTCAGCATCAGCAGCAGTCTTTTAGGGATCATTTACAGTCCCAAGAAACCCGTGGACGTGGCTGCGGATCATGTGGACTGATCAGGGGACTACGGACCAAATGCCTCAGCTAACCTACGCTGCATGGCCTCCCTGATCCTGCAAAGCCTGCGGAAGGATCCTACTATTCGTTGGATCAAGGAGAGGGATCATTACTGGCTGGCAACCCTCCTTGATCAACGTTACAAGGGTAAGGTTGCGGACCTTATCTTGCCATTGCATAGGGAGCAGATGATGAAACATCTTCTGGAGACCTTGCAGAAAGGTCTTGAAATGTCAGATCCCTTCAAGACTGCCTATGCTGATGCTGAGTGACTATCTTGTTATGCTGATTGACTATCCTCTTCCTCCTCAATGATCATGCTAATAGCTTGGAAGAACATTTTTAGTTCTGGGTGCCGCCACCAGTGGCTTAGGCCCAATTTTTCAGCCCCTGTTTAACAGGGGCGTGTAATTACAATTTTTGATGCAATATTTTGCAGGAGGGTTCTTTGCTGCACTCAACTACAATATTTGTGAGTGGTTGCAGTGTTGTGGCCCCAGCACCAGTGCCCAAGGCCCAATTTTTCAACCCCTGTTTAACAGGGGCGTGTAATTAAAATTTTTGATCCAATATTTTGCAGTAGGGATCATTCCTGCTCTCCAACTAGAGTTTCTGTGAGGTGTTGCAGTGTTGTGTCACCAGTGCCTAAGGCCAAATTTTTGTGCCCCTGTTCAACAGGTGCATGTAATTACAATTCTTGATATAATATTTCACAGCAGGGCCCGTTCCAGCACCCACCAAGAGTAACTATGAGGACTTACAGTGTTGTGGCAACACCAACACCTTAGGCCCAAATTTCCGCAGAGCATATAGGGAAGGCCCCTACTTTCAAACATCCAACTTGCAAACAGAAGGAGACAACAGGAAGTGAGATGAAATCTACCCCTAGGAAGGGAAATTCTCTACTGTAAGAGTTGATATGGGAAAAAAGTGTGTCTCCTCTCCACTGATGCTTTATCCCAATCCTTGTTTTACAAAAAAAAAATAATTTTCAAAAAACATTTGTCACTGGGACAGAAAGTGAGGTAAAATCTTCTGAAGAGGTGCACAGACAGAAAAACTGTTACAGGGGTGATAACCCTTCCCTATGTTTTCCAAAAAGTTTAAAAATAGATTTTTTGACTACAATTTAAAAATGTACCAGTTCCAAATTACAAACAGATTCTACTTAACAACAAACCTACACAGTCCCTGTGTAGTTTTAAATGACTTCTTTCAGTTAGAAATGTCATTTTGTGCAGGGACTGTTCTAAACATGGGAAGCACGTGCCACTTCACAGGCATACTATAGATACCCCACCCAGACATGATATTTAAAGGAATTTTTTTCACTTTCAGCATCATTAAAATCACTGCTCCTGAAAAAACTGCAGTTTTAAAAACTTTTTTTGCATTGATACATGTCCCCTGGGGCAATACCCTGGTCACCAAACCCTTTTTAGGACAATAACTTGCATATTAGCTTTTAAAATGAGCACTTTTGATTTTGAACGTTCGAGTCCTATAGACTTTGACAGGGTTCTAAAGTTTGTGCAAATTTTTGGTCCATTCGCAGCTTCTGGTGCGAACCGGACTAGGGGTGTTCGGCTCATCCCTATACCTGATATGAGTCAATTTCAAAAGTTAGTTGACCGAGACTTGACTGCGTTAGCACATCAAGTTACTGAGGGTGAGCGAACGATTAGCTTTAAATAGTTTGGAAGAACATAAGTCAATAATCATCCGTAATTCAGACAAAGGAGGCATGATTGTTGTCACAAATGTGGAATCTTATTTGGTTGAAGCTGCCCGGCAATTATACATGAGATTAAAGGGGGACCCCAACAAAAAAATAAAATCTACTTTATTGGAACAATCAACAGGGGTTTCAAGTTATGCATTTTTTTAAAAGAGAGAAATGGAGTCACTTATTCCAGAATATCCTACTATTTCTACTTTCTACCATTTACCTAAAACCCACAAGGGTCTAGAACCCCTGCAAGGTAGACCTAGAATTTCTGGAATTGGCTCCAATAATGAAAGATTGGGACAGTGGCTTGATAGCTATTAACAACCATTGATAGTACAATTTCTCGGATATCTAAAAGACACCAACCATCTATTGTAACTTATGAAAGATTTCACATGGGAAACAGACTATTCGTGGATCCCTTGTGACGTCACAAATCTGTATTCCTCCATCCCCCATCATCTTGGTATAGAGGCAGTTTCTTACTTTTTAGTCTTGTACGGATCTGACATTTGAACATCGTATGTACACTTGAACATTGTATGTATATTTTAGACATACTAGAGGAGGGCTCAAAATTTTAAGTCCTAAAGCTACTAGCCAGGCCTTAAGGGTTACTCGCCACCAGTTGCCCCACCCAACCCCTACCATGCCCCGCCCCTAATCCTGCCCCTAGGCACACCCTCATAAATGATCTCATGAAATGACACTTAAATGTTTTATGCAAAATTAAGTTACAAAAATAAATATTAACAACAACTTTATCAGTGCAGCCTCATCTGTGCCAATCAGTGCAGTCCCACCTGTGCCCATCAGTGCAGCCCCACCTGTGCCCAATACAGTGTAACCTGTGTCCAATGCAGTCTCACCTGTGCCCATTGTGGCCTCATCTGTGCCCAATACAGCCTGACCTGTGCTCAATACAGCGTGACCTGTGCCCAATACCATCTCACTTGTGCCCAGTGCAGCATGGCCTGTGCCCAATGCAGCTTCACCTGTGCCCAATACAGCGTGACCTGCAGCGTGACCCAATGCAGCCTGACTCATGCACAATGTAGCCTCACCTGGGCAGAGGAAGAGGTGAGCCTTCCGGATAAGCAGAGAGTGGGATTGTCTGCTGTAATAGCTTTCATTTGAATTTCCCGTGTTCCCAGGGCTCATGGTCACATAGCCTACCTCTTGGCCCGACGCCTTTGATGATGTTACATCATTGGACCATGCTCTGTCTATCAAAGGTACCAGTCCAAGAGGTGGGGCTATGTGACGGTGAGCGTCGGGAACCGGGAAATTCTAATGAAAGCTATTACAGTGGGCAATCTGGATTTTTGCTGATACGGACAGCTCGCCTCTTTCTCTCCTCTCTCTTTCCCTGGCTGGGAGACTGTGTCGGCGGTGCTCGCCCCCCACCCCCGCAGCACAATGCTCGCCAACAGCCATTTTCCACTAGCCAAATGAGAGTGTGCTAGTGGAAAATTTGAGGGCTGTACTAAAGTATTTACTATCCCACAATTTTTTTGTATTGAATGATGTTTTGGTCAGAAACCATGAAACAGACTGAGACAGAAGTACAATCAAATCAAACTTGTTTATTAATAAAAATAAAAAGGTAAATAGAAAAAAGCATAGTCAAGCATAGCCAGAGTTCAGTAGCCAGATCAGGTAGTCAGCCATTCCAAAGTTCATTAACCAGATCAGGTAATCAGCCAGGCCAGAAGTCAGGGATCCAAGGAGAGCAACTGCAAGCAGCATACGAAGCTAGGAGGGATGTCAGCAAGCCAGTCTAGAAACAAACAGCAGGAGATGGTTCCTTGTAATGTGACCAACGCAAAGGCAAAGGAAGAAGTGAGCTAATAGTCTTTAAATAGGCAGGTCAAACGAGCATCATCGGGAACAGCTGGTAACTGTGGAAAGAGAAGAGAGCTGGCAATTAGCCGACAGCTGAGCAGCCCTTGGAGGGCCACCGGGCTTGAGGGGAAACCGTCTATGGAACTCGCAGAGGAGGACAGGGGAATGTACGTCAGAGGATGAAACCCAGGAGCCCCTTCCAATGCACCAGGTACTGTATGTGCCCATGAAACCTATGGGAGTCAACAATGGATTGTGCCTCATACTCCTCATGGTTCTCAACCTGAATAGGGTGAGGACGTAGCACCGAGGTGGTAAATCGGTTACAGACCAACAGTTTCAATAAGTAGACATGAAACACATCTGACATGCGCATACTAGGAGGAAGTTCCAATGCGTAGGCTACTGGGTTAATCCTGTAAAGGATATGGAAAGGCCCAATAACCCGAGGTGCAAACTTCACTGAGGGAACACGAAGCCGGAGGTTGGGAGATGACAGCCAGAATCTGTCCCCAACCTGGTAGGAAGGCGCAGGAAGGCGTCTGCGGTCAGTATGGAGTCTGTACCTATCATTAGCATGACGCAAAGCCTCCTGGACTTGTACCCAAGTGGAACGAAGACCACGGAGATGCTCCTCTAATGCAGGAATACTCTGCGGAACAAACGAGTCAGGCAACATGGAAGGTTGAAAACCATAATTCGCCATAAATGGAGACAATCGGGAGGCAGAATTCAAGACACTGTTGTGAGCAAACTCTGTCCAAGGTAATAGGTCAGACCAGTTGTTATGATGGTCAGAAATATAGCAGCGTAGGAATTGCTCCAAGGACTGATTGGCTCGTTCTGCAGCCCCATTAGACTGCAGGTGATACGCAGAAGAGAACGCAAGCTGGATTCCCAACTGTGCACAAAAGGCTCACCAGAAACGGGAGACAAACTGACTGCCCCTATCCGAGACAATCACCTTGGGTAGCCCATGTAAGCGAAAGATCTCCTGAGCAAAAATGGAAGCCAGTCCCTTAGAGGTGGGCAACTTCTTAAGTGGAATACAATGACACATCTTTGAGAACAAGTCAACCACCATAAGGATAATAGTGTTTCCTTTGGAGTTGGGCAATTCCACAATGAAATCCATAGACAGGTGAGTCCAGGGCCTCTCTCCATTGGGTATGGGTTGTAGGAGGCCCACTGGAAGGTCTCGTGGAGTCTTACTCTGAGCACACACAGAACAGACAGCTACGAAGGCAGTAACATCAGCCCGTAGACTAGGCCACCAGAATTGTTGGGAGATGGCCCAAATTAGTTGATTTTTCCCAGGATGGGCAGCTGCCTTGGGAGAATGGTAAGTCTGGTTAGGTCCGAATAATCTATCTAGTGAGGAGAGAAAGGCCCTTAGGGAATTGGAAGAAGCTTCTGATTTGGTTATTAAAAAAGTATGGAGACTCTCTGGGACAAAGCAGCGGTCACAAGGTTTATCAGGAGGAGCATGGACCTGAGCAGCAAGAATTTTGTCACCCAAAGGAGAAGTAAGACTGGTGCGAACCGTAGCCAAGAAACGATCAGGAGGAATCATAGGAACCGGAACCAACTCCGACTTGGAAGTGGATGAACCGGGTAGGAATGAGACAATGTAATTAAAGCTCGACAAGAAAAAAGCCCATCACGCCCTTCTGGGAGAGAGTCGCTTAGCCTCAGACAAGAATATAAGATTCTTATGGTCAGTGAGAATAAAAACGGCACAGTGGTACCTTCAAGGAGATGTCTCCATTCTTCAGGGCTAAAATGAACAGCTCACTGTCACCAATCTCATAATTGCACTCAGCAGGTGACAATTTCTTGGAAAGGTAGTCACACGGATGCATAGCGCTCTCAGAGTTAGGACGTTGAAACCGAAGGGCGCCAACTCCAGTCTCAGAAGCATCAACTTCTAGGATAAAAGGCAACGTAGGATCAGGATGTGCCAACACAGGAGCAGAAACAAAGGCAGCCTTGAGAGTTTCAAAGGCCTTAATGGACTCCAGGATACCAACTCTGTGGGTTACTGTCCTTTCTGGTCATATCAATCAGAGGCTTGACCAGAGACGCAAAGTTACAAATAAACTTCCGATAGTAGTTGGCAAAGCCCAGGAAACGCTGCAGAGGACGTAAACCCATGGGTCGAGGCCACTGTAGGACTGCTGACAGTTTCTCTGGGTCCATCGAAAAACCAGCAGTGGAAATGACATAGCCCAGGAATGTAACCTGTTCACGATGGAACTCGCACTTCTCCAGTTTACAATAAAGATTGTTCTCTCTTAGTTTCTGAAGTACACGACAGACATCCAGGGACTTGGAAAATATCAGGATATCATCGAGATAAACCACCACACACAATTGCAACAAATCTCGGAGGACATTGTTAATAAATTCCTGGAAAACTGCCGGGGCATTACAAAGGACAAAAGGCATTACCAGGTATTCATAATGGCCTGTTCTGGTATTAAATGCAGTTTTCCACTCGTCGCCCTCCTTAATGCACACAAGATTGTATGCCCCTCTCAGGTCAAGCTTTGTGAAAACCATTGCTTCCTTGCGGTGGTCAAATAACTCTGTAATCAATGGAATCGAGTAGGCATTCTTAATCGTGACACGATTGAGACCCCTATAATCTATACAAGGTCTCAGTTCACCGCGCTTCTTTTTCACAAAGAAGAAACCAGCACCAGCAGGAGACGAGGCCTTGCGGATGAAACCTCGAGAAAGTGCGTCAGCAACATACTCCTCCATGGCCTTATCCCTCCAAGACCGACAAAGGGCAAACCTGGCCACGAGGAGGTATGGCACCAGGTTGAAGGTCAATTGCGCAATCATAAGGCCGGTGTGGAGGCAAACTACCGGCTTGACCTTTATCAAAGACATCGCCAAAATCACGGTACTCCTTCGGCAGGGAGGGGAGTGAAGCGGTGCACAGGACCTTGGATACCTTCAGGAAGCATGTCTCACTGCATTGTGGTCACCAGGAGAGAACCTCAGCACAGAGCCAATCAAAAGAGGGGTTATGCCTCTGTAACCAAAGATAACCAATAACCAGCGGAAATCTGGGTGAGGAAATAACTTGGAATTGGATTATCTCATGGTGAAGAGTCCCTACGGCCATGGACAACGGAACCGTCTCATGAGTCACATGAGCAGGCTGTAATGGTCTCCTGTCAAGAGCCTCAATGGCAAGTGGAGTGTCACGCAGCTACAGCAGAATCATAGTTTCATAGTTTCATAGTTTGTTACCGTATATACTCGAGTATAAGCCGAGTTTTTCAGTCCACTTTTTGGGCTGAAAAAAGCCGCCTCGGCTTATACTCGAGTCACTGAAAATTTGCCCGGGCTGGAGGAGAAAAAGGGGCGGGCCATGTCCCTGGCTGACGCTCGTGAATGGCCTGTCAGTTTGCCGGTCAGCACAATCCCCTCCTCTTTCAATTCCCTTCGTTATAGTTTTTTTTTTTCCTCGGTGTGCTCTATGGCTGCAGCGGGGAGGGGACTCTTTCCTCTGTTTCGGGCGCGGAGGAATACAGCCTCTGCACCCGCTCCGCAGACCGCACATCGTTACTGCAGTGGGGGGACTCTTTCTTTTATTTCGGGCGCGGCGGAATACGATACATCTCTGCACGCGCTCCGCACACCGCACAGTATTAGCATAGGATACTGTGTGCTGCGGAGTGATATGCCCAATCCTCTCTCTCTCTCTCTCTCTACACACGACTACCATAGAAAGAAGCAGAGAGAGCAGGGGCCGGGCAATCCAGTCTATGGAAGTTAAGGTGAGGTGAATTCACGAGGCATAAATTATGGAATAAAAAAAACCTGCTTTTGTGTCATACTGTAGATTAGAATCCTGTAATTTTTTTGTAATTGTTTTTTTAAAATCTTTAAAAAAAATTTTTAAATCTTAAGCAATTTTGTACGGTACTTAAAGGCTGGATTCACACTGCAGAGGTTACGAGAACCGGATGTGATTCGCACTGCACTGCAGTGCAAATCACATGCGGTCTCTGTGCGATGCGAGTTCAGCCATACAGATAGTATGGCTGAATTGGCATCGCACGTGGCCCAAACTCGCACAGGACCCTTTTTTTGGTCCGCAGCAGAATCGGATCGCATGGGTGTTCACACCATGCGATCCGATTCCTGTCCGAGTTTGCAGATCGCACTGCGATATGCGAACTGATCTGGGGGTGTCATTAACATTTCATTGACACTCCCAGCAGTTCGCATAGGGCAGTGTGAAGTGCCGCTGGGAGGTATGCGATGCGGGAACCCGCCGCGGATTTGCGGCATTCCCGCATCGCTGCAGTGTGAACCCAGCCTTTTTAAACATAATTTTAATAATTGCACTTTAGGCTGGGTTCACACTGCAGCGGGAACGCCGTGAATCCGCAGTGTTTTCCCGCATCGCATACCTCCCAGCGGCACTTCACACTGCCCTATGCGAACTGCTGGGAGTGTCAGTGAAATGTTAATGACACCTCCAGATCAGTTCGCATATCGCAGTGCGATCTGCAAACTCGGACAGGAATCGGATCGCATGGTGTGAACACCCATGCGATCCAATTCTGCTGCGGACCAAAAAAGGGTCCTGTGTGGGTTTGGGCCGAATGGGATGCGAATTCCGCCATACTATCTGTATGGCTGAACTCGCATCGCACAGAGACTGCATGTGATTTGCACTGCAGTGCAGTGCGAATCACATCCGGTTCTCGTAGCCGCAGCAGTGTGAACCCAGCCTAAATGAATTCTAGCAACAAAACACAAAAGAATACCCATTTTTTTTTTTTTGTTACGGTAAATATAAAAGATGTTGCACCGAGTAAATAGATACGATACCAAACATACCGTACCATGCTTTAAAACGATGCCCACCTGTGGAATGGCAGCACACTACGGTAAATTTATATTATCCATAGACGGCGCTTTAAAAGCCTTTAGGCTGGGTTCACACTGCAGCGATGCGGGAACGCCGGGGTCTGGGGAGGGGCAATGAGTGGGGCCAGGGTGGAGCTGAAGGGGGCCCCGTCAGGTAGGCTGTACGGGGCCCCATGATTCTATCAGCGGCCCTGTCCGTGGACATCATCATCATCATCATCACAGCGGGACATCAGCATCATGAGGTGAGTGAAAAATCACAATGGCTACTGTATATTTAATGGGCAGGCTGTATACCGGTATGTGTCTAATGTGTTATCCAGAGCATTATTACAATGGCTACTGTATATTTATTGGGCAGGCTGTATACCGGTATGTGTCTAATGTGTTATCCAGAGCATTATTACAATGGCTACTGTATATTTATTGGGCAGGCTGTATACCGGTATGTGTCTAATGTGTTATCCAGAGCATTATTACAATGGCTACTGTATATTTATTGGGCAGGCTGTATACCGGTATGTGTCTAATGTGTTATCCAGAGCATTATTACAATGGCTTCTGTATATTTATTGGGCAGGCTGTATACCGGTATGTGTCTAATGTGTTATCCAGAGCATTATTACAATGGCTACTGTATATTTATTGGGCAGGCTGTATACCGGTATGTGTCTAATGTGTTATCCAGAGCATTATTACAATGGCTACTGTATATTTATTGGGCAGGCTGTATACCGGTATGTGTCTAATGTGTTATCCAGAGCATTATTACAATGGCTACTGTATATTTATTGGGCAGGCTGTATACCGGTATGTGTCTAATGTGTTATCCAGAGCATTATTACAATGGCTACTGTATATTTAATGGACACAGGCAGGCTGTACGGTATATTTAATGGACACAGGCAGGCTGTACGGTATATTTAATGGACACAGGCAGGCTGGACAGTATATTTAATGGACACAGGCAGGCTGTACGGTATATTTAATGGACACAGGCAGGCTGGACGGTATATTTAATGGACACAGGCAGGCTGTACTGTATATTTAATGGGCACAGGCAGGACACTGGTAGAATGTACGGTATATTATGAGCCCTAACACAGGCTGCTCTATGCAAACAGTCATGTCATCACTTTCTGTAATATCAGCCTGCATTAGGCCTCAAAAGGTACCCGAACAAGTCTTTTTTTTTTATCCTGTTAGAAATGGATCCCAATACTTCTACCGGTAATCCTGGACCAAAAGAAAAACGCAGGTCATTCGAAGCTGGTTTCAAACTTAAGGTTGTGTCAAGAGCAGAAGAAAGCAATAACAGTATTGCAAGTAGGGAATTTTGTGTTGATGAAAAACAAGTGAGGGAATGGCGGAAAAAGAAAGCTGACTTGGAAAAGATTCCAAAGGTAAAAAAAGCTCAACGTGGTTTAACAACTTCATATGGGGCTCTAGAGACTGAATTGCATAAATGGGTTATGGAGTGTCGTCAAAATGGTTACTGCGTAACACGCATGGGAATTCGCTTACGTGCCCTTCAGATGGCTAAAGATGACAAATTAAAAGCGCCAGGCATTGAAAAATTTGTTGCGTCAGCAGGATGGTGTACCCGCTTCATGAATAGGTTTGGCCTATGTTTGCGGCAAAGAACAAAGATTTCACAGAAGTTGCCAAAAGACCTTGATGAAAAAGTGATGTCATTCCATTCATTCATCATAAAACAAAGAAGGATCCATAACTATGACCTGGGAGATATTGGAAATATGGATGAAACACCTATGACCTTTGATCTTCCAAGCAACAGAACTGTGGCAACTTTGGGAGACAAAACTATTTTTCTCAGAACCACAGGAAATGAAAAAAATCATTTCACAGTTGTTCTGTCATGTTTGGCTAATGGAACAAAGCTGCGGCCTGTCATTATTTTTAAAAGAAAGACCTTGCCTAAAAAGGTCAAATTCCCACCACGAATTACAGTGCGCGCACATGTTAAAGGCTGGATGGATGAAGACGGAACAAAAAAATGGCTGGAAGAAATTTGGAAAGAACGACCAGGAGCAGCCTTAAAGAAAAAAACATCATTGCTAGTTTGGGATATGTTCAGAGCCCACACATCTGATGGCATAAAAGAAATGGCAAAATCTTCTCAAGTTACTTTGGCCGTTATTCCAGGTGGGCTTACATCTGTATTGCAACCGCTAGATGTGTGTTTAAATAAACCTTTTAAAGACCGTGTGAGAAAGATGTGGCATGAATGGATGTCATCTGGTCAAGCCCGACTGACAAAAGGTGGAAATCTGATGAAGCCCGACATAGAATTGATAGCAAAGTGGGTTCGTGATGCATGGGAAGAGATTCCGGAGGACATGGTGCAACGCGCCTTCAAGAAATGTGGCATTAGTAATGCTATGGATGGCAGTGAAGACAGCGCTTTGTATGAGAACGACAGCAGTGATGGTGATGACTGCGAACTCAGTGATGATGACAATGTCTACGCTGATAATCTCACACCAGCTAATGCTGAAGCTCTGTTTGGACATACAGATGATGAGGAATCCAGTTTTGAAGGATTTTAACTCTTGTGTTTTAGCTTGGTTGCTGAATGAGCTAAGGTTTTTGTACTTTTAAAGTTATTGTTGATACCATATTGTTTTATTGACCCTCTTTTACACTTACAGAGATAGTTTACTGTTTTTCTTTGAAATAAATATTCAAAAACATTATTGGTATCTATTTTTATTTTTGAAATTTACCGGTAGCTGCTGCATTTCCCACCCTAGGCTTATACTCGAGTCAATAACTTTTTCCAGTTTTTTGTGGTAAAAGTAGGTGCCTCGGCTTATATTCGGGTCGGCCTATACTCGAGTATATACGGTAGGTTGAATAAAGACACCAGTCCATCCAGTTCAACCTGAGTGAGTGTCTACAATGGTCCCTTTCCCTGTACATTGCTACACCCACATCGGTCCCTATCCTCAAGGAGCCCACAATCCAAGGTCCCCATTCATATACTAGGGCCAATTTCGGACAGAAGCCATTTAACCTACCTGCATGTCTTTGGATTGTGGGAGGAAACCGGAGTACCCGGAGGAAACCCACGCAGGCACAGGGAGAACATGCAAACTCCAGGCAGGTAGTGTCATGGTTGGGATTTGAACCAGTGACCTTCTTACTGCTAGGTGAGAGTGCTAACCACTACACCACTGTGCTGCGAAACAAATGCAGCATCAATGAACAGACCTGCAGCCCCAGAGTCGATTAGAGCCTGTATCTCGATGGACGACTCAGCCCAAGAAAGGGTGACCAAAACCAGGGGCTTATGCTTTCGGATAACTGGGGACGAAACAATGCCACCTAAGGTCTGTCCATGGCAGGACCTCAAGGTTCGGGCGTTCCCTGGATGGGTAGGACAAGACTTCAAAAAGTGACCTGCCTGGCCACAATAAAGGCACAATCTCTCCCTCCTTCTAAAGGCTCTCTCATCCGCAGAGAGACGCATGAAGCCCAGGTGCATGGGTTCATCTTCACTGACCAACTCGGTACCAGGAAGCATGGGAGGTGAGGGAGGCATGGGTGGGACTACAAAGCTTGGAGGCAAACATACAGGAGGCTTCCGCAAGCGCTCCTTAAGAGAAAGTCTTTCTCTGAGTCTGGAGTCAATGAGGATGGCAAACGAGATCAAGCTATCCAGCTCAATGGGTATATCTCGGGCTGCTTTCTCATCCTTGATGGAATCCGAGAGACCATGAGAAAAAGCAGCCACGAGGGCCTCATTGTTCCAAGCAATCTCTGCTACCAGAGTACTTTTCATGGTTGGGTGTGTTCCTTTTTTTTTTGCACCTCCAGTTTGCTTCCCTCGGATCCCCATTATTATGTGGGCTTCTGATGGTAGCTCTTTGGCCTCTGGTGGACCACTTGTCACTCCCCCAGTACCCAATTCTGTTGACGACGAGAGACAATTCCTTTCCTTTTCTTCCAGCCTTTCCTTTTTCCTACCCCCTATATTGAACTGTATGTAATCCTACTGTCAGAACTGAACCTTTTTTGTTTTTAAAGCAACTCCTCATATTACCAATATGGCTCCTTAAACATTTTGACCTTAAAAATCCAAGGTCTTAAAGTGGTTGTAAACCCACTTTGAAAAAAAAAAAAAAACTAACATCTGCAAGACAAAGGCATAATGAGCTAGTATGCATAGCATACTAGCTTATTATGTAATACCTGAGATCAAAACCCTCGCTTCAGTGCCAGTACACCGCTCCGTCAGCCGACATCATCACTCCCAGGAGTTACTTCCAGATATTGTGGCTCTGGCACTGTGATTGGCCACAGCTGCGATGACGTACGTGCTATTGCTTCAGTGCGCATGTAGCAATGACAAATAAACCATGCAGGTTTAGGAGATATCCTGGCTAGCTAAAGGTAATCCTTATTATAGCTTATCTGTAGAAAAAAGTGGTCTGTAGGGGTTTAAAACCACTTTAACCTCCTCCCACCCGCCCTATAGCCGAATGACGGCCTTAGAGCGGGCGGGTTCCTTCGCCTGGCCGTCCCTGGACGGCCTGGTGTTTACTTCCGCAATGCGCGCCGTCGGGGGCGCGCATCGCGGAAGTATTGTATTCGCCGTGTCTCCCGGAGACAGGCAAATACAGATCGCCGTGAACGGCCAATCAAAGCGGCCGTTCACAGCGCGATCGCAGCTGCCAATGGGAGATGATCTCATATGTAAACATATGAGATCATCTCCCATTTCCGTGTCTCTCCCTCCTCACACAGAGACAGCGTGTGAGGAGGGAGAGCGATCTGTGTGTCAGCCCCAGTGCCAGTGTCAGCCCCAGTGCCAGTGTCAGCCCCAGTGTCAGCCCCAGTGCCAGTGTCAGCCCCAGTGCCAGTGCCATCTGTCAGCCCAGTGCCATCTGTCAGCCCCAGTGCCAGTGCCATCTGTCAGCCCAGTGCAATCTGCCAGTAGTGCCATTGCCGCCAGTGCCACCTGCCAGCGCCAGTGCCTGCCGTCAGCCACAGTGCCGTCAGCCCCAGTGCCGCCAGTGCCGCCAGTGCCAGTGCCACCTGCCAGTGCCACCTGCCAGTGCCAGTGCTACCTGCCAGCGCCAGTGCCACCTGCCAGCGCCACCTGCCAGTGCCACCCGTCAGCCCCAGTGCCGCCCGTCAGCCCCAGTGCCGTCCATCAGCCCCAGTGCCGCCAGTGCCGTCAGCCCCAGTGCCACCTGCCAGTGCCACCTGCCAGTGCCATCTGCCAGCACCAGTGCCACCTGCCAGTACCACCTGCCAGTGCCAGTGCCATCCGTCAGCCCCAGTGCCGTCAGCCCCAGTGCCGTCAGCCTCAGTGCCGCCAGTGCCAGTGCCACCTGCCAGTGCCACCTGCCAGTGCCACCTGCCAGCACCAGTGCCACCTGCCAGTGCCAGCGCCAGTGCCATCCGTCAGCCCCAGTGCCAGTGCCGCCAGTGCCACCTGCCAGTGCCACCTGCCACCACTAGTGCCGCCAGTGCCGCCAGTGCCACTTGCTAGTGCCACCTGCCACCTGCCAGTGCCACCTGCCAGCGCCAGTGCCATCCGTCAGCCCCAGTGCCGCCAGCCCCAGTGCCGCCAGTGCCACGTGCCAGTGCCACCTGCCAGTGCCACCTGCCAGCGCCAGTGCCACCTGCCAGCGCCAGTGCCACCTGCCAGCGCCAGTGCCATCCGTCAGCCCCAGTGCCGCCAGTGCCACCTGCCAGCGCCACCTGCCAGCGCCAGTGCCATCTGCCAGCCGCAGTGCCATCTGCCAGCCCCATTTGCCAAAGCAATTAGCCAGAGCAAATAGCCAGCACCATCTGCCAGTGCCAGCCCCAGTGCCAGCCCCAGCGACATCTGCCAGCCCCATCTGCCAGCCCCATCTGCCAGCCCCATCTGCCTCCAGTGCCATCTGCCTCCAGTGCCATCTGTCAGTGCCACGTGTCGTCAGTGCCATGTGGGGTCACTTTGTGGGCATTTCCATTGTCCTGGTGCTTCAGGGCCTTCAAAACTGAAATAGGTGGTTGAGAAATAGGATGTGTAATTTATGCTCCTAGAACGCCTGATGGTGCTATTTCAATATTGGGCCTCTGTATGTGGCCAGGCTGTGTAAAAGTCTCACACATTTGGTATCGTTATACTCAGGAGGAGTAGTAGAACGTATTTTGGGGTGTCATTTTTGCTATGTACATGCTATGTGTTGGAAATATCTTATAAATGGACAACTTTGCGTAAAAAAAATGCGTTTTAATTTTTTTTCCACATTTTCCCAAAACTTCTGGAAAAAAAATGAACCATTCAAACGACTCATTATGCCTCATAGATTATACGTTGGGGTGTTAGCTTTCCAAAATGGGGTCACCTTGTGGGCATTTCCATTGTTCTGATGCTCCAGGGCCTTCAAAAATGTAATAGGTGGTTGAGAAATGAAATGTGTAATTTATGCTCCTAGAACGCCTGATGGTGCTATTTCAATATTGGGCCTGTGTATGTGGCCAGGCTGTGTAAAAGTCTCACACATTTGGTATTGTAATACTCAGAAGGAGTAGCAGAACGTATTTTGGGGTGTCATTTGTGGTATACACATGCCATGTGAGAGAAATAACCTATTACATTGAAAATTTTGTGAGAAAAAAAAAAAAAAATCTTCATTTTGCAAAGAATTGTGGGAAAAAGATGATAACATGAAAAAAACCTCACCATGCATCTTAGTAAATACCTTGGAATGTCTACTTTCAAAAAAGGGGTCATTTGGGGGGTATTTGTACTTTCCTGACTTGTTCGGGTCGCAAGAAATGAGATAGGCCACCAATACATCAGATGTGATCAATTTTGTGCGATTCGCACCACAGCTTGTAGACTTTCTAACTTTCACAAAGACCAAATAATATCCACTAATTTGGGTTATTTTTACCAAAGATATGTAGCAGTATAAATTGTGGCCAAAATTTATGAAAAAAAAATTATAATTTGCAAAATTTTATCACAGAAACAAAGAAATATGCGTTTTTTTTTCAAAATTTTCGGTCTTTTTTCATTTATAGCGCAAAAAATAAAAACCCCAGAGGTGATCAAATACCACCAAAATAAAGCTCTATTTGTGGGAAAAAAGGACACAAAATTCATTTGGGTACAGTGTTGCATGACTGAGTAATTGTCATTCAAAGTGTGAGAGCACCAAAAGCTGAAAATTGGTCTGGTCAGGAAGGGTGTTTAAGTGCCCAGTAAGCAAGTGGTTAATATATCACAAAACCGCACTAAAGCATTCTGTTCATTTGTTGTAGCTAAAATCCACATTCTACTGAATAATCTACTCCTAATTTTTCCAGCTTCTCTTAGCCACAGGTTTATACAGCCTTGGCAGCTACTAAACAAAGAGGTGATCTTATAGCTATTCACCATTAGGGATGAGCTTCGTGTTCGAGTCGAACGTACGTTCGACTCGAACATTGGCTGTTCGTCCGTTCGGCGAAATCCGAACATTTTGGTCGGTTCGCGTCAAATTCGCGTGGCGCTCACGGCCCACAATGCACTGCGATGGCGCAGTGCATTGCTGGCTCATGATTGGCCAAGCATGCACTGTGACCCCGCATGCTTGACCAATCGCAGCGCCAGCAGCGAGGAGAGCCATGATTGGCCACAGGCAGGATGCCTGTGGCCAATCATAGCTCAGGCTGTGTAGTGCACGCCCCACACTATATAAGGCCTCCATCGCGGCGGCCTCGTGTAGTGTGTTGGCGTCTGAAGCAGTGGGTGTTCTGTGTACCTTCAACACAGTACACACCGATCGTTTTCGGCCGATTTTCTATCTTGCTGTTGTGTAGTGGTTATTGTCTGCGTGCCCTGACCGCAGTATACACCGCTATATTCACCTCACCTATATAGCTAGTGATCTATCTTTAATAATAGAGCTTGCAGTCAGTAGTGTTAGGAGATAGTGCGTGCTGTCTGCGTGCTCTGTACCCAGTACATACCGCTATATCCACCTACATAGCTGTTCTCTATTTAAGCCCACTTGCCATCTGCAGGAGTTATTGGAAGTTGTGTGTGCCTCCAGCACAGCACAGTATACATCTGTATATACCCCTTTATCTCTGGTGTTCTCTGGTTATTGTCTGCGTGCCCTGACCGCAGTATACACCGCTATATTCACCTCACCTATATAGCTAGTGATCTATCTTTAATAATAGAGCTTGCAGTCAGTAGTGTTAGGAGATAGTGCGTGCTGTCTGCGTGCTCTGTACCCAGTAGTGTTAGGAGATAGTGCGTGCTGTCTGCGTGCGCTGTACCCAGTACATACCGCTATATCCACCTACATAACTGTTCTCTATTTGAGCCCACTTGCCATCTGCAGGAGTTATTGGAAGTTGTGTGTGCCTCCAGCACAGCACAGTATACATCTGTATATACCCCTTTATCTCTGGTGTTCTCTGGTTATTGTCTGCGTGCCCTGACCGCAGTATACACCGCTATATTCACCTCACCTATATAGCTAGTGATCTATCTTTAATAATAGAGCTTGCAGTCAGTAGTGTTAGGAGATAGTGTGTGCTGTCTGCGTGCTCTGTACCCAGTAGTGTTAGGAGATAGTGCGTGCTGTCTGCGTGCTCTGTACCCAGTACATACCGCTATATCCACCTACATAGCTGTTCTCTATTTGAGCCCACTTGCCATCTGCAGGAGTTATTGGAAGTTGTGTGTGCCTCCAGCACAGCACAGTATACATCTGTATATACCCCTTTATCTCTGGTGTTCTATAATAAAGGCATCTGCAGGAGTTAGTGGGTGTTGTGTGCCTCCAGCACAATATTTACTACCCAACTGCTGTTTTACCCAACTCCCTTCAGGCCATTACCATGTCTGGAAGGCCAGCAAGGAGAGGCAGACAGGCGCGAGCCGATAAAAGAGGGCAAGCAGGCTCTGTGTCTAGAGACAACAGTGCTGGTCGTGGACGCGGTGCATTGTCATCAGCACGTGGCCATGGGACATGCTTGTCCTTCTTTTCGGCAGCTGGACATGTTGAACCGCAACATGCCAACGACTTGGTAGAGTGGATGACCAAGCCCTCTTCATCCTCCTCATCCTCTCTCACCCAGTCTCAGGGTAGTAGCAAAGCAGCTGCCAACCCATCGTCTTCCCTCCTCTCAATGTCATCATCAGTGACTCCTTCCCTAGACCCACCACGTCCTCCTGAGGAGTCTCCTGAACTCTTTGAGCACAGTGTTGGGTACATGCTCCAGGAGGATGCCCAGTGTTTTGTGGGCTCTGATGATGACACTCAGCTAGAGGAAGGCAGTAGAGTGAGCGCAGACAGAGGGGATGCTCAAGAAGGACAGCAATCTGGTAGTCATGTTCCACAAGCTGCAGCATACTGCCAGGTTTGCTACAGCGATGAAGAGGGAGGGGATGATGAGGGCACTGACTCCACGTGGGTGCCTGGAAGGAAGGAGGAGGAGGAGGAGGCACATGTCCAACGAGGCAGGATGCCCTCCGGGGGCCAGCTTAGGGGCAGCACACCGACAGAATCACACCGCAGAGCTCCGCCTGTGCAGAGCGCTGCCTCTGCGCGTTATTCTAAAAGTTCTTTGGTGTGGGCCTTTTTTGAGACGAGTGCATCAGATCGCACCGCTGCTATTTGCAACATATGTCTCAAGCGTATCTCACGTGGCCAAAACATCAGCCGCTTGGGCACCACATGCTTGACCAGACATATGTTGACCTGCCATGCAGCTCGTTGGCAAGCGTACCTCAAAGACCCACACCAAAGAACAAAGCGGACCTCTCCTTGCTCCTCATCAGCTGGCATCTCCAACCCCACTAGACCTTCAGTCCTCTCTGAAACCTGCTCTGAGAGGAATGAAGGTGTAGAATTAGGTGTGTCACATCCAAGTGCTTCCGGGAACTCTGCTAGCGGTACACCCACGTCCGATTATAGCAGGCAAATGTCCCTGCCCCAGCTGCTGGACAGGCGGAAGAAGTTCACTCCCAGCCATCCACATGCCCAGCGGTTGAATGCTAGCTTGGCTAAATTGCTAGCACTTCAACTGCTGCCCTTTCAGTTGGTAGACTCGGCCCCCTTCCGTGAGTTTGTACAATGTGCGGTTCCTCAGTGGCAGGTACCCAAACGCCACTTTTTCTCACAGAAGGCGATTCCGGCTCTCTACCGGCATGTGGAAGGCAATGTCCTTGCCTCGCTGGACAGGGCGGTCAGCGGCAAGGTGCATATTACCGCTGACTCATGGTCCAGCAGGCATGGACAGGGACGTTACCTGTCTTTCACGGCCCATTGGGTCACTCTTCTGGCAGCTGGGAAGGATGCAGTACAAGGTGCAGTAGTGTTGGAGGTTGTTCCGCCACCACGCCTCCAAAATGCTACTATTGGTTGTGACACACCTCTCTCCTCCACCCCCTCCTCTTCTTCTTCCTCCATGGCCTCTTCCAGTGCTCTGTCCTCAGAACCAGCGGTGCTCCGTAGGCGTTCCAGGGTCACGCAAGTACGCAGGCAAAACGATGCCATGCCGTGCTTGCGCTGGTTTGTTTGGGGGACAGGAGCCACACTGGGGCGGATGTTTTGTCAGCTCTGCAGGGGCAGGCCGAGAGGTGGTTGACGCCACGCCAGCTTAAGCCAGGAATGGTGGTTTGCGACAATGGCACCAACCTCCTCTCCGCCCTCCGACAGGGACAACTGACCCATGTGCCCTGTGTAGCTCACGTCCTTAACCTGGTGGTGCAGCGGTTCTTGGGCAGGTACCCCGGCTTACAGGATGTCCTGAAGCAGGCCAGGAAAGTCTGTGTGCATTTCCGCCGATCATTTAATGCCTGTGCTCGGCTGGCTGAGCTCCAAAAGGAGTTGAACCTGCCCAAGAACCGCCTTATATGTGACATGCCCACCAGATGGAACTCAACATTGGCCATGCTGCAGCGGCTGCACACGCAGCAGAGGGCCATCAATGAGTACCTGTGCGACTACGGCACCAGGACAGGGTCAGGGGAGCTTGGTTTTTTCTCACCACGCCAGTGGGGCATGATCAGGGATGCATGCACTGTCCTGTCACCGTTTGAGGAGGCCACAAGGATGGTGAGCAGTGACAGTGCATGCATCAGTGATACTGTACCTCTTGTCCACCTCTTGGAGCATACGCTGCGTGGAATAATGGACAGGGCACTTGAGGCAGAACAGAGGCAGGAAGAGGAGGACTTCCTTGCCTCTCAAGGCCCCCTTTATCCAGACAGTGTTCCTGCTGTGCCACCCATCACACAGGAAGAGGATGAGGAAGAGGAGGAGGAGGATGATTGTGTCAGCATGGAGGTGGAGGCTGGCACTCAGCATCAGCATCAGCAGGATGATTTACAGTCCCAAGAAACACGTGGACTTGTACGTGGCTGGGAGGAGGTAGCTGCGGATCATGTTGTCCTTAGTGACCCAGAGGACTCCGGACCGAATGCCTCAGCTAACCTACGCTGCATGGCCTCCCTGATCCTGCAAAGCCTGCGGAAGGATCCTCGTATTCTTCGGATCAAGGAGAGGGACCATTACTGGCTGGCCACTCTCCTTGATCCACGGTACAAGGGTAAGGTTGCCGACCTTATCTTGCCATCGCAGAGAGAGCAGAGGATGAGACATCTCCGGGAGGCCTTGCAGAAAGGTCTGTGCAATGCGTTCCCAGAGACTGGGAGGTTACAAACTCCTGGTCCTGGACAACGTGTTGCTGAGGCATCGGTCAGAAGGAGCGGTGGAGAAGGTGGCCGTCTGACTGACGCTTTCAGACAATTTTTTAGTCCGCAGCCCCAAGGTATGATCGGTTCCAGCACCCATCGCCAGCGTCTAATTTACATGGTGCAGGAATACCTAGGGGCAAGGTAAGACTTGGACACCTTTCCCACCGAAAATCCTCTGGCTTACTGGGTCTTGAGGATGGATCACTGGCCAGAGCACAGTATGCAATTGAGCTACTGGCCTGTCCTGCATCCAGCGTTCTTTCGGAACGCACCTTCAGTGCTGCTGGTGGCTTTGTTACCGATCACAGGGTGCGCCTGTCCACCGAATCAGTTGATTGACTGACCTTCATCAAGATGAATCAGTCTTGGATCACCCACAGCTACCAAGCACCTGAAGCTGATGTAACCGAATAATTTTTTTTGAAATACCACATCCCTTCAAGACTGCCTATGCTGATGCTGAGTGACTGTCCTGTTATGTTGATTGTCTATCCTCTTCCTCCTCCGCTGATATGTTGGAAGAACATTTCTGGTTCTGATTGATGCCATCAGCCCAATTTTTCTGCCCCTGTTTAACAGGGGCGTTTAATTAAAATTTTTGATGCAATGCTTTGCAGCAGGGCTAATTCCTGCAATAAAACTAGAGTATATGGCAGAGGTTGCAGTGTGGTGGCACCAGCACCAGTGCCTAAGGCCCAATTTTTCTGCCCCTGTTTAACAGGGGCGTTTAAGTACAATTTTTGATGCAATGCTTTGCAGCAGGGCTAATTCCTGCAATAAAACTAGAGTATATGGCAGAGGTTGCAGTGTGGTGGCACCAGCACCAGTGCCTAAGGCCCAATTTTTCTGCCCCTGTTTAACAGGGGCGTTTAAGTACAATTTTTGATGCAATGCTTTGCAGCAGGGCTAATTCCTGCAAAAAAACTAGAGTATATGGCAGAGGTTGCAGTGTGGTGGCACCAGCACCAGTGCCTAAGGCCCAATTTTTCTGCCCGTTTAACAGGGGCGTTTAATTACAATTTTTGATGCAATGCTTTGCAGCAGGGCTAATTCCTGCAATAAAACTAGAGTATATGGCAGAGGTTGCAGTGTGGTGGCACCAGCACCAGTGCCTAAGGCCCAATTTTTCTGCCCCTGTTTAACAGGGGCGTTTAAGTACAATTTTTGATGCAATGCTTTGCAGCAGGGCTAATTCCTGCAATAAAACTAGAGTATATGGCAGAGGTTGCAGTGTGGTGGCACCAGCACCAGTGCCTAAGGCCCAATTTTTCTGCCCCTGTTTAACAGGGGCGTTTAATTACAATTTTTGATGCAATGCTTTGCAGCAGGGCTAATTCCTGCATTAAAACTAGAGTATATGGCAGAGGTTGCAGTGTGGTGGCACCAGCACCAGTGCCTAAGGCCCAATTTTTCTGCCCCTGTTTAACAGGGGCGTTTAAGTACAATTTTTGATGCAATGCTTTGCAGCAGGGCTAATTCCTGCAATAAAACTAGAGTATATGGCAGAGGTTGCATTGTGGTGGCACCAGCACCAGTGCCTAAGGCCCAATTTTTCTGCCCCTGTTTAACAGGGGCGTTTAAGTACAATTTTTGATGCAATGCTTTGCAGCAGGGCTAATTCCTGCAATAAAACTAGAGTATATGGCAGAGGTTGCAGTGTGGTGGCACCAGCACCAGTGCCTAAGGCCCAATTTTTCTGCCCCTGTTTAACAGGGGCGTTTAAGTACAATTTTTGATGCAATGCTTTGCAGCAGGGCTAATTCCTGCAATAAAACTAGAGTATATGGCAGAGGTTGCAGTGTGGTGGCACCAGCACCAGTGCCTAAGGCCCAATTTTTCTGCCCCTGTTTAACAGGGGCGTTTAAGTACAATTTTTGATGCAATGCTTTGCAGCAGGGCTAATTCCTGCAATAAAACTAGAGTATATGGCAGAGGTTGCAGTGTGGTGGCACCAGCACCAGTGCCTAAGGCCCAATTTTTCTGCCCCTGTTTAACAGGGGCGTTTAAGTACAATTTTTGATGCAATGCTTTGCAGCAGGGCTAATTCCTGCAATAAAACTAGAGTATATGGCAGAGGTTGCAGTGTGGTGGCACCAGCACCAGTGCCTAAGGCCCAATTTTTCTGCCCCTGTTTAACAGGGACATGTAATTACAATTCTTGATATAATATTTCACAGGAGGGCCCCTTCCTGTGCCCACCCAGAGTAACGGTGAGGACTTATAGTGTTGTGGCACCCCCACCACAACCACCAAAGGTCAATTTTTCTACCACTGTTCAACAATGGCATGTAATTACAATTCTTGATATAATCGTTCACAGCAGGGCGCTCCAGCGCCCACCAAGAGTCACTTTGAGGGCTTACAATGTTGTGGCAAAACCAACACCTTGTTCCGCCATTTCTGCAGAGCATATAGGGCAGGCCCCTACTTTCAAACATCCAATTTACAAACATCTCCTACTTGCAAACGGAAGGAGACAACAGCAAGTGAGATGAAAAAAGATGGGGTGATAACCCTTCCCTATGTTTTCCAAAAAGCTTTAAAATCGTTTTTTTGACTGGAGCTACACTTTAAAAATGTACCAGTTGAAAATTACAAACAGATTCAACTTAACACAACAAACCTACACAGTCCCTATCTTGTTTGCACCGCCTGTATACTGCTGTTCTGAGTATATAGGGCCTGGGGGCCACACGCATTTCCTTTTTTTAATATGGGTACGGGGTTCCCCTTAATATGCTTACAAGACCCAAATAGGCTGGTAATGGGCAGGGAGGGCTACCCATGCCATTTTTCTCAATGATTTTCAAACATATTGCAGGAACCAGATATAACATTAAAACCGCAAGCAGTTTTAAATGGTGTTATTTCCGTTTAATGTCATTTTGTGCAGGGACTGTTCTAAACACGGGAAATACGTGGCACTTCACAGGCATACTACAGACACCCGCCAGGCACCATATTTAAAGGAATATTTCACTTTTTTTTTCACTTTAATCGTCATTAAAATCAGTGCTCCCGCCAAAACGACCATTTTTAAAAACATTTTAGGCATTGACCCATGTCCCCTGGGGCAGGAGCCAGGTCCCCAAACCCTTTTTAGGACAGTATCTTGCATATTAGCTGTTAAAATTAGCACTTTTCATTTCGAACGTTCGAGTCCCATAGACTTCAATGGGGTTCTAACGTTCGTTCGAATTTGGGGTCCGTTCGAAAGTTCTGGTGCGAACCGAACCAGGGGGTGTTCGGCTCATCCCTATCCACCATACAACCCCATTTGTACTTTCATCTACAATTAAATATCACAAAGGCCACTTCTGATGTTGCTGTAACCTTTGTATCATATTAGGCTCCTAATAAACATCCATTATCATTTCTTTCCCATCTTTTCCATGTAATTGAGTAACACAAGTTAGGTACAGTGATATTATGTAGACACTCACACCAAGTTCTTTTTCCCTTTTTGGATAAATATCCCCCAACTCCTTCCCTCCTGTTTCCCTAAGCTTTTATTTCAGCATTTTATCTCTAAGCATAACATGTTAGACTCTTGGTGTGTGTTAAATCCAACTCATAAATGCTTTACATATCCACACAAATCATTTTCTAGGATTGATCATATCTTCCTATCATCAGTTATTACGCACTTTACTTGGTCCGATCATAGTGCAGTTTGTATTCCCATCTCTTGCCCTATCCCAAGTAGTGATGGACGAACTTCCGACGGGACGTTTCGTGAACGCGGACCGCGAAAGCGAACCGTAACGTTCGCGGCGGGCCCCATTGACTTCAATGGGAGGCAAACTTTGCAAACCTACAGGTCAAATTTGCAGCCACAAAATAATTACTAGCTGTGCAAACATAGTCCCACCACATGGCCAATGACATAACACATGTATGAGGTGAATCTGGGATCGACAACTACAAGTATTCCTTTTTTATATGTGAAATTGTGACAATTCAGGACTGTGGAGCGCATGAAGGCAATGGAGGAGAGGGAAGGTCAGGGTAGGCAAAGAAGAGGGTGCAGGAGATGATCACCAGCAGCGTGACATACAGCAATGACACCTGCACCGTGATAGAGTGATCTGACACCAGCACTGTGATAGAGAGCACTGACATCAGCAGCGTGACATACAGCAATGACACCTGCACCGTGATAGAGTGATCTGACACCAGCACTGTGATAGAGAGCACTGACATCAGCAGCGTGACATACAGCAATGACACCTGCACCGTGATAGTGTGATCTGACACCAGCACCGTGATAGAGAGCACTGACATCAGCAGCGTGACATAAAGCACTGACACCAGCACCGTGAAATACAGCACTGACACCAGCACCATGATATACAGCACTGACACCTGTACCGTAAGCAGCCTCAGGAGTAAGTCAGCATAGCACAGGGATGGTGGGAGCCCATCATAATGAGCATAGCACAGGGATGGTGGGAGCCCTTTATAATGAGCATAGCACAGGGATGGTGGGAGCCCCTCATAATATGCACAGCAGAGGTACAGCCCCAGGAGTAAGTCAGCATAGCACAGGGATGGTGGGAGCCCCTCATAATAAGCAGCCCCAGGAGGAAGTCAGCACAGCACAGGGATGGTGGGAGCCCCTCATAATGAGCATAGCACAGGGATGGTGGGAGCCCCTCATAATGAGCATAGCACAGGGATGGTGGGAGCCCCTCATAATATGCACAGCAGAGGTACAGCCCCAGGAGTAAGTCAACATAGCACAGGGATGGTGGGAGCCCCTCATAATGAGCATAGCACAGGGATGGTGGGAGCCCCTCATAATGAGCATAGCACAGGGATGGTGGGAGCCCATCATAATATGCACAGCAGAGGTACAGCCCCAGGAGTAAGTCAACATAGCACAGGGATGGTGGGAGCCCCTCAAATATAAGCAGCCCCAGGAGGAAGTCAGCACAGCACAGGGATGGTGGGAGCCCCTTATAATGAGCAAAGCACAGGGATGGTGGGAGACCCTCATAATATGCACAGCAGAGGTACAGCCCCAGGAGGAAGTCAACATAGCACAGGGATGGTGGGAGCCCCTCATAATGAGCATAGCACAGGGATGGTGGGAGCCCCTCATAATGAGCATAGCACAGGGATGGTGGGAGCCCATCATAATATGCACAGCAGAGGTACAGCCCCAGGAGTAAGTCAACATAGCACAGGGATGGTGGGAGCCCCTCAAATATAAGCAGCCCCAGGAGGAAGTCAGCACAGCACAGGGATGGTGGGAGCCCCTTATAATGAGCAAAGCACAGGGATGGTGGGAGACCCTCATAATATGCACAGCAGAGGTACAGCCCCAGGAGGAAGTCAGCATAGCACAGGGATGGTGGGAGCCCCTCATAATAAGCAGCCCCAGGAGGAAGTCAGCACAGCACAGGGATGGTGGGAGCCCCTCATAATGAGCAGCCCCAAGAGGAAGTCAGCATAGCACAGGGATGGTGAGAGCCCCTCATAATGTGCATAGCACAGGGATAGTGGGAGCCCCTCATAATGAGCATAGCACAGGGATGGTGGGAGCCCCTCATAATATGCACAGCAGAGGTACAGCCCCAGGAGTAAGTCAGCATAGCACAGGGATGGTGGGAGCCCCTCATAATAAGCAGCCCCAGGAGGAAGTCAGCACAGCACAGGGATGGTGGGAGCCCCTCATAATGAGCATAGCACAGGGATGGTGGGAGCCCCATATAATGAGCAAAGCACAGGGATGGTGGGAGACCCTCATAATATGCACAGCAGAGGTACAGCCCCAGGAGGAAGTCAGCATAGCACAGGGATGGTGGGAGCCCCTCATACTAAGCAGCCCCAGGAGGAAGTCAGCACAGCACAGGGATGGTGGGAGCCCCTCATAATGAGCAGCCCCAAGAGGAAGTCAGCATAGCACAGGGATGGTGAGAGCCCCTCATAATGTGCATAGCACAGGGATAGTGGGAGCCCCTCATAATGAGCATAGCACAGGGATGGTGGGAGCCCCTCATAATATGCACAGCAGAGGTACAGCCCCAGGAGTAAGACAGCATAGCACAGGGATGGTGGGAGCCCCTCATAATAAGCAGCCACAGGAGGAAGTCAGCACAGCACAGGGATGGTGGGAGCCCCTCATAATGAGCATAGCACAGGGATGGTGGGAGCCCCTCATAATGAGCATAGCACAGGGATGGTGGGAGCCCCTCATAATATGCACAGCAGAGGTACAGCCCCAGGAGTAAGTCAACATAGCACAGGGATGGTGGGAGCCCCTCATAATGAGCATAGCACAGGGATGGGGGTAGCCCCTCATAATGAGCATAGCACAGGGATGGTGGGAGCCCATCATAATATGCACAGCAGAGGTACAGCCCCAGGAGTAAGTCAACATAGCACAGGGATGGGTGGAGCCACTCAAATATAAGCAGCCCCAGGAGGAAGTCAGCACAGCACAGGGATGGTGGGAGCCCCTTATAATGAGCAAAGCACAGGGATGGTGGGAGACCCTCATAATATGCACAGCAGAGGTACAGCCCAAGGAGAAAGTCAGCATAGCACAGGGATGGTGGGAGCCCCTCATAATAAGCAGCCCGAGGAGGAAGTCAGCACAGCACAGGGATGGTGGGAGCCCCTCATAATGAGCAGCCCCAAGAGGAAGTCAGCATAGCACAGGGATGGTGAGAGCCCCTCATAATGTGCATAGCACAGGGATAGTGGGAGCCCCTCATAATGAGCATAGCACAGGGATGGTGGGAGCCCCTCATAATATGCACAGCAGAGGTACAGCCCCAGGAGTAAGTCAGCATAGCACAGAGATGGTGGGAGCCCCTCATAATAAGCAGCCACAGGAGGAAGTCAGCACAGCACAGGGATGGTGGGAGCCCCTCATAATATGCACTGCAGAGGTACAGCCCCAGGAGGAA
This sequence comes from Lithobates pipiens, assembly GCF_037356315.1. Taxonomy (NCBI): domain Eukaryota; kingdom Metazoa; phylum Chordata; class Amphibia; order Anura; family Ranidae; genus Lithobates; species Lithobates pipiens. The sequence goes on from NW_027507718.1 coordinate 151,241,498, forward strand.
GTCAGCATAGCACAGGGATGGTGGGAGCCCCTCATAATGAGCATAGCACAGGGATGGTGGGAGCCCCTCATAATATGCACAGCAGAGGTACAGCCCCAGGAGGAAGTCAGCATAGCACAGGGATGGTGGGAGCCCCTCATAATATGCACAGCAGAGGTACAGCCCCAGGAGGAAGTCAGCATAGCACAGGGATGGTGGGAGCCCCTCATAATAAGCAGCCCCAGGAGGAAGTCAGCACAGCACAGGGATAGTGGGAGCCCCTCATAATGAGCAACCCCAAGAGGAAGTCAGCATAGCACAGGGATGGTGGGAGCCCCTCATAATGTGCATAGCACAGGGATGGTGGGAGCCCCTCATAATGAGCATAGCACAGGGATGGTGGGAGCCCCTCATAATATGCACAGCAGAGGTACAGCCCCAGGAGGAAGTCAGCACAGCACAGGGATGGTGAACTTTACAAACCTACAGGTCATTTTTGCAGCCACAGAATAATTACTAGCTGTGCACACATAGTCCCACCACATGGCCAATGACATAACACATGTATGAGGTGAATCTGGGATCGACAACTACAAGCATTCTTTTTTTAAATGTGAAATTCTGACAATTCAGAACTCTTGAGACAATGGAATCGAGGGAAGGTCAGGGTAGGCAAAGAAGAGGGTGCAGGAGATGATCACCAGCACCAGCACCGTGATATAGAGCACTGACACCTGCACCGTGATAGAGTGATCTGACACCAGCACCGTGACATAACACATGTATGAGGTGAATCTGGGATCGACAACTAGAAGCATTCTTTTTTTATATGTGAAATTCTGACAATTCAGGACTCTTGAGACAATGGAGGCGAGGGAAGGTCATTGTAGGCAAAGAAGAGGGTGCAGGAGATGATCACCAGCACCAGCACCGTGATATAGAGCACTGACACCTGCACCATGATAGAGTGATCTGACACCAGCACCGTGACATAACACATGTATGAGGTGAATCTGGGATCAACAACTACAAGCATTCTTTTTTTATATGTGAAATTGTGACAATTCAGGACTGTGGAGCGCATGAAGGCAATGGAGGAGAGGGAAGGTCAGGGTAGGCAAAGAAGAAGGTGCAGGAGATGATCACCAGCAGCGTGACATACAGCAATGACACCTGCACCGTGATAGAGTCATCTGACACCAGCACCGTGATAGAGAGCACTGACATCAGCAGCGTGTCCTACAGCAATGACACCTGCACCGTGATAGAGTGATCTGACACCAGCACCGTGATAGAGAGCACTGACATCAGCAGCGTGACATACAGCAATGACACCTGCACTGTGATAGAGTGATCTGACACCAGCACCGTGATAGAGAGCACTGACATCAGCAGCGTGACATACAGCAATGACACCTGCACCGTGATAGAGTGATCTGACACCAGCACCGTGATAGAGAGCACTGACATCAGCAGCGTGACATAAAGCACTGACACCAGCACCGTGATATACAGCACTGACACCAGCACCGTGATATACAGCACTGACACCAGCACCGTGATATACAGCACTGACACCTGTACCGTAAGCAGCCCCAGGAGTAAGTCAGCATAGCACAGGGATGGTGGGAGCCCCTCATAATGAGCATAGCACAGTGATGGTGGGAGCCCCTCATAATGAGCATAGCACAGGGATGGTGGGAGCCCCTCATAATATGCACAGCAGAGGTACAGCCCCAGGAGTAAGTCAGCATAGCACAGAGATGGTGGGAGCCCCTCATAATAAGCAGCCACAGGAGGAAGTCAGCACAGCACAGGGATGGTGGGAGCCCCTCATAATATGCACTGCAGAGGTACAGCCCCAGGAGGAAGTCAGCATAGCACAGGGATGGTGGGAGCCCCTCATAATGAGCATAGCACAGGGATGGTGGGAGCCCCTCATAATATGCACAGCAGAGGTACAGCCCCAGGAGGAAGTCAGCATAGCACAGGGATGGTGGGAGCCCCTCATAATATGCACAGCAGAGGTACAGCCCCAGGAGGAAGTCAGCATAGCACAGGGATGGTGGGAGCCCCTCATAATAAGCAGCCCCAGGAGGAAGTCAGCACAGCACAGGGATAGTGGGAGCCCCTCATAATGAGCAACCCCAAGAGGAAGTCAGCATAGCACAGGGATGGTGGGAGCCCCTCATAATGTGCATAGCACAGGGATGGTGGGAGCCCCTCATAATGAGCATAGCACAGGGATGGTGGGAGCCCCTCATAATATGCACAGCAGAGGTACAGCCCCAGGAGGAAGTCAGCACAGCACAGGGATGGTGAACTTTACAAACCTACAGGTCATTTTTGCAGCCACAGAATAATTACTAGCTGTGCACACATAGTCCCACCACATGGCCAATGACATAACACATGTATGAGGTGAATCTGGGATCGACAACTACAAGCATTCTTTTTTTAAATGTGAAATTCTGACAATTCAGAACTCTTGAGACAATGGAATCGAGGGAAGGTCAGGGTAGGCAAAGAAGAGGGTGCAGGAGATGATCACCAGCACCAGCACCGTGATATAGAGCACTGACACCTGCACCGTGATAGAGTGATCTGACACCAGCACCGTGACATAACACATGTATGAGGTGAATCTGGGATCGACAACTAGAAGCATTCTTTTTTTATATGTGAAATTCTGACAATTCAGGACTCTTGAGACAATGGAGGCGAGGGAAGGTCATTGTAGGCAAAGAAGAGGGTGCAGGAGATGATCACCAGCACCAGCACCGTGATATAGAGCACTGACACCTGCACCATGATAGAGTGATCTGACACCAGCACCGTGACATAACACATGTATGAGGTGAATCTGGGATCAACAACTACAAGCATTCTTTTTTTATATGTGAAATTGTGACAATTCAGGACTGTGGAGCGCATGAAGGCAATGGAGGAGAGGGAAGGTCAGGGTAGGCAAAGAAGAAGGTGCAGGAGATGATCACCAGCAGCGTGACATACAGCAATGACACCTGCACCGTGATAGAGTCATCTGACACCAGCACCGTGATAGAGAGCACTGACATCAGCAGCGTGTCCTACAGCAATGACACCTGCACCGTGATAGAGTGATCTGACACCAGCACCGTGATAGAGAGCACTGACATCAGCAGCGTGACATACAGCAATGACACCTGCACTGTGATAGAGTGATCTGACACCAGCACCGTGATAGAGAGCACTGACATCAGCAGCGTGACATACAGCAATGACACCTGCACCGTGATAGAGTGATCTGACACCAGCACCGTGATAGAGAGCACTGACATCAGCAGCGTGACATAAAGCACTGACACCAGCACCGTGATATACAGCACTGACACCAGCACCGTGATATACAGCACTGACACCAGCACCGTGATATACAGCACTGACACCTGTACCGTAAGCAGCCCCAGGAGTAAGTCAGCATAGCACAGGGATGGTGGGAGCCCCTCATAATGAGCATAGCACAGTGATGGTGGGAGCCCCTCATAATGAGCATAGCACAGGGATGGTGGGAGCCCCTCATAATATGCACAGCAGAGGTACAGCCCCAGGAGTAAGACAGCATAGCACAGGGATGGTGGGAGCCCCTCATAATAAGCAGCCACAGGAGGAAGTCAGCACAGCACAGGGATGGTCGGAGCCCCTCATAATATGCACAGCAGAGGTACAGCCCCAGGAGGAAGTTAGCATAGCACAGGGATGGTGGGAGCCCCTCATAATGAGCATAGCACAGGGATGGTGGGAGCCCCTCATAATATGCACAGCAGAGGTACATCCCCAGGAGTAAGTCAGCACAGCACAGGGATGGTGGGAGCCCCTCATAATGAGCAGCCCCATGAGGAAGTCAGCATAGCACAGGGATGGTGGGAGTCCCTCATAATGTGCATAGCACAGGGATGGCGGGAGCCCCTCATAATGAGCATAGCACAGGGATGGTGGGAGCCCCTCATAATATGCACAGCAGAGGTACAGCCCCAGGAGGAAGTCAGCACAGCACAGGGATGGTTGGAGCCCCTGATAATAAGCAGCCCCAGGAGGAAGTCAGCATAGCACAGGGATGGTGGGAGCCCCTCATAATATGCGCAGCAGAGGTACAGCCCCAGGAGGAAGTCAGCGTAGCTCAGGGATGGTGGGCGCCCCTCATAATATGCACAGCAGAGGTACAGCCTCAGGAGGAAGTCAGCACAGCACAGGGATGGTGAACTTTACAAACCTACAGGTCATATTTGCAGCCACAAAATAATTACTAGCTGTGCACACATAGTCCCACCACATGGCCGATGACATAATACATGTATGAGGTGAATCTGGGATCGACAACTACAAGCATTCTTTTTTTATATGTGAAATTCTGACAATTCAGGACTCTTGAGACAATGGAGGTGAGGGAAGGTCAGGGTAGGCAAAGAAGAGGGTGCAGGAGATGATCACCAGTACCAGCACCGTGATATAGAGCACTGACACCAGCACCGTGATATACAGCACTGACACCTGTACCATAAGCAGCCCCAGGAGTAAGTCAGCATAGCACAGGGATGGTGGGAGCCCCTCATAATGAGCATAGCACAGGGATGGTGGGAGCCCCTCATAATGAGCATAGCACAGGGATGGTGGGAGCCCCTCATAATAAGCAGCCCCAGGAGGAAGTCAGCACAGCACAAGGACTGTGGGAGCCCCTCATAATGAGCATAGCACAGGGATGGTGGGAGCCCCTCACAATATACACAACAGAGATACAGCCCCAGGAGGAAGTCAGCATAGCACAGGGATGGTGGGAGCCCCTCATAATGAGTATAGCACAGGAATGGTGGGAGCCCCTCATAATGAGCATAGCACAGGGATGGTGGGAGCCCCTCATAATATACATAGCAGAGGTACAGCCCCAGGAGTAAGTCAGCATAGCACAGGGATGGTGGGAGCCCCTCATAATAAGCAGCCCCAGGAGGAAGTCAGCACAGCACAGGGATGGTGGGAGCCCCTCATAATGAGCAGCCCCAAGAGGAAGTCAGCATAGCACAGGGATGGTGGGAGCCCCTCATAATGTGCATAGCACAGGGATGGTGGGAGCCCCTCATAATGAGCATAGCACAGGGATGGTGGGAGCCCCTCATAATATGCACAGCAGAGGTACAGTCCCAGGAGGAAGTCAGCACAGCACAGGGATGGTGGGAGCCCCTCATAATAAGCAGCCCCAGGAGGAAGTCAGCATAGCACAGGGATGGTGGGAGCCCCTCATAATATGCACAGCAGAGGTACAGCCCCAGGAGGAAGTCAGCACAGCACAGGGATGGTGAACTTTACAAACCTACAGGTCATATTTGCAGCCACAAAATAATTACTAGCTGTGCACACATAGTCCCACCACATGGCTGATGACATAATACATGTATGAGGTGAATCTGGGATCGACAACTACAAGCATTCTTTTTTTATATGTGAAATTCTGACAATTCAGGACTCTTGAGACAATGGAGGTGAGGGAAGGTCAGGGTAGGCAAAGAAGAGGGTGCAGGAGATGATCACCAGTACCAGCACCGTGATATACAGCACTGACACCAGCACCGTGATATACAGCACTGACACCTGTACCATAAGCAGCCCCAGGAGTAAGTCAGCATAGCACAGGGATGGTGGGAGCCCCTCATAATGAGCATAGCACAGGGATGGTGGGATCCCCTCATAATGAGCATAGCACAGGGATGGTGGGAGCCCCTCATAATATGCACAGCAGAGGTACAGCCCCAGGAGTAAGTCAGCATAGCACAGGGATGGTGGGAGCCCCTCATAATAAGCAGCCCCAGGAGGAAGTCAGCACAGCACAAGGATGGTGGGAGCCCCTCATAATGAGCATAGCACAGGGATGGTGGGAGCCCCTCACAATATACACAGCAGAGGTACAGCCCCAGGAGGAAGTCAGCATAGCACAGGGATGGTGGGAGCCCCTCATAATGAGTATAGCACAGGAATGGTGGGAGCCCCTCATAATGAGCATAGCACAGGGATGGTGGGAGCCCCTCATAATATACATAGCAGAGGTACAGCCCCAGGAGTAAGTCAGCATAGCACAGGGATGGTGGGAGCCCCTCATAATAAGCAGCCCCAGGAGGAAGTCAGCACATCACAGGGATGGTGGGAGCCCCTCATAATGAGCAGCCCCAAGAGGAAGTCAGCATAGCACAGGGATGGTGGGAGCCCCTCATAATGTGCATAGCACAGGGATGGTGGGAGCCCCTCATAATGAGCATAGCACAGGGATGGTGGGAGCCCCTCATAATATGCACAGCAGAGGTACAGCCCCAGGAGGAAGTCAGCACAGCACAGGGATGGTGGGAGCCCCTCATAATAAGCAGCCCCAGGAGGAAGTCAGCATAGCACAGGGATGGTGGGAGCCCCTCATAATATGCACAGCAGAGGTACAGCCCCAGGAGGAAGTCAGCACAGCACAGGGATGGTGAACTTTACAAACCTACAGGTTATATTTGCAGCCACAAAATAATTACTAGCTGTGCACACATAGTCCCACCACATGGCCAATGACATAACACATGTATGAGGATCGACAACTACAAGCATTCTTTTTTTATATGTGAAATTCTGACAATTCAGGACTTTTGAGACAATGGAGGCGAGGGAAGGTCAGGGTAGGCAAAGAAGAGGGTGCAGGAGATGATCACCAGCACCAGCACCGTGATATAGAGCACTGACACCTGCACCGTGATAGAGTGATCTGACACCAGCACCGTGACATAACACATGTATGAGGTGAATCTGGGATCGACAACTACAAGCATTCTTTTTTTATATGTGAAATTCTCACAATTCAGGACTCTTGAGACAATGGAGGCGAGGGAAGGTCAGGGTAGGCAAAGAAGAGGGTGCAGGAGATGATCACCAGCACCAGCACCGTGATATACAGCACTGACACCAGCACCGTGATAGAGTGCACTGACACCAGCACCGAGATAGAGAGCACTAACAGCAGCACTGATACCAGCAACTTGCTGCTGGGCCCCCGAAAATATGACACCACTCAACCTCTTCATATACTGATAAAGGACTGCTGCAGAATTGGGCAGCAGTCAGCAGTAGTGCACCTCAACCCTATATATTGTGGACCTATACCAGTCCTTAAGGATTAGCAGACTGTACCTCACTCAACCCTATATACTGTAGTACGCTATACCATACCAGTCCTTAGAAGGACCTTTGTGCAAATAGTAGGTTGTGATTAGCAGACTGTACCTCAGTCCCTATACTCATAAAGGACTACTGCAGCAGAATAGGGCAGCAGTCAGCAGTAGTGCACCTCAACCCTATATATTGTGGACCTATACCAGTCCTTAAGGATTAGCAGACTGTACCTCACTCAACCCTATATACTGTAGTACGCTATACCTTACCAGTCCTTAGAAGGACCTTTGTGCAAATAGTAGGTTGGGATTAGCAGACTGTACCTCAGTCCCTATACTCATAAAGGACTACTGCAGCAGAAGGGCAGCAGTCAAGTATAATATTCTTTCTATATTTGCAAGAAAGAATATTATATGTCTACAAGCCTATTACCATACCAGTCCTGAAAAGAACCTTTGTGGACCTAATAGTAACAGCTACTGATTAAACTGACTGTCCCTCACTGCCACACACAGCTTCCTGCCTGTCCCTATTTAAACTGACAAAACACAGGCTCCTGCAACAATAACTTGAATAGCACTCAAAACTATATCCTGTACTACTTTACCATACCAGTCCTGAAAAGGACTTTTGTGGACCTAATAGTAACAGCTAATGATTAAACTGACTGTCCCTGCTGCACACAGCGTCCTGTCCCTCTCTCAGCCCTGACAAAAGACAATCTGCAGCAACAATGACTTGAATAGCAGTGCCTCAAACCTATATCCTGAACTAAACCTATACCATACCAGTCCTTAAAAGAACTTTTGTGGACCTAATAGCTAGCGATTTGGGTCACTGCAGTCTCTCCCTGCTCCACACAGCAACCTCTCCCTATAGTGACAGAAGAAAGAATGTAAAATGGCCGCCGGATCGGGTCTATTTATAAGTTAGGGGGAATGTCCAAGTGTCCATGTGCTGTAATGTCTCAATTGGCTGTCCTGTACCCCATGATGGATGTGTCATCATAGGTCAAAGTTCTTTTACACAGTAAACACGTAAGTCCACCGGGCGAACAGCGGCAATAGTCCGCCGAAAGGGCGGACCGCGAACAGCCGAAATTCGCCGCAAAACGACCGCCGGGCGAGTAGTTCGGCCATCCCTAATCCCAAGATCCCATAATTCAACTTGGTGCATTAATGATTCCATTCTAACTAGACATGTGCATTACGTTTTGTTCCGAATCAAAATTCTGACACATTTTTCATTATTCGGAAATTCATATGCATCCGAATTTCCAAATTACAAAAGTAACGAATTTAAACGAATCCAAAAAAAGGGAACAAATTCGAAAAAACAAATTTGAATCAAATTTAAAGAAATAGAAATCAGTTTTCTAAAAAACACAATAAAATAGAATATTAAATAATAAAACAATATTATGTATATATATATATATATATATATATATATATATATATATATATATATATATATATATATATATATATATATATATAAAATATTTTCTTTTTTAGTTCTAGTTGTTTTTCTATACTTTTCTTTTCTGTTATTTTCTATTCTAAAATAGTCTTTTCTATTCAAATTTGAATTCATTCTATACGAAATTAGAATTTCGGAACATGGCTTCTGAAGTTCAATTTGAATAGAAAAGAGTAGACTAGACTAGAAAAACAATAGAACAGAATAGAAAAATATTATATATATATTATATATTTGAATTTTGTATAGCATGACATCGAGTTTGAATAGAAAAGATTAGAATAGAATAGAAAAGAATAGCATAAACAAACAATAAAACAGAACAGAAAAAAAATATATATAATATATGAATTTGATTAGAAAAGATTAGCTTTGAAATGGTCTCATTTGCGCGATTGCTCTACCCCATGCAGACTATTCCTCTTTTAGTTAAACATTCGGATATCAGTTTGATTCACTCTGCATTGGCGAAATTTTTGTGGGCCGGGAAGAAGCCGAGGATTGCTTTGAATAAGTTATGCCTCCCGAAGGTAGAGGGAGGAGCGAGCCTGCCCAATATACGGTTTTACAACTTAGCATGTTTACTTAGGCAAGGCCTTGACTGGCTATTAGGCAAGTCCAGATTCTCGAACCATTCTCTAGAACAGTGATGGCGAACCTTGGCACCCCAGATGTTTTGGAACTACATTTCCCATGATGCTCATGCACACTGCAGTGTAGTAGAGCATCATGGGAAATGTAGTTCCAAAACATCTGGAGTGCCAAGGTTCGCCATCACTGCTCTAGAAACTGCAGCAGTTTCACCGTTTGCCCTCTCAGCTATCCATCATTCGAAACCCAAACAAATTGCCTATCCACCTCAAATCAAATCTACTAATTAGAGACACAGTGATAGCTTGGAGGGAGACCCGGAGACTGCTGAGACTACCCTACAATATTTCCCGCTATCTGCCTATCCAATCTAATCCCATGTTCCTTCCGTCCACAATGCATAGCGTATTTGCCTGCTGGTCGACGAAAGGTCTCACTAAGGTCTACGATGTTTACTTACACAGCTCAGGTAAACCTAAGCCTTTCCAAATGCTGGCTCGGGAATTCTCTCTACCAATGACTCATTTCTTCTACTACCCCCAGCTACTCAGCTATCTGAAGAATAGCCATGGACACACTGCAAACCCGTTTCAGAAATCCTTTATAGATACTGTATTGCAAAATGGTGACTAGTCTATTTCTACCATTTCTACCTCTCTTATTGCCCACCAATCCGCCAAATACCATCTTCAACCATTTCAAAAGTGGGCTGACATATTTGACGATATGGACCTCCCCATGAAGATATTGGAAGGTTACACTAGAGTCAGACATGTTGCGGTCTCCGAAACGTGGAGGGAGACTCAATTCAAGATTTTGCACAGAGCTTACTACCCCTTTCGTATTAACTGCACCGATCCCGACCAGGAACGTTGTACATGGTGCTTGGCACCACGCCCCACGCTTCTACATCGCTTATGGGAATGCCCACATGTTACAAATTTTTGGAACTCAGTATTACGATTCATTCGACACGTCGCTAACCTCGACCTACCCAGAGACCGCCTCTTATGCTTGTTCGGATGTACCCCACCTGTTGTACCACCCCTTGCGGATGACACTACTTGTATACCTCAGTGGGTTCATCTATGTCTTCTGGTCGCACGGAGAACTATCCTGACACAATGGATCAAAGTATCACCGCCCTCACTACAGGCTGTGGAAAAGGCCCTGGAAACTCTTTTTTACCTTTTTTAACGGTTAGATACCATCCTGTTAAGCTTTAAATCTACCACACGCTTTTTTTCAAGATGGCGCAAATTTATGGAGCATGTTTTCTCTAAGGAAGAAATACATACCAATATGCAGCCATTCAGATACACAGACTGGTATCTCAAAAGAGATCTTACAAACTCCCTGGGCACCCTGAAGATACCCAACAGGGCGACAAGAGAGAAGCCCCCCTAAGTAATAAGTAATAAGTAATAGATACACCATCATGATAAGTTTATGGTATTATTTTCGTTGCTTTTGAGGTTACCGTGCTCCCGCTCCTATACACCCTATCTTGTTTATATTGTATTTAGGCATGTTACTGTACGATACGAACCATGTATATGCTTTATATATCACCTTTTGTCTTCTTTTTATGACAATTACTTGTTTATAGACGTAAATCTGAATAAAAAATTTTTCAAAAAAAAAAGAAAAATGAAAAGATTAGCAAAGAATAGAAAATAACAGAAAATAATAAACTAGAAAAATATATATTGTATTGTATTCTATTCTGTTATATATATATATATATTTTTTTTTTTCTATTCTGTTCTATTGTTTTTCTATTATTTTCTATTCAATTCTTCTATTCTAATCTTTTCTATTTTAATATATTATACTTTTTTCTATGCTGGTTTTTCTATGCTATTCTTTTCTATTATTTTCTATTTTATTCTACTCTTTTCTATTTGAATGCAAATTCATTTTATCTCAAAATTCGAATTTCAGAAGATGGTTGTATAGAAAAAGAATGAAATAGAATGAAATAGAATTCTATTAGAAAATACTAGAATAGAAAAAAATATTATATATATTTATTTAACCATCTTCCAAAGTTGGAATTCTGTACAGAATGAATTAGAAAAGTAAAGATTAGAATAGAATGTATTGAAGAGCGTTACATTCATACCGCACACCAAAATCAACAGGGATGGAGCTGACGAGCAGCACGTGAGAGAGGGGAGGGGGAGAGGGGAGGGGCCTGATGGCGGCACCCGCGTGAGTGGATGGAGGCGGCCCCGCCGGATCAGCTGGAGCAGAGCGCGGTGAGAGAGCGCTCTGCCCCATAGATGAAGCCTTCCTTCACCTCCCTCTGCCTGCAGGACGAACTGTACGAGCCCGGGATCACACCTAGTGGGACTCGGCGACAAGCATTGGCGGAGGACTGTGCTGAGGACCCTGCCGGCCAGTTCGGAGTCCGGAGGATGTTCCTTGCAGAATTACATTTTAAATTTTTTTTTAAATAGAGGGTGGAGGTCATGTAAGCAATGGAAACTATAGATGATAGAAGTAAAATTTATGTTTTATAATGTTAAGGGTCTAAACTCTCCGGATAAGAGGTATAAATTGTTAATGGAACTGCAGCAGTACAGAGCAGAAGTGGTGTTCCTGCAGGAGACCCACTTAAGTCAAGACACAAACACTAAGTTATATTCAGATAATTTCCCAAACTGGTTTTATGGGGATTACCCCATAAGGAGGTCCAAAGGATTAGCAATAGGGTTTGGGAAACGAACAAGGTTTACTTTGTTCGATATTTTGACCGACCCCAAGGGTCGATACTTGTTTCTGAAGGGAAAATTAGGGGATAGGATTTTTACTTTAGCAAATGTATACTGCCCAAATAAAAACCCCATAAGATATTTGAAACAAATTTTGGGGAGATTAGCAGACTTTAAGTTGAGTGATGTAATTTTGGCTGGAGACTTTAATTTTTGCATGGAACCGTCTTGGGACAGTACGTCGCGGGCACAGGGGACAAATAAGAAATTATTGAAAATGATCAAACTCCGGATGAGGCAATATCAAATGATGGATGTTTGGAGGTTACAGCATGATAAAACAAAAGATTACACCTTTTTCTCCCCTGTGCACGGGACGCACTCCAGGTTAGATTACATAATGGTTGATCATAGACTGTTGGATTTAGTGACGGAAACTAAGATAGGAATAGTTACTTTATCAGATCATTCCCCAGTGTCAATGAAGATGAGGATACCTGGAATACATAGACAACCGTTCACTTGGCGATTAAATGAGAACCTTTTACAGGACGAGAAAGTCGCAGAGATAATTCAGAAAGAAATAGAATTCTATTCAATGATACAGGTGAAATTACGGGCGCCTCCCTGTGGGAGGGACACAAAGTATACGTTAGGGGTATCCTCATCTCCATGGGCGCAAGAATAAAAAAAGAAAGAATAGAGAAAAGGGAAAAATTAATTAATTAAATTAATTAAAGAGGTCCACAGATTGGAGCAGGAACATAAAAAACAAAAGAGCCAACAGCAGGAACTCTTCCACTTGTCTGTTAATAAGAGAGAGGAACTCAAAGATATGTGGGACCAGCAAGCAAGGAGGACAATGGAGGGGAGAGTTAGAGAGAGATATCACTGGGGAAACAAAATAGGTAATCATCTAGCGAGACAGTTGAAAAGGAACAGAGTGATCAATTTTATTGATAAAATACAGGATAAGAATGGGAGGATGGTCCATACAACTAAGGAGATAGCGGAGGGATTCAAGCAATATTATGAAGCCCTGTATAACGTAGGTCAGAAAGGGTTACAAGGTAATGGGAAAAAAGAAAAAATTAAAGAATTTTTGAATAAAGCGAAATTGCTGCTTTTAAAAGAGAGTGATAGATATAATATAGATAGACCTATAACAGAAGAGGAAATATACAAAGCATTGAAAGACTTGGCACCGGTAAACGTCCGGGACCAGATGGGTATACGATTTTCTATATAAAAAAATATAAGGAGATCTTAGTCCCTAAGCTCTGTCAATATATGAACGGTCTAGGTACAAAATATGAAATGGGGGGAGAGGCTTTGTGGGCCTCAATTACAGTGTTACCGAAGGAGGGTAAGGACAGCACGCTTTGCTCCAGTTACAGGCCGATAGCCTTACTGAATGTCGACACCAAATTGTTTGCTAAGGTATTGGCATCTAGACTGAAGGAAAAGGTGACCGAACTGGTGCATCCAGACCAGGTCGGTTTTATACCTGAAAGAGAAGGCAGGGATAATGGCGTGCGGTCATTACTACTACTTCAGGCCTTAAAAAAGAATGGGTCCCTAGGTCTATAACCATTAAGAAATGCTGGTATTTGTGGAATAATGTATTTTATATTTTGTTTGAAAAAGAAAAAAATAAATAAATAAAGAATAAAAAAAAAAAAAAAGAATAGAATGTATATTTTTTCTATGCTACTCTTTTATATTATTTTATATTATATTATTCTCGATTATATTCTAATCTTTTCTATTGGAAATTGATTTCATTCTATATGAAATTCAAATTTCAGAAGATGTTTTAGATATATATATATATAGAGAGAGAGAGAGAGATAGAATTAATATTTTTTTACTGTTCTGCGCTATTGTTTTTCTATGCTATTCTTTTCTAGTATTTTCAATTCTATTCTAATCTTTTCTATTCAAATTCAATTTCATTCAATCTGAATTTCGAATGCGGGCAAATTTTTTCGAGTTCGAATATGAAAACTAAGCGAATCACGAACACAAATGTAATGAATGCAACAAATTTAACTAAACGAATTTAGTTAAATAACGAATTGAAAGGAAACAAAATTGAACACATTTTTTTCATCCTGCACATGTCTAATTCTAACTCACCGTCCCACTGTCTCAATGTCTATCTTATTAATAACTAATTTGCAGATATTTCCCCTACACTTATCCGGCAAGCATCATATCTAAAATGTGAGCGTAAGCTCCCTCACCAAAAATTAGAAAATGACTTTAATCTGTGTCACTATGCATTCCAAAATTCTCCCTACCCTTCTACTAAAGCTAAGCTTGATAGAGCCCTGACTCTGCAGATAAATTAATGCGTAAATCACAACACCTTTTATTACTTCAAAGCAAACAAACCAGAAACCCTATTGGCTCAAACCTAATGCTCACTGCAAAAAACTGGGACATCTGTGCGACTCAAACTAAACCATGGTTCATACACAAGTAACCCTGTCAAAATTTTAGACACATTCCACTCAAATACATCAAGGGGGTGAATAAGGTTCAGGATTAGGGATGGCCGAACTGTTCGCCTGGCGGTCGTTTTGCGGCAAATTTTGGCTGTTCGCGGTCCGCCCATTCGGCGGACTATTGCCACTGTTCGCCCGGCGGACTTACGTGTTTACTGTGTAAAAGAACTTTGACCTATGATGACACATCCATCATGGGGTACAGGACAGCCAATTGAGACATTACAGCACATGGACACTTGGACATTCCCCCTAACTTATAAATAGACCCGATCCGGCGGCCATTTTACATTCTTTCTTCTGTCACTATAGGGAGAGGTTGCTGTGTGGAGCAGGGAGAGACTGCAGTGACCCAAATCGCTAGCTGTTAGGTCCATAAAAGTTATTTTAAGGACTGGTATGGTATAGGTGTAGTTCAGGATATAGGTTTGAGGCACTGCTATTCAAGTCATTGTTGCTGCAGATTGTCTTTTGTCAGGGCTGAGAGAGGGACAGGACGCTGTGTGCAGCAGGGACAGTCAGTTTAATCATTAGCTGTTACTAATAGGTCCACAAAAGTCCTTTTCAGGACTGGTATGGTAAAGTAGTACAGGATATAGTTTTGAGTGCTATTCAAGTTATTGTTGCAGGAGCCTGTGTTTTGTCAGTTTAAATAGGGACAGGCAGGAAGCTGTGTGTGGCAGTGAGGGACAGTCAGTTTAATCAGTAGCTGTTACTATTAGGTCCACAAAGGTTCTTTTCAGGACTGGTATGGTAATAGGCTTGTAGACGTATAATATTCTTTCTTGCAAATATAGAAAGAATATTATGCTTGACTGCTGCCCTTCTGCTGCAGTAGTCCTTTATGAGTATAGGGACTGAGGTACAGTCTGCTAATCACAACCTACTATTTGCACAAAGGTCCTTCTAAGGACTGGTAAGGTATAGCGTTCTACAGTATATAGGGTTGAGTGAGGTACAGTCTGCTAATCCTTAAAGAGGAAGTAAAGTTTACTTCCTTTTTTTTTCCCTGCAAAGGTAAAGCATAATGGACTACTATGCATCGCATAGTAGCCCATTATGTGTCACTTACCTGACACAGGAGCCAGCGAAGTCGCCGCTGTTCCCTGTAGTCCGCCGCATCCATCTTGCTTGTGGCGTCTCGCAGCTCCGCCGAATGACAGCGGCGAAGCCGCGATGACGTCACTCCCGCGCATGCGCACGGGAGTGGCGTCTCGCAGCTCCGCCGCTGTCATTTGGCAAAGCCGCGATGACGTCACTCCCGCGCATGCGCACGGGAGTCGACAAATGCGGCAGCTCCATTCTTGGAACTGCCGCGTTTAGTGCGCCTGCGCGCCGCTGTCTACGGCGCATGCGCCGTAGACAGCGGTGCCCGTTTTCGGGCAAATATCTCCTAAACCATATAGGTTTAGGAGATATTTCTTGGACCTACAGGTAAGCCTTAATCTAGGCTTACCTGTAGGTCAAAGTGGTTTGTAAGGGTTTACTTCCTCTTTAAGGGCTGGTATAGGTCCACAATATAGGAAAAATGTCAACCGCGCTAGGAAAAATAGTGTAAAATTAACAAACTAACAAAATAGGCGGCAGCAATAAATGTGATATGGCACCCAACAGTAATAAAGTATATACAAAGCCACGCCAACCCTCCACTACATATAATATAAAATTAAAATTAAAAAATAAAATAAAATATGAAAATAAAAATAAAGACTAATACAATTATGCAAAAAGACCTCAAATGATGTGTAGATAACCAAAAAAGCCAAAAATGGCATAAAGTGAAAAAAGTCCAATCTAAGAAGAGTTCATAGGTGAATCCAAATAACGGACGTAAGTGTTCTTAAATGACAGCACCACAGTGGTTCAACACTTTCCAAGGCGCGTGAGATACCCGTCACCATATGTTGAATGCGCTTACCAGAAAATATATGGAATGAAGCATATACAAATGATAAGTGGATGACATCCAGGTTAACCTTCCTCAGCTGGGTCAGCACTCCATCTCTTAGCGGTGTTTCCAAGATAATAGTCTGTTCAGTGGTCTCGATATGAAGCACTCAGAGGCCCACAGAAAAGAAAGGGACTGACATAGCGTAATAACGTAGGAACAGTTTAATAAATAAAAGTAATGCACTTACAAGTACGTAGATAAAACACAGCATATAGGAGCAATGTAAAAAGCCGGCCGGCAAACAGGAGCCCGTCCTCCTCTCCTACAACGTGGTGGCATCACTGCGTGCCTTCCCAGACGCGTTTCGTCATACCTGACGTTGTCAATGGGGAACGGGCAGCGCAGTGACGCTCCGCCTAATAAAGCTAACGAAGGGAACCAAGCCTCGTATTGAGATACGAGGCTCAGTAACGCTCCGCCTAATAGAACTAACGAAGGGAACCAAGCCTCGTTCTGAGATGCAAGACTTAGTCAACATACGCCATTACGGAAAATGGCAAATAACCCCAATACGAGCGCTGTCTAGCCAGAATTGAAATATTATAGCAACCCGTAACGAACACACTTAACATCTGTTAAATAGAACATCATAGATGAAAATCACATCCAACAGATATATTGTGTGTTTAAAAAGAAAAGGAACATTAAAATAATGAATATATGTGCTCGTGTAACACAAATAGAAAGTTGGCAATATATAAATCGCATAACACTTCATAATCGCATATCACTCCGTGAAACACGAACGAAAAATCAGTTAAATCGTGAAACGAAGGAATTACATCCAGTCCTAACGGGATTGGCGCGAAAAAAACGACTGCATATATGGTGTCATATGCCTAATAGTATGCTGACAGTATAAAGAAATCGCATACCCTTCGCAATACACGAAAGAGATAGAAAATTAAAGGGGAATAAGTAGATAAAAAAGGATTATTGGAGAAAATTATTTCACACGAATCCATGGGTATAGTGTTTATCTAGATGGAAAGGACAAATGAAATAGATGTTAATAAAAAAAAATATAAAAAAATATATAATATGGAGTAGTCAATGTGCATAGATCCAACCATAAATAATACGAGTTGGATCCCCGCACATGGGCCAAACCCCATAACAACATAAAAATAAAGATAGCCTAATCTGTACGATCAATAGATCGTCCATAATAAAAGGATCCATATATAAAAAATAAAAATAATACATATACCTAAAGTGTATATCCAGAAATGGCGCACATATCTAGAATGCATGGACCAGTCTAGCATCTCACAACAGACAAGGCCAAAAGGGTATTGTATATATAAAACTAGTATAACATTCGAAGTGCAAAAAATACATAAATTAAATGTATAAAAAATATATGAATAAAGAATCAAAACCAAACAGATAAAAAGAGAGGTTTAACTAAGAATTGTCAATGAAGGCGTTGACATCGGTGTCAATATTAAGCCCAAAAGGGGTATAAGTTTTGAGACGGTGGACCCAAGACATTTCCAGTTTAGAAATTTCTCTTACTAAAGAGCTACCCCGCCAGTGAGGCTTATATTTGTCAATCCCCAAGAAAAGGGTCTTAGAGGGGTCTTTACTATGAAATTTCAAATAGTGTTTAGACACAGAGTGGTTGGGGAAACCAATGATAATATTGCTTATATGTTCATTGAGTCTCACCTGTAGGGGGTGCTTTGTGCGTCCCACATATTGCAGCCCACAAGGGCACTGCAACATGTACACCACTCCCACGGTGGCACATGTGATGCATGGTTTAATACTATGGTTTAATCCAGTAGCCGTACTGCGAAAAGTGGTGGTCCGTCTCTGAAGACAAGAATTCAAGGAACAGACCCTACACTTACCACATTTGTAAAATCCTGTGAGCTGGTCAAAAAAAACCCTACCTCTAGCTGGAGGGTCTATGACATTTGGTGCCAAGCGATGACGGACTGACGATGCTCCTCTAAACACTATTTGGGGCCTCTCACTAACCACATTTTTCAAGGTAGCATCGCTGCTAACAATGTGCCAGTGTTTGTTTATCAATTTCTTTATACTCTTCTGTTGGAAAGAGTAAGTGGTAATAAAGGGGACTTTTCCTTGAGTGTCATTAACACGTGGGCCCCTTTCGACCAACAAATCGGCACGGTGAATATTGGTCACTTCATTAAGAGTCTTAATTAAGAAATCTTGTTGATATCCTTTTTCTAAAAATCTGGAGGTGAGAACTTCGGCCTGTGCCAAAAATTCCTCAACTTCAGAGCAGTTGCGCCTCAATCGGATGTATTGACTTTTGGGAACTGATCGAAGCCAGGGGACATGATGGCAACTATCAGTCGGGATGAAAGAGTTCCGATCAGTGTCTTTAAAGAACGTTGAGGTGACAAAACAATCTTTTTTTATAACAATATTAAGGTCTAAAAAATGTATTCTCACCTGGCTTATCTCATAACTGAGATGTATGCCCCTTTCATTATCATTCAAGGAATCCATAAAATGTCTCAAATCTCGCTCATGGCCATCCCAAAGGAGGAGGATGTCATCTATATACCTAGCCCACAAAACAATCTGAGGTATATCGTGGGCATAGATGACATCCTCCTCCCAATTGGCCATAAAGAGATTAGCCAGGCTGGGGGCATACTTTGCCCCCATAGCAACTCCCATTGTCTGTCTGTAGTATTGGCCCCCAGACCAAAAATAGTTGTGGGAAGCCGCAAACCGCAGAAGAGACATCAGGAAAGACACCTGTTGAATGGAAAGCCTAGGGTCTCTATCAAGATAAGAATGAACCGCCTCAAAACCCAGGCTATGAGGAATACTCGTATACAGGGAGGTCACATCTGCCGTGACCATCCATGTATTGGGCCCTGCAGACAAGTCTTCCAAGAGGTTAATGACATGTCTAGAGTCTTTAACATAGGAGGGGGTCTTCTGGACCAAAGGCTGTAGAAATGAATCTAAATATCTGCCCACCCAGGAAGTGATGGAATCAATACCACTAATGATGGGTCTTCCCGGGGGGCAGACAGGATTCTTATGTATTTTTGGCAAATAGTACAAGATCGGTGTACGTGGGGCCCTAGGAATCAAAAAAAGGGATTCTTTCTGGTTCAAAAGACCCGCTCCCTTTATACCAGGGAATTGGAAAAGCTGGTAAAGACGGGACAGGGAGCGGGTCTTTTGAACCAGAAAGAATCCCTTTTTTTGATTCCTAGGGCCCCACGTACACCGATCTTGTACTATTTGCCAAAAATACATAAGAATCCTGTCTGCCCCCCGGGAAGACCCATCATTAGTGGTATTGATTCCATCACTTCCCGGGTTGGCAGATATTTAGATTCATTTCTACAGCCTTTGGTCCAGAAGACCCCCTCCTATGTTAAAGACTCTAGACATGTCATTAACCTCTTGGAAGACTTGTCTGCAGGGCCCGATACATGGATGGTCACGGCAGATGTGACCTCCCTGTATACGAGTATTCCTCATAGCCTGGGTTTTGAGGCGGTTCATCCTTATCTTGATAGAGACCCTAGGCTTTCCATTCAACAGGTGTCTTTCCTGATGTCTCTTCTGCGGTTTGCGGCTTCCCACAACTATTTTTGGTCTGGGGGCCAATACTACAGACAGACAATGGGAGTTGCTATGGGGGCAAAGTATGCCCCCAGCCTGGCTAATCTCTTTATGGCCAATTGGGAGGAGGATGTCATCTATGCCCACGATATACCTCAGATTGTTTTGTGGGCTAGGTATATAGATGACATCCTCCTCCTTTGGGATGGCCATGAGCGAGATTTGAGACATTTTATGGATTCCTTGAATGATAATGAAAGGGGCATACATCTCAGTTATGAGATAAGCCAGGTGAGAATACATTTTTTAGACCTTAATATTGTTATAAAAAAAGATTGTTTTGTCACCTCAACGTTCTTTAAAGACACTGATCGGAACTCTTTCATCCCGACTGATAGTTGCCATCATGTCCCCTGGCTTCGATCAGTTCCCAAAAGTCAATACATCCGATTGAGGCGCAACTGCTCTGAAGTTGAGGAATTTTTGGCACAGGCCGAAGTTCTCACCTCCAGATTTTTAGAAAAAGGATATCAACAAGATTTCTTAATTAAGACTCTTAATGAAGTGACCAATATTCACCGTGCCGATTTGTTGGTCGAAAGGGGCCCACGTGTTAATGACACTCAAGGAAAAGTCCCCTTTATTACCACTTACTCTTTCCAACAGAAGAGTATAAAGAAATTGATAAACAAACACTGGCACATTGTTAGCAGCGATGCTACCTTGAAAAATGTGGTTAGTGAGAGGCCCCAAATAGTGTTTAGAGGAGCATCGTCAGTCCGTCATCGCTTGGCACCAAATGCCATAGACCCTCCAGCTAGAGGTAGGGTTTTTTTTGACCAGCTCACAGGATTTTACAAATGTGGTAAGTGTAGGGTCTGTTCCTTGAATTCTTGTCTTCAGAGACGGACCACCACTTTTCGCAGTACGGCTACTGGATTAAACCATAGTATTAAACCATGCATCACATGTGCCACCGTGGGAGTGGTGTACATGTTGCAGTGCCCTTGTGGGCTGCAATATGTGGGACGCACAAAGCGCCCCCTACAGGTGAGACTCAATGAACATATAAGCAATATTATCATTGGTTTCCCCAACCACTCTGTGTCTAAACACTATTTGAAATTTCATAGTAAAGACCCCTCTAAGACCCTTTTCTTGGGGATTGACAAATATAAGCCTCACTGGCGGGGTAGCTCTTTAGTAAGAGAAATTTCTAAACTGGAAATGTCTTGGGTCCACCGTCTCAAAACTTATACCCCTTTTGGGCTTAATATTGACACCGATGTCAATGCCTTCATTGACAATTCTTAGTTAAACCTCTCTTTTTATCTGTTTGGTTTTGATTCTTTATTCATATATTTTTTATACATTTAATTTATGTATTTTTTGCACTTCGAATGTTATACTAGTTTTATATATACAATACCCTTTTGGCCTTGTCTGTTGTGAGATGCTAGACTGGTCCATGCATTCTAGATATGTGCGCCATTTCTGGATATACACTTTAGGTATATCTATTATTTTTATTTTTTATATATGGATCCTTTTATTATGGACGATCTATTGATCGTACAGATTAGGCTATCTTTATTTTTATGTTGTTATGGGGTTTGGCCCATGTGCGGGGATCCAACTCGTATTATTTATGGTTGGATCTATGCACATTGACTACTCCATATTATATATTTTTTTATATATTTTTTTATTAACATCTATTTCATTTGTCCTTTCAATCTAGATAAACACTATACCCATGGATTTGTGTGAAATAATTTTCTCCAATAATCCTTTTTTATCTACTTATTCCCCTTTAATTTTCTATCTCTTTCGTGTATTGCGAAGGGTATGCGATTTCTTTATACTGTCAGCATACTATTAGGCATATGACACCATATATGCAGACGTTTTTTTCGCGCCAATCCCGTTAGGACTGGATGTAATTTCTTCGTTTCACGATTTAACTGATTTTTCGTTCGTGTTTCACGGAGTGATATGCGATTATGAAGTGTTATGCGATTTATATATTGCCAACTTTCTATTTGTGTTACACGAGCACATATATTCATTATTTTAATGTTCCTTTTCTTTTTAAACACACAATATATCTGTTGGATGTGATTTTCATCTATGATGTTCTATTTAACAGATGTTAAGTGTGTTCGTTACGGGTTGCTATAATATTTCAATTCTGGCTAGACAGCGCTCGTATTGGGGTTATTTGCCATTTTCCGTAATGGCGTATGTTGACTAAGTCTTGCATCTCAGAACGAGGCTTGGTTCCCTTCGTTAGTTCTATTAGGCGGAGCGTTACTGAGCCTCGTATCTCAATACGAGGCTTGGTTCCCTTCGTTAGCTTTATTAGGCGGAGCGTCACTGCGCTGCCCGTTCCCCATTGACAACGTCAGGTATGACGAAACGCGTCTGGGAAGGCACGCAGTGACGCCACCACGTTGTAGGAGAGGAGGACGGGCTCCTGTTTGCCGGACGGCTTTTTACATTGCTCCTATATGCTGTGTTTTATCTACGTACTTGTAAGTGCATTACTTTTAGTTATTAAACTGTTCCTACGTTATTACGCTATGTCAGTCCCTTTCTTTTCTGTGGGCCTCTGAGTGCTTCATATCGAGACCACTGAACAGACTATTATCTTGGAAACACCGCTAAGAGATGGAGTGCTGACCCAGCTGAGGAAGGTTAACCTGGATGTCATCCACTTATCATTTGTATATGCTTCATTCCATATATTTTCTGGTAAGCGCATTCAACATATGGTGACGGGTATCTCACGCGCCTTGGAAAGTGTTGAACCACTGTGGTGCTGTCATTTAAGAACACTTACGTCCGTTATTTGGATTCACCTATGAACTCTTCTTATATTGGACTTTTTTCACTTTATGCCATTTTTGGCTTTTTTGGTTATCTACATATCATTTGAGGTCTTTTTGCATAATTGTATTAGTCTTTATTTTTATTTTCATATTTTATTTTATTTTTTAATTTTAATTTTATATTATATGTAGTGGAGGGTTGGCGCGGCTTTGTATATACTTTATAGGTCCACAATATATAGGGTTGAGGTGCACTACTGCTGACTGCTGCCCTATTCTGCAGCAGTCCTTTATGAGTATAGGGACTGAGGTACAGTCTGCTAATCACAACCTACTATTTGCACAAAGGTCCTTCTAAGGACTGGTAAGGTATAGCGTACTACAGTATATAGGGTTGAGTGAGGTACAGTCTGCTAATCACAACCTAAAAAGCACACCGTACTATATGCCCGTACCCTCCTGTTTGAAGAGGTTGAGCGGTGTCATATTTTTGGGGCCCAGCAGCAAGTTGCTGGTATCAGTGCTGCTGTTAGTGCTCTCTATCTCGGTGCTGGTGTTAGTGCTGGTGTCAGTGCACTCTATCATGGTGCAGGTGTCAGTGCTGTATGTCACGGTGCTGGTGATCATCTCCTGCACCCTCTTCTTTGCCTACCCTGACCTTCCCTCACCTCCATTGTCTCAAGAGTCCTGAATTGTGAGAATTTCACATATAAAAAAAGAATGCTTGTAGTTGTCGATCCCAGATTCACCTCATACATGTGTTATGTCATTGGCCATGTGGTGGGACTATGTGTGCACAGCTAGTAATTATTTTGTGGCTGCAACTATGACCTGTAGGTTTGTAAAGTTCACCATCCCTGTGCTGTGCTGACTTCCTCCTGGGGCTGTACCTCTGCTGTGCATATTATGAGGGGCTCCCACCATCCCTGTACTATGCTCATTATGAGGGGCTCCCACCATCCCTGTGCTATGCACATTATGCTATGCTGACTTCCTCCTGGGGCTGCTTATTATGAGGGGCTCCCACCATCCCTGTGCTATGCTGACTTCCTCCTGGGGCTGTACCTCTGCTGTGCATATTATGAGGGGCTCCCACCATCCCTTTGCTATGCTCATTATGAGGGGCTCCCACCATCCCTGTGCTGTGCTGACTTCCTCCTGGGGCTGCTTATTATGAGGGGCTCCCACCATCCCTGTGCTATGCTGACTTACTCCTGGGGCTGTACCTCTGCTGTGCATATTATGAGGGGCTCCCACCATCCCTGTGCTATGCTCATTATGAGGGGCTCCCACTATCCCTGTGCTATGCTCATTATGAGGGGCTCCCACCATCCCTGTGCTATGCTGACTTCCTCCTGGGGCTGTACCTCTGCTGTGCATATTATGAGGGGCTCCCACCATTCCTGTGCTATGCTCATTATGAGGGGCTCCCACCATCCCTGTGCTAGGCTGACTTCCTCCTGGGGCTGTACCTTTGCTGTGCATATTATGAGGGGGCTCCCACCATCCCTGTGCTATACTCATTATGAGGGGCTCCCACCATCCCTGTGCTATGCTCATTATGAGGGGCTCCCACCATCCCTGTGCTATGCTCCTTATGAGGGGCTCCCACCATCCCTGTGCTATGCTGACTTACTCCTGGGGCTGCTTACGGTGCACGTGTCAGTGCTGTATATCACGGTGCTGGTGTCAGTGCTGTATATCATGGTGCTGGTGTCAGTGCTGTATATCACGGTGCTGGTGTCAGTGCTGTATATCACGGTGCTGGTGTCAGTGCTTTATGTCCCGCTGCTGATGTCAGTGCTCTCTATCACGGTGCAGGTGTCATTGCTGTATGTCACGCTGCTGATGTCAGTGCTCTTTATCACGGTTCTGGTGTCAGATTACTCTATCACGGTACAGGTGTCATTGCTTTATGTCACGCTGCTGATGTCAGTGCTCTCTATCACGGTGCTGGTGTCAGATGACTCTATCACGGAGCAGGTGTCATTGCTGTATGTCACGCTGCTGGTGATCATCTCCTGCACCCTCTTCTTTGCCTACCCTGACCTTCCCTCTCCTCCATTGCCTTCATGCTCTCTAAAAAAAGAATGCTTGTAGTTGTCGATCCCAGATTCACCTCATACATGTGTTATGTTATTGGCCATGTGGTGGGACTATGTGTGCACAGCTAGTAATTATTTTGTGGCTGCAAATTTGACCTGTAGGTCTGCAAAGTTCGCCTCCCATTGAAGTCAATGGGGCCCGCCGCGAACGTTACGGTTCGCGGACTATCGACCATGTTCGCGGTCTGCGTTCGCGAAACGTCCCGTCGGAAGTTCGTCCATCACTATTCAGGATGAATAAGGGCAGTTTTTTCAACATGAAACTAAAATCCAGATCACAGGGACATGACCTGAAACTAACTAGAGGAAAGCTCAAAACTCAGTTTAGAAAGTATTGTTTTGCTGAAAGAGTAGTCAACTAAACTTATATAAGACAAGAAAAATGAGAATTGCGCTAAACCTGTGAAATTAATTAAATAAAATAAAGTGAGATACAAATTAAAAAATGGCCTTGCCAAATGGGATCAGACTACACTGGTCACAAGAAATGTATCAAAGGCCACGTGAATCTGAATCAACCACAGGAAGGCACACTCGACACTACTTCAAACTTCAATATTAATGTGAATATCTAAAACACACCATGAATCATATGGCTCCAGATAGTGTAAAACCCTAACTTTAATTCTATTAAAATATATAAAAATGCACTTACAGACACAAACTATATCAGGCCTTAAGTATGGTGCGCCGGCCGGATGCACACCAACAAACCCGTCCTTCCTGGAAAATGCATCTACAAACACGAGGTGATGTCAGCGCGTCACTCCTACTTACGCGTTTCGTAATAGGTGACGTAGTCCAGGGGCGTAAATTTATATAATTAATATTAATATTTTAAATAAACTTCCAGCAGAGGTAGTGAGACAGTCAACAGTAAATGGCTTCAAACATGCTTGGGACATACCTAGATATATAAGTTAACAAAAAAAAAGACAGACTCGATAGACTAGTCTGTTTTTCTTCTGCCATCACTTTTCTATGCTGTATTCAAGTTTGTTTCAATGCATAGTGCTGCTGAAAAAGTTCCATCCCCATGGAAAACTTATACAGAAAAAACATGTTCAAATGCACAATAAATGTATGCAGTATATTATAAAATGCATATATGTGTGAAGAGAGTGTGAAATGTTGATGGAGAGTGGGATGTTGCTATGGCATTATGGGTGGAGTTGCAGATGGGCGTGGGTACTTCAATTTTTTTTATATTTCTTTTTTGCTCGAAACTTCTTTTTATTGAATAAAAATGAAAAGTACAGGTACATCAATAACAGGTAAGAATAATATATTTATATAGATACGACCAGATCTAAACAGTGAATAATACGCTAATGATGTTAATGTATTATATCTAGGATATTTACAGTATAATGGCTGTTAGTCCAGTATTTCTGTAGGGAAGGGGGTTATGTAGTTCTATCCATATGGCTTGTGACACGTAGAATAATTTTACTGCTGCCACTACTCCCTATTTTTCCTGATTTGTGCTCGTTGTAAATCAGTTTTGGTGTATGATATTTTGGAGTCTGTGATACAGAATGTAGTTGTTTACTCGTAGGCGTATGTGTGTGTGTGTGTCCAGCACACCATACGAATTTGATCTGGTCCAGGGACATAATAGGGAAGGGGGGGTGCAATTGAACATCGGGGAGTTACAGGATAGAGGGATCGGGTAATGAGAAAGAACGCTAGAGGTGTGTTATTGATGTTATTTTTGTGTTTTTTTGTGACTGCATAATTATTTCTTTAGATGTGTGACCGTTTGGCTAGAGTTTAGTGGGTTTATTTTAGTGAAGTGTTGGTGTGTCATTTGCTTCATCGGTTTCTTAAATTGAAACAACTAACTACAGTACCTTTAAACACGTTAAGTATGCAACCCAGGATCATTTGTGTGCAAAAGGTGAAGTGTTTAGGTGCGCATCTTTTGCAGGTATTCTTCAGATGATTTAAAGTGGATCCAACGAGCCCAAAGAGTAGAGAATTTGTGTGGAGAGTTTCAGGATATTGCGATGAGTTCTTCCATTTCTGTGATTTTGTTTATTCTTTTGTACCAATGAGAGATGAGGGGTGTCTAGGTGTGCCCCATAGAGTGGGTATGCACATTTTAACTGCGTTGACTAACATCATGGCTAGCGATTTAAAATATGATGTGTCGTTTGGCTTCTGGAGATGTAGTAGGAATTGCGCAGGTGTGTAATCCAGATCATATGTGGTGATTTTCTCGATTAGCTTATCCACTTGCCGATCGCCGGCCATCAAATGACGGCCAGGCGGCGGACCTATTGTGGCGGGAGGGCGTCATATGACGTCCTCCTATTTAAACAGGGAATGCCTGTTCCTTCGGTGGTGGCGTGTCATGGAGACACCACTCGCCACCGAGGGGGGTGAACAGCCATTGGGTATGGCTGATTACCACGTGATCGGCCGTGATGAAGTCACGGCCGATCACAGATGGCTACACCCCCACTGTGCACAGCGCGTGGAACACTGCTCGTCACCGACGCTGGTAAACAGCCTTTGGCTGGCTGTTTACCCACATAATCGGCTGTGATAGTTTCACAGCCGATCACTAAATGTAAACAAACCACAATTTTCAGTGATTGGCACCATAGTTTGTAGACTCTATAACTTTCACAAAGACTAAATAATATACACTAATGTGGGTTATTTTTTACCAAAGATATGTAGCCGTATAAATTTTGGCCAAAATTTATGGAGAAAAATTACTAATTAGCTAAATTTTATGACAGAAAAAGGCATTTTTTTCACAAAATTAAAAATTTTTTTTTATTTATAGCACAAAAAATAAAAAACCCACTAGTGATTAAATACCACAAAAAGAAAGTTATATTTGTGTGGAAAAAAGGACGCAAGTTTCATATGGGTACAGTGTTGCATGACTGAGTAATTGTCATTCAAACTGTGAGAGTGCTCAAAGCTGAAAATTGGTCTGGTCAGGAAGGGGGTATAAGCATGGGCGTCCGCAGCAGGGGGCAAGGGGGGTCAAGTGCCCCCCCTGGAATCCCCAAGGTGTTGCCGCCGCCGCCATGCTGCATTTTTTTTCTGAGTCCGTTTACGGCGGCCTCCTCCGCTCTGGAGTACTCGAGAGCCTCTGGATCACAGCGCTAAATGGCTGTGTTCGGCGGCCGCTCTTTAACACAGTCCCGCCCCCCAGACCTGCTCGTGTGATAGTAGAGAGAATCAACGTTCCAACTATCACATGAGCCGGTCTGGGGGGGGGGGGGCAGGACTGTGTTACAGAGCGGCCGCCGAACACAGCCATCCAGCGCTGTGATCCAGAGGAGTAGCTGTCCATCCATGCTACAGTGCCTGGATATTAGGATCGAGGGGGGGCTGCAGTGCTCTCCTCCACCACGCACTCTCCTGCCCCTCCCCCCAGTGCTCTCCTCCTACACCGCACTCTCCTGCCCACCCCAGTGCTCTCCTCCACCACCGCACCCTCCTGCCCCCCCAGTGCTCTCCTCCACCACCGCACTCTCCTGCCCACCCCAGTGCTCTCTTCCACCACTGCACTCTCCTGCCCCCCCAGTGCTCTCTTCCACCACTGCACTCTCCTGCCCCCCCAGTGCTCTCCTCCACCACCACACTCTCCTGCCCCCCCAGTGCTCTCCTCCACCACCGCACTCTCCTGCCCCTCCAGTGCTCTCTTCCACCACTGCACTCTCCTGCCCCCCCAGTGCTCTCCTCCACCACCACACTCTCCTGCCCCCCCAGTGCTCTCCTCCACCACCGCACTCTCCTGCCCCTCCAGTGCTCTCCTCCACCACCGCACTCTCCTACCCCCCGTGCTCTCCTCCACCACCACACTCTCTGCCCCCCCCCCCCAGTGCTCTCTTCCACCACCGCACTCTCCTGAAACCCACCCCCCCGTGCTCTCCTCCACCACCACATTCTCCTGCCCCCCAGTGCTCTCTTCCACCACCGCACTCTCCTGCCACCCCCTGTGCTCTCCTCCACCACCAAACTCTCCTGCCCCTCCCAGTGCTCTCTTCCACCACCGCACTCTCCTGCCCTCCCCCGTGCTCTCCTCCACCACCACACTCTCCTGCCCCCCAGTGCTCTCTTCTACCACCGCACCTCCCTGCCCCCCCCGTGCTCTCCTCCACCACCACAATCTCCTGCCCCCCAGTGCTCTCTTCCACCACTGCACTCTCCTGCCCCCCCCAGTGCTCTCTTGCACCACCGCACTCTCCTACCCCCCTCCAGTGCTCTCCTCCACCACAGCACTCTCCTGCCCCCCCAGTGCTCTCCTCCACCACCACACTCTCCTGCCCCCCCAGTGCTCTCTTCTACCACCGCACCTCCCTGCCCCCCCCGTGCTCTCCTCCACCACCACACTCTCCTGCCCCCCCAGTGCTCTCTTCCACCACTGCACTCTCCTGCCCCCCCCCCAGTGCTCTCTTGCACCACCGCACTCTCCTACCCCCCTCCAGTGCTCTCCTCCACCACAACACTCTCCTGCCCCCCCAGTGCTCTCCTCCACCACCGCACTCTCCTGCCCCTCCAGTGCTCTCCTCCACCACCTCACTCTCCTGCCCCCCCCCCAGTGCTCTCTTGCACCACCGCACTCTCCTACCACCCTCCCAGTGCTCTCCTCCCCCACCGCACTCTCCTGCCCCCCCAGTGCTCTCCTCCACCACTGCACTCTCCTGCCCCCCCAGTGCTCTCCTCCACCACTGCACTCTCCTGCCCCCCCAGTGCTCTCCTCCACCACCACACACTCCTGCCCCCCCAGTGCTCTCCTCCACCACCGCACTCTCCTGCCCCTCCAGTGCTCTCCTCCACCACCGCACTCTCCTACCCCACCCGTGCTCTCCTCCACCACCACACTCTCCTGCCCCCCCAGTGCTCTCTTCCACCACCGCACTCTCCTGCCACCCCCCGTGCTCTCCTCCACCACCACACTCTCCTGCCCCCCAGTGCTCTCTTCCACCACCGCACTCTCCTGCCACCCCCTGTGCTCTCCTCCACCACCAAACTCTCCTGCCCCTCCCAGTGCTCTCTTCCACCACCGCACTCTCCTGCCCTCCCCCGTGCTCTCCTCCACCACCACACTCTCCTACCCCCCCAGTGCTCTCTTCTACCACCGCACCTCCCTGCCCCCCCGTGCTCTCCTCCACCACCACATAATCCTGCCCCCCCTCCAGTGCTCCCCTCCACCACCACACTCTCCTGCCACCCCCTCCAGTGCTCTCCTCCACCACCGCACTCTCCTGCCCCCCCAGTGCTCTCCTCCACCACCGCACTCTCCTGCCCCCCAGTGCCCTCCTCCACCACCGCACTATCTTGCCCCCCCTGCTCTCCTCCACCACCACACTCTCCTGCCCACCCCCACTGCTCTCCTCCACCACCACACTCTCCTGCCCCCCTGCTCTCCTCCACCACCGCACTCTCCTGCCCCCCCTGTGCTCTCCTCCACCACCGCACTCTCCTGCCCCCCAGTGCCCTCCTCCACCACCGCACTCTCTTGCCCCCCCTGCTCTCCTCCACCACCACACTCTCCTGCCCACCCCCAGTGCTCTCCTCCACCACCACACTCTCCTGCCCCCCCAGTGCTCTCTTCCACCACCGCACTCTCCTGCTCCCCCGTTCTTTCCTCCACCACCGCACTCTCTTGCCCCCCCAGTGCTCTCTTTCACCACCACACTCTCCTGCCCACCCCCAGTGCTCTCCTCCACCACCACACTCTCCTGCCCCCCCAGTGCTCTCCTCCACCACCGCACTCTCCTGCCCCCCAGTTCCCTCCTCCACCACCACACTCTCCTACCCCCCTGCTCTCCTCCACCACCACACTCTCCTGCTCCCCCCCAATGCTCTCTTCCACCACCGCACTCTCCTGCCCCCGTGCTCTCCTCCACCTCCACACTCTCCTGCCCCCCCAGTGCTCTCTTCCACCACTGCACTCTCCTGCCCCCCCAGTGCTCTCCTCCACCACCACACTCTCCTGCCCCCCCAGTGCTCTCCTCCACCACCGCACTCTCCTGCCCCTCCAGTGCTCTCCTCCACCACCGCACTCTCCTACCCCCCCCGTGCTCTCCTCCACCACCACACTCTCCTATCCCCCAGTGCTCTCTTCCACCACCGCACTCTCCTGCCACCCCCCGTGCTCTCCTCCACCACCATACTCTCCTGCCCCCCAGTGCTCTCTTCCACCACCGCACTCTCCTGCCACTCCCTGTGCTCTCCTCCACCACCAAACTCTCCTGCCCCTCCCAGTGCTCTCTTCCACCACCGCACTCTCCTGCCCTCCCCCGTGCTCTCCTCCACCACCACACTCTCCTACCCCCCCAGTGCTCTCTTCTACCACCGCACCTCCCTGCCCCCCCGTGCTCTCCTCCAGCACCACACTCTCCTGCCCCCCCAGTGCTCTCTTGCACCACCGCACTCTCCTACCCCCCTCCAGGGCTCTCCTCCACCACAGCACTCTCCTGCCCCCCCCAGTGCTCTCCTCCACCACCGCACTCTCCTGCCCCCCCAGTGCTCTCTTCCACCACCACATTCTCCTTCCCCCCCCCAGTGCTCTCCTCCACCACCGCACTCTCCTGCCCCCCCAGTGCTCTCTTCCACCATCGCACTCTCCTGCCCCCACAGTGGTCTCCTCCAGCACCACATAATCCTGCCCCCCCTCCAGTGCTCCCCTCCACCACCACACTCTCCTGCCACCCCCTCCAGTGCTCTCCTCCACCACTGCACTCTCCTGCCCCCCCAGTGCTCTCCTCCACCACCACACTCTCCTGCCCCCCCAGTGCTCTCTTCCACCACCGCACTCTCCTGCCACCCCCCGTGCTCTCCTCCACCACCACACTCTCCTGCCCCCCAGTGCTCTCTTCCACCACAGCACTCTCCTGCCACCCCCTGTGCTCTCCTCCACCACCAAACTCTCCTGCCCCTCCCAGTGCTCTCTTCCACCACCTCACTCTCCTGCCCTCCCCCGTGCTCTCCTCCACCACCACACTCTCCTGCCCCCCCCAGTGCTCTCTTCTACCACCGCACCTCCCTGCCCCCCCGTGCTCTCCTCCACCACAGCACTCTCCTGCCCCCCCAGTGCTCTCCTCCACCACCGCACTCTCCTGCCCCCCCAGTGCTCTCTTCCACCACCGCATTCTCCTTCCCCCCCAGTGCTCTCCTCCACCACCGCACTCTCCTGCCCCCCCCCCCCCAGTGCTCTCTTCCACCATCGCACTCTCCTGCCCCCACAGTGGTCTCCTCCAACACCACATAATCCTGCCCCCCCTCCAGTGCTCCCCTCCACCACCACACTCTCCTGCAACCCCCTCCAGTGTTCTCCTCCACCACCGCACTCTCCTGCCCCCCCAGTGCTCTCCTCCACCACCGCACTCTCCTGCCCCCCAGTGCCCTCCTCCACCACCGCACTCTCTTGCCCCCCCTGCTCTCCTCCACCACCACACTCTCCTGCCCACCCCCAGTGCTCTCCTCCACCACCACACTCTCCTGCCCCCCCTGCTCTCCTCCACCACCACACTCTCCTGCCCCCCCAGTGCTCTCTTCCACCACCGCACTCTCCTGCTCCCCCGTTCTTTCCTCCACCACCGCACTCTCTTGCACCCCCAGTGCTCTCCTCCACCACCACACTCTCCTGCCCCCCCGTGCTCTCCTCCACCACCACACTATCCTGCCCCCCCAGTGCTCTCTTTCACCACCGCACCTTCCTGCCCTCCCCAGTGCTCTCCTCCACCACCACACTCTCCTGCCCCCCCCCCAATGCTCTCTTCCACCACCGCACTCTCCTGCCCCCCCGTGCTCTCCTCCACCTCCACACTCTCCTGCCCCCCAGTGCTCTCTTCCACCACCGCACTCTCCTGTCACCCCCCGTACTCTCCTCCACCACCACACTCTCCTGCCCCCCCGTACTCTCCTCCACCACCGCACTCTCCTGCCCTCCCCCCGTGCTCTCCTCCACCACCACACTCTCCTGCCCCTCCGTGCTCTGTTCCACCACCACACCTTCCTGCCCCCCCAATGCTCTCCTCTACCACCACACTCTCCTGCCCCCATGCTCTTTTCCACCACCGCACTCTCCTGCCCCCCCCCCCAGTGCTCTCTTGCACCACCGCACTCTCCTACCACCCTCCAGTGCTCTCCTCCACCACCGCACTCTCCTGCCCCCCCAGTGCTCTCTCTCTTGCACCACCGCACTCTCCTACCCCCCTCCAGTGCTCTCCTCCACCACAGAACTCTCCTGCCCCCCCAGTGCTCTCTTCCACCACCGCATTCTCCTGCCCCCCAGTGCTCTCCTCCACCACCGCACTCTCATTCCCCCCAGTGCTCTCTTCCACCATCGCACTCTCCTGCCCCCACAGTGGTCTCCTCCACCACCACACAATCCTGCCCCCCCTCCAGTGATCCCCTCCACCACCACACTCTCCTGCCACTCCCTCCAGTGCTCTCCTCCACCACCGCACTCTCCTGCCCCCCAGTGCTCTCCTCCACCACTGCACTCTCCTGCCCCCCCCAGTGCCCTCCTCCACCACCACACTCTCCTGCCCCCCCTGCTCTCCTCCACCACCACACTCTCCTGCCCCCCAGTGCTCTCTTCCACCACCGCACTCTCCTGCTCCCCCGTGCTTTCCTCCACCACCACACTCTCCTGCCCCCCCCAGTGCTTTCTTTCACCACCGCACCTTCCTGCCCCCCCCAGTGCTCTCCTCCACCACCACACTCTCCTGCCCCCCCCAATGCTCTCTTCCACCACCGCACTCTCCTGCCCCCCCATGCTCTCTTCCACCTCCACACTCTCCTGCCCCCCAGTGCTCTCTTCCACCACCGCACTCTCCTGCCACCCCCCGTGCTCTCCTAGACCACCACACTCTCCTGCCCCCCCGTGCTCTCCTCCACCACCGCACTCTCCTGCCCTCCCCCGTGCTCTCCTCCACCACCACACTCTCCTGCCCCCCCGTGCTCTCTTCCACCACCACACCTTCCTGCCCCCCAATAATCTCCTCTACCACCACACTCTCCTGCCCCCCAGTGCTCTACTCCACCACCGCACTCTCCTGCCCCCCCAGTGCTCTTCTCCACCACCGCACTCTCCTGCCCCCCCAGTGCTCTCTTCCAGCACCGCACTCTCCTGCCCTCCCCCGTGCTCTCCTCCACCACCACACTCTCCTGCCCCCCCGTGCTCTCTTCCACCACCACACCTTCCTGCCCCCCAATAATCTCCTCCACCACCGCACTTTCCTGCCCCCCAGTGCTCTCCTCCACCACCGCACTCTCCTGCCCCCCCAGTGCTCTTCTCCACCACCGCACTCTCCTGCCCCCCCAGTGCTCTCTTCCAGCACCGCACTCTCCTGCCCCCCGTGCTCTCCTTCACCACCGCACTCTCCTGCCCCCCGTGCTCTTTTCCACCACCTCACTCTCCTGCCCCCCCCCCCCAGTGCTCTCTTGCACCACCGCACTCTCCTACCACCCTCCCAGTGCTCTCCTCCACCACCGCACTCTCCTGCCCCCCCCAGTGCTCTCCTCCACCACCGCACTCTCCTGCCCCCCCGTGCTCTCTTCCACCACCGCACTCTCCTGCCCCCGTGCTCTCCTCCACCACCACACTCTCCTGCCCCCCCAGTGCTCCCCTCCACCACCACACTCTCCTGCCCCCCCAGTGCTCTCCTCTACCACCGCACTCTCCTGCCCCTCCAGTGCTCTCCTCCACCACCGCACTCTCCTGCCCCCCAGTGCTCTCCTCTACCACCGCACTCTCCTGCCCCTCCAGTGCTCTTCTCCGCCACTGCACTCTCCTGCCCCCCGTGCTCTCCTCCACCACCACACTCTCTTGCCCCCCAGTGCTCTCTTCCACCACCGTACTCTCCTGCCATCCCCCCCCCCCGTGCTCTCCTCCACCACCACACTCTCCTGCCCCCCAGTGCTTTCTTCCACCACCACACTCTCCTGCCCTCCCCCCGTGCTCTCCTCCACCTCCACACTCTCCTGCCCCCCCAGTGCTCTCTTCCACCACCGCATTCTCCTGCCACCCCACCCGTGCTCTCCTCCACCACCACACTCTTCTGCCCCCCAGTGCTCTCTTCCATCACCGCACTCTCCTGCCC
The DNA here is from genome assembly GCF_037356315.1 of Lithobates pipiens. NCBI lineage: Eukaryota > Metazoa > Chordata > Amphibia > Anura > Ranidae > Lithobates > Lithobates pipiens. Next base: position 151,276,483 of record NW_027507718.1, read on the forward strand.
TCCCCCCGTGCTCTCCTCCACCGCCACACTCTCCTGCCCCCCAGTGCTCTCTTCCACCACCACACCTTCCTGCCCCCCCAATGCTCTCCTCCACCATCACACTCTCCTGCCCCCGTGCTCTCTTCCACCACCGCACTCTCCTGCCCCCCAGTGCTCTCTTGCACCACCGCACTCTCCTACCACCCTCCAGTGCTCTCCTCCACCACTGCACTCTCCTGCCCCCCCAGTGCTCTCCTCCACCACCGCACTCTACTGCCCCTCCCCCAGTGCTCTCTTCCACCATGCACTCTCCTGCCCCCCGTGCTCTCTTCCACCACCGCACTCTCCTGCCCCCCGTGCTCTCTTCCACCACCGCACTCTCTTGCCCCCCCCCAGTGTTCTCTTCCACCACCGCACTCTCCTGCCCCCCCGTGCTCTCCTCCACCACCACACTCTCCTGCCCCCCCTCCAGTCCTTTCCTCCACCACCACACTCTCCTGCCCCCTTCCCCACAGTGCTCTCCTCCACCACCACAATCTCCTGCCCCCCCCCCAGTGCTGTCCTCCACCACCGCACTCTCCTGCTCCCCTGTGCTCTTCTCCACCACCACACTCTCCTTCCCCCCCAGTGCTCTCCTCCACCACCACACTCTCCTGCCCCCCCAATGCTCTCTTCCACCACAAAACTCTCCTGCCCCCCGTGCTCTCTTCCACCACCGCACTCTCTTGCCCCCCCCAGTGCTCTCTTCCACCACCGCACTCTCCTGCCCCCCGTGCTCTCCTCCACCACCACACTCTCCTGCCCCCCCCTCCAGTGCTCCCCTCCACCACCACACTCTCCTGCCACCCCCTCCAGTGCTCTCCTCCACCACCACACTCTCCTGCCCCCACCCACAGTGCTCTCCTCCACCACCACAATCTCCTGCCCCCCCCCAGTGCTGTCCTCCACCACCGCACTCTCCTGCTCCCCTGTGCTCTTCTCCACCACAACACTCTCCTTCCCCCCCAGTGCTCTCCTCCACCACCACACTCTCCTGCCCCCCCAATGCTCTCTTCCACCACAAAACTCTCCTGCCCCCCGTGCTCTCCTCCACCACCACACTCTCCTGCCCCCCCAGTGCTCTCTTCCACCACCGCACTCTCCTGCCACCCCTCCCCCCATGCTCTCCTCCACCACCACACTCTCCTGCCCCCCAGTGCTCTCTTCCACCACCGCACTCTCCTGCCCTCCCCCGTGCTCTCCTCCTCCACTACACTCTCCTGCCCCCCCAGTGCTCTCTTCCACCACCACACCTTCCTGCCCCCAATGCTCTCCTCCACCACCACACTCTCCTGCCCCCCGTTCTCTCTTCCACCACCGCACTCTCCTGCCCCCCCAGTGCTCTCCTCCACCACCGCACTCTCCTACCACCCTCCAGTGCTCTCCTCCACCACCACACTCTCCTGCCCCCCCTCCAGTGCTCCCCTCCACCCCCACACTCTCCTGCCACCCCCTCCAGTGCTCTCCTCCACCACCACACTCTCCTGCCTCCTTCCCCACAGTGCTCTCCTCCACCACCACACTCTTCTGCCCCCCCTGTGCTCTCCTCCACCACCACACTCTCCTGCCCCCCCCCCAGTGCTGTCCTCCACCACCGCACTCTCCTGCCCCCCCAGTGCTCTCCTCCACCACCGCACTCTCCTGCCCCCCGTGCTCTCTTCCACCACCGCACTCTCCTGCCCCCCCTAATGCTCTCCTCCACCACCGCACTCTCCCTCCCCCGTGCTCTCCTCCACCACCGCACTCTCCTGCCCCCCGTGCTCTCTTCCACCACCGCACTCTCCTGCCCCCCGTGCTCTCCTCCACCACCACACTCTCCTGCCCCCCAGTGATCTCCTCCACCATCACACTCTCCTGCCCCCCTCCAGTGCTCCCCTCCACCACACTCTCCTGCCCCCTCCCTCCCAGTGCTCTCCTCCACCACCACACTCTCCTGCCCCCCCCAGTGCTCTCCTCCACCACCACACTCTCCTGCCCCCCCAGTTCTCTCTTCCACCACCGCACTCTCCTGCTCCCCCGTTCTTTCCTCCACCACCGCACTCTCTTGCACCCCCAGTGCTCTCCTCCACCACCACACTCTCCTGCCCCCCCTGCTCTCCTCCACCACCACACTCTCCTGCCCCCCCAGTGCTCTCTTTCACCACCGCACCTTCCTGCCCTCCCCAGTGCTCTCCTCCACCACCACACTCTCCTGCCCCCCCAATGCTCTCTTCCACCACCGCACTCTCCTGCCCCCCCCGTGCTCTCCTCCACCTCCACACTCTCCTGCCCCCCAGTGCTCTCTTCCACCGCCGCACTCTCCTGTCACCCCCCGTACTCTCCTCCACCACCACACTCTCCTGCCCCCCCCGTACTCTCCTCCACCACCGCACTCTCCTGCCCTCCCCCCGTGCTCTCCTCCACCACCACACTCTCCTGCCCCTCCGTGCTCTGTTCCACCACCACACCTTCCTGCCCCCCCAATGCTCTCCTCTACCACCACACTCTCCTGCCCCCATGCTCTTTTCCACCACCGCACTCTCCTGCCCCCCCCAGTGCTCTCTTGCACCACCGCACTCTCCTACCACCCTCCAGTGCTCTCCTCCACCACCGCACTCTCCTGCCCCCCCAGTGCTCTCTCTCTTGCACCACCGCACTCTCCTACCCCCCTCCAGTGCTCTCCTCCACCACAGCACTCTCCTGCCCCCCCCAGTGCTCTCTTCCACCACCGCATTCTCCTGCCCCCCCAGTGCTCTCCTCCACCACCGCACTCTCCTGCCCCCCCAGTGCTCTCTTCCACCATCGCACTCTCCTGCCCCCACAGTGGTCTCCTCCACCACCACACAATCCTGCCCCCCCTCCAGTGCTCCCCTCCACCACCACACTCTCCTGCCACCCCCTCCAGTGCTCTCCTCCACCACCGCACTCTCCTGCCCTCCCCCCGTGCTCTCCTCCACCACCACACTCTCCTGCCCCCCCATGCTCTCTTCCACCACCACACCTTCCTGCCCCCCAATAATCTCCTCTACCACCACACTCTCCTGCCCCCCATGCTCTCTTCCAACACCGCACTCTCCTGCCCCCCCCCAGTGCTCTCTTGCACCACCGCACTCTCCTACCACCCTCCGGTGCTCTCCTCCACCACCGCACTTTCCTGCCCCCCAGTGCTCTACTCCACCACCGCACTCTCCTGCCCCCCCAGTGCTCTTCTCCACCACCGCACTCTCCTGCCCCCCCAGTGCTCTCTTCCAGCACCGCACTCTCCTGCCCCCCGTGCTCTCCTTCACCACCGCACTCTCCTGCCCCCCCCAGTGCTCTCTTGCACCACCGCACTCTCCTACCACCCTCCAGTGCTCTCCTCCACCACCGCACTTTCCTGCCCCCCAGTGCTCTACTCCACCACCGCACTCTCCTGCCCCCCCAGTGCTCTTCTCCACCACCGCACTCTCCTGCCCCCCCAGTGCTCTTTTCCACCACCTCACTCTCCTGCCCCCCCCCAGTGCTCTCTTGCACCACCGCACTCTCCTACCACCCTCCCAGTGCTCTCCTCCACCACCGCACTCTCCTGCCCCCCCCAGTGCTCTCCTCCACCACCGCACTCTCCTGCCCCCGTGCTCTCTTCCACCACCGCACTCTCCTGCCCCCGTGCTCTCCTCCACCACCACACTCTCCTGCCCCCCCAGTGCTCCCCTCCACCACCACACTCTCCTGCCCCCCCAGTGCTCTCCTCTACCACCGCACTCTCCTGCCCCTCCAGTGCTCTCCTCCACCACCGCACTCTCCTGCCCCCCAGTGCTCTCCTCTACCACCGCACTCTCCTGCCCCTCCAGTGCTCTCCTCCACCACCGCACTCTCCTGCCCCCCGTGCTCTCCTCCACCACCACACTCTCCTGCCCCCCCAGTGCTCTCTTCCACCACCGTACTCTCCTGCCATCCCCCCCCCCGTGCTCTCCTCCACCACCACACTCTCCTGCCCCCCAGTGCTTTCTTCCACCACCGCACTCTCCTGCCCTCCCCCCGTGCTCTCCTCCACCTCCACACTCTCCTGCCCCCCCAGTGCTCTCTTCCACCACCGCATTCTCCTGCCACCCCCCCCGTGCTCTCCTCCACCACCACACTCTTCTGCCCCCCAGTGCTCTCTTCCATCACCGCACTCTCCTGCCCTCCCCCCGTGCTCTCCTCCACCGCCACACTCTCCTGCCCCCCAGTGCTCTCTTCCACCACCACACCTTCCTGCCCCCCCCAATGCTCTCCTCCACCATCACACTCTCCTGCCCCCGTGCTCTCTTCCACCACCGCACTCTCCTGCCCCCCAGTGCTCTCTTGCACCACCGCACTCTCCTACCACCCTCCAGTGCTCTCCTCCACCACTGCACTCTCCTGCCCCCCCAGTGCTCTCCTCCACCACCGCACTCTACTGCCCCCCCCCAGTGCTCTCTTCCACCATGCACTCTCCTGCCCCCCGTGCTCTCTTCCACCACCGCACTCTCCTGCCCCCCGTGCTCTCTTCCACCACCGCACTCTCTTGCCCCCCCCCCAGTGCTCTCTTCCACCACCGCACTCTCCTGCCCCCCGTGCTCTCCTCCACCACCACACTCTCCTGCCCCCCCTCCAGTGCTCCCCTCCACCACCACACTCTCCTGCCACCCCCTCCAGTGCTCTCCTCCACCACCACACTCTCCTGCCCCCTTCCCCACAGTGCTCTCCTCCACCACCACAATCTCCTGCCCCCCCCCAGTGCTGTCCTCCACCACCGCACTCTCCTGCTCCCCTGTGCTTTTCTCCACCACCACACTCTCCTTCCCCCCCAGTGCTCTCCTCCACCACCACACTCTCCTGCCCCCCCAATGCTCTCTTCCACCACAAAACTCTCCTGCCCCCCGTGCTCTCTTCCACCACCGCACTCTCTTGCCCCCCCCAGTGCTCTCTTCCACCACCGCACTCTCCTGCCCCCCCGTGCTCTCCTCCACCACCACACTCTCCTGCCCCCCCTACAGTGCTCCCCTCCACCACCACACTCTCCTGCCACCCCCTCCAGTGCTCTCCTCCACCACCACACTCTCCTGCCCCCTTCCCCACAGTGCTCTCCTCCACCACCACAATCTCCTGCCCCCCCCCCCCCCAGTGCTGTCCTCCACCACCGCACTCTCCTGCTCCCCTGTGCTTTTCTCCACCACCACACTCTCCTTCCCCCCCAGTGCTCTCCTCCACCACCACACTCTCCTGCCCCCCCAATGCTCTCTTCCACCACAAAACTCTCCTGCCCCCCGTGCTCTCCTCCACCACCACACTCTCCTGCCCCCCCAGTGCTCTCTTCCACCACCGCACTCTCCTGCCACCCCTCCCCCCATGCTCTCCTCCACCACCACACTCTCCTGCCCCCCAGTGCTCTCTTCCACCACCGCACTCTCCTGCCCTCCCCCGTGCTCTCCTCCTCCACTACACTCTCCTGCCCCCCCAGTGCTCTCTTCCACCACCACACCTTCCTGCCCCCAGTGCTCTCCTCCACCACCGCACTCTCCTGCCCCCCCAGTGCTCTCCTCCACCACCGCACTCTCCTACCACCCTCCAGTGCTCTCCTCCACCACCACACTCTCCTGCCCCCCCTCCAGTGCTCCCCTCCACTCCCACACTCTCCTGCCACCCCCTCCAGTGCTCTCCTCCACCACCACACTCTCCTGCCTCCTTCCCCACAGTGCTCTCCTCCACCACCACACTCTTCTGCCCCCCCTGTGCTCTCCTCCACCACCACACTCTCCTGCCCCCCCCCCAGTGCTGTCCTCCACCACCGCACTCTCCTGCCCCCCCCAGTGCTCTCCTCCACCACCGCACTCTCCTGCCCCCCGTGCTCTCTTCCACCACCGCACTCTCCTGCCCCCCCCAATGCTCTCCTTCACCACCGCACTCTCCCTCCCCCCGTGCTCTCCTCCACCACCGCACTCTCCTGCCCCCGTGCTCTCTTCCACCACCGCACTCTCCTGCCCCCCGTGCTCTCCTCCACCACCACACTCTCCTGCCCCCCAGTGATCTCCTCCACCATCACACTCTCCTGCCCCCCTCCAGTGCTCCCCTCCACCACACTCTCCTGCCCCCTCCCTCCCAGTGCTCTCCTCCACCACCACACTCTCCTGCCCCCCCAGTGCTCTCCTCCACCACCACACTCTCCTGCCCCCCCAGTGCTCTTCTCCACCACTGCACTCTCCTGCCCCCCCAGTGCTCTCCTCCACCGCCGCACTCTCCTGTCCCCCCCCCCCCCGTGCTCTCCTCCACCTCCACACTCTCCTGCCCCCACAGTGTTCTCCTCCACCACCACACTCTCCTGCCCCCCCAGTGCTCTCCTCCACCACTGCACTCTCCTGCCCCTCCCCCCAGTGCTCTCCTCCACCACTGCACTCTCCTGCCCCCCCCCAGTGCTCTCCTCCACCACCACACTCTCCTGCCCCCCCCCCCCCCTCCAGTTTTCTCCTCCCCTGTTCTTGCTGCTCTCCAGCTCTCCCTATCCTTCTCTAGCCACCATCCCAGTGCTCTCCCCCCCGTCCCCGTCCCCTGTGCTCTCCCCCCCATTCCCCCCAGTGCTCTCCACTCCGCCCAGTGCTCCCCCCTGTTCTCCCCAACATAGTGCTCTTCACTCCCCCTAGTCCTTTCCCCTACGTGCTCTCCCCCCATTCTCCTCCCCAGTGCTCTTCCCCCTGTTCTCCCCCCAGTGCTCTCCCCCCTGTTCTTTCCCTCCCAGTGCTCTCCACTCCCTCCAGTGCTCCCCCCTCCAGTGCCCTCACTCCCTCCAGTGCTCTTCCCCAGTGCTTTCTCCCCCCCCAGTGCTCTCCTCTCTCCCCTTGTTCTTTCCCCCCCCCCCCAGTGCTCTCCCCTCAGTGCTCTCCACTCCCCCCAGTGCTCTCCCCCTTGTTCTTTCCCCCCCTGTGCTCTTCAGCTCTCCCCATCACTCTCCAGCCCCCACCCCAGTGCTCTCCAGCCCCCCATTCTCCCCATCCCTGTTCTTTCTGCCCCCCTGGTGCTCTCCAGCCCCCCCCAGTGCTCTCTACCCTCCGTGCTCTCCACCCCTGTTCTTTTTGGCTCCCCCCAGCACTCTCCACTCCCCACCCCTGTACTCTCCACTCCCCCTGCATTTTGCCCCCACCCATGTGCTCTCCACCCCCCATAGTGCTCTCCAGTCCCCTGTGCTTTCCACCCCTGCTCTTTCTGGCCCCCACTGGTGCTCTCAAGCTCCCCCCATTGCTCTCCACTCCCCCCTGCTCTTTGTACTCCCCCCAGTACTCTCCAGCCCCCATTCTCTCCACCCCTGTTTTTCTGGCCCCCCCAGTGCTCTTCACCACCCCACACTCTTAGCCCCCCCAGTGCTCTCAGCATACCATGCTCTCTACCCCTGTTCTTGTTGGCCCCCCCAGTGCTCTCAAGTTCCGGCCCAGCGCTCTCCGCTCCCCACCCCTGTGATCTCCACTCCCCCTCACTCTTTGCCCCGCCCATGTGTTCTCCAGCCCCACCAAAACTCTCTGCTCCCCCTTCTCTCCAACTCCCACTCTGTGCTCTCCACTTCCCCAGGACCAGAGGACAGGCTGACTGTGGCTGGAAAATGAGGACGGCTGAAGGTGCAGGTGGCCAGGGACCACTCCATCTCACAGCAGACAGATCCTCTGGAAGGAGCACCGTCCCCATCCAAAACGAGAACAGATCCTGTCTGCTGATGGCCGTCATGGATATCCTGCTGGTATGCAAGGTACTGTACCGAGCATCAACAACACGCCTTCCCACAGACAGGGACTGCAGACTGGGACATGGGGCACAGGAGGGGCTGCAATGATGGGCACAGTGAGACTGCATTCACTGCACAGTAAAGCTGCATTTGATGGACACAGTGAGGCTGCATTTGATGGACACAGTGAGGCTGCATTTGATGGACACAGTGAGGCTGCATTTGGTGGGCACAGTGAGGCTGCATTTGGTGGGCACAGTGAGGCTGAATTTGATAGGCACTGGTGAGGTGGCATTGAGCTCTTGCATCAAGTCTGCAGTCTCTGTCCATCTCCTGTAGCATGTCTGCAGTCTCCGAGGGAGTCTGGAGAGGAGTCAAGAGTGGGAGCACCGCCAGGATGGGGGTCATGGGAGAAGTCAGACTTGTGTGGACTGTGGACAGGAGACTATAGGATAAAACCTCCAAGCTGGAGCCGACTGACTGAGCCCTGCACAGTGCACCTGAGAGGAGGTCAGTGAAAGCACCGCCAGGCCAGTCGGGGGTCACTGATGTAATGGGGGAGTGAATACGATAATGTAAGGGGCACTGATATAAAGGGTTTCCTCCTTATATTAGTAACCCACCCCCCTTACCTTAGAGTATTCTTTCTGCAGAAGGTGGTCCCTCCCCCCACGTTCTGAGTTTCTGGGGTCCCCCTTAATGATTGATCACTTACCACTATTAACTGGAATTAGAATAAATAAATATATATATAATATAAAAATGAAAAGCCCTATGTGATTTCATATCTATATCTAATACTCTCTTCATCAAATGTGCTTTAAAAAGCATGGTTTTTCCCTTTCATGAACAAGAAAATAATGACGTTATGCTGTTGGGCTGGTATAATAATGCTGTGAGGCTGGTATGAAATTTTTTCCAGGGCTGGTTTTTGAAAGCAAGGTTACTGCGTGCCATGCCCATATAGCCTAGAGAATGTACATCTTTTTACATTGCAATACATCTGTTGTTGCCATATTTTTTATCTTGATGAAAACAGCCTATACAGTGACAGTATGAGATCAAAATATGGCCACAACAGATGTATTGCAATGTAAAAAGACGTACATTCTCTAGGCTATATGGGCATGGAACACAGCCACCAGAGTAACTTCCAATACAAAGTGAAGATGAATTATCTGTTATATAACACATGTATTACCAGTGAAAAGATTTTCATGAGATTGTTGAAAAGGGGCGGAGCATAAGTGGCCTTGAAATGATGCCCCCCCCTGGAAAAAGTTCTGCGGACACCCATGGGTGTAAGTAACTGTATTGAGGTGGTTAAACATCTGTTTCTAGAAAACTTGGATAATTGGGCAAGATCACCAAATGTGTAGGAGGTCACTTGTTTCACTTTGACATCTCCAGCATTTGTCTGGGTGTGATGCATCAAATCTGTGTAAGATGTAAGGTGTGCGGTACCAACATGAGATGACTTTGTAATTTGTCTCTTGGATAGAGACATTTATGGAACCTTTGTGTACATTTCGATATATTTTATCCCAGGAGTTGCTTGTCAGTTCTATGTTTAGATCTTGTCCCAGGCCTTGTAAGCTATTTCCTTGTCAGCCTGTATGTTATCCCAAAGCATGTTGTGGATCCTAGAGATGACATGACGTTGTGGGGTATGGCTCAAGCATAGGTTTTCAAAATCAGTTACTGCAACTTGCCTTCCCGTAGGATGTGATGTATGCGTAAACCTGTTTCTGGTTTCTTATTAGATAGTGGGTGGTGTTCCATCCCTGAGGGGAATTGTGGATTGGACAAGATTGGCAATAGGGGGCCTGGAACTTTGGAAAGTTTAAATTTATGGTTGGATTGTGCAAAGTATTCCAATGTGGGGCCTATAGTTGGGTGCTTTATAAGGATTTCTGGTGGGTGAATGCACCGTATCCAAGGGGCTGCGTTACTGGGGTGTAGGGAGCATGAGTTCTTGTCAGGGCTGGCTTAGCCCTTCCTTCTCTGGGCTGGCTGCTCAGCTGTCGGCAAATTGCCAGCTCTCATCTCTCCCCACAGTCACCCAGCTGTTCCTGATCCTACTCGTCTGACCTGCCTACTTAAAGCTGTCCAGCTCACTTCATCTCTGCCTCTCTCTTGGTCACATCACAAGAAACCATCTCCTGCGATTCTGTTTAAAGACAGGCTTGCTGACATCCCTTCTGGCACCTTACCCTGCTTGCTGGTGCTTGCTGGTGCTACACTTGGATCCCTGACTTCTGACCTGGCTGATTACCTGATCTGATTATTGAACTCTGGACTGGCTGACTACTCGACCCGGTTACTGGACTCTGGCTATGCTTTGACTATGCTTACTCTATTTACATTTTTATTTTTTATTAATAAACAAGTGTGATTTAATTGTACCTCTGTCTCGGTCTGGTTCATGGTTTCTGGCAGTAGGCGAAGGCCATGAATTCAGGAGATACAGTCAATCCCCTTGGTAATATTTCTTCCAGATTGGATGAGCAAGATCCCCGCATTGATCAGTTTGCCATAGAGTTACAAATGCTCCTGAGTCGCACGGATCACCTGGAATGTGGCTGTGGCTGCTCCGGTACAACCTGAGTTGCAAACCTTCCCTGCTGCTGCTCCAATCTCTGTGCAGGCACCCGCCTCGAGTATTACCTCCATAAGAGGTATGTCTGGTTCTGCTCCACTTCCCCAGTGATTTGGGGGCGATCCAGTTCAATGCAGAGGGTTTCTCAACCAGGTTGAGATTTACTTTGAAATGCTGCCCCAGGCGTTTCCCACAGACAGAAGCAAAGTAGTTTTCATGATATCTTTACTTTCTGAGAGAGCCTTGGCCTGGGCTAACCCTCCATGTGAGAGGCAAAAACCTGTTGTCTAGAGTTACCCTGACTTCGTGGCCTCCTTTAAAAGGGTATTTGAAGTTCCCGCATGCTCCACTTCTGCTGCCAAGTGCCTCATGTCCATCAAACAGAGTACGAGAACTGTTGCCGACTACGCCATTGAATTCCGCACTCTGGCAGCAGAGTTTGCTTGGAACAATGAGGCCCTTGTGGCTGCTTTTTCTCATGGTCTCTCAGATTCCATCAAGGATGAGATAGCAGCCCGAGATATACCCACTGAGCTGGAGAGCTTGATCTCGTTTGCCATCCTCATTGACTCCAGCTTTAGAGAAAGATCTTCTTTGAAAGAGCGCTTGCGGAAGCCTCCTATACGTTTGCCTCTGAGCTTTGCAGTCCCACCCGTGCCTCCCTCATCTCCCATGCTTCCTGGTACCAAGTCGGTCAGTGAAGATAAACCCATGCACCTGGGCTTCACGCGTCTTTCTGCGGATGAGAGAGCCTTTAGGAGGAGGGAGAGATTGTGCTTTTATTGTAGCCAGGCAGGTAACTTTTTGAAGTGAAGGAACGCTCGAACCTTGAGGTCCTGTCATGGACAGACCTTGGGTGGCGTTGTTTCATCCCCAGTTATCCAGAAGGATAAGCCCCTGGTTTTGGTCATCCTTTCTTGGACTCAGTCATTCATCGAGATACAGGCTCTAATCGACTCTGGGGCTGCAGGCCTGTTCATTGATGCTGCAATTGTTTCGCAGCACTCGTTTCCGCTGCAGCTGCATGACACTCCACTTGCCATTGAGGCTCTTGACAGGAGACCTCTACAGCCTGCCCATGTGACTAATGAGACGGTTCCGTTGTCCATGGCCGTAGGGACTCTTCACCATGAGATAATCCCATTCCAAGTTATTTCCTTACACAGATTTCTGCTGGTTATCCTTGGTTACAGAGGCACAACCCCTCTTTTAATTGGCTCTGTGCTGAGGTTCTCTCCTGGTCACCACAATGCAGTGAGACATGCTTCCTGAAGTTATCCAAGGTCCTGTGCACCTCTTCACTGTCCTCACTTCCGGAGGAGTACCGTGATTTCAGAGATGTTTTTGACAAAGATAAATCCGGTAATTTGCCTCCACACCAGTCTCATGATTGCGCAATTGACCGTCAGCCTGGTGCCATACCTCCTCATGGCCAGGTTTAACCTTTGCCGGTCTTGGAGGATAAGGCCATGGAAGAGTATGTTGCAGACGCACTTTCTCGAGGTTTCATCCACAAATCCTCGTCTCCTCCTGGTGCTGGTTTCTTCTTTGGGAAGAAGAGTGGTTAACTGAGACCTTGTATAGATTATAGGTGTCTCAATTGTGTCATGATTAAGAATGCCTACCCAATTCTGTTGATTACAGAGTTATTTAACCGCCTCAAGGGAGCGAATGAAGCTTGACTTGAGAGGGCCATACAATCTTGTGCGCATTAAGGAGGGCGACGAGTGGAAAACTGTGTTTAATACCAGAACAGGCCATTATGAGTACCTAGTAATGCCTTTTGGCCTTTGTAACGCCCCGGGAATTTCCATGAATTTATTAACGATTTCCTCTGAGATTTGTTGCAGTCATGTGTGGTGGTTTATCTCGATGATATCCTCATATTTACCAAGTCTCCAGAGAGCCACCACACAGATGTCTGTCGTGTGCTTCAGAAACTAAGAGAGAACAATCTCTATTGTAAACTGGAGAAGTGCGAGTTCCATCGTGAATAGGTTACATTCCTGGGCTACGTCATTTCCACTGCTGGTTTTTTGATGGACCCAAAGAAACTTTCGGCAGTCCTACAGTGGCCTCGATCCGTAGGTTTACGTCCTCTGCAGTTTCCTGGGCTTTGCCAACTACTATCAGAAGTTAATTCGTAATGTCTTGTCTCTGGTCAAGCCCCTGACTGATATTACCAGAAAGGACGGTAACCCACAGAGTTGGTCTCTGGAGTCCATTAAGGCCTTTGAGACTCTCAAGGCTGCCTTTGTTTCTGCTCCTGTGTTGGCACATCCTGATCCTACGTTGCCTTTTATCCTAGAAGTTGATGCTTCTGAGACTGGAGTTGGCGCCCTTCTGTCTCTGTCTTCTGTCTTCTGAGAGCGCTACTTTTCCAAGAAATTGTTACCTGCTGAGTGCAATTATGAGATTGGTGACAGAGAGCTGTTGGCGATCATTTTAGCCCTGAAAGAATGGAGACATCTCCTTGAAGGTACCACTGTGCTGGTTCTTATTCTTACTGACCATAAGAATCTTACATTCTTGTCTGAGGCTAAGCGCATAACATTACATACATAGCCATATTCATGTTGTTACAAGTACAGAAGGAGCAGTAATCACTACATATAGCATATGTGAGGGGTTAGCTCGGCAGCGGGTGTGTGTGACCCCCTGGATGGGTTCACAACACAAAATCGGGCACAGCAGACAGCGTTGTAGGTGGAAAAAAACAAAAGGTGCGGTTTATTTATGCTACATGCAGTGAAAAATATAACAGCCAAACAAAAAAAAAAACATGAAAATAAATCCTGGTCAGCTTGACCTCTAATTACACACATAGATTCCCTGTCTAACAACTGAGCCTTGTGCTGCACCAGTCCCTGTCTCTGTCTCTGTTGTAGAGGTTTGCCACACAGGCGTTAACTCACCGCACAGAACAGGTGTCACACTCCCCAGTCTGTACAAACACAAAACTGGTTCCAGGATGGAGCCCCTCCCTAAGCATACTGGGGTTTTTTGTAGAGGTCTTAATGAGCCCACTTACTTCAGCTGAGCTCATTAACTCTTCCCCTATAGGACTCCCAGCACTCCCCTCTAGTTGTACAAGTCCGCATAAAGCCTGAATCTAGGGCATACATATTTTCCATCCAGGATACAACCAGGTGATTTTACCTGCCTGCTGCCACATACCCCCCCCCCTCTTCTTTCAACCTTGGGGTTGTAACACAAGCAGTCAGACACGCATGTATCCGAGACAAAGCATCCACATTCCCCATTTTAACACCAGGGCGATGCTTAACTGTAAAGTTAAATTCCTGTAGGGCCAGGAACCACCTATTTACCCTTCTATTGGTCTCCTTGTTTTGAGACATCCACTTTAAAGGAGCGTGATCAGTCACCAGGTCAAAGTGCCTACCTAGCAGATAGTACTGAAGGGAATCTAGAGCCCACTTCACTACTAAACATTCCTTCTCAATCGTGGCGTAATTTACCTCATGGGACTTCAACTTCCTGCTGAGGTAAATGACTGGGTGCTGTCAGTAAAATTCCATTCCTCTTACTGATCAGTCAACTCCGGTCATGTTGATTAGAAGACAGATTTATTACAAATGTACCAGTACAAACGGATGAGGGACCCTTCTAGCAGGAGGTCCACAGCAAAGTCATACCAGGAAATATGTACACAGTCATTTTATAGCAGTATTTGGCAACCTGCCATTGGCTAAGGCACACTGGTGACCCATGGTGCATTGTCAGCTTTATTGCCAAAGCCAGAGTGCCTTTTACAAGCTTTTAGTAATATTTGGTAATATCTGCTAGTTTCTCAAGTATTGCCCCAGGCCTTGGTCAGGATCTTTAGCTACGCAAAGTATATATAAGGAACAAGGCAAACATCGATATCACCTGTAATTCTTTGCATATTTCTTATCATTCCCTCCTCTGATATCTATATTTGCCTTCTCAATTTATTATTTCAGTGCAGGTCCATTCCACAACTGGGTTTTCAGACCTTACTTCATTCAGAGGAGTACTCTCATCATCATAGATATCTTCTCCTTGGGGAACTGTGTGGTACATTGTCCTGGTCATGGCTGTCTCAATTAATCTTTGTGAGAGTCCTCGAATACAGGGAATACAATATCATCCACAAATGGTAAAAGGTAACACCGGCGATAGAGATCAAACATGAGGTGACAAGTCCAGTCCATTTCCCAAACCAACCTTTAAGCCATATTGTGAATGGATTATTAATACCCGAGTTTTCTGCGAATTCATTCGATAAAGCTGTCAATCCTTCGAGGGCTCTAGTCACGGTTCCTCCAGGAGCTGTATTGTTAGGAATAAAAGTGCAACACATACCGCCAAACATTTTACAGACCCCTCCTCTTTCTGCTAGGATCATATCTAATACCATCTTATTCTGCCATGCCATCAGAGAGGTAGGGGCTAATTGCTCTGCTAATCCCTTAACTGCATCCCTGGTGTAGTTTACAAACCTTTGTTGGTTATAGTGTATATATAGTTAATCTAGTCAGCAGTCTTGTTTACTGTCACCCACCAAAGAAGAGACTCAAATCCAGTTGCCACTTGATTCCTAGCCTTAAACTCGCTCGGCACTCCACGTGGAACCCCAATCTCATCCATGTAGATCTGGGGGTCAAAAGACCCTGCAGGAGAGGTGTCTCTTCTGCTCCTCTGGTGACCCTTCTTCCAAGGGGACTCTGACAGTAAGTGCAGAGGGGCACAATCCCCTCGGGAATTGGCTGGGATTCAAGCTCTGAGCCTGTTATCTCTGCATAAGCACCAGACGTCCGCCCTCTGGGTGTCGTGCACAACCCAGTCGTCACCCTCTCCCTTTACAATTTTGTTAATCCTCTCCATGCAGTAGTCATCCGGTAAAGACCCCAAATCTGTGCCACTCTCATTCCCCGGAAGTGCAAAACAAGTAAAGTTGCCAGGGTATGCCATGACAGCTGGGGGTATCTGAGGTCTCTGAACCTGGGGAAACAACTAACTTAACGTGTGACAGGAAGTGTTGGTGTCAGGTTTGTATGTTTTTTGATACAGCTTTAGCATACACCCTAAACCATCTGGATCTGTATTATTATTTAAGGGAAAGGGCACTGTAGCTAGCTGGGGTCTGGCCCCTGCACAGACCAAGCAGTTCTCTTTTTAAGGGTATTAACAGTATATATTAACCATTCAAGCCATTCATTCTTATCCTGGTATCCTGTTTCTAATATTATAGTTTCTTCCACTGTGAGATTGGTGAATCTCACTGTGGGTCCTAATACCTCTACTGTAAGTTGGTCCTCATTAGCTAATTCTTTCTTCTTGCTTGTCTCATTCTTGGGTTTGACTTCAAGGAAGAATTTTCCCAAAGGGTCAGTTCCTGATATCCAAGCTCCTATACAGTATAACCTCTGATCTTCTAGTTTGGGGTCCTTCAGGGAAATCAATAATAAATTGCAATTCTTTGGTTCTGTACAGGGAGAGTGGGCCGCTTTAGTTATGATTAATCTATTCTTTAAATCTCCTGCTGCTGGGATCTCATATCCCCAATCCTGGGCTGCAGGCTCCAAGTAGTACACCTGGTAGTTCCAGTCAAGTAGCACACGTATTTGTCTGCCCAGGTCAGCTTGCCCGCTACCTTATCTCCACAATCTGTCATCTGGCAGAAATCCACCTGTATAGTACTGGTGGTTCCCTCATCAAAGGTGAGGTTCAATGCTCTTCCTGTCTCTTCCCAATTGATTGGTTTCACTATCCTCCCATGTCTCCTACCTCCCTGTATAGAGGCCTCACCTAGAGTCACCAATGCTGCCACGAGGAACAAAATCCCTACCATCCTATCTGAAGTGAGGGGGGCCTAAATAGGGCTTTTTCTTCACCAAGGTTGAGACAAGCAAATCTTTTATCTGCCTCCCTTTGTAGTTGGACTTTCCCCCTCCTTCAGTCTTTCTGTCCCTACTCTGCCTATGTTTACCTTTTTACAGTGGGATTGGTGAATCCAGGTAGACCTTTCAGCAATTCTTACTGCGGTGGGAGTAGTAAGGAGTACTTGATATGGACTGTTAGAAAAGTTTTAAATGTTTATTGTGTGACTATTAGAAAAACAATAGTCCTGAGACTGATTTTTTAAAAAAGCTTACTTCTGAGCACATTATTGTATTAACTTGTTGTATTGTTTTGTCTTAATTAACTCCATAGTAAGTTGTAGAATGATTAGATTTAACTAAATATGATAGCCTAAGAATGTACAGGAACATGAATAGCCAAAATAAAGGTACCAGTTCGTACCATGACATGTTATTTATGTTTCCTCAGCCAATAGAAGCATAGAGGTGGTATTCTTGTAGGAATGAGGAGGGTGGACACATTCTTTTTGGTAGACATTTTTCTTCAGCTTTTGTCCTGTAAGCATGTCTCTCTGCTGTGGGCCACATCAGAAATAAATTGTCTGCTTCTCAATACATCTGGAGTTTTGACTGATCACAAGAGAAGATTCCTAACATTTTTGGTCCTCCGAGCCGGAAACAACACGCTGGTTTTCAGATCAGACGGCCCCGACAAAACTTCGGTGAGTATTGGACTTTGAAGCTCACTGAAAATAACCGACCCCCCATTCAATGTTATTTGGTGAAAAAGGGGCGGGGGCCTAAGATCTGGATTCCACTGTCTGTTTCCGAACTTAGTGTGATCCAGTCCAGGTGTTTGAGAGGTAAGCTAATTAAAATTATTCTTAATTCTTTCTAAAAGTCTCTTTTTCCATTTCTGTTGGATTTTGGTTCAATGTGTTGTAATTGCCGACATTGGTATTGATCATATAATATCTGGCTTTTTCCAGTGCTTGTAGACAGAGACAATTGGGGACGTTGTCTAAGGTAAAAAATTAAGTCGCCCGCTGTCCGGACAGATAACAAAAAGATTTAAGGTATACCGAACGTCAGAGGTTGAATGCCTGACTATTTAAGCGCTATTTAGTTAAGTGATCTAAAAAGATCGCAAGGCTAACTTTTTTTTCCTTTCTCAGTGTGTTCACTTTCTCTTTTCTCATGTTTAACTTTTCTGTTGATGTTGCAAGCTCATTGAATAACGGTACTGCTGAGATACGTTTTAATTATTTTCTAATTCTCCCTATAGTGTGGGGAGTGTTGATGTTTATATTCTTCTTATATTCCTTTTGTTACCGTGAACCGAGAGTCACTATTCCAGTGTTTTATAGGTTAATGAGAGACCAGACAGACACTGACAATTGGAAGTAACCTTTGTAAGAGAATATCTTGTGCTTGTTTATGCTGTTGTTGTGTCCCTGAGGTGCCGTTAGAAGGAGATAAGAAATTTATGCATAGCAATGACCCAAAGTCTGTTCAATATTGTGCTAAGTGGGAGAGGAAGTTTGAATTTAATGGTAAATTAACTGTGAAAGGGTGTCAGGAGTTGGTGGATAAGCTTAAGTTGTTAGGACCTAAAGATCAAAAAAGGTATGGGTTGGAAATGGCAGAGTATTGGCTTCAGCATGCTAGAATTAGAGTAAAAGGAAGAAGAACAAAGGAAAAATGCCAAGCCCAATTGTCCCTAGTGGATAAAGAGGATGATCTCATCTGCTATACCCAGAGACCACCTCCTTATAATGGTCCTCCCCTTCAGGTGCAAGCAACTGCCCAGAGTAACACCTTCCCTGTGACATCCACCCCTGCCAAAGGAACCGCCTCTGAACAAAACCCCAACTCCACTTCCTCAATCTCTCCAGACAGTAGTTCAGTCCTGGAGATGAACAGATCGATCCTTGAAACATTAACTGACGCCATAACTCATGCACTAGGTGCCCCAGCAGGAGCCAAGAGACTAAGTAACCCTCCTATTAGGTATGGTGTGGAGGACGGTGAGGAATACCCCTTGATAGAGGTCCCAAACCCAAGGGGAGGACAGAATGATGCACTGGGCCAGCCATATCCCTTGACTATGACTGTTTTTCGACCATGGACTGACAGTGATATACAAAAGGCTACAGAACACATAAAACATCCAAAATTAGGTCCAGCTGAATTCATTGAAAACATAGAGGGATTACGGAACAGTTATAAATTGAATGGGGTGGAAGTAGAGAGAGCCCTGAGGAGAGTATTAGGATCAGATTGGGCCTCGGTAAAGGGGGATTGGGACCCCTGCGCCCCAGCAAATGCACAGGGACGGGGGGATCCATTGCCTCCAGAAAGCCCCGACTTAGGAAACAGGTTGACTGCCTTACTGAACAGATGCCAGCTTAGATGGGTACAATGGACTGATTGGCAAAAAATAAATATGACAGTACAAGAAGACAAAGAAAGTGTCAGTGACTACCTAAATAAATTACGAGAGATTTTTAGAGTGTTCTCCGGGCTCCCCAAAGCTGAGGATGTGAATAGTGCATATCAGCAACAGCTAAAGATTGCTTTTTTAAATGGATTGAAACAGGATCATAAGGATTACATTGTTAAAAATATGGTTACTTACCGAACTGCATCAGTTTTAGATGTTTTACAATATGCTAAGCATTCTGAGAAGTATTTGAAAACAAAAGCAAAAAAGAATGTGAAAGTAAAGGTTTTTGTGCAAGGTGATGAAGGAGAGGAGGATGCAGAAGAGTACACTGCTGAGGCAGAACCAGAGGGGTCTCATAGAGGGAGAGGCACAGGGGGTTTTAGAGGAAGAAACAGTTTTAGAGGAAGAGGAAGGGGTAGAGGACAATGGAGGAATAAAGAATGGGTGGAAAGAAGGGAATGTTGGGATTGTGGAAAAAAGGGACATTTGGCTAGGGACTGCCCTGAGGGGCCAGGCCCTCACAAATTGGATTGACTAGAAACAGTATGTGTGAGCCACCTGGAAAAGATAGGGTATGTTGAAAGCTTACCACAGGTCGAGTTAATGGTAGAGAGAAAATGTGTACAGTTTTTAGTGGATTCTGGTGCCTCTAGGACCTTAATTCACCCTGCAGATGCGCCCCATATTGATAAATCTACAAAATCTATTTTGGTACAAGGAGTAAGTGGAAAATTGGTGAGGGAATCACTGTCTGAGTATGTCACCATTGAGGAACCAGAGACAGGGGTCAAGATCACAACCAGAGTGATCTTATCTACTGTCTGCGCTGTGAATCTCTTGGGTAGAGACCTAATGTCTGCCATGCGCATGTCAGTCAGTGCACAAAATAATGGGTTTGCAGTCCAGGTAGGACAGGGACCCATTAACCCAATAGAAGATACACACTACTATTACTCCTTAGATGTGTATATGAAAGACAAGGAGACAGTTGATACTGTTGACAGAATGATTAATTATGCTGAAACTGTGATGGAAGGTAGGACAGTGGATTTACAGACACCAAATAGAGCTCACTGCACAATGTATTTTAAGAGAACACCAGGGCCTGATAGGTATTATGCCTCCAGATTTTTCTTAAAGAAGGAAGTTACCCTGCAATTAACCAATGTTTACTGGAGTGTTGAGGGATTCTGTGTATCAGCATGTTGTAAACCCCCCGAGGAACAGGTTCTGTTTAGGGAAATTGCCCCACATCTATCCTTAGCTGAACCTAAAAGCGAGGATTGGAAAGATGTAGGAGAGTTTGTGAAGGAATGTCAAGACCTAAGAGATTGGGCTCCTGTGGGCCTACCTGATTTATACAAAAGTAAGTTGACAGGTTATTTCTGTCACAAACCCTTGGGACACAAAATCATTACAACACCCTCAGCACACATGTGGGCTGCAGGAACTGAATGATACTTGGCACAAGAGGATCACCTGTTAGATGGGCTTCCAGAGACACTGTGGACTAGAGGTCCAGCAGATGTAGGACTCATGAAAGGAGTCCAACCAGTAACCATCACTCCAAAATCACACTACAGACCCCACCTAAGACAATACCCCCTTAAGAAGGAAGCAGAGGAGGGTATAGCCCCTGTAGTAGATGAACTTTTAAAAACTGGGGTGATTATTCCATGTCCTGACAGCCCTTGCAATACTCCTCTTTTCCCTGTTAAGAAGGCTCCGCCTTCTACAGGCTGGAGAATGATACAAGATCTCCAAGCTGTTAACCAGGCAGTTATACCAAGAGCTCCTGTGGTACCAGATCCACACACATTACTGAATGATTTAGATCCAGGGAATTAATTATTTTCTGTGATTGATATAAGTAATGCCTTCTTTAGTATTCCGGTGCACCCTGACCATCAATTTTGGTTTGCTTTCACCTACAGGGGAAAAAGGTACACCTTCACCAGACTGCCCCAGGGCTATTGTGAGTCCCCTACCATCTTTTCACAAGCAATGTCCTCAAACTTGGCTCAGTTTGTACCCCCAGGGGGAAGCCAGCTCCTCCTCTATGTAGACGATATCTTAATGGCGTCTTCCACAGAGGAGGTTTGTAGGGCTGATACAATGGCTCTGTTATATTTTCTCCATGATCAAGGGCATAAGGTAAATAGAGCTAAACTCCAGTTGTGGCAACAGCAGGTCAAATACTTGGGGTACAACATCTCAAAAGAAGGTCGGCACCTGGATGTGGAGAGAATACGAGCACTCCTCCAGCTGCCAAAACCAAAGACAAAGTAACAAATGATGCCCTTTCTGGGTATGACAAATTTCTGTAGAGCCTGGATTCCTGGGTATTCAATACTGACGGCCCCATTGCTACAGGCAATATATGGGAGCCCGATGGCCCCCCAGGATGCTATAAAATGGAGTGAGGAAACAGAGACTGCTTTTACTGACCTAAAACAAGTCCTTTCTAGTTCATCAGTGTTAGCCTTACCAAACTATGACAAACCTTTTAAACAAACAATGGACTCAAGGGAAGGTCACATGACATCAGTACTTATACAGTCACATGGCGGCCACCAGAGGCCGATTGCCTACTACTATACAAAATTAGACAGTGTAACTAGAGCACTTCCACCCTGTGTACAGGCAGTGGTCGCTGCAGCTGAAGCAGTCAAGGCCTCAGCATCTATAGTGCTGTATCACACACTGACTCTCAAGGTATCACATGCAGTGTCTGTTATCCTGTTACAACAAAAGATATCACATTTGAGCCCAGCACGACACCTTTCCTGTATGACAATACTCTTGACACAACCTCACTTAACAATACAGAGGTGTACTACATTAAACCCATCCACACTACTACCACTTCCTACTGACGGGTATAAACATGACTGCACTGCTGCCATCGCTGAAAAGGTACTGCCACAAAGTGATCTGAAAGATGTACCGTTATCTAACCCTGACATGATACTTTTTGTTGATGGTTCTAGTAAGAAAAATCCAGATGGCACAAATGCAACAGGATATGCAGTAGTGACACAGGATGAGATTTTGGAAGCGGGGCCACTACCAAAACATTATTCAACACAAGTTGCAGAACTTGTAGCACTGACAAGAGCATGCATACTGTCAGAAGGAAAATCTGTAACCATATACACTGACAGTCAATATGCCTTTTCAACAGTACATGTTTTTGCACAACAATGGAAAAACAGGGGGATGGTCACCTCCAGTGGTAAACCAATTTCACATACGGACTTCATTTTAGAACTCCTAGATGCAATACAGTTACCAAAAAAGCTTGCAATCTGTAAATGTCAAGCACACACAAAATATACGGACCCCATCTCAAAGGCAAATAAAAGGGCAGATGAAGCTGCCAAAATAGCGGCACAAGAAACACATAAAATAATGACAGAACAGGAAATCATAGTGATAGATCATACAGTCCTTACTGATATGCAGCAAAATGCCCGCCCCTGGGGAAAAACAATATTGGAAAACAAAGGGTTGCACAATAATTGATGACATTTACACATCACCTGAAGGGAAACCGGTATTACCAAAATCTTTATTTAGGTATGCAGCAGTATTGACACATGGAGTAATGCATGTGTCAAACAGGGGGATGACTGAGATGTTAAATAAAGTATGTACAGCCTATGGATTCACAAATTACTCAAAAACTTTTTGCTCTCAATGTCTTATATGTGCAAGACACAATGCTCAGGGAGGTATAAGACCACAGAAAGGGAAGTTCCCTACACCGCAATATCCATTCCAACACATTTTCATGGATTTTATTGAATTAGACAAATGTGAAGGGAAGAAATATTGTTTGGTAATTATAGACACCCTGACTAAATGGGTGGAGATATTCCCGACAGGAAGTGCAGATGCACAGACTGTAGCCAAAGCATTACTAAGAGATATTATTCCTAGATTTGGAATCCCTGAAAGGATTTACAGTGATAATGGACCCCATTTTGTAAATAAAACTACACAATATTTGACAGAAGTGATGGGTATCTAAATAAAAAACCATTGCTCCTACCACCCCCAATCAGCTGGATTGGTGGAGAGACACAATGGAATTTTAAAAAAATAAGCTGAGAAAAGCTATGGAAGAAACTGATAAAAATTGGATGTACTGCTTACCATTGGCAGTGACTAGTATGCATATTACACCCACAAAAGAAGGTTTGAGCCCATTTGAAATAATATATGGAATGCCATATAGAATACCCTTATTGCCAAATGAAACACCAGCTGAAGAATCTGAACGTACTCTATCAGAATATATGTCTAATCTGTTGAAACAGAAGCAAATTAATGAAGTCTGTTCTATTCCAGAAGGTCCAATCCAAGGAGAAGAGAAAATCCATATTGGAGACTGGGTCCTGGTAAAAATAATAAAGAGAAAGCATTGGCACTCACCTAAGTGGGAGGGACCATATCAAGTTCTTCTCATCATTCCCACGACTATAAGGATAGCAGAGAGGTCTACCTGGATTCACCAGTCCCATTGTAAAAAGGTTTTACAGGCAGAGTAGGGCCAGTTGGCTACAAGAGGTCCAGAAAATCCGGCTACAAAGGGAGGTCTCACACAAGGTGGGACTCAAACCGGTGAAGTCTCCCTCCCCTTCCAACTCCCCTATCCTATCCGCTGGAACTCTGTAGCTGGTTAGGATGAAAGGGACAGTAATTATCCTTGGGTTACTGGTGACTCTAGGAGAGGCATCCATAAGAGGGGGTAGGCGCTACGGAAGAGTAGAGGAACCTTTGGATTGGGAAAGAACAGCAAAAGCATTAAATCTAACCTTTATAGAGGGAATAACTAGCACTATACTGGTAGACTTCTGTCAGATTGCAGATTGTGGGGATACTACTGGGGCTAGAGGACTTCTATGGGCAGATAAATATATCTGCTGGCTCTGGAATAAGGCAGGATGTCAAGCATGGGATCAGGCCCTGTGGACTACAGCGCATCAAGATTGGGGGTATAATCAACCAGGGGCTAAAAAGAGTGGAATAAAGGAGAGACTCATAATCACAAAAGAGGCCAACTCCCCCTGCACAAATAGTAAGAACTGTAACCAACTATTAATAACATTAAAGGGGCTGAGGAAGGAAGATCAGCGGTTGTATTCCATGGGAGCATGGGTGTCAGGAACTGACCCCTCAGGAACATTTTTCCTTGAGGTATTACCACCTAATAAAACTAAACAACAGGAAAAGGTAGACTCAGAAGGGAAAGAAGAAGGCCATACTACAATAGAAGTTCTGAGTAACACTATAAGATTCACTAACCTAACAATAGAAGATGCCATAGCTTTGGAGACGGGCTACCAAGAAAAAAATGAGTGGTTAGAATGGTTGAGGTACACGGTTAGAACTCTGAAAAAGGAAAACTGTTTGGTTTGTGCAGGAGCCAGACCACATTTAGCAACAGTTCCTTTTCCTCTAGATCACAATACAGATCCAGAAGGTTTAAAATGTATGTTGCAATTGTATAATAAGAGCTATAAACTTGAAGCAAATTCTACTTATCACACATTGAGTTTGTTGTTTCCCCCAGTACAGAGACCTCAGATACCTCCAGCAGTTACCGCTTATCCGGGCAACTTTACTTGTTTTGCACTCCCAGGGAACCGTAGCGCGGTGGATCTTGGGTCACTACCCGATGACTACTGTATGGAGAGGATTAACACGGACAACGGTGACTGGGTTGAACATGACATTCAGAGAGCTGATGTCTGGTGGATGTGTGGGGATAAGAAACTGCGAGCTAGACTACCGGCCAATGCCCAAGGGGATTGCACTATGGTCCAGCTGGCTATGCCCCTGAGAATCCTGTCAGAATACCCGTGGACTAAGAGTCACCGACAGTATCGTAGGGACACCTCTCCCTTGGGGTCATTTGACTCTCAGATCTACATAGATGAGATTGGGGTTCCTCGCGGGCTGCCGGATGAGTTTAAAGCAAGGAATCGGGTGACAGCTGGGTTTGAGTCTCTTCTCTGGTGGGTGACTATAAATAAAAATGTTGACTGGATTAATTATATATATTATAACCAACAACGATTTGTAAACTATACTAGGGATGCTGTGAAGGGCCTAGCAGAACAGTTAGCCCCCACATCTCTAATGGCCTGGCAGAACTGAATGGCTTTAGATATGGTCCTAGCTGAAAGAGGAGGGGTATGCAAAATGTTTGGTAGCATGTGTTGTACCTTTATCCCTTACAATACAGCTCCTGGAGGGACAGTGACCAGAGCCTTGGAAGGACTGACTGCGCTATCGAATGAATTGGCGGAAAACTCAGGTATTAATGATCCATTCACAACTTGGCTTGAAGGATGGTTCGGTAAATGGATTGGATTTATCACATCATGTTTGATCTCAATCGCTGTGGCTTTGGCTGTTTTGGTCACTTGCGGATGCTGCTGCATTCCCTGTATTCGAGGACTTTCACAAAAACTCATTGAAATTGCAGTCTCAAGAACAATGTATCAAACCCTCTCTACCTCTGAGGAGACCTATGTGGACATTGAAGCTCAACTTAATGACATACAGTTCGAAAGTGTATAACACAGGGACTATCATCGAAATGTGTTGAGATAAAATAGTCACACAAAGAGGAGGGAATGTTAGAAAAGTTTTAAATGTTTATTGTGTGACTATTAGAAAAACAATAGTCCTAAGACTTTTTTTTTAAAAAAGCTTACTTCTGAGCACATTATTGTATTAACTTGTTGTATTGTTTTGTCTTAATTAACTCCATAGTAAGTTGTAGAATGATTAGATTTAACTAAATATGATAGCCTAAGAATGTACAGGAACATGAATAGCCAAAATAAAGGTACCAGTTCGTACCATGACATGTTATTTATGTTTCCTCAGCCAATAGAAGCATAGAGGTGGTATTCTTGTAGGAATGAGGAGGGTAGACATTTTTCTTCAGCTTTTGTCCTGTAAGCATGTCTCTCTGTTGTGGGCCACATCAGAAATAAATTGTCTGCTTCTCAATACATCTGGAGTTTTGACTGATCACAAGAGAAGATTCCTAACAGGACCATCCCACTTAGGGGAGTGCCAGTGCTTCTTTTTGATTACCTTGATGAGGACCCAGTCTCCGATTTGTACTTTATCTTCTCCTATGGGCTCTCCTTCTGGAATGGAACACACTTGGTTAATTTGTTTCTGTTTTAATAACCTTGACATGTATTCTGCTAAGGTTCTCTCCACTTCCTCTATGTGGGTTTCATTTGGTAATAAAGGTATTTAATAAGGTCTACCATATATCATTTCAAATGGACTCAGCCCCTCCTTAGTGGGGGTGATGTGCATGCTTAAAATAGCTAGTGGGAGACAGTACATCCAATTTTTCCCTGTCTCTGCCATAGCCTTTTTTAGCTTGCTCTTTAATATCCCATTATGTCTTTCTACGAGCCCTGCTGACTGAGGGTGATATGCACAGTGATTCTTTACTTCTATACCCATCACTTCTGTCAAGTGTCTTATGGTCTGATTTACAAAATGTGGACCATTATCACTATAAATCTTCTTTGGTATCCCAAATCGTGGAATGATATCTTTTAGTAAGGCTTTACAACAAAAGATATCACATTTGAGCCCAGCACGACACCTTTCCTGTATGACAATACTCTTGACACAACCTCACTTAACAATACAGAGGTGTACTACATTAAACCCATCCACACTACTACCACTTCCTACTGACGGGTATAAACATGACTGCACTGCTGCCATCGCTGAAAAGGTACTGCCACAAAGTGATCTGAAAGATGTACCGTTATCTAACCCTGACATGATACTTTTTGTTGATGGTTCTAGTAAGAAAAATCCAGATGGCACAAATGCAACAGGATATGCAGTAGTGACACAGGATGAGATTTTGGAAGCGGGGCCACTACCAAAACATTATTCAACACAAGTTGCAGAACTTGTAGCACTGACAAGAGCATGCATACTGTCAGAAGGAAAATCTGTAACCATATACACTGACAGTCAATATGCCTTTTCAACAGTACATGTTTTTGCACAACAATGGAAAAACAGGGGGATGGTCACCTCCAGTGGTAAACCAATTTCACATACGGACTTCATTTTAGAACTCCTAGATGCAATACAGTTACCAAAAAAGCTTGCAATCTGTAAATGTCAAGCACACACAAAATATACGGACCCCATCTCAAAGGCAAATAAAAGGGCAGATGAAGCTGCCAAAATAGCGGCACAAGAAACACATAAAATAATGACAGAACAGGAAATCATAGTGATAGATCATACAGTCCTTACTGATATGCAGCAAAATGCCCGCCCCTGGGGAAAAACAATATTGGAAAACAAAGGGTTGCACAATAATTGATGACATTTACACATCACCTGAAGGGAAACCGGTATTACCAAAATCTTTATTTAGGTATGCAGCAGTATTGACACATGGAGTAATGCATGTGTCAAACAGGGGGATGACTGAGATGTTAAATAAATTATGTACAGCCTATGGATTCACAAATTACTCAAAAACTTTTTGCTCTCAATGTCTTATATGTGCAAGACACAATGCTCAGGGAGGTATAAGACCACAGAAAGGGAAGTTCCCTACACCGCAATATCCATTCCAACACATTTTCATGGATTTTATTGAATTAGACAAATGTGAAGGGAAGAAATATTGTTTGGTAATTATAGACACCCTGACTAAATGGGTGGAGATATTCCCGACAGGAAGTGCAGATGCACAGACTGTAGCCAAAGCATTACTAAGAGATATTATTCCTAGATTTGGAATCCCTGAAAGGATTTACAGTGATAATGGACCCCATTTTGTAAATAAAACTACACAATATTTGACAGAAGTGATGGGTATCTAAATAAAAAACCATTGCTCCTACCACCCCCAATCAGCTGGATTGGTGGAGAGACACAATGGAATTTTAAAAAAATAAGCTGAGAAAAGCTATGGAAGAAACTGATAAAAATTGGATGTACTGCTTACCATTGGCAGTGACTAGTATGCATATTACACCCACAAAAGAAGGTTTGAGCCCATTTGAAATAATATATGGAAGGCCATATAGAATACCCTTATTGCCAAATGAAACACCAGCTGAAGAATCTGAACGTACTCTATCAGAATATATGTCTAATCTGTTGAAACAGAAGCAAATTAATGAAGTCTGTTCTATTCCAGAAGGTCCAATCCAAGGAGAAGAGAAAATCCATATTGGAGACTGGGTCCTGGTAAAAATAATAAAGAGAAAGCATTGGCACTCACCTAAGTGGGAGGGACCATATCAAGTTCTTCTCATCATTCCCACGACTATAAGGATAGCAGAGAGGTCTACCTGGATTCACCAGTCCCATTGTAAAAAGGTTTTACAGGCAGAGTAGGGCCAGTTGGCTACAAGAGGTCCAGAAAATCCGGCTACAAAGGGAGGTCTCACACAAGGTGGGACTCAAACCGGTGAAGTCTCCCTCCCCTTCCAACTCCCCTATCCTATCCGCTGGAACTCTGTAGCTGGTTAGGATGAAAGGGACAGTAATTATCCTTGGGTTACTGGTGACTCTAGGAGAGGCATCCATAAGAGGGGGTAGGCGCTACGGAAGAGTAGAGGAACCTTTGGATTGGGAAAGAACAGCAAAAGCATTAAATCTAACCTTTATAGAGGGAATAACTAGCACTATACTGGTAGACTTCTGTCAGATTGCAGATTGTGGGGATACTACTGGGGCTAGAGGACTTCTATGGGCAGATAAATATATCTGCTGGCTCTGGAATAAGGCAGGATGTCAAGCATGGGATCAGGCCCTGTGGACTACAGCGCATCAAGATTGGGGGTATAATCAACCAGGGGCTAAAAAGAGTGGAATAAAGGAGAGACTCATAATCACAAAAGAGGCCAACTCCCCCTGCACAAATAGTAAGAACTGTAACCAACTATTAATAACATTAAAGGGGCTGAGGAAGGAAGATCAGCGGTTGTATTCCATGGGAGCATGGGTGTCAGGAACTGACCCCTCAGGAACATTTTTCCTTGAGGTATTACCACCTAATAAAACTAAACAACAGGAAAAGGTAGACTCAGAAGGGAAAGAAGAAGGCCATACTACAATAGAAGTTCTGAGTAACACTATAAGATTCACTAACCTAACAATAGAAGATGCCATAGCTTTGGAGACGGGCTACCAAGAAAAAAATGAGTGGTTAGAATGGTTGAGGTACACGGTTAGAACTCTGAAAAAGGAAAACTGTTTGGTTTGTGCAGGAGCCAGACCACATTTAGCAACAGTTCCTTTTCCTCTAGATCACAATACAGATCCAGAAGGTTTAAAATGTATGTTGCAATTGTATAATAAGAGCTATAAACTTGAAGCAAATTCTACTTGTCACACATTGAGTTTGTTGTTTCCCCCAGTACAGAGACCTCAGATACCTCCAGCAGTTACCGCTTATCCGGGCAACTTTACTTGTTTTGCACTCCCAGGGAACCGTAGCGCGGTGGATCTTGGGTCACTACCCGATGACTACTGTATGGAGAGGATTAACACGGACAACGGTGACTGGGTTGAACATGACATTCAGAGAGCTGATGTCTGGTGGATGTGTGGGGATAAGAAACTGCGAGCTAGACTACCGGCCAATGCCCAAGGGGATTGCACTATGGTCCAGCTGGCTATGCCCCTGAGAATCCTGTCAGAATACCCGTGGACTAAGAGTCACCGACAGTATCGTAGGGACACCTCTCCCTTGGGGTCATTTGACTCTCAGATCTACATAGATGAGATTGGGGTTCCTCGCGGGCTGCCGGATGAGTTTAAAGCAAGGAATCGGGTGACAGCTGGGTTTGAGTCTCTTCTCTGGTGGGTGACTATAAATAAAAATGTTGACTGGATTAATTATATATATTATAACCAACAACGATTTGTAAACTATACTAGGGATGCTGTGAAGGGCCTAGCAGAACAGTTAGCCCCCACATCTCTAATGGCCTGGCAGAACTGAATGGCTTTAGATATGGTCCTAGCTGAAAGAGGAGGGGTATGCAAAATGTTTGGTAGCATGTGTTGTACCTTTATCCCTTACAATACAGCTCCTGGAGGGACAGTGACCAGAGCCTTGGAAGGACTGACTGCGCTATCGAATGAATTGGCGGAAAACTCAGGTATTAATGATCCATTCACAACTTGGCTTGAAGGATGGTTCGGTAAATGGATTGGATTTATCACATCATGTTTGATCTCAATCGCTGTGGCTTTGGCTGTTTTGGTCACTTGCGGATGCTGCTGCATTCCCTGTATTCGAGGACTTTCACAAAAACTCATTGAAATTGCAGTCTCAAGAACAATGTATCAAACCCTCTCTACCTCTGAGGAGACCTATGTGGACATTGAAGCTCAACTTAATGACATACAGTTCGAAAGTGTATAACACAGGGACTATCATCGAAATGTGTTGAGATAAAATAGTCACACAAAGAGGAGGGAATGTTAGAAAAGTTTTAAATGTTTATTGTGTGACTATTAGAAAAACAATAGTCCTAAGACTTTTTTTTAAAAAAAGCTTACTTCTGAGCACATTATTGTATTAACTTGTTGTATTGTTTTGTCTTAATTAACTCCATAGTAAGTTGTAGAATGATTAGATTTAACTAAATATGATAGCCTAAGAATGTACAGGAACATGAATAGCCAAAATAAAGGTACCAGTTCGTACCATGACATGTTATTTATGTTTCCTCAGCCAATAGAAGCATAGAGGTGGTATTCTTGTAGGAATGAGGAGGGTAGACATTTTTCTTCAGCTTTTGTCCTGTAAGCATGTCTCTCTGTTGTGGGCCACATCAGAAATAAATTGTCTGCTTCTCAATACATCTGGAGTTTTGACTGATCACAAGAGAAGATTCCTAACAGGACCATCCCACTTAGGGGAGTGCCAGTGCTTCTTTTTGATTACCTTGATGAGGACCCAGTCTCCGATTTGTACTTTATCTTCTCCTATGGGCTCTCCTTCTGGAATGGAACACACTTGGTTAATTTGTTTCTGTTTTAATAACCTTGACATGTATTCTGCTAAGGTTCTCTCCACTTCCTCTATGTGGGTTTCATTTGGTAATAAAGGTATTTAATAAGGTCTACCATATATCATTTCAAATGGACTCAGCCCCTCCTTAGTGGGGGTGATGTGCATGCTTAAAATAGCTAGTGGGAGACAGTACATCCAATTTTTCCCTGTCTCTGCCATAGCCTTTTTTAGCTTGCTCTTTAATATCCCATTATGTCTTTCTACGAGCCCTGCTGACTGAGGGTGATATGCACAGTGATTCTTTACTTCTATACCCATCACTTCTGTCAAGTGTCTTATGGTCTGATTTACAAAATGTGGACCATTATCACTATAAATCTTCTTTGGTATCCCAAATCGTGGAATGATATCTTTTAGTAAGGCTTTACAACAAAAGATATCACATTTGAGCCCAGCACGACACCTTTCCTGTATGACAATACTCTTGACACAACCTCACTTAACAATACAGAGGTGTACTACATTAAACCCATCCACACTACTACCACTTCCTACTGACGGGTATAAACATGACTGCACTGCTGCCATCGCTGAAAAGGTACTGCCACAAAGTGATCTGAAAGATGTACCGTTATCTAACCCTGACATGATACTTTTTGTTGATGGTTCTAGTAAGAAAAATCCAGATGGCACAAATGCAACAGGATATGCAGTAGTGACACAGGATGAGATTTTGGAAGCGGGGCCACTACCAAAACATTATTCAACACAAGTTGCAGAACTTGTAGCACTGACAAGAGCATGCATACTGTCAGAAGGAAAATCTGTAACCATATACACTGACAGTCAATATGCCTTTTCAACAGTACATGTTTTTGCACAACAATGGAAAAACAGGGGGATGGTCACCTCCAGTGGTAAACCAATTTCACATACGGACTTCATTTTAGAACTCCTAGATGCAATACAGTTACCAAAAAAGCTTGCAATCTGTAAATGTCAAGCACACACAAAATATACGGACCCCATCTCAAAGGCAAATAAAAGGGCAGATGAAGCTGCCAAAATAGCGGCACAAGAAACACATAAAATAATGACAGAACAGGAAATCATAGTGATAGATCATACAGTCCTTACTGATATGCAGCAAAATGCCCGCCCCTGGGGAAAAACAATATTGGAAAACAAAGGGTTGCACAATAATTGATGACATTTACACATCACCTGAAGGGAAACCGGTATTACCAAAATCTTTATTTAGGTATGCAGCAGTATTGACACATGGAGTAATGCATGTGTCAAACAGGGGGATGACTGAGATGTTAAATAAAGTATGTACAGCCTATGGATTCACAAATTACTCAAAAACTTTTTGCTCTCAATGTCTTATATGTGCAAGACACAATGCTCAGGGAGGTATAAGACCACAGAAAGGGAAGTTCCCTACACCGCAATATCCATTCCAACACATTTTCATGGATTTTATTGAATTAGACAAATGTGAAGGGAAGAAATATTGTTTGGTAATTATAGACACCCTGACTAAATGGGTGGAGATATTCCCGACAGGAAGTGCAGATGCACAGACTGTAGCCAAAGCATTACTAAGAGATATTATTCCTAGATTTGGAATCCCTGAAAGGATTTACAGTGATAATGGACCCCATTTTGTAAATAAAACTACACAATATTTGACAGAAGTGATGGGTATCTAAATAAAAAACCATTGCTCCTACCACCCCCAATCAGCTGGATTGGTGGAGAGACACAATGGAATTTTAAAAAAATAAGCTGAGAAAAGCTATGGAAGAAACTGATAAAAATTGGATGTACTGCTTACCATTGGCAGTGACTAGTATGCATATTACACCCACAAAAGAAGGTTTGAGCCCATTTGAAATAATATATGGAAGGCCATATAGAATACCCTTATTGCCAAATGAAACACCAGCTGAAGAATCTGAACGTACTCTATCAGAATATATGTCTAATCTGTTGAAACAGAAGCAAATTAATGAAGTCTGTTCTATTCCAGAAGGTCCAATCCAAGGAGAAGAGAAAATCCATATTGGAGACTGGGTCCTGGTAAAAATAATAAAGAGAAAGCATTGGCACTCACCTAAGTGGGAGGGACCATATCAAGTTCTTCTCATCATTCCCACGACTATAAGGATAGCAGAGAGGTCTACCTGGATTCACCAGTCCCATTGTAAAAAGGTTTTACAGGCAGAGTAGGGCCAGTTGGCTACAAGAGGTCCAGAAAATCCGGCTACAAAGGGAGGTCTCACACAAGGTGGGACTCAAACCGGTGAAGTCTCCCTCCCCTTCCAACTCCCCTATCCTATCCGCTGGAACTCTGTAGCTGGTTAGGATGAAAGGGACAGTAATTATCCTTGGGTTACTGGTGACTCTAGGAGAGGCATCCATAAGAGGGGGTAGGCGCTACGGAAGAGTAGAGGAACCTTTGGATTGGGAAAGAACAGCAAAAGCATTAAATCTAACCTTTATAGAGGGAATAACTAGCACTATACTGGTAGACTTCTGTCAGATTGCAGATTGTGGGGATACTACTGGGGCTAGAGGACTTCTATGGGCAGATAAATATATCTGCTGGCTCTGGAATAAGGCAGGATGTCAAGCATGGGATCAGGCCCTGTGGACTACAGCGCATCAAGATTGGGGGTATAATCAACCAGGGGCTAAAAAGAGTGGAATAAAGGAGAGACTCATAATCACAAAAGAGGCCAACTCCCCCTGCACAAATAGTAAGAACTGTAACCAACTATTAATAACATTAAAGGGGCTGAGGAAGGAAGATCAGCGGTTGTATTCCATGGGAGCATGGGTGTCAGGAACTGACCCCTCAGGAACATTTTTCCTTGAGGTATTACCACCTAATAAAACTAAACAACAGGAAAAGGTAGACTCAGAAGGGAAAGAAGAAGGCCATACTACAATAGAAGTTCTGAGTAACACTATAAGATTCACTAACCTAACAATAGAAGATGCCATAGCTTTGGAGACGGGCTACCAAGAAAAAAATGAGTGGTTAGAATGGTTGAGGTACACGGTTAGAACTCTGAAAAAGGAAAACTGTTTGGTTTGTGCAGGAGCCAGACCACATTTAGCAACAGTTCCTTTTCCTCTAGATCACAATACAGATCCAGAAGGTTTAAAATGTATGTTGCAATTGTATAATAAGAGCTATAAACTTGAAGCAAATTCTACTTGTCACACATTGAGTTTGTTGTTTCCCCCAGTACAGAGACCTCAGATACCTCCAGCAGTTACCGCTTATCCGGGCAACTTTACTTGTTTTGCACTCCCAGGGAACCGTAGCGCGGTGGATCTTGGGTCACTACCCGATGACTACTGTATGGAGAGGATTAACACGGACAACGGTGACTGGGTTGAACATGACATTCAGAGAGCTGATGTCTGGTGGATGTGTGGGGATAAGAAACTGCGAGCTAGACTACCGGCCAATGCCCAAGGGGATTGCACTATGGTCCAGCTGGCTATGCCCCTGAGAATCCTGTCAGAATACCCGTGGACTAAGAGTCACCGACAGTATCGTAGGGACACCTCTCCCTTGGGGTCATTTGACTCTCAGATCTACATAGATGAGATTGGGGTTCCTCGCGGGCTGCCGGATGAGTTTAAAGCAAGGAATCGGGTGACAGCTGGGTTTGAGTCTCTTCTCTGGTGGGTGACTATAAATAAAAATGTTGACTGGATTAATTATATATATTATAACCAACAACGATTTGTAAACTATACTAGGGATGCTGTGAAGGGCCTAGCAGAACAGTTAGCCCCCACATCTCTAATGGCCTGGCAGAACTGAATGGCTTTAGATATGGTCCTAGCTGAAAGAGGAGGGGTATGCAAAATGTTTGGTAGCATGTGTTGTACCTTTATCCCTTACAATACAGCTCCTGGAGGGACAGTGACCAGAGCCTTGGAAGGACTGACTGCGCTATCGAATGAATTGGCGGAAAACTCAGGTATTAATGATCCATTCACAACTTGGCTTGAAGGATGGTTCGGTAAATGCATTGGATTTATCACATCATGTTTGATCTCAATCGCTGTGGCTTTGGCTGTTTTGGTCACTTGCGGATGCTGCTGCATTCCCTGTATTCGAGGACTTTCACAAAAACTCATTGAAATTGCAGTCTCAAGAACAATGTATCAAACCCTCTCTACCTCTGAGGAGACCTATGTGGACATTGAAGCTCAACTTAATGACATACAGTTCGAAAGTGTATAACACAGGGACTATCATCGAAATGTGTTGAGATAAAATAGTCACACAAAGAGGAGGGAATGTTAGAAAAGTTTTAAATGTTTATTGTGTGACTATTAGAAAAACAATAGTCCTAAGACTTTTTTTTTAAAAAAGCTTACTTCTGAGCACATTATTGTATTAACTTGTTGTATTGTTTTGTCTTAATTAACTCCATAGTAAGTTGTAGAATGATTAGATTTAACTAAATATGATAGCCTAAGAATGTACAGGAACATGAATAGCCAAAATAAAGGTACCAGTTCGTACCATGACATGTTATTTATGTTTCCTCAGCCAATAGAAGCATAGAGGTGGTATTCTTGTAGGAATGAGGAGGGTAGACATTTTTCTTCAGCTTTTGTCCTGTAAGCATGTCTCTCTGTTGTGGGCCACATCAGAAATAAATTGTCTGCTTCTCAATACATCTGGAGTTTTGACTGATCACAAGAGAAGATTCCTAACAGGACCATCCCACTTAGGGGAGTGCCAGTGCTTCTTTTTGATTACCTTGATGAGGACCCAGTCTCCGATTTGTACTTTATCTTCTCCTATGGGCTCTCCTTCTGGAATGGAACACACTTGGTTAATTTGTTTCTGTTTTAATAACCTTGACATGTATTCTGCTAAGGTTCTCTCCACTTCCTCTATGTGGGTTTCATTTGGTAATAAAGGTATTTAATAAGGTCTACCATATATCATTTCAAATGGACTCAGCCCCTCCTTAGTGGGGGTGATGTGCATGCTTAAAATAGCTAGTGGGAGACAGTACATCCAATTTTTCCCTGTCTCTGCCATAGCCTTTTTTAGCTTGCTCTTTAATATCCCATTATGTCTTTCTACGAGCCCTGCTGACTGAGGGTGATATGCACAGTGATTCTTTACTTCTATACCCATCACTTCTGTCAAGTGTCTTATGGTCTGATTTACAAAATGTGGACCATTATCACTATAAATCTTCTTTGGTATCCCAAATCGTGGAATGATATCTTTTAGTAAGGCTTTACAACAAAAGATATCACATTTGAGCCCAGCACGACACCTTTCCTGTATGACAATACTCTTGACACAACCTCACTTAACAATACAGAGGTGTACTACATTAAACCCATCCACACTACTACCACTTCCTACTGACGGGTATAAACATGACTGCACTGCTGCCATCGCTGAAAAGGTACTGCCACAAAGTGATCTGAAAGATGTACCGTTATCTAACCCTGACATGATACTTTTTGTTGATGGTTCTAGTAAGAAAAATCCAGATGGCACAAATGCAACAGGATATGCAGTAGTGACACAGGATGAGATTTTGGAAGCGGGGCCACTACCAAAACATTATTCAACACAAGTTGCAGAACTTGTAGCACTGACAAGAGCATGCATACTGTCAGAAGGAAAATCTGTAACCATATACACTGACAGTCAATATGCCTTTTCAACAGTACATGTTTTTGCACAACAATGGAAAAACAGGGGGATGGTCACCTCCAGTGGTAAACCAATTTCACATACGGACTTCATTTTAGAACTCCTAGATGCAATACAGTTACCAAAAAAGCTTGCAATCTGTAAATGTCAAGCACACACAAAATATACGGACCCCATCTCAAAGGCAAATAAAAGGGCAGATGAAGCTGCCAAAATAGCGGCACAAGAAACACATAAAATAATGACAGAACAGGAAATCATAGTGATAGATCATACAGTCCTTACTGATATGCAGCAAAATGCCCGCCCCTGGGGAAAAACAATATTGGAAAACAAAGGGTTGCACAATAATTGATGACATTTACACATCACCTGAAGGGAAACCGGTATTACCAAAATCTTTATTTAGGTATGCAGCAGTATTGACACATGGAGTAATGCATGTGTCAAACAGGGGGATGACTGAGATGTTAAATAAAGTATGTACAGCCTATGGATTCACAAATTACTCAAAAACTTTTTGCTCTCAATGTCTTATATGTGCAAGACACAATGCTCAGGGAGGTATAAGACCACAGAAAGGGAAGTTCCCTACACCGCAATATCCATTCCAACACATTTTCATGGATTTTATTGAATTAGACAAATGTGAAGGGAAGAAATATTGTTTGGTAATTATAGACACCCTGACTAAATGGGTGGAGATATTCCCGACAGGAAGTGCAGATGCACAGACTGTAGCCAAAGCATTACTAAGAGATATTATTCCTAGATTTGGAATCCCTGAAAGGATTTACAGTGATAATGGACCCCATTTTGTAAATAAAACTACACAATATTTGACAGAAGTGATGGGTATCTAAATAAAAAACCATTGCTCCTACCACCCCCAATCAGCTGGATTGGTGGAGAGACACAATGGAATTTTAAAAAAATAAGCTGAGAAAAGCTATGGAAGAAACTGATAAAAATTGGATGTACTGCTTACCATTGGCAGTGACTAGTATGCATATTACACCCACAAAAGAAGGTTTGAGCCCATTTGAAATAATATATGGAAGGCCATATAGAATACCCTTATTGCCAAATGAAACACCAGCTGAAGAATCTGAACGTACTCTATCAGAATATATGTCTAATCTGTTGAAACAGAAGCAAATTAATGAAGTCTGTTCTATTCCAGAAGGTCCAATCCAAGGAGAAGAGAAAATCCATATTGGAGACTGGGTCCTGGTAAAAATAATAAAGAGAAAGCATTGGCACTCACCTAAGTGGGAGGGACCATATCAAGTTCTTCTCATCATTCCCACGACTATAAGGATAGCAGAGAGGTCTACCTGGATTCACCAGTCCCATTGTAAAAAGGTTTTACAGGCAGAGTAGGGCCAGTTGGCTACAAGAGGTCCAGAAAATCCGGCTACAAAGGGAGGTCTCACACAAGGTGGGACTCAAACCGGTGAAGTCTCCCTCCCCTTCCAACTCCCCTATCCTATCCGCTGGAACTCTGTAGCTGGTTAGGATGAAAGGGACAGTAATTATCCTTGGGTTACTGGTGACTCTAGGAGAGGCATCCATAAGAGGGGGTAGGCGCTACGGAAGAGTAGAGGAACCTTTGGATTGGGAAAGAACAGCAAAAGCATTAAATCTAACCTTTATAGAGGGAATAACTAGCACTATACTGGTAGACTTCTGTCAGATTGCAGATTGTGGGGATACTACTGGGGCTAGAGGACTTCTATGGGCAGATAAATATATCTGCTGGCTCTGGAATAAGGCAGGATGTCAAGCATGGGATCAGGCCCTGTGGACTACAGCGCATCAAGATTGGGGGTATAATCAACCAGGGGCTAAAAAGAGTGGAATAAAGGAGAGACTCATAATCACAAAAGAGGCCAACTCCCCCTGCACAAATAGTAAGAACTGTAACCAACTATTAATAACATTAAAGGGGCTGAGGAAGGAAGATCAGCGGTTGTATTCCATGGGAGCATGGGTGTCAGGAACTGACCCCTCAGGAACATTTTTCCTTGAGGTATTACCACCTAATAAAACTAAACAACAGGAAAAGGTAGACTCAGAAGGGAAAGAAGAAGGCCATACTACAATAGAAGTTCTGAGTAACACTATAAGATTCACTAACCTAACAATAGAAGATGCCATAGCTTTGGAGACGGGCTACCAAGAAAAAAATGAGTGGTTAGAATGGTTGAGGTACACGGTTAGAACTCTGAAAAAGGAAAACTGTTTGGTTTGTGCAGGAGCCAGACCACATTTAGCAACAGTTCCTTTTCCTCTAGATCACAATACAGATCCAGAAGGTTTAAAATGTATGTTGCAATTGTATAATAAGAGCTATAAACTTGAAGCAAATTCTACTTGTCACACATTGAGTTTGTTGTTTCCCCCAGTACAGAGACCTCAGATACCTCCAGCAGTTACCGCTTATCCGGGCAACTTTACTTGTTTTGCACTCCCAGGGAACCGTAGCGCGGTGGATCTTGGGTCACTACCCGATGACTACTGTATGGAGAGGATTAACACGGACAACGGTGACTGGGTTGAACATGACATTCAGAGAGCTGATGTCTGGTGGATGTGTGGGGATAAGAAACTGCGAGCTAGACTACCGGCCAATGCCCAAGGGGATTGCACTATGGTCCAGCTGGCTATGCCCCTGAGAATCCTGTCAGAATACCCGTGGACTAAGAGTCACCGACAGTATCGTAGGGACACCTCTCCCTTGGGGTCATTTGACTCTCAGATCTACATAGATGAGATTGGGGTTCCTCGCGGGCTGCCGGATGAGTTTAAAGCAAGGAATCGGGTGACAGCTGGGTTTGAGTCTCTTCTCTGGTGGGTGACTATAAATAAAAATGTTGACTGGATTAATTATATATATTAT
Source organism: Lithobates pipiens (assembly GCF_037356315.1). NCBI lineage: Eukaryota > Metazoa > Chordata > Amphibia > Anura > Ranidae > Lithobates > Lithobates pipiens. Next base: position 151,315,752 of record NW_027507718.1, read on the forward strand.
AACCAACAACGATTTGTAAACTATACTAGGGATGCTGTGAAGGGCCTAGCAGAACAGTTAGCCCCCACATCTCTAATGGCCTGGCAGAACTGAATGGCTTTAGATATGGTCCTAGCTGAAAGAGGAGGGGTATGCAAAATGTTTGGTAGCATGTGTTGTACCTTTATCCCTTACAATACAGCTCCTGGAGGGACAGTGACCAGAGCCTTGGAAGGACTGACTGCGCTATCGAATGAATTGGCGGAAAACTCAGGTATTAATGATCCATTCACAACTTGGCTTGAAGGATGGTTCGGTAAATGCATTGGATTTATCACATCATGTTTGATCTCAATCGCTGTGGCTTTGGCTGTTTTGGTCACTTGCGGATGCTGCTGCATTCCCTGTATTCGAGGACTTTCACAAAAACTCATTGAAATTGCAGTCTCAAGAACAATGTATCAAACCCTCTCTACCTCTGAGGAGACCTATGTGGACATTGAAGCTCAACTTAATGACATACAGTTCGAAAGTGTATAACACAGGGACTATCATCGAAATGTGTTGAGATAAAATAGTCACACAAAGAGGAGGGAATGTTAGAAAAGTTTTAAATGTTTATTGTGTGACTATTAGAAAAACAATAGTCCTAAGACTTTTTTTTTAAAAAAGCTTACTTCTGAGCACATTATTGTATTAACTTGTTGTATTGTTTTGTCTTAATTAACTCCATAGTAAGTTGTAGAATGATTAGATTTAACTAAATATGATAGCCTAAGAATGTACAGGAACATGAATAGCCAAAATAAAGGTACCAGTTCGTACCATGACATGTTATTTATGTTTCCTCAGCCAATAGAAGCATAGAGGTGGTATTCTTGTAGGAATGAGGAGGGTAGACATTTTTCTTCAGCTTTTGTCCTGTAAGCATGTCTCTCTGTTGTGGGCCACATCAGAAATAAATTGTCTGCTTCTCAATACATCTGGAGTTTTGACTGATCACAAGAGAAGATTCCTAACAGGACCATCCCACTTAGGGGAGTGCCAGTGCTTCTTTTTGATTACCTTGATGAGGACCCAGTCTCCGATTTGTACTTTATCTTCTCCTATGGGCTCTCCTTCTGGAATGGAACACACTTGGTTAATTTGTTTCTGTTTTAATAACCTTGACATGTATTCTGCTAAGGTTCTCTCCACTTCCTCTATGTGGGTTTCATTTGGTAATAAAGGTATTTAATAAGGTCTACCATATATCATTTCAAATGGACTCAGCCCCTCCTTAGTGGGGGTGATGTGCATGCTTAAAATAGCTAGTGGGAGACAGTACATCCAATTTTTCCCTGTCTCTGCCATAGCCTTTTTTAGCTTGCTCTTTAATATCCCATTATGTCTTTCTACGAGCCCTGCTGACTGAGGGTGATATGCACAGTGATTCTTTACTTCTATACCCATCACTTCTGTCAAGTGTCTTATGGTCTGATTTACAAAATGTGGACCATTATCACTATAAATCTTCTTTGGTATCCCAAATCGTGGAATGATATCTTTTAGTAAGGCTTTGGCTACTGTTAAGGTATCAGCACTTCCTGTGGGGAATATCTCTACCCATTTGGTCAATGCATCAATGATTACCAAACAATATTTCTTCCTTTCACATTTGTCTAATTCAATAAAATCCATGCAAGTGTGTTGGAATGGATATTGAGGCGTGGGGAACTTCCCTTTCTGTGATCTTATGCCTCTCTGAGCATTGTGTCTTGCACATATAATGCATTGAGAACAAAAAGTTTTTGAGTAGTTTGTAAAGCCATAGGCTGCTACCACTTTATTTAGTATCTCACTCATCCCCCTGTTTGACACGTGTTACTCCATGGGTCAAGAATTCTGCATACTTAAATAAAGTCTTTGGCGGGACTGGTTTGTTCTCTGGAGAGATATATATGTCCTCCTGGAGGGTGCATCCTTTTGTGACCCAAAGTTGTTTTTCAGATGGGGGTGCACAACTTTGCATATCCTTCAAAATTGTGTGATCTAATTGTATATCTTCCTGTTGTACTAAGATTTGTGTAGATTGATTAGCTGCTTGTTTAGCAGCTTTGTCTGCTTTTTTATTCCCCTCACATATTGGGTCTTTGCCTTTTGTATGGGCCTGACATTTACATATTTCCAGCTCCATTGGAAGCTGGATAGCATTGAGTAATCCTAAAATGAAATCAGTATGTGAAATGGGTTTGCCCCCAGAAGTGACCATTCCCCTGTTTTTCCATTGCCGGGCAAATACATGTACTGTAGAAAATGCGTACTGGCTGTCTGTGTAGATGGTGGCCTTTTTCCCTTCAGCTAGGGTACATGCTCTTGTAAGAGTGATTAATTCTGCTACTTGTGCTGAGTAATGACTAGGTAACATTTCAGCTTCCAGTACCTCTGTTTGTGTGCATATCTAGTAGCATTCGTGCCATCAGGATTCTTTCTGCTGGATCCATCAACAAAAAGTGTCATGTCAGAATATGGTAATGGGGTGTCTTTAACCACTTCAGATCCGCGCTATTGCCAAATGACGGCATTAGCGCGGACCTACATTTCCGGGACTACGTCTATTGACGTCGTCCCGGTTACGAGCGGCCTGCGCGCCCCCTGAGGGGCGCGCGTGGCGCGCTCTGTGATCGGCGAGTCCGTGAGACTCGCCTGATCACCGATCCGAGTAAGGGGTCGATCCCGACCCCTTATCACGTGATCAGCTGTCAGCCAATGACAGCTGATCATGTGATAGAACGGAGCCGGTAATCGGCTATTATTCCTCCTCGCGCTGACAGCGCGAGGAGAGAAAAAAAAAGCCGATCACCGGCGGCCGTGATCGGGACATCAGTCCCGATCACGGCCATCAATACAAGGGACCACCTGCCACCTGCCTGTGCCCACCTGCCTCCCGCAGTGCCATCCTGAAGTAAAATAAAAGCAAAAGTAAGCGCCCCCCGTCAGTGCCCCCATCAGTGCCCATAGTGCCCACAGTGCCACCCACAGTGCCACCCACAGTGCCACACACAGTGCCACCCAATCTGCCTTAAAGGTGCTGCACCCCAGTGCCGCCCATCAGTGCCCAGCAGTGCCGCCCATCAGTGCCCAGCAGTGCCGCCCATCAGTGCCCAGCAGTGCCACCTATCAGAGCCACCTATCAGTGCCACCTATCAGTGCCCATCAGTCCCATCTATCTGTGGTACCTATCAGTGCCCATCCGTGCCACCCATCCATGCCACTTATCCGTGCCACCCATCCGTGCCATCTTATCTGTGCCCATCTTTGCCCATCAGTGCCGCCTTATCTGTGCCCATCGGTGCCGCCTTATCTGTGCCTATTAGTGCCGCCTTAACTATGCCTATCAGTGCCCACCGGTGCAGCCTATCAGTGCCCACCAATGCAGCCCATCAGTGCCCACCAATGCAGCCCATCAGTGCCCACCAATGCAGCCTATCAGTGCCGCCTAATCAGCGCACTTCAATGAAGGAGAAAAATGACCCGTTTGCAAAATTTTATAACAAACTATTAAAACATGATTTTTTTTTTTTTTGCATCTTTTTTTGTTTGTTTAGCAAAAAATAAAACTCCGAGCTGTAACTAAATACCACCAAAAGAAAGCTCTATTTGTGGGAAAAAAATTATAAAAATTTCATTTGGGTACAGTGTTGTATGCCCGCGCAATTGTCATTCAAAGTGCATCAGCGCTGAAAGCTGAAAATTGGTCTGGGACTGAGGGGGGTTTAAGTGCCCAGTAAGCAAGTGGTTAAAGTCAATCCTAGGTAATACCTTCTCAGCAATAGCGGCCGTACAATCATGTTTTTCACCGTCTGTTGGTATTGGCAGAAGGGTGGATGGGTTTAAAGTAGTGCACCTTTGGATGGTTATATGCGGTTGTGTCAAAAGCACAGTCATACAGGATAAGTGTCTTGCTGGGCTAAGGTGTGAAATTTTCTGTTGTAGTAATATTACTGATACAGCATGTGAGACCTTTAATATGAGCGGGTGATACAGTACAATGGAGGCTGAAGCCTTAATCGCTTCTGCTGCTGCGACCACTGCCTGCAAACATGGGGGAAGTGCTCTTGTCACATTATCAAGTTTAGTGGAGTAATATGCAATTGGTCTTTGTTTACCCCCATGTGTCTGTGTCAGTACTGATGTCATGTGTCCATCTCTTGAATCCACAGTTTTCTCAAACAGTTTCTCATAGTTGGGTAGTCCCAGCACTGAGGTGCTTGTTAATGTTCTTTTTAATTCAGTAAAAGCTGTCTCACTTTCTTCATTCCACTGTATGTCATCCTTCTCTGTTCCCTTCATTCCTACCTCTTCCTCTATACCTGCACCTGCCTCTCCCCCTGTTGCCGCCCCGACCTCTCCCATTGTTCTCGGGCGCGGCATCAACAGTATATTCCTCCCCATCATCCTCATTATTGTCACCTTGCAAGAAAACTTTCACTTTCACATTCTTCTTTCCTTTCTCCTTAAGCCATCTTTCATTATGTTTTTCCCATTGTAATGTGTCTAAGGCCGCGTACACACGGGCGGATTGTCTGCCCAACTAAGTTCGTCAGACAATCCGACAGACAGTCCGTCCAAACTTTTGAATGAACTGACTTGCCCACACACGGCACTTTTTGAGCGGACTAAGTCCTCCATACAATCCGCTCTACTTTTGAAATGAAAGGACTCGCCCACACACGCGGAGGAAAGTCCGCTCATTTCGAGCGCGTCTCCAGGTAGGCGGGGCCCGCGAAGGAGACGTCGCTGGCCCCGCCGCCTGGAATGGACTTAAAGGGGAACCCCAACGCCGAAAAAAATCGGCGTGGGGGTCCAAGTCCACAACAGACCCTTGTCCGAGCACGCTACCCGGCCGGCCAGGAAAGGGGGGCAAGCGAGCGCCCCCCCTCCTGAGCCGTACCAGGCCGCGTGCCCTCAACATGGGGGGTGCGGCCCCCCCACCCCAAAGCACCTTGTCCCCATGTTGATGAGGACAAGGGCCTCTTCCCGACAACCCTGGCCGTTGGTTGTCGGGGTCTGCGGGTCTTCCGTCTTCGGGGGTCTTCTCGCTGGACTCCTCCGCTATCTTCTTGTAGCTCTTTTGCTAGTGGAGGAGTCCAGCTTTCTTCCTCCCTGCCGCCGGCCTCTTCTCCCGACTTCGGGGGTCTTGTCCCCCTCTTCGGTTCTTCTGTCGCCGCTGTCGCCGCCGCCTTCCGTTCTTCTTCTTCTTCTTCTTCTTCTCCAGGAGATGTTGCCTCGACGATCTCTCCGGCCGGAATGCCAGAGCCGCGCTGCGCGGCCACTTATATAGTGACAATGGGGCGGTGTCACATGGTATATGTCACATGGGTTGGTCACATGGGTTGATGTCACATGGGGACTATGACATCGTAAGGGGGCGGGGTCACCATGTGACACCAACCCATGTGACATATACCATGTGACACCGCCCCATTGTCACTATATAAGTGGCCGCGCAGCGCGGCTCTGGCATTCCGGCCGGAGAGATCGTCGAGGCAACATCTCCTGGAGAAGAAGAAGAAGAAGAAGAAGAAGAAGAACGAAAGGCGGTGGCGACAGCGGCGACAGAAGACCGGGCCACCGCCTGTAAAAGAGCTATAAGAAGGCGCGGTGGCCCGGCAGAAGAACCGAAGAGGGGGACAAGACCCCCGAAGTCGGGAGAAGAGGCCGGCGGCGGGGAGGAAGAAAGCTGGACTCCTCCGCTAGCAAAAGAGCTACAAGAAGATAGCGGAGGAGTCCGGCGAGAAGACCCCCGAAGACGGAAGACCCCCGGAGCTGTGCAATAAAATATTTTAACCCTGTGTTGTGTTTTTTTTTGTACTTTTTTTTCACAGGTGAATGGGTAGGGGTACATTGTACCCCATACTCATTCACATAGGGTGGGGGGCCGGTATCCGGGGGCCCCCTTATTAAAGGGGGCTCCCGGATTCCGATAAGCCCCCCGCCCGCAGACCCCGACAACCAACGGCCAGGGTTGTCGGGAAGAGGCCCTTGTCCTCATCAACATGGGGACAAGGTGCTTTGGGGTGGGGGGGCCGCGCAGCCCCCCCTTCCCCAAGGCACCCCCCCATGTTGAGGGCACGCGGCCTGGTATGGCTCAGGAGGGGGGGCGCTCGCTCGCCCCCCTTTCCTGGCCGGCCGGGTAGCGTGCTCGGACGAGGGTCTGTTGTGGACTTAGGGGGCACCCCCACGCCGATTTTTTTCGGAGTTGGGGTTCCCCTTTAAGTCCATACCAGGCGGCGGGGCCAGCGACGTCTCCGTCGCGGGCCCCGCCTACCTGGATACCCGCTCGAAATGAGCGGACTTTTCTCCGGGCGGGAAAAGTCCGCTCATTTCAAAAGTTGGGCGGACTGGCACACACACGGGCGGATTGTCCGCGGATTGTCCGCCCAAATGCGAGTCCAGCGGACAGTCTTTCCAACATTCCGAAAGACTTAGTCCGCCAGACTGTCCGCTGAAAAAGTCAGCTGAAGCCCACACATGAGTGGACTGTCCGCTGAAATGTGTTTCGGCGGACTAAGTTGGGCAGACAGTCCGCCCGTGTGTACGCGCCCTAACACTCCAGCCGTTCTATATGTGACCATACTGTTTGTGATATACTCTTTGTGCTCTGGTTTTAATCCATTAACAAAAGTAATCTTCAGCTGTTGCTGATATGCACTATTAACGTCCACTGATTCCGGTAACCCAGAGTATGATTTGAAAATTTCCCTTAATCTATTTAAATAATCGTTAACGTTTTCCTTATCCTCTTGTGCAGTCATATTGATCTTTTGCCAATCTGTGCGCTGGATGAATCTATTAGTTATTTGTTGGAGAAGATTATTTACTCTCGCATTTAAATCTGCGTGATTTGGAGCAAGAGGGAGTCCCCTATTCCCTTTTACTGCGGCCCAATCTGGCCCCAATACACGTCTGATTGCCCACTCTACCTCCACCCCATTTAATTTATAGCCATCTCGTAGCCCTTGAATATTTTCAACAAATTCTGCTGGACCTAATTTGGGGTGCTTAATATGTTTGGTGGCTTTTTGCACATTACTTTCAGTCCAGGGCCGATATACGGTCATAGTAAGAGGCTGGACTTGTCCATTTATGTTTTGACCTGCCATTGGATTAGGGACCTCAATCAGAGGGCACATATTCTCCTCCTCATCCTCCCCAGGGTATCTTGTGGGAGCTCTTCGATTTCGGGCTGTTTCCCCCCCTGTGCCCACCCCTTAGCAATGGCTTCCATTAATTTCTCTATCATGGATCTGTTTAACCTAGGCCTGTCATGGGCTGCTTGTGCAATAGGGGAGACGCCCAAGCCTTCCTGTGGGGGCTGGTTGGGTCCCTTCTTGGGGGTGGAGGCTTGAAGGGGAAGAGGGTGTGACTGCAGGATGAAGGGGTTAGTTCCAGCCCCCTGCGGCAGGGTGGGATATGTTGGCTGTGGAGGGGGCGGGGCATGATAGGGCGGTGGTTGCTGCACTATACACATAGTATCATCTTCTCCATCAACCAAAGGCAACTGCATTTGGGATTTATTCCTTTGGTTTGATTTAGCTTTACTTTCTGCTCTACTCTGCGCTTGTTGCAACCATTCCTCTGCTACTTGAAGTCCATATCGCTTCTGATTCTTTGGTTCAAACATTTTAATTCTATCTACTAAAGCTTGACAACCCCTCGCTGTTAGTTTCCCATTAAACCCACAGTCCTTTTCCCACTTACGGCAATATTTAACATTCTTTGGACTTTTACCATGCATACATTTCTTATCACCTTCTAATGGTATATTTGGTACACAGCAACAACACAAACAAGCACAAGAAATACCTTTGCAGGGTTTATTCCCCATGTCTGTCTCTCTCTTTTTTTTTTACACACACACACACACACACCAACAAACAAAAAGGGAAGTGCACTAGAAGTCCGTGGGGGGGGGGGGGGGGGGGGAATGAATGAATGAAATACTTGTATAGCGCACAATGCAAACTGAATCACCTCTAGGCGCTGTGGCGAGCTTTCATCATCTGCTAAAAGAGGAAGGTCTTGAGTTTTTTCCTAAAAGCCAGGTGATTTTCTTCCAGGCGGATGTTGATTGGTAGAGCATTCCATAGCCGAGGCCGAGGGTGAGTCCAGTGTTTTTTTTTTTTTTTGTCTTTTTTTTTTGTTTTTTTTAAGCACAAATCTGCAGGGACACAGAGATATATAGATATAGATACAGACATACACATATATCTATATCTATATCTATATCTATATTCCCTACCATTAGCATTTAAGCGGGCCTTTTATCAATTTGTAAACCACCAGACTAGCAACCCTTGGATCATGAACAATAAGAATACAAGAAAAGCAAAAATATCAAGACACTCCACACTCAGTAGAGAATCCAAAAAAAAAATCGCTGCAGTAAGGTTAAACATTAGGAAGAAAGAACAAGAGAGTTAGTCTCATGTGTTAACAAATGCAGCAAAAGGAACAGTGCTAGAAATATTACTCTCGAGAGAAAAAGAGAAAAAAGATTTGATCTATGGGGGGAAGTGTTGCTGAGAAAGTTACTCGCACATTCACTTCCTCTTTTGTCCCAACCATCAAAAACCTGAAATGGCCACCGTGACTCTCTGTAATCTATCCAGAATACTTGTAGTCACTATTCACAACAATTATCAATCATCTTCCGGTACCTTATATTTTTTGTAATCTGTCTCGGACAGCGGGCTACGTCTATTTACCATAGGCAACGTCCCCAAGTGCCTCTGTCTTCGGCCACTGTGTCACCTAGCCACAGTGCCAGCATACTCAATAAATAAAAATAAAAAAGCCCAAATCACCTTGAGTAGAAGAGAAAAGAAAAGATCTGTCTTTCCTTTCACAGACGGAGGACTGGATCAAATAAGTCCAGTAGCAGAGCTTAGGTGTGGTTCCGGAACCGACCAGCCTCTTTTTACCACTTAACTTGAGTGGGAGGACCTAGGGCTTGGCGAGAGGGAGTCTGATACTCACCAATATTTTGGATGGAACCGTTCGATCCACCACCTAATCCTTGCTTCCGGCTCGAAAGGACCATGATGTCAGTAAAATTCCATTCCTCTTACTGATCAGTCAACTCCGGTCATGTTGATTAGAAGACAGATTTATTACAGATGTACCAGTACAAACAGATGAGGGACCCTTCTAGCAGGAGGTCCACAGCAAAGTCATACCAGGAAATATGTACACAGTCATTTTATAGCAGTATTTGGCAACCTGCCATTGGCTAAGGCACACTGGTGACTCATGGTGCATTGTCAGCTTTATTGCCAAAGCCAGAGTGCCTTTTACAAGCTTTTAGTAATATTTGGTAATATCTGCTAGTTTCTCAAGTATTGCCCCAGGCCTTGGTCAGGCTCTTTAGCTACACAAAGTACATATAAGGAATAAGGCAAACATCGATATCACCTGTAATTCTTTGCATATTTCTTATCAGTGCTCTTCCCCATTCTAGACCTGGGATAACACTGCTCCTAACCCAACGTCTGATGCATCAGTTTGTACAACGAAGTCCTTAGAGAAGTCTGGTGAGTACAACACTGGCTGGCTACATAAGGCTGTTTTTAAGGACTGAAATGCTTCTTCAGCCTCTGGGGACCATTTAACCATGACAGACTCTTTCCCTTTTGTCAGGTTGGTGAGGGGCACAGCCTGAGAAGCAAAATGGGGAATGAATCATCGATAATAGCCAGCGATTCCCAGAAAGGCTCGTACCTGTTTCTTGCTGTTGGGACGTGGCCAACTCTGTATGGCCTCGACTTTATTGACTTGGGGTTTTATCACCCCCCTCCCAATAGTGTACCCAAGATATTTGGCCTCCTCCTGTCCAATGGTACACTTCTTTGGATTGGCCGTAAACCCAGCTTCCCGGATAGAGTCTAGGACTGCTTGTACTTTTGGCAAATGTGAGACCCAGTCTGTGCTATGGATAATCACATCATCCAGGTAAGCTGCAGCATATTTCTGATGGGGCCTCAGAATCATATCCATTTTCCGCTGGAATGTTGCCGGTGCATTCTGTAACCCAAACGGCATTCTCTTATATTGGAATGCCCCATCTGGGGTTACAAACGCAGTTTTCTCCTTGGCCGACTCGGCCAGGGGAATTTGCCAATACCCTTTGGTGAGATCAAGAGTTGTCATATATCGGGCTGTTCCCAGCCGGTCAATCAACTCATCTATACGCGGCATGGGGTAGGTGTCAAATTTTGTAACTTTATTCAATTGACAAAAATCGTTACAAAACCGCCAGCTCCCATCAGGTTTGGGCACTGGTACGATAGGACTGGACCAGTCACTCTGGGACTCCTCTATCACACCCAATTCCAGCATCCTTTGAACCTCCCCATGTATTGGCTCCCGTCGGGCCTCTGGTATTCTATAAGGTTTTAGTTTTACCCTTTCTCCTGGCGGGGTGATAATGTCATGCTCTATGCCAGATGTTTGTCCTGGCAGCTCAGAGAAAATCTCTTTGTTACGAAGTACAAACTCTTTAACCTCCTGTTGTTGGGGTTTCCATAAGGTGACTGCTATTCCAACCTCAGGAACTAAGCAATCAGACTGGGCTTGTGACAAAGTCTCTGCGACTAGGGATTCCCTATCCCTCCAGGCTTTCAGCAGATTGACGTGATAGATCTGTTCCGGCTTTCGCCTTCCTGGCTGTCTAACCCTGTAGTTCACCTCACTAATTTTTCCCCTATCCCCCGGGGAAAAAGTATGGGTCTTGGCCCCACGGTTGTACACTCTCTGCTGTGCTAACTGCGCTTGGGTCAAATGTTCCTTTACGATTGTCATTACCTGTGCAATTCTATCTTGCATCAGGGCGACATGCTCAATCACACTCCTGTGAGGAGAACTCTCATTTTCCCAAGTTTCCTTGGCGATATCCAGCAGCCCTCTTGGGTGTCTCCCATAGAGCAACTCGAAGGGTGAGAAACCCATAGAGGATTGGGGTACCTTCCTAATGGCAAACATCAGATAGGGTATTAGACAGTCCCAATTCTTTCCATCTCTATCCACCACCTTCTTTAACATTTGTTTTAGGGTTTTGTTGAATCTTTAACCAACCCATCTGTTTGGGGGTGATACACAGATGTACGCAATTGTGTCACTTTGAACAACTTGCATAGTTCTTTCATAACCCGGGACATAAAGGGTGTACCTTGGTCCGTAAGCAGTTCCTTACAAATACCCACGTGGCTAAAAACAAGAGATAGCTCTTTTGGCCGAGGTATTTCGAAGAGGAATTGCTTCCGGATAACGGGTGGCATAGTCCAATATAACCAAAATGTACTGATGCCCCCTAACGGACTTCATTAACGGACCTACCAAATCCATTGCAATCCTCTCAAAGGGGACCTCAATGATAGGAAGCGGTACCAGCGGGTTACGGAAATGTGGCATAGGTGCCAACTTCTGACACACAGGGCAGGAGGAACAATAATTTTCTGTTTCCTTCATGACCCCAGGCCAATAGAATCTCTGCAATACCCTCTCTCTGGTTTTCTCGGTCCCCAGATGACCTCCCAGAATGTGCCCATGGGCCAATTCTAACACCAACTTCCTGTAAGGTTTGGGCACTACAAGTTGCTCAATGGTTTCTTCTACTCTTTGAGCCACTCGATACAGCAGGTCCCTTTCCATAGTGAAGTACGGGTAAGTGCAAGTCTTATCTGGGTTCACTAACTTGTCATCTATTTTCACCACATTTTCCCGTGCCTTTATTAGGGTGGGGTCTTTTAACTGTTCTGTGGCAAAATTTTCCCTGTGAATCTCAAGATCCGAAAACTCCACAGACGGCATGTTTTCATCTGAGGATGTTGGCTCCTCCCCAGTTTCTCGAGTTTCCCCCGCCAATACCGACAAGGGAAATTCAGGAGAGTCCTCACCACTCCCAGAGGAATTCTGGTCATCTTCCTGGTCTATAGGGGCACCAGTGGGGGGCTCAGGACAATCCCAGAGTTCCCAGAACTTTGGAAAATCCCTTCCCACAATAGCATCATGTGGTAAGTGAGACACTAACCCCACCTGATGAGGGAGGTTACCTTTGGGGGCCTCAAAAAACACTGAAGTTACAGGATACTCTCGGGTGTCACCATGCACACAAATAACAGCCACCTTGTTCTTCCCAGAGACCTCTGTAGTAACTAATTCAGCTTTTATCAATGTTACCAGGCTACCCGAATCCAGCAACACATCAACATTTCTACCATTAATACACATTTTACATAAATGTTTCTCAGGTCCCCGAATGGCAGTGCATGCAACTGTCGCAAACAGCGACTGACATCTCTCCCTTATAAAGTCACATTGCATAGGCTCATCCACAACTGGGCAATTGGCTGCAATATGTCCCTCTTGCCAGCAGCTGTAGCAAATAATCTTTTTCGCTGCCTCTTGCAGCCTGGGCTTCCCGGGCTGCTCCCGCCAGACCTTAGGTAGAACTCCCACCCTCTCACTCTCTCCACCCTCACCCCTTGGAGTCATCTTACCCGCCACTGGGGCTGATCTGGTCTTAGGGTGGAAAGTTCATGAGTCCCTGGAAGAGGTGGTCAGGTTCTCTGTAGCCAAGTACCTCTCAACCAGATCCACAAGTTTATCTGCATTTTCTGGGTCTCCATGGCTTATCCACTTTTGGATGGCAGTAGGAAGAGCTCTCAGGAAACGATCCATAACAACACGTTCCACAATGTTTGGTGCGTTCAAAGTCTCTGGCTGCAGCCACTTCCTGCTCACGTGAATGAGATCATACATTTGAGACCTGGGGGGTTTTCCAACCTGAAAAGTCCAATTATGCACACGCTGAGCCCGGACGGCCAGGGGGACACCCAGCCGTGCCAATATTTCTGTTTTTAGCACCACATAGTCTTTTGCTTGGTCAGGCTCTAGGTCATAATAAGCTTTCTGCGATTCCCCAGTTAACAGAGGGGCCACCAGTCCAGCCCACTGCTCCTTAGGCCACTTTTCCCTTTCAGCAGTCCTTTCAAATGTGGTCAAAAACACCTCCGGATCATCCTCTCCAGTCATTTTTGTCAGTAAACGGCTCACACCAAAGGATGCGGTATTAGTGTAACCACTTGCTTCATTGGTCTGCGGACATTGCTGTATTAATGTCTCTATTTGCTGTTGAAAACTCTGCTCTTGCTTCTGCAACAGGTCTATGAAGCGGGCTTCAGATTGCTGCTGGGCTTGTTGCTGAGCTTCCAGACTCTGCAGGTGAGCTTTCTGCTGAGCTTCCAGACTCTGCTGCAAAGTCGCATTTGTCTGCTGCTGGGCTGCAAGGCTCTTTTGTAAACCCGCATTTGTTTGCTGCTTATTTGCATTTGCTAGGGCCAGCTGTCTCAGTATCTCCTCCATGCTGGCCTTAAAAAAAAAACTGCCCGCATTCTCCACCAACTGTGAGGGGTTAGCTTGGCAGCGGGTGTGTGTGACCCCCTGGATGGGTTCATAACACAAAATCAGGCACAGCAGACAGCGTTGTAGGTGGAAAAAACAAAAGGTGCGGTTTATTTATGCTACATGCAGTGAAAAATATAACAGCCAAACCAAAAAAAAAACATGAAAATAAATCCTGATCAGCTTGACCTCTAATTACACACATAGATTCCCTGTCTAACAACTGAGTGCAGCCTTGTGCTGCACCAGTCCCTGCCTCTGTCTCTGTTGTAGAGGTTTGCCACACAGGCGTTAACTCACCGCACAGAACAGGTGTCACACTCCCCAGTCTCTACAAACACAAAACTGGTTCCAGGATGGAGCCCCTCCCTAAGCATGCTGGGGTTTTTTGTAGAGGTCTTAATGAGCCCACTTACTTAGGCTGGGCTCATTAACTCTTCCCCTATAGGACTCCCAGCACTCCCCTTGTACAAGTCCGCATAAAGCCTGGATCTAGGGCATACATATTTTCCATCCAGGATACAACCAGGTGATTTTACCTGCCTGCTGCCACACATATAACATGTAACCTACTGTCATATCTACAGGATTAGCTTTTATATGCATGGCGTATGCGTAGGTATAATAGTAATGTTGCCATATGTATCGAAAACCAATGGGTTAGCAGAATTTTTACCTTTCCCTATCAGGGCTAATGTGACCCACAGGAGGTCTCTTCTTCTAGGTCTGCATTTATTCCAAAAGAGCAAGAGAACCTCAAGGTACATAAAATGGTCAAACCAAAAAAACCACAACAAAGAAAAATAAAAGATCTACTTCCTCATCATACTTGTTATGCATTTATAATTGTATGCCATGATCCTCCTGGTATAGGTACAGCTAATTCTCATAAGCGGATCACCCTCTCATAACCAATTCACCAGCCCATCATATCTGCAGGAGCCTATCCATAATCATTTGAGTTGGGGCCAGTCCAGGTGTATCCAACCAGGGTTGCCACATTGCATACATTTTATTAAGAACGTTTCTATGTTGGTAGGTAAGTTCCACCCAATCTTTCCCTTTTGGGACTTTCGGAGTTATCCAGAATCTCGCAATGGCTTTGCGTGAAAGATACAGTAAACGTAGAACTGCGGTGTGGCCACTGGGCGAGAGAGAGGGGATCTCCAGTGCACCCAGCAGACACACCACCGGATCCTGTGGAATCGGAATTTGATATATCTGGGATATAGTCGTTAATACATACTGCCACTATCTGAATAGTTTTGGACATTTCCACATCATGTGTAATAAGTCACCCTCATCTCTGTTACATTTTGGGCATAGTGGGGAGTTACGAAACCCCCATTTGTGCAACTTGGAAGGAGTTCTGTATGCTCTATGTAGTAAAGATAAGTGTGACAGCCTGTGCGAAGTAGAAACTGAAACTACTGGGGCCGATGTCAGACATAATTCCCACTGTTCTCCGTCGATAGGGCCCAGATTCCGCTCCCACCCCCGTCTGCAGGGCAGTTTAGAAGCATCATGTGTTGAATTAAGTAATCTAGCATATATTCTCGAGATCATGCCCTTCCTGTCTCCCGACAACAACACATCATTCATCAGGGGATGCGTCACTATCGCCAGAGAGGACAGCCTAAGCTCGGTATGAACTGCATGCCGAAGCTGCAGATATTGATAAAACTGTGTCCTGGTGATTGGGAATTCCTCCTGTAGTTCTGCAAAGGATTTGAATACCGTACCTCTAAATAACTGCGCGATAAAATGCACACCTGCTGCCTCCCACTGACGAAAATTTGTAAGTTTACATAATTCCTTATAATATTTATTCCTCCATATAAGGGTGAAGGGACAGGCTCCCCTTACCTTCAGAATAGATCTAACTTATTTCCATAGAGTGTGTAAGAGCCTTATTGTAGGGAGAGATTGCACTATATGAGTTAGACCCGCATCCAGGTGAGACAATGCCGTGAGCATGGAGTCTTGTGGGACCAGTAGGGATCTAATAGGGTCTTCAACATCCGGCTCCCCCCATCCACCCAAGTGTTGAAGTTGGGAAGCTACAAAGTAATATCGAGCATGTGGGACTGCTAGGCCGCCCTGGTCTTTTGCTAATTGCAGCGAATGTAAACTAATTCTTGCCGCCTTTTTTCCCCAGATTAGTTCTCGAAATTGAGCATCTATTTGCATGAACCATTTGTGAGGTATCCATATGGGGGAGTTATGAAAGACGTACAGGAGTTGTGGGGCCCACACCAGTTTAATCAGGTTCGCTCTCCCGGTGACCGACAGAGGAAGCTTCACCCATGCAGTACATTTCTCTCTAAGTTTGTGAAGTAGAGGAGCCAAATTCAAAGCAAGGTATTGGTTGGGGTCCACCGTCACCTGTATGCCTATATAACGGAATTCATCCACCGTAAGTATATCCTTAGCACACTCAGGGAGAGGTTGCGGCAGGGGGTCTAAGGGAAGAAGCACGGATTTATTCCAGTTAATACTAAATCCTGACAGCTCTCCGAAATCTGCAACTAAACGCATCACATTTTTCAGAGAGCGGTCGGTGTCCCCAAGATAAATCAGCGTATCGTCCGCGTACAGAGAGACTAAGTCTTGTCTAAGGCCCCGGCGAAACCCTGTTATGTCCCGTGCGGCTCTAATATGGATAGCTAGAGGTTTAAGCGCGAGAGCAAACAGGGGTGACAAAGGGCACCCCTGTCAAGTGCCTCTAAAGAGATTAAAGGGGTCCGAAATGTCACCATTGATTCTCATTCTCGCTGTTGGGGCATGGTAGAGTAATTGGACCCATTTTAAAAAAGAAGGACCCGCCCCAAACCTCGACAGCATCTCCCAGAGCTATGGCCATTCAACACTGTCAAACGCTTTGGCCGCGTCTAATGAAAGAATGGCCCTATTGCCCATATTATCGACAGGGATTTGTAAATTGAGGAATAACCTGCGTACATTTTGAGCAGTCGACCTGGTTGGAATGAACCCAGACTGGTCTCTGTGTATCACTGTTTGAATACATTTGGCCAATCTGTTAGCCAAAACTCTGTCCAACAGTTTAACGTCGAATGTAAGCAGTGAGATAGGTCAGTAAGAATCCGGGGACAGGGCATCCTTTCCAGGTTTCAACAGGACCACCACTAATGCCTCACTCATAGAGGCGGTGAGTGTCCCGGTTTCAAAAGCTCTATTATAAACCTGAAGAAGGATAGGGATCAACTGTGAGGCATAACGTTTGTAGACCTTCGATGGCAGGCCATCAGCCCCTGGTGCCTTCCCATTCTGTGCATGAGCTAGGGCCTCTAATAATTCCTCCTCTGTCAGCGGGGCATTCAGCAGGGTAGTGTCCTTCCCAGATAGACAGGGTATGGGGTATCTGCCTAAAAAACGACAAATATTCTCCTTAGAAGAGTGTACTTTGGATGTATAAACCTCCTGAAAAAACTGCTTGAACGTTTCCCTAATGGCCTGTGTGGAGCAGCAAAGATTCCTCTGCTTGTCCCTCACTGCTACTATGTGAGATGCTGGCTGCTGTGATTTGGCTAACAAAGCTAACATATGGTCCGTATTTTCACCTTCCTCAAAATGAGCTTGTTTTAAAAAGAACCGTTTGTTTTCTGCTAGTTGTAGGGTTAGGTTTTTAAGTAAAGACTGGGAAGACAACCACCCTCTTTTGGTGTTGTCATTGGGGTCAGCTACATAAAGTGCTTCTGCTCTTCGTGCCTCTGCCAGTACAAAATTTTCCCATTCCTTAGTTTTGTACTTAATGTAGGATATTTCTCTTCTAAATTGTACGTGGAGGTAAGCCTTGGCTGCCTCCCAGACAATGGTCAAATCTGTGGATCCTATATTCTGCTAATAAAAGGAGGCCAGAAGACTTTATCGGGTCTGGGTGCGGCAAGAGGGACAACCAGATTTAGTTTCCAGGTGCCCCCCATCCTAACCGCCCCCAGGCCAATGTCCACAGAAAACGGAGAATGGTCAGAGATTAATCTGGCGTGATATTCTAAGGAGACAATCAGAGGTAATATACATTCATTCCCCAATTCCAGATCAATGCGTGATAAACCCCCCACAGAGGCTGATTGACAGGAGAACACCCTAGCATCAGGGTTATGCATCCTCCACACGTCCGTAAGGCCCAACTCCTGGAGAAGGCGTGCAAATGGCATAGTCCGTTGCCTAGACTGAGACCCAACCCCTCCACCGACACCCAATTTGTCCCACTCTATGTCAAGGTAATTATTGAAATCCCCTACTACCAATAAAGGCACTCCCGGAAAGTGGGACATATAGTCCGCCAGAAAATTAAGGAGGGTAGCCGAGAATGGAGGAGAGATGTACAGCCCCGCAATAATACATTTAGTCCCATAAAGGGAGCATAACAAAAAAACATAGCGACCCTCTGGGTCAATTTTGATATCCAATGGGGAGAATTGTGTGCCGCTTTTAACCAGGATGCTCACCCCCATCGAGTACACTGAACAGGTAGCATGGTATTGTTGGCTAAACTGTCTCCGCGCCAACACTGGGGTAGATGTCGGGGAAGGTGAGTCTCCTGTAGGCACACCACATCCGCATTCAAGTGCTTGATCGTCCGTAGCACTGCCAAGCACTTGGTTGGGTTATTCAGGCCCCGGACATTCCAGGACAATATTCTTGTTGCTATAGACATTGGAGCAGGGTAACATTATCAGGAAAGAGTATTGTTACAAACAAAGCATATACATATGACCCCATAATATGGGGACAACCCCTTAATATGGGATACGGCCAGTTTGGGAAAGCGCCCCTAAAAGGGTGCAGTAAGTCCAGCATCAGGAAAAACAGAAATAGACTTAGAGCAATAACATTGTGGGAGGGGGGTCTCCCCATTTTCAAGGTAAGCGTTGAGGAAGTCAAGGCAAACAATGCGGTAGAATAAAGAGATGAGGAGATCAAAAATAAAAATAAAAAATAAGAACAACAAACAGTAGGCCAACAGGGCCTTGAAGACTTTCCGGAATTCGGATGGGGATCTTGTCCACGCCATCCTGGGGGCAACAGAGGAAGTCCACCGAAGTGTACCAAACTTCTCAGCAGCAAGAACTGTAGCTACGCATAGTTCCAGATACAAAAACAAAGTCAGACAAATGTCAGGTTACCTCTGCCTTAACATGATGTAAGTGGGGAGAAAAAGTGCAAAGAGACACATGAGACGGCTTTCAGGATTCCTCAGGGAGGTGCGCCACGCCTGCTGTGGGCTGCACGGATAGACTGTTCCTCGCGGTCCAGCCATTGCACTGCCAAACATGGAATATCAAAAAACTGCACAGAGCCCAGAGCTTCGACTCGTAGTCGAGAAGGATATAACATAGCATACTTAAGATCTAGCTCTCTGAGCCGTCGTTTGACATCTGTAAATTTAGCACGTTTCTTTTGTAGATCAGAGGAGAAATCCGGGAAGAGAGAAATCTTAGTATTTTCCAGCTTCAGGGTGGTAGGCTTTAAGGAGAATTACATCCCTGTCTTTATAGTTACGGAGTTTGAAGAGGAATGGTCTAGGAGGGGCCCCAGGCCGGGACCTGGTACGCACGTTCCACCGAAAACATGGGGGAGAACATTTCCTTGCCAAAGGCATTGGTCAGCCATCTTTCAATAAACTCCACCGGGTTTTTTCCCTCCATGCGTTCCGGAATGCCTATGGCCCTCACATTATTCCTCCTCATTCTATTCTCCATGTCATCCAAACGGGCGACATGTTGTGAGAGCAGGTGATTGTTGCAGGTAAGGTCATTCTGCATGGGCGCCATGTCATCCTCCAGGGAGCTCACTCTCCCTTCCAGTGCAGATGTCCTTTCTCTGAGCTTCTGCGTGTCATGGCGCAGAAAAGTAATCTCAGCCTTAACCCCCTTGATCTCAGTGGTAAGGGCTGCTATGGAAACATTACAGGAATTTACTGCCATAAAAATGTCCTTTAACATAGGTTCCCCTTCACTGTCAGGGCTGCTCTGGGAGCTATGCGAATCCTCTAGCAGCATTGTGTCATCCGCTTCCGATGTTCCTCCAGGTAACTCTTCAGCATTACTGGGGAGGATGTCCGGGTCTGATGAGAGTGGCTTGGAGAACAGCTTTGCGGCCGCCTCCCTATGGATGTCCTTTGCGGAGCGCTGCGAGGCGGCGCCATTTTGGCCCATGAGGTCCGCCATGCGGGGTGGATTTTGCCGCTTCATGGCGGATGTCTGGCTCCCGGATGGCATTGAGCGGCTCAGTCAGGGTCAGCAAGGCAACCGGGCACCGTTCGCCGGGTCTCAGGGCTGAGTGGAGCGGGCTCCTAGGATAATGTCACGCAGATTCTGCGGAGCTGTCTGAGTGTGCATCCAGTTACATCCGCTGCCTGGCCACACCCCCTTCTTGTTGAGCTTTAATTAAATTGTCTCATTCTTACCTGGTACTAAGAATGTAAGGGCTGATGCCTTGTCAAGAAAATTTTCCTCCATTTCCAAGTCAGAGTCGGTACCGGTTCCTGTGATTCCTCCTGATCGTTTCTTGGCTACGGTTTGCACCAGTCTTACTTCTCCTTTGGGTGACAAAATTCTTGCTGCTCAGGTCCATGCTCCTCCTGATAAACCTTGTGACCGCTGCTTTTTCCCAGAGAGTCTCCGTACTGCCATGCTCCAGACTTACCATTCTCCCAAGGCAGCTTGTCATCCTGGAAAGAATCAACACATTTGGGCCATTTCCCAACAGTTCAAGTGTAGTCTAGTGGGCCTCCTACAACCCATACCCAAAGGAGAGAGGCCCTGGACTCACCTGTCAATGGATTTCATTGTGGAGTTGCCCAACTCCCAAGGCAACACTGTTATCCTTATGGTGGTTGACCGGTTCTCTAAGATGTGGCATTGTATTCCACTTAAGAAGTTGCCTATTTCTAAGGAACTGGCTTAAATTTTTGCTTGGGAGATCTTTCGCTTACATGGGCTGCCCAAGGTGATTGTCTCGGACAGGGGCAGTCAGTTTGTCTCCCGGTTCTGGTGAGCCTTTTGTGCACAGTTGGGAATCCAGCTTGCTTTCTCTTCTGTGTATCACCCGCAGTCTAATGGGGCTGCAGAGCGAACCAATCAATCCTTGGAGCAATTCCTATGTTGCTATATTTTTGACCACCATAACTGGTCAGACCTATTACCATGGGCAGAGTTTGCTCACAACAATGCCTTGAATTCTGCATTTATGGAGAAATTATGGTTTCCAACCTTCCATGTTACCTGACTCGTTTGTTATGCAGAGTATTCCTGCATTAGAGGAGCATCTCTGTGGTCTTCGTTCCACTTAGGCACAAGTCCAGGAGGCTTTGCGTCATGCTAATGATAGGTACAGACTCCATGCTGACTGCAGACGCCTGGCTGCACCTTCCTACCAGGTTGGGGACAGGGTCTGGCTGTCATCCCGCAACCTCAGAATTTGTGTTTCCTCACTGAAGTTTGCACCTCGGTTTATTGGGCCTTTCCGTATCCTTCCCAGGATTAACCCAGTGGCTTAAGCGTTGGACCTTCCTCCTAGTATGTGCATCTCTAATGTGTTTCATGTCTCCTTATTGAAACCGTTTGTCTACAACCGATTTACCACCTCGGTGCCACGTCCTCACCCTATTCAGGTTGAGAACCATGAGGAGTATGAGGTACAATCCATTGTTGACTCCCGTAGGTTCCGTGGGCGCATACAGTACCTGGTGCATTGGAAGGAGTACGGTCCGGAGGAACGCTCCTGGGTTACATGCCCCTGTCCTCCTCCGCGAGTTCCATAGACATTTTCCCCCCAAGCCCGGTGGCCCTCCAAGGGAGAGGGGTCATTGAGGAGGGAGTACTGTCAGAGCTGGCTTTGCCCTTCCTTCTTTAGGCTGGCTGCTCAGCTGTTGGCTAATTGCCAGCTCTCATCTCTCTCCACAGTCACCCAGATGTTCCTGATCCTACTCATTTGACCTGCCTACTTAAAGCTGTCCAGCTCACTTCATCTCTGCCTTCGCCTTGGTCACATCACAAGAAACCATCTCCTGCGATTCTGTTTAAAGACTGGCTTGCTGACATCCCTTCTGGCTCCTTACCCTGCTTGCTGTTGCTCCACTTGGATCCCTGACTTCTGGCCTGGCTGATTACCCAATCTGGTTATTGAACTCTGGACTGGCTGACTACTCGATCTGGATTACTGGACTCTGGCTATGCTTTGAATGCTTTGACTACACTTACTCTATTTACCTTTTTATTTTTTATTAATAAACAAGTGTGATTTAATTGTACTTCTGTCTCAGTCTGGTTCATGGTTTCTGACAGATCTCTAGAGTCACCCAGTCCTTCATCTGTTGGTGCGTGTGCCATTCTATGTGTTGTAGGTGACAGTACCAGTAGTAATGCTGTATATCAGGTAGGCCTATTCCCCCTTTGGTTTTGGGTTTTATTAGTTGGCTGTACCTAATTCTGGGGTGTTTTTGGCTCCAGATATACAGTGGTGTGAAAAAGTGTTTGCCCCCTTCCTCATTTCCTGTTCCTTTGCATGTTTGTCACACTTAAGTGTTTCGGAACATCAAACCAATTTAAACAATAGTCAAGGACAACACAAGTAAACACAAAATGCAATTTGTAAATGAAGGTGTTTATTATTAAAGGTGAAAAAAAATCCAAACCATCATGGCCCTGTGTGAAAAAGTGATTGCCCCCCTTGTTAAAACATACTATAACTGTGGTTGTCCACACCTGAGTTCAATTTCTCTAGCCACACCCAGGCCTGATTATTGCCACACCTGTTCACAATCAAGGCATCACTTAAATAGGAGCTGCTTGACACAGTAAGGTCCACCAGAAGATCCTTAAAAGCTACACATCATGCCGAGACCCAAAGAAATTCAGGAACAATTGAGAAAGAAAGTAATTGAGATCTATCAGTCTGGAAAGGGTTATAAAGCCATTTCCAAAGCTTTGGGAATCCAGCGAACCACAGTGAGAGCCATTATCCACAAATGGCGAAGACATGGAACAGTGGTGAACCTTCCCAGGAGTGGCCGGCCGCCCAAAATTACCCCAAGAGCGCAGCGACGACTCATCCAAGAGGTCACAAAAGACCCCACAACAACGTCCAAGGAACTGCAGGCCTCACTTGCCTCAGTTAAGGTCAGCGTTCATGCCTCCACCATCAGAAAAAGACTGGGCAAAAATGGCCTGCATGGCAGAATTCCAAGGAGAAAACCACTGCTGAGCAAAAAGAACATCAAAGCTCGTCTCAATTTCTCCACAACACATCTTGATGATCCCCAAGACTTTTGGGACAACATTCTGTGGACCGATGAGACAAAAGTGGAACTCTTTGGAAGGTGTGTGTCCAAGTATATCTGGCGTAGAAGGAACACTGCATTTCATAAAAAGAACATTATACCAACAGTAAAATATGGTGGTGGTAGTGTGATGGTCTGGGGCTGTTTTGCTGCTTCAGGACCTGGAAGACTTGCCGTGATAAAAGGAACTATGAATTCTGCTGTCTACCAAGAGATCCTGAAGGAGAATGTCCGACCATCTGTTCGTGTACTCAAGCTGAAATGAACTTGGGTTCTGCAGCAGGACAATTATCCTAAACACACCAGCAAGTCCACCACCGAATGGCTGAAGAAAAACAAAATGAAGACTTTGGAGTGGCCTAGCCAAAGTCCTGACCTGAATCCTATTGAGATGTTGTGGTATGACCTTAAAAAGGCCGTTCATGCTCGAAAACCCTCTAATGTAACTGAATTAGGACAATTCTGCAAAGATGAGTGGGCCAAAATTCCTCCAGGACGCTGTAAAAGCCTCATTGCACGTTATCGCAAACGATTGGTTGCAGTTGTTGCTGCTAAGGGTGGCCCAACCAGTTATTAGGTTTAGGGGGCAATCACTTTTTCACACAGGGCCATGATGGTTTGGATTTTTTTTCACCTTTAATAATAAACAGCTTAATTTACAAATTGCATTTTGTGTTTACTTGTGTTGTCCTTGACTATTGTTTAAATTGGTTTGATGTTCCGAAACACTTAAGTGTGACAAACATGCAAAGGAACAGGAAATGAGGAAGGGGGCAAACACTTTTTCACACCACTGTAATTTCTACCTATTTTTGTGATAGATTGTAAGAAGTTATTGGGAAGTTTGATAGGGATCATTTGGAGAAAGTATAGCATGAATGGTAAGATATTCATCTGGACAATGGCCATTCTACCGAACCATGAAAAATGTGTTTTATTCCATCTGTTTAGATCTTCTGCAATAGTTTTGAGACGTGGGAGGTAGTTTTTAAGAAAGAGGTCTGATAGTTTTGCAGGTAATTGGATCCCCAGGTACATCAACACGTCTAATTTTCATATGAATGGGACGTTCTATTTGCATTGTGAGATATATGGTTCTGTTAAGGTTATGTTGAGGGCATGTGATTTTTGAGGAAGTCTTTCAGGAGATTTGGAAGGGTCATGAGGGGTTTTGACAGGAATAAGAGAATGTCATCCGCAAATGCAGCTAACTTGTATTTTTTTCCAGCTATGGTGATTCCGTGGATGTCTGTGTTATCGCATAATTTGCATAGGAAGGGTTTGAGTGTGAGGACAAACAAGATGGGGGATAAAGGGCAGCCCTGTCGTGTGCCATTTTTGATTTGGAAGGCGTTCGACAGGAGCCCATTCACCCATACTTTCGATCTGCGATTTGTGTAGAGAGACATTATGAAGCTTATTAGGCGTTCGCCGAAGCCGAAATTATGTAATAACGCTTCTAGGTAATCCCAGGCTAGCCTGTCAAAAGCCTTCTCGGTGTCTAATGATATGAAGAAGCACGGATTGTTTGAGGTGGAGAGCCAGTGGTGGATGTTGATAGCTTTGAGTGTATTGTCCCTGGCTTCTCTACCTGGGATAAATCCTACTTGGTCCTTTGATTTAAATTTTGTGAGTAGAGGGAGTATGCGGTTGGCTAGAATTTTTGCAAAGATTTTTAGATCAGTGTTTAGCAACAAAATAGGGCGATAGTTTGAGGCTAATTCACTGTCTTTGCCAGGTTTGGGGATGACACAAATATGTGCTTCGAGTAGGGTATTGGAGACTGTATTTGGCTGGGATAGTAAGTTAAAGGCTCTTAAGAAGGGAGCAGTTAATAGTTTTGAGACTAGTCCTCTTTCCTACTGCTTCCCTAAGGTGATTTCTAGCTTGTTCCAGATCCTTTAGGGTGGTACGCGCTGTAGTGAGTTCGTAGGTCTGTTCCAGTTTCTGTATTTGTTTTAGCAGGGCGTTAATAGCTTCCTGTTGGGCAAGTTTGCGTGCTGATGCAAGTTTGATAAGGATTTCCCTGACCACGCATTTATGAGTTTCCCACTGGGTCAGGTAAGACGTGTCAGGGGTGTCATTGATTACAAAGAAGTCCTTAATGTTTTCCGCAATTTTGGCTATGTGGGAGGGATCTGTTATTAATGATGCGTCTAATCTCCAAGTTTTGGTGAGCTGTATGTGATCTGGGAGTGTTAAAGTGGCTGTGATAGGGTGCTGGTCATAAAGAAACAGAGGTTCAATGGTTGCTTCGGACGAGAGTGGGAGGTCCCTTTGTGTGATAAAAAGGTAATCTATTCTAGAGTAACGGTCATGAGGTGGGGAGTAGTAGGTATAGTCTCTGTCTCTGGGATGTAAGGTGCACCGGGAGTCATGTAGGAGTAAGTCTTGTAATTGAGTTTTAATTTGTTTAAGAGCTTTGAAAGGAAGGAAAGATGCCCCTGGGGATGTGTCTTCAAGAGGGTTCAAAGCGACATTGAAATCTCCTCCGTGTAGGAGGATGCCTGACTGGAAGGAAGTTAGGGCCATTCTTATATTGCAGAAGAAACTCACTTGGCTCCAGTTAGTGCTATATATATATTAGCAATCGTAATTGATTTTCCCCAGATTGAGCCTTTGATGAATGCATATCGGCCTGATTCATTTGTTTGTGAATCTGTTATTTCTATGGGTAGGTGCTTGGATATTAAAACGGGGACCCCTATTGTTTTGGCTAATGGGTTGGTTGCACGGAAGGTCGTTGGGTAACCTTTTTTTGATAGTTTAGGTACTTCGCCAGTTTTGAAGTGTGTTTCTTGGAGTAAAATTATGTCAGCTTTGAGTTTTCGCATGTATAGCAAGAGTTGTGATCTTTTTTCAGGTATGTTAAGCCCTTTCACGTTGAGGGAGACTATTTTAAGTTTAGCTCTCATAGGATCTGGGTTTGAAGTGGGCATTTTGATACTTGTTGTGTGTATCTAGTTGTGAATGTGAGGCAATGTGCAGTCCTCTTTTGGTTAGTAAGGGGATGTGAGCGGGGAGTAGGGGTAAGTCAGGAGATGCAGGAGGGAAGGTTCTACTGGGAAGAAGATATTTGTATGTGGGTGGGTGGGAGGTATTCCGATGGCTAGGATAGACCAGCTAACCTGCCTAATAGGATGGGACTGGTTGGATAGTATACAATGAGTATATGTACTGTTCCTCGTGGCTACTCGTAAGGTCACTATGTGTGAGTTTCGTAGATGGTAGTGTAAGGGTATGCTCGCATATGTGTATTTGATAAGGATGTGTAAAAATGTTGTGGGTTTTTGTGTTTCTAGGCACTGGCGTACGGTTGATGTGTAGTTTTGTGTAAGGTAATATATGGTCAGGGACGGGCGTTGTAGGGGTATACTTCTTGAGTCTGTGTGTGATGAAGAGTTCATCCTATATGTGTTATTGTAGGGAGTGTGGCGTGTTTAACTCGAGTGTGGTGCCCATAGTATGTGGCAAACCTGATGTAATCATGCTGGAAGGAGATTTTGGCTTGGACGTGTTAATATAAAGGTGATTGTGATAGTGGTACAATAGGTGGATTATTCTAGGCCAGAGTGCTTGCACACTTAGTCCTGTTGTGGAAAATTTTAGATGTATTTATTATATGTATTGTCATAAGAGTCCCCCTGTGTTCATTCTCCCCCCTAGCCCACTCTAAAAGAGCTCACTAGGGCAGACTGACGCTGGTTGAGATCCATTAGGTAGTGGATAACTTCCTGGGATTGGAAAGAGGTGTTTGCGGAGTGGGGGCATGTCCGCCAGCAAAAGGGCCCCTGTACACTGTACAGACGATCATCTGGGGGCATATGCTTGCTCCGCAAGGATTGTTTGTAGGTGGATGTGCGCTCATTGTCTCTGCTGTGTCTGATCCCCACATGGAGATAGGCGGTGCACATCTGTGGATTACCTTCCATCCACAAGGAGGTGTAGAATAATCCAGGTATACATTGTTATCGGGAACAATGTATACTAAGGATTTCTATCAACGGAATTGTAGTCATCGTTCATTGGTTTTGTATGGTTTGCATCATTGAAAGCATTCAGTCAGTTTGCGTCACTGACTATTTGAATGTATACATGTCTGTGGTTGGTACTTTCTGCTGTATTGTATTGCATTGTATTGTCCTTATATGGGCATTCACATCCTGTCTTGCTGCTGTGAGGTCACAAGCTTTGTAGGAGGTGTTCAGCTGTCGGAGGCAAACCCTCCAGGGCGTGGCTTCCTGTTGAAATGTAAATAACAGATTTGTTCATGTCAGAGAGCACACACATGCTTACCGTTTGGAGAATGTAAGAATGCTGGTGATGTCTCTTTAATGGGGAGCCAGAAGGGCCTGGCTGAGGAGCAGTCAGGCTGAGATGAGGATGTAGGAATGCTGGTGATGTCTGAATACTTGGATGAGTGGGTTTGAAGGTAAGAAGTATTATATCATTAAGACGGAAATGTTATTATTAAAGGGGAAACAAGGAGATTTGGCTGTGTGCTCTGCGTATGGCCAAAATTTCCAGAACAGTCTGCAACCTGAGAGATTTATACACGTTTACAATATGGGAAAATCCATCCCGTGGCATGTTCAGTTCAGTATAGTAGTGATTTTTTTTATGCTATCTGGTATTCTTAACGTGGAGTGTCCCTCTAGGAGGGAATAATGTGGGGGTACTACAAGATTATGTTGTAATAGAACTATTCAGTGTTTCATCCCGTGAGATGCTCAAACATATTTAACTTACAAACTTTTATGTATAATAACCAGTGTTTAATCTTGGTTTAAATTTATCTGTCTGGCAGAGAAAAACAATAGTTTACAAAGTACATCCTGTCCACCTCTTTGCTTGCTTTTAAGGTAACGGGTCTTTATGGGTTGTAGAATTGCTTATAGGGATCTAATCTGTGTAAACAGTTACTTAGGTGGAAGAGAACTAAGCTTGTGAGTTGGCAAGGGGATAGGATATATGCCTTGCAACAAACAGGAAAACAGGTATAACATGTATATGCATATCATTTGTAGTAGAATTACCTGGACCGGTCAAACCAATCACGGCAGCTTCCAAGTATTATGCTGACACACCTTGCTAGACTATTAGTTCAAGACAGTAATAGGGGATTTCTATGCCTATGGTGGGGTTAACGTTCAGGTTTGGTTCCATAAAGTTTGTATAAAAGGCTCAAGAAAATTTGGAAATTAATGAGAACAGTTCCTGGGTTTCTGCACATTTCTCGTGTCAGCAAGACAAAGTGCATGTGTTAGGCATGTTTGGTTGTTGAAGCATGCATCCCCAATGGGGATTTCAGGTCATGTTTCAAACTATACACTGAAAGTTGTGTATCAATATAGCAATAAAAGATTAGTAGGCAACGATATGTTTACTGGAGTTTTAACAAATGCGAATCATGGTTGTCCACATCCGTGAAAGAGTAAAGAATCCACCAGATCTGGTTGCGGTGTTTAGTCCTTTCTGGCTTTTCTGTGTGCTGGTGATGCTGGTACGCTTCCTTCTCCTGGGGAGCGATGGTTGGCTGGTGGAGGTGAGATGCGAGGAGAGAGTTGGCGTCTTCTGGTTGTAGATAAATTATCCCAGTGATGGAGCTGCGATCCCCAGGTTTTCGCAGAATGAGTTTGCTTCATCAGGGTGTCATAGGAGTGAGATCCTCCCGACAGAGCCTGCTTGTAGGCAGAAGGAGAATTTCCACCTGTATGAGATGTTTCTCTCAAACAGAGCATCTAGAAGCGGGCGCAGTTATCTGCGTTTTTGTAAGGTGATTTGAGACCAATCGTGGTATAGTTTGATTTACCCAATATAGGATATGTTCCTACCCAATATAGGATAGTCGTGCTTGCCTCATAATTTCTTCTTTAATTCTGAAGTTAGTCAGACACCCTATAAAATCTGTTGGCGCGGTCTGTGTCTCTGCCCCTGGGGCAAAGTGCTCGGTGGAGGTGTTCCATATCTACTGGTGTGTTGGGTGGATGTCCTAAAAGGTCGATGAAGACATTTGTGACGGCTTGAGGAATGTGGTCTGAGTTGATCGATTCAGGGAGCCCCCTGATTCTAATATTGTGATGGCGACTCCTGTTGTCTAAATCTTCTACGTGTCTTTGCAGTTCCTTTAACTGCATGGAGTTTGTGCTTAGGGAGCGCTGTGTCACATTTATGGCAGCCTCATGGTGATCAGAGATTTCTTCTACCTCCTCTAGGCGCTTGCCACAGCCTGCATGTCCAGCCTTAGTTCAGATATCACTGCAGACAGGGTGTTTTTGATGTCTGCAGCTACTGCTCTAAGGTCTTCCAGCCTGAGGCTACTCATGGCAGGGGGCTGGGGATCGCTGGCATGTGTTCCCGGGCTGCCTCGTGGGGCTGTGGCTCACCTCCCTGGAGGGCTGTATTGTGGAGAATGGCTCCCACGCTCGGAAACTGAAGGTCTCCAGTATATTGCCAGTAAGCTGCAAATTCGGGTCCCGCAACGAGCAGGAGCGGGTGGCCGATTGAGTCCCGGTCTGTTTTTCCCATTGTAGTTTCAGAAACCATGAAACAGACTGAGACATAAGTACAATCAAATCACACTTGTTTATTATTAAAAATAAAAAGGTAAATAGAAAAAAGCATAGTCATAGCCAGAGTCCAGTAGCCAGATTGGGTAGTCAGCCAGTCCAAAGTTCATTAACCAGATAGGGAAATCAGCCAGGCCAGAAGTCAGGGATCCAAGGAGAGCAACTGCAAACAGGATAAGAAGCCAGGAGGGATGTCAGCAAGCCAGTCTTGAAACAAACAGCAGGAGATGGTTCCTTGTGATGTGACCAACGCGAAGGCAAAGGCAAAAGTGAGCTGTAAGGCAGGTCAGACGAGCAACATCGGGAACAGCTGGTAACTGTGGAAAGAGAAGAGAGCTGGCAATTAGCCGACAGCTGAGTGACCAGCCCAGAGGAGGAAGGGCTAAGCCAGCCCTGATAGTACCCCCCTCTCAATGACCCTTCTCCCTCGGAGGGCCACCGGGCTTGAGGGAAAACCGTCTATGGAACTCGCGGAGGACAGGGGCATATACGTCAGAGCGTGAACCCAGGAGCGTTCCTCCGGACTGTACCCCTTCCAATGCACCAGGTACTGTATGCGCCCACGGAACCTACGGGAGTCAACAATGGATTGTACCTCATGCTCCTCATGGTTCTCAACCTTAATCGTTTACAGACCATCGGTTTCAATAAGGAGACATGAAACACATTTGAGATGTGCATACTAAGAGGAAGGTCCAACGTGTAAGCTACTGGGTTAATCCTGCGAAGGATACGGAAAGGTCCAATAAACTGAGGTGCAAACTTCAGTGAGGGAACACGAAGCCGGAGGTTGCGAGATGGTAGGAAGGCGCAGGCAGGCGTCTGCAGTCAGCATGGAGTCTGTACCTATCATTAGCATGATGCAAAGCCTCCTTGACTTGTACCCAAGTGGAATGGACCAGGCAACATGGAAGGTTGGAAACCATAATTCGCCATAAATGGAGACAATCAGGAGGCAGAATTCAAGGAACTGTTGTGCGCAAACTCCGCCCAAGGTTATACAGTGGTGTGAAAAAGTGTTTGCCCCCTTCCTCATTTCCTGTTCCTTTGCATGTTTGTCACACTTAAGTGTTTCGGAACATCAAACCAATTTAAACAATAGTCAAGGACAACACAAGTAAACACAAAATGCAATTTGTAAATGAAGCTGTTTATTATTAAAGGTGAAAAAAAATCCAAACCATCATGGCCCTGTGTGAAAAAGTGATTGCCCCCTAAACCTAATAACTGGTTGGGCCACCCTTAGCAGCAACAACTGCAACCAAGCGTTTGCGATAACGTGCAATGAGGCTTTTACAGCGTCCTGGAGGAATTTTGGCCCACTCATCTTTGCAGAATTGTCCTAATTCAGTTACATTAGAGGGTTTTCGAGCATGAACGGCCTTTTTAAGGTCATACCACAACATCTCAATAGGATTCAGGTCAGGACTTTGGCTAGGCCACTCCAAAGTCTTCATTTTGTTTTTCTTCAGCCATTCGGTGGTGGACTTGCTGGTGTTTTTAGGATCATTGTCCTGCTGCAGAACCCAAGTTCGTTTCAGCTTGAGTACACGAACAGATGGTCGGACATTCTCCTTCAGGATCTCTTGGTAGACAGCAGAATTCATAGTTCCTTTTATCACGGCAAGTCTTCCAGGTCCTGAAGCAGCAAAACAGCCCCAGACCATCACACTACCACCACCATATTTTACTGTTGGTATAATGTTCTTTTTATGAAATGCAGTGTTCCTTCTACGCCAGATATACTTGGACACACACCTTCCAAAGAGTTCCACTTTTGTCTCATCGGTCCACAGAATGTTGTCCCAAAAGTCTTGGGGATCATCAAGATGTGTTGTGGAGAAATTGAGACGAGCTTTGATGTTCTTTTTGCTCAGCAGTGGTTTTCTCCTTGGAATTCTGCCATGCAGGCCATTTTTGCCCAGTCTTTTTCTGATGGTGGAGGCATGAACGCTGACCTTAACTGAGGCAAGTGAGGCCTGCAGTTCCTTGGACGTTGTTGTGGGGTCTTTTGTGACCTCTTGGATGAGTCGTCGCTGCGCTCTTGGGGTAATTTTGGGCGGCCGGCCACTCCTGGGAAGGTTCACCACTGTTCCATGTCTTCGCCATTTGTGGATAATGGCTCTCACTGTGGTTCGCTGGATTCCCAAAGCTTTGGAAATGGCTTTATAACCCTTTCCAGACTGATAGATCTCAATTACTTTCTTTCTCAATTGTTCCTGAATTTCTTTGGGTCTCGGCATGATGTGTAGCTTTTAAGGATCTTCTGGTGGACCTTACTGTGTCAAGCAGCTCCTATTTAAGTGATGCCTTGATTGTGAACAGGTGTGGCAATAATCAGGCCTGGGTGTGGCTAGAGAAATTGAACTCAGGTGTGGACAACCACAGTTATAGTATGTTTTAACAAGGGGGGCAATCACTTTTTCACACAGGGCCATGATGGTTTGGATTTTTTTTCACCTTTAATAATAAACACCTTCATTTACAAATTGCATTTTGTGTTTACTTGTGTTGTCCTTGACTATTGTTTAAATTGGTTTGATGTTCCGAAACATTTAAGTGTGACAAACATGCAAAGGAACAGGAAATGAGGAAGGGGGCAAACACTTTTTCACACCACTGTATGTTCCCATTGATCTGCCATTATTTCTAACTGCATTTCTCTTTCCCATGCTTTAGGGGCCTTCCCATCTTTAGCAGACATATTTGCAAATAACATGGCATATATGCTGGAAATCAAGTGTTGTTGGGGGGTTGACTGAGAGCATAGGCTTTCAAATGGGGACAATTCTCTAGAGACCGTGGCGTTTCGATTCAATGTTTGTAGGAAATGACGGATTTGGAAATAGGTCCATTGTGGGATAGGATTTTCAGTGTGGTTGGGGACTAGAGCAAGGCGGTCTAGTATTAGGTCATTGTGAAAAAAATGATGTGCTAGCATGTCGGGGTGTTGCCATTGCTGTGCTAAAAACTGTGTAGACATGCCAGGGGGGAAGGCTGGGTTCATTCTAATAGGGGTAAGAGGGCCTGGGATAGATGATATCTGTACTAATTTGCAGATCTCTCTAAAAGATCGAAGGGTCGAGTCGATAAGAGGGTGGTTCTTCCATAGGGGGGATGTGAGAGTTGGTTCTATCCATGGAGATGAATGTAGTGGAACGGGGGATATCGAATTCTCCAGATTAACCCAGTCCTTGTATCGGCCGTGTATAGCCCAGTCCACAATTCTAGAAAGTTGGCAGGCCCAGAAATGCCTCCTTTTGATTTCGGGCGAGTCAAAACCTCGTAGGCAATTCTCTGACGTTTGTGACCCCATAGGAATTTTGTTGCAATTCTTTTATAGCATAGGAAGTAGGATGGGGGGAGTTTTATTGGGATGGTTTGTAAAATATAAAGAATGCGTGGGAGGATATTTATTTTGAGTATCGCCGCGCGGCCAAACCACGAGAATTGTGGTTTATTCCCCCTGTTCAGATCATCAGATACGTTTTTAAGAATGGGTAGGTAGTTTCTACTGTAAAGCTCAGAAAGGTTCGTTGTGAGATTTATTCCCAGATACTTGAACATGTCACGGCGCCATTGGAAGGGAAAATTGTTTTCACATTGTCCAACTAAGTCTGGTGGTAGGGTGATATTAAGGGCCTGGGATTTAGAAAAATTAATTTTGAGATTAGAAAGGAGTTGGAAGAATTTGAAATCTTTTAAAAGGTAAGGGATCGAAATATGGGGCTCAGTAAGAAAAAGTAAAATGTCATCGGCAAATGCCGCTGGCTTATAGGTCCGGTTCGCAATGGGTATTCCTTTGATGTTTGTATTGGTTCTAATACAATTCAGGAAGGGTTCTAGGGTTAGTATAAAAAGAATGGGGGAGAGAGGGCATCCCTGTCTGGTTCCATTGGTCAGGGAGAAGGCGTCCGACAGATAGCCATTAACCCGGACCCTTGCAGTCGGGGTAGTATAGAGGGACATTATCAGGTTATACAAGTGCTCTTGAATACCTATATGTCTCAAGACTGCTGCCATGTAGTCCCAGGCCAATCTGTCGAACGCCTTCTCCGCGTCCAAGGACAAGAAAAAACCTTTAAATTTGTTGGTGGACATCCAATGATGAATATTGATGGCCTTAATTGTGTTGTCCCTTGCTTCCCTTCCTGGGACAAAGCCTACTTGGTCTGTCTTTATCAGGGACGGCAGGAAGGGAAGCAAGCGATTGGCAATAATTTTGGCAAAAAGCTTTATGTCTACGTTTAGCAGAGAAATCGGCCTATAATTGGTGACTATTGCTGGGTCTTTACCGTCTTTTGGTATCACAGTTACATGGGCTTCAAGGAGTCTGTGGAAAGGGCGTGTCGGAGATGAGAAGGAGTTGAAAGCTTTGAGAAAAGGGTTGGAGAGAGTGTCTGTAAAGGTTTTGTAGTAAGAGGCTGTGAGCCCGTCCTGGCCTGGGCTCTTCCCTGATTTTAATTGTTTAATTGCCAATTTGAGCTCCTCTTCAGATATGGGATTTTCCAATTGCCGGGCATCTTCTTGGTCAATGGGCGTAGGGCAGTGTTCATTTAAAAAGTTCTCCATAAGGGTGCGTCGATTACTATTTACTAAGGGATTGCCTACATTTGTGTTGAGATTATACAGGTCCGGAGTAATATGATTCAAACTGGGCAGCTATATCCGGGGTTGTGACTTTGGGCCTCCCCTGGGGATCATTAATGGTATGGATATTGCTCAGGGCTCTATTTTTCTGAATAGCTCTAGCTAAGTATTTCCCACTTTTGTTGCCAAATTCATAGAACAACTTCTGTTGAAGGACAAATTTTCGTTTAGTTTTTTGGGCAAGTTCCGTCAGGAGAAGTTCGCGGTGGTGCGTCAGTTCAAGATATGTTTGTTGGGCTTGGGTCTGTTTGTGATCTAATTCCAGAGTTTTAATTTTTTGGATTAGGGATGTAATCTTAGCTTGATGTATTTTCTTGCGGGCCGATTTTAGAGCAATAAATTCGCCCCTCAGAACGCATTTATGGGCCTCCCACTGCGTCACTGGGGAAGTCTCTCCGTTATTATTTTCTAAGAAGAAGTTATGAATGACCTGTTTAAGGGCTAATATGTCTTCTTCTGCTGTCAGCAGGGTTGAATCAAGGCGCCAGGTTTTAGAACATGTATTAAGGTCTGGAAACGTGAGTGTCATGGTGATGGGGCTGTGATCAGATAGGAGCATAGGTTCAATGGTAGCATGGGAAAGGAGAGGAAGATCTGTCTGAGAAAGAAAGAGATAGTCAATTCTTGAATGTTTATTGTGTGGGGCTGAGAAAAACATATAATCTTTGTCAATCGGGTGTAGGGTACGCCAGGTATCATGCAAAAGCTAATTTTGAAGTTGGATTTTAATATGTCGGAGGGTTCTGTAGGGCAGTGATGTAGTATCCGACGAAGTGTCCAACAAAGGATAAAGGGCCACATTGAAATCTCCACCAAGAATGGTTATTCCAGTGGAGAATTCCATCAAAAGTTGGGAGACTTGTCTAAAGAAGCTCGCTTGTGCGGAGTTTGGGCTATAAATGTTGGCTAAAGTCATCGGTCGGCCATGGATTTTCCCTTTCAGAAATATGTATCGTCCGTCCTTATCTATAAGGGAATCTAGATGTTCCCATTGTACATTTTTAGAGAACAGGATGGAGACTCCTTTCGTTTTTGCCTGTGGATTCGTAGAGTGATAGGAGGTCGGAAACCAGTGGTTCGTGAGTTTAGGGATCTTATCTGAGCGAAAGTGCGATTCTTGTAATTTGGGCGAGAATTTGGCTACGTTTTTCCGGTATGTTAAGCCCTTTTGCGTTCAGGGATACGATCTTCAGCATAGTATGCTTAGTGGTAGGTCCAACGTGAGCCATGTTCTACAGGTGACAAAGTGCTTAGGGTGCGGAAGCAGGGAGCTCTCTGTATATAGCGTGGTTTGGGTGGCTAAGGAAAGGACCGGCCTCCCAACTGGCCGAAGAATGCTTCAGGGAACGGCAGAGCGGAGACCGAAGAAAAAAAAGGGGGGGAGAAAGTAAAGGGTGGACGAGACAGATGAGGATAGGGGAAAGGAAAAAGGCAAGAGAGGGGAAAAGAGAAGGGGAAAGAATATGATTGGGGGGAGGGGCCAAGTGAACAACCGGGGAGGGAGGGGGAGGATCGGGAGTGTACCGGGCGTAAAGAGAGGTAAATAAACCTCTCCTTAGGTGCGTTGGGTAAAACCGGTAGGGTTTAGCGGGAATAATCTATAATCCCATCATGTGGAGGCGTGGACTAAGCCGGTATGGCGTTGATAAGTTAAAGAATCGGATCCTCAGGTTCCCAGGGGAAAATGATAATGGTACAAGGGTGAGCCTCTATAGTTAGGCATTAAGAGGAGGATGCTGGGTTCAGCAGAGAGGGGAGGGTGCTGTGGGTTGGCCTGTGCCAATGTGGGTCATGATGCATTCTCCCCTGTGCGTTATTGTTTAGCACAGGCCAGGGTGTATATAGAGGTATCTATGGGCAGTGGAGGACTGAGCGAGCGTCACAAGCATGTCAAGTGGAGAAGCGGTAAACTTAACCTTTATATGTGCAAAGAAGCTTGGGATACGTACCACGGGTCTCTGGAGTGGGGGGTGTTTTGGTATGGGCAGACTTTAGGAATCAACCCCTCAGAGTGATGGGGGCCTTGATGGAGATAAGGTATCCAGTCCCCAGGAAAGAGAGAACATAAAAGGTAAAAAGTACCCTAACTTTACGCGAGTGTCAAGCAGTAAATTAGGCATCTTGTCAAACAGAGTTAGGGGGTGAAACCTTCATCAGCAAGAAACAAGCAACACAAAACAATAACAGTAAAGAACCCAACGTACCAAACATATGCAACTTGATCCAATGACAGTTACTTTTAAAACATATATCCTGGCCTCGCTGTGCGTTGTTTGTCAACTAAATATCATGGAATAGTTATGACCATCCTCAAGTTTCATCTATGGACGGTTTCATACGGAGCGCATGGATAAGAGGGCTTATAATGTTTAGAGGGCATTTAGGATGTGCCCAGTCATAGGATATATCAGCCTAGCAGACCACAGTTGGGCCGCCTCAGACTAGTTCTTGAGAGCAGTGAAGAGGGAGCTCCGGAGTGTTCATGGGAAAGAGATGCATAGGGGAAGGAGTAATAGTGGTATACCAGCTGTAACTCCGTATGAAACCGTATTTCTGTACAGGAAAGTGAATGCAGAGTATACCCTGAGAGCAGACATAAAGTGTTACCTTGCCCGGAGAGAAGTATCTGTCTCTCTCTTATTTTCCCCCCCTCCCCGTCTATCCCTTACCCAATTTTTATACAGTCTCTGTCTTCCATAGTCCAACCAGGACCATGGGGTTGCATGAAGGGTGGAGGAGGGGAGGTTGCGGGGGAAAGTACCTAAAAGGGCGCAAAGGGGGGGTCTTGGAGGGTGCATCGGGGGGATGTATAGTCCCTTAAGCTAAGCCTTCGGGACAAGCAATGTTCATCATCTGACAAGAATCTATATACTTGCGTGCAGAAGGGTAAATCAATGAAGTGTGCCCGGTGGTATGCGCGTGGACTTTTCTTGCAATCGATGGGGGTGGAGATGCGACCCAGGGAAGGCCTAGTCTTGATGTAAGTTCAGTTTTGGAGTAGGGGCGGTCAATGAGTTCTCGGCGAGCCAGGTATTCTGCGGATCCAGAAGCGGGATAACTGAGGTGTTGGGTTCAACAGTTCGAAGGGAGCACGGAGAAGGTGTGATTATTCAGGTTCTCCATGGCGTGGCCTTCTGTGTGCGGGAGAGGCTGTAGGGCTGGTATTCGCTACGTTCCTGGGTTCCACCGAAGTGTTGTTTCTAGGCGAGTTTGATCTGCGTCTTCGGATATGGAATTCATCCCTTACCGGGATGGCGTCCATTGAAGCGGATCTCCTGAGATGGGGAGGTTGGATGGATCTGTACCAATCTGGTAGATCAATGTGGGGTAGGCATAGAGTCTCGCAAAATGAGCGAAGATCCTCAGGGACTCCGAGGTGAGCCGTGCGACCTTGGGCAGAGGCTGAGAGGCAAAAGGGAAATTTCCAGCGATACTGGATACCGTTTGCACGGAGCAGATCAAGGAGAGGGCGCAGATCCCGTCTATTCTGCAGGGTGATGGGTGATAAGTCCTGGAAGATTTTAATCTCCGTACCCTGGTACAGAAGGCTGCGGCGATCTCTGGCCCTATGCAGGATTTCTTCTTTCAGTTTAAAGTTGACCAGGCAGCATATGACATCCCTGGGAGGGTCCTCGTCTCTTCCTTTGGGTCTAAGGGCCCTGTGTAACCGTTCATAGTCAATGGGTGATTCAGGGGGCCTGCCTAGTAGGTCATTAAAAACTGCAATGGTGGCCTGGGCAAGTTTGGTCTGATCAATTGATTCTGGCATGCCTCTTACCCTTAAGTTGTGACGTCGGCCGCGATTGTCCAGATCCTCCATGTATCTGTGCAGGTCTCTAAACTGGACTGTGCTTGCTTGAGAGGAGGTTTGCAGCTGGTGTATGGCATTTTCATTGCGCAAGGTGGTCTCCTCAATGTCATCCATGCGTAGTGTCATAGAATGGAGATCCCTCCTGAGGTCAGTAATAGCCGTTGCTAAAGCAGACTTAATTTCCTCAGCCACTGATCTGAGGTCTCTGATAGTCAGGGGCTGTTCATCTACTGCAGGTGGAAATGGAGATGGCTCCTGTTGTCTGCCTGATGGGCTCAGGCTGGATGAGCGCTGCGCCCCGGAGTAGGCCCGAGATGAAGCCGGGGCCTCGCGTGGCTGTGACCGGAATATCTCCGGTATATTGCGGGCGTGCTGCGTGGCGGAGCTCCGCAGGGAGCGCGAGCGGGACGGGGATGAGTTCCCCTTCTGCTTACCCATGTCAGCGGCAAGGAGAGGCTCGTGAAGCTGATAATAGGTACCCCTGAGACCCGGAGTGCGGGGATTAAGCGTCCATTACGGTCCGGCTCCAAGCCACGCCCCCCCCAGTAATTTTTTAATTCAAGTTATCTAGGAACAAAGAACTCGTGCAATGTTTTGGGGACTATCCCATTTTAACCATGGCTGCCATATTTTATGAGTATGTTCCTTTTTGTGAGGCCGAAGAGCTAGAATTGATTCATAAATGTAATGAGTTTGAGTCGATTGTATCACTTCTTTTATGGAAGGAGGATCAGGATTTTTCCAGTTCCTCGTTATACTGATCCTGGCTGACAGCAAAATATGTGTAAACACATTTCTAAACTGGATAGGATATCGATCCAGATCAATGGATAATAGAGCCAGTGAGGGATTTGGAGGAATGACTGTTTTGGTAATTTCAGACATAACTTGAAAGATTTGTTCCCAATACTTCCCAAGTTTAGGGCATGTCCAAAATGTATGCAACATACCACCTTTTTTGTCGCACAATCTCCAACATTTGTCGTCAAATGTGCCGTTGAATTTAGATATTTTCTCAGGAGTAAGATACCAGCGTTGAGTCAATTTAATGGATACTTCCCATAATGTAGAGCAGCATGTGGCTTTATATGTGGTGTTACAAGCTTTTTCCCATTGGTCAACTGTATAGGTGTATCCTAAGTCTTCTTCCCATCTAATTAAAGGGATAGTCTTTGTAAACACACTTTTTTGTTGAAGAAGATTATAGAAAAGAGAGATCCCTTTTTGTTGATGTATGGGGATCTTAAGGAAGGACCAAGCCGATTGGGGAACATTATAGGTCCATGATGGGAGGTTGGAAATGCAATTCTTAGTTCGGATGTAGAGGAATAAATCTGAATTTGGCAATTAAAATTTCTTTTGAAGTGTAAGAAATGGTTTGATCACCCCATTATCAAGTACCGTATATACTCGAGTATAGGCCGACCCGAATATAAGCCGAGGCCCCCAATTTACCCCCAAAAAAACTGGCAAACTTATTGACTCATGTATAAGCCGAGGGTGAGACATGCCTGTCCATCCCTGTGTGTGTGTCCGTCCATCCCTGTGTGTCCGTCCATCCCTGTGTGTCCGTCCATCCCTGTGTGTCCGTCCATCCCTGTGTGTCCGTCCATCCATCCCTGTGTGTGTGTGTGTCCATCCATCCATCCATCCCTGTGTGTGTGTGTGTCCATCCATCCATCCATACCTGTGTGTGTGTGTGTCCATCCATCCATCCATCCCTGTGTGTGTGTGTCTCCATCCATCCATCCCTGTGTGTGTGTGTCTCCATCCATCCATCCCTGTGTGTGTGTGTATCCATCCATCCCTGTGTGTGTGTGTCTCCATCCATCACTGTGTGTGTGTGTCCATCCGTGTGTGTGTGTGTGTGTGTGTGTGTGTGTGTGTGTGTGTCCAGCCTACCTGTGTCCCGAGCCTGTGTCCCGAGCCTCCGTCCCGTGCCTTGCCTCCTTGCCTCCGTCCCGTGCCGTGCCTTGCCTCCTTGCCTCCGTCCCGTGCCGTGCCTTGCCTCCTTGCCTCCGTCCCGTGTCGTGCCTTGCCTCCATCCCGTCCCGTGCCATCCCGTGCCGTGCCGTGCCGTGCCGTGCCTTGCCGTGCCTCCGTCCCGTGCCTTGCCAGGATCGCCGCTCTTCGTCGGCGCCTCGGCGGCCATTCCTCTTTTCAAAAGCCGCGCCTCCGTCTGTGATAGGCGGAACACTCAATTTCCCAGCAGTCTGTGTTCCGCCTATCACGGACATCCTCTCATCCTCGTCCGTAGTACGAGGATGAGCCGATGTCCGTGATAGGCGGACCACTGCCTGCTGGGAAATTGAGTGCTCCGCCTATCACAGACGGAGGCGCGGCTTTTGAAGGGTAGAATGTTCGCCGTCTGTCTGCTCGACACGCTGATCGAGCAGGCAGACAGCGATGACTCGAGTATAAGCCGAGGGGGGCACTTTCAGCCTCAAAAAAGAGGCTGAAAATCTCGGCTTATACTCGAGTATATACGGTAGATCAGATAGATATTTAATTCCCTTCTCTATCCATGG
Organism: Lithobates pipiens; assembly: GCF_037356315.1. Lineage (NCBI taxonomy): Eukaryota > Metazoa > Chordata > Amphibia > Anura > Ranidae > Lithobates > Lithobates pipiens. Next base: position 151,356,039 of record NW_027507718.1, read on the forward strand.
TGCAAATGAGGTTGTCTTCATAAAATTATGTAGAGTATTTAGCGGAATTTGGACTTTGGTAGGAAGAGGGTGTGAGGAAGTTAGATGCAGAAATCGAACCCAGGATTTAAGTGTCGCTAATATTGTTGGGGAGATGCGAGAATATATCTTGGCTCCAAGTGCCATGGAAGGAATCCATATTGATAGATTATTTCCTGGGATCTTAGCAGTTTCCATCTTCCCCCAAATTGTAGATGGAGGAGATAGAAACCATTCCTTAGACTGTGTAAGAACCGAGGCTAAATAATAATCTTGGAAATACACATACCCTGTTCCCCCAGCTTGACGTTTCTTCACTAAGTTTGAATGAGCACATCTAGATTTTTTACCCTGCCAGATGAATCTAGAAAACAGAGTCTGAAGGGATTGGAAATATTTTAATGGAATTGGAATCGGGAGAGTTCTAAAAAAAGTATAAAATTTGTGGAAGGTGAAGCATTTTAAATGCTGCCAAACGTCCCATCCATGAAAATTCTAGTTTAGTGAGATTTTCTTGTAATGCGTTACGAAGTGGAATATAATTATATTGGAACAGTGTTTTACATGAATTTGATAATTGAAAACCCAAATATTTAATTGTACTTTCAGTCCATGTATAAGGGAATTTTAATTTAAGATGTTTAGTAGTATTTTCATCTATCCCCAAGTTCAATATGCAAGATTTATTCGCGTTAAGCCTGTAATAAGAAACTTTGCTGAACATATTTAGTGTTTCCTGAATTTCCGGTAAGGATTTCACAGGATCAGTAATCATAAGAACAACATCATCTGCAAAAAAGGTTGATTTTATGTTCTTGTTCAGCAATGGTAACTCCCAGAATTTTTTTGTTGGACCTAATACTCTCAGCTAGGGGTTCAATAACAGGGTTAAAAATTAGGGGCGATAAGGGGCATCCTTGTCGTGTACCATTTGTTATTGGGAATGGAGGTGATAAAGAATCCGTAGTATACACTCGAGCCGAGGGGACAGAGTACAGGGCTAATATTGCTTTGTTGATTTGACCTGTTAAGTCAAATTTAGTCAGAACGGATGGCAGGTATCCCCAATGAACTCAATCAAACGCTTTTTCAGCGTCAAGCGACAGAAACAGGGATGGCGATTTGGTGAGTTCTACATGGTGTATTATATTTATCATTCTTCTAGTAGCATCCGATGCTTGTCTTTCTTTGGTGAAACTCGATTGATCTCTATGGATAAGAGAGGGTAACAAACTATCTAGTCTTTTGGCTATAAGTTTCGCATAAATCTAAATTGAGTAAGGAAATTGGCCTAAAATTTTTAGGTGAAGATGGTTCCTTATCTGGTTTTGGAAGAGTTACAACAAGAGCATTCAGCATTTCATTGGGAAATGATGAAGAATTAGCTGCTAAATTATAAATGTCACATAGTATAGGTGCTAGAGTACTTTGAAATTTTTTTAAATATTCCCCTGTAAAGCCATCTGGACCAGGTGATTTCAAGTTAGGAAGAATACGGATAGTTTGTAGAATTTCAGGGATAGTAAAGGGAGAATTGAGAAATTCTAATTGTTGTGGGGAAATAGATGGAAGTTTGACACTCTCCAAAAAGGTGTCAATCTCCTCCTGAGAAGGTTGATGGGTATCGCCATCGTTCTTATTGTTATATAAATCATTATAATATGAGCTAAATGCTTCAGCTATTGAAGAAGGCTTAAGCAATTTTTCATTAGTGTGAGGATGGTAGAGGAAGGGAATTTTAGTCTTAGATCGATAACCTTTAATGCGTAATGCCATTGTTTTCCCTGCTTTGTTCCCTGTTGCATAAGTGGTAGCTTTGAATTTTTTATAGGATTTCTCATGTGTCTCTAGAAGTAGGGTTCTTAATTCACTACGTAACTGGAAAATTTGTGTTTTAATGAAAGGAGAAGGATCATTTTTATTGTGTTCCTCAGCTTTGGCTATCTCCTTAGTAAGTTCATCCATTCTCTGAGTTCTCTTTCTTTTAGCTTTAGAACCTAATTGCATAAACACCCCTCTCATAACAGCTTTATGAGCATTCCATAATATCATTGGGTCAGATATAGATGTCGAATTAATCTAAAAGAATTCAGTAAGGTGTTGTTGGAGTGTTGTGGAGTAATTTTCATTTTGGAGAATATAGTTATTAGCTCTCCATATATATGAATTTGGTTGGGATGATGTGGTTGTTATAGACATACTAATGGGAGCGTGATCTGACCATGTGGCCGTATGTATATGGGAGGATGAAATCTTGTTAAGCAGCCATTTATCTGTCAAGAATAAGTCAATTCTGGAGTAGGTATTGTGCCGTGGTGACAAATATGTGTAATCCCTTTTATTAGCATGTCCACATCTCCACACATCAAATAAGTCGTTTGAAGTTATGAACTTATCAAGGGGAGAAGCATAGCATTTGGACTTAGCAGAAGAATCCATATGATTGTTTGGAATCAAATTGAAATCTACACATATCAGGAGGTGTCCTTTTTGAACTTTTTTCGCCTCCTTTATAGTTTTTTTTATGAAATGCATTTGCCTAATATTCGGAGCATAAATAGATACAAGGGTGTATTGAATATTGTTAATGGTACAACTCAAAAAAATATAGCGACCTTCAGGGTCAGTGATACAATTATCTAATTGAAATGTAATAGTATCTCTAATAGCTATTAACACCCCTCTTTGTTTTTTGGAGAATTTTGTTTGAAAAATATGAGGAAAATGTTTATGTTGACATTTGGGAGATGCATCTTTAGAAAAATGTGTCTCTTGAACACATAATATGTCACAATTAAAGGATAAGGCAGACCTCCACATAGAGGTTTGTTTCACTGGGTGATTCAGTCCCCTTGCATTTAGGGACAATATTTTGAAAGACATATTAATATATATCAAAATGAGATGTTACTATAATTCTATATATTCCTAAAAGAATATTCTGTAGTTTCTATAACGCTTAAACTAAATATCTAAGTATTTGTTATATGATCAGTTCACAGTTACTATTAAATCATGCACACAACAATGTAGATTTTTTTTTTTCAAACCTATGAAAAAACGAGTTATTACTCTATTAGTAGTTATTTGGCAATATATATTGCAATATAAAACAATCTACAAAATGAATGAATATATCATAAGATAAATCAATCCACCAATAGACAAAACAGCGCGTATTACTCCGTTTGCAATAAAAAAATTTGTTATAGTGCAGTCTTCTATTTTAGATTTAACATATATGTATACGATAGTCACAAATAAATCATTAGTGTGCAATTCATTCATAAGAACTGTCCTTGCATCCGATTTGTGGTTTCGCTACAATGTTCATCAGCTCTCTCTCAATGGTTAAGCCAAACAAGTGAAAAAGTTCTCTGCCACAGTTCATTAGATGTGTACTATGTGGTCCTTTCTATTGAGAATACACCTCCACACGTGCAATAATGTGCCCACAAATCACACTGGGGGATATGTGCAAAACAGGAAAACCCCCCTTTGGTATTGTTCTTACCAGATACAACTGGTTTCACAGGCCTTTAGAGATCACTCTTGTCGGTTCCTGAAGCCGGGTCCCATCCACATCATAGACTCCAGGTGTTCAGAATCAGATACAACTGGTTTCACAGGCCTTTAGAGATCACTCTTGTCGGTTCCTGAAGCCGGGTCCCATCCACATCATAGACTCCAGGTGTTCAGAATCTCGGAGAAGGGTAATTACAAAAAGCACACATAGCGTAATTCCATCTCACACGAAAATTTTATTTAAATAAAAAAAGTATTACACTCACAAACGTAAAAATCTTTAAAAGCGTTGGTTCATTCTGCATGCATAGCTCATTGAAATGATCAAGATCAGGAAGAATTTTATCACCCGCCGCTACAAGTTGTTACTATAAAATAGCTCACAGTTTAACTGAACGTCTTTCTTCCCTCCTGTCAGTCTCACTATGCCCGTGTTGTATGCTTCCACCCTGGCACGTTTCGTCGTATTGACATCATCTGAGGGTGGAGTCATACAGTCCTCAGACACCTTTTTATGTATGTCTGAGGTCAATATTATTAACCCTTCGTAAGCTTTTATTGTTACTTATTTTTTACACCCCTCTGCTCTATATTCAACCCTCTTCACAAACTACCCACCACAGGACCTTACAAACTTCACTTAAAACCTGCAACCTCATTTATTAATTAAACCTGATCTTCTACCCTCACACACTCGCCGATGCGAGTATGTCGGATCGCACATTTTACACTATCGTTCATAGTTACTATAGTTACTTATTTGTAACTATATGCATATAAAGAACTATGCGCATATAATAACCACATGGATACATATTAACTTTCCATATAATCACTGCACTTGTCTTCTATATAGTTACAAATAAGTTCTTTGAAGTGAATGCTCTCCTCCACCTTCTGATACGTAGAATATCTTCCTTGTATAATTATTTTCACCCGACACAACCAGCAGTATGAACGATAGTGTAAAATGTGTGATCCGACATACTCGCATCGGCGAGTGTGTGAGGGTAGAAGATCGGGTTTAATGAATAAATGAGGTTGCAAGTTTTAAGTGAAGTTTGTAAGGTCCTGTGGTGGGTAGTTTGTGAAGAGGGCTGAATATAGAGCAGAGGGGTGTAAAAAATAAGTAACGATAAAAGCTTACGAAGGGTTAATAATATTGACCTCAGACACACATAAAAAGGTGATAGGACTGTATGACTCCACCCTCAGATGATGTCAATACGACGAAACGTGTCAGGGTGGAAGCATACAACACGGGCATAGTGAGACTGACAGGAGGGAAGAAAGACGTTCAGTTAAACCGTGAGCTATTTTATAGTAACAACTTGTAGCGGCGGGTGATAAAATTCTTCCTGATCTTGATCATTTCAATGAGCTATGCGTGCAGAATGAACCAACGCTTTTAAAGATTTTTACGTTTGTGAGTGCAATACTTTTTTTATTTAAATAAAATTTTCGTGTGAGATGGAATTACGCTATGTGTGCTTTTTGTAATTACCCTTCTCCGAGATTCTGAACATCTGGAGTCTATTATGTGGATGGGACCTGGCTTCAGGAACCAACAAGAGTGATCTCTAAAGGCCTGTGAAACCAGTTGTATCTGATTCTGAACACCTGGAGTCTATGATGTGGATGGGACCCGGCTTCAGAAACCGACAAGCGTGATCTCTAAAGGCCTGTGAAACCAGTTGTATCTGGTAAGAACAATACCAAAGGGGGGTTTTCCTGTTTTGCACATATCCCCCAGTGTGATTTGTGGGCACATTATTGCACGTGTGGAGGTGTATTCTCAATAGAAAGGACCACATAGTACACATCTAATGAACTGTGGCAGAGAACTTTTTCACTTGTTTGGCTTAACCTCAATGAGAGCTGATGAACATTGTAGCGAAACCACAAATCGGATGCAAGGACAGTTCTTATGAATGAATTGCACACTAATGATTTATTTGTGACTATCGTATACATATATGTTAAATCTAAAATAGAAGACTGCACTATAACAACATTTTTTATTGCAAACGGAGTAATATGCGCTGTTTTGTCTATTGGTGGATTGATTTATCTTATGATATATTCATTCATTTTGTAGATTGTTTTACAGTGGTGTGAAAAAGTGTTTGCCCCCTTCCTCATTTCCTGTTCCTTTGCATGTTTGTCACACTTAAGTGTTTCGGAACATCAAACCAATTTAAACAATAGTCAAGGACAACACAAGTAAACACAAAATGCAATTTGTAAATGAAGCTGTTTATTATTAAAGGTGAAAAAAAATCCAAACCATCATGGCCCTGTGTGAAAAAGTGATTGCCCCCTAAACCTAATAACTGGTTGGGCCACCCTTAGCAGCAACAACTGCAACCAAGCGTTTGCGATAACGTGCAATGAGGCTTTTACAGCGTCCTGGAGGAATTTTGGCCCACTCATCTTTGCAGAATTGTCCTAATTCAGTTACATTAGAGGGTTTTCGAGCATGAACGGCCTTTTTAAGGTCATACCACAACATCTCAATAGGATTCAGGTGAGGACTTTGGCTAGGCCACTCCAAAGTCTTCATTTTGTTTTTCTTCAGCCATTCGGTGGTGGACTTGCTGGTGTGTTTAGGATCATTGTCCTGCTGCAGAACCCAAGTTCGTTTCAGCTTGAGTACACGAACAGATGGTCGGACATTCTCCTTCAGGATCTCTTGGTAGACAGCAGAATTCATAGTTCCTTTTATCACGGCAAGTCTTCCAGGTCCTGAAGCAGCAAAACAGCCCCAGACCATCACACTACCACCACCATATTTTACTGTTGGTATAATGTTCTTTTTATGAAATGCAGTGTTCCTTCTACGCCAGATATACTTGGACACACACCTTCCAAAGAGTTCCACTTTTGTCTCATCGGTCCACAGAATGTTGTCCCAAAAGTCTTGGGGATCATCAAGATGTGTTGTGGAGGAATTGAGACGAGCTTTGATGTTCTTTTTGCTCAGCAGTGGTTTTCTCCTTGGAACTCTGCTATGCAGGCCATTTTTGCCCAGTCTTTTCCTGATGGTGGAGGCATGAACGCTGACCTTAACTGAGGCAAGTGAGGCCTGCAGTTCCTTGGACGTTGTTGTGGGGTCTTTTGTGACCTCTTGGATGAGTCGTCGCTGCGCTCTTGGGGTAATTTTGGGCGGCCGGCCACTCCTGGGAAGGTTCACCACTGTTCCATGTCTTCGCCATTTGTGGATAATGGCTCTCACTGTGGTTCGCTGGATTCCCAAAGCTTTGGAAATGGCTTTATAACCCTTTCCAGACTGATAGATCTCAATTACTTTCTTTCTCAATTGTTCCTGAATTTCTTTGGGTCTCGGCATGATGTGTAGCTTTTAAGGATCTTCTGGTGGACCTTACTGTGTCAAGCAGCTCCTATTTAAGTGATGCCTTGATTGTGAACAGGTGTGGCAATAATCAGGCCTGGGTGTGGCTAGAGAAATTGAACTCAGGTGTGGACAACCACAGTTATAGTATGTTTTAACAAGGGGGGCAATCACTTTTTCACACAGGGCCATGATGGTTTGGATTTTTTTTCACCTTTAATAATAAACACCTTCATTTACAAATTGCATTTTGTGTTTACTTGTGTTGTCCTTGACTATTGTTTAAATTGGTTTGATGTTCCGAAACATTTAAGTGTGACAAACATGCAAAGGAACAGGAAATGAGGAAGGGGGCAAACACTTTTTCACACCACTGTATATCTGTGGGGGTTTTAAGTTTAAAGCCTTTTTAATACAGCTGCTATTTAGAAACATATTATTAAAACATTCCACAGCCCCCATATAAAAAGCACGCTATTTAGTGCAAGCCACTGGTATTGTTCAGCTAACGGGCGGGTGTTATCTGTAACAAAAGCGGTGATTAATATATATTGCAAGAGGGAAAAAAATTAAATAATAATTAATAAAAAAAAAAAAAAAAGGAGAGAATAAAAAATAAAAGAGTAAAGAAAAAATTTTTTTCCAAGAGTCAGCAGTAATCCACTCAAAGGAATGCTGACCAAGATAGGGGGTGAAGTTCAAGTAGTAAGGTATTGAGCATCAAACCAGACCGTATATGTCAGTAATGCATTTAACAGGCAGGAGTAGTTCATTTGTATTTAATTCTACTTTGTTCACGTTTTTGTCCAAAGTGGAACAAATTAAGTTTGTCCTTCAAGGCAGGGGTGTTATGTGGAAGATCAACTATAATACCCCATGTTTGGAGTAATTGCATGCCATCTTCAATGGTAGATATAGCAAAATGTTTCCCGTTGTAAGTGGTCAAGATAGTGGCTGGATGTCTCCATTTGTATGTGATCTTATGATTAGATAATGCCTTTGTTACAGTTTTGAGATGTCTTCTCATTTGTAGTGTAAATTGCGAGAGATCGGCAAATAATGTATATCTGGGTATGGTGGTGGCAGAGTAGTTAGCTCCCTCGCTTTGGAGAGAATTTGCTCTTTAGCTTGATAAAAATGATTTCGCAGAATAACATCTCTGGGAATTGATTCTTCTAGATGTTTTGGTTTGGGAATTCTATGAATACAATCGATTGTAAGTTCAATCGGCGATAATTCTGTCAATAATGTAGAAAATAGTGTATTTGCATAGTTACGTAAGTCCATAGGTAGAACTGACTCTGGTATTCCTCTCATTTTAATGTTGTTTCAACGTGAGTGGTCCTCGAGATCTGCCAGTTTCATCTTGACTAGTGATGGACGAACTTCCGACGGGACGTTTCGCGAACGCGGACCGCGAACGCGGCCGATAGTTCGCGAAACGGAAAGTCCGCGGCGGGCCCCATTGACTTCAATGGGAGGCGAACTTCGCAAACCTTTAGGTCAAATTTGCAGCCACAAAATAATTATTAGCTGGGCAAACATAGTCCCACCACATGGCCAATGACATAATACATGTATGAGGTGAATTTGGGATCGATAACTACAAGCATTCTTTTTTTATATGGGAAATTGTTCTGACAATTCAGGACTGTGGAGCGCATGAAGGCAATGGAGGAGACGGAAGGTCAGGGACCAGAGTAGGCAAAGAAGAGGGTGCAGGAGATGATCACCAGCAGCGTGACATACAGCAATGACACCTGCACCGTGATAGAGTCATCTGACAGCAGCACCGTGATACAGAGCACTGACATCAGCAGCGTGACATAAAGCACTGACATCAGCACCGTGATATACAGCACTGACAGCAGCACCGTGATAGAGAGCACTGACATCAGAAGCGTGACATTAAGCACTGACATCAGCACCGTGATATACAGCACTGACAGCAGCACCGTGATAGAGAGCACTGACATCAGAAGTGTGACATTAAGCACTGACATCAGCACCGTGATATACAGCACTGACAGCAGCACCGTGATAGAGAGCACTGACATCAGAAGCGTGACATTAAGCACTGACATCAGCACCGTGATATACAGCACTGACAGCAGCAGCGTGATAGAGAGCACTGACATCAGAAGCGTGACATTAAGCACTGACATCAGCACCGTGATATACAGCACTGACAGCAGCAGCGTGACATTAAGCACTCACACCAGCACCGTGATATACAGCACTGACAGCAGCACCGTAAGCAGCCCCAGGAGTAAGTCAGCACAGCACAGGGATGGTGTGATCCCCTCATAATAAGCAGGCCCAGAAGAAAATCAGCAACGCACAGGGATGGTGTGATCCCCTCATAATAAGAACCCCCAGGAGGAAGTCAGCACAGCACAGGGATGGTGTGATCCCCTCATAATAAGAACCCCCAGGAGGAAGTCAGCACAGCACAGGGATGGTGTGATCCCCTCATAATAAGAACCCCCAGGAGTAAGTCAGCACAGGACAGGGATGGTGTGATCCCTCATAATAAGCCGGCCCAGGAGTATATCAGCACAGGACAGGGATGGTGTGATCCCCTCATAATAAGAACCCCCAGGAGTAAGTCAGCACAGCACAGGGATGGTGTGATCCCCTCATAATAAGAACCCCCAGGAGAAACTCAGCACAGCACAGGGATGGTGTGAGCCCCTCATAATAAGAATCCCCAGGAGTAAGTCAGCACAGCACAGGGATGGTGTGATCCCCTCATAATAAGCAGGCCCAGGAGAAACTCAGCACAGCACAGGGATGGTGTGATCCCCTCATAATAAGAACCCCCAGGAGTAAGTCAGCACAGCACAGGGATAGTGTGATCCCCTCATGATAAGCAGGCCCAGGAGAAACTCAGCACAGCACAGGGATGGTGTGATCCCCTCATAATAAGAACCCCCAGGAGGAAGTCAGCACAGCACAGGGATGGTGTGATCCCCTCATAAGCAGCCCCAGTAGAAATATGACACCGCTCAACCTCTTCAAAGAGGAGGGTAGGGGCATATAGTACGGTGTGCTTTTTTGGGACAAGGAAGTGAGCCAAATGAAGAAAGAAGGTCTGTGTGCTTGATTAAAAAAATTGTTTATAGACATATACATGGTCTACTGGTCACATGTGTTGAATTCCTCCGAGATCCATGCCTCATTCATTTTTAGAAATGTGAGGTAGTTAACACTGTCGTGAGCTAGGCGAGTACGCTTATCGGTCACGATCCCCCCTGCTGCGCTGAACGTCCTTTCGGACAGGACACTGGATGAGGGGCAAGCCAACAGTTCGATTCCAAATTGGGCAAGCTCTGGCTAGAGGTCAAGCCTGCCCACCCAGTAGTCCAGGGGTTCATCACTCCTCAGAGCGTCCACATCGGCCGTTAACCCAATGTAGTCGGACACCTGATGGTCTAGGCGTTCCCTGATGCTGGATCCGGATGACACCTGTCGATGGGTCAGCTGAAAGAATGACCTCATATCCGAAGTCACCAACGCATCTTCAAACTGGCCTCTTCTTGCAGGCGCTGTTGGATTGGTACTCGCAAATCCTTCTCTGGGAGTGGGAATTGCTCCTCTGCCAGCGCACGCAAAAGCAGAATGCAGCATTTCTCGAAGCAAGGCCTGGAAGTGCTGCATTCTGACAGCCCTCTGCGATGGCGGTAACATTTCCGCCATTTTGTGTTTGTACCGGGGGTCTAAGTACGTTGCCAGCCAGTACTGGTCCTTGACCCTTATGCTTTTTATACGGGGGGTCCCTATTAAAACACTGGAGCATGAAGGCCCCCATTTGCACTAAAGTGGAAGCGGTGTGGTGGCCTGGCTCCTGCTCATCATCCAGGATAATGTCATCCTCTTCATTCTCCTCTCCCCATCCACGCACAACAGGGATCCCAGAAAGGTTTAAAGCATGCTCTTCTTGCTCCTCCTCATCCGCCCCGGCACCATCCTCCTCTGACTCCTCTTCAGACTTCTGTTGTTGACTTGTCTCAGATAGAGTAGCCCCCCCTGGGAATTCATCCAGCATTGCGACTTCCTCATCTTCCCGCTCCTGCTCCTCCACAGCCTGATCAATGACACGACGCAATGCACGCTCCATAAAGAAGGCATAAGGTACCATGTCACTGATGGCGCCATGGCTGCGACTGACCAGTTTGGTGATCTCCTCAAATGGCCGCAGAAGTCTGCATGCGTCGCGCATGAGCAGCCACTGGCGCGGTGAAAAAAAACCCAGCTCCCCAGAACCGTTTCTGCCGCAGAGTTCATACAGGTAGACGTTAACTGCACGTTTCTGCTGGAGCAGCCTATCAAGCATATAGAAGGTTGAGTTCCATCGCGTCGGGCAATCGCAAATAAGACGTCTGACCGGCAGATTGTGTCGCCGCTGAATGTCAGCAAGGCGAGCCATGGCCGTGTAAGATCTTCTGAAATGGGCCGAGATTTTCCTTGCCTGCCGCAAGATGTCCTGGACCCCAGGGTATTTGACAAGGAATCGCTGCACGACCAAGTTTAAGACGTGTGCCATGCATGGCACGTGCGTGATTTTGCCCTGTTTCAATGCGCTAAGCAGATTGGCACCGTTGTCACACACCACTTTACCAACTGTCAAATTGAGCGGTGTTAGCCACTGATCTGCCTGTGAACGCAAAGCTGAAAGGAGTGCCGGGCCAGTGTGGCTCTTGGCTTCCAGGCACAACAGACGCAGCACGGCATGGCAACGTCTCACCTGGCATGTGGAATAGGTTCTGGGGAGCTTGGGCGGTGCAGCGGAAGAGACGCTAGCAGCAGAAAAGGAGGAGGCAGCTGAGGAGGAGAGGGAGGAGGATGGAGTAGGAGGAGGAGGAGAAGAAGAGTCAGGCCTGCATGCAATCCGTGGCGGTAAAACCAAATCTACACGGGTGCCACGGGTTACATGCTTGACGGCTGTCAGAAGGTTCACCCAGTGGGCAGTAAAAGTGATATACCTTCCCTGCCCGTGTTTGCTAGACCACGTGTCTGTGGTCAGATGTATCTTGGCACCGACACTGTGTGCCAGAGATACATTCACTTGCCGCTGAACATGGCCATATAGCTCTGGGATGCCCTTCTCAGAGAAATACTTCCTTCCTGGGACCTTCCATTGTGGTGTTCCAATGGCCACAAATTTGCGAAAGGCCTCCGAGTCCACCAGTTTATATGGCAGTAGTTGGCGGGCTATGAGTTCTGACAAGCCAGCCGTCAATCGTTAGGCAAAAGGGTTATCCGGCGTCATCATTTTTTTACGCTCGAACATTAGGCCCACGGAAGCCTGCCTTTTTGCAGAAAAATGTGAGCTTGGCGTGATGGAAGGTGGAGTAGAGGACAATTGTGAGGAGAGAGGAGAAGGAGAAGTAGAAGACGAGGCTGGACGGTGAGAGCCTGCAGTGTGGCTTTGTGTGCTCCGTTGCTCCCACTCGGCTCGGTGATGGCTGCCCATGTGCCTTCTTAAGGCGGTCGTCCCTAGGTGAGTGTTGGGCTTACCGCGACTAATGCGTTGACTGCAAAGATTGCAGATGGCAACGCTATTGTCAGCAGCGGACACGTTAAAAAAAGCCCACACTGCGGAGCCATGTGCCGGTGTCCTGGGAGCGCCAGATGTGACCGTACATGGTCGATGACTCGCTCCTGATACATTTGCAGTCTGCTTTGTCCCTCCTGTGCAATGTAAGTTATTCCTGCTTCTCCTCCCTATCTGCTGGTCCATATCTCCCTCTGAACTCCCCTCCTCTTCCTCTCTTGTGGGCACCCATGTGACATCACTAGACACGTCATCATCAACGTCACCTTCCCCACCGCTATAAGTAGAGATCTCGGAGTAGGCAGCAACACCGGGGACCAACCTCCTCCTTGGGCTGATCTGGGTACTGTCGTCAGACTGCTGAGTAGCGGTTGTTGCTACCTCCTCTTCCTGATCCAATACCAAGAGTGGCTGCGCATCAGAAATGTCCTCTTGATATGGATCGGAAAATAATTCCTGTGACTCAAGCGGAAGGTATGTGGTGGTGGTGGTGTTGTTGGTGGTAGTGTCTTTGGGGGTGCACATAGCAGAGAGTGAAGAAGAGGGTGCAGATCGAGAGGATGAGGAGGGTGCAGAAGAGTAAGGCTGAGTGAGCCACTCAACCAAGTCTGGTGCATCCTTTAACCACTTGACAACTGGGCACTTAAACACCCTTAATAACCAGACCAATTTTCAGCTTTCAGTGCTCTCACAATTTGAATGACAGTTACTCAGTCATGCAACACTGTACCCATATTTCGTCCCTTTTTTCACACAAATAGAGCTTTCTTTTGGTGGTATTTGATCGCCTCTGGGTTTTTTATTTTTTGTGCTATAAATGAAAAAATACCGAAAATTTTGTAAAAAAATACTTTTTTCTTCATTTCTATTAATTTTTTTTGTAAATAAGTAATTTTTCTTCACAATTTTGGCCAAAAATGTATAATGCTAAATATCTTTAGTAAAAATAATCCAAATTAGTGGAAATTTTTTATTCTCTGTGAAAGTTATAGGGTGTACAAGCTATGGTGCCAATCGCTGAAAATGTATCAATTTGATCACACCTGATGTACTGACAGCCTATCTCATTTCTTGAGACCCTAACAAGCCAGTAAAGTACAAAAACCCCCCAAATTACCCCATTTTGGAAAGTAGACATTCCAAGGTATTTAGTACATGGCACAGTTAGTTTTTTGAACTTGTCATTTTTTCCCACAATTCTTTGCAAAATGAAGATTTTTTTAAATTTATTTTTTTTTCACACCAAATTGTCATTATAACAGGTTATTTCTCTCACACAGCATGTACATTCAACAAATGAAACCCCAAAATAAATTCTGCTGCTCCTCCTGAGTACGGCAATACCACATGTGTGAGACTTTTACACAGCCTGGCCACATACACACACCCAACATTGAAGTAGCAACTTCAGGTGTTCGAGGAGCATAAATTACCCATCTAATCTCTCAACCACCTATTACACTTTTGAAGGCCCTGGAGCACCAGGACAATGGAAACGCCCACAAAGTGACCCCATTTTGGAAAGCAAACACCCCAACGTATAATCTATGAGGCATAATGGGTCCTTTGAATGGTTCATTTTTTTCCCAAAGTTTTTGGAAAATGTGGAAAAAAAATGAAAATGCATTTTTTTTACAAAAAGTTGTCCATTTATAAGGCCGCGTACACACGCGCGGACTGTTCGCCCAACCTTGTTCGGCAAACAGTTTGTCAAACAGTCCGCTCAAAATTTGCATGAGCGGACTTGCCCACACACGAGCGGACTGTTTGACGAACAAGGTTGGGCAAACAGTTCGCTCAACTTTTGAAATGAACGGACTCGCCCACGTAAGGAGGAGGCAAATCCGCCCATTTCGAGCGCGTGTACAGGTAGGCGGGGCCCGCGAAGGATACGTCGCGGGCTCCGCCGCCTGGAATGGGCTTAAAGGGGAACCCCAACGCCGAAAAAAATCGGCGTGGGGGTTCCCCCCCAAGTCCACACCAGACCCTTGTCCGAGCACGCTACCCGGCCGGCCAGGAAAGGGGGGCGAGCGAGCGCGCCCCCCCCTCCTGAGCCGTACCAGGCCGCGTGCCCTCAACATGGGGGGGTGCCTTGGGGAAGGGGGGGCCGCGCGGCCCCCCCACCCCAAAGCACCTTGTCCCCATGTTGATGAGGACAAGGGCCTCTTCCCGACAACCCTGGCCGTTGGTTGTCGGGGTCTGCGGGCGGGGGGCTTATCGGAATCTGGGAGCCCCCTTTAAGAAGGGGGCCCCCGGATACCGGCCCCCCACCCTATGTGAATGAGTATGGGGTACAATGTACCCCTACCCATTCACCTGTGAAATAAAGTACAAAAAAAAACACAACACATAGAAAAAGTATTTTATTGCACAGCTCCGGGGGTCTTCCGTCTTCGGGGGTCTTCTCGCCGGACTCCTCCGCTATGTGTGTGTAGCTCTTTTGCTAGCGGAGGAGTCCGGCTTTCTTCCTCCCCGCCGCCGGCCTCTTCTCCCGACTTCGGGGGTCTTGTCCCCCTCTTCGGTTCTTCTGCCGGGCCACCGCGCCTGGTCCGGTGGCCCGGTCTTCTGTCGCCGTCTTCCGTTCTTCTGTCGCCGCCTTCGGTTCTTCTGCCGGGCCACCGCGCCTTCTTGTAGCTCTTTTACAGGCGGTGGCCCGGTCTTCTGTCGCCGATGTCGTCGCCGCCGCCTTCCGTTCTTGTTCTTCTTCTTGTTCTTCTTCTTCTTCTCCTGGAGATGTTGACTCGACGAGCTCTCCGGCCGGAATGCCGGGGACGCGCTGTGCGGTCACTTATATAGTGACAATGGGGCGGGGTCACATGGTATATGTCACATGGGTTGGTCACATGGTGACCCCGCCCCCTTACGATGTCATAGTCCCCATGTGACATCAACCCATGTGACCAACCCATGTGACATATACCATGTGACCCCGCCCCATTGTCACTATATAAGTGGCAGCAGAGCGCGTCCCTGGCATTCCGGCCGGAGAGCTCGTCGAGTCAACATCTCCAGGAGAAGAAGAAGAAGAACAAGAAGAAGAACAAGAACGGAAGGCGGCGGCGGCGACGACAGCGGCGACAGAAGACCGGGCCACCGCCTGTAAAAGAGCTACAAGAAGGCGCGGTGGCCCGGCAGAAGAACCGAAGGCGGCGACAGAAGAACGGAAGACGGCGACAGAAGACCGGGCCACCGGACCAGGCGCGGTGGCCCGGCAGAAGAACCGAAGAGGGGGACAAGACCCCCGAAGTCGGGAGAAGAGGCCGGCGGCGGGGAGGAAGAAAGCCGGACTCCTCCGCTAGCAAAAGAGCTACACACACATAGCGGAGGAGTCCGGCGAGAAGACCCCCGAAGACGGAAGACCCCCGGAGCTGTGCAATAAAATATTTTTTCTCTGAGTTGTGTTTTTTATTGTACTTTAGTTCACAGGTGAATGGGTAGGGGTACATTGTACCCCATACTCATTCACATAGGGTGGGGGGCCGGTATCCGGGGGCCCCCTTCTTAAAGGGGGCTCCCGGATTCCGATAAGCCCCCCGCCCGCAGACCCCGACAACCAACGGCCAGGGTTGTCGGGAAGAGGCCCTTGTCCTCATCAACATGGGGACAAGGTGCTTTGGGGTGGCGGGGCCGCGCGGCCCCCCCTTCCCCAAGGCACCCCCCCATGTTGAGGGCACGCGGCCTGGTACGGCTCAGGAGGGGGGGCGCGCTCGCTCGCCCCCCTTTCCTGGCCGGCCGGGTAGCGTGCTCGGACAAGGGTCTGGTGTGGACTTGGGGGGAACCCCCACGCCGATTTTTTTCGGCGTTGGGGTTCCCCTTTAAGCCAATTCCAGGCGGCGGAGCCCGCGACGTCTCCTTCGCGGGCCCCGCCTACCTGTACACGCGCTCGAAATGGGCGGACTTTCCGAGCGGGAACAGTCCGCTCATTTCGAAAGTACAGCGGACAAGCCCACACACGGGCGGACTGTTCGCTCAAACACAGTTTCAGCGGACAGTTTTTCGGAATTTCCGAAAGACTTTGTCCGTCCAACTGTCCGCTGAAACTGTCCGCTGAAAGCCCACACACGAGCGGACTGTCCGCCCAAACACTGTTCAGCGGACAAGGTTGGGCGAACAGTCCGCCCGTGTGTACGCGGCCTAAGATATTTCCAACACATAGCATGTACATAGCAAAAATGACACCCCAAAATATATTCTGCTACTCCTCCTGAGTATGGCGATACCACATGTGTGAGACTTTTACACAGCCTGGCCACATACACAGGCCCAACATTGAAGTAGCAACTTTAGGTGTTCTAGGAGCATAAATTACCCATCTAATCTCTCAACCACCTATTACACTTTTGAAGGCCCTGGAGCACCAGGACAATGGAAACGCCCACAAAGTGACCCCATTTTGGAAAGCAAACACCCCAACGTATAATCTATGAGGCATAATGGGTCCTTTGAATGGTTCATTTTTTTCCCAAAGTTTTTGGAAAATGTGGGAAAAAAATGAAAATGCATTTTTTTTACAAAAAGTTGTCCATTTATAAGATATTTCCAACACATAGCATGTACATAGCAAAAATGACACCCCAAAATATATTCTGCTACTCCTCCTGAGTATGGCGATGCCACATGTGTGAGACTTTTACACAGCCTGGCCACATACACAGGCCCAACATTGAAGTAGCAACTTCAGGCGTTCTAGGAGCATAAATTACCCATCTAATCTCTCAACCACCTATTACACTTTTGAAGGCCCTGGAGCACCAGGACAATGGAAACGCCCACAAAGTGACCCCATTTTGGAAAGCAAACACCCCAACGTATAATCTATGAGGCATAATGGGTCCTTTGAATGGTTCATTTTTTTCCCAAAGTTTTTGGTAAATGTGGAAAAAAAAATGAAAATGCATTTTTTTTACAAAAAGTTGTCCATTTATAAGCTATTTCCAACACATAGCATGTACATAGCAAAAATGACACCCCAAAATATATTCTGATACTCCTCCTGAGTATGGCAATACCACATGTGTGAGACTTTTACACAGCCTGGCCACATAGAGGCCCAACATCTTAGAAGCATCATCAGGTGTTCTAGGAACATAACTTGCGCATCCAATTTCCTTACAATCTATCACATTTTTGAAGGCCCTTCATATTTCTAACATAGCACGTACATGCCAAGTAAGGGGTAAACAAAAAATTACCTGTGGTTTTAGTAGTCCAATTGTCCGCAGGAGAGCCCTGATCCAGGCAGCAGGCAGGGATGTGGTTAGCGACAGTGAATGGAATTTTCCAGGCAGCAGGCAGGAATATTGTCCATCCTGGTAGTAAGCAGGAACATGGTCCAAGTAGCAGGCTATGAAATAATGGGGAAAGGGGTAGAGGCTTCTCCCGCCCAAATCTCTTTGAAGCCTCTGAGTCTCCAGTCCCTAATTCGGGAATAAGAAAACTAAAAAATTTGTTTTCTTCATCCAGAAAAACTATTCTGGAGCCCCTCACATATGTGAGACCCCTTTTGTTCCCACTAGCATAGCAGGGTAAAAGATCAATCCAAGAGGCAGGCAAAAAACGTGGTCAAACAGTCCATGGTCAGTTCCAGAGAAGGCAGAGGCAGGTACAGTTTAGCATTAGGCAGAAGCGTGGTCGTATAACAGGCCAGGGTCAGTTCCGGAGAAGGCAGAGGTATGTTTAGCGTTAGGCAAAAGCTTGGTCGTATAACAGGCCAGGGTCAGTTCCAGAGAAGGCAGAGGTATGTTTAGCGTTAGGCAAAAGCTTGGTCGTATAACAGGCCAGGGTCGGTGTCGGAGAAGGCAGAGGTATGTACAGTTCAGTGCAGTGGCATAAGGGGTGTGGAGGAAAATGACAGGAAATGAGAATTACGTTTACCATACTTCCCTAATAATGTAGAGAAGTATGGTAACGGCGGAAGCATTCACCTATACAGAGGCCTGGTTGGGAAGGACAATCGGGACAATAAAATGTGGTGTCTCTTCTAATTCCTCCTCTGGAGCACACCCGGAATTTTTTCTGACGTCTGCAGCCTGTTTCACTGGGGGGGATTTTGTCAGGAAAGTGGCGCTCGTGGAGTCTGCTCACACAATCAGAGCGAATAGTTTCTGGTGGGCCTTCAGGGTACAAAAGGGCGGAAATAACTTCTTCTTGGTAGTACAAATAGGATACGGGGTTCTCTGTAGATTTTTGGTAAAGAACATAAGTGTTATACATGGCCAAACTGAAAAGATAAATGGACACTTTTTTATACCAGTGGCGGGATTTTCTGGTGGGAAGGTATGGTTCAATCATCTGATCGTTAAAGTCTACTCCTCCCATAAACAAATTGTAATCATAGATGCAGGCTGGTTTCTGGATTGGGCCGTTTCTTCTGGAGACTTCTATGTAGGTGTCATTATGGATTGTCGTCAGCATGTGGACGTTTCGTTTGTCCCTCCACTTGACAGTCAATAGCTCCTGGTTCCGCAAAGATGCAGTCTCCCCTCGTTGTAGCCTTTCATTGACGAGTTTTTGCGGGAAGCCTTTTCTATTGGCTCTCACTGTACCACATGCTGGGGTGTCTCTCCGGTGAAGATTGCGGAAGAGGGGCAAGCTCGTATAAAAATTATCCACATAAAGATGGTATCCCTTTCCATGGAGTGGATAGACAAGATGCCAGACCACTCTTCCGCTGGCTCCAATGTACTCTGGGCATTCAGGGGGGTGCAGTTGGGAGTCCTTCCCTTCGTACACAAGGAAGGAGTAGATGTACCCCGTGGCTCGGTCACAAAGTTTGTACATTTTAACCCCATATCGGGCCCTTTTGCTGGGGATAAACTGTTTGATGCCAAGCCTGCCTGAGAATTTTACAAGGGACTCATCCACGGAAATATTCTGTTCGGGGGTATATAATTGGGGAAATTTTTCAGAGAAATAATTTAGGAGTGGCCGAATTTTAAATAGTTTGTCAAAAGCTGGGTCATTTCGGGGAAGGCACTGGGTGTTGTCATTGTAGTGGAGGAACCGCATAATCATTACGTATCGTGATCTTGGCATAAGGGATGAGAAGAGTGGCATGTGGTGGACAGGTTTGGTAGACCAATAGGAGTACAATTGTTTTTTTTTTGAAAGTCCCATAGAAAATGTTAGGCCTAAGAAAATTTTGAATTCCTCTACAGTTAGTTCTCTCCACTGAAAGGGACGGGCATAACTAGAGCCAGGGTTGCTTACTATGTGCTGCTGTGCGTAGAGGTTGCACTGGGCCACAATGGATGATAGTAAGTCTTCGGTGAAAGCCAAATGAAAAAAATCTAGCATTGAAAAATCATCGGTGTTCACCTGGACACCTGGCTGGGCGGTGAAGGGGGGGATATTTGCTTCTGCGGAATTAGAGGGCAGCCACAGGGGGTGTTGAAAGGGCATAGGGAAGGCTGGCTGGCATTATTCGAGGTGGACGGCACTGCTCTCGGGACTGCTCTCGGGGTGGACGGCACTGCTCTCGGGGTGGACGGCACTGCTCTCGGGGTGCACTGCTCTCGGGGTGGACGGCACTGCTCTCGGGGTGGACGGCACTGCTCTCGAGGTGGACGGCACTGCTCTCGAGGTGGACGGCACTGCGCTGCTGGTAGTTGGCTGCTGCTCCACGCCAGAACGCATTCTTTTCACGGGCACATATTCCTCCTCTGATTCAGTATCAGACCCGCTGCTTGTAATGGGTTCATAGGCAGAATCCGAATCGGACAGAGAATCAGAGAGCTCCGCGCTGCTCTCATCGGTTATACTTAGAAGCTGGTAGGCCTCCTCGCTAGTAAAATATTTTTTTGCCATACTGGTGGCTGGTGAGGCTGCACTGGTGGGCACAGGTGGCACTGGTGGCACTGGTGGACACAGGCGGCACTGGTGGACACAGGCGGCACTGGGCACTATAGTGGCTTTGGTTGCACTGGTGTGGCTCTGGTGGCACTGATTAGCACACAGATGGCACTGGTGGGCACACAGATGGCACTGGTGGGCACAGGCGGCACTGGTGGGCACAGGCGGCACTGATGTCACTATAGTGGCTTTGGTTGCACTGGTGTGGCTCTGGTGGCACTGACTAGCACACAGATGGCACTGGCGGGCACTGGCGGGCACTGGCGGGCACAGGCCGCACTGACGGGCACAGGCGGCACTGGTGGGGCACAGGCGGCACTGGTGGGGCACAGGCGGCACTGGTGGGGCACTGGTGGGGCACAGGTGGCACTGATGTGGCACTGATGGGCACAGGTGGCACTGATGGGCACAGGTGGCACTGGTGTGGCACTGGTGTGCACTGTAGTGGCACTGGTGTGGATCTGGTGGCACAGGGGTGGCACAGGGGTGGCACAGGTGTGGCACAGGTGGCACAGAGGTGACAGATGGCACAGAGGTGACAGATGGCACTGTTGTGGCACTGCTGATCACTGTTGTGGCACTGCTGGGCACTGTTGTAGCACTGCTGGGGCACTGCTGGGGCACTGCTGGGCACTGCTGGGGCACTGCTGGGCACTGCTTGGCACTGTTTTTAACACTCACGGTTCACTATATAGCTCTCCTCTCCTCTCACGCTGCATCGGTGTGAGGAGAGGAGAGAGATGAACTTTTCATGAACCCATGACGTTTTTGTTTACATTTTGTGATCGCTCCGTCATTGGACGGAGCGATCACGTGGTAAAGGACCGCTGCTATTGGCCCTTTACCGCGATCCGTGTTGCGCCGTGAACCCGGCGAGCACGGATGTTCATATGACGGCCTCCCAGAGATAACAAACCGACCTGTAGCCGTCATTCGGCTATAGGCCGGTTATTAAGTGGTTAAAGTAATTGAACGCACCTTCTGCAACTTCCCACTTTGGCTCAAGGCTGGTGCTCCTGCCCTACCCCTACCACCCCTGCGGAAGGGCCTGCCTCTTCCTCTGCCTGTCATTTTTTAAATCACCCTGTGACAAAACTCTTAGTCCCTATACCGATGAAGGACTGCTGCAGTATAGGGCAGTGGTCAGCAGTGGTGCACCTCAACCCTATCTATTGTGGACCGATAGCGGTCCTTACAGAACAGCAGACTGTACCGCACTCAACCCTATGTACTGTAGCACCCTTCACCAAGTTACCAGTCCTTATAAGGACCTTTGTGGACCAAGTAGGTTGTGTGTGACTGATTAGCAGACTGTACGTCAGTCCCTATACTGCTGAAGGACTGCTGCAGTATAGGGCAGCGGTCAGCAGTGGTGCACCTCAACCCTATCTATTGTGGACCGATAGCGGTCCTTACAGAACAGCAGACTGTACCGCACTCAACCCTATGTACTGTAGCACCCTACACAGACCAAGTTACCAGTCCTGATAAAGAGTTTTGTGGAACAAGTGAGTTGTGAATGATTAGCAGACTGCAGCAGAAGGGCAGCAGTCAAGTATAATATTTTTTCTATATTTGGAAGAAAGAATATTATACGTGTACAAGCCTATTACCATACCACTGATACCAGTCCTGAAAAGAACCTTTGTGGAACTAATAGTAACAGCAACTGTTTAAACTGACCCTCACTGCCTGACACACTGCTTCCTTCCTGTCCCTATACAAACTGGCAAAAAAGAGGAGACTGGAACAATTACTGGTTTCTCGAATAGCTCTTTTGTGGACCTGATAGTAACAGCTAATGATGATGATGATGATGATGATGACTAATCTGGGTGTCCCTAAAATAGCAGCAGACACAGCGCTCTGTCCCTTTCTCTAAACTGACAAAAGACACTCAGGCTGCTGCAACAATCAGTAGTTCCTTTACACAGTAAAAACACGGAAGTCCGCTGGGCGAACGACGCCAATAGTCCGCCGAACTGACGGACCGCGAACAGCTGAAATTCGCCGCGAAACGACCGCCGGGCGAACTGTTCGGCCATCACTAATCTTGACCCACATGGAATCATCTTTTTGTTCTGTACATGCATCCACTAGCTCATTCACTGTTTCAGTGCATTCCTCCATTTTGTTTTCAACGTATTGCAGTCTACCATCCATATGTTTCATATCAAGAGAGAATTTATGAATCATGGAGGATAGATTCGATATAATAGATGATTGTAATGACACAAGCATTTCTTTCATTGTGGTATATAGTACTGGCTGACCTGATGTTGGGAAAGCAGCTATAGATGTCTGTAATGAGGACATAGCATTATCAATATGCAGAGCTGTGTTCACAGTATCAGCTGCCTGACAAGATAAATCCAGCTTCATCCGTGATTTTGCGGGTCCCTGAGATGTTGGGGATAATTGAGAGGAGCCATTAGAATATGAGGATGATAATTCCTCATCCATTTCAGGTGGATGGCTAGCAGAAAGGTTTGTGTGAGTTTTATTATTTTTCCTCACAGCTCCGGCGGCGCCATCTTGGATTTTAGTCAGCTCACTGCTCTGTTTAAATGTAAATGTTGACAGCTTTTCTGGTCCCCTTTCTTGTCCTCTTTTGTGAGACGTTATTGCCCCTACTGTCCCAGGAGTACTGCAGAGTATTTAGGTATGTTTTTAGAGGAAAATACCTGCTTGTTTTTTGCTGTTAAACGGCCGGCTGTGGAGAGCTCTAGGCTTAAGCAGCCATCTTCTTCAGCGTGCAAGCCACGCCCCCTCAAACCTATATCTTGAACTACACCTAACACCTATACCATGATACCAGTCCTTAAAAGAACTTTTGTGGACCTAATAGCTAGCGATTTGGGTCACTGAAGTCTCTCCCTGCTCCACACAGCAACCTCTCCCTATAGTGACATACGAAAGAATGTAAAATGGCCGCCGGATCGGGTCTATTTATAAGTTAGGGGGAATGTCCAAGTGTCCATGTGCTGTAATGTCTCAATTGGCTGTCCTGTACCCCATGATGGATGTGTGATCATAGGTCAAAGTTCTTTTACACAGTAAACACGGAAGTCCGCCGGGCGAACGGCGGCAATAGTCCGCCGATCGGGCGGACCACGAACAGCCGAAATTCGCCGCGAAACGACCGCCGGGCGAACCGTTCGGCCATCCGTACTGCCCTATATGCTCTGCAGATATGTGGGCCTAAGGTGTTGGTGTTGCCACAACACTGTAAGCCCTCAAAGTGACTCTTGGTGGGCGCTGGAGCACCCTGCTGTGAACGATTATATCAAGAATTGTAATTACATGACATTGTTGAACAGTGGTAGAAAAATTGGGCCTTTGGTGGTTGTGGTGGTGGTGCTGGTGCCACAACACTATAAGTCCTCACAGTTACTCTTGGTGGGCCTAGGAATGGGCCCTGTTGTGAAATATTATATCAAGAATTGTAATTACCTGCCCCTGTTAAACAGGGGCTGAAAAATTGGGCCTTAGGCACTGGTGCTGGTGCCACGACAGTGCAACCTCTCCCATATACTCTAGTTGGAGTGCAGGAATGAGCCCTGCTGCAAAGCATTGCATCAAAAATTGTAATTACACACCCCTGTTAAACAGGGGCTGAAAAATTGGGCTGTGGCATCACCCAGAACCAAAAATGTTGTTCCAAACTATCAGCAGGATCATTGAGGAGGAAGAGGATAGTCAGTCAACATAACAGGACAGTAACCCGGCATCAGCATAGGCAGTCTTGAAGGGATGTGACATTTCAAAAAAAATTACTCGGTTACATCAGCTTCAGCTGCTTGGTAGCTGGTGATGGTCAGAGACTGATTCATCTTTATGAAGGTCAGTCGATCAACCGAGTCGGTGGACAGGCGCACCCTGTGATCGGTTACAAAGCCTCCAGCAGCACTGAAGGTGCGTTCCGAAAGAACGCTGGATGCAGGACAGGCCAGTAGCTCAATTGCATACTGTGCAAGCTCTGGCTAGTGATCCATCCTCAAAACTCAGTAAGCCATAGGATTTTTGGTGGCAAAGGCGTCCAAGTCTGACCTTGCCCCTAGGTATTCCTGCACCATGTAAATCAGACGCTGGCGATGGTTGCTGGATCTGATCATAACTTGGGGCTGCAGACTAAAAAATTGTCTGAACGCATTGGTCAGACGGCCACCTTCTCCCCCGATCCTTCTGTGACTGACCGAAGCCTCAGCAACACGTTGTCCAGAACCAGGAGTTTGTAACTTCCCAGTCTCTGGGAACGCATTGCACAGACCTTTCTGCTAGGCCTCCCGGAGATGTCTCATCCTCTGCTCCCTCTGCGACGGCAAGATAAGGTCCGCAACCTTACCCTTGTACCGTGGATCAAGGAGAGTGGCCAGCCAGTAATGGTCCCTCTCCTTGATCCAAAGAATTCGAGTATCCTTCTGCAGGCTTTGCAGGATCAGGGAGGCCACGCAGCATAGGTTAGCTGAAGCATTCGGTCCAGAGTCCTCTGGGTCACTAAGGACAACACGATCCACAGCCACCTCCTCCCAGCCACGTACAAGTCCACAGATTTCTTGGGACTGTAAATCATCCCTAAAAGACTGCTGATGCTGAGTGCCAGGCTCCACCTCCATGCTTCCATGTTGACACAAGCCTCCTCCTCCTCCTCTTCCTGTGTGATGGGTGGGACAGCAGGAACACTGTCTGGATAAAGGGGGCCTTGAGAGAGGGGGCCTCTTCCTGCTTCTGTTCTGCCTCAAGTGCCTTGTCCATTATTTCATGCAGCGTTTGCTCCAACAGGTGGATAAGAGGTACAGTGTCACTGATGCATGCACTGTCACTGCTCACCATCCTCGTGGCCTCCTCAAATGGTGATAGGACATTGCATGCATCCCTGATCATGCCCCACTGGTGTGGTGAAAAAACCCGAACTCCCCTGACCCTTTCCTGGTGCCGTAGTTGCACAGGTATTTATTGATGGCCCTCTGCAGCATGTGCCGCCGCTGCAGCATGGCCAATGTTGAGTTCCACCTGGTGGGCATGTCACATATAAGGCTGTTCTTGGGCAGGTTCAACTTCTTTTGGAGCTCAGCCAGCCGAGCACTGGCATTAAATGATCGGCGGAAATGCACACAGACTTTCTGGCCTGCCTCAGGACATCCTGTAAGCCTGGGTACCTGCCCAAGAACCGCTGCACCACCAGGTTAAGGACATGAGCCACACAGGGCGCATGGTTCAGTTGTACCTGTCGGAGGGCGGAGTGGAGGTTGGTGCCATTGTCGCAAACCACCATTCCTGGCTTAAGCTGGCATGGCGTCAACCACCCCTTGGCCTGCCCCTGCAGAGCTGACAAAATATCTGCTCCAGTGTGGCTCCTGTCCCCCAAACAAACGGCGTGGCATCTTTGTGCCTGCGTACTTGCGTAGCCCCTTGAACGCCTACGGAGCACCACTGGTTCCAAGGACAAAGCACTGAAAGAGGCCATGGAGGAAGAAGAAGAGGAGGGGGTGGAGGAGAGAGGTGTGTCACAACCAGTAGTAGCATTTTGGAGGCATGGTGGTGGAACAACCTCCAACACTACTGTCCTGCCTCCTTCCCAGCTGCCAGAAGAGTGACCCAATGGGCCGTGAAGGATAGGTAACATCCCTGTCCATGCCTGCTGGACCATGAGTCAGCGGTAATATACACCTTACCACTGACCGCCCTGTCCAGCGAGGCATGGACATTGCCTTCCACATGCCGGTAGAGAGCTGGAATTACCTTCCGTTAGAAAAAGTGTCGCTTGGAGACCTGCGACTGAGGAACCGCACATTGCACAAACTCACGGAAGGGGGCCGAGTCTACCAACTGAAAAGGCAGCAGTTGAAGTGCTAGCAATTTAGCCAAGCTAGCATTCAACCGCTGGGCATGTGAATGGCTGGGAGTGAACTTCTTTCGATGGTCCAGCAGCTGGGGCAGGGAAGTTTGCCTGCTACAATTGGACATGGGTATACTGCTAGCAGAGTGCCCGCAAGTACTTAGCTGTGACACACCTAATTCTACACCTTCATTCCTCTCAGTGCAGGTTTCAGAGAGGACTGAAGGTCTAGCAGGGTTGGAGATCCCAGCTGATGAGGAGCAAGGAGGGGTCAACTTTGTTCTTTGGTGTATGTCTTTAAGGTACGCTTGCCAATGAGCTGCATGGCAGGTCAACATATGTCTGGTCAAGCATGTTGTGCCTAAGCAGCTGATGTTTTGGCCACACGAGATACACTTGAGACATATGTTGCAAATAGCAGCGGTGCGATCTGATGCATTCGTCTGAAATGCGCAGAGGCAGCGCCCTGCACAGGCGGAGCTCTGCAGTGTGATTCAGTCAGTGTGCTGCCCCTAAGCTGGCCTCGTTAGAGATGTGCCTCCTCCTCCTCCTCTCAGGCACCCATGTGGAGTCAGTGACCTCATCATCCCCTCCCTTTTCATCACTGGAGCAAACCTGGCAGTATGCTGCAGCTGGTGGAACATGACTACCAGATTGCTGTCCTTCTTGAGCATCCCCTCTCTCTGCACTCACGCTACTGCCTTCCTCTAGCTGGGTATCATCATCAGAGCCTTCAAAATGCTGTGCATCCTCCTGGAGCATGCACCCAACACCGTGCTCAAACAGTTCAGGGGACTCCTCAGGAGGACATGGTGGGTCTAGGGAAGGAGTGACTGATGACATTGAGACAAGGGAAGAGGACACATTGGCAGCTGCTTTGCTAATACCATGAGCCTGGGTGAGAGAGGATGAGGAGGGCTTGTTGGCCTTTCAGACATAGTAATGGCCTGCAGGGAGATGGGAAAACCAGCAATTGGTTAGGTTTAGGTGCACACTGAGCAGATGTCACAGTGCACCAACTGTAATTACTGCAGCTGCCTGCCTGTGTTACAGAAACAGAACAACACCAGCAATAAGGGGTAGCTTCAGGTGTATACTGTGCTGGAGGCACACAACACCCACTTTAACTCCTGCAGATGCCTGTATTAAAGAACACCAGCAATAAAGGATAGCTGCAGGTGTATACTGTGCTGGAGGCACACATCACCCACTTTAACTCTTGCAGATGCCTGTATTAGAGAACACCAGCAATAAAGGGTAGCTGCAGGTATATACTGTGCTGGAGGCACACAACACCCACTTTAACTCCTGCAGATGCCTGTATTAGCGAACACCAGCAATAAAGGGGACTTAGAGGTCACTAGACCTCAGGACTTTTTAGGTGTTTGATTGTGTGTTAAACACATTTATTACAGAAAAATCACCATAAATTACATATTAGAATTTTATTACAAATTTTGCAAAAAGAAACAATACAAAAGACTTTTTCTTGTTACACTTCCAAACACTTTGCACATAAAGTATCAATACCACTCTTTTCTCAACATGTTTCGTTCCAAAAGAGCTTCCTCAGGAGACAATGCGTAGTGGCTATTGAAAATACAAGCAACAAGAAATATAGTTTATTTAGTTTTCTGTTTGGCCCCAGAAGAATATCAAATATTAGTCTACATCTGCATATCTATATATAAGGAGAGGAAAATATAGGATTCTTATCCACCATCAACCAATTCTTCTTCTTTTTACACATTACACATTTCATTTCCTGAGTACCTATTACATTTTTGAAGGCCCTGGAGCACCAGGACAATGGAATTACCCACAAAGTGACCCCATTTTGTAAAGAAAACAACCTAATGTATATTCTATGAGGCATAATGAGTAGTGATGGCCGAACAGTTCGCCCGGCGGTCGTTTCGCGGCGAATTTCGGCTGTTTGCGGTCCGCCAGTTCGGCGGACTATTGGCGTCGTTCGCCCGGCGGACTTCCGTGTTTTTACTGTGTAAAGGAACTTATAAATACACCCGATCCGGCGGCCATTTTACATTCTTTCTTCTGTCACTATAGGGAAAGGTTGCTGTTTGGAGCAGGGACAGATAAAACGCTAGCTATTTGGTACACAAAAGTTCTTTTCAGGACTGGTATAGGTGTTAGGTGTATATAGGTTTGCTGTGCTACTGATTGTTGCAGCAGCCTGAGTGTCTTTTGTCAGTTTAGAGAAAGGGACAGAGCGCTGTGTCTGCTTCTATTTTAGGGACAGCCAGATTAGTCATCATCATCATCATCATCATTAGCTGTTACTATCAGGTCCACAAAAGAGCTATTCGAGTAACCAGTAATTGTTCCAGTCTCCTCTTTTTTGCCAGTTTGTATAGGGACAGGAAGGAAGCAGTGTGTCAGGCAGTGAGGGTCAGTTTAAACAGTTGCTGTTACTATTAATTCGACAAAGGTTCTTTTCAGGACTGGTATCAGTGGTATGGTAATAGGCTTGTACACGTATAATATTCTTTCTTCCAAATATAGAAAGAATATTATACTTGACTGTTGCCCTTCTGCTGCAGTCTGCTAATCATTCACAAATCACTTGTTCCACAAAGCTCTTTATCAGGACTGGTACCTTGGTCTGTATAGGGTGCTACAGTACATAGGGTTGAGTGCGGTACAGTCTGCTGTTCTGTAAGGACCGCTATCGGTCCACAATAGATAGGGTTGAGGTGCACCACTGCTGACCGCTGCCCTATACTGCAGCAGTCCTTCAGCAGTATAGGGACTGACGTACAGTCTGCTAATCAGTCACACACAACCTACTTGGTCCACAAAGGTCCTTATAAGGACTGGTAACTTGGTGAAGGGTGCTACAGTACATAGGGTTGAGTGCGGTACAGTCTGCTGTTCTGTAAGGACCGCTATCGGTCCACAATAGATAGGGTTGAGGTGCACCACTGCTGACCGCTGCCCTATACTGCAGCAGTCCTTCATCGGTATAGGGACTAATGCCCCCTACACACGAGCGGACTTAAGTCCGACAGACTTCCAAAGGAGTTCCGTCGGAGTTCTGCTGGAATTCCGACGGAGTTCTGACAGACTTTTCGGCCGAACGGACTTGGCCACACACAATCACACTAAACTCCGACGGATTCGAACATGATGACGTACGACCCGACTCGAATAAGGAAGTTCATAGCCAGTAGCCAATAGCTGCCCTAGCGTCGGTTTTAGTCCGTCGGAGTAGCATACACACGAGCGGAGTTTTCGAAGGGGACCGGGTCCGGCGGAGTTCCTTCGGGAAAATTTGAAGCATGTTCCATATTCTAAAGTCCGTCAGACTTTGGTGAATCAAAAGTCCGTTGCAGCCCACACACGATCGGATAGTCTGACGGACTCGGTCCTTCGGACTTTGGATGTTGAAAAGTCCGCTCGTGTGTACGCGGCATAAGAGTTTTGTCACAGGGTGATTTAAAAAATGACAGGCAGAGGAAGAGGCAGGCCCTTCCGCAGGGGTGGTAGGGGTAGGGCAGGAGCACCAGCCTTGAGCCAAAGTGGGAAGTTGCAGAAGGTGCGTTCAATTACTTCAAAGGACGCACCACACTTGGTTGAGTGGCTCACTCAGCCTTACTCTTCTGCACCCTCCTCATCCTCTCGATCTGCACCCTCTTCTTCACTCTCTGCTATGGGCACCCCCAAAGACACTACCACCAACAACACCACCACCCCCACATACCTTCCGCTTGAGTCACAGGAATTATTTTCCGATCCATATCAAGAGGACATTTCTGATGCGCAGCCACTCTTGGTATTGGATCAGGAAGAGGAGGTAGCAACAACCGCTACTCAGCAGTCTGACGACAGTACCCAGATCAGCCCAAGGAGGAGGTTGGTCCCCGGTGTTGCTGCCTACTCCGAGATCTCTACTTATAGCGGTGGGAAAGGTGACGTTGATGATGACGTGTCTAGTGATGTCACATGGGTGCCCACAAGAGAGGAAGAGGAGGGGAGTTCAGAGGGAGATATGGACCAGCAGATAGGGAGGAGAAGCAGGAATAACTTACATTGCACAGGAGGGACAAAGCAGACTGCAAATGTATCAGGAGCGAGTCATCGACCATGTACGGTCACATCTGGCGCTCCCAGGACACCGGCACATGGCTCCGCAGTGTGGGCTTTTTTTAATGTGTCCGCTGCTGACAATAGCATTGCCATCTGCAATCTTTGCAGTCAACGCATTAGTCACGGTAAGCCCAACACTCACCTAGGGACGACCGCCTTAAGAAGGCACATGGGCAGCCATCACTGAGCCGAGTGGGAGCAAGGGAACACACAAGGCCACACTGCAGGCTCTCACCGTCCAGCCTCGTCTTCTACTTCTCCTTCTCCTCTCTCCTCACAATTGTCCTCCACTCCACCTTCCATCACGCCAAGCTCACATTTTTCTGCAAAAAGGCAGGCTTCCGTGGGCCTAATGTTCGAGCGTAAAAAAATGATGACGCCGGATAACCCTCTTGCCCAACGATTGACGGCTGGCTTGTCAGAACTCATAGCCCGCCAACTACTGCCATATAAACTGGTGGACTCGGAGGCCTTTCGCAAATTTGTGGCCATTGGAACACCACAATGGAAGGTCCCAGGAAGGAAGTATTTCTCTGAGAAGGGCATCCCAGAGCTATATGGCCATGTTCAGCGGCAAGTGAATGTATCTCTGGCACACAGTGTCGGTGCCAAGATACATCTGACCACAGACACGTGGTCTAGCAAACACGGGCAGGGAAGGTATATCACTTTTACTGCCCACTGGGTGAACCTTCTGACGGCCGTCAAGCATGTAACCCGTGGCACCCGTGTAGATTTGGTTTTACCACCACGGATTGCATGCAGGCCTGACTCTTCTTCTCCTCCTCCTCCTACTCCATCCTCCTCCCTCTCCTCCTCAGCTGCCTCCTCCTTTTCTGCTGCTAGCGTCTCTTCCGCTGCACCACCCAAGCTCCCCAGAACCTATTCCACATGCCAGGTGAGACGTTGCCATGCCATGCTGCGTCTGTTGTGCCTGGAAGCCAAGAGCCACACTGGCCCGGCACTCCTTTCAGCTTTGCGTTCACAGGCAGATCAGTGGCTAACACCGCTCAATTTGACAGTTGGTAAAGTGGTGTGTGACAACGGTGCCAATCTGCTTAGCGCATTGAAACAGGGCAAAATCACGCATGTGCCATGCATGGCACACGTCTTAAACTTGGTCGTGCAGCGATTCCTTGTCAAATACCCTGGGGTCCAGGACATCTTGCGGCAGGCAAGGAAAATCTCGGTCCATTTCAGAAGATCTTACACGGCCATGGCTCGCCTTGCTGACATTCAGCGGCGACACAATCTGCCGGTCAGACGTCTTATTTGCGATTGCCCGACGCGATGGAACTCAACCTTCTATATGCTTGATAGGCTGCTCCAGCAGAAACGTGCAGTTAACGTCTACCTGTATGAACTCTGCGGCAGAAACGGTTCTGGGGAGCTGGGGTTTTTTTCACCGCACCAGTGGCTGCTCATGCGCGACGCATGCAGACTTCTGCGGCCATTTGAGGAGATCACCAAACTGGTCAGTCGCAGCCATGGTGCCATCAGTGACATGGTACCTTATGCCTTCTTTATGGAGCATGCATTGCGTCGTGTTATTGATCAGGCTGTGGAGGAGCAGGAGCGGGTAAATGAGGAAGTCGCAATGCTGGATGAATTCCCAGGGGGGGCTACTCTATCTGAGACAAGTCAACAACAGGAGTCTGAAGAGGAGTCAGAGGAGGATGGTGCCCGGGTGGATGAGGAGGAGCAAGAAGAGCATGCTTTAAACCTTTCTGGGATCCCTGTTGTGCGTGGATGGGGAGAGGAGAATGAAGAGGACGACATTATCCTGGATGATGAGCAGGAGCCAGGCCACCACACCGCTTCCCCTTTAGTGCAAATGGGGGCCTTCATGCTCCAGTGTTTTAATAGGGACCCCCGTATAAAAAAAAAATAAGGGTCAAGGACCAGTACTGGCTGGCAACGTACTTAGACCCCCGGTACAAACACAAAATGGCGGAAATGTTACCGCCGTCGCAGAGGGCTGTCAGAATGCAGCACTTCCAGGCCTTGCTTCGAGAAATGCTGCATTCTGCTTTTGCGTGCGCTGGCAGAGAAGCAATTCCCACTCCCAGAGAAGGATTTGCGGGTACCAATCCAACAGCGCCTGCAAGAAGAGGCCGGTTTGAAGATGTGTTGGTGACTTCGGATATGAGGTCATTCTTTCAGCTGACCCATCGACAGGTGTCATCCGGATCCAGCATCAGGGAACGCCTAGACCATCAGGTGTCCGACTACATTGGGTTAGCGGCCGATGTGGACGCTCTGAGGAGTGATGAACCCCTAGACTACTGGGTGGGCAGGCTTGACCTCTAGCCAGAGCTTGCCCAATTTGCAATCGAACTGTTGGCTTGCCCCTCATCCAGTGTCCTGTCCGAAAGGACGTTCAGCGCAGCAGGGGGGATCGTGACCGATAAGCGTACTCGCCTAGCTCACGACAGTGTTAACTACCTCACATTTCTAAAAATGAATGAGGCATGGATCTCGGAGGAATTCAACACATGTGACCAGTAGACCATGTATATGTCTATAAACAATTTTTTTAATCAAGCACACAGACCTTCTTTCTTCATTTGGCTCACTTCCTTGTCCCAAAAAAGCACACCGTACTATATGCCCCTACCCTCCTCTTTGAAGAGGTTGAGCGGTGTCATATTTCTACTGGGGCTGCTTATGAGGGGATCACACCATCCCTGTGCTGTGCTGACTTCCTCCTGGGGGTTCTTATTATGAGGGGATCACACCATCCCTGTGCTGTGCTGACTTACTCCTGGGGGTTCTTATTATGAGGGGATCACACCATCCCTGTGCTGTGCTGAGTTTCTCCTGGGCCTGCTTATTATGAGGGGATCACACCATCCCTGTGCTGTGCTGACTTACTCCTGGGGGTTCTTATTATGAGGGGATCACAACATCCCTGTCCTGTGCTGATTTACTCCTGGGGGTTCTTATTATGAGGGGATCACACCATCCCTGTGCTGTGCTGAGTTTCTCCTGGGGGTTCTTATTATGAGGGGATCACACCATCCCTGTGCTGTGCTGAGTTTCTCCTGGGCCTGCTTATTATGAGGGGATCACACCATCCCTGTGCTGTGCTGACTTACTCCTGGGGGTTCTTATTATGAGGGGATCACACCATCCCTGTGCTGTGCTGACTTCCTCCTGGGGGTTCTTATTATGAGGGGATCACACCATCCCTGTGCTGTGCTGACTTCCTCCTGGGGGTTCTTATTATGAGGGGATCACACCATCCCTGTGCTGTGCTGATTTTCTCCTGGGCCTGCTTATTATGAGGGGATCACACCATCCCTGTGCTGTGCTGACTTCCTCCTGGGGCTGCTTACTGTGCTGCTGTCAGTGCTGTATATCACGATGCTGGTGTGAGTGCTTAATGTCACGCTGCTGCTGTCAGTGCTGTATATCACGGTGCTGATGTCAGTGCTTAATGTCACGCTTCTGATGTCAGTGCTCTCTATCACGCTGCTGCTGTCAGTGCTGTATATCACGGTGCTGATGTCAGTGCTTAATGTCACGCTTCTGATGTCAGTGCTCTCTATCATGGTGCTGCTGTCAGTGCTGTATATCACGGTGCTGATGTCAGTGCTTAATGTCACGCTTCTGATGTCAGTGCTCTCTATCACGGTGCTGCTGTCAGTGCTGTATATCACTGTGCTGATGTCAGTGCTTAATGTCACGCTTCTGATGTCAGTGCTCTCTATCACGGTGCTGCTGTCAGTGCTGTATATCACGGTGCTGATGTCAGTGCTTTATGTCACGCTGCTGATGTCAGTGCTCTCTATCACGGTGCTGTTGTCAGATGACTCTATCACGGTGCAGTTGTCATTGCTGTATGTCACGCTGCTGATGTCAGTGCTCTGTATCACGGTGCTGCTGTCAGATGACTCTATCACGGTGCAGGTGTCATTGCTGTATGTCACGCTGCTGGTGATCATCTCCTGCACCCTCTTCTTTGCCTACTCTGGTCCCTGACCTTCCGTCTCCTCCATTGCCTTCATGCGCTCCACAGTCCTGAATTGTCAGAACAATTTCCCATATAAAAAAAGAATGCTTGTAGTTATCGATCCCAAATTCACCTCATACATGTATTATGTCATTGGCCATGTGGTGGGACTATGTTTGCCCAGCTAATAATTATTTTGTGGCTGCAAATTTGACCTAAAGGTTTGCGAAGTTTGCCTCCCATTGAAGTCAATGGGGCCCGCCACGAACTTTCCGTTTCGCGAACTATCGGCCGGGTTCGCGGTCCGCGAAACGTCCCGTCGGAAGTTCGTCCATCACTAATAATGAGTCTTTTGAACATGTACCCTGATACCCCATGTGTCAGACTTTTCCACAGCCTAGCAACATACAGAGGCCCAACATCCATATAGCACCATCAGGCGTTCTAAAGGCATAAATTACACATTTCATTTCCTGAGTACCTATTACATTTTTGAAGGCCCTGGAGCACCAGGACAATGGAATTACCCACAAAGTGACCCCATTTTGTAAAGAAAACAACCTAATGTATATTCTATGAGGCATAATGAGTCTTTTGAACATGTAATTTCTTTCCACAAGTTTTTGGAAAATGTGGAAAGAAAATAAAAACCTATTTTTTTTTTCACAAAGTTGTCAATTTAGAAGATCTTTCTAACACATAACATGTACATAGCCAAAATGACACCCCAAAATACATTCTGCTACTCGTCCTGAGTATGGCGATACCCCATGTGTCAGACTTTTCCACAGCCTGGCCGCATACAGCCCAACATACAAGTACCACCTTCAGGCTTCTAACATATAGCATGTACACACCAAGAATTACACACCAAAATACATTCTGCTGAGCAAAGGGTAAAAAAAAGGCTCACCGGACTCTGCATCCATCGCCATCCTACTCCGGGGCCTACGATCTGTGCCCCGAGATCACGCCACCAGTGCCCGGAGCACCGTCGGCACCCTTTCTGGCCGTTTTAGAGGCGAGCAGCGGCCCGCGGATCCGAGATTTCATCCGGAAGCCGGCGCCATCCTCGTATAGACGGCCGCCATCTTGCGGCCTACACAGTGTGGGACTCCTCCGGGCTAAATTACTGCCGCGGGCGGTGAACGCGGCGCCCGGTCTTAAGGAACAAGGGCCCTACGCCACCCAGCCGGCCTCCGGAACACCGGCGGTGACGTCCCCGGCCGCTGCGGGGACCCGAGGCTGCCCATCTGCTCTGTGGCCAGGCCCGAGACCGGCGCCATAAACGAGGCCCTGCCGCCATCTTGCGGCCTACGAGGGATCCACAGCAATCTGATCCTAAGCGGAGCTTGATCCAGGCCAGGAGGCGATCCCCCAGACCGTGGGGCGGAAGATAGCGGGCGCCTGGAGGCGGCCGGCCTCTCCTAAACAAAGTCCAGGCTCCAGGAGTGGAGGTAGGTGGCAGCCATCTTGGTACACCCGAACCCTCAGCATCCCTCCAGAGCCAGAGCCTGACTCCCTTCAGACCATCTCAACACCCTATTTAGGGGAAGTGACCCTGGGGGGCCCCACCATGGCCATGTAAAGGGCCAGCTCCCACATCCTGAGGGCGAACAGAAGCCTGCTAGGGGACTCCAGTTAATCCCCCCCCCAACATGGGCAGATCCACCAAGAGCTCCTCCACACCCCGCACCCAAAGGCACCCGTGTAACCAAGCATCTGGAAATATCCCGGAGCTGTTCCGAACACGCCAGGCGACGCATCACGAAGTGGCGCAGACGTCCCAGGTTTCACAAGCTACATCTCTGGCCGCATTCAGTGACCCCTTAGGCCCGACTATGGACGAGGAGGACACTGGACTCGGCACCCCACACCCCAGTCTCCTGGACATCCAAAGAGACCTCCAAAAGGTAGCCCTGGACCTTAAGCGCACTTTCACAGAGGCGATCTCCGACCTGAAAGCGGATTTTCACGAGATGACCAACAGACTTTCTGAGGTGGAAGAGACCTCCCGGATGCAGGCCACAGCGATTAAGCAGGTACAAAGAACCTATGACATGCACCTGCCGCACATGTTCGAGTTACACAGACAAGTAGAAGACCTCGACAACAGGGGACGCAGGCATAATGTACGGGTGAGGGGAGTTCCGGAGGGAATAGACCAGAACGCACTACCTCAAACTGTCTGCTCTATTTTCAATGATCTTCTTGACCGGCCCGCAGACTCTCCCATTGAAATGGAACGGTTACATCGGGCATTAAGACCCCCTCCCCGTGACTCGGAACCTCCCAGAGACATTGTTTGCTGCATTGTGAATTTCCCTCTCAAGGAAGAAATTCTCAGAAAAGCTAGAGACAGAGGGCGCATACTATTTAATGGCGCTGAGATAAAACTCTTTCAAGATCTGTCACAGATTACCTTACAGAACAGGCGCAGTTTACGCCCACTGCTGGAAGTGCTTCGCACTCGCAACATTCCATATCGCTGGAAATTTCCTTTCTGTCTCTCCGCTTCGGCTAGAGGCCACACCGCACTGCTTCGGACGCCTGAGGACCTGCCTTCTTTTTGCGAACAGCTGGATCTGCCTCCAGTGGATCTGCCTGAATGGTACTCCTTCTACTTCCCTACAGAGCCTTGGAAGCTAGTATCGCACAATACGTCGCCTAAGGCGCAAAGACACCGCTCAAGACGTCGCAGACTTGAACCCATGTCACCTGGAGAGAGGCCCTCCCGCAGAGACTCGTCGCTCCGCAGCCCGGGGCCGGCAGTCACGCCGCGACGGAATCATCCTATGGCTTAAGGCGGTGTAGAAGTGGATCGCTCTGCGTACACACAGACTAGCCCATCCGTGTCTTTTTTGATATTTTTTTTTCTCTGCTTGGTTTTTTTGTTTTTTGTTTTTTTATCTTTCTAGATTGTCCCCACAGGAATTCAGCCTTCCTCAACGCCATGATTCTGCAGAGACCTGGTGTGCTTCTGGAACACTTTCAAGGTATTACAAGCCCATTGTCAATGTGGAGTCAGGTACTTTTCTCGCCCCTATGACACCTCAACTAGGACACCCGTACACTATTGAACCCCCCGTTATTTTTTTTAATTTTTTTTTTTTTTGGGGTGTTTTTTTTTATTTATTTATTTTTTTTTCTGTGGCTTCTGGACTTTTTTTTGGGGTTCCACATTTTTGCCTTAATGGGGATATGCACTACGCAAGGAGAGCTGGCAGGTGGGGGAGGGCCGGGGCTCTCGCCATTAGGGGGTGGTCTCCCCCCCTTTTTTTACACGTGCTTTATGTGCCGTTCGGTATTGCCGAGCATTGCCGCCCCCCCGGTGGGGGCCCCGGCCTTCTCCAAGCAGCTCACGGGTATACTGTACCATATATAATAGACGATAGGCTCTGCCGGACAGCATACCGTTTGTTCCTATAATAGCAGACTACCAATCGACCTTATGTCTCGGTGCACACCAGGTCCCTTTGCACCCCTGACTCTTTGTATTGCCCCACCAATGATGTACTGATTCCCTGATCCATAGAGTACACGCTATCAGCAGAATTTACTGTATGCTGTCTGTGTGTCGCAGAGCGGTGCGTCTGGTTTTCCTTTTGTTTGTTTTTTCTCTTCTGTTATTTTTTTTTTCAAGGGTTTGATTCTGTTCAATTGTTCTAACCAGTTCCTTGTTTAGAAATATATTGGTACCCCTGGAATCTCCCCGGGGGGGTTTCACCCGACATGCCAAGGTTGCCTCTCGGCCGACCCCCTGCCCTCCCCAAGGTACCGATCTGGATCGCTGTGCCCCCAGTCACCACTGACTCATGATCACAGATCGCCCTCTCCGATGTTGGAGCTCTCGCTCACCCTAGGGTTTACATCCACCCCACAACTGCCGTTGCGGGCCTTAGCTGACATCCCGGCCCAGTTTTGTTTGGTTTCTTTTTTTTTGTTTTTTCCTTTCCTAGGCGGACGGGAACCTCCACGTCCACCTCCGGTAGTTCTGTCCACAGACCTTTTCTGTGCCCTATTGGACCTGCTATACACTACCTACTTCCTTCTCACGACCCCACCCAGCCCACCCCCCCTTCTTTCTCCTCGGCCTCTCCCCCACAAACCCCTTCTTTATTTTTATTTTATTTTTTGTATTTTTTATTTTTTCCTTTTTCTTCCCCTCTGTCTACCCGCCTCACTCTTCCCAACCTTTCGGGACGGGGGTGTCCCCCCCTGCCGATTTACCGGATACCCCGCCGACCACCCGTGTGCCGCACGAGTCTGCTGCTAGAACAGCCGGACTTGTAAGAGGGCTGCCGGCTTGCCGGCACCTCAACGTCGCTTTCTTGTAGGCCCTTGCTTCTCTGACAATGCAGCAGCAATTAACTCTGAAATGCCTATCGCTAAATGTTAAAGGCTTAAACATCCCAGAGAAGAGGTCACAGGTTCTAACTGCTTTGACGAAGCATAGAGCTCACTTTCTATTCTTGCAAGAAACCCATTTCCGTTCTGACGCTGTACCCAAACTAGCTAACCACATTTACAATAGGTCGCTACATTCCACCAACTCAGAGGCAAAAACGAAAGGGGTCTCGATCCTCATTGCCAAACACGCTGATTTCCAACTTAAAGAGTCCAAGGTAGATCCGGGGGGGAGATTTCTCTTTATTAAGGGTATATATGCCTCCAAACCAATTACGCTAGCGAATGTGTACTGCCCCAACGAGCGTCAGCTATCCTTCCTTAGAACGGTATGCGATGAGTTGGCGTCCTTCCAGGAGGGCGTAGTAATACTGGGGGGGGACTTCAATACCCCAATGAATCCTCTTCTAGACTCCTCCACTGGGACGTCGTCCCTGCCATACCGGGCACTTCGCCAAATCAAATTGCAACTTCAAACTTTGACCTTACATGACTCCTGGCGAACCTTATCCCCCACTGTTAAAGATTATACTTTCTTCTCCGCACCGCACCAAAAGTACTCCAGGCTTGATTACTTTTTCTTGTCTCAACGCGACCTGACCTACCTCTCCCAGGCATCCATAGAACCGATGTTTCTATCGGATCACCATCCCATTACCATGACTCTCACCTTCGCGGACACGACTCCCAAGTCCAAGATGTGGAGACTGAACTAGTGATGGCCGAACGGTTCGCCCGGCGGTCGTTTCGCGGCGAATTTCCGACTTTCGCCGTCCGCGGGTTCGAACGCCTTTTTCCGTCGTTCGCCCCGGCGGACTTACGTGTTTAATGTATACAAGAACTTTAACCTTTCGTGACACGTTTATCATGTGTTACAGGACAACCAATTGAGACATGACAGCTCATGGACACTTGGACATTCCCCCTAACCTATAAATACACCCGATCCGGTGGCCATTTTACATTCTTTCTTCTGTCACTGTAGGGAAAGGATCCTGTGTGGAGTAGGGACAGAGAAAACGCTAGCTATTTGGTACACAAAAGTTCTTTTCAGGACTGGTATAGGTGTTAGGTCAGCAGCCTGAGTTTCTTTTGTCAGTTTAGATAAAGGGACAGAGCGCTGTATGCTGCTATTTTAGGGACAGCTCAGCCAGATTAGTCTTTCTTCATCATCATCATCATCATCATCATTAGCTGTTACTATCAGGTCCACAAAAGAGCTGTTCCAGCTAATCGTTCCAGCCTACTCTTTTTTGCCAATTTGTATAGGGACAGGCAGGAAGCAGTGTGTCAGGCAGTGAGGATAATTTTAAAGACTTGCTGTTACTATTAGTTCCACAAAGGTTCTTTTCAGGACTGGTATCAGTGGTACGGTAATAGGCTTGTACACGTATAATATTCTTTCTTCCAAATATAGAAAGAATATTATACTTGACTGCTGCCCTTCTGCTGCAGTCTGCTAATCATTCACAACTCACTTGTTCCACAAAGCTCTTTATCAGGACTGGTAACTTGGTCTGTCTAGGGTGCTACGGTACATAGGCTTGGGTGCGGTACAGTCTGCTGTTCTGTAAGGACCGCTATCGGTCCACAATACATAGGGTTGCCGTGCACTACTGCTGACCGCTGCCCTATACTGCAGCAGTCCTTCATTGGTATAGGGACTGACGTACAGTCTGCTAATCACTAACACACAACCTGCTTGGTCCACAAAAGTTCTTATAAGGACTGGTAACTTGGTATAGGGTGCTACGGTACATAGGCCTGAGTGCGTTACAGTCTGCTGTTCTGTAAGGACCGCTATCGGTCCACAATACATAGGGTTGCCGTGCACTACTGCTGACCGCTGCCCTATACTGCAGCAGTCCTTCAGCGGTATAGGGACTGACGCACAGTCTGCTAAACACTAACACACAACCTGCTTGGTCCACAAAAGTTTTTATAAGGACTGGTAACTTGGTATAGGGTGCTACGGTACATAGGCCTGAGTGCAGTACAGTCTGCTGTTCTGTAAGGACCGCTATCGGTCCACAATACATAGGGTTGCCGTGCACTACTGCTGACCGCTGCCCTATACTGCAGCAGTCCTTCATTGGTATAGGGACTGACGTACAGTCTGCTAATCACTAACACACAACCTGCTTGGTCCACAAAAGTTCTTATAAGGACTGGTAACTTGGTATAGGGTGCTACGGTACATAGGCCTGAGTGCGTTACAGTCTGCTGTTCTGTAAGGACCGCTATCGGTCCACAATACATAGGGTTGCCGTGCACTACTGCTGACCGCTGCCCTATACTGCAGCAGTCCTTCATTGGTATAGGGACTGACGTACAGTCTGCTAATCACTAACACACAACCTGCTTGTTCCACAAAAGTTCTTATAAGGACTGGTAACTTGGTATAGGGTGCTACGGTACATAGGCTTGAGTGCGGTACAGTCTGCTGTTCTGTAAGGACCGCTATCGGTCCACAATAGATAGGGTTGACGTGCACCACTGCTGACCGCTGCCCTATACTGCAGCAGTCCTTCAGCGGTATAGGGACTGACGTACAGTCTGCTAAACACTAATACACAACCTGCTTGGTCCACAAAAGTTCTTATAAGGACTGGTAACTTGGTATAGGGTGCTACGGTACATAGGCTTGAGTGCGGTACAGTCTGCTGTTCTGTAAGGACCGCTATCGGTCCACAATAGATAGGGTTGACGTGCACCACTGCTGACCGCTGCCCTATACTGCAGCAGTCCTTCAGCGGTATAGGGACTGACGCACAGTCTGCTAAACACTAACACACAACCTGCTTGGTCCACAAAAGTTTTTATAAGGACTGGTAACTTGGTATAGGGTGCTACGGTACATAGGCCTGAGTGCGTTACAGTCTGCTGTTCTGTAAGGACCGCTATCGGTCCACAATACATAGGGTTGCCGTGCACTACTGCTGACCGCTGCCCTATACTGCAGCAGTCCTTCATTGGTATAGGGACTGACGTACAGTCTGCTAATCACTAACACACAACCTGCTTGGTCCACAAAAGTTCTTATAAGGACTGGTAACTTGGTATAGGGTGCTACGGTACATAGGCCTGAGTGCGTTACAGTCTGCTGTTCTGTAAGGACCGCTATCGGTCCACAATACATAGGGTTGCCGTGCACTACTGCTGACCGCTGCCCTATACTGCAGCAGTCCTTCAGCGGTATAGGGACTGACGCACAGTCTGCTAAACACTAACACACAACCTGCTTGGTCCACAAAAGTTCTTATAAGGACTGGTAACTTGGTATAGGGTGCTACGGTACATAGGCCTGAGTGCAGTACAGTCTGCTGTTCTGTAAGGACCGCTATCGGTCCACAATACATAGGGTTGCCGTGCACTACTGCTGACCGCTGCCCTATACTGCAGCAGTCCTTCATTGGTATAGGGACTGACGTACAGTCTGCTAATCACTAACACACAACCTGCTTGTTCCACAAAAGTTCTTATAAGGACTGGTAACTTGGTATAGGGTGCTACGGTACATAGGCT
Organism: Lithobates pipiens; assembly: GCF_037356315.1. Taxonomy (NCBI): domain Eukaryota; kingdom Metazoa; phylum Chordata; class Amphibia; order Anura; family Ranidae; genus Lithobates; species Lithobates pipiens. The sequence continues at coordinate 151,398,175 of NW_027507718.1, forward strand.
TGAGTGCGGTACAGTCTGCTGTTCTGTAAGGACCGCTATCGGTCCACAATAGATAGGGTTGACGTGCACCACTGCTGACCGCTGCCCTATACTGCAGCAGTCCTTCAGCGGTATAGGGACTGACGTACAGTCTGCTAAACACTAATACACAACCTGCTTGGTCCACAAAAGTTCTTATAAGGACTGGTAACTTGGTATAGGGTGCTACGGTACATAGGCTTGAGTGCGGTACAGTCTGCTGTTCTGTAAGGACCGCTATCGGTCCACAATAGATAGGGTTGACGTGCACCACTGCTGACCGCTGCCCTATACTGCAGCAGTCCTTCAGCGGTATAGGGACTGACGCACAGTCTGCTAAACACTAACACACAACCTGCTTGGTCCACAAAAGTTTTTATAAGGACTGGTAACTTGGTATAGGGTGCTACGGTACATAGGCCTGAGTGCGTTACAGTCTGCTGTTCTGTAAGGACCGCTATCGGTCCACAATACATAGGGTTGCCGTGCACTACTGCTGACCGCTGCCCTATACTGCAGCAGTCCTTCATTGGTATAGGGACTGACGTACAGTCTGCTAATCACTAACACACAACCTGCTTGGTCCACAAAAGTTCTTATAAGGACTGGTAACTTGGTATAGGGTGCTACGGTACATAGGCCTGAGTGCGTTACAGTCTGCTGTTCTGTAAGGACCGCTATCGGTCCACAATACATAGGGTTGCCGTGCACTACTGCTGACCGCTGCCCTATACTGCAGCAGTCCTTCAGCGGTATAGGGACTGACGCACAGTCTGCTAAACACTAACACACAACCTGCTTGGTCCACAAAAGTTCTTATAAGGACTGGTAACTTGGTATAGGGTGCTACGGTACATAGGCCTGAGTGCAGTACAGTCTGCTGTTCTGTAAGGACCGCTATCGGTCCACAATACATAGGGTTGCCGTGCACTACTGCTGACCGCTGCCCTATACTGCAGCAGTCCTTCATTGGTATAGGGACTGACGTACAGTCTGCTAATCACTAACACACAACCTGCTTGTTCCACAAAAGTTCTTATAAGGACTGGTAACTTGGTATAGGGTGCTACGGTACATAGGCTTGAGTGCGGTACAGTCTGCTGTTCTGTAAGGACCGCTATCGGTCCACAATAGATAGGGTTGACGTGCACCACTGCTGACCGCTGCCCTATACTGCAGCAGTCCTTCAGCGGTATAGGGACTGACGTACAGTCTGCTAAACACTAATACACAACCTGCTTGGTCCACAAAAGTTCTTATAAGGACTGGTAACTTGGTATAGGGTGCTACGGTACATAGGCTTGAGTGCGGTACAGTCTGCTGTTCTGTAAGGACCGCTATCGGTCCACAATAGATAGGGTTGACGTGCACCACTGCTGACCGCTGCCCTATACTGCAGCAGTCCTTCAGCGGTATAGGGACTGACGCACAGTCTGCTAAACACTAACACACAACCTGCTTGGTCCACAAAAGTTTTTATAAGGACTGGTAACTTGGTATAGGGTGCTACGGTACATAGGCCTGAGTGCGTTACAGTCTGCTGTTCTGTAAGGACCGCTATCGGTCCACAATACATAGGGTTGCCGTGCACTACTGCTGACCGCTGCCCTATACTGCAGCAGTCCTTCATTGGTATAGGGACTGACGTACAGTCTGCTAATCACTAACACACAACCTGCTTGGTCCACAAAAGTTCTTATAAGGACTGGTAACTTGGTATAGGGTGCTACGGTACATAGGCCTGAGTGCGTTACAGTCTGCTGTTCTGTAAGGACCGCTATCGGTCCACAATACATAGGGTTGCCGTGCACTACTGCTGACCGCTGCCCTATACTGCAGCAGTCCTTCAGCGGTATAGGGACTGACGCACAGTCTGCTAAACACTAACACACAACCTGCTTGGTCCACAAAAGTTCTTATAAGGACTGGTAACTTGGTATAGGGTGCTACGGTACATAGGCCTGAGTGCAGTACAGTCTGCTGTTCTGTAAGGACCGCTATCGGTCCACAATACATAGGGTTGCCGTGCACTACTGCTGACCGCTGCCCTATACTGCAGCAGTCCTTCATTGGTATAGGGACTGACGTACAGTCTGCTAATCACTAACACACAACCTGCTTGTTCCACAAAAGTTCTTATAAGGACTGGTAACTTGGTATAGGGTGCTACGGTACATAGGCTTGAGTGCGGTACAGTCTGCTGTTCTGTAAGGACCGCTATCGGTCCACAATAGATAGGGTTGACGTGCACCACTGCTGACCGCTGCCCTATACTGCAGCAGTCCTTCAGCGGTATAGGGACTGACGTACAGTCTGCTAAACACTAATACACAACCTGCTTGGTCCACAAAAGTTCTTATAAGGACTGGTAACTTGGTATAGGGTGCTACGGTACATAGGCTTGAGTGCGGTACAGTCTGCTGTTCTGTAAGGACCGCTATCGGTCCACAATAGATAGGGTTGACGTGCACCACTGCTGACCGCTGCCCTATACTGCAGCAGTCCTTCAGCGGTATAGGGACTGACGTACAGTCTGCTAAACACTAATACACAACCTGCTTGGTCCACAAAAGTTCTTATAAGGACTGGTAACTTGGTATAGGGTGCTACGGTACATAGGCTTGAGTGCGGTACAGTCTGCTGTTCTGTAAGGACCGCTATAGGTCCACAATAGATAGGGTTGACGTGCACCACTGCTGACCGCTCACCTATACTGCAGCAGTCCTTCAGCGGTATAGGGACTAAGAGTTTTGTCACAGGGTCATTTAAAAAATGACATGCAGAGGAAGAGGCAGGCCCTTCCGCAGGGGTGGTAGGGGTAGGGCAGGAGCAACAGGCTTGAGCCAAAGTGGGAAGTTGCAGAAGGTGCGTTCAATTACTTTAAAGGATGCACCAGACTTGGTTGAGTGGCTCGCTCAGCCTTACTCTTCTGCACCCTCCTCATCCTCTCGATCTGCACCCTCTTCTTCACTCTCTGCTATGTGCACCCCCAAAGACACTACCACCAACAACACGACCACCACCACCACCACCACATACCTTCCGCTTGAGTCACTGGAATTATTTTCCGATCCATATCAAGAGGACATTTCTGATGCGCAGCCACTCTTGGTATTGGATCAGGAAGAGGAGGTAGCAACAAGCGCTACTCAGCAGTCTGACGCCAGTACCCAGATCAGCCCAAGGAGGAGGTTGGTCCCCGGTGTTGCTGCCTACTCTACTTATAGCGGTGGGGAAGGTGACGTTGATGATGACGTGTCTAGTGATGTCACGTGGGTGCCCACAAGAGAGGAAGAGGAGGGGAGTTCAGAGGGAGATATGGACCAGCAGATAGGGAGGAGAAGCAGCAATGACTTACATTGCACAGCAGGGACAAAGCAGACTGCAAATGTATCAGGAGCGAGTCATCGACCATGTACGGTCACATCTGGCGCTCCCAGGACACCGGCACATGGCTCCGCAGTGTGGGCTTTTTTTAACGTGTCCGCTGCTGACAATAGCGTTGCCATCTGCAATCTTTGCAGTCAACGCGTTAGTCGCGGTAAGCCCAATACTCACCTAGGGACGACCGCCTTAAGAAGGCACATGAGCAGCCATCACCGAGCCCAGTGGGAGCAACGGAACACACAAAGCCACACTGCAGGCTCTCACCGTCCAGCCTCGTCTTCTACTTCTCCTTCTCCTCTCTCCTCACAATTGTCCTCCACTCCACCTTCCATCACGCCAAGCTCACATTTTTCTGCAAAAAGGCAGGCTTCCGTGGGCCTAATGTTTGAGCGTAAAAAAATGATGACGCCGGATAACCCTCTTGCCCAACGGTTGGCGGCTGGCTTGTCAGAACTCATAGCCCGCCAACTACTGCCATATAAACTGGTGGACTCGGAGGCCTTTCGCAAATTTGTGGCCATTGGAACACCACAATGGAAGGTCCCAGGAAGGAAGTATTTCTCAGAGAAGGGCATCCCAGAGCTATATGGCCATGTTCAGCGGCAAGTGAATGTATCTCTGGCACACAGTGTCGGTGCCAAGATACATCTGACCACAGACACGTGGTCTAGCAAACACGGGCAGGGAAGGTATATCAGTTTTACTGCCCACTGGGTGAACCTTCTGACGGCCGTCAAGCATGTAACCCGTGGCACCCGTGTAGATTTGGTTTTACCGCCACGGATTGCATGCAGGCCTGACTCTTCTTCTCCTCCTCCTACTCCATCCTCCTCCCTCTCCTCCTCAGCTGCCTCCTCCTTTTCCGCTGCTAGCGTCTCTTCCACTGCACCGCCCAAGCTCCCCAGAACCTATTCCACATGCCAGGTGAGACGTTGCCATGCCGTGCTGCGTCTGTTGTGCCTGGAAGCAAAGAGCCACACTGGCCCGGCACTCCTTTCAGCTTTGCGTTCACAGGCAGATGAGTGGCTAACACCGCTCAATTTGACAGTTGGTAAAGTGGTGTGTGACAACGGTGCCAATCTGCTTAGCGCATTGAAACAGGGCAAAATCACGCACGTGCCGTGCATGGCACACGTCTTAAACTTGGTCGTGCAGCGATTCCTTGTCAAATACCCTGGGGTCCAGGACATCTTGCGGCAGGCAAGGAAAATCTCGGCCCATTTCAGAAGATCTTACACGGCCATGGCTCGCCTTGCTGACATTCAGCGGCGACACCATCTGCCGGTCAGACGTCTTATTTGCGATTGCCCGACGCGATGGAACTCAACCTTCTATATGCTTGATAGGCTGCTCCAGCAGAAACGTGCAGTTAACGTCTACCTGTATGAACTCTGCGAAAGAAACGGTTCTGGGGAGCTGGGTTTTTTTTCACCGCGCCAGTGGCTGCTCATGCGCGACACATGCAGACTTCTGCGGCCATTTGAGGAGATCACCAAACTGGTCAGTCGCAGCCATGGCGCCATCAGTGACATGGTACCTTATGCCTTCTTTCTGGAGCGTGCATTGCGTCGTGTCATTGATCAGGCTGTGGAGGAGCAGGAGCGGGAAGATGAGGAAGTCGCAATGCTGGATGAATTCCCAGGGGGGGCTACTCTATCTGAGACAAGTCAACAACAGGAGTCTGATGAGGAGTCAGAGGAGGATGGTGCCGGGGCGGATGAGCAGGAGCAAGAAGAGCATGCTTTAAACCTTTCTGGGATCCCTGTTGTGCGAGGATGGGGAGAGGAGAATGAAGAGGACGACATTATCCTGGATGATGAGCAGGAGCCAGGCCACCACACCGCTTCCACTTTAGTGCAAATGGGGGCCTTCATGCTCCAGTGTTTTAATAGGGACCCCCGTATAAAAAGCATGAGGGTCAAGGACCAGTACTGGGTGGCAACGTACTTAGACCCCCGGTACAAACACAAAATGGCGGAAATGTTACCGCCGTCGCAGAGGGCTGTCAGAATGCAGCACTTCCAGGCCTTGCTTCGAGAAATGCTGCATTCTGCTTTTGCGTGCGCTGGCAGAGGAGCAATTCCCACTCCCAGAGAAGGATTTGCGGGTACCAATCCAACAGCGCCTGCAAGAAGAGGCCGGTTTGAAGATGTGTTGGTGACTTCGGATATGAGGTCATTCTTTCAGCCGACCCATCGACAGGTGTCATCCGGATCCAGCATCAGGGAACGCCTAGACCGTCAGGTGTCCGACTACATTGGGTTAACGGCCGATGTGGACGCTCTGAGGAGTGATGAACCCCTAGACTACTGGGTGGGCAGGCTTGACCTCTGGCCAGAGCTTGCCCAATTTGCAATCGAACTGTTGGCTTGCCCCTCATCCAGTGTCCTGTCCGAAAGGACGTTCAGCGCAGCAGGGGGGATTGTGACCGATAAGCGTACTCGCCTAGCTCACCACAGTGTTAACTACCTCACATTTCTAAAAATGAATGAGGCATGGATCTCGGAGGAATTCAACACATGTGATCAGTAGACCATGTATATGTCTATAAACAATTTTTGGAATCAAGCACACAGACCTTCTTAATTCATTTGGCTCACTTCCCTGACCCAAAAAAGCACACCGTACTATATGCCCCTACCCTCCTCTTTGAAGAGGTTGAGCGGTGTCATATTTCTACTGGGGCTGCTTATTATGAGGGGTTCCCACCATCCCTGTGCTGTGCTGACTTCCTCCTGGGTGTTCTTATTATGAGGGGCTCCCACCATCCCTGTGCTGTGCTGACTTCCTCCTGGGGGTTCTTATTATGAGGGGATCACACCATCCCTGTGCTGTGCTGACTTCCTCCTGGGGCTGCTTACGGTGCTGCTGTCAGCGCTGTATGTCACGGAGCTGCTGTCAGCGCTGTATGTCACGGAGCTGCTGTCAGCGCTGTATGTCACGGAGCTGCTGTCAGCGCTGTATGTCACGGAGCTGCTGTCAGCGCTGTATGTCACGGAGCTGCTGTCAGCGCTGTATGTCACGGAGCTGCTGTCAGCGCTGTATGTCACGGTGCTGCTGTCAGCGCTGTATGTCACGGAGCTGCTGTCAGCGCTGTATGTCACGGAGCTGCTGTCAGTGCTGTATGTCACGGAGCTGCTGTCAGCGCTGTATGTCACGGAGCTGCTGTCAGCGCTGTATGTCACGGAGCTGCTGTCAGCGCTGTATGTCACGGTGCTGCTGTCAGCGCTGTATGTCACGGAGCTGCTGTCAGCGCTGTATGTCACGGAGCTGCTGTCAGCGCTGTATGTCACGGAGCTGCTGTCAGCGCTGTATGTCACGGAGCTGCTGTCAGCGCTGTATGTCACGGAGCTGCTGTCAGCGCTGTATGTCACGGAGCTGCTGTCAGCGCTGTATGTCACGGTGCTGCTGTCAGCGCTGTATGTCACGGAGCTGCTGTCAGCGCTGTATGTCACGGAGCTGCTGTCAGCGCTGTATGTCACGGAGCTGCTGTCAGCGCTGTATGTCACGGAGCTGCTGTCAGCGCTGTATGTCACGGTGCTGCTGTCAGCGCTGTATGTCACGGAGCTGCTGTCAGCGCTGTATGTCACGGAGCTGCTGTCAGTGCTGTATGTCACGGAGCTGCTGTCAGCGCTGTATGTCACGGAGCTGCTGTCAGCGCTGTATGTCACGGAGCTGCTGTCAGCGCTGTATGTCACGGTGCTGCTGTCAGCGCTGTATGTCACGGAGCTGCTGTCAGCGCTGTATGTCACGGAGCTGCTGTCAGCGCTGTATGTCACGGAGCTGCTGTCAGCGCTGTATGTCACGGAGCTGCTGTCAGCGCTGTATGTCACGGAGCTGCTGTCAGCGCTGTATGTCACGGTGCTGATGTCAGTGCTCTGTATTACGGTGCTGCTGTCAGTGCTCTGTATCTCCTGCACCCTCTTGTTTGCCTACCCTGGTCCCTGACCTTCCCTCTCCTCCATTGCCTTCATTAGCTCCATAGTCCTGAATTGTCAGAACAATTTCCCAAATAAAAAAAAAATGCTTGTAGTTATCGATCCCAAATTCACCTCATACATGTATTATGCTATTGTCCAGGTGGTGGGACTACGTGCTACCCCCTAATAATTACCCCGTGGCCGCAAATTCGACCTAAAGGTTTGCGAAATTCGCCTCCCATTGAAGTCAATGGAGCCCGCGGCGAACGGTCGTTTTCGCGAACGTTTGTGTCCGTTCGCGTTTCGCGTTCGCGAAACGTCCCGTCGGAAGTTCGTCCATCACTAGACTGAACCCCTCCCGGTAACTTTACAGCAAATACGCTCCCGAATTCAACTTTACTTTAAGGAAAACCTATCCCCTGGCATCTCGCCTCTCACCCTCTGGGAGGCCCACAAATGTGTCCTCAGGGGGGTACTTATATCCCTAGCAACTGCCTCAAAAAGGAGAAGTCAGGAACGGATTAACTCCCTCATTGCACAAATCCAAAAACTTGAAAGGGCCCACAAACAGACCACCTCCCTATCGACTCTCCAGGACCTCATCCACGCACGCTCCGTGCTTCTGGATGAACTAGGGAAACGCACCAGAAGACGATACATCCTTGGCCAAAAATTTTTTTACGAACATGGGAATAAAAGCGGGAGACTCCTGGCCCGCACGGTCCAGGCAGCCAAATCCCAGACGACTATACACCAGATACGGGACAACCAGGGAAATGTATTTTCCAAAAACACAGACATTGCCAAACAATTCGAACTCTTTTACTCTAAATTGTACAATTTGCCAAGAGACAGGACAGAGTCACATACTGTAGGTGACCGTAATGACAAAATAGCAGACTTCCTTTCCCAATACTGCCCGAAACCGATCACACCTCAACAAGCGCAAGGAAGGAACTTTTATTAGCAATTAAACAAATGAAGGTGGGAAAAAGCCCGGGTCCGGATGGTCTACCTCTTATATACTACAAAACCTTTACAGACGAACTGACGCCTCCCCTACTATGGGCACTTAATACTCTAGCAGACCCCAACACCCCTCCAGGCCGCATGCTGGAGGCACACATAACAGTTATCCCCAAATCCGGCAAGGACCCAACGCAGGTATCCAACTATAGGCCCATTTCGCTACTTAATGTGGATATTAAACTATATGCAAAAATGCTTGCCAATAGATTGCTCCCCCTCATTCCTGGCCTAATTTTCTCCGACCAGGTAGGCTTTATCCCCGGCAGGGAGGCTAGGGACAACACCATACGCACACTGAATCTACACCACTGGTTTACCTCTACCCTATCTCAGGGGTTCTTTCTGTCCCTTGATGCGGAGAAGGTGTTTGACAGGGTGGCTTGGGACTATATGCAGGCAGTACTGAAGGGAGTTGGACTCCTACCACGCATGTGCACGCATATTGATGCCTTGTATGCGAACCCTTCAGCCAAAGTGAAAGTCAATGGCCTCCTGTCGGACGCCTTCTCCATCAGCAACGGGACGCAACAGGGCTGCCCCCTCTCGCCCTTAATCTTTGTTTTGACACTTGAGCCCCTGCTCAATAGACTAAGAGCCAACCCTGATATAAAGGGGTGTGTAGTGGGCGATAGGGAGTTCAAGGTAGCAGCGTTTGCGGATGATATCCTGCTCTCACTGCAGTCCCCGCGCACGTCCTTGCCTAATCTCCTCAGTGATTTGAAACAGTTCGGTGAATTGTCAAACTTAAAGATTAATTACTCTAAATCGTACGCCCTTAACGTCTCCCTTCCCCCGCAAGAAGCAACTCACTGTCAAGATTCCTTCCCATTTAGGTGGCAGAAGGATAGCATCCCTTATCTGGGTATCCAAATCACAAAGAAAATTTCTGAGTTGTACAAACGAAATTTTCTACCCGCGCTCTCCAAAATTCAAACGGAACTAGCAGACTGGGCCAACTTAAATGTCTCCTGGTTCGGCAGGGCGGCGCTGGTAAAGATGATGGTCCTCCCCCGGCTCTTATACCTGATGCAAACAATCCCGATTCACCTCCCTCCCTCCTTTTTTGCAACGTATAAAAAGTCCTGCACTACGTTTATCTGGAAGAACTCGATCCCGCGTATAAAATATTCCCGCCTAACTCGGATTAAGACAGGGGGGGGATTGACCTCCCTGACCTTTCTAAATACTATTTGGCCTGCCACCTAACCAGGGTGGTGGATTGGCGGATCCACAAGGTCAGGAAGGCGTGGATTGCTCTGGAACAGCATTTTGCGAACGGAGTGCTCCACTCCCTCCCCTGGATTGCCCCGACCCATTGGAACCCGGCCATTAAGACACACCCTTTTATCTTTCCTTCCCTGGTGGCCTTCAACCAAGCGTTACGTCTATACAAAATCTCCTCGCGACCGGGACCCATGACACCCTTGCGCAGCAACCCAGAGTTTAGCCCGGGAGCAGGCACTGCATTCTTAAGCAGAGAGTGGCCTCATGCGGAGGTTCTAGCACACCACTTCTTTCACAAAAATAGACCACGCTCCTATGACAACCTAGTGGCACTCTCCCCGACCCTTCTGGTCGAACAGACAACTGAGCCACTTCCTGGCCTCGGTGAACCCATCTACCACGTGGTCCAGACAACTTCTCCCATTTGAACGCCTCTGCACAAGCACCACTCCTTTGCGACACTTAATCTCGAGCATATACGTACTTCTACAGGAGGAGACGGACCCGGCACTGATGACTTCCACGCGTAGCTCCTGGGAAAAGGATTTGCAGGCCAACATTACCAATGAACAGTGGGAGGATATATTTACTTATGTCCATAAAGGCTCGATGAACGTGGCCATCCAAGAAAATGGGTATAAGATCGCTACTAAATGGTACAGGACTCCTGCCAGACTACACAAATTCTCCCCTATGATTCCCAACACATGCTGGAGATGCCAGACGGCGATAGGCTCAATGATTCATATATGGTGGGAATGCCCCTTGATACAAACCTTCTGGAAGGAAGTTCACTCCATTATCGCACAAGTCACCACCTACACCTTAAATTATAACCCAGCGCAATATCTCCTTCACCTTACGACTCTACCTAAACGGACCTACCTTAAATCATTAGCCATGCATATGGTCAACGCGGCCAGGCTGTGTGTTCCTACACACTGGCGATCTACCGACACCCCTTCCATTAGGGAATGGCTGACCAGGGTCGCTAAGATAGAGGAGATGGAAGAGCTGATATACACCACTCAAGACCGATTACAGAAATTCTCGACTATTTGGGCGTGTTGGAAGCATTTTCAAACCACGGATAGATACAAAACATTCTTTCCCCTACATATATAAACCAAAGAGGAGCACGGTCGGCGGGGGCTGGGGGGGGACACCTACCCGCCCCCTCCTCTTCTCCCCCCCGAGTTCCTTACTTTCTTTCTCCCTTTACCCTCCCCCCCTCAATCCTTTTACCCCCTCACATTTCCTCAGTCAAACCTGGAATATTTCATTCTATGGGGCTTGAATAAAGCAGCCGTTTGCTCTCCCACTCGGTCACGAGTGTCGGGAACTACGCCACCCCACGAACCCTAGCGGGTCCGGAAGATACCGGTCCTGAAGGCTGGGGACTCTGGCCCAGCACTACCCGGCACGACCTGAGTAAGCCTCTTTAAAAGATAGGTCCACATTATTTCTGTGTTTGCTAATCAGTTGTGCCTCTGTATAGCAATGTTCTATTAACCACGACCAATGTAGCAGGGTAATAGCGCTGTCTGTATTGCGAGTAGCTAAGGTCGTGGCAGCTCCTTGTGTTTATGATGCTTATATGACTTGCACGTTTGTATGTCTTGCATTTTTTCAATAAAATCTTTTATGGATAAAAAAAAAAAGGCTCACCTGTGGTTTTAGCAGGCAGGGACACCGTTCCAGAGCAGTCAAAGCATTTTCTAGACAGCCAAAGGAAATGTCCAGGAATTGTCCAGGCAGCAGACAGATATGGAAAATTATGAACATGGTTCAGTACAGTCCAAGGTTTAGCAGGCAGTTCAGGCATAGGCATGTCCAGTTCAGGTGGCAGGCACAGGCATGGCCAGTTCAGGTGGCAGGCAAAGGCAGGGCCAGTTCAGATGGCAGCAGGCGGCACTTTGTACATTGGGCCTTGGTCAGGTAAGACCCGAGGACAGGGGTAGAGGCTTCTTCTCACACAAATCTCTACGAAGCCTCCGAGTCTCCAGACCCTAATCCGAGAAAACGAAAAACCTGGAGAAAAATGTTTTCTCCACTCGGAAAACTTTTTCTGGAGCCCCTCACATGTGAGACCCCTGTGCTGTACAGTGGCAGGGCAAATGATCAGTTCAGGAGGCAGGCAAAAAGCATGGTCATTTAACAGGCCGAGGTCAATTCACGTTGAAGGCAGAAATATGTTTGGCAGAGGCATAGTCATTTAACAGTCCGGGTCATACACAGAAATGGCAGAAAGTGGAAACTGGAAAGAAATCATCTTCACTTTACGAATAGTGTAGTGAAGTATGATAGCTTCGATAGCAAGTTCCAATGCAGAGGCCTGGCTGGGAGGGACAGTCTGGACAGTAGTATCGGGTGTCAGGGCGAATTCCTCTACTTGTACACACACGGCATTTTTTTGGGGGTTTGCGACCTGTTTGGGTAGGAGGGAGGATGTCGGGAAAGTGCCTTTCATGGAGTCTGGCTACTGCATCAGAGCGAATTAGTTGAGTGGGTTGGCCATGGGGATAGACAAGGGCTGTGATGACATCTTCTAGGTCAGGGAACTTTGGGTGCTCTTAGAAAAAATAATATATGAATTGAACATGGCCAGTTGCATCAAATAAACGGCGACTTTCTTGTACCAAAACAGTGATCTCCTGGTGGCCAAGTAGGGCTGCATCATCTGGTCATTCATATCCACCCCCCCCCCATGTATAAGTTATACTCGTGGATACATTTTGGCTTCTGGATGGGGCCTTTTCTTCTTTGCAGTTCCACCAAGGTGTCATTGTGTATTGTGGAAAGGATGTAGACATCTCTTTTTTTATCTCTCCACTTCACCGCTAATACCTCGTCAGTCCACATACTGGCCATTTCACCCTGTTTTAATTTCTTGGTGACCAATATCTGTGGGAAGCCTTTGCGGTTGGTCCGTGCTGTCCCACAGGCCACAGTCTGCTTTAGGTATAGATGGCGGAAAAGTGGGAGACTTGTGTAGAAATTGTCTACATATAGGTGGTAACCTTTCCCAAGCAATGGTTGGATCAGCTGCCAGACAATTTTGCCACTTGTTCCCATGTAGGTAGGGCATCCAGGGGGGTTTAGCTGTCGGTCTTTTCCCTCATAAATTATGAAGTCATATGTGTAACCCGTGGCCCTGTCACACACCTTATAAAATTTTACCCCCACGTCTGGCTCTTTTACTGGGCATGTATTGTTGTATTCCAAGTCGCCCAGTGAAGTGTAATAGGGATTCATCCACACAAATATTTTTATCAGGGGTAAACATCTGTTTGAAACTGGCGGAAAAAAAATTGATTAGGGGCCGAATTTTGAATAATTTATCATAACTGGGATGATTTTGAGGGAGGCATTGGGCATTGTTATTGAAATGTAAAAATCTCATGATCATCTCATAACAGTTTCTGGGCATAATTGATGAATAGACCGGCATGTGGTGGATAGGTTGGGTAGACCAGTAGGAATGGACTTCATTTTTTTTTGTTAGCCCCATGTTGAGGGTTAGGCCAAGGAAAATTTTTAATTCTTCCACGGTGAGGGGTTTCCAAAAAAAAGGATGGGCATAGGAAGAACTTGGATTGTTGGCTATATGTTGGCTGGCATATAGATTACATTGCTCCACAATGTCGGTTAGGAGATCATTGGTAAAAAATAAATGAAAATAATAAAGTGGGGTTACATTTTCCGTCTGTATCTGAGGACCTGGCTGGGATGTAAAAAGGGGAATAACAGGTTCTACTGATGTATCGGGCAGCCATGTTGGATACAGCAGAACATCTGGAAGGCTAGTATGGGCACTGCCTCGTTGATGGGATGCTCCGTTGCTAGTATCTGGCCTATCTTCAAGGAAGGTTGCAGAACTGCTGGTGAATGCCTGCCTATCCCGGAGTGCTGCGCTGCTGGTGGATGCCTGCATATCATCCTGGAGTGGTGCGCTGCTGTTTGATGTCTGCGCCTGCTCATTTCTCCCGTTTCTCCTTGTTAGGATTCTGTCTTCCACAGTTTCCATCTCGGAGCCACTGCTTTCCACTGGCTCATAATCGCTATCCGAGTCTGACGGAGAGAGTTCCCCGCTACTCTCGTCCGACATACTCTGGAGCATCTGGAAAGCCTCCTCTGCGCTGTACGACCTTTTAGTCATGTTGACAGGCAGATGTCAGATGGCGGGCGGAAGATGTCAGATGGCGGGCGTCAGATGTGCCTGAAGGCGGGCGTCAGATGGGCCTGATGGCGGGCGTCAGATGCGCCTGATGGCGGGCGTCAGATGCGCCTGGTGATGGCGGGCTTCAGATGCGCCTGGTGATGGCGGGCGTCAGATGCGGGTGTTTTTGGGGACACTGTGTTTTTGGGGACACTGTGTTGTGGGGGACACTGTGTTTTGGGGGACACTAGCTGGGAGATCAGTGGGTAAACAGCAGACAAACAGCTATAAACTCACTGATCTTCCCGGCTGAAGCACAGATTTCTCTCACTCTCCTCACTGACAGGTTCTGTGTGAGGAGAGGAAGAGATGAGAGCAGTTACAACTGCTCTCTATTTGCATTACATGACGACTGTGATTGGGCACAGTCGTCATGTGATCAGGAGGGCCAATCACATGGCCCTCCTGTTGTATTCTTCTCTCCAGTCTCCGGGGGTCTCAGGCAGATCGGGATCGCGCCGCTGCGCGGGCACGTGGCGGCGCGATCACCGGTTATCTGCCACCCATCCCCCTTTGTTTACTTACGATGGCTGTGATTAGACACAGCCATCGTGCGGATCAGGAGGGCAAATTACATTGCCCTCCTGCCGATCCGAGATGCGGCGTGAGCGGGGGATACGCGCACATCGGGATTGCGCAGCTGCGCGAGAGCGCGCCCGCGCGATCCCGCTACTTTGACAGGACGTTCGGGAACGTCCTGTCAGGAGTAGAGAGCTCCCACCCAGCCGTTTATATGCAGTGGCCGGGTGGGAAGTGGTTAAGCTCTGTGTATAAAAAGGAAAATGGGAGAGCTCAGAAAGAACCACAATGGCTCAAAATTTATATGTCCCAGAAACATTTAGACAAAATAAAGGTGAATAAAGGCTTATATCCACGTGTCTTCAAATGCCGTGTACACACGATCAAACAAGCGGGTGGAAAAGTCCGGCAAACTCAAGTCCGCCGGACAATCCCCCCGTGTGTAGCCTCCGGCATACTTTTTTGACCCGAAAGTACGGCGGACTTAGAATGCCGTGTTGCACTCCAATCTTCCCGCCGGACTCGCATTTCGGCGGACAATCCGGCCGTGTGTATGTCAGTCCGCCGTACTTTTGAAATGAGCGGACTTTTCCCGCCCGGAGAAAAGTCCGCTCATTTCGAGCGGGTCTCCAGGTGGCTCAAGGAGACGTTGCTGGCCCCGCCACCTGGTATGGACTTAAAGGGGAACCCCAACACCGAAAAAAATCAGCGTGGGGGTCCCCCCCAAGTCCACAACAGAACCTTGTCCGAGCACGCTACCCGGCCGGCCAGGAAAGGGGGGACGAGCGAGCGCCCCCCCCCCCTCCTGAGCCGTACCAGGCCGCGTGCCCTCAACATGGGGGGTGCCTTGGGGAAGGGGGGGCCGCGCGGCCCCCCACCCCAAAGCACCTTGTCCCCATGTTGATGAGGACAAGGGTCTCTTCCCGACAACCCTGGCCGTTGGTTGTCGGGGTCTGCGGGCGGGGGGCTTATCGGAATCCGGGAGCCCCCTTTAATAAGGGGACCCCGGATACCGGCCCCCCACCCTATGTGAATGAGTATGGGGTACAATGTACCCCTACCCATTCACCTGTAAAATAAAAGTACAAAAAAAAACACAACACACGAGATAAAATACTTTATTGCACAGCTCCGGGGGTCTTCCATCTTCAGGGGTCTTCTCGCCGGACTCCTCCGCTATCTTCTTGTAGCTCTTTTGCTAGCGGAGGAGTCCGGCTTTCTTCCTCGCCGCCGGCCTCTTCTTCCGACTTCTGGGGTCTCGTCCCCCTCTTTGGTTCTTCTGCCGGGCCACCGCGCCTTCTTATAGCTCTTTTACAGGCAGTGGCCCGGTCTTCTGTCGCCGCTGCCGCCTTCCGTTCTTCTTCTTCTTCTTCTTCTTCTCCAGGAGATGTTGACTCGACGATCTCTCTGGCTGCAATGCCAGGGACGCGCTGCGCTGCCACTTATATAGGGACAAGGGGCGGTGTCACATGGGTTTATGTCACATGGGTTGGTGTCACATGGTGACCCCGCCCCCTTACGATGTCACAGTCCCGGAGGATGCTGGGACTGTCGCCATGTGACATCAACCCATGTGACCAACCCATGTGACATAAACCCATGTGACACCACCCCTTGTCCCTATATAAGTGGCAGCGCAGCGCGTCCCTGGCATTGCGGCCGGAGAGATCGTCTAATCAACATCTCAAGGAGAAGAAGAAGAAGAAGAAGAACGGAAGGCGGCGGCGACAGAAGACCGGGCCACCGCCTATAAAAGAGCTAGAAGAAGGCGCGGTGGCCCAGCAGAAGAACCGAAGAGGGGGACGAGACCCCAGAAGTCAGAAGAAGAGGCCGGCGGCGAGGAAGAAAGCCGGACTCCTCCGCTAGCAAAAGAGCTACAAGAAGATAGCGGAGGAGTCCGGCGAGAAGACCCCCGAAGAGGGAAGACCCCCGGAGCTGTGCAATAAAGTATTTTATCTCGTGTGTTGTGTTTTTTTTTGTACTTTTATTTTACAGGTGAATGGGTAGGGGTACATTGTACCCCATACTCATTCACATAGGGTGGGGGGCCGGTATCCGGGGGGCCCCCTTATTAAAGGGGCTCCCGGATTCCGATAAGCCCCCCGCCCGCAGACCCCGACAACCAACAGCCAGGGTTGTCGGGAAGAGGCCCTTGTCCTCATCAACATGGGGACAAGGTGCTTTGGGGTGGGGGGGGCGCGCTCGCTCGCCCCCCCCTTTCCTGGCCGGCCGGGTAGCGTGCTCGGACAAGGGCCTGTTGTGGACTTGGGGGGGACCCCCACGCCGATTTTTTTCGGCGTTGGGGTTCCCCTTTAAGTCCATACCAGGCGGCGGGGCCAGCGACATCTCCTTCGCGGGCCCCGCCTACCTGGAGACGCGCTCGAAATGAGCGGACTTTCCTCCGCGTGTGTGGGCGAGTCCGTTCATTTCAAAAGTAGGGCGGATAGTACTGCGGACTTAGTACGCCATATTAGTCCGCTGAAAAAGTGCCGTGTGTGGGCAAGTAGCCCGTTCGGAAAGTCCGACGGACAGTCTGGCGGGAAGTCCGCCAGACTAAGTACGTCGGAACAGACGGCTACGTGTGTACGCGGCTAAAGATTTGAGATCTGTTATTTCAAAGCCATTGTTTCTAGTAGATGTGGGCGCAGTCAAAAAATGTGTTTAGTTTCGTTCCGTACGAAAAAAAAAAATGTATTTTGTGTAAGAAATTCAATTCGGATTTGTACGAAATAGGAATTTTCGTTAGTTTTGTAAACTTTTAATTGAAAATAACGAAAGTTCGTTATGATGAATTTATCATTGATTATGAGGGGTTCCCGCCATCCCTGTGCTGTGCTGACTTCCTGGGTTTTTAGCTTTAGGGCCGGTTCACACTGCGGGCGATGCGAGGCAACACTGACTTGCCTCGCCGCGACCTGCCGCGACCTCAGCGGCAATTTGCAAATGACTTCTGTATAGAAGTCAATGCAAGTCGCCCCGAGGTCGCCCAAAAGTAGTACAGGAACCTTTTTTCTGAGTCGGAGCGAATCGAGTCCCTCCTCTCAGAACGGTTCCATTGTACAGAACGGGGGCGACTTGTCAGATCGCGGCGAGGCAAGTCGTGTCGCCTCGCATCACCCGCAGTGTGAACCGGCCCTTAAGGTTTGGTAACTTTTAGTAACAATAACGAATGTTAGCTATGATGAATTTATCATTATGCCACCATCCCTGTGCTGAGTTCCTGGGTCTGAGTGTACATGTGCTTTGCCCATTGTGAGGGGTTCCCACCATCCCTGTGCTGTGCTGACTTCCTCTGATTGGTGAACAAAACACCAGTCATGTTTCTGTTAATTTGGATCTGAAAATTCAGAAATTCGTTATCGAAAATTTCGTATTTCGTATGAAATTCATAAGCATAGAAATTCCCATAGGGTTCCCACCATCCCTGTGCTGAGTTCCCAAGTCTGTACACCTGCTGTGTGTTCATTATGAGGGGTTCCCACCATCCATGCGCTGAGTTGCCAGGTCTGTACACCTGCTGTGTGTCCATTATAAGGGGTTCCCACCATCCCTGTGCTGAGTTCCCGGGTCTGAGTGTAAATCCGCTGTGCCCATTATGAGGGGTTCCTACCATCCCTGACTTCCTTTGATTGGTGAACAAAACACCAGTCACAATTCTGTTAATTTGGATCCAAAATTCGTTAATGAAATTTCGTATTTTGTATGAAATTCATAAGCATAGAAATTCCCATAGGGTTCCCACCATCCCTGTGCTGAGTTCCCAGGTCTGTACACCTGTTGTGTGTCTATTATGAAGGGTTCCCACCATCCCTGTGCTGAGTTCAGAGGTCTGTACACCTGCTGTGTGTCCATTATGAGGGGTTTCCACCATCCCTGTGCTGAGTTCCCAGGTTTGAGTGTACACCCGCTGTGCCCATTATGAGGGGTTCCCACCATCCCTGCGCTGTGCTGACTTCCTCTGATTGGTGAACAAAACACCAGTCACAATTCTGTTAATTTGGATCTGAAATTCTGAAATTTCGTATTTCATATGAAATTTGTAAGCATAGAAATTCCCATAGGGTTCCCACCATCCCTGTGCTGACTTTCTGGGGTTTTAACTTTTAGGTTCGTTAACTTTTCGTAACAATTAAGAATTTTCGTTATGAATTTGGATCCGAAATTCGTAAAGAAAATTTCGTATTTCGTACGGAAATTCATATGCATAAAAATTAGTATTTCCAGAAATTCATACGAATTTTCGTTTTGTACGAAACTAATCGCACATGTCTAGTTTCTAGTGGCATCACTGGATTGGTGCAAGGACAATCTAAATTTAAAAACAGATCAAAGGCTTTACAAAGAGATTACAGATCAACTGGTTTAACTTTGGGGAAGATATTTGAGAGTTTAATAAAAGACCACATAGCAGGTTTTTGCAGAAAACAATATTTTAGGCAATGGACAGCATGAAGTCACAAAAGACTGAAATTGTCAAATCAGATTTCTTTTTAGGAAGCAGTAAGCAAAAAATTAAACAACGGGGCGGTAAAATATACTTGGACTTTGCAAAAGTGTTTGACACCCATGGCTAATGTGTTAGTTAAAGATTAGAAAATTCCGTTTGTAAATGAATAGAGAACTGGTTAAAGACCATTTTCAGAGAGCAGTGATTAAGTAATGTTTTAATGCTCTGATTCTGAATGATCTAGTGTTATTAGTGTTTGCAAAGTACATCAAGCTATGCCATGGAATAAGGTCTTCAATGACTTCAACTCACAAGCCGACCTCAACGCAGTATTTGATTGGGCAACTATGTGGCAAATGAGGTTTAATGTTGATAAATGAAAAGTTATGCACTTGAGGGCTAGAAATATGCATTGCATGCAGGGGCAAAATTATTTCTCCTTAGTTTGACGGATACCTCCTTATAGCACTTGTTAACCCAAAAACAAAAAATATGCTGCGCCTGTCTCTTTAATGCTGCAGCTTGGTGCTTTTGCTTTTTAATTGGTCATAAACTTTTCCTATATATACCCATGATCAAACTTTAATAATTTAGCTGTGAATAAGCGCCATGACAGGGTGTGAAATGCGTTAGCTATCTGCCCTGTTCTTTCCCTATTTATGAGGTGACAGTATTTGGATTTTATTATTTCATATCAATAAAGATGCCTTCCATGGTGTGCGGACATCCATAATTTTCTTCATTCCTCAAGCTTGAGCAGAGCTAGCACCTGTGAGTTCCATTACGGTTGGGTGTTTTATCACGGATTAAAGAGGTTGGAGCAGCAATCTTTTGCTTTTTGCATTGCTTCTCTCAAACAGTATCTCTTGCAATACCTGTTTGATCCTGCCAGCTCCTGTCTTCCCCCTTGAGAACAGACTACAATTATAATGGCTGTTGAGCCAAGATACCGTGGGCTAAATGCGTATCTGCGTCATCCGCAGGTCTCCTCTCGGCCTGCTTTCAGCTCCCCCTCTTCCCCTTCCCTCTTACTGTCAACATGTAGTCTGGAGTGAGAAAGCCAAACTCCTACACTCCTAGTCACACCCCTCTCCACCTCTCCACCCCTCTCTTGTTGTACACAGTCACACTGCATTGATGGCCAAAGGAAGGAAAATAAGAGATTCCTCTTCTGACGTATCTTGCACATATCTTACAATAATGATCAAGTGAAAAAAATGTACATATAGGGGTGTATAAACAGTGCCATATGGTATGTGTGTCCATCATTGCTGGTAAGCGTACCCTATTGTGTGCACACCGTTTTTCAGGATCTGATTGATACACTCACATCTGCCTCAAGTTTCTCTGGAAGGGAGACTCCAAAGAACTCTTTCACATTCATATTTATGTACTGTCACACGTTGTTTTAGCACCCACTGTGTTTCCTTTTGGGTGACTCCAGATTTCGTGTGGATTCTTTTTGGGACATTTCGCTGTTTATACACCCCTATATGTACATTTTTTCACTTGATCATTATGTTTTCATGCATCTGGTTATATTTTTAAGCATTACACATATTGTTTCACATGTTTAAAAGTCTCACACATGTGGTATCACCATACTCAGGAGGAGTAGCAGAATGTATTTTGGGGTGTCATTTTTGGTATGTACATGCTATGTGTTAGAAATATCTTATAAATTAAAACTTTGTGTAAAAATAGTTTTTTTTCATTTTCTTTCCACATTTTCCAAAAACCTGTTAAAAAAATGAAAAGTTTAAAAGACTTATTATCATAGAATATATGTTGGGGGTGCTTGGGGTCATTTTGTGGGCGTTTCCATTGTCCTGTGCGCCAGGGCCTTCAAAAGTGTAATCATGAGTGGCCTTCATCAAGAAGTTAGATGCCTCTCTATGTGGCCTGTTGGGCCTCATCATACTCAGGAGTAGCAGAATGTGTGTTGGGGGGGGGGGGGGGGGGGGGCAGCTGCAAGTATGCATATGCCATGTGAGAGAAATCATTTTTCTGATCGCTGCATTAGTGTCGCTAGGTAGCTAGTTATTTTTTTAGGTTCACCGCCAGGTTTTTATAGCGCTAGGTACCCCCATATACTACCCAATAATGGTTTTAACCCCCTGATTGCCCCTAGTTAACCCTTTCACCAGCGATCACAGTATAAGTGTCACTGGTGACGCTGGTTAGCTAGTTAGTTATTTAGGTTCCCCGTCAGGTTTTTATATAGCGCCAGGGACCCCCATATACTACCTAATAAAAATTTGAACCCCCTGATTGCCCCTAGTTAACCCTTTCACCAGTGATCACCGTATAAGTGTTACGGGTGACTGCTTTTTATAGCATCAGGGCACCCACCATTTATTACCCAATAAAGGTTTAACCCCCTGATCACCCGGCGGGTGATATCAATTAGGTTTTAGGGTCAGGGTCTGCGTCGCCCCAGGCAGCGCAAGGTTAGTGCCAGTACCGCTAACACCCACACGCAAAGCATAAACCTCCCGTAGTGGTATAGCATCTGAACAGATCAATATCTGATCTGATCAGATCTATACTAGCATCCCCAGCAGTTTAGGGTTCCAAAAAAACGCATTGTTAGCGGGATCAGCCCAGATACCTACTAGCACCTGCGTTTTGCCCCTCTGCCCAGCCCACCCAAGTGCAGTATCGATCAATCACTGTCACTTACAAAACACTAAACACATAACTGCAGCGATCGCAGAGTCAGGCCTGATCCCTGCGATCGCTAACAGTTTTTTTGGTAGCATTTTATATTTAAATC
Source organism: Lithobates pipiens (assembly GCF_037356315.1). Lineage (NCBI taxonomy): Eukaryota > Metazoa > Chordata > Amphibia > Anura > Ranidae > Lithobates > Lithobates pipiens. The sequence continues at coordinate 151,419,714 of NW_027507718.1, forward strand.
CGGAAGGCAGTGCTTGGATTTCGGGGTCACGTATGTGGCTAGGCTCCCAAAAAGTTCCCCACATGTGGTATCCCCGTACTCGGGAGAAGCAGCAGAATTTATTTTGGGGTGTAATTTGACTTGTGCCCATAGCATGTGTGAGAAAAATATCATTTAGTGACAACTTTGTGCAAAAAAAAAAAATTGTAAAATTCCTGCAACTTGTGGCAAAATATAAAATATTTCATGGACTCAACATGCCTCTCAGTAAATAGCTTGGGGTGTCTACTTTCCAAAATGGGGTCATTTGGGGGGGGTTTTGTGCTATTTTGGCATTTTATGGCCTTCGAAACTGTGATAGGTAGTGAGGAGTGAAATCAAAAATTTGCACCTTTAGAAATCCTGAAGGCAGTGATTGGATTTCGGGGTGCCGTACGCAGCTAGACTCCCAAAAAGTCCCACATATGTGGTATCCCCGTACTCAGGAGAAGCAGAAGAATATATTTTGGGGTGCAATTCCACTTATAACTATGGCATGTGTGAGCAATATATCATTTAGTGACAACTTTTTGTAAACTTTTTTTTTTTTGTGTCATTATTCAATCACTTGGGACAAAAAAAAATATTCAATGGGCTCAACATGCCTCTCCACAACTTCCTTGGGGTGTCTACTTTCCAAAATGGGGGTCATTTGGGGGGGGGTTTGTACTGCCCTGCCATTTTAGCACCTCAAGAAATGAGATAGGCAGTCGTAAATTAAAAGCTGTGTAAATTCCCGAAAATGTACTCTAGTTTGTAGACGCTATAACTTTTGCGCAAACCAATAAATATACGCTTATTGACATTTTTTTTTACTAAAGGCTGAATAAATTTTGCCCTAAATGTATGACTAAAATTGAGTTTATTCGATTTTTCTTATAACAAAAAGTAGAAAATATAATTTTTTCTCAAAATTTTCGGTCTTTTTCCATTTATATCGCAAAAAATAAAAATCACAGAGGCAATCAAATACCATCAAAAGAAAGCTCTATTTGTGGGAAGAAAAGGACGCAAATTTCGTTTGGGTACAACATTGCATGACCACGCAATTACCAGTTAAAGCAGTGCAGTGCGAAATTGTAAAAAGACCTCTGGTACTTAGGCTGTTTATTGGTCCGGGGCTGAAGTGGTTAATATGACAATTTTGTGGGGAAAAAAAATATTTTGCAAAGAATTGTGGGAAAAAATTACAACTTCAAAAACTCACCATGTCCTTTACTAAATACCTTGGAATGTCTACTTTCCAAAAAGGGGTAATTTGGCTTTCCTGGCTTGTTCGTGTCTCAAGTAGAGATGGATCAACTTCCGACGGGACGTTTTGTGAACGCGAACCGCGAACGCGGCCTAAAGTTTGTGAACCACAAAGTTTGCGGTGGGCCCCATTGTCTTCAATGGCAGGCGAACCTTAAAAACCTACAGGTCATATTTTCAGCCACAAAATTCTTACTAGCTGTGCACACATAGTCCCACCACATGGCCACTGACATAACAAATGTATGAAGTGAATCTTGGATCGACAACTACAAGCATTCTTTTTTTATCTGTGAAATTTTTACAATTCCGGACTCAGGAGCGCATGAAGGCAATAGAGGAGAGGAAAGGTCAAGGTAGGCTATGAAGAGGGTGCAGGAGATGATCACCAGCACCGTGATAGAAAGCACTGACACCAGCACCGTGATAGAGAGCACTGACACCGGTACCAAGATAGAGAACACTGACACCAGCACCGAGATAGAGAGAGAGCACTGACACCCACACCATGATAGAGTGCACTGACAACAGCACCGTGATATAGAGCACTGACACCAGCACCGTGATAGAGAACACTGACACCAGCATCATGATATAGAGCACTGACACCAGCACCGTGATATAGAGCACTGACACCAGCATCATGATATAGAGCACTGACACCAGCACCGTGATATAGAGCACTGACACCAGCACCGAGATATAGAGCACTGACACCAGCACCGTGATATAGAGCACTGACACCAGCACCGTGATATAGAGCACTGACACCAGCACCGAGATAGAGTGCACTGACACCAGCACTGTGATAGAGAGCACTAGTGCTGGACGAACTTCCGACGGGACGTTTCGCGAACGCGAAATGCGAACGCGGCCGATAGTTTGCGAACCGTAACGTTCGCGGCGGGCTCCAGTGACTTTAATGGGAGGCGAACTTTACAAATCTACAGGTCAAATTTGCAGCCACAAAATAATTACTAGCTGTGCACACATAGTCCCACCCCATGACCAATGACATAACACATGTATGAGGTGAATCTGGGATCGACAACTACAAGCATTCTTTTTTTATATGTGAAATTCTGACAATGCAGGACTCAGGAGCGCAATGGAGGAGAGGGAAGGTCAGGGTAGGCAAAGAAGAGGGTGCAGGAGATGATCACCAGCACCGTGATATAGAGCACTGACACCAGCACCGTGATAGAGAGCACTGACATCAGCACTGTGACATAAAACACTGACATCAGCACCGTGATATAGAGCACTGACACCTGCACCGTGATAGAGTAATCTGACACCAGCACTGTGATAGAGAGCACTGACATCAGCAGCGTGACATAAAGCACTGACACCAGCACCGTGATATACAGCACTGACACCTGCACCGTGATAGTGATCTGACACCAGCACCGTGATAGAGAGCACTGACATCAGCAGCGTGACATAAAGCACTGACACCAGCACTGTGATATACAGCCCTGACACCTGCACCGTAAGCAGCCGCAGGAGGAAGTCAGCATAGCACAGGGATGGTGGGAGCCCCTCATAATGAGCATAGCACAGGGATGGTGGGAGCCGCTCATAATATGCACAGCAGAGGTACAGCCCCAGGAGGAAGTCAGCATAGCACAGGGATGGTGGGAGCCCCTCATAATAAGCAGCCCCAGGAGGAAGTCAGCATAGCACAGGGATGGTGGGAGCCCCTCATAATAAGCAGCCCCAGGAGGAAGTCAGCATAGCACAGGGATGGTGGGAGCCCCTCATAATGAGCATAGCACAGGGATGGTGGGAGCCTCTCATAATAAGCAGCCCCAGGAGGAAGTCAGCATAGCACAGGGATGGTGGGAGCCCCTCATAATAAGCAGCCCCAGGAGGAAGTCAGCAAAGCACAGGGATGGTGGGAGCCCCTCATAATAAGCATAGCACAGGGATGGTGGGAGCCCCTCATAATAAGCAGCCCCAGGAGGAAGTCAGCATAGCACAGGGATGGTGGGAGCCCCTCATAATAAGCAGCCCCAGGAGGAAGTCAGCATAGCACAAGGATGGTGGGAGCCCCTCATAATGAGCATAGCACAGGGATGGTGGGGTCTCCTCATAATAAGCAGCCCCAGGAGGAAGACAGCATAGCACAGGGATGGTGGGAGCCGCTCATAATAAGCAGCCCCATGAGGAAGTCAGCACAGCACAGGGATGGTGGGAGCCCCTCATAATAAGCAGCCCCAGGAGGAAGTCAGCACAGCACAGGGATGGTGGGAGCCCCTCATAATAAGCAGCCCCAGGAGGAAGTCAGCATAGCACAGGGATGGTGGGAGCCCCTCATAATGAGCATAGCACAGGGATGGTGGGAGCCCCTCATAATATGCACAGCAGAGGTACAGCCCCAGGAGGAAGTCAGCACAGCACAGGGATGGTGGGAGCCCCTCATAATAAGCAGCCCCAGGAGGAAGTCAAGTATGTGCAAGTATTTTATATGTGTATTACACAACTATATACTGCACACCAAATAGTACACCTATACCAGTCCTTAAGGACCTTTATGGAACTAGTAGCTAGGGATTAGCAGACTGTACCTCAGTCCCTATACTGATAAAGGACTGCTGCAGAATAGGGCAGCAGTCAGCAGTAGTGCACCTCAACCCTATATATTGTGGACCTATACCAGTCCTTAAGGATTAGCAGATTGTACCTCACTCAACCCTATATACTGTACTACGCTATACCTTACCAGTCCTTATAAGGTGCACATAGCAGAGAGTGAAGAAGAGGGTGCAGATCGAGAGGATGAGGAGGGTGCAGAAGAGTAAGGCTGAGTGAGCCACTCAACCAAGTCTGGTGCGTCCTTTGACGTAATCGCACGCACCTTCTGCAATTTGCCACTTTGGCTCAAGCCTGTTGCTCCTGCCCTACCCCTACCACCCCTGCGGAAGGGCCTGCCTCTTCCTCTGCCTGTCATTTTTTAAATGACCCTGTGACAAAAGTCTCTAGAGAAGTGCAGTATGTATGTGGAAGAAGGTATATAACACCCCGCTTCTATCTGTTGTTTTTGGGGGCCACTGGTCTATCACACCAGTTATAATACTTTTTTTTTATTGCATTTGTCACTCTTTGTAGTATCACTGCAGAACCACTCAGCAGTCACAATGCTGCACAGTGGAAATGCACTATACTATGCTTTCTATATGTGCAAGTATTTTATACGTGTATTACACACCTTATAACCTTCCCAAAAAACATTACTATACACTGTTTTGGGTTATTTTTACCAAAGAAATGTAGCATCATAAATGTTGGTTAAAATTTATGAAGAAAAATTACTAATTTGCAGAATTTTATAACAGAAATGAAGAAAAATGCATTTTTATACAAAATGTTCTTTCTTTTTGTATTTATAGCGCTAAAAAAAAAAAAAAGTTGATTGATTACATAGAGCTTTCTTTTGGTAGTATTTAAACAAAGGGAGAAAAAAATTTCATAAGGATACAATCTTGCATGACTTAATAATTGCCATTCAAAGTGTGAGAGTGCTGAAAGCTGAAAATTGGCCTGGTTTGGAAAGGGGTATAAGTGCCCACTAGGCAAGTGGTTAAATGTATGATGTAGCCCTCAAGTGCATAACTTTTCATTTAGGACCTCATCTGCAATATTCAGTTAAGTTTAGGGCATTAGTTTACAAAAAGAATGTTGGAGAACTGGAGAAAGTGCAGAGAAGAGCAACCAAACCGATAGGAGGCATGGAGTAGCTCAGCTAAGAGAAAACATTATCTGCACTGGTTGTAAAGGTTCATGTTTTTTCACCTTAATGCATCCTAGGTGAAAAAACATCTTGCGCCCACTGGCCCCCCAGCCCCCCATTTTACTTACCTGAGCCCTGGAAAGTCTTCCTTGGCTCGTGCTCTTCATTGGATTGATTAATAGCAGTACAGCCATTGGTTCGCGCTGCTGGCAATCAACTCCAATGACGCAAGGCCTGGGGGGGTGGGCGGGGAGAGTCCTGTAGTCGGCGGCTATGGACGCCGAATACAGGACTCGGGAGCGCACCTACAAGGTCCAGAGGGGGTTATCAGAAGCTGGAGGAGCCGAGACTGCCGCAGAGGGACCCCAGAAGACAAAGATCGGGGCCACTCTGTGCAAAACGAGCTGCACAGTGGAGGTAAGTATGACATGTTTATTATTTTAAAAAAAAAATATTCAAACCTTTAGTGTCACTTTAAGAGGGACATGATCACCACGGACCATATAGGTTTTGGGTTATTCTTCTTCAGTTAATTACAGAGGACAAATGGGCAAACTTCATGTCTGGAGGTAAAGAGATTTAACCTCCACATATAGAAAGGCTTCTTCACAATAAGGCCGCGTACACACGGGCGGACTGTTCGCCCAACCTTGTCCGCTGAACAGTGTTTGGGCGGACAGTCCGCTCGTGTGTGGGGCTTCAGTGGACAGTTTCAGCGGACAGTTGGACGAACAAGGTCTTACGGAAATTCCGAAAAACTGTCCGCTGAAACAAGGTTTCAGCGGACTGTCCGTCGTGTGTGGCCATGTCCGTCCATGCTAAGTTTGAGCGGACTGTTTGCCGAAACTGTTGGACGGACAAAGTTGGGCGAACAGTCCGCGCGTGTGTACGCGGCCTTAGAGCTGTGAAAATATTCTAGCCAGCTCAGCGGGTGGTTTTAAAAAAGAGCTGGGTGCAATCCTAAAATGCACAAAAAATTTACATTTATAGATAACACCCACGATTGTTGATTCGCTGAATATCTGTAGGCTCCTGGGAAGTCCTCTGCTGGAGCACATTGAACTATGCTTTATTGAGTTTTTTTTGCCTTCCTCTGGATCAGTTTTGTATTTGTATGTTTTCTATTTGTTTATGTTTTCTATTTGTTGAACTAGATGGGCTTGTGTCTTTTCTTAGCCTGTCTAACTTTGTAACTCTATACAGTTTGTAGAAGCACATTACATTTTTAAGTACCAAAGTGTGAATGTGAGTTTTGAGTTTATTAAATAATATCCAAATCACACATTTATTTTTTTATTTTTACTTCACAGGAGCTGCAGTAAAGAAAGGAATTGGTAGCAGGCAGTCAGGGTTAGTTTTTAGATTCCTGTTTGGTGAATGGCTCCCCAAACCTCTAACACAAACTCTGCAGGGAAGGCAAATTCACCCATGAGGCTGTCCAGTGCTGTGCCAAACTCTTCAGGGCTCTGCTTCTCCTTGGCTGTCTCCACAACTGTTGTAGCTGAGAAAAAAAAATACCACTTTGAAGTTTTTCTGTGTTTTGAAGTATTATGCACTGAACTAACAGAACTAACAGTGAACATATTATAATTAGAGATGATTAAATGACAGCTGCTAACATTGATCACGTCCCATATGCTCGTGCCAAATAAAAATTCATACCAATATAATGCTGCGCTATCCAAATGTAATCATACAAAATCATAATATTACTGACTACTGTTAAATAGTGGTGGTGAGATATTCCATTCCTATGTAAAAATCTAGTGAACATAATAATGCAATCTTGTGCGATTACAAGTTGCGAACATAAACAATTAAAAATTGCAATCCTATGCAATACTCCCAATGTCAACCCGTGTAGCATACACACCTCTATATACAAATGTTGCATTCATATGCAATAGAGCAATATGCAACCCTGTGTGATAATAGTAGTGACAACCTGTAATTTACATAAATCTATATAAAAGTGCATCAATATACAATAATCAATATAGAAATAATGTTAACCGTGTTTAAAGTGCTCTTGTGCCAAATTAATTTGTGCATTAAAGAGGAAGTAAACCCTGATGGGTTTACTTCCTCTTTCATTCCCTGCAAAGGCAAAGCATAATGGACTACTATGCATCGCATAGTAGTCCATTATGTGTCACTTACCTGACACAAGAGCCAGCAAAGTCACCGCTGTCCCCTGTAGTCCGGCGCATCCATCTTCTCGGTGGGGTCTCGCAGCTCCGCCGCTGTCATTCGGTGAAGCCGCGATGACGTCACTCCCACGCATGCGCATGGGAGCCGGCACGCGCGGCATCTTTGTCATTGACGATGCCACGCTCAGTGCGCCTGCGCGCTGCTGTCTACGGTGCATGCGCCGTAGACAGCGGTGCCTGTCTTCCGGCAAATATCTCCTAAACCGTATAGGTTTAGGAGATATTTCTTGGACCTACAGGTAAGCCTTAATCTAGGCTTACCTGTAGGTCTAAGTGTGTTGTAAGGGTTTACAACCACTTTAATCTGTGTCCACAGAATCGCAACATAAAGTCCATTCATAACTACTCCATTCTTCTGGTGTTCATTGCAGATGAAAAAACAGATAATATAACAGTAAAGTGCTCATGTCCACTCTTGTGCTCCACCTTTGGTGTATGCGCTCATCTTAGAGCGTGTGACCTTGCACCTAAGCTCGGTCAAAACATGCTTTTAAACCACCTCTGGGTTTATGGTCAGCATTCAAATCCTTGGATGGTTGCTTGCAACAATATTCATAGAGAAATCAGAGGAAACTGGATAGTGTATTACCGTGTAAAAAGACAGGGGGTTCCCGGGTTACAAACAAGATAGGGACTGTAGGTTTGTTCTTAAGTTGAATCTGTTTGTAAGTCAGAACAGGTACATTTTTTAAGTGTAGCTCCAGTCAAAAAATCTATATTTAAGCCTTTTGGATAACATAGGGAAGGGTTATCACCCCTGTAACATTTGTTTAGCTGTCTGTGCCCCTGTACAGAAGATTTCACCTCACTTTCTGTCCCAATGATAATTGGATTTTGAAAATTTTGGGCTGTTAGGGAAACAAGGATTGGTGATAAAGCTTTAGTGGAGACATCTTTTTCCCATATTAACTCTTACAGGAGAGAATTTCCCTTCCTAGAGATAGATTTCCTTCCTTCCTGTTATCTCCCTCCGTTTGTAAGTAGGAGTCATTTGTAAGTCAGATGTTTGTAAGTAGGGGACCCCCTGTATTTAATAGCTGATTTGAGCGCACCACTCTGTAACAAGCCTAACAAATATAAAGCGCAGTACTGATGTGTCCTCTCCTGCTCTGAGAACACTCCACTGTCTCACAAACCGTCCTGTCCCCTCCCCAACATGTGCCCATACTGGGAAATGTTGTATCTTCCTTTCTCTGTTTTTTTTATTATTATTTATTTTGATTTATATCCATATACCAACACATCAATGAAATACAACATGCAAATAAATACAGTATACATTTTCCACCCTTTAAAAAAAAAGAGAGAAAGAAATATACTCCACCCCCCCCCCCCCCCCTTTCCTCCTCCCATCTATCCCCATCCATCTCCAGTCTAGTTTTCCTTGTTTTCGCCCTTTTCTACTAGTTTAGTCCTGTTTTCCACCACTCAAAACATCCGCATATCTCCTCGTCTTCTTGAACACTTTCCATCTATTTATTACTCCCTCTATTTCTTCCTCTCCGCTGTATCTCAGATATTCCATATTATGTGTCTATTCTAACTTTCTAATCCAGTTTTTCTTGCCAATATCTTGAAATCTGATTTTTAGCAGCATTTAATAAGTGGGGATCAAAGATCCTTTGTATCGTCTTATTGAGCTTGTTGTCCCATGAAATAAACACGTCCATGGATCCTCTAGAATTTCCTTTTTAGTAATTTCTTTTATTAACAGTATGATCGCTTTCCAGTAGTTTTTAATTTTTGGACAGTCCCACCATATATGGGCCATTGTTCCCACTACCTAGGCATGTAACAGTCTCAAAAAAATTTCTGATTTTAATTTATTACTTCTAGCTTCTAGTTCTTTTTCACATTTTTTTTTATATATGGTGGGGCCTCCATCCCATCCACTGCCAGCAAGATTTTATAAATCTGTGATATCCCATTTTTTGTGCTTGATGCCAGACTTAGCCGCTCCAGCGGCAATAGCTCTTTAGTTGATGTTATTGGTTGAGGTAGCATATTAACAAAGTGTTTCAGATGGAGGGACCGCCATTCATTAATCATAATAATAATAAATAATAATAATTAAAAATAAATTATTTAATTGTGCATTCTAGTATTTAATCCAATCACTAGGGATGAGCTTTGTGTTAGAGTCGAACCCATGTTCGACACGAACATCGGCTGTTCGACCGTTCGCTGAATTGCAAACGTTATGGGCCATTCGCAACAAATTCGAGTGGTGTGTCACGGCCCATAATTTACTGCGGCATAGCAGTGTATTGCTGGCTGATGATTGGCCAAGCATGCACTATGACCTACATGCTTGGCCAATCACAGCGCCATCTGTCTAGCGAGCCGTAATTGGCCAAAGCCAGGGTGGCTTTGGACAATTATGGCTCAGGGGGTTTAGTAACCTCTTTAAAAACTAAAAAATTTAGTTTTATATAATGCCCCACATTATATAAGGCTGCCTGGAAGCCGGCCTTGTGTAATGTGGCGTGGTGATAGAGAGAGAGAGATAGACAGTGTCATTTAATTTCATTGTGTGTATTGTGTATTGTGTGTATATATATGCATCCTAGGTGGTGTGTGTGTGTGTGTGTATATATATATATATCCTCATCAGCACATGGCCATGGGACATGCTTGTCCTTTTTTTTCGGCAGCTGGCAGTGTTGAGCTGCAACATGCCGAAAAACTTGACAAAGCCCTCCTCATCCTCTCTCACCCAGGCTCAGGGTATTTTGTCTGGCAAAGCAGCTGCCAACGTGGCCTCTTCCCTCGGCTCAATGGCATTAGTCACTCCTTCCCTAGCCCCACCATGTCCTCCCGAAGATTCCCCCGAACTGTTTGACCGCAGTGTTTGGTACATGCTCCAGGAGGATGCCCGGCGTTTTCAAGGCTCTGATGATGATACCCAGTTAGAGGAAGGCAGTAACGTGAGCCCAGAGAGAGGGGATGCCCAAGAAGGACAGCAATCTGGCAGTCATGTTCCCCCAGCTGTAGCATACTGCCAGGTTTGCTCCAGTGATGAGGGGGAGGAGATGATGAGGTCACTGACTCCACACGGGTGCCTGATAAGAGAGAGGAGGAAGAGGAGGAGGCACGTCTGCAATGAAGCAGGATGCCCTCCAGGGGCCAGCTTAAGGGCAGCAAACTGAATGCATCACACCACAGAGCTCCGCATGTGTAGGGCGCTGCCTCTGCGCGTTATTCCAAAAGTTCTTTGGTGTGGGCCTTTTTGAGAGAAGTGCATCAGATCGCACCACTGCTAATTGCAACATATGTCTCAAGCGTATCTCTCGCATGGCCAAAACATCAGCCGCTTGGGCACCACATGCTTGACCAGCCATATGTCGACCTGCCATGCAGTTCCTTGGCAAGCGTACCTTAAAGACCCACACCAAAGAACAAAGCAGACCTCTCCTTGCTCCTCATCAGCTGGGATCTCCAACCCCCCAGTCCTCTCTGAAACCTGCACTGAGAGAATTGAAGGTGTAGAATTAGGTGTGTCACAGCCAAGTACTTTGCGGGCACTCTGCTAGAAGTACACTTACGTCCGATTGTAGCAGGCAAATTTCCCTGCCCCAGCTGCTGGACCTTCAAAAGAAGTTCACTCCCAGCCATCCACATGCCCAGCGGTTGAATGCTAGCTTGGCTAAATTGCTAGCACTTCAACTGCTGCCTTTTCAGTTGGTAGACTCGGCCCCCTTCCGTGAGTTTGTGCAATGTGTGGTTCCTCAGTGGCAGGTCCCCAAACGCCACTTTTTCTCACGGAAGGTGATTCCGGCTCTCTACCAGCATGTGGAAGGCAATGTCCATGCCTCGCTGGACAGGGCGGTCAGCGGTAAGGTGCATATTACCGCTGACTCATGGTCCAGCAGGCGTGGACAGGGATGCTTCCTGTCTTTCACGGCGCATTGGGTGACTCTGCTGGCAGCTGGGAAGGATGCAGGACAAAGTGCAGTAGTGTTAGAGGTTGTTCTGCCACCACGCCTTAAAAATGTTACTACTGGTGATTCTGAGACACTTCTCTCCTCCACCCCCTCCTCTTCTTCTTCCTCCATGGCCTCTTCTTGTGTTTTGTCCTTGGAACCAGAGGTGCTCCGTAGGCGTTCAAGGGGCTACGCCAGTACGCAGGCAACAAGATGCCATGCGGTGCTTGCGCTGGTATGCTTGGGGGACTTCTACCCCAGTGTGGCTACACTGGGGCAGATATTCTGTCAGCTCTGCAGGGGCAGGCTGAGAGGTGGTTGATGCCATGGCAGCTTAAGCCAGGAATGGTGGTTTGCGACAATGGCACCAACCTCCTCTCTGCCCTCCGACAAGAACAACCGACCCATGTGCCTGTTTGGCTCACATCTGTAACTTGGTGGTGCAGCAGTTCTTGGGCAGGTACCCAGGCTTACAGGATGTCCTGAGGCAGGCCAGGAAAGTCTCTGTGCATTTCTTTCGATCATATAATGCCAGTGCTCAGCTGGCTGACCTCCAAAAGGAATTTAACCTGCCCAAGAACCACCTAATCTGTGACATGCCCACCAGGTGGAACTCAACGTTGGCCATGCTGCGGCGGCTGTACATGCAGCAGAGGGCCATCAATGAGTACCTGTGCAACTATGGCACCAGGACAGGGTCAGGGGAGCTTTTTTTCACCACGTCAGTGGGCCATGATCAGGGATGCATGCACTGTCCTGTCACCATTTGAGGAGGCCACGAGGATGGTGAGCAGTGACAGTGCATGCATCAGTGATACTGTCCCTCTTGTCCACCTGTTGGAGCGCACGCTGCATGGAATAATCAACAGGGCAGAACAGAGGCCCCCTTTATCCAAACAGTGTTCCTGCTGGCCTGCCAATCAGACAGGATGAGGAGGAAGAGGAGGAATGTGTCAGCATGGAGGTGGAGCCTGGAGGATGAGGAGGAAGAGGAAGAGGAGGAATGTGTCAGCATGGAGGTGGAGCCTGGCACTCAGCATCAGCAGAAGTCTTTTAGGGATCATTTACAGTCCCAAGAAACACATGGACTTATACGTTGCTGGGAGGAGGTGGCTGTGGATCATGTCATCCTTAGTGACCCAGAGGACCTCGGGACCGAATGCCTCAGCTAACCTACACTGCATGGCCTCCTGCAAAGCCTGCGGAAGGATCCTCGTATTGGTCGGTTCTTTACTGGCTGGCCACTCTCCTTGATCCACGTTACAAGCGTAAGGTTGTGGACCTTATCTTGTCATCGCAGAGGGAGCAGAGGATGAAACATCTTTAGGAGGCCTTGCAGAAAGGTCTGTGCAATGCTTTCCCAGAGACTAGGAGGTTACAAATTCCTGGTTCTGGACAACGTGTTGCTGAGGCTTCGGTCAGTCACAGAAGGAGCAGTGGAGAAGGTAGCCGTCTGACCGATGCATTCAGACAATTTTTAAGTCCATAGCCCCAAGGTATGAGCGGTTCCAGCAACCATCACCAGCGTCTGGTTTACATGGTGCAGGAATACCTAGGGGCAAGATCAGAATTGGACACCTTTTCCACTGAAAATCCTCTGGGTTACTGGGTCTTGAGGATGGATCACTGGCCATAGCTTGCACAGTATGCAATTGAGCTACTGGTTTGTCCTGCATCCAGCGTTCTTTCGGAATGCACATTCAGTGCTGCTGGAGGCTTTGTAACCGATCACAGGGTGCACCTGTCCACTGACTCAGTTGATCGACTGACCTTCATAAAAATGAATCAGCCTTGGATCACCACCAGCTATCAAGCACCTGATGTAACCAAAAAATTTTTTTTGAAATGTCAGATCCCTTCAAGACTGCCTATGCTGATGCTGAGTGACTATCCTGTTATGCTAAGTGACTATCCTCTTCCTCCTCAATGATCATGCTGATAGCGTGTAAGAACATTTTTGGTTCTGGGCGCCACCACCAGTGGCTAAGGCCCAATTTTTCATCCCCTGCGTGTAATTACAATTATTGATGCAATACTTTGCAGCAGGGCTCATTCCTGCGCTCCAAATATAGTTTCTATGAGGTGTTGCAGTGTTGTGGCACCAGTACCTAAGGCCCAATTTTTCTGCCCCTGTTTAACAGGGGCGTTTAATTACAATTTTTGATACAATACTTTGCAGCAGTGCTCGTTCCTGCACTCTAACTAGAGTATCTGTGAGTGGTTGCAGTGGTTGCAGTGTTGTGGCAACAGCACCAGTGCCTAAGGCCCAATTTTTCAGCCCTTATTACTATAGGGGCTATTATACATATACATACACACTGCATCCAGTGCAGCCTATATATGCCTGCAGGCCATTCCTGGTGTACTTTTTATAATATACTTCAGGTGGTGTACACAGTACTGTGCACCCATAGTGCAGTTGCTACTACTTTTCTGGTGGTGTACACAGTACAGTGTAGTGTGGTTTTGCTAAACACAATTTACAGCATGTCTGGAAGGCCACCAACGAGAGGCAGACACTCACAGGCAAAAGAGGAAAGAGGTGTTTGCAGAGTGGGGGTATGTCCGCCAGCGAAGGGGCCCCTGTGCATTGCACAGACGACCGTCTGAGGGGATATGCTTGCCCTGCAAGGATTGCTTGTGGGTGGATGTGCATCTGTGGATAACCTTCCATCCACAAGGAGGTGTACAATAATCCAGGTATACATTGTTCTCTGGAACAATGTATATTAAGGATTTCTATCAATGGAATTGTAGTCATCGTTCATTGGTTTTGTATGGTTCGCATCATTGAAAGCATTTAGTCAGTTAGCTAGTCTATTTGAATGTATACATGTCTGTGATTGGTTCTTTTGATGGAAAACAAATGTCTGATTGGCTGTCTGTGAAGACACCACCTTCTTCTGTATTGTATTGCATTGTATTGTATTGTATTGCTCAACTAACGCTGTTGGAAGGGTTCCTGTGTTGTCAAATCCTTATATGGTAATTCACATCCTGTGTTGCTGCTGTGAGGTCACAAGCTTTGTAGGAGGCGTTTAGCTGTTGGAGGCAAACCCTCCAGGGTGTGGTTTCCTGTTGATATGTAAATAAAAGCAGACACTCGGGTGAGAGGGGTCAGTCATGCTGACCAATTTGAGAATGTAAGAAGGATGGTCATGTCTGTTCATTGGGATGAGTGGGTTGAAAGGTAAGAAGTATTATATCATTAAGACGGAAATTAGTGCTTATATGAGCACAGTAGATGTGGCTGTGTGCATAGCATACAGCCAGATTGCTACCACAAATGGCGGGCCAGGGTCTTATGGAGCAATTCACGGGGGGAGGGGCGACCAGGCACATATTGTATCAAATACAATGGGAACTGTTGGCTATTCCCTGTGGACAATAGGAAGGTTTTGTTTTGAGATGAAAAGACCATGCAAGCATTTACTGTGGTTGGGATGGTCTCGGTTTGTAGGATGGCTGTTTGTATTTCTGAAATGTTTTTTTTCTGTGAAAGCTGATGCCAGAATAAGTATATGAACTTTAGTTGGGGACAAGAAGTGTATGTTTTAAGTTGTATTTTTTTAATGTAACTAACTCTTTTAAATGTGAGTTAAATGTAATGTCCCATTTTTGTCAGTTTGTGTGAGGAGAAGGTTTGGCTAGTAGGGAAGCTTTTGCTGGTTTTGGCAGGAGAATCAACATTTTGTTGTGGCCTGGCTTTTCTTGTAGTCAGCATGTGGCCATGTCTTGATTTTCATTTGTCCCAGCTGCCAATTTGTGTCCACTGTGTTGTTGGTGGAATAGAGAGTCCCGGAGCAATAGGAGGAAAGACTGTAGCATAGGGACGGCATGACAGTGCTGGATTGCACAGTTGCCGTTTTAAGCAGGGTTATGTTGGAGATTTAAGAGAGGGGGAGTGGTCACAGGGGCTGGGTGGCACTCAGGCAAAAAAGAACTAGGAGGAAGATGTAAAGCCCCGTACACACGAGCGGACTTAACTCCGAATGAGTTTCCAACGGAGTTCCGCCGGAGTTCCGCCGGAGTTCCGCCGGAGTTCCGACAGAGTTCCGTGGAAACGGACTTGCCTACACACGATCACAACAAAGTCCACCCGTCTGGTACGCAGTGGCGTACACCAGGTCTGACGAGACTATAAAACGGAAGTTCAATACCAAGTGGGCCACCCTTTGGGCTCCTTCTGCTAATTTCGTGTGTAAAACGAGTTAGCAGAAGTTTGGTGAGAGACGATTCGCGCTTTTCAGACTCGTATTTTTCAGAACGTTCAACTGCTTTTCAGTTTGTGCTTGTGAGGTTTGTATCTGTTTTTTAGTGCGTGTAGTCAGTTCGTCTCTGTATTTTGCAGTGCGATCTACTGCGCTCGCTGACTTTCAGCTCGCTCTTCACAGGCCTTGCTGTTCTTCAGTGACTTCTGTTAAGTTCGTTCTGACAAGCCGACCGTTTTGAAGCCATGTTGCGTGTACGTACTCGTCGTCGAGTTCGTGCTTTGCTTGTGCTTGGTGTTGTAGTTCATTCTTCAACCCAAGAACAGTCCGTGAACAGGGTGTTGAGGAGTTCATGGACGAAGAATTGGTTGCTCCAGCGTGACCAGTTCTTACACATGCCTTTGCTTCGTGAGATCCGGGAGAATAATCCTGATGATTTCAGGAATTATCTCCGGATGACGGACCCCATTTTTCCCGTCTGCTGGCTTTGCTGACCCCTTATATCACCAGGCAGGATACCTGCATGCGGCAAGCCATCACTCCGGAGCAGAGGCTCATCGCCACGTTGCGCTACTTGGCGACAGGGAGAAGCCTTCAGGACCTCAAGTTCTCTACAGGCATCTCCCCCCAGGCTCTGGGGATCATTATTCCAGAGACCTGTTCTGCCATCATACAGGTCCTGCAGGAGGACTATATTAAGGTATGATTTATCATTTAACATCACATTTTATTGTCTTTAATGTTTGCTAATGTCTTGTATTTCTTTCCTCAATCTCTAATTACCATGATTGCAATATGCTGTGAATGTCCCCTTTGTCCTCATGCATGCTGTAATCTTTTAATGCTCCTTTTTTGTCTTTCATGCATATTTGCCTTCATTAAACCTCACCAACATGCTATGGTAGGCCCATATCCACCTAGTCTAGTCACTTAAAATGTCTTTTGTCAGCTTCATTGTATTGCTTTATCCTAAAACCAAACATTTAATATTATTCCAAATGGTCTGTGTCCCCTTAACTGAATCCCCCCCCCCCACCTTAATAGTATCCCAAATGGTCTGTGTGTCCTTAACTGGATCCCCCCCCCCCCCCCCCACTTAATATAATTCCAACTAGTCTGTGTGTCCTTAAATTAATGTTTAATTATATATTGTATTTTTAACCCACTTCAACCCTGGAATGATTTTCCCCCTTCCTGACCATCAGCACTTTTTGTGATTTGGCAGTGCGTTGTTTGAATTGACAATTGTGCGTCCTTGTAACATGGCTCCTCTAGTAAATTATCTTCATTTTATTAGCACAAATAGAGGTTTTATTTGGTTGTCTTTGATCACCTCTGCTTTTTTATTTTTTGCGATTAACCACCAACAAAACCAAACCGCATTTTTACAAATATGCATTATTTTTCACTTTTCGCTATAAGAAATATAGCCCCAAAAATATATGACCCTGATTTTTTTGGACATCATTTTATGCTGATACGTATTCTTAAACAAATTTGTTCAAATGAATCGCAATAAGCGTTTATTGATTGTTTTGTGCAAAAGTTCTAGCGTATCCAAAATATGGTCTATTTTGATGGCATTTTTTAAATCTTGCCATTTTTGTAAATAGTAATGGCGGTGCTAACCGTTTTTAATTTTTTTATTGTGACTGCCACATTATGGCGGACACATTGGACAATTTCCATACATTTTTGGGACCATTGTCATTAATACAGTGATCAATGCTCTAAAATTGTATTGATTACTGTAAAAATGTCACATGCAGTGAAGGTGTTAAGCACAAGGGGGCCGAGGAATGGTTAAAGTGTGTTCTGGGTGAGTGTTTATTAACTGTCTGGGGGATGGGCTAGCAGTGACCTGACCCTGATCACTGCTCCCGATGACAGGGAACAGACGATCGGTGTCCTGTGACTAGGCAGAAGCGGGAAATAAAGTTTGTGTTGTAATGTACAATGTTTAATGTGCAAAAGTACTTATTTATTTTTTTTATGCTTTGCCTCCCCAGTTTCCTTCATCGCCACAGGAATAGCAGACTGTGGCATCCCATTTTGCCACCCGTTGGGACTTTCCCAACTGCGGTGGGGCGATAGATGGGAAGCACGTCCACATTGTGCCACCACCCCATTCGGGGTCGTACTATTACAACTACAAGGGGTTTCACAGTATTGTGTTAATGGCAGTGGTGTCGGCACAATATGAATTTATGTATGTGGACGTGGGGAAGAATGGCCGGATGTCGGATGGAGGAGTCTTCGCCTAGACGGAGTTCTACCACCGTCTACAGACAGGTGGCCTGGGATTGCCATCTGATACAGATAATGTTGAAGAACTCCCCTTCGTCTTCATAGCTGATGAAGCTTTCAGTCTGGACGAGCACGTGATGAGGCCATTCCCCCAAAGAACCCTCACCCCGGAGAGGAGGGTTTTCAACTACCGGCTGGCCAGAGCGAGAAGAGTTGTTGAAAATGCCTTTGGAATAATGGCCAGCCGGTTCCGTGTTTTTCTAACTCCAATAAACATGGCGGAATACAAACTTAACCATGTTGTCCTTACATGTTGCATCTTGCACAATTATTTAAATAAGAACTCTTCTAATTATTTATCTTCATTTGGGCCTGAGGCTGGACTTGTTCCCGAAAATATGACAGGCCTGGATACTGGCCGTACTGGCTTGGCCCCCCAAAGTGCCCGTGAGGTTCGGGAAAAATATGTAACTTATTTTAACGGTAGGGGGGCCATTGCAATGCCACACAATCTTTAATTTTTAACAATTAAAATAATAAAAGAAGATCAAATCGGAATTTTGTTTTCTTGCTTGCTTTTGGTTTGTGCTGTCTCCTATGTTATCCTAGTGCACTTGTAGTGCCAAGTGTATTTTCATTAATTAAATAAGGCCCATTGTCACTGGAAACACAAAATCACTTTTCCCAAACTAGTATTGAGCATTGAAAGAATACGCCACACATTGTTGATTCTTCAAAATTTTAATTTGGCCACATTCACATGTGCCATTGAATATTTATATGAAAAAAAATTTTTTGGGGTTTATTTAAATTTCTTTTAAAAAAAATTTTTAGTTTCCTTTTTTTTATATTTTTCAAATTTGTTTTTTTTTTTTTTTTTTTTTTTTTTTTTGTTTTCTTTTTCATAAAAATTATGAAAAATTTAACAACAATCAGCCACAATATTTATAATTTAGGAAGTAACAATCTTAAGAAAAACAAGGGAAATGAAGAACATGATCGATATTATGGAGAAACTGATTATATTCTCCCCAAAATATCGATCATGTTCTTCATTTCCTGCTGCATATTGTCAATCCGATTCTTCAGGAGATCCAGGCTAGTTCGCATGGCATCTATTTCCCCATTCCAGCACATTATCTGGCCAATCAGCCTTTGTGCGCTGTCACTGGAAAACGGGGCCCTTTCCACAACCAGAACATCACCTACAATAGATGATAAAAATTGGTTTAAAAAATATGCAGTCATACATGGATTTCAACAAGCTGGGGTGTCAGACACTCACCTGGTGGGGTGCCCATCTCCCCTACTTCCTCCACCTCTCCTTCCTCAACCTCTCCTTCCTCCACATCCTCAGGGGGGGGCACTGGTGCTTGGAAATGTGTCCCTTTCCACAACCTGAACATCACCTAAAATAGATGTAAAAACATGTGTTTTGAAATATGCAGGTATACATCGATTACCTGAAGCTGTGGTGCCAGACACTCACCTGGTGGGGTGCCCATCTCCTCTCCTTCCTCCACCTCTCCTTCCTCCACATGCACATCCACGGGGGGGATGGGGCTAACCTCACATTCATGCTGGCAAGGGCGGCGGTCCCTGGGATCCTGCTTTGTGAGTCTTTTCTCCCCTATGAAAAATTAACAAACAAAAAGGTATACTTAGCACACAGATATTTAAGGCCAGAACTAGGAAGATGAAACCTTGATTAGAAGTGTTGTACAATTGTCTGTTTATGAAGAGATGCAAAATGTGAAGACATGATAAATCAATTCACTTTGCCAAAAACTACAATAATTCGCTTTTTGTGCCAAGTTTCACAGATGCCCAACCCCCCCCCCCCCCCCCAAGTATACCAAGGAACCCCGTGTGGTTTACCCTAATAAATGTTCTCTGGTGTCACACACTTTTGCTCATGAGTGCAGATGTGTTTTTAACCAGCTGCCAAGTGTCCTCTCCTTCAATTCCACTGAATGTTCTTTTATAGTCATTGTAGTTTGAAATACATCTAAACCACAATGTCCTAATCTTTTTTTTGTTCATAAAAATTACACTGAAAAAAAATGAGGATTAAACCCTGTATCATAAACGAGGTTTGACACGAACAACGAACGAGGGTTTGTTATTAACGATACGATTACTGTATCCACCAACATGAAAGCAGCAATTTTTTACATTGTACAAAGGTAAAGCATATGGATCAGTATGCAATAATCATAATAGGAACACACGACAAGTACTTACTTTTTTTAAGAACTTTCTTGATCCTTCTGTACTGATCCGGCTCCCTCAATTTAAGGTCGGACCACCGTTTCCTCAATTGGTCTTTTGACCGTCGTACCCCAAAACGATTGTGCAGGGTCTTAACTACTTTGGCCATGATTCTGGCCTTGCGCAAGTTCGGATGGGTGTATGGTCCATGCTTGCCATCATAATCCTTACTTCGCAAGATTGCCACCATTTCCACCATCTCTTCAAAGGCCATATTTGAGGCCTTAAATCTCCTCTTTCCGGATTGGGACATTTGTGGCTCCGGGGATTCGTGACTACTGGAGTCATTAATATCAAGCACCTGTTGTGTTTCCACCATGTTTCTCCTACTGTGCACCGTAGAGAAAAGGGGGCAGGAAATATTCTTGGAAAAGAACGTCATGGGCGGGCAACGCAGGCATGGTTCTACGCGTGCGCACTGTATATAACGCCAAAATGCACATGTCGTACATGCTTACGTACGTTATGTGGGCACAACAGGGCGGGAAAAAAAGACTTGACCAAAAGAATGTCATGGGCGGGCAACGCAGGCATGGTTCTACGCGCGCGCACTGTATATAACGCCAACATGCACATGTCGTACGTGCTTACGTACGTTATGTGGGCACAACAGGGCGGGAAAAAAAGACTTGACCAAAAGAACGTCATGGGCGGGCAACGCAGGCGTGGTTCTACGCGTGCGCACTGTATATAACGCCAACATGCACATGTCGTACGTGCTTACGTATGTTATGTGGGCACAACAGGGCGGGAAAAAAAGATTTGACCAAAAGAACGTCATGGGCGGGCAACGCAGGCGTGGTTCTACGCGCGCGCACTGTATATAACGCCAAAATGCACATGTCGTACGTGCTTACGTACGTTATGTGGGCACAAAAGGGCGGGAAAAAAAGACTTGACCAAAAGAACGTCATGGGCGGGCAACGCAGGCGTGGTTCTACGCGTGCGCACTGTATATAACGCCAACATGCACATGTCGTACGTGCTTGGAGAAAATAGGAACGGAAGTTGTGAGCAAGCAAAACGAAGGTAAGTTTAAAAAAATTCCCCAAATCAGTGGCATATCCTGCTTATAGATTGGGGTCTATATTGGGCTAAGATTAGGAGAGTCTGGGCTAACATTATTGTTTTTGGCTTGTGTATTGTCTTTCAGAAAAATGAATCAGAAATTTAAAGATCCAGAATTTTTGAGCCTATTTATTGATAAATACAAGGAGCTGACAAATCTGTGGCAAGTAAAGCACAGTGATTATTATAATAAACCAATAAGGAGGGCAACGCTGGAGAAACTTCTGGTATTTGTGCAGACTTGGATCCCAGAGGCAGACGTGGACTTTGTGGAAAAGAAAATTCAAATATTGAGAAATATGTACAGAAAGGAGAATAATAAAATCCTTAAATCCATCAGATCAGGAGCAGCAGCAGGTGATGTGTATGTACCCAGGCTGTGGTACTTTGACAAACTACGGTTTATTGGCGACCAGAGTAAGGCCAGGGAATCGCTTTCAACCCTTCCCTCCACCCTTCCCTCCACCCTTCCCTGCAGCATTCCCTCCACCCCAGCAGAGGCTGATGAGCAACCTGAGCCTTCCATCCTGGAGCCAGGTAGTTTGTTACAATAAATAGTGATATTCATAATATTAATGATGTTAACTAGATGTTATAATTTAAACGCTATTATTGATGTTAAAAAAACAAATATTTTGACATATCAATTTACAGTAGTGGCCACAAATGTTTGTCACCAGCAGAAACAAGAAATACTGGTGTCATAATGATACTCTTTTATATGAATTAACAGAATTTTGAAGTCAGGAGCTGAAAAATGTTTATGATTGATGAACAAAAAACTAAAACGATGTCCCTTTTTTATACACAGGATGAGCTCAGCCAGGAGGAAGTTGTGGAAAGTGGCAGGCAGGAGGAGGCTGGGCCCACTGTCAGCCAGGAGGTGGCCGGGCCCAGTAGGAGACTCACACAGTCGCAGGTGCCTCCCCTCCGTCTTCCGGCAAAAAGGCAAAAGAAGATGACGGTCACACAGGAGGAATCACTGCGCCTCATTCGAGAGGCTACAAATGTCTTAAGGAGCCCCCCTGAAGCTGAAGAGGCCTATGGCTGCTATATAGCCAGCTGGTTGCAGCAATTGGAGATGGGCCAACGCCTCCAATGTGAGAGAATCATTTTCTCGGCCTTGCAGAAGGGGCTGAGTGGCGAATTAACTGGATCAATCGTGGATCAAGTTCCTCCTGTTCCTCCTCCTCCTCCTGCCACAAGTACACCACCAGAGACACAGCCTCACAGGAAGGCTGCTGAGAAGTCTGCAGGGAAGGGTGCAGTGAAGGGTGGAGCGAAGAGAAGAAAGTGATGACCTGGCTTCAGTCTGGTCTGACCAAAGACGCAGCCTGTTGTACCACAGCCTGGGGACATACAGTGGTGTGAAAAAGTGTTTGCCCCCTTCCTCATTTCCTGTTCCTTTGCATGTTTGTCACACTTAAGTGTTTCGGGAACATCAAATCAATTTAAACAATAGTCAAGGACAACACAAGTAAACACAAAATGCAATTTGTAAATGAAGGTGTTTATTATTAAAGGTGAAAAAAAATCCAAACCATCATGGCCCTGTGTGAAAAAGTGATTGCCCCCTAAACCTAATAACTGGTTGGGCCACCCTTAGCAGCAACAACTGCAACCAAGCGTTTGCGATAACGTGCAATGAGGCTTTTACAGCGTCCTGGAGGAATTTTGGCCCACTCATCTTTGCAGAATTGTCCTAATTCAGTTACATTAGAGGGTTTTCGAGCATGAACGGCCTTTTTAAGGTCATACCACAACATCTCAATAGGATTCAGGTCAGGACTTTGGCTAGGCCACTCCAACGTCTTCATTTTGTTTTTCTTCAGCCATTCGGTGGTGGACTTGCTGGTGTGTTTAGGATCATTGTCCTGCTGCAGAACCCAAGTTCGTTTCAGCTTGAGTACACGAACAGATGGTCGGACATTCTCCTTCAGGATCTCTTGGTAGACAGCAGAATTCATAGTTCCTTTTATCACGGCAAGTCTTCCAGGTCCTGAAGCAGCAAAACAGCCCCAGACCATCACACTACCACCACCATATTTTACTGTTGGTATAATGTTCTTTTTATGAAATGCAGTGTTCCTTCTACGCCAGATATACTTGGACACACAACTTCCAAAGAGTTCCA
Source organism: Lithobates pipiens (assembly GCF_037356315.1). Taxonomy (NCBI): domain Eukaryota; kingdom Metazoa; phylum Chordata; class Amphibia; order Anura; family Ranidae; genus Lithobates; species Lithobates pipiens. The sequence continues at coordinate 151,442,780 of NW_027507718.1, forward strand.
CTTTTGTCTCATCGGTCCACAGAATGTTGTCCCAAAAGTCTTGGGGATCATCAAGATGTGTTGTGGAGAAATTGAGACGAGCTTTGATGTTCTTTTTGCTCAGCAGTGGTTTTCTCCTTGGAACTCTGCCATGCAGGCCATTTTTGCCCAGTCTTTTCCTGATGGTGGAGGCATGAACGCTGACCTTAACTGAGGCAAGTGAGGCCTGCAGTTCCTTGGACGTTGTTGTGGGGTCTTTTGTGACCTCTTGGATGAGTCGTCGCTGCGCTCTTGGGGTAATTTTGGGCGGCCGGCCACTCCTGGGAAGGTTCACCACTGTTCCATGTCTTCGCCATTTGTGGATAATGGCTCTCACTGTGGTTCGCTGGATTCCCAAAGCTTTGGAAATGACTTTATAACCCTTTCCAGACTGATAGATCTCAATTACTTTCTTTCTCAATTGTTCCTGAATTTCTTTGGGTCTCGGCATGATGTGTAGCTTTTAAGGATCTTCTGGTGGACCTTACTGTGTCAAGCAGCTCCTATTTAAGTGATGCCTTGATTGTGAACAGGTGTGGCAATAATCAGGCCTGGGTGTGGCTAGAGAAATTGAACTCAGGTGTGGACAACCACAGTTATAGTATGTTTTAACAAGGGGGGCAATCACTTTTTCACACAGGGCCATGATGGTTTGGATTTTTTTTCACCTTTAATAATAAACACCTTCATTTACAAATTGCATTTTGTGTTTACTTGTGTTGTCCTTGACTATTGTTTAAATTGGTTTGATGTTCCGAAACACTTAAGTGTGACAAACATGCAAAGGAACAGGAAATGAGGAAGGGGGCAAACACTTTTTCACACCACTGTATATACCATCTGCTGCTGCTCTTGATCTCTGGGATTCAGGGACCAAATTGTACTTCTCAATATGGCAATTTTCTTTTCCACAGACTTTAATGTTTGCCCTGGGGCCAAAAGGCTACACAAATGTCACAAGTTTCTCCAGTGTTGCCCTCATTTTTATTTTTTGAACCAGAATAAATGGATATTTTTTTGGAAAATATAATTGCCTATGTGTTTTTTGGTCAAAGACATTTCTAAAAGACAATGTGAAATTAACAAGGGACACCAACCTCCTTGAGGTTCCAAAAATAAAATAAAAATGTTATTGTGGTAACTTGTCACCAGAATAAAAATAAAAAGGTTATTGTGGTAATGACACACACAAAATAAAAAGGTTATTGTGGTAATGACACACACAAAATAAAAAGGTTATTGTGGTAATGACACACACAAAATAAAAAGGTTATTGTGGTAATGACACACACAAAATAAAAAGGTTATTGTGGTAATGAAAAAAAAAAAAATGAAAAAAAAAAAAAGGTTTTTGGTGTTAACTTGACAGATTAGTTAAATATGGAGATCACTAGAAAATAATTGGGAAAGAATTATACGAAAAATATGGATGAAAAAATAAAAAAAAGAGGACTACCAAAAAAAAAAAAAACATTATTACTGAGATGGGGCTTTAAACTAAAAACAATATCATTCATGAGATGAGGAGAAATAAGCCAGAAATGTGTTTTGTGAGAACTCTGTGAGTGAAAATGAGCAGCAAAGCAACTTCGTTCTTCTAGCATTATAAAGAAGATGCGCTGCATTTAAACGAGCACAGAATTTGCAGCATGAGGAATGTGCTACTTCCAATACGAACTGGAGTTTTACAAGATCGAGTACTTCCGTCTGGTACTTGCTTCAGAGCATGTGTCGTTTTTGGTCTGTCGGAACAGCATACAGACAAGCAGAATTCTACATCGGAACTGGGTCCGGCGGAGTTCCGTCGGAAAAATTTGAAGCATGTTCCATTTTCTAAAGTCTGTCAGACTTTTGCGAATCAAAAGTCCATTGCAGCCCACACACGATCGAATAGTCTGCCGGAATCATTCCGTCAGACTTTGGATGTTGAAAAGTCAGCTCGTGTGTACGCGGCATAAGTGACGCCAGTCCCATGCAGTGAAGGAATCGTTTAGCATCACCCTCCCCGCTCAGCATACAGGGGCAGCATGGCGGACAGTATTGTGGCACTATTGCGGGCGGCGATCGCCAGTCAGGGCACTGAATGACTTAGGGAGCAAATAGCGGCCATTACAGTGGGAGCGGCTGGCGATGGGGAGGGGCGGCAAACCTGAGGGCTAGGCGATCCAGGCCCCCAGAGAGATTCAGCCCAGATGCAGGCCCTGCGGGACCATGGGGGCATCAGCAGCAAACAGGCACTAACTTCACCCCCACCGCTGGAGGAGGGAGGGGAATGTGGAGCAGGGACCCAGAAACCCAGGGGAGCAGAAGGAGAGGACAGGCGCCAGCAGGGGGGAGCCCAGCTCTGCATATGGCTCCGCGCCCCCCAGCTAGGAGGAGATGTCTGGGTCAGTCGGCTGGAGCGGAGGCAGCACGCAGGGATGCTCCAAGTTTACAGCAGGGGACCAGAGGGCAGCAGGAGGGGAGCACGTTGGTCACCATGGCCCGCAGTCCCAGGCACCAGGAGTCCAGGCCCGTGAGGAGCATGAGGGCAGGGGGCAACGAAGGTGCTATGCAGCCAGTGGTCCGACAGATGGGTCACAGGCAAAGGAGCGGGTCCGGCAGGGTGAGTCAGCGAAGGGGACGTGAGCAGCACCGCAGATCAACAGCGGACATTTCAGGTCCTTCAGGAACACAGACTACAGTGTGTCAACCAGAAGTCGGCAGCGATCGATCAGAAGGAGAAGTGTCGGAGTCGGACCGTGGCGAGGAAATTGGACAGACAGCGGCAGTGGGTCAGAGCGCAGCGGCTGTTGGGCCCAGTCCGGGACAGCCTGGTGAGTGCAATTCTTCCTTGGCTATTTCATCATTGTTACATACACTTTTGGGTCAGAGTAATCGTACTTGGTCAGCGGAAAATGGGGGGTATAGCATGTGGGGGGAGTGTAGCGGGGGGAGTGTAGCGATGCCCCAAGCTTCAACGGAGGCTGGCCGTCGTCAAGGAGCTGGTTCAGCATTTTGAACCAACCACGCTGGGGGGCCTGGCTCAGGCTTGGGCACAGAGTTCAGTTTCAAGTGCAGTAAGGAGGACAGTTAGGGCTGAAAAGGTGGCGCCTGCGACCGCGGCCGGATTGGAGAAAGAGGTGAGTGAGTTGCAGGGGTAGAAAAAGTGGTTGCGGCTGGTGAGGGCCAGGAAGAAATGGGGGAAAAGAAGACAGAGTCCATTAGGCTGGTGGATGCGGCAAGGAGCGAGGTATACGTCTGCTTCGAGGGCCCGTTACAAGCTCATTTGAAGTCGGAGGTAAAGGACAAAATATGGAAGGGTGAATGTATTAAAATATTCACTTTGCTGCCATTGGAAAAGTTTAACCTGGATAGGTTGAAACCAGAGGAGAGCAAGGAGGAGGATGAGGAGAAGAGGTGTTACCGATTGATTCCACGGATGTTCTCTAACTGGCTTCAAGCGTTTGCCATTCTTGCAAGCATCATAGGGGAAAAGAGTCCTAAACACTGTTCGGCACTGTTTGCATACCTTGAAGCCATCAGTGAGGCACATAGGACGTATGGAGGGGTGGTGTGGCTCAGGTATGATGGGCAGTTCTGTCAACGGATGGTGGTGCGCCCCTCGCTACGCTGGGACCATAAAGACATCAGCTTGTGGATGAAGCTGATGATGGCGACACGGGCCCCTAACCAGTTTTGTCAGGCAGGGGTCGGGGGTTCCACAGTCTCGGGACAACCGACCGACAAGCGATGGGGTTTTTGCTGGCAGTTTAATGACGCAATATGCAAATACGGGGCAAACTTTCGCTTCAAACACACATGTTCCGCCTGTGGTGGAAACCACGCGTTGTCCACATGTTTTAAGAGAGGGAAGGGACGTCCTGGGGAGCCGGCGAATAAAAGGTATGAGTCATACTTCCTTTTCTCAGTAGATACCCTGATCGGACGGCGGCTAAGTTGCTGGAGGAGGGCTTTTCTGCCGGTTTTAGGATACCTTGCTCATTAAAAACAGTTCCGCCAGTGGCTAAGAATTTGAAGTCAGCACTGCTACACACTGCAGTGGTCTCCAAAAAGTTGGGTAAAGAGGTAACTGTAGGGCGCATGGTGGGTCCCTTTAAGGAAGTGCCAATTCCAGACTTGGTAGTCTCTCCGCTGGGAGTGGTTCCCAAAAAGGAGCCTAACAAGTTTAGGTTGATCCATCACCTTTCTTTTCCGAAAGGGGGGTCGGTCAACGATGCTATATCTCCTGAGGAGTGTGCGGTAACATAAACCTCCTTCGATGCGGCGGTCGCGTGGGTACGGCGATATGGGAAAGGGGCACTGATGGCCAAGTCGGACATCAATTCGGCATTCCGTCTGTTACCAGTGCACCCAGACAGCTTTTCGGCTCCTGGGTTGCATATGGGGGGGGGGGGGGTGTTACGTGGACAAGTGCCTGCCGATGGGTTGCTCCAGCTCGTGCATGCTGTTTGAAACGTTTAGCTCCTTCCTGGAGTGGGCGGCTCAGGACATTTCGGGCATCAACTCAGTCATTCATTACTTGGATGACTTTCTATGTGTTGGTCTGGCTGGTTCCAATACCTGTGCAGTCCTATTAGGAACGTTGAAGCATCTGGCTAAGCGCTTTGGGGTCCCTTTGGCTCCTAAAAAGACCGAAGGACCTACGGCGATCATCACTTTTTTTGGGCATTGAAATTGGCTCAGTAGTGATGGAATGCCGGTTGCAAGGACAAGCTGGAAAAGCTTCAGGAGGACGTTCGGGAAACTAGGGGAAGGCACAAGCTGACGCTTCGTCAGCTTCAATCGCTGCTAGGTAAATTGAACTTTGCCTGTCCCATCATGCCGATGGGAAGGGTCTTTTGCCGCCGGCTTCTCACGGCAACGGCTGGTGTTTGGTCTCCCATGCACTATGTGAGTCTTAATAGGGAGCACAGGGATGATTTGCAGATTTGGCAGGAATTCCTTGAATCCTTTAATGGGCGGGCTTTGTCAATGTCAGGCCCAGTCACCAACTGTGACCTGGAGCTGTTCATGGACGCAGCAGGGTCCACGGGGTTTGGAGCATTTTTCAAAGGACAGTGGTGTACGGCTCCCTGGCCACCCGAGTGGGGTGAGGCAGGGGTGCTTAAGAACTTGGTCCTGTTTGAATTATTTCCGATTGTGGTGGCCATGGAGATTTGGAGGGAATCACTCCGCAACATGAAGGTGCGATTCAACTGCGACAACATGGGGGTGGTGCAAGTGGTTAACAGGCTGACTGCGGCATCAGTGCTGATGGTCAGGCTGTTGAGGCATTTGGTGCTGCACTTCTTACAGGTGAATGTATTTATTTATGCTGTGCACTTCCCGGGGGTGGAGAACACTTTGGCTGATGCTTTGGCTCGTTTTCAGTGGGACAGGTTCTGGCAGTTGACACCAGAGGTGGAGCAAAGCGGGCTTACCTGTCCCGCCTGGATGTGGAAGATAGCATTGGGACTGCAGCCAAGTGGATAAAGCAATCCGTGAGTACGGCCACATGGACCGCCTACTCGAAGGTATGGAGTGACTGGTTTGAGTGCCTGACCAAGCTTGTCATGTCCAAGGAAGATCCGGCCGTGTCACAGGCCTCACTTTATTTTATCAGCACGGGGTTCGAGACAGGTGTCTCTCCCGCGGCTATTGATTGGAAACTAGCAGGCTTGGCATTTTTATTTAAATGGCACGGTCATAAGGATTGCACCAAAGAGTTTTGGGTAAAACAAGCAGTGAAAGGGTATAGGAGGGCACATAAGAAGAGGGACGGCAGGCGCCCGGTCTCCTTCCACATGCTTCAGGTTCTCTGTTTAATAGTGGAGAAGGTTTGTAGTTCAGGTTATGAGCAAGCGTTATACAGGGCAGCATTTGCAATGGCCTTTTTTGGAGCAATGCGCGTGAGCGAATTGGTAAGCCAGTCAAAGAAGGCGACAGGGGGTTTTATGGCGGGCGATGTTGAAATCGGACAGGATTACCTCATAATCTGGATCAGGAGATCCAAGTTTGATCAGGGTGGCAGAGGGTGTCAGGTGGAGGTTGGCCAGATAGCAGATTCCAGCATCTGCCCGGTAGGGGCGATGAGACTATTCTCGCGGGTTCCTTATTCATACAAGCAGAAGGGTCTTCCCTTTCCAGATATCAATTTGTTACAGTATTCATAAAGTGCCTAGCCAAGGCCGGTTTTGACCCAATGATCTTTTCTTCACATTCCTTCCGTATAGGGGCAGCCACAGAGGCTTCCAGGGCGGGTTTTAGTCAAGAGGTAGTCAGGCGTATTGGCAGGTGGGATTCTGCTAGATTAAAATTATACGTCTGTCCTCAGCTGTTGTTGTAGCGAGGGGGGCACAACTAGAAAGGTTGTTAAATCATTTTGTTTATGCACTGGATATGTTATGTGTTGGTTGTTGTTTTGTTGTTGTTCGCAGGTCAGAAAATTGGCTTGGTGTGGATACTTGGTCATTCTTACGTCTGGCAGGAGAGCTGACGTTCGGCCGAATGGCAGACAACTATCCATACCCAGACAAGAGGCTCTGGTCCGATGGATCAGGGTACCAGGCATGTGATGGAGCAGGGTATTGGGGGAGGTGCACAGGTTTTCCTGTTTAGACAGGCACCCGGATGTATTGTTGTTTCATGTGGGGAGTAATGACATGGGAGCCAGATCCATGAGAGAACTCATTAAGGATATCAAATGCGATTTCCTGAGGCTCAAAGTGGCTAACCCGTGCATGGTCATGGTGTGGTCGGATATGGTGGCCAGGACGTCTTTGCGCTGGGCTTGGTTGGATAAAAAGGTCGACAGGGCCAGAATTAAAGTGAATAAAGAAGTCAGCAGATTCTTTTTAAGGAATGGGGGTATTTCTATTCATCACAGGGAGGGAGTTAGAGGTGGGCATATGGAGGTATTTGAGGAGTGACGGGGTCCACCTGACAGACATTGGCACTGATTTGTGGTCCCTAGGGTTGCAAGAAAGGTGCGCGTAAGGGTAAGGGGTTACCCCTTGCGTGCTGTGGCAGTCTTTTGGGTCGCTGGAAGAGGAGAAGGAGAACTACATGTATGGAAGATGTAGTACCCATCCATTGGATGGGAGTGGTTAGTGTACTTCCGGGTTAAGAGGGGTTTAACCTGGAAGGGTAAAAAGGGTAAGTCACTGTTGACAGGTTGGGTACCGCCTCCGAGTCTGGGGTTTTCCGACTGGAGGCAAGAGTTCAAAGTTCAAGTTTTTTTTTTTTCACTTTATCCATACAGACTTTTGGATAGTTTTATGCTCTAAAATTACCATTATACTTATACACACTCCTTCTATCCATGTGACTGGTAAGTGGTAATTAAGAAAGGAGAGAACTGGGCAAAAAAAAAGAAAAAATACATTAAAAATTACCCTAAAGCACCATTCTTCCTTATTCATAAGCATAAAGAAAAGGGAAGGGGGCAACAAATGGGCAACGGGACTTTATATGAAACAAATTACTTAGGGTGAATTAATTCAATCAATATAATATATTAAATTACTAATTTATTGGAAACACATCAAGAGGTAGTACAGTGGGTATATTAATAATAATCAGATATATGATATACAAAATTAAATAATATAATTAATATAATTGTCACATAACCCAATAAAATTCATGATACAATGATAATAATAAACATGACAAAGTAAACAGTAAACCGACAGTACATTCCAAAGTGTGTATATAGTAATAACCAATAAAATGAATTGATGATTGAAGTAGATCAAACCCATAGTAGAATCATGGCCACTGGGGCATGGCATCCATTGGTAAAGAGCTTGACGCGTTTTGTGGATTGTCTCCACTCACCAGGAGCAGCTTTATATTGGAACACCTGTGATAAATCATATATTATAATAATAATCAATGGCAATTGATTATACACATAGGCAAAAAGGGGGAGCATAACAATGGTCCTAGCCACTCTTACCTATGGATGACGGATAAAATATATAGTGAATGGTAGTAGTAGTGTACATCAGAAACGCTGGGAGGGGTATAGTAGCCTCCCCGGGAGCTGGGGTGACATCCTGGATTGGCAAAGCGGGCCATAAAAATTGGTTGAAAGGCCCATGTGGATGGGATTCATTCAGCCAAATAGCACTCATAGGAATGAACCCAGAAAAACTGGTGAAAGGCAACAAATAGGGCTATTGTTAGTAAAGTGTGAAATCAGGAGAGCTGAATAGACAGATAATAAAAAAGAGAGGAGGTAAGTGGGGGATTCCGGATTAAACCGGAATGGTCACCACAAGGGAAGCAGGAAAGATGTGCAAATTGTGCAATGAGGTAAAACCAGAAAAGTGACACACCACCATAAATTCCCCAGAAAGCCTAACCCCAAAGTTAAATTTACCTGGGATTGCACAGAACAGTGTCTATTAAAGGAGTGAAAATAGGTGTAAGGGCAGATTGAGACAGAATTCACACTGTGGAAACGAAGCAGTGTAGAAAAAGGGGGTCCACAGCATCACTAAGTAATTTGTTTCATATAAAGTCCTGTTGCCCATTTTGTGCCCCCTTCCCTTTTCTTAATCAAATATCGGGGATGGAGTCCTGTGTACTGGATGGTCACAGCTCATATAAAGTCCCATTTGTTCTTGTTTTTATTTTCATTTTTTCTTATTCATAAGCATTCCTACTTTTTAAACCCACCCCCTCCCCTTCCCCTCTGAACTCCCTCCCCCACAATGACTGCATATTTAACTTTGTCACATTTACACTCCATTTTTTATGTGCTCTATAACTAAAGTGTTCCTGTTACCCTATTCCTTTTTCTTTCTTTCTTTTTTTTTTTTTTACTTGTTTTTAGTATTTCTTTACAATTTATATCGGGGGTGGGGTCAACTTTCTCTATCCATTTCTTCCACCTTCTATCAAACTCTTTTAAGTTATTCTGTTTTAAATATACTGCTCTTTTTTTGCATAGATACTCATTTACAGCTCTCACCCAGTCTCCTATTGTAGGGGCCAAGCTTGATTGCCATCTCATAGCAATCAGCCTTCTAGCTTGGAATAAGCATCTTAATATTACTGTGGTTGTACCCTTTCCCTCCGCTTTTTCATTTCTATATCCTAGTATACACACCACAGCATTTAATTCTACCACTATCCCGAAAACCCTACTCAGTGTCTCTACCACTCCCTTCCAATAACGGAATAATTTGGGGCATTTCCAGAGCATATGTATTAGTTCTCCCATCCCCTGACATCTGGGACATCTATCATCTGCTCTTTTGCCTAACCTAAATAACCTCTGGGGGGTGTAATATGCTCTATTAATCACCATAAAATGGGATATCTTATGTGGGGGAAAGACCGAGACCTTCGGACAAGCCTCCAAAATTTTCTTCCACTGTTCTTGTGTTATATTTCCCACATCTGACTCCCATTTCCCTTTCTCAACCAGACTTTTCCCCTTACCATTAATCTGTTTATTAGCTGAGCATAAAATTTTGATATTAATCCCTTGGTGGGGCCTACTAGGGCTATAAACTGTATTAATGGCATTTCTTCCCAATCTAATGGCCGGCTTCCAAACTGGGTCTTTAATGCATTTCTCACCTGCATATAGGCATAAAATGTATTTTGTTCAAGTTAGTTGTCAGTGACCAGTGGTCTGTGGTTTTCTCCTAGTAATGACCCAGTTAAAAAATCAGTTTGAAGTAATGGTTAAAAAGTTAAAAGAGTTATTTATTAAAAAATTGCATTTTATTAATAAAAGGCCTGCTGGCCATTTACTCCACACCTTGTCGAGTCTTTTGTTTATAGGGGCTGGGCCCAGGTAGTAGGATAAGGTTATCTGGGATCTGTACATACAGTATGTCATGCTATTTTGGTTTATAGAGGCACAGTTTAAAGAATAATTTCCTTTTCTGTGTTTGTACTTTTTACATACTTTTCAGTGGAACTGTTCCTAAACTGTGTGTCTATGGTTAAGTGTGCATTTTCAAATGTGTAGTCAGTTTTGTGGATTTTGGTTTTGGTGGGAAAATCGCCATTTTGTGGTGGCCTGGCTTTTGTTGTAATCACCATGAGGTCTCAAAATTGACATTTAAATGAACCAGTTCATGCTTACAGCATGCTTACAGCATTTTGATGTATCCGCCGGAAGTTGGGAGGAGGAGCTCAGGGTCTTCTGATTTGTGCTTGGAAGGACAATGGGAAAACACTGGCATTTGAAAGAGTGTTTTAAATTTTTATTTTTATACTGTAATACAGTTTTGGGTAGAGAGAAAACAGGAGGCATCTGTGTTATTTGTTGTAATCAAAGAATAATATATGTATTAAAAGGGGCTAGGCGCTACCGATAATGGCTAAGAAGAGGTGTGTGCATATATGTGTATAGGCATAAGTATAAATACACATACAGCACCACCGACTAAAAATGTCCTCTCCCGGTCCCATATTATCCCCGTTGAGTGTAGGGGTTTCCCCCTCTCTAAAAGCTCAATGAGCTGGTCTCATACGGATGTTCGATTATGGGAAGGCGGGTCTCTTATGCTATCTGGCCTATTACATACCCCCTTTAGCTTATGGGCGGTCCCTTTTTGAATATTTAAGATGTGGGTGTGTGGGTGCGTGATATCGTCGCTGAAGACGTCCTATGGCGAAACGCGCCTGACGTAATCATGCACACCACTTCCGGACTGTTGGAGCTCAGGTGGAACGCAGGGTGGAATGCACGCCGGTTTATCCGTATGCATGTTTGCTTACTGATCCGGTTGGGCACTGTCAGTTTTATCCCGGCCTGGAGGGCACTATCCTCTGTGAGGATTAGCGGTGTATGATCCATCTGTAGGGTGCCACGCCTGGGAGCCGTGTAGTTTAAACTCATGGCATAGACAGCTGCACCAAGGGCTTCCCCCTGCCTATATCTGTCGTGCCTAGAACCACCTCTGCTCACAAGCGTTTTAGTTAGAGGAGGTGTGCAAACACAATCTCCCCCATTTTTATTTTTATTTTTATTTTTTATTTTTCATTTACTCTTTATTTTTTATTTTTATTATTTTTTTATTTTTAATGCCTATAGATCTTATATATTTTTTCATTGCAAAAAGACTTTGCTCATCTACTTATAGCTAACCTGGGACTGTAGTTTTTTATGTATATTACCCCCCAGGGGTCATGTCATTTGTTTTTTTTAAAAACACTTTTTTCTCTGGTGTGTTAACCAATAAAGCGTATGGTTTTTTGAAATTAACCTTTTGAGACCTGGAATTAATACACTATGAGCCCCCTTTTTACTTCCTGAGGATACTTCGATCTACCAGTATCAGTCCTCTCTACACATCAAGAAAGGAGAAAAGAGTGGAAAACTGCCTCCTCTGGATCTTCCTCCTGTGGACCAGCCACTGCTGTTTGAGATTTACAGGCCTGATTGCCCTTCGTGGGCTTAAAGTTCCGGTGAGTGGGGAGCTGAGGGGCGAGCACGGAAGTCACTTGAATTATATATATCTGGGCACCAGTCACCTTAACCTGCACCTACTTGAAGATTTTGAGGATATATACCTCCTTTTTGTTTTGGACTGCATTTTTTAGGACTTTATTTGGTTTATATATGAATTTACCTATGGACTCTTTATGCATTAATGTTACCCCCCTTTTTTTCATCATTTTTTTCATTTTTATTTCTATCTTGATCTTTTCCACTTGTCATAATAATATCTAGTATTCTATGTGATCAATTATTACAGATACATTGCACATTTTGCACATTTTTTGCACCCCTTGCACCCCTGCGGTCTTTAGCACTTTATGTTGTACTATAGCACTTTTCGGTATATATATATATGTATATATATATATGTATATACATCTTTAGCACCTTATAAGGTTGCACAGATATATTTCTATTTTTTTCTAGGTTCATACATTTTTATTGTCGTGATTAACCTGATCATTTGGTATATGGCTATATAAGCTGGAACTAGTGTTTTATACATACACTCATGGGGTTGGTATGATATTTATATTCTGTGATACTTCTAGTTTACTATAGATAGTAGTGTATGCCACAACTAGCATTATATTATTACTCATCAGTGGGGTAAAAATTATATGGCCTTGCTTGTCATTTGCTTTTGTCTACTCCATTGTCCTGCATTTAACTAGTGGATGGTGAGGGGTCTCACCATCAATAATTATCGTGCTTTTTAGTCGGTGGTGCTGTATGTGTATTTATACTTATGCCTATACACATATATGCACACACCTCTTCTTAGCCATTATCGGTAGCACCTAGCCCCTTCTAATACATATATTATTCTTTGATATTCACTACAACTCGCGATCCTTTTTAGGACTGTGAGGTATAGGGGTGGCGACACCGTTTCTTATCGCTCTGTCGGTTTGTGCCACTTCTTGCTAGTACCTCTATAGCGCGGTTTGGTTCTGTGTGACCTGTGTGTATCATTATTTGTTGTAATATCTAGGTACAGAGACAAGACACATTTTTCTGTAGAGTAAGCGGGTGTAATTGTGTTTTCTGTGCGGCTTAATCTGGTGACGCAGTGTATGGGCGTACAACTGAAACGCTTGTGTATGCATACACTGTGAGGGGTAGAGACCTAATTTGGGCCGTGATCCCCAAAATAGGTGCAATGGTTTCCCTGGACGCAGGGTAAGACGATAAGCCGATTTGAATCGCCATGGGCACTAGGAGGTCCATGCAAGGGAAGGATTGGAGGCTTCCCACAGTCAGATGGCTGCACAGTACATAAGGAGCCTAGTTTTGGGGCTAAGGCCATTAGACCCCTTTAAAGATTGACATAGGTGGTCCAAGGATACTATTTTGGGTATCCCTCTGGAGTTGATGTAGCGCGACTGTGGATTCAGAAATCTGTAATGGTGAGTGCATTGATAGATGTGTAGTACTTGCTTTTGTGATTCTCAGAGGAGGAACTGTGGTTAAAATTCTCAAGCCCGTTTTAGAACTTTGCGTGGCTGGTCCATACAATATTCTGAGATGTTCTTGTATCTTTCCCATTGTATGTATTTTTTTCTATCGCTAAGAGTGAAGGCAGAATTCCATTTGGTTGTTTTGAATTTTTCAATTTATATTGTTGTCTGATTGGATGCGTGACCAGAGCCCGAGCAGATGAGCATATCTTCCACAATGAGACGCCCAAAAGCCCGACCCACGAACAAGACAAGACACAGAGGATCCCAGACCGACCAGCGATGACTACAGCTCACCATGTCATCTCACCTGAAGAACAGAGTCTACATGTCAAGCCGTGTTTTCCTTTTTATGGACTCATATGGTCTGTAAGGCCAGGTGTAAGAAGAAGATTGAAATTCATCGAGGGACACATGGAATCATATGACAAAGAGGAGGAGCTGTTGTGGAAAATTTTATGAAGTATTTTAATATGTATTGTCATTAGAGTTCCCATGTATTCGTTCTCCCCTAGCCCGCTCTAAAAAGCTGACTGGGGCAGACTGACGGTGGTTGAGATCCGTTAGGTAGTGGATAACTTTCTGGGATTGGAAAGAGGTGTTTGCAGAGTGGGGGTATGTCCTCCAGCAAAAGGGCCCCTGTGCATTGCACAGACAAACGAGGGGATATGCTTGATCTGCAAGGATTGGTTGTGGGCGGATGAGCGCACATCTGTGGATAACCTTCCATCCTCAAGGAGGTGTAGAATAATCCAGGTATACATTGTTCTCTGGAACAATGTATATTAAGGATTTCTATCAACGGAATTGTAGTCATCGTTCATTGGTTTTGTAGGGTTCACATCATTGAACGCATTTAGTCAGTTTGCTAGTCTAGTTGAATGTATACATGTCTGTGATTGGTTCTTTTGAAGGAAAACAAATGTCTGATTGGCTGTCTGTGATGTATTGTATTGCATTGTATTGCTTAACTAACGTTGTTGGAAGGGTTCCTGTGTTGTCAAATCCTTATATGGTAATTCACATCCTGTGTTGCTGCTGTGAGGTCACAAGCTTTGTAGGAGGCATTTAGCTGTTGGAGGAAAACCCTCCAGGGCGTAGTTTCCTGTTGATATGTAAATAAAAGCAGACGCTCGGGAGAGAGGGGTCAGTCATGCATACCGATTTGAGAACGTAAGAAGGATGGTCATGTCTGTTCATTGGGATGAGTGGGCTGAAAGGTAAGAAGTATTATATCATTAAGACGGAAATGTTATTATTATTAATAATGTGCTTTGCGCAGAGCCAAATTTCGCTGACAATAGAAGATAAGAGGAGGAGGACCTCTCCTTGCTCCTCATCAGCTGGGATCTCCAACCCCACTATACCTCCAGTCCTCTCAGGCGGCGTACACACGGGCGGACTGTCTGCCCAAACTAAGTTCGTCAAACAGTCCGCTCAAACTTTTGAATGAACAAACTTGCCCACACACGGCACTTTTTGAGCGGACTAATACGGCAAACTAAGTTCGTCGTACTAAGTCCGCGCAACTTTTGAAATGAACGGACTCGCCCACACACGCGGAGGACAGTCCGCTCATTTCGAGCGCGTGTCAAGGTAGGCGGGGCCCGCGACGGAGACGTCGCGGGCTCCGCCGCTTGGAATGAACTTAAAGGGGAACACCAGCGCCGAAAAAAAAAACGGCGTGGGGGTCCCCCCCAAGTCCACAACAGACCCTTGTCCGAGCACGCTACCCGGCCGGCCAGGAAAGGGGGGCGAGCGAGCGCGCCCCCCCTCCTGAGCCGTACCAGGCTGCGTGCCCTCAACATGGGGGGTGCCTTGGGGAAGGGGGGGCCGCGCGGCCCCCCCACCCCAAAGCACCTTGTCCCCATGTTGATGAGGACAAGGGCCTCTTCCCGACAACCCTGGCCGTTGTTTGTCGGGGTCTGCGGGCGGGGGGCTTATCGGAATCCGGGAGCCCCCTTTAATAAGGGGGCCCCCGGATACCGGCCCCCCACCCTATGTGAATGAGTATGGGGTACAATGTACCCCTACCCATTCACCTGTAAAATAAAAGTACCCAAAAAAAAACACAACACACAAGATAAAATATTTTATTGCACAGCTCCGGGGGTCTTCCGTCTTCGGGGGTCTTCTCGCCGGACTCCTCCGCTATCTTCTTGTAGCTCTTTTGCTAGTGGAGGAGTCCGGCTTTCTTCCTCCCCGCCGCCGGCCTCTTCTCCCAACTTCGGGGGTCTTGTCCCCCTCTTCGGTTCTTCTGCCGGGCCACCGCGCCTTCTTATAGCTCTTTTACAGGCGGTGGCCCGGTCTTCTGTCGCCGCTGTCGCCGCCGTCGCCGCCTTCCGTTCTTCTTCTTCTTCTTCTTCTCCAGGAGATGTTGACACGACGCTCTCTCCGGCCGGAATGCCAGAGCCGCGCTGTGCGGCCACTTATATAGTGACAATGGGGCGGTGTCACATGGTATATGTCACATGGGTTGGTCACATGGGTTGATGTCACATGGGGACTATGACATCGTAAGGGGGTGGGGCCACCATGTGACCAACCCATGTGACATATACCATGTGACACCGCCCCATTGTCACTATATAAGTGGCAGCGCAGCGCGGCTCTGGCATTCCGGCCGGAGAGAGCGTCGTGTCAACATCTCCTGGAGAAGAAGAAGAAGAAGAAGAAGAAGAACGGAAGGCGGCGAGGGCGGCGACAGCGGCGACAGAAGACCGGGCCACCGCCTGTAAAAGAGCTATAAGAAGGCGCGGTGGCCCGGCAGAAGAACCGAAGAGGGGGACAAGACCCCCGAAGTCGGGAGAAGAGGCCGGCGGCGGGGAGGAAGAAAGCCGGACTCCTCCGCTAGCAAAAGAGCTACAAGAAGATAGCGGAGGAGTCCAGCGAGAAGACCTCCGAAGACGGAAGACCCCCGGAGCTGTGCAATAAAATATTTTATCTCGTGTGTTGTGTTTTTTTTGGGTACTTTTATTTTACAGGTGAATGGGTAGGGGTACATTGTACCCCATACTCATTCACATAGGGTGGGGGGCCGGTATCCGGGGGCCCCCTTATTAAAGGGGGCTCCCGGATTCCCATAAGCCCCCCGCCCGCAGACCCCGACAACCAACGGCCAGGGTTGTCGGGAAGAGGCCCTTGTCCTCATCAACATGGGGACAAGGTGCTTTGGGGTGGGGGGGCCGCGCGGCCCCCCCTTCCCCAAGGCACCCCCCATGTTGAGGGCACGCGGCCTGGTACGGCTCAGGAGGGGGGGTGCGCTCGCTCGCCCCCCTTTCCTGGCCGGCCGGGTAGCGTGCTCGGACAAGGGTCTGTTGTGGACTTGGGGGGGACCCCCACGCCGATTTTTTTCAGCGTTGGGGTTCCCCTTTAAGTCCATACCAGGTGGCGGGGCCCGCAAAGTCTCCTTCGTGGGCCCCGCCTACCTGGAGACGCGCTCGAAATGAGCGGACTTTTCTCCGGGCGGGAACAGTTCGCCCATTTCGAAAGTATAGCGGACTGGCCCACACACGGGCGGACTGTCCGCTCAAACCAAGTTTCAGCGGACAGTTTTACGGAAATTCTGTAAGACTTTGTTCGTCAGACAGTCCGCTGAAACTGTCCGCTGAAGCCCACACACGAGCGGACTGTCCGCTGAAACACTGTTCAGCGGACAAAGTTGGGCGAACAGTCCGCCCGTGTGTACGCGGCCTCAGAAACCTGCACTGAGAGCAATGAAGGTATAGAAATAGGTGTCGCAAGTACTTGTGGCCAATCTGCTAGCGGTACACCAACATCTGATTTCAGCAGGCAGATTTCCCTTCCCCAGTTGCTAAACCGTCAAAAGAAATTTGATCCTAGCCATCCACATGCTCAGTGTCTAAATGCTAGCTTGGCCAAGTTGCTAGCACTGCAACTGCTGCCTTTTCAGCTGGTAAATTCAGTGACAGGTTCCCAAATAGGGATGGCCGAACGGTTCGCCCGGCGGCCAGTTCGCGGCGAATTTCGGCTGTTCGCAATTCGCCCGATCGGCGGACTATTGCCGCTGTTCGCCCGGCGGACTTACGTGTTTATTGAGTAAAAGAACTTTGACCTATGATGACACATCCATCATGGGGTACAGGACAGCCAATTGAGACATTACAGCACATGGACAATTGGACATTCCCCCTAACTTATAAATAGACCCGATCCTGCGGCCATTTTACATTCTTTCTACTGTCACTATAGGGAGAGGTTGCTGCGTGGAGCAGGGAGAGACTGCAGTGACCCAAATCGCTAGCTATTAGGACCACAAAAGTCCTTTTAAGGACTGGTATGGTATAGGTGTAGTTCAGGATATAGGTTTGAGGCACTGCTATTCAAGTCATTTTTTGCAGCAGATTGTCTTTTGTCATGGCAGATAGGGACAGACAGGACACTGTGTGTAGCAGAGAGGGACAGTCAGTTTAATCATTAGCTGTTACTATTAGGTCCACAAAGGTCCTTTTCAGGACTGGTATGGTGTAGTAGTACAGGATATAGTTTTGAGTGCAGTGCTATTCAAGTTATTGTTGCAGCAGCCTGTGTTTTGTCAGTGTAAATAGGGACAGACAGAACGCTGTGTGTAGCAGTGAGGGACAGTCAGTTTAATCATTATCTGTTACTATTAGGTCCACAAAGGTCGTTTTCAGGACTGGTATGGTAATAGGGCTGTACACGTATAATATTCTTTCTTCCAAATATAGAAAGAATATTATACTTGACTGCTGTCCTTCTGCTGCAGTAGTCCTTTATCAGTATAGGGACTGAGGTACAGTCTGCTAATCACAACTTACCAGTTCCACAAAGGTCCTTCTAAGGACTGGTAAGGTATAGCGTACTACAGTATATAGGGTTGAGTGCGGTACAGTCTGCTTATCCTTAAGGACTGGTATAGGTCCACAATATATAGGGTTGAGGTGCACTACTGCTGACTGCTGCCCTATTCTGCAGCAGTCCTTTATCAGTATAGGGACTGAGGTACAGTCTGCTAATCACAACCTACTAGTTCCACAAAGGTCCTTCTAAGGACTGGTAAGGTATAGCGTACTACAGTATATAGGGTTGAGTGAGGTACAGTCTGCTAATCACAACCTACTAGTTCCACAAAGGTCCTTATAAGGACTGGTAAGGTATAGCGTACTACAGTCTATAGGGTTGAGTGAGGTACAGTCTGCTAATCGTTAAGGACTGGTATAGGTCCACAATATATAGGGTTGAGGTGCACTACTGCTGACTGCTGCTCTATTCTGCAGCAGTCCTTTATCAGTATAGGGACTGAGTTACAGTCTGCTAATCCCTAGCTACTAGTTCCACAAATGTCCTTAAGGACTCGTATAGGTGTACTATTTAGTGTGCAGTATATACTTGTGTAATACACGTATAAAATACTTGCACATACTTGACTTCCTCCTGGGGCTGCTTATTATGAGGGGCTCCCACCATCCCTGTGCTGTGCTGACTTCCTCCTGGGGCTGTACCTCTGATGTGCATATTATGAGGGGCTCCCACCATCCCTGTGCTATGCTCATAATGAGGGGCTCCCACCATCCCTGTGCTATGCTGACTTCCTCCTGGGGCTGCTTATTATGAGGGGCTCCCACCATCCCTGTGCTATACTCATTATGAGGGGCTCCCACCATCCCTGTGCTGTGCTGACTACCTCCTGGGGCTGCTTATTATGAGGGGCTCCCACCATCCCTGTGCTGTGCTGACTTCCTCCTGGGGCTGCTTATTATGAGGGGCTCCCACCATCCCTGTGCTGTGCTGACTACCTCCTGGGGCTGCTTATTATGAGGGGCTCCCACCATCCCTGTGCTGTGCTGACTTCCTCCTGGGGCTGCTTATTATGAGGGGCTCCCACCATCCCTGTGCTGTGCTGACTTCCTCCTGGGGCTGCTTATTATGAGGGGCTCCCACCATCCCTGTGCTGTGCTGACTTCCTCCTGGGGCTGCTTATTATGAGGGGCTCCCACCATCCCTGTGCTATGCTCATTAAGAGGGCCTCCCACTATCCCTGTGCTGTGCTGACTACCTCCTGGGGCTGCTTATTATGAGGGGCTCCCACCATCCCTGTGCTGTGCTGACTTCCTCCTGGGGCTGCTTATTATGAGGGGCTCCCACCATTCCTGTGCTGTGCTGACTTCCTCCTGGGGCTGCTTATTATGAGGGGCTCCCACCATCCCTGTGCTGTGCTGACTACCTCCTGGGGCTGCTTATTATGAGGGGCTCCCACCATCCCTGTGCTGTACTGACTTCCTCCTGGGGCTGCTTATTATGAGGGGCTCCCACCATCCCTGTGCTGTGCTGACTTCCTCCTGGGGCTGCTTATTATGAGGGGCTCCCACCATCCCTGTGCTGTGCTGACTTCCTCCTGGGGCTGCTTATTATGAGGGGCTCCCACCATTACTGTGCTATGCTCATTATGAGGGGCTCCCACCATCCCTGTGCTATGCTGACTTCCTCCTGGGATGCTTAATATGAGGGGCTCCCACCATCCCTGTGCTGTGCTGACTTCCTCCATGGGCAGCTTATTATGAGGGGCTCCCACCATCCCTGTGCTATGCTGACATCCTCCTGGGGCTGCTTATTATGAGGGGCTCCCACCATCCCTGTGCTGTGCTGACTTCCTCCTGGGGCTGTACCTCTGCTGTGCATATTGTGAGGGGCTCCCACCATCCCTGTGCTATGCTGACTTCCTCCTGGGGCTACTTATTATGAGGGGCTTCCACCATCCCTGTGCTATGCTCATTATGAGGAGCTCCCACCATCCCTGTGCTATGCTGACTTCCTCCTGGGGCTGCTTATTATGAGGGGCTCCCACCATCCCTGTGCTGTGCTGACTTCCTCCTGGGCCTGCTTATAATGAGGGGCTCCCACCATCCCTGTGCTATGCACATTATGAGAGGGCTCCCACCATTCCTGTGCTATGCTGACTTCCTCCTGGGGCTGCTTATTATGAGGGGCTCCCACCATCCCTGTGCTATGCTCATTATGAGGGGCTCCCACCATCCCTGTGCTATGCTGACATCCTCCTAGGGCTGCTTATTATGAGTGGCTCCCACCATCCCTGTGCTGTGCTGACTTCCTCCTGGGGCTGCTTATTATGAGGGGCTCCCACCATCCCTGTACTGTGCTGACTTCCTCATAGGGCTGCTTATTATAAGGGGCTCCCACCATCCCTGTGCTGTGCTGGCTTCCTCCTGGGGCTGCTTATTATGAGGGGCTCCAACCATAACTGTGCTATGCTCATTATGAGAGGCTCCCACCATCCCTGTGCTATGCTGACTTCCTCCTGGGGCTGCTTATTATGTGGGGCTCCCAACATCCCTGTGCTATGCTGACATCCTCCTGGGGCTGCTTATTATGAGGAGCTCCCACCATCCCTGTGCTGTGCTGACTTCCTCCTGGGGCTGTACCTCTGCTGTGCATATTATGAGGGGCTCCTACCATCCCTGTGCTATGCTGACTTCCTCCTGGGGCTGCTTATTATGAGGGGCTCCCACCATCCCTGTGCTATGCTCATTATGAGGGGCTCCCACCATCCCTGTGCTATGCTGACTTCCTCCTGGGGCTGCTTATTATGAGGGGCTCCCACCTTCCCTGTGCTATGCTCATTATGAGAGGGCTCCCACCATCCCTGTGCTATGCTGACTTCCTCCTGTGGCTACTTATTATGAGGGGCTCCCACCATCCCTGTACTGTGCTGACTTCCTCCTGGGGCTGCTTATTATGAGGGGCTCCCACCATCCCTGTGCTGTGCTGGCTTCCTCCTGGGGCTGTTTATTATGAGGGGCTCCAACCATAACTGTGCTATGCTCATTATGAGGGGCTCCCACCATCCCTGTGCTATGCTGACTTCCTCCTGGGGCTGCTTATTATGAGGGGCTCCCACCATCCCTGTGCTATGCTCATTATGAATGGCTCCCACCATCCCTGTGCTATGCTCATTATGAGAGGGCTCCCACCATCCCTGTGTTGTGCTGACATCCTCCTGGGGCTGCTTATTATGAGGGGCTCCCACCATCCCTGTACTGTGCTGACGTCCTCCTAGGGCTGCTTATTATGAGGGGCTCCCACCATCCCTGTGCTGTGCTGGCTTCCTCCTGGGGCTGCTTATTATGAGGGGCTCCAACCATAACTGTGCTATGCTCATTATGAGGGGCTCCCACCATCCCTGTGCTATGCTGACTTCCTCCTGGGGCTGCTTATTATGTGGGGCTCCCAACATCCCTGTGCTATGCTGACATCCTCCTGGAGCTGCTTATTATGAGGGGCTCCCACCATCCCTGTGCTGTGCTGACTTCCTCCTGGGGCTGTACCTCTGCTGTGCATATTATGAGGGGCTCCTACAATCCCTGTGCTATGCTGACTTGCTTCTGGGGCTGCTTATTATGAGGGGCTCCCACCATCCCTGTGCTATGCTCATTATGAGGGGCTCCCACCATCCCTGTGCTATGCTGACTTCCTCCTGGGGCTGCTTATTATGAGGGGCTCCCACCTTCCCTGTGCTATGCTCATTATGAGAGGGCTCCCACCATCCCTGTGCTATGCTGACTTCCTCCTGTGGCTGCTTATTATGAGGGGCTCCCACCATCCCTGTACTGTGCTGACTTCCTCCTGGGGCTGCTTATTATGAGGGGCTCCCACCATCCCTGTGCTGTGCTGGCTTCCTCCTGGGGCTGTTTATTATGAGGGGCTCCAACCATAACTGTGCTATGCTCATTATGAGGGGCTCCCACCATCCCTGTGCTATGCTGACTTCCTCCTGGGGCTGCTTATTATGAGGGGCTCCCACCATCCCTGTGCTATGCTCATTATGAATGGCTCCCACCATCCCTGTGCTATGCTCATTATGAGAGGGCTCCCACCATCCCTGTGTTGTGCTGACATCCTCCTGGGGCTGCTTATTATGAGGGGCTCCCACCATCCCTGTACTGTGCTGACGTCCTCCTAGGGCTGCTTATTATGAGGGGCTCCCACCATCCCTGTGCTGTGCTGGCTTCCTCCTGGGGCTGCTTATTATGAGGGGCTCCAACCATAACTGTGCTATGCTCATTATGAGGGGCTCCCACCATCCCTGTGCTATGCTGACTTCCTCCTGGGGCTGCTTATTATGTGGGGCTCCCAACATCCCTGTGCTATGCTGACATCCTCCTGGGGCTGCTTATTATGAGGGGCTCCCACCATCCCTGTGCTGTGCTGACTTCCTCCTGGGGCTGTACCTCTGCTGTGCATATTATGAGGGGCTCCTACAATCCCTGTGCTATGCTGACTTGCTTCTGGGGCTGCTTATTATGAGGGGCTCCCACCATCCCTGTGCTATGCTCATTATGAGGGGCTCCCACCATCCCTGTGCTATGCTGACTTCCTCCTGGGGCTGCTTATTATGAGGGGCTCCCACCATCCCTGTGCTATGCTCATTGTGAGAGGGCTCCCACCATCCCTGTGCTGTGCTGACTTCCTCCTGTGGCTGCTTATTATGAGGGGCTCCCACCATCCATGTGCTATGCTGACTTCCTCCTGGGGCTGCTTATTATGAGGGGATCCCACCATCACTGTGCTATGCTGACTTCCTCCTGGGGCTGCTTATTAAGAGGGGCTCCCACCATCCCTGTGCTATGCTTATTATGAGGGGCTCCCACCATCCCTGTGCTGTGCTGACTTCCTCCTGGGGCTGCTTATTATGAGGGGCTTCCACCATCCCTGTGCTGTGCTGACTTCCTCCTGGGGCTGCTTATAATGAGGGGCTCCCACCATCCCTGTGCTATGCTCATTATGAGGGGCTCCCACCATCCCTGTGCTATGCTGACTTCCTCCTGGGGCTGCTTCTTATGAGGGGCTCCCACCATCCCTGTGCTATGCTGACTTCCTCCTTGGGCTGCTTATTAAGAGGGGCTCCCACCATCCCTGTGCTATGCTTATTATGAGGGGCTCCAACCATCCCTGTGCTATGCTGACTTCTTCCTGGGGCTGCTTATTATGAGGGGCTCCCACCATCCCTGTGCTATGCTGACTTCCTCCTGGGGCTGCTTATTATGAGGGGCTCCCACCATCCCTGTGCAATGCTGACTTCCTCCTGGGGCTGCTTATTATGAGGGGCTTCCACCATCCGTGTGCTATGCTGACTTCCTCCTGGGGCTGCTTATTATGAGGGGCTCCCACCATCACTGTGCTATGCTGACTTCCTCCTGGGGCTGCTTATTAAGAGGGGCTCCCACCTACCCTGTGCTATGCTTATTATGAGGGGCTCCCACCATCCCTGTGCTGTGCTGACTTCCTCCTGGTGCTGCTTATTATGAGGGGCTTCCAACATCCCTGTGCTGTGCTGACTTCCACCTGGGGCTGCTTATAATGAGGGGCTCCCACCATCCCTGTGCTATGCTCATTATGAGGGGCTCCCACCATCCCTGTGCTATGCTGACTTCCTCCTGGGGCTTCTTATTATGAGGGGCTCCCACCATCCCTGTGCTATGCTTATTATGAGGGGCTCCCAACATCCCTGTGCTATGCTGACTTACTCTTGGGGCTGCTTATTAAGAGGGGCTCCCACCATCCCTGTGCTATGCTCATTATGAGGGGCTCCCACCATCCCTGTGCTGACTTCCTCCTGGGGCTGCTTATTATGAGGGGCTCCCACCATCCCTGTACTGTGCTGACTTCCTCCTAGGGCAGCTTATTATTAGGTGCTCCCACCATCCCTGTGCTGTGCTGACTTCCTCCTGGTGCTGCTTATTATGAGGGGCTCCCACCATCCCTGTGCTGTGCTGACTTCCTCCTGGGCCTGCTTATAATGAGGGGCTCCCACCATCCCTGTGCCATGCTCATTATGAGAGGGCTCCCACCTTTCCTGTGCTATGCTGACTTCCTCCTGGGGCTGCTTATTATGAGGGGCTCCCACCATCCCTGTGCTATGCTCATTATGAGGGGCTCCCACCATCCCTGTGCTATGCTGAAATCCTCCTGGGGCTGCTTATTATGAGTGGCTCCCACCATCCCTGTGGTGCGCTGACTTCCTCCTGGGGCTGCTTATTATGAGGGGCTCCCACCATCCCTGTACTGTGCTGACTTCCTCATAGGGCTGCTTATTATAAGGGGCTCCCACCATCCCTGTGCTGTGCTGGCTTCCTCCTGGGGCTGCTTATTATGAGGGGCTCCAACCATAACTGTGCTATGCTCATTATGAGGGGCTCCCACCATCCCTGTGCTATGCTGAAATCCTCCTGGGGCTGCTTATTATGAGTGGCTCCCACCATCCCTGTGGTGTGCTGACTTCCTCCTGGGGCTGCTTATTATGAGGGGCTCCCACCATCCCTGTACTGTGCTGACTTCCTCATAGGGCTGCTTATTATAAGGGGCTCCCACCATCCCTGTGCTGTGCTGACTTCCTCCTGGGGATGCTTATTATGAGGGGCTCCCACCATCCCTGTGCTATGCTGACTTCCTCCTGGGGCTGCTTATTATGTGGGGCTCCCAACATCCCTCTGCTATGCTGACATCCTCCTGGGGCTGCTTATTATGAGGGGCTCCCACCATCCCTGTGCTGTGCTGACTTCCTCCTGGGGCTGTACCTCTGCTGTGCATATTATGAGGGGCTCCTACCATCCCTGTGCTATGCTGGCTTCCTACTGGGGCTGCTTATTATGAGGGGCTCCCACCATCCCTGTGTTGTGCTGGCTTCCTCCTGGGGCTGCTTATTATGAGGGGCTCCAACCATAACTGTGCTATGCTCATGAGGGGCTCCCACCATCCCTGTGCTATGCTGACTTCCTCCTGGGGCTGCTTATTATGTGGGGCTCCCAACATCCCTGTGTTATGCTGACATCCTCCTGGGGCTGCTTATTATGAGGGGCTCCCACCATCCCTGTGCTATGCTCATTATGAGGGGCTCCCACCATCCCTGTGCTATGCTGACTTCCTCCTGGGGATGCTTATTATGAGGGGCTCCCACCATCCCTGTGCTATGCTGACTTCCTCCTGGGGCTGCTTATTATGATTGGCTCCCACCATCCCTGTACTGTGCTGACTTCCTCCTAGGGCTGCTTATTATGATGGGCTCCCACCATCCCTGTGCTGGCTTCCTCCTGGGGCTGCTTATTATGAGGGGCTCCAACCATAACTGTGCTATGCTCATTATGAGGGGCTCCCACCATCCCTGTGCTATGCTGACTTCCTCCTGGGGCTGCTTATTATGTGGGGCTCCCAACATCCCTGTGCTATGCTGACATCCTCCTGGGGCTGCTTATTATGAGGGGCTCCCACCATCCCTGTGCTGTGCTGACTTCCTCCTTGGGCTGTACCTCTTCTGTGCATATTATGAGGGGCTCCTACCATCCCTGTGCTATGCTGACTTCCTCCTGGGGCTGCTTATTATGAGGGGCTCCCACCATCCCTGTGTTATGCTCATTTTGAGGGGCTCCCACCATCCCTGGGCAATGCTGACTTCCTCCTGGGGCTGCGTATTATGAGGGGCTCCCACCATCCCTGTGCTATGCTCATTATGAGAGGGCTCCCACCATCCCTGTGCTATGCTGACTTCCTCCTGTGGCTGCTTATTATGAGGGGCTCCCACCATCACTGTGCTATGCTGACTTCCTCCTGAGGCTGCTTATTATGAGGGGCTCCCACCATCACTGTGCTATGCTGACTTCCTCCTGGGGCTGCTTATTAAGAGGGGCTCCCACCATCCCTGTGCTGTGCTGACTTCCTCCTGGGGCTGCTTATAATGAGGGGCTCCCACCATCCCTGTGCTATGCTCATTATGAGGGGCTCCCACCATCCCTGTGCTATGCTGACTTCCTCCTGGGGCTGCTTAATATGAGGGGCTCCCACCATCCCTGTGCTATGCTGACTTCCTCCTGGGGCTGCTTATTAAGAGGGGCTCCCACCATCCCTGTGCTAAGCTTATTATGAGGGGCACCCACCATCCCTGTGCTATGCTGACTTCCTCCTGGGGCTGCTTATTAAGAGGGGCTCCCACCATCCCTGTGCTAAGCTTATTATGAGGGGCTCCAACCATCCCTGTGCTATGCTGACTTCCTCCTGGGGCTACTTATTATGAGGGGCTCCCACCATCCCTGTGCTATGCTGACTTCCTCCTGGGGCTGCTTATTATGAGGGGCTCCCACCATCCCTGTGCTATGCTGATTTCCTCCTTGGGATGCTTATTATGAGGGGCTTCAACCATCCGTGTGCTATGCTGACTTCCTCCTGGGGCTGCTTATTATGAGGGGCTCCCACCATCACTGTGCTATGCTGACTTCCTCCTGGGGCTGCTTATTAAGAGGGGCTCCCACCTACCCTGTGCTATGCTTATTATGGGGGGCTCCCACCATCCCTGTGCTGTGCTGACTTCCTCCTGGTGCTGCTTATTATGAGGGGCTTCCACCATCCCTGTGCTGTGCTGACTTCCTCCTGGGGCTGCTTATAATAAGGGGCTCCCACCATCCCTGTGCTATGCTCATTATGAGGGGCTCCCACCATCCCTGTGCTATGCTGACTTCCTCCTGGGGCTTCTTATTATGAGGGGCTCCCACCATCCCTGTGCTATGCTTATTATGAGGGGCTCCCACCATCCCTGTGCTATGCTGACTTCCTCTTGGGGCTGCTTATTATGAGGGGCTCCCACCATCCCTGTGCTATGCTCATTATGAGGGGCTCCCACCATCCCTGTGCTGTGCTGACTTCCTCCTGGTGCTGCTTATTATGAGGGGCTCCCACCATCCCTGTGCTATGCTTATTATGAGGGGCTCCCACCATCCCTGTGCTATGCTCATTATGAGGGGCTCCCACCATCCCTGTGCTGTGCGGACTTCCATCTGGGGCTGCTTATTATGAGGGGCTCCCACCATCCCTGTGCTGTGCTAACTTCCTCCACGGGCTGCTTATTAAGAGGGGCTCCCACCATCCCTGTGCTATGCTTATTATGAGGGGCTCCCACCATCCCTGTGCTGTGCTTACTTCCTCCTGGGGCTGCTTATTATGAGGGGCTTCCACCATCCCTGTACTGTGCTGACTTCCTCCTAGGGCTGCTTATTATGTGGGGCTCCCACCATCCCTGTGCTGTGCTGGCTTCCTCCTGGGGCTGCTTATTATGAGGGGCTCCAACCATAACTGTGCTATGCTCATTATGAGGGGCTCCCACCATCCCTGTTCTATGCTGACTTCCTCCTGGAGCTGCTTATTATGTGGGGCTCCCAACATCCCTGTGCTATGCTGACATCCTCCTGGGGCTGTACCTCTGCTGTGCATATTATGAGGGGCTCCTACCATCCCTGTGCTATGCTGACTTCCTCCTGGGGCTGCTTATTATGAGGGGCTCCCACCATCCCTGAGCTATGCTCATTATGAGGGGCTCCTACCATCCCTGTGCTATGCTGACTTCCTCCGGGGGCTGCTTATTATGAGGGGCTCCCACCATCCCTGTGCTATGCTCATTATGAGAGGGCTCCCACCATCCCTGTGCTATGCTGACTTCCTCCTGTGGCTGCTTATTATGAGGGGCTCCCACCATCCGTGTGCTATGCTGACTTCCTCCTGTGGCTGCTTATTATGAGGGGCTCCCACCATCACTGTGCTATGCTGACTTCCTCCTGGGGCTGCTTATTAAGTTGGGCTCCCACCATCCCTGTGCTATGCTTATTATGAGGGGCTCCCACCATCCCTGTGCTGTGCTGACTTCCTCCTGGGGCTGCTTATTATGAGGGGCTTCCACCATCCCTGTGCTGTGCTGACTTCCTCCTGGGGCTGCTTATAATGAGGGGCTCCCACCATCCCTGTGCTATGCTCATTATGAGGGGCTCCCACCATCCCTGTGCTATGCTGACTTCCTCCTGGGGCTGCTTATTAAGAGGGGCTCCCACCATCCCTGTGCTATGCTTATTATGAGGGGCTCCCACCATCCCTGTGCTATGCTGACTTCCTCCTGGGGCTTCTTATTATGAGGGGCTCCCACCATCCCTGTGCTATGCTTATTATGAGGGGCTCCCAACATCCCTGTGCTATGCTGACTTCCTCGTGGGGCTGCTTATTATGAGGGGCTCCCACCATCCCTGTGCTATGCTCATTATGAGGGGCTCCCACCGTCCCTGTGCTGTGTTGACTTCCTCCTGGGGCTGCTTATTATGAGGGGCTCCCACCATCCCTGTGCTATGCTCATTATGAGAGGCTCCCACCATCTCTGTGCTGTGGTGACTTCCTCCTGGGGCTGCTTATTATGAGGGGCTCCCACCATCCCTATGCTATGCTCATTATGAGGGGCTCCCACCATCCCTGTGCTGTGCGGACTTCCTTCTGGGGCTGCTCATTATGAGGGGCTCCCACCATCCCTGTGCTATGCTGACTTCCTCCTGGGGCTGCTTATTATGAGGGGCTTCCACCATCCCTGTGCTATACTGACTTCCTCCTGGGGCTGCTTATTATGAGGGGCTTCCACCATCCGTGTGCTATGCTGACTTCCTCCTGGGGCTGCTTATTATGAGGGGCTCCCACCATCCCTGTGCTGTGCTGACTTCCTTCTGGGGCTGCGTATTATGAGGGGCTCCCACCATCCCTGTGCTGTGCTGGCTTCCTCCTGGGGCTGCTTATTATGAGGGGCTCCAACCTCTACTGTGCTATGCTCATTATGAGGGGCTCCCACCATCGCTGTGCTATGCTGACTTCCTCCTGGGGCTGCTTATTATGAGGGGCTCCCACCATCCCTGTGCTATGCTCATTATGAGGGGCTCACACCATCCCTGTGCTATGCTGACTTACTCCTGGGGCTGCTTATTATGAAGGGCTCCCACCATCCCTGTGCTATGCTGACTTCCTCCTGGGGCTGCTTATTATGAGGGGCTCCCACCATCCCTGTGCTATGCTGACATCCTCCTGGGGCTGCTTATTATGAGGGGCTCCCACCATCCCTGTGCTATGCTGACTTCTTCCTGGGGCTGCTTATTATGAGGGGCTCCCACCATCTCTGTGCTGTGCTGACTTCCTCCTGGGGCTGCTTATAATGAGGGGCTCCCACCATCCCTGTGCTATGCTGACATCCTCCTGGGGCTGCTTATTATGAGGGGCTCCCACAATCCATGTGCTGTTCTATCTTCCTCCTGGGGCTGTACCTCTTCTGTGCATATTATGAGGGGCTCCCACCATCCCTGTGCTATGCTGACTTCCTCCTGGGGCTGCTTATTATGAGGGGCTCCCACCATCCGTGATCTATGCTCATTATGAGGGGCTCCCACCATCCCTGTGCTATGCTGACTTCCTCCTGGGGCTACTTATTATGAGGGGCTCCCACCATCCCTGTGCTATGCTCATTATGAGGGGCTCCCACCATCCCTGTGCTATGCTCATTATGAGGGGCTCCCACCTTCCCTGTGCAATGCTGACTTCCTCCTGGGTCTGCTTATTAAGAGGGGCTCCCACCATCCCTGTGCTGTGCTGACTTCCTCCTGGGGTTTCTTTTTTATGAGGGGCTCCCACCATCCTTGTGCTGTGCTGACTTCCTCCTGGGGCTGCTTACAATGAGGGGCTCCCACCATCCCTGTGCTGTGCTGACTTCCACCTGGGGCTGCTTATTATGAGGGGCTCCCACCATCCCTGTGCTATGCTCATTAGGAGAGGGCTCCCACCATCCCTGTGCTATGCTGACTTCCTCCTGGGGCTGCTTATTATGATTGGCTCCCACCATCCCTGTGCTATGCTGACTTCCTCCTGGGGCTGCTGATTAAGAGGGGCTCCCACCATCCCTGTGCTATGCTTATTATGAGGGGCTCCCACCATTCCTGTTCTATGCTGACTTCCTCATGGGTCTGCATATTAGGAGGGGCTCCCACCATCCCTGTGCTGTGCTCATTATGAGGGGCTCCCACCATCCCTGTGCTATGCTGACTTCCTCCTGGGGCTGCTTATTATGAGGGGCTCGCACCATCCCTGTGCTATGCTCATTATGAGGGGTTGCCACCATCCCTGTTCAATTCTGACTTCCTCCTGGGGCTGCTTATTATGAGGGAATCCCACCATCCCTGTGCTGTGCTGACTTCCTCCTGGGGCTGTACCTCTGCTGTGCATATTATGAGTGGCTCCCACCATCCCTGTGCTATGCTGACTTCCTCCTGGGGCTACTTATTATGAGGGGCTTCCACCATCCCTGTGCTATGCTCATTATGAGGGGCTCCCACCATCCCTGTGCTATGCTGACTTCCTCCTGGGGCTGCTTATTATGAGGGGCTCCCACCATCCCTGTGCTATGCTCATTATGAGGGGCTCACACCATCCCTGTGCTATGCTGACTTACTCCTGGGGCTGCTTATTATGAAGGGCTCCCACCATCCCTGTGCTATGCTGACTTCCTCCTGGGGCTGCTTATTATGAGGGGCTCCCACCATCCCTGTGCTATGCTGACATCCTCCTGGGGCTGCTTATTATGAGGGGCTCCCACCATCCCTGTGCTATGCTGACTTCGTCCTGGGGCTGCTTATTATGAGGGGCTCCCACCATCCCTGTGCTGTGCTGACTTCCTCCTGGGGCTGCTTATAATGAGGGGCTCCCACCATCCCTGTGCTATGCTGACTTCCTCCTGGGGCTGCTTATTATGAGGGGCTCCCACCATCCCTGTGCTATGCTCATTATGAGGAGCTCCCACCATCCCTGTGCTATGCTGACTTCCTCCTGGGGCTGCTTATTATGAGGGGCTCCCACCATCCCTTTGCTATGCTGACATCCTCCTGGGGCTGCTTATTATGAGGTGTTCCCACCATCCCTGTGCTGTTCTATCTTCCTCCTGGGGCTGTACCTCTTCTGTGCATATTATGAGGGGCTCCCACCATCCCTGTGCTATGCTGACTTCCTCCTGGGGCTGCTTATTATGAGGGGCTCCCACCATCCCTGTGCTATGCTCATTATGAGGGGCTCCCACCATCCCTGTGCTATGCTGACTTCCTCCTGGGGCTACTTATTATGAGGGGCTCCCACCATCCCTGTGCTATGCTCATTATGAAGGGCTCCCACCAACCCTGTGCTATGCTCATTATGAGGGGCTCCCACCATCCCTGTGCTATGCTGACTTCCTCCTGGGGCTGCCTATTAAGAGGGGCTCCCACCATCTCTGTGCTATGCTGACTTCCTACTGGGGCTGCTTATTATGAGGGGCTCCCACCATCCCTGTGCTGTGCTGACTTCCTCCTGGGGTTTCTTTTTTATGAGGGGCTCCCACCATCATTGTGCTGTGCTGACTTCCTCCTGGGGCTGCTTACAATGAGGGGCTCCCACCATCCCTGTGCTGTGCTGACTTCCTCCGGGGGCTGCTTATTATGAGGGGCTCCCACCATCCCTGTGCTATGCTCATTAGGAGAGGGCTCCCACCATCCCTGTGCTATGCTGACTTCCTCCTGGGGCTGCTTATTATGAGGGGCTCCCACCATCCCTGTGCTATGCTGACTTCCTCCTGGGGCTGCTGATTAAGAGGGGCTCCCACCATCCCTGTGCTATGCTTATTATGAGGGGCTCCCACCATCCCTGTGCTATGCTGACTTCCTCCTGGGGCTACTTATTATCAGGGGCTTCCACCATCCCTGTGCTATGCTCATTATGAAGGGCTCCCACCATCCCTGTGCTATGCTCATTATGAGGGGCTCCCACCATCCCTGTGCAATGCTGACTTCCTCCTGGGTCTGCTTATTAAGAGGGGCTCCCACAATCTCTGTGCTATGCTGACTTCCTACTGGGGCTGCTTATTATGAGGGGCTCCCACCATCCCTGTGCTGTGCTGACTTCCTCCTGGGGTTTCTTTTTTATGAGGGGCTCCATCCATCCTTGTACTGTGCTGACTTCCTCCTGGGGCTGCTTACAATGAGGGGCTCCCACCATCCCTGTGCTGTGCTGACTTCCTTATGGGGCTGCTTATTATGAGGGGCTCCCACCATCCCTGTGCTATGCTCATTAGGAGAGGGCTCCCACCATCCCTGTGCTATGCTGACTTCCTCCTGGGGCTGCTTATTATGAGGGGCTCCCACCATCCCTGTGCTATGCTAACTTCCTCCTGGGGCTGCTGATTAAGAGGGGCTCCCACCATCCCTGTGCTATGCTTATTATGAGGGGCTCCCACCATCCCTGTGCTATGCTGACTTCCTCTTGGGGCTGCTTATTATGAGGGGCTCCCACCATCCCTGTGCTATGCTCATTATGAGGGGCTCCAACCATCCCTGTGCTATGCTGACTTCCTCCTGGGGCTGCTTATTATGAGGGGCTCCCACCATCCCTGTGCTATGCTGACTTCCTCCTGGGGCTGCTTATTATGAGGTGTTCCCACCATCCCTGTGCTGTTCTATCTTCCTCCTGGGGCTGTACCTCTTCTGTGCATATTATGAGGGGCTCCCACCATCCCTGTGCTATGCTGACTTCCTCCTGGGGCTGCTTATTATGAGGGGCTCCCACCATCCCTGTGCTATGCTCATTATGAGGGGCTCCCACCATCCCTGTGCTATGCTGACTTCCATCTGGGGCTACTTATTATGAGGGGCTCCCACCATCCCTGTGCTATGCTCATTATGAGGGGCTCCCACCATCCCTGTGCTATGCTCATTATGAGGGGCTCCCACCATCCCTGTGCAATGATGACTTCCTCCTGGGTCTGCTTATTAAGAGGGGCTCCCACCATCCCTGTGCTATGCTGACTTCCATCTGGGGCTACTTATTATGACGGGCTCCCACCATGCCTGTGCTATGCTCATTATGAGGGGTTCCCACCATCCCTGTGCTATGCTCATTATGAGGGGCTCCCACCATCCCTGTGCAATGCTGACTTCCTCCTGGGTCTGCTTATTAAGAGGGGCTCCCACCATCCCTGTGCTATGCTCATTATGAGAGGGCTCCCACCATCCCTGTGCTATGCTGACTTCCTCCTGGGGCTGCTTATTAAGAGGGGATCCCACCATCCCTGTGCTATGCTTATTATGAGGGGCTCCCACCATCCCTGTGCTATGCTGACTTCCTCCTGGGGCTGCTTATTATGAGGGGCTCCCACCATCCCTGTGCTATGCTGACTTCCTCCTGGGGCTGCTTATTATGAGGGGCTTCCACCATCCGTGTGCTATACTGACTTCCTCCTGGGGCTGCTTATTATGAGGGGTTCCCACCATCACTGTGCTATGTTGTCTTCCTCCCAAGGCTGCTTATAATGAGGGGCTCCCACCATCCCTGTGCTATGCTCATTATGAGGGGCTCCCACCATCCCTGTGCTATGCTGACTTCCTCCTGGGGCTTCTTATTATGAGGGGCTCCCACCACCCCTGTGCTATGCTTATTATGAGGCGCTCCCACCATCCCTGTGCTATGCTGACTTCCTCTTGGGGCTGCTTATTATGAGGGGCTCCCACCATCCCTGTGCTATGCTCATTATGAGGGGCTCCCACCGTCCCTGTGCTGTGTTGACTTCCTCCTGGGGCTGCTTATTATGAGGGGCTCCCACCATCCCTGTGCTATGCTCATTATGAGGGGCTCCCACCATCCCTGTGCTATGCTGACTTCTTCCTTGGGCTTCTTATTATGAGGGGCTCCCACCACCCCTGTGCTATGCTTATTATGAGGCGCTCCCACCATCCCTGTGCTATGCTGACTTCCTCTTGGGGCTGCTTATTATGAGGGGCTCCCACCATCCCTGTGCTATGCTCATTATGAGGGGCTCCCACCGTCCCTGTGCTGTGTTGACTTCCTCCTGGAGCTGCTTATTATGAGGGGCTCCCACCATCCCTGTGCTATGCTCATTATGAGGGGCTCCCACCATCCCTGTGCTGTGCGGACTTCCTTCTGGGGCTGCTCATTATGAGGGGCTCCCACCATCCCTGTGCTATGCTGACTTCCTCCTGGGGCTGCTTATTATGAGGGGCTTCCACCATCCCTGTGCTATACTGACTTCCTCCTGGGGCTGCCTATTATGAGGGGCTTCCACCATCCGTGTGCTATGCTGACTTCCTCCTGGGGCTGCTTATTATGAGGGGCTCCCACCATCCCTGTGCTGTGCTGACTTCCTTCTGGGGCTGCGTATTATGAGGGGCTCCCACCATCCCTGTGCTGTGCTGGCTTCCTCCTGGGGCTGCTTATTATGAGGGGCTCCAACCTCTACTGTGCTATGTTCATTATGAGGGGCTCCCACCATCGCTGTGCTATGCTGACTTCCTCCTGGGGCTGCTTATTATGAGGGGCTCCCACCATCCCTGTGCTATGCTCATTATGAGGGGCTCACACCATCCCTGTGCTTTGCTGACTTACTCCTGGGGCTGCTTATTATGAAGGGCTCCCACCATCCCTGTGCTATGCTGACTTCCTCCTGGGGCTGCTTATTATGAGGGGCTCCCACCATCCCTGTGCTATGCTGACATCCTCCTGGGGCTGCTTATTATGAGGGGCTCCCACCATCCCTGTGCTATGCTGACTTCGTCCTGGGGCTGCTTATTATGAGGGGCTCCCACCACCCCTGTGCTGTGCTGACTTCCTCCTGGGGCTGCTTATAATGAGGGGCTCCCACCATCCCTGTGCTATACTGACATCCTCCTGGGGCTGCTTATTATGAGGGGCTCCCACAATCCATGTGCTGTTCTATCTTCCTCCTGGGGCTGTACCTCTTCTGTGCATATTATGAGGGGCTCCCACCATCCCTGTGCTATGCTGACTTCCTCCTGGGGCTGCTTATTATGAGGGGCTCCCACCATCCGTGATCTATGCTCATTATGAGGGGCTCCCACCATCCCTGTGCTATGCTGACTTCCTCCTGGGGCTACCTATTATGAGGGGCTCCCACCATCCCTGTGCTATGCTCATTATGAGGGGCTCCCACCATCCCTGTGCTATGCTCATTATGAGGGGCTCCCACCTTCCCTGTGCAATGCTGACTTCCTCCTGGGTCTGCTTATTAAGAGGGGCTCCCACCATCTCTGTGCTATGCTGACTTCCTACTGGGGCTGCTTATTATGAGGGGCTCCCACCATCCCTGTGCTGTTCTGACTTCCTCCTGGGGTTTCTTTTTTATGAGGGGCTCCCACCATCCTTGTGCTGTGCTGACTTCCTCCTGGGGCTGCTTACAATGAGGGGCTCCCACCATCCCTGTGCTGTGCTGACTTCCTCCTGGGGCTGCTTATTATGAGGGGCTCCCACAATCCCTGTGCTATGCTCATTAGGAGAGGGCTCCCACCATCCCTGTGCTATGCTGACTTCCTCCTGGGGCTGCTTATTATGAGGGGCTCCCACCATCCCTGTGCTATGCTGACTTCCTCCTGGGGCTGCTGATTAAGAGGGGCTCCCACCATCCCTGTGCTATGCTTATTATGAGGGGCTCCCACCATCCCTGTGGTATGCTGACTTCCTCTTGGGGCTGCTTATTATGAGGGGCTCCCACCATCCCTGTGCTATGCTCATTATGAGGGGCTCCAACCATCCCTGTGCTGTGCTGACTTCCTCCTGGGGCTGCTTTCTATGAGGGGCTCCCACCATCCCTGTGCTGTGCTGACTTCCTCCTGGGGCTGCTTATTATGAGGGGCTCCCACCATCCCTGTGCTATGCTCATTAGGAGAGGGCTCCCACCATCCCTGTGCTATGCTGACTTCCTCCTGGGGCTGCTTATTATGATTGGCTCCCACCATCCCTGTGCTATGCTGACTTCCTCCTGGGGCTGCTGATTAAGAGGGGCTCCCACCATCCCTGTGCTATGCTCATTATGAGGGGCTCCCACCATTCCTCTTCTATGCTGACTTCCTCCTGGGGCTGCATATTAGGAGGGGCTCCCACCATCCCTGTGCTGTGCTCATTATGAGGGGCTCCCACCATCCCTGTGCTATGCTGACTTCCTCCTGGGGCTACTTATTATGAGGGGCTCCCACCATCCCTGTGCTATGCTCATTATGAGGGGCTTCCACCATCCCTGTGCTATGCTCATTATGAGGGGCTCCCACCATCCCTGTGCTATGCTGACTTCCTCCAGGGGCTGCTTATTATGAGGGGCTCGCACCATCCCTGTGCTATGCTCATTATGAGGGGTTGCCACCATCCCTGTGCAATTCTGACTTCCTCCTGGGGCTGCTTATTATGAGGGGCTCCCACCATCCCTGTGCTGTGCTGACTTCCTCCTGGGGCTGTACCTCTGCTGTGCATATTATGAGGGGCTCCCACCATCCCTGTGCTATGCTGACTTCCTCCTGGGGCTACTTATTATGAGGGGCTTCCACCATCCCTGTGCTATGCTCATTATGAGGGGCTCCCACCATCCCTGTGCTATGCTGACTTCCTCCTGGGGCTGCTTATTATGAGGGGCTCCCACCATCCCTGTGCTATGCTCATTATGAGGGGCTCACACCATCCCTGTGCTATGCTGACTTACTCCTGGGGCTGCTTATTATGAAGGGCTCCCACCATCCCTGTGCTATGCTGACTTCCTCCTGGGGCTGCTTATTATGAGGGGCTCCCACCATCCCTGTGCTATGCTGACATCCTCCTGGGGCTGCTTATTATGAGGGGCTCCCACCATCCCTGTGCTATGCTGACTTCGTCCTGGGGCTGCTTATTATGAGGGGCTCCCACCACCCCTGTGCTGTGCTGACTTCCTCCTGGGGCTGCTTATAATGAGGGGCTCCCACCATCCCTGTGCTATGCTGACTTCCTCCTGGGGCTGCTTATTATGAGGGGCTCCCACCATCCCTTTGCTATGCTGACATCCTCCTGGGGCTGCTTATTATGAGGTGTTCCCACCATCCCTGTGCTGTTCTATCTTCCTCCTGGGGCTGTACCTCTTCTGTGCATATTATGAGGGTCTCCCACCATCCCTGTGCTATGCTGACTTCCTCCTGGGGCTGCTTATTATGAGGGGCTCCCACCATCCCTGTGCTATGCTCATTATGAGGGGCTCCCACCATCCCTGTGCTATGCTGACTTCCTCCTGGGGCTACTTATTATGAGGGGCTCCCACCATCCCTGTGCTATGCTCATTATGAAGGGCTCCCACCATCCCTGTGCTATGCTCATTATGAGGGGCTCCCACCATCCCTGTGCAATGCTGACTTCCTCCTGGGTCTGCTTATTAAGAGGGGCTCCCACCATCTCTGTGCTATGCTGACTTCCTACTGGGGCTGCTTATTATGAGGGGCTCCCACCATCCCTGTGCTGTGCTGACTTCCTCCTGGGGTTTCTTTTTTATGAGGGGCTCCCACCATCATTGTGCTGTGCTGACTTCCTCCTGGGGCTGCTTACAATGAGGGGCTCCCACCATCCCTGTGCTGTGCTGACTTCCTCCTGGGGCTGCTTATTATGAGGGGCTCCCACCATCCCTGTGCTATGCTCATTAGGAGAGGGCTCCCACCATCCCTGTGCTATGCTGACTTCCTCCTGGGGCTGCTGATTAAGAGGGGCTCCCACCATCCCTGTGCTATGCTTATTATGAGGGGCTCCCACCATCCCTGTGCTATGCTGACTTCCTCCTGGCGCTACTTATTATCAGGGGCTTCCACCATCCCTGTGCTATGCTCATTATGAAGGGCTCCCACCATCCCTGTGCTATGCTCATTATGAGGGGCTCCCACCATCCCTGTGCAATGCTGACTTCCTCCTGGGTCTGCTTATTAAGAGGGGCTCCCACCATCTCTGTGCTATGCTGACTTCCTACTGGGGCTGCTTATTATGAGGGGCTCCCACCATCCCTGTGCTGTGCTGACTTCCTCCTGGGGTTTCTTTTTTATGAGGGGCTCTCACCATCCTTGTGCTGTGCTGACTTCCTCCTGGGGCTGCTTACAATGAGGGGCTCCCACCATCCCTGTGCTGTGCTGACTTCCTTATGGGGCTGCTTATTATGAGGGGCTCCCACCATCCCTGTGCTATGCTCATTAGGAGAGGGCTCCCACCATCCCTGTGCTATGCTGACTTCCTCCTGGGGCTGCTTATTATGAGGGGCTCCCACCATCCCTGTGCTATGCTGACTTCCTCCTGGGGCTGCTGATTAAGAGGGGCTCCCACCATCCCTGTGCTGTGCTGACTTCCTCCTGGGGCTGTACCTCTGCTGTGCATATTATGAGGGGCTCCTACCATCCCTGTGCTATGCTGTCTTCCTCCTGGGGCTGCTTATTATGAGGGGCTCCCACCATCCCTTTGCTATGCTGACATCCTCCTGGGGCTGCTTATTATGAGGTGTTCCCACCATCCCTGTGCTGTTCTATCTTCCTCCTGGGGCTGTACCTCTTCTGTGCATATTATGAGGGGCTCCCACCATCCCTGTGCTATGCTGACTTCCTCCTGGGGCTGCTTATTATGAGGGGCTCCCACCATCCCTGTGCTATGCTCATTATGAGGGGCTCCCACCATCCCTGTGCTATGCTGACTTCCTCCTGGGGCTACTTATTATGAGGGGCTCCCGCTATCCCTGTGCTATGCTCATTATGATGGGCTCCCACCATCCCTGTGCTATGCTCATTATGAGGGGCTCCCACCATCCCTGTGCAATGCTGACTTCCTCCTGGGTCTGCTTATTAAGAGGGGCTCCCACCATCTCTGTGCTATGTTGACTTCCTCCTGGGGCTGCTTATTATGAGGGGCTCCCACCATCCCTGTGCTATGCTGACTTCCTCCTGGGGCTGCTGATTAAGAGGGGCTCCCACCATCCCTGTGCTATGCTTATTATGAGGGGCTCCCACCATCCCTGTGCTATGCTGACTTCCTCTTGGGGCTGCTTATTATGAGGGGCTCCCACTATCCCTGTGCTATGCTCATTATGAGGGGCTCCAACCATCCCTGTGCTGTGCTGACTTCCTCCTGGGGCTGCTTTCTATGAGGGGCTCCCACCATCCCTGTGCTGTGCTGACTTCCTCCTGGGGCTGCTTATTATGAGGGGCTCCCACCATTCCTGTGCTATGCTGACTTCCTCCTGGGGCTGCATATTAAGAGGGGCTCCCACCATCCCTGTGCTGTGCTCATTATGAGGGGCTCCCACCATCCCTGTGCTATGCTGCCTTCCTCCTGGGGCTGCTTATTATGAGGGGCTCGCACCATCCCTGTGCTATGCTCATTATGAGGGGTTGCCACCATCCCTGTGCAATTCTGACTTCCTCCTGGGGCTGCTTATTATGAGGGGCTCCCACCATCCCTGTGCTGTGCTGACTTCCTCCTGGGGCTGTACCTCTGCTGTGCATATTATGAGGGGCTCCCACCATCCCTGTGCTATGCTGACTTCCTCCTGGGGCTACTTATTATGAGGGGCTTCCACCATCCCTGTGCTATGCTCATTATGAGGGGCTCCCACCATCCCTGTGCTATGCTGACTTCCTCCTGGGTCTGCTTATTAAGAGGGGCTCCCACCATCTCTGTGCTATGCTGACTTCCTACTGGGGCTGCTTATTATGAGGGGCTCCCACCATCCCTGTGCTGTGCTGACTTCCTCCTGGGGTTTCTTTTTTATGAGGGGCTCCCACCATCCTTGTGCTGTGCTGACTTCCTCCTGGGGCTGCTTACAATGAGGGGCTCCCACCATCCCTGTGCTGTGCTGACTTCCTCCTGGGGCTGCTTATTATGAGGGGCTCCCACCATCCCTGTGCTATGCTCATTAGGAGAGGGCTCCCACCATCCCTGTGCTATGCTGACTTCCTCCTGGGGCTGCTGATTAAGAGGGGCTCCCACCATCCCTGTGCTATGCTTATTATGAGGGGCTCCCACCATCCCTGTGCTATGCTGACTTCCTCCTGGGGCTACTTTTTTATGAGGGGCTTCCACCATCCCTGTGCTATGCTCATTATGAGGGGCTCCCACCATCCCTGTGCTATGCTGACTTCCTCCTGGGGCTGCTTATTATGAGGGGCTCCCACCATCCCTGTGCTATGCTCATTATGAGGGGCTCCCACCATCCCTGTGCTATGCTGACATCCTCCTGGGGCTGCTTATTATGAGGGGCTCCCACCATCCCTGTACTGTGCTGACTTCCTCATAGGGCTGCTTATTATAAGGGGCTCCCAACATCCCTGTGCTGTGCTGGCTTCCTCCTGGGGCTGCTTATTATGAGGGGCTCCAACCATAACTGTGCTATGCTCATTATGAGGGGCTCCCACCATCCCTGTGCTGTGCTGACCTCCTCCTGGGGCTGTACCTCTGCTGTGCATATTATGAGGGGCTCCTACCATCCCTGTGCTATGCTGACTTCCTCCTGGGGCTGCTTATTATGAGGGGCTCCCACCATCCCTGTGCTATGCTCATTATGAGGGGCTCCCACCATCCCTGTGCTATGCTGACTTCCTCTTGGGGCTGCTTATTATGAGGGGCTCCCACCATCCCTGTGCTATGCTCATTATGAGAGGGCTCCCACCATCCCTGTGCTATGCTGACTTCCTCCTGTGGCTGCTTATTATGAGGGGCTCCCACCATCCCTGTACTGTGCTGACTTCCTCCTAGGGCAGCTTATTATTAGGGGCTCCCACCATCCCTGTGCTGTGCTGACTTCCTCCTGGTGCTGCTTATTATGAGGGGCTTCCACCATCCCTGTGCTGTGCTGACTTCCTCCTGGGGCTGCTTATAATGAGGGGCTCCCACCATCCCTGTGCTATGCTCATTATGAGGGGCTCCCACCATCCCTGTGCTATGCTGACTTCCTCCTGGGGCTTCTTATTATGAGGGGCTCCCACCATCCCTGTGCTATGCTTATTATGAGGGGCTCCCACCATCCCTGTGCTATGCTGACTTCCTCTTGGGGCTGCTTATTATGAGGGGTTCCCACCATCCCTGTGCTATGCTCATTAGGAGAGGGCTCCCACCATCCCTGTGCTATGCTGACTTCCTCCTGGGGCTGCTTATTATGAGGGGCTCCCACCATCCCTGTGCTATGCTGACTTCCTCCTGGGGCTGCTGATTAAGAGGGGCTCCCACCATCCCTGTGCTGTGCTGACTTCCTCCTGGGGCTGTACCTCTGCTGTGCATATTATGAGGGGCTCCTACCATCCCTGTGCTATGCTGTCTTCCTCCTGGGGCTGCTTATTATGAGGGGCTCCCACCATCCCTTTGCTATGCTGACATCCTCCTGGGGCTGCTTATTATGAGGTGTTCCCACCATCCCTGTGCTGTTCTATCTTCCTCCTGGGGCTGTACCTCTTCTGTGCATATTATGAGGGGCTCCCACCATCCCTGTGCTATGCTGACTTCCTCCTGGGGCTGCTTATTATGAGGGGCTCCCACCATCCCTGTGCTATGCTCATTATGAGGGGCTCCCACCATCCCTGTGCTATGCTGACTTCCTCCTGGGGCTACTTATTATGAGGGGCTCCCGCTATCCCTGTGCTATGCTCATTATGATGGGCTCCCACCATCCCTGTGCTATGCTCATTATGAGGGGCTCCCACCATCCCTGTGCAATGCTGACTTCCTCCTGGGTCTGCTTATTAAGAGGGGCTCCCACCATCTCTGTGCTATGTTGACTTCCTCCTGGGGCTGCTTATTATGAGGGGCTCCCACCATCCCTGTGCTATGCTGACTTCCTCCTGGGGCTGCTGATTAAGAGGGGCTCCCACCATCCCTGTGCTATGCTTATTATGAGGGGCTCCCACCATCCCTGTGCTATGCTGACTTCCTCTTGGGGCTGCTTATTATGAGGGGCTCCCACTATCCCTGTGCTATGCTCATTATGAGGGGCTCCAACCATCCCTGTGCTGTGCTGACTTCCTCCTGGGGCTGCTTTCTATGAGGGGCTCCCACCATCCCTGTGCTGTGCTGACTTCCTCCTGGGGCTGCTTATTATGAGGGGCTCCCACCATTCCTGTGCTATGCTGACTTCCTCCTGGGGCTGCATATTAAGAGGGGCTCCCACCATCCCTGTGCTGTGCTCATTATGAGGGGCTCCCACCATCCCTGTGCTATGCTGCCTTCCTCCTGGGGCTGCTTATTATGAGGGGCTCGCACCATCCCTGTGCTATGCTCATTATGAGGGGTTGCCACCATCCCTGTGCAATTCTGACTTCCTCCTGGGGCTGCTTATTATGAGGGGCTCCCACCATCCCTGTGCTGTGCTGACTTCCTCCTGGGGCTGTACCTCTGCTGTGCATATTATGAGGGGCTCCCACCATCCCTGTGCTATGCTGACTTCCTCCTGGGGCTACTTATTATGAGGGGCTTCCACCATCCCTGTGCTATGCTCATTATGAGGGGCTCCCACCATCCCTGTGCTATGCTGACTTCCTCCTGGGTCTGCTTATTAAGAGGGGCTCCCACCATCTCTGTGCTATGCTGACTTCCTACTGGGGCTGCTTATTATGAGGGGCTCCCACCATCCCTGTGCTGTGCTGACTTCCTCCTGGGGTTTCTTTTTTATGAGGGGCTCCCACCATCCTTGTGCTGTGCTGACTTCCTCCTGGGGCTGCTTACAATGAGGGGCTCCCACCATCCCTGTGCTGTGCTGACTTCCTCCTGGGGCTGCTTATTATGAGGGGCTCCCACCATCCCTGTGCTATGCTCATTAGGAGAGGGCTCCCACCATCCCTGTGCTATGCTGACTTCCTCCTGGGGCTGCTGATTAAGAGGGGCTCCCACCATCCCTGTGCTATGCTTATTATGAGGGGCTCCCACCATCCCTGTGCTATGCTGACTTCCTCCTGGGGCTACTTTTTTATGAGGGGCTTCCACCATCCCTGTGCTATGCTCATTATGAGGGGCTCCCA
Organism: Lithobates pipiens; assembly: GCF_037356315.1. NCBI lineage: Eukaryota > Metazoa > Chordata > Amphibia > Anura > Ranidae > Lithobates > Lithobates pipiens. The sequence continues at coordinate 151,485,361 of NW_027507718.1, forward strand.
CCATCCCTGTGCTATGCTGACTTCCTCCTGGGGCTGCTTATTATGAGGGGCTCCCACCATCCCTGTGCTATGCTCATTATGAGGGGCTCCCACCATCCCTGTGCTATGCTGACATCCTCCTGGGGCTGCTTATTATGAGGGGCTCCCACCATCCCTGTACTGTGCTGACTTCCTCATAGGGCTGCTTATTATAAGGGGCTCCCAACATCCCTGTGCTGTGCTGGCTTCCTCCTGGGGCTGCTTATTATGAGGGGCTCCAACCATAACTGTGCTATGCTCATTATGAGGGGCTCCCACCATCCCTGTGCTGTGCTGACCTCCTCCTGGGGCTGTACCTCTGCTGTGCATATTATGAGGGGCTCCTACCATCCCTGTGCTATGCTGACTTCCTCCTGGGGCTGCTTATTATGAGGGGCTCCCACCATCCCTGTGCTATGCTCATTATGAGGGGCTCCCACCATCCCTGTGCTATGCTGACTTCCTCTTGGGGCTGCTTATTATGAGGGGCTCCCACCATCCCTGTGCTATGCTCATTATGAGAGGGCTCCCACCATCCCTGTGCTATGCTGACTTCCTCCTGTGGCTGCTTATTATGAGGGGCTCCCACCATCCCTGTACTGTGCTGACTTCCTCCTAGGGCAGCTTATTATTAGGAGCTCCCACCATCCCTGTGCTGTGCTGACTTCCTCCTGGTGCTGCTTATTATGAGGGGCTTCCACCATCCCTGTGCTGTGCTGACTTCCTCCTGGGGCTGCTTATAATGAGGGGCTCCCACCATCCCTGTGCTATGCTCATTATGAGGGGCTCCCACCATCCCTGTGCTATGCTGACTTCCTCCTGGGGCTTCTTATTATGAGGGGCTCCCACCATCCCTGTGCTATGCTTATTATGAGGGGCTCCCACCATCCCTGTGCTATGCTGACTTCCTCTTGGGGCTGCTTATTATGAGGGGTTCCCACCATCCCTGTGCTATGCTCATTATGAGGGGCTCACACCATCCCTGTGCTATGCTGACTTACTCTTGGGGCTGCTTATTATGAGGGGCTCCCGCCATCCCTGTGCTATGCTCATTATGAGGGGCTCCCACCATCCCTGTGCTATGCTGACTTCCTCTTGGGGCTGCTTATTATGAGGGGCTCCCACCATCCCTGTGCTATGCTGACTTCCTCCTGGGGCTGCTTATTAAGAGGGGCTCCCACCATCTCTGTGCTATGCTCATTATGAGGGGCTCCCACCATCCCTGTGCTATGCTGACTTCCTCTTGGGGCTGCTTATTATGAGGGGCTCCCACCATCCCTGTGCTATGCTGACTTCCTCCTGGGGCTGCTTATTAAGAGGGGCTCCCACCATCTCTGTGCTATGCTCATTATGAGGGGCTCCCACCATCCCTGTGCTATGCTGACTTCCTCTTGGGGCTGCTTATTATGAGGGGCTCCCACCATCCCTGTGCTATGCTGACTTCCTCCTGGGGCTGCTTATTAAGAGGGGCTCCCACCATCCCTGTGCTATGCTTATTATGAGGGGCTCCCACCATCCCTGTGCTATGCTGACTTCCTCTTGGGGCTGCTTATTATGAGGGGCTCCCACCATCCCTGTGCTATGCTCATTATGAGGGGCTCCAACCATCCCTGTGCTGTGCTGACTTCCTCCTGGGGCTGCTTTCTATGAGGGGCTCCCACCATCCCTGTGCTGTGCTGACTTCCTCCTGGAGCTGCTTATTATGAGGGGCTCCCACCATTCCTGTGCTATGCTGACTTCCTCCTGGGGCTTCATATTATGAGGGGCTCCCACCATCCCTGTGCTGTGCTCATTATGAGGGGCTCCCACCATCCCTGTGCTATGCTGACTTCCTCCTGGGGCTGCTTATTATAAGGGGCTCGCACCATCCCTGTGCTATGCTCATTATGAGGGGTTGCCACCATCCCTGTGCAATTCTGACTTCCTCCTGGGGCTGCTTATTATGAGGGGCTCCCACCATCCCTGTGCTGTGCTGACTTCCTCCTGGGGCTGTACCTCTGCTGTGCATATTATGAGGGGCTCCCACCATCCCTGTGCTATGCTGACTTCCTCCTGGGGCTACTTTTTTATGAGGGGCTTCCACCATCCCTGTGCTATGCTCATTATGAGGGGCTCTCACCATCCCTGTGCTATGCTGACTTCCTCCTGGGGCTGCTTATTATGAGGGGCTCCCACCATCCCTGTGCTATGCTCATTATGAGGGGCTCCCACCATCCCTGTGCTATGCTGACATCCTCCTGGGGCTGCTTATTATGAGGGGCTCCCACCATCCCTGTACTGTGCTGACTTCCTCATAGGGCTGCTTATTATAAGGGGCTCCCAACATCCCTGTGCTGTGCTGGCTTCCTCCTGGGGCTGCTTATTATGAGGGGCTCCAACCATAACTGTGCTATGCTCATTATGAGGGACTCCCACCATCCCTGTGCTGTGCTGACCTCCTCCTGGGGCTGTACCTCTGCTGTGCATATTATGAGGGGCTCCTACCATCCCTGTGCTATGCTGACTTCCTCCTGGGGCTGCTTATTATGAGGGGCTCCCACCATCCCTTTGCTATGCTGACATCCTCCTGGGGCTGCTTATTATGAGGTGTTCCCACCATCCCTGTGCTGTTCTATCTTCCTCCTGGGGCTGTACCTCTTCTGTGCATATTATGAGGGGCTCCCACCATCCCTGTGCTATGCTGACTTCCTCCTGGGGCTGCTTATTATGAGGGGCTCCCACCATCCCTGTGCTATGCTCATTATGAGGGGCTCCCACCATCCCTGTGCTATGCTGACTTCCTCCTGGGGCTACTTATTATGAGGGGCTCCCACCATCCCTGTGCTATGCTCATTATGAAGGGCTCCCACCAACCCTGTGCTATGCTCATTATGAGGGGCTCCCACCATCCCTGTGCTATGCTGACTTCCTCCTGGGGCTGCCTATTAAGAGGGGCTCCCACCATCTCTGTGCTATGCTGACTTCCTACTGGGGCTGCTTATTATGAGGGGCTCCCACCATCCCTGTGCTGTGCTGACTTCCTCCTGGGGTTTCTTTTTTATGAGGGGCTCCCACCATCATTGTGCTGTGCTGACTTCCTCCTGGGGCTGCTTACAATGAGGGGCTCCCACCATCCCTGTGCTGTGCTGACTTCCTCCGGGGGCTGCTTATTATGAGGGGCTCCCACCATCCCTGTGCTATGCTCATTAGGAGAGGGCTCCCACCATCCCTGTGCTATGCTGACTTCCTCCTGGGGCTGCTTATTATGAGGGGCTCCCACCATCCCTGTGCTATGCTGACTTCCTCCTGGGGCTGCTGATTAAGAGGGGCTCCCACCATCCCTGTGCTATGCTTATTATGAGGGGCTCCCACCATCCCTGTGCTATGCTGACTTCCTCCTGGGGCTACTTATTATCAGGGGCTTCCACCATCCCTGTGCTATGCTCATTATGAAGGGCTCCCACCATCCCTGTGCTATGCTGACTTCCTCCTGGGGCTGCTTATTATGAGGGGCTCCCACCATCCCTGTGCTATGCTCATTATGAGGAGCTCCCACCATCCCTGTGCTATGCTGACTTCCTCCTGGGGCTGCTTATTATGAGGGGCTCCCACCATCCCTTTGCTATGCTGACATCCTCCTGGGGCTGCTTATTATGAGGTGTTCCCACCATCCCTGTGCTGTTCTATCTTCCTCCTGGGGCTGTACCTCTTCTGTGCATATTATGAGGGGCTCCCACCATCCCTGTGCTATGCTGACTTCCTCCTGGGGCTGCTTATTATGAGGGGCTCCCACCATCCCTGTGCTATGCTCATTATGAGGGGCTCCCACCATCCCTGTGCTATACTGACTTCCTCCTGGGGCTACTTATTATGAGGGGCTCCCACCATCCCTGTGCTATGCTCATTATGAAGGGCTCCCACCAACCCTGTGCTATGCTCATTATGAGGGGCTCCCACCATCCCTGTGCTATGCTGACTTCCTCCTGGGGCTGCCTATTAAGAGGGGCTCCCACCATCTCTGTGCTATGCTGACTTCCTACTGGGGCTGCTTATTATGAGGGGCTCCCACCATCCCTGTGCTGTGCTGACTTCCTCCTGGGGTTTCTTTTTTATGAGGGGCTCCCACCATCATTGTGCTGTGCTGACTTCCTCCTGGGGCTGCTTACAATGAGGGGCTCCCACCATCCCTGTGCTGTGCTGACTTCCTCCGGGGGCTGCTTATTATGAGGGGCTCCCACCATCCCTGTGCTATGCTCATTAGGAGAGGGCTCCCACCATCCCTGTGCTATGCTGACTTCCTCCTGGGGCTGCTTATTATGAGGGGCTCCCACCATCCCTGTGCTATGCTGACTTCCTCCTGGGGCTGCTGATTAAGAGGGGCTCCCACCATCCCTGTGCTATGCTTATTATGAGGGGCTCCCACCATCCCTGTGCTATGCTGACTTCCTCCTGGGGCTACTTATTATCAGGGGCTTCCACCATCCCTGTGCTATGCTCATTATGAAGGGCTCCCACCATCCCTGTGCTATGCTCATTATGAGGGGCTCCCACCATCCCTGTGCAATGCTGACTTCCTCCTGGGTCTGCTTATTAAGAGGGGCTCCCACAATCTCTGTGCTATGCTGACTTCCTACTGGGGCTGCTTATTATGAGGGGCTCCCACCATCCCTGTGCTGTGCTGACTTCCTCCTGGGGTTTCTTTTTTATGAGGGGCTCCCACCATCCTTGTACTGTGCTGACTTCCTCCTGGGGCTGCTTACAATGAGGGGCTCCCACCATCCCTGTGCTGTGCTGACTTCCTTATGGGGCTGCTTATTATGAGGGGCTCCCACCATCCCTGTGCTATGCTCATTAGGAGAGGGCTCCCACCATCCCTGTGCTATGCTGACTTCCTCCTGGGGCTGCTTATTATGAGGGGCTCCCACCATCCCTGTGCTATGCTGACTTCCTCCTGGGGCTGCTGATTAAGAGGGGCTCCCACCATCCCTGTGCTATGCTTATTATGAGGGGCTCCCACCATCCCTGTGCTATGCTGACTTCCTCTTGGGGCTGCTTATTATGAGGGGCTCCCACCATCCCTGTGCTATGCTCATTATGAGGGGCTCCAACCATCCCTGTGCTATGCTGACTTCCTCCTGGGGCTGCTTATTATGAGGGGCTCCCACCATCCCTGTGCTATGCTGACATCCTCCTGGGGCTGCTTATTATGAGGTGTTCCCACCATCCCTGTGCTGTTCTATCTTCCTCCTGGGGCTGTACCTCTTCTGTGCATATTATGAGGGGCTCCCACCATCCCTGTGCTATGCTGACTTCCTCCTGGGGCTGCTTATTATGAGGGGCTCCCACCATCCCTGTGCTATGCTCATTATGAGGGGCTCCCACCATCCCTGTGCTATGCTGACTTCCATCTGGGGCTACTTATTATGAGGGGCTCCCACCATCCCTGTGCTATGCTCATTATAAGGGGCTCCCACCATCCCTGTGCTATGCTCATTATGAGGGGCTCCCACCATCCCTGTGCAATGATGACTTCCTCCTGGGTCTGCTTATTAAGAGGGGCTCCCACCATCCCTGTGCTATGCTGACTTCCATCTGGGGCTACTTATTATGAGGGGCTCCCACCATGCCTGTGCTATGCTCATTATGAGGGGCTCCCACCATCCCTGTGCTATGCTCATTATGAGGGGCTCCCACCATCCCTGTGCAATGCTGACTTCCTCCTGGGTCTGCTTATTAAGAGGGGCTCCCACCATCCCTGTGCTATGCTCATTATGAGAGGGCTCCCACCATCCCTGTGCTATGCTGACTTCCTCCTGGGGCTGCTTATTAAGAGGGGATCCCACCATCCCTGTGCTATGCTTATTATGAGGGGCTCCAACCATCCCTGTGCTATGCTGACTTCCTCCTGGGACTGCTTATTATGAGGGGCTCCCACCATCCCTGTGCTATGCTGACTTCCTCCTGGGGCTGCTTATTATGAGGGGCTCCCACCATCCCTGTGCTATGCTGACTTCCTCCTGGGGCTGCTTATTATGAGGGGCTTCCACCATCCGTGTGCTATACTGACTTCCTCCTGGGGCTGCTTATTATGAGGGGTTCCCACCATCACTGTGCTATGTTGTCTTCCTCCCAAGGCTGCTTATAATGAGGGGCTCCCACCATCCCTGTGCTATGCTCATTATGAGGGGCTCCCACCATCCCTGTGCTATGCTGACTTCCTCCTGGGGCTTCTTATTATGAGGGGCTCCCACCACCCCTGTGCTATGCTTATTATGAGGCGCTCCCACCATCCCTGTGCTATGCTGACTTCCTCTTGGGGCTGCTTATTATGAGGGGCTCCCACCATCCCTGTGCTATGCTCATTATGAGGGGCTCCCACCGTCCCTGTGCTGTGTTGACTTCCTCCTGGGGCTGCTTATTATGAGGGGCTCCCACCATCCCTGTGCTATGCTCATTATGAGGGGCTCCCACCATCCCTGTGCTATGCTGACTTCTTCCTGGGGCTTCTTATTATGAGGGGCTCCCACCACCCCTGTGCTATGCTTATTATGAGGCGCTCCCACCATCCCTGTGCTATGCTGACTTCCTCTTGGGGCTGCTTATTATGAGGGGCTCCCACCATCCCTGTGCTATGCTCATTATGAGGGGCTCCCACCGTCCCTGTGCTGTGTTGACTTCCTCCTGGAGCTGCTTATTATGAGGGGCTCCCACCATCCCTGTGCTATGCTCATTATGAGGGGCTCCCACCATCCCTGTGCTGTGCGGACTTCCTTCTGGGGCTGCTCATTATGAGGGGCTCCCACCATCCCTGTGCTATGCTGACTTCCTCCTGGGGCTGCTTATTATGAGGGGCTTCCACCATCCCTGTGCTATACTGACTTCCTCCTGGGGCTGCCTATTATGAGGGGCTTCCACCATCCGTGTGCTATGCTGACTTCCTCCTGGGGCTGCTTATTATGAGGGGCTCCCACCATCCCTGTGCTGTGCTGACTTCCTTCTGGGGCTGCGTATTATGAGGGGCTCCCACCATCCCTGTGCTGTGCTGGCTTCCTCCTGGGGCTGCTTATTATGAGGGGCTCCAACCTCTACTGTGCTATGTTCATTATGAGGGGCTCCCACCATCGCTGTGCTATGCTGACTTCCTCCTGGGGCTGCTTATTATGAGGGGCTCCCACCATCCCTGTGCTATGCTCATTATGAGGGGCTCACACCATCCCTGTGCTTTGCTGACTTACTCTTGGGGCTGCTTATTATGAAGGGCTCCCACCATCCCTGTGCTATGCTGACTTCCTCCTGGGGCTGCTTATTATGAGGGGCTCCCACCATCCCTGTGCTATGCTGACATCCTCCTGGGGCTGCTTATTATGAGGGGCTCCCACCATCCCTGTGCTATGCTGACTTCCTCTTGGGGCTGCTTATTATGAGGGGCTCCCACCATCCCTGTGCTATGCTCATTATGAGGGGCTCCCACCGTCCCTGTGCTGTGTTGACTTCCTCCTGGAGCTGCTTATTATGAGGGGCTCCCACCATCCCTGTGCTATGCTCATTATGAGGGGCTCCCACCATCCCTGTGCTGTGCGGACTTCCTTCTGGGGCTGCTCATTATGAGGGGCTCCCACCATCCCTGTGCTATGCTGACTTCCTCCTGGGGCTGCTTATTATGAGGGGCTTCCACCATCCCTGTGCTATACTGACTTCCTCCTGGGGCTGCCTATTATGAGGGGCTTCCACCATCCGTGTGCTATGCTGACTTCCTCCTGGGGCTGCTTATTATGAGGGGCTCCCACCATCCCTGTGCTGTGCTGACTTCCTTCTGGGGCTGCGTATTATGAGGGGCTCCCACCATCCCTGTGCTGTGCTGGCTTCCTCCTGGGGCTGCTTATTATGAGGGGCTCCAACCTCTACTGTGCTATGTTCATTATGAGGGGCTCCCACCATCGCTGTGCTATGCTGACTTCCTCCTGGGGCTGCTTATTATGAGGGGCTCCCACCATCCCTGTGCTATGCTCATTATGAGGGGCTCACACCATCCCTGTGCTTTGCTGACTTACTCCTGGGGCTGCTTATTATGAAGGGCTCCCACCATCCCTGTGCTATGCTGACTTCCTCCTGGGGCTGCTTATTATGAGGGGCTCCCACCATCCCTGTGCTATGCTGACATCCTCCTGGGGCTGCTTATTATGAGGGGCTCCCACCATCCCTGTGCTATGCTGACTTCGTCCTGGGGCTGCTTATTATGAGGGGCTCCCACCACCCCTGTGCTGTGCTGACTTCCTCCTGGGGCTGCTTATAATGAGGGGCTCCCACCATCCCTGTGCTATGCTGACATCCTCCTGGGGCTGCTTATTATGAGGGGCTCCCACAATCCATGTGCTGTTCTATCTTCCTCCTGGGGCTGTACCTCTTCTGTGCATATTATGAGGGGCTCCCACCATCCCTGTGCTATGCTGACTTCCTCCTGGGGCTGCTTATTATGAGGGGCTCCCACCATCCGTGATCTATGCTCATTATGAGGGGCTCCCACCATCCCTGTGCTATGCTGACTTCCTCCTGGGGCTACTTATTATGAGGGGCTCCCACCATCCCTGTGCTATGCTCATTATGAGGGGCTCCCACCATCCCTGTGCTATGCTCATTATGAGGGGCTCCCACCTTCCCTGTGCAATGCTGACTTCCTCCTGGGTCTGCTTATTAAGAGGGGCTCCCACCATCTCTGTGCTATGCTGACTTCCTACTGGGGCTGCTTATTATGAGGGGCTCCCACCATCCCTGTGCTGTTCTGACTTCCTCCTGGGGTTTCTTTTTTATGAGGGGCTCCCACCATCCTTGTGCTGTGCTGACTTCCTCCTGGGGCTGCTTACAATGAGGGGCTCCCACCATCCCTGTGCTGTGCTGACTTCCTCCTGGGGCTGCTTATTATGAGGGGCTCCCACAATCCCTGTGCTATGCTCATTAGGAGAGGGCTCCCACCATCCCTGTGCTATGCTGACTTCCTCCTGGGGCTGCTTATTATGAGGGGCTCCCACCATCCCTGTGCTATGCTGACTTCCTCCTGGGGCTGCTGATTAAGAGGGGCTCCCACCATCCCTGTGCTATGCTTATTATGAGGGGCTCCCACCATCCCTGTGGTATGCTGACTTCCTCTTGGGGCTGCTTATTATGAGGGGCTCCCACCATCCCTGTGCTATGCTCATTATGAGGGGCTCCAACCATCCCTGTGCTGTGCTGACTTCCTCCTGGGGCTGCTTTCTATGAGGGGCTCCCACCATCCCTGTGCTGTGCTGACTTCCTCCTGGGGCTGCTTATTATGAGGGGCTCCCACCATCCCTGTGCTATGCTCATTAGGAGAGGGCTCCCACCATCCCTGTGCTATGCTGACTTCCTCCTGGGGCTGCTTATTATGATTGGCTCCCACCATCCCTGTGCTATGCTGACTTCCTCCTGGGGCTGCTGATTAAGAGGGGCTCCCACCATCCCTGTGCTATGCTCATTATGAGGGGCTCCCACCATTCCTGTTCTATGCTGACTTCCTCCTGGGGCTGCATATTAGGAGGGGCTCCCACCATCCCTGTGCTGTGCTCATTATGAGGGGCTCCCACCATCCCTGTGCTATGCTGACTTCCTCCTGGGGCTACTTATTATGAGGGGCTCCCACCATCCCTGTGCTATGCTCATTATGAGGGGCTTCCACCATCCCTGTGCTATGCTCATTATGAGGGGCTCCCACCATCCCTGTGCTATGCTGACTTCCTCCAGGGGCTGCTTATTATGAGGGGCTCGCACCATCCCTGTGCTATGCTCATTATGAGGGGTTGCCACCATCCCTGTGCAATTCTGACTTCCTCCTGGGGCTGCTTATTATGAGGGGCTCCCACCATCCCTGTGCTGTGCTGACTTCCTCCTGGGGCTGTACCTCTGCTGTGCATATTATGAGGGGCTCCCACCATCCCTGTGCTATGCTGACTTCCTCCTGGGGCTACTTATTATGAGGGGCTTCCACCATCCCTGTGCTATGCTCATTATGAGGGGCTCCCACCATCCCTGTGCTATGCTGACTTCCTCCTGGGGCTGCTTATTATGAGGGGCTCCCACCATCCCTGTGCTATGCTCATTATGAGGGGCTCACACCATCCCTGTGCTATGCTGACTTACTCCTGGGGCTGCTTATTATGAAGGGCTCCCACCATCCCTGTGCTATGCTGACTTCCTCCTGGGGCTGCTTATTATGAGGGGCTCCCACCATCCCTGTGCTATGCTGACATCCTCCTGGGGCTGCTTATTATGAGGGGCTCCCACCATCCCTGTGCTATGCTGACTTCGTCCTGGGGCTGCTTATTATGAGGGGCTCCCACCACCCCTGTGCTGTGCTGACTTCCTCCTGGGGCTGCTTATAATGAGGGGCTCCCACCATCCCTGTGCTATGCTGACTTCCTCCTGGGGCTGCTTATTATGAGGGGCTCCCACCATCCCTTTGCTATGCTGACATCCTCCTGGGGCTGCTTATTATGAGGTGTTCCCACCATCCCTGTGCTGTTCTATCTTCCTCCTGGGGCTGTACCTCTTCTGTGCATATTATGAGGGTCTCCCACCATCCCTGTGCTATGCTGACTTCCTCCTGGGGCTGCTTATTATGAGGGGCTCCCACCATCCCTGTGCTATGCTCATTATGAGGGGCTCCCACCATCCCTGTGCTATGCTGACTTCCTCCTGGGGCTACTTATTATGAGGGGCTCCCACCATCCCTGTGCTATGCTCATTATGAAGGGCTCCCACCATCCCTGTGCTATGCTCATTATGAGGGGCTCCCACCATCCCTGTGCAATGCTGACTTCCTCCTGGGTCTGCTTATTAAGAGGGGCTCCCACCATCTCTGTGCTATGCTGACTTCCTACTGGGGCTGCTTATTATGAGGGGCTCCCACCATCCCTGTGCTGTGCTGACTTCCTCCTGGGGTTTCTTTTTTATGAGGGGCTCCCACCATCATTGTGCTGTGCTGACTTCCTCCTGGGGCTGCTTACAATGAGGGGCTCCCACCATCCCTGTGCTGTGCTGACTTCCTCCTGGGGCTGCTTATTATGAGGGGCTCCCACCATCCCTGTGCTATGCTCATTAGGAGAGGGCTCCCACCATCCCTGTGCTATGCTGACTTCCTCCTGGGGCTGCTGATTAAGAGGGGCTCCCACCATCCCTGTGCTATGCTTATTATGAGGGGCTCCCACCATCCCTGTGCTATGCTGACTTCCTCCTGGCGCTACTTATTATCAGGGGCTTCCACCATCCCTGTGCTATGCTCATTATGAAGGGCTCCCACCATCCCTGTGCTATGCTCATTATGAGGGGCTCCCACCATCCCTGTGCAATGCTGACTTCCTCCTGGGTCTGCTTATTAAGAGGGGCTCCCACCATCTCTGTGCTATGCTGACTTCCTACTGGGGCTGCTTATTATGAGGGGCTCCCACCATCCCTGTGCTGTGCTGACTTCCTCCTGGGGTTTCTTTTTTATGAGGGGCTCTCACCATCCTTGTGCTGTGCTGACTTCCTCCTGGGGCTGCTTACAATGAGGGGCTCCCACCATCCCTGTGCTGTGCTGACTTCCTTATGGGGCTGCTTATTATGAGGGGCTCCCACCATCCCTGTGCTATGCTCATTAGGAGAGGGCTCCCACCATCCCTGTGCTATGCTGACTTCCTCCTGGGGCTGCTTATTATGAGGGGCTCCCACCATCCCTGTGCTATGCTGACTTCCTCCTGGGGCTGCTGATTAAGAGGGGCTCCCACCATCCCTGTGCTGTGCTGACTTCCTCCTGGGGCTGTACCTCTGCTGTGCATATTATGAGGGGCTCCTACCATCCCTGTGCTATGCTGACTTCCTCCTGGGGCTGCTTATTATGAGGGGCTCCCACCATCCCTTTGCTATGCTGACATCCTCCTGGGGCTGCTTATTATGAGGTGTTCCCACCATCCCTGTGCTGTTCTATCTTCCTCCTGGGGCTGTACCTCTTCTGTGCATATTATGAGGGGCTCCCACCATCCCTGTGCTATGCTGACTTCCTCCTGGGGCTGCTTATTATGAGGGGCTCCCACCATCCCTGTGCTATGCTCATTATGAGGGGCTCCCACCATCCCTGTGCTATGCTGACTTCCTCCTGGGGCTACTTATTATGAGGGGCTCCCGCCATCCCTGTGCTATGCTCATTATGAAGGGCTCCCACCATCCCTGTGCTATGCTCATTATGAGGGGCTCCCACCATCCCTGTGCAATGCTGACTTCCTCCTGGGTCTGCTTATTAAGAGGGGCTCCCACCATCTCTGTGCTATGTTGTCTTCCTCCTGGGGCTGCTTATTATGAGGGGCTCCCACCATCCCTGTGCTATGCTGACTTCCTCCTGGGGCTGCTGATTAAGAGGGGCTCCCACCATCCCTGTGCTATGCTTATTATGAGGGGCTCCCACCATCCCTGTGCTATGCTGACTTCCTCTTGGGGCTGCTTATTATGAGGGGCTCCCACTATCCCTGTGCTATGCTCATTATGAGGGGCTCCAACCATCCCTGTGCTGTGCTGACTTCCTCCTGGGGCTGCTTTCTATGAGGGGCTCCCACCATCCCTGTGCTGTGCTGACTTCCTCCTGGGGCTGCTTATTATGAGGGGCTCCCACCATTCCTGTGCTATGCTGACTTCCTCCTGGGGCTGCATATTAAGAGGGGCTCCCACCATCCCTGTGCTGTGCTCATTATGAGGGGCTCCCACCATCCCTGTGCTATGCTGCCTTCCTCCTGGGGCTGCTTATTATGAGGGGCTCGCACCATCCCTGTGCTATGCTCATTATGAGGGGTTGCCACCATCCCTGTGCAATTCTGACTTCCTCCTGGGGCTGCTTATTATGAGGGGCTCCCACCATCCCTGTGCTGTGCTGACTTCCTCCTGGGGCTGTACCTCTGCTGTGCATATTATGAGGGGCTCCCACCATCCCTGTGCTATGCTGACTTCCTCCTGGGGCTACTTATTATGAGGGGCTTCCACCATCCCTGTGCTATGCTCATTATGAGGGGCTCCCACCATCCCTGTGCTATGCTGACTTCCTCCTGGGTCTGCTTATTAAGAGGGGCTCCCACCATCTCTGTGCTATGCTGACTTCCTACTGGGGCTGCTTATTATGAGGGGCTCCCACCATCCCTGTGCTGTGCTGACTTCCTCCTGGGGTTTCTTTTTTATGAGGGGCTCCCACCATCCTTGTGCTGTGCTGACTTCCTCCTGGGGCTGCTTACAATGAGGGGCTCCCACCATCCCTGTGCTGTGCTGACTTCCTCCTGGGGCTGCTTATTATGAGGGGCTCCCACCATCCCTGTGCTATGCTCATTAGGAGAGGGCTCCCACCATCCCTGTGCTATGCTGACTTCCTCCTGGGGCTGCTGATTAAGAGGGGCTCCCACCATCCCTGTGCTATGCTTATTATGAGGGGCTCCCACCATCCCTGTGCTATGCTGACTTCCTCCTGGGGCTACTTTTTTATGAGGGGCTTCCACCATCCCTGTGCTATGCTCATTATGAGGGGCTCCCACCATCCCTGTGCTATGCTGACTTCCTCCTGGGGCTGCTTATTATGAGGGGCTCCCACCATCCCTGTGCTATGCTCATTATGAGGGGCTCCCACCATCCCTGTGCTATGCTGACATCCTCCTGGGGCTGCTTATTATGAGGGGCTCCCACCATCCCTGTACTGTGCTGACTTCCTCATAGGGCTGCTTATTATAAGGGGCTCCCAACATCCCTGTGCTGTGCTGGCTTCCTCCTGGGGCTGCTTATTATGAGGGGCTCCAACCATAACTGTGCTATGCTCATTATGAGGGGCTCCCACCATCCCTGTGCTGTGCTGACCTCCTCCTGGAGCTGTACCTCTGCTGTGCATATTATGAGGGGCTCCTACCATCCCTGTGCTATGCTGACTTCCTCCTGGGGCTGCTTATTATGAGGGGCTCCCACCATCCCTGTGCTATGCTCATTATGAGGGGCTCCCACCATCCCTGTGCTATGCTGACTTCCTCTTGGGGCTGCTTATTATGAGGGGCTCCCACCATCCCTGTGCTATGCTCATTATGAGAGGGCTCCCACCATCCCTGTGCTATGCTGACTTCCTCCTGTGGCTGCTTATTATGAGGGGCTCCCACCATCCCTGTACTGTGCTGACTTCCTCCTAGGGCAGCTTATTATTAGGGGCTCCCACCATCCCTGTGCTGTGCTGACTTCCTCCTGGTGCTGCTTATTATGAGGGGCTTCCACCATCCCTGTGCTGTGCTGACTTCCTCCTGGGGCTGCTTATAATGAGGGGCTCCCACCATCCCTGTGCTATGCTCATTATGAGGGGCTCCCACCATCCCTGTGCTATGCTGACTTCCTCCTGGGGCTTCTTATTATGAGGGGCTCCCACCATCCCTGTGCTATGCTTATTATGAGGGGCTCCCACCATCCCTGTGCTATGCTGACTTCCTCTTGGGGCTGCTTATTATGAGGGGTTCCCACCATCCCTGTGCTATGCTCATTATGAGGGGCTCACACCATCCCTGTGCTATGCTGACTTACTCTTGGGGCTGCTTATTATGAGGGGCTCCCGCCATCCCTGTGCTATGCTCATTATGAGGGGCTCCCACCATCCCTGTGCTATGCTGACTTCCTCTTGGGGCTGCTTATTATGAGGGGCTCCCACCATCCCTGTGCTATGCTGACTTCCTCCTGGGGCTGCTTATTAAGAGGGGCTCCCACCATCTCTGTGCTATGCTCATTATGAGGGGCTCCCACCATCCCTGTGCTATGCTGACTTCCTCTTGGGGCTGCTTATTATGAGGGGCTCCCACCATCCCTGTGCTATGCTGACTTCCTCCTGGGGCTGCTTATTAAGAGGGGCTCCCACCATCCCTGTGCTATGCTTATTATGAGGGGCTCCCACCATCCCTGTGCTATGCTGACTTCCTCTTGGGGCTGCTTATTATGAGGGGCTCCCACCATCCCTGTGCTATGCTCATTATGAGGGGCTCCAACCATCCCTGTGCTGTGCTGACTTCCTCCTGGGGCTGCTTTCTATGAGGGGCTCCCACCATCCCTGTGCTGTGCTGACTTCCTCCTGGAGCTGCTTATTATGAGGGGCTCCCACCATTCCTGTGCTATGCTGACTTCCTCCTGGGGCTTCATATTATGAGGGGCTCCCACCATCCCTGTGCTGTGCTCATTATGAGGGGCTCCCACCATCCCTGTGCTATGCTGACTTCCTCCTGGGGCTGCTTATTATAAGGGGCTCGCACCATCCCTGTGCTATGCTCATTATGAGGGGTTGCCACCATCCCTGTGCAATTCTGACTTCCTCCTGGGGCTGCTTATTATGAGGGGCTCCCACCATCCCTGTGCTGTGCTGACTTCCTCCTGGGGCTGTACCTCTGCTGTGCATATTATGAGGGGCTCCCACCATCCCTGTGCTATGCTGACTTCCTCCTGGGGCTACTTTTTTATGAGGGGCTTCCACCATCCCTGTGCTATGCTCATTATGAGGGGCTCTCACCATCCCTGTGCTATGCTGACTTCCTCCTGGGGCTGCTTATTATGAGGGGCTCCCACCATCCCTGTGCTATGCTCATTATGAGGGGCTCCCACCATCCCTGTGCTATGCTGACATCCTCC
Organism: Lithobates pipiens; assembly: GCF_037356315.1. Classification (NCBI taxonomy): domain Eukaryota; kingdom Metazoa; phylum Chordata; class Amphibia; order Anura; family Ranidae; genus Lithobates; species Lithobates pipiens. The sequence continues at coordinate 151,501,024 of NW_027507718.1, forward strand.
TGGGGCTGCTTATTATGAGGGGCTCCCACCATCCCTGTACTGTGCTGACTTCCTCATAGGGCTGCTTATTATAAGGGGCTCCCAACATCCCTGTGCTGTGCTGGCTTCCTCCTGGGGCTGCTTATTATGAGGGGCTCCAACCATAACTGTGCTATGCTCATTATGAGGGACTCCCACCATCCCTGTGCTGTGCTGACCTCCTCCTGGGGCTGTACCTCTGCTGTGCATATTATGAGGGGCTCCTACCATCCCTGTGCTATGCTGACTTCCTCCTGGGGCTGCTTATTATGAGGGGCTCCCACCATCCCTGTGCTATGCTCATTATGAGGGGCTCCCACCATCCCTGTGCTATGCTGACTTCCTCCTGGGGCTGCTTATTATGAGGGGCTCCCACCATCCCTGTGCTATGCTCATTATGAGAGGGCTCCCACCATCCCTGTGCTATGCTGACTTCCTCCTGTGGCTGCTTATTATGAGGGGCTCCCACCATCCCTGTACTGTGCTGACTTCCTCCTAGGGCAGCTTATTATTAGGGGCTCCCACCATCCCTGTGCTGTGCTGACTTCCTCCTGGTGCTGCTTATTATGAGGGGCTTCCACCATCCCTGTGTTGTGCTGACTTCCTCCTGGGGCTGCTTATAATGAGGGGCTCCCACCATCCCTGTGCTATGCTCATTATGAGGGGCTCCCACCATCCCTGTGCTATGCTGACTTCCTCCTGGGGCTTCTTATTATGAGGGGCTCCCACCATCCCTGTGCTATGCTTATTATGAGGGGCTCCCACCATCCCTGTGCTATGCTGACTTCCTCTTGGGGCTGCTTATTATGAGGGGCTCGCACCATCCCTGTGCTATGCTCATTATGAGGGGTTGCCACCATCCCTGTGCAATTCTGACTTCCTCCTGGGGCTGCTTATTATGAGGGGCTCCCACCATCCCTGTGCTGTGCTGACTTCCTCCTGGGGCTGTACCTCTGCTGTGCATATTATGAGGGGCTCCCACCATCCCTGTGCTATGCTGACTTCCTCCTGGGGCTACTTATTATGAGGGGCTTCCACCATCCCTGTGCTATGCTCATTATGAGGGGCTCCCACCATCCCTGTGCTATGCTGACTTCCTCCTGGGTCTGCTTATTAAGAGGGGCTCCCACCATCTCTGTGCTATGCTGACTTCCTACTGGGGCTGCTTATTATGAGGGGCTCCCACCATCCCTGTGCTGTGCTGACTTCCTCCTGGGGTTTCTTTTTTATGAGGGGCTCCCACCATCCTTGTGCTGTGCTGACTTCCTCCTGGGGCTGCTTACAATGAGGGGCTCCCACCATCCCTGTGCTGTGCTGACTTCCTCCTGGGGCTGCTTATTATGAGGGGCTCCCACCATCCCTGTGCTATGCTCATTAGGAGAGGGCTCCCACCATCCCTGTGCTATGCTGACTTCCTCCTGGGGCTGCTGATTAAGAGGGGCTCCCACCATCCCTGTGCTATGCTTATTATGAGGGGCTCCCACCATCCCTGTGCTATGCTGACTTCCTCCTGGGGCTACTTTTTTATGAGGGGCTTCCACCATCCCTGTGCTATGCTCATTATGAGGGGCTCCCACCATCCCTGTGCTATGCTGACTTCCTCCTGGGGCTGCTTATTATGAGGGGCTCCCACCATCCCTGTGCTATGCTCATTATGAGGGGCTCCCACCATCCCTGTGCTATGCTGACATCCTCCTGGGGCTGCTTATTATGAGGGGCTCCCACCATCCCTGTACTGTGCTGACTTCCTCATAGGGCTGCTTATTATAAGGGGCTCCCAACATCCCTGTGCTGTGCTGGCTTCCTCCTGGGGCTGCTTATTATGAGGGGCTCCAACCATAACTGTGCTATGCTCATTATGAGGGGCTCCCACCATCCCTGTGCTGTGCTGACCTCCTCCTGGGGCTGTACCTCTGCTGTGCATATTATGAGGGGCTCCTACCATCCCTGTGCTATGCTGACTTCCTCCTGGGGCTGCTTATTATGAGGGGCTCCCACCATCCCTGTGCTATGCTCATTATGAGGGGCTCCCACCATCCCTGTGCTATGCTGACTTCCTCTTGGGGCTGCTTATTATGAGGGGCTCCCACCATCCCTGTGCTATGCTCATTATGAGAGGGCTCCCACCATCCCTGTGCTATGCTGACTTCCTCCTGTGGCTGCTTATTATGAGGGGCTCCCACCATCCCTGTACTGTGCTGACTTCCTCCTAGGGCAGCTTATTATTAGGGGCTCCCACCATCCCTGTGCTGTGCTGACTTCCTCCTGGTGCTGCTTATTATGAGGGGCTTCCACCATCCCTGTGCTGTGCTGACTTCCTCCTGGGGCTGCTTATAATGAGGGGCTCCCACCATCCCTGTGCTATGCTCATTATGAGGGGCTCCCACCATCCCTGTGCTATGCTGACTTCCTCCTGGGGCTTCTTATTATGAGGGGCTCCCACCATCCCTGTGCTATGCTTATTATGAGGGGCTCCCACCATCCCTGTGCTATGCTGACTTCCTCTTGGGGCTGCTTATTATGAGGGGTTCCCACCATCCCTGTGCTATGCTCATTATGAGGGGCTCACACCATCCCTGTGCTATGCTGACTTACTCTTGGGGCTGCTTATTATGAGGGGCTCCCGCCATCCCTGTGCTATGCTCATTATGAGGGGCTCCCACCATCCCTGTGCTATGCTGACTTCCTCCTGGGGCTTCTTATTATGAGGGGCTCCCACCATCCCTGTGCTATGCTTATTATGAGGGGCTCCCACCATCCCTGTGCTATGCTGACTTCCTCTTGGGGCTGCTTATTATGAGGGGTTCCCACCATCCCTGTGCTATGCTCATTATGAGGGGCTCCCACCATCCCTGTGCTGTGCTGACTTCCTCCTGGAGCTGCTTATTATGAGGGGCTCCCACCATTCCTGTGCTATGCTGACTTCCTCCTGGGGCTTCATATTATGAGGGGCTCCCACCATCCCTGTGCTGTGCTCATTATGAGGGGCTCCCACCATCCCTGTGCTATGCTGACTTCCTCCTGGGGCTGCTTATTATAAGGGGCTCGCACCATCCCTGTGCTATGCTCATTATGAGGGGTTGCCACCATCCCTGTGCAATTCTGACTTCCTCCTGGGGCTGCTTATTATGAGGGGCTCCCACCATCCCTGTGCTGTGCTGACTTCCTCCTGGGGCTGTACCTCTGCTGTGCATATTATGAGGGGCTCCCACCATCCCTGTGCTATGCTGACTTCCTCCTGGGGCTACTTTTTTATGAGGGGCTTCCACCATCCCTGTGCTATGCTCATTATGAGGGGCTCTCACCATCCCTGTGCTATGCTGACTTCCTCCTGGGGCTGCTTATTATGAGGGGCTCCCACCATCCCTGTGCTATGCTCATTATGAGGGGCTCCCACCATCCCTGTGCTATGCTGACATCCTCCTGGGGCTGCTTATTATGAGGGGCTCCCACCATCCCTGTACTGTGCTGACTTCCTCATAGGGCTGCTTATTATAAGGGGCTCCCAACATCCCTGTGCTGTGCTGGCTTCCTCCTGGGGCTGCTTATTATGAGGGGCTCCAACCATAACTGTGCTATGCTCATTATGAGGGACTCCCACCATCCCTGTGCTGTGCTGACCTCCTCCTGGGGCTGTACCTCTGCTGTGCATATTATGAGGGGCTCCTACCATCCCTGTGCTATGCTGACTTCCTCCTGGGGCTGCTTATTATGAGGGGCTCCCACCATCCCTGTGCTATGCTCATTATGAGGGGCTCCCACCATCCCTGTGCTATGCTGACTTCCTCCTGGGGCTGCTTATTATGAGGGGCTCCCACCATCCCTGTGCTATGCTCATTATGAGAGGGCTCCCACCATCCCTGTGCTATGCTGACTTCCTCCTGTGGCTGCTTATTATGAGGGGCTCCCACCATCCCTGTACTGTGCTGACTTCCTCCTAGGGCAGCTTATTATTAGGGGCTCCCACCATCCCTGTGCTGTGCTGACTTCCTCCTGGTGCTGCTTATTATGAGGGGCTTCCACCATCCCTGTGTTGTGCTGACTTCCTCCTGGGGCTGCTTATAATGAGGGGCTCCCACCATCCCTGTGCTATGCTCATTATGAGGGGCTCCCACCATCCCTGTGCTATGCTGACTTCCTCCTGGGGCTTCTTATTATGAGGGGCTCCCACCATCCCTGTGCTATGCTTATTATGAGGGGCTCCCACCATCCCTGTGCTATGCTGACTTCCTCTTGGGGCTGCTTATTATGAGGGGCTCGCACCATCCCTGTGCTATGCTCATTATGAGGGGTTGCCACCATCCCTGTGCAATTCTGACTTCCTCCTGGGGCTGCTTATTATGAGGGGCTCCCACCATCCCTGTGCTGTGCTGACTTCCTCCTGGGGCTGTACCTCTGCTGTGCATATTATGAGGGGCTCCCACCATCCCTGTGCTATGCTGACTTCCTCCTGGGGCTACTTATTATGAGGGGCTTCCACCATCCCTGTGCTATGCTCATTATGAGGGGCTCCCACCATCCCTGTGCTATGCTGACTTCCTCCTGGGTCTGCTTATTAAGAGGGGCTCCCACCATCTCTGTGCTATGCTGACTTCCTACTGGGGCTGCTTATTATGAGGGGCTCCCACCATCCCTGTGCTGTGCTGACTTCCTCCTGGGGTTTCTTTTTTATGAGGGGCTCCCACCATCCTTGTGCTGTGCTGACTTCCTCCTGGGGCTGCTTACAATGAGGGGCTCCCACCATCCCTGTGCTGTGCTGACTTCCTCCTGGGGCTGCTTATTATGAGGGGCTCCCACCATCCCTGTGCTATGCTCATTAGGAGAGGGCTCCCACCATCCCTGTGCTATGCTGACTTCCTCCTGGGGCTGCTGATTAAGAGGGGCTCCCACCATCCCTGTGCTATGCTTATTATGAGGGGCTCCCACCATCCCTGTGCTATGCTGACTTCCTCCTGGGGCTACTTTTTTATGAGGGGCTTCCACCATCCCTGTGCTATGCTCATTATGAGGGGCTCCCACCATCCCTGTGCTATGCTGACTTCCTCCTGGGGCTGCTTATTATGAGGGGCTCCCACCATCCCTGTGCTATGCTCATTATGAGGGGCTCCCACCATCCCTGTGCTATGCTGACATCCTCCTGGGGCTGCTTATTATGAGGGGCTCCCACCATCCCTGTACTGTGCTGACTTCCTCATAGGGCTGCTTATTATAAGGGGCTCCCAACATCCCTGTGCTGTGCTGGCTTCCTCCTGGGGCTGCTTATTATGAGGGGCTCCAACCATAACTGTGCTATGCTCATTATGAGGGGCTCCCACCATCCCTGTGCTGTGCTGACCTCCTCCTGGGGCTGTACCTCTGCTGTGCATATTATGAGGGGCTCCTACCATCCCTGTGCTATGCTGACTTCCTCCTGGGGCTGCTTATTATGAGGGGCTCCCACCATCCCTGTGCTATGCTCATTATGAGGGGCTCCCACCATCCCTGTGCTATGCTGACTTCCTCTTGGGGCTGCTTATTATGAGGGGCTCCCACCATCCCTGTGCTATGCTCATTATGAGAGGGCTCCCACCATCCCTGTGCTATGCTGACTTCCTCCTGTGGCTGCTTATTATGAGGGGCTCCCACCATCCCTGTACTGTGCTGACTTCCTCCTAGGGCAGCTTATTATTAGGGGCTCCCACCATCCCTGTGCTGTGCTGACTTCCTCCTGGTGCTGCTTATTATGAGGGGCTTCCACCATCCCTGTGCTGTGCTGACTTCCTCCTGGGGCTGCTTATAATGAGGGGCTCCCACCATCCCTGTGCTATGCTCATTATGAGGGGCTCCCACCATCCCTGTGCTATGCTGACTTCCTCCTGGGGCTTCTTATTATGAGGGGCTCCCACCATCCCTGTGCTATGCTTATTATGAGGGGCTCCCACCATCCCTGTGCTATGCTGACTTCCTCTTGGGGCTGCTTATTATGAGGGGTTCCCACCATCCCTGTGCTATGCTCATTATGAGGGGCTCACACCATCCCTGTGCTATGCTGACTTACTCTTGGGGCTGCTTATTATGAGGGGCTCCCGCCATCCCTGTGCTATGCTCATTATGAGGGGCTCCCACCATCCCTGTGCTATGCTGACTTCCTCCTGGGGCTTCTTATTATGAGGGGCTCCCACCATCCCTGTGCTATGCTTATTATGAGGGGCTCCCACCATCCCTGTGCTATGCTGACTTCCTCTTGGGGCTGCTTATTATGAGGGGTTCCCACCATCCCTGTGCTATGCTCATTATGAGGGGCTCCCACCATCCCTGTGCTGTGCTGACTTCCTCCTGGAGCTGCTTATTATGAGGGGCTCCCACCATTCCTGTGCTATGCTGACTTCCTCCTGGGGCTTCATATTATGAGGGGCTCCCACCATCCCTGTGCTGTGCTCATTATGAGGGGCTCCCACCATCCCTGTGCTATGCTGACTTCCTCCTGGGGCTGCTTATTATAAGGGGCTCGCACCATCCCTGTGCTATGCTCATTATGAGGGGTTGCCACCATCCCTGTGCAATTCTGACTTCCTCCTGGGGCTGCTTATTATGAGGGGCTCCCACCATCCCTGTGCTGTGCTGACTTCCTCCTGGGGCTGTACCTCTGCTGTGCATATTATGAGGGGCTCCCACCATCCCTGTGCTATGCTGACTTCCTCCTGGGGCTACTTTTTTATGAGGGGCTTCCACCATCCCTGTGCTATGCTCATTATGAGGGGCTCTCACCATCCCTGTGCTATGCTGACTTCCTCCTGGGGCTGCTTATTATGAGGGGCTCCCACCATCCCTGTGCTATGCTCATTATGAGGGGCTCCCACCATCCCTGTGCTATGCTGACATCCTCCTGGGGCTGCTTATTATGAGGGGCTCCCACCATCCCTGTACTGTGCTGACTTCCTCATAGGGCTGCTTATTATAAGGGGCTCCCAACATCCCTGTGCTGTGCTGGCTTCCTCCTGGGGCTGCTTATTATGAGGGGCTCCAACCATAACTGTGCTATGCTCATTATGAGGGACTCCCACCATCCCTGTGCTGTGCTGACCTCCTCCTGGGGCTGTACCTCTGCTGTGCATATTATGAGGGGCTCCTACCATCCCTGTGCTATGCTGACTTCCTCCTGGGGCTGCTTATTATGAGGGGCTCCCACCATCCCTGTGCTATGCTCATTATGAGGGGCTCCCACCATCCCTGTGCTATGCTGACTTCCTCCTGGGGCTGCTTATTATGAGGGGCTCCCACCATCCCTGTGCTATGCTCATTATGAGAGGGCTCCCACCATCCCTGTGCTATGCTGACTTCCTCCTGTGGCTGCTTATTATGAGGGGCTCCCACCATCCCTGTACTGTGCTGACTTCCTCCTAGGGCAGCTTATTATTAGGGGCTCCCACCATCCCTGTGCTGTGCTGACTTCCTCCTGGTGCTGCTTATTATGAGGGGCTTCCACCATCCCTGTGTTGTGCTGACTTCCTCCTGGGGCTGCTTATAATGAGGGGCTCCCACCATCCCTGTGCTATGCTCATTATGAGGGGCTCCCACCATCCCTGTGCTATGCTGACTTCCTCCTGGGGCTTCTTATTATGAGGGGCTCCCACCATCCCTGTGCTATGCTTATTATGAGGGGCTCCCACCATCCCTGTGCTATGCTGACTTCCTCTTGGGGCTGCTTATTATGAGGGGCTCGCACCATCCCTGTGCTATGCTCATTATGAGGGGTTGCCACCATCCCTGTGCAATTCTGACTTCCTCCTGGGGCTGCTTATTATGAGGGGCTCCCACCATCCCTGTGCTGTGCTGACTTCCTCCTGGGGCTGTACCTCTGCTGTGCATATTATGAGGGGCTCCCACCATCCCTGTGCTATGCTGACTTCCTCCTGGGGCTACTTATTATGAGGGGCTTCCACCATCCCTGTGCTATGCTCATTATGAGGGGCTCCCACCATCCCTGTGCTATGCTGACTTCCTCCTGGGTCTGCTTATTAAGAGGGGCTCCCACCATCTCTGTGCTATGCTGACTTCCTACTGGGGCTGCTTATTATGAGGGGCTCCCACCATCCCTGTGCTGTGCTGACTTCCTCCTGGGGTTTCTTTTTTATGAGGGGCTCCCACCATCCTTGTGCTGTGCTGACTTCCTCCTGGGGCTGCTTACAATGAGGGGCTCCCACCATCCCTGTGCTGTGCTGACTTCCTCCTGGGGCTGCTTATTATGAGGGGCTCCCACCATCCCTGTGCTATGCTCATTAGGAGAGGGCTCCCACCATCCCTGTGCTATGCTGACTTCCTCCTGGGGCTGCTGATTAAGAGGGGCTCCCACCATCCCTGTGCTATGCTTATTATGAGGGGCTCCCACCATCCCTGTGCTATGCTGACTTCCTCCTGGGGCTACTTTTTTATGAGGGGCTTCCACCATCCCTGTGCTATGCTCATTATGAGGGGCTCCCACCATCCCTGTGCTATGCTGACTTCCTCCTGGGGCTGCTTATTATGAGGGGCTCCCACCATCCCTGTGCTATGCTCATTATGAGGGGCTCCCACCATCCCTGTGCTATGCTGACATCCTCCTGGGGCTGCTTATTATGAGGGGCTCCCACCATCCCTGTACTGTGCTGACTTCCTCATAGGGCTGCTTATTATAAGGGGCTCCCAACATCCCTGTGCTGTGCTGGCTTCCTCCTGGGGCTGCTTATTATGAGGGGCTCCAACCATAACTGTGCTATGCTCATTATGAGGGGCTCCCACCATCCCTGTGCTGTGCTGACCTCCTCCTGGGGCTGTACCTCTGCTGTGCATATTATGAGGGGCTCCTACCATCCCTGTGCTATGCTGACTTCCTCCTGGGGCTGCTTATTATGAGGGGCTCCCACCATCCCTGTGCTATGCTCATTATGAGGGGCTCCCACCATCCCTGTGCTATGCTGACTTCCTCTTGGGGCTGCTTATAATGAGGGGCTCCCACCATCCCTGTGCTATGCTCATTATGAGGGGCTCCCACCATCCCTGTGCTATGCTGACTTCCTCCTGGGGCTTCTTATTATGAGGGGCTCCCACCATCCCTGTGCTATGCTTATTATGAGGGGCTCCCACCATCCCTGTGCTATGCTGACTTCCTCTTGGGGCTGCTTATTATGAGGGGTTCCCACCATCCCTGTGCTATGCTCATTATGAGGGGCTCACACCATCCCTGTGCTATGCTGACTTACTCTTGGGGCTGCTTATTATGAGGGGCTCCCGCCATCCCTGTGCTATGCTCATTATGAGGGGCTCCCACCATCCCTGTGCTATGCTGACTTCCTCTTGGGGCTGCTTATTATGAGGGGCTCCCACCATCCCTGTGCTATGCTGACTTCCTCCTGGGGCTGCTTATTAAGAGGGGCTCCCACCATCTCTGTGCTATGCTCATTATGAGGGGCTCCCACCATCCCTGTGCTATGCTGACTTCCTCTTGGGGCTGCTTATTATGAGGGGCTCCCACCATCCCTGTGCTATGCTGACTTCCTCCTGGGGCTGCTTATTAAGAGGGGCTCCCACCATCCCTGTGCTATGCTTATTATGAGGGGCTCCCACCATCCCTGTGCTATGCTGACTTCCTCTTGGGGCTGCTTATTATGAGGGGCTCCCACCATCCCTGTGCTATGCTCATTATGAGGGGCTCCAACCATCCCTGTGCTGTGCTGACTTCCTCCTGGGGCTGCTTTCTATGAGGGGCTCCCACCATCCCTGTGCTGTGCTGACTTCCTCCTGGAGCTGCTTATTATGAGGGGCTCCCACCATTCCTGTGCTATGCTGACTTCCTCCTGGGGCTTCATATTATGAGGGGCTCCCACCATCCCTGTGCTGTGCTCATTATGAGGGGCTCCCACCATCCCTGTGCTATGCTGACTTCCTCCTGGGGCTGCTTATTATAAGGGGCTCGCACCATCCCTGTGCTATGCTCATTATGAGGGGTTGCCACCATCCCTGTGCAATTCTGACTTCCTCCTGGGGCTGCTTATTATGAGGGGCTCCCACCATCCCTGTGCTGTGCTGACTTCCTCCTGGGGCTGTACCTCTGCTGTGCATATTATGAGGGGCTCCCACCATCCCTGTGCTATGCTGACTTCCTCCTGGGGCTACTTTTTTATGAGGGGCTTCCACCATCCCTGTGCTATGCTCATTATGAGGGGCTCTCACCATCCCTGTGCTATGCTGACTTCCTCCTGGGGCTGCTTATTATGAGGGGCTCCCACCATCCCTGTGCTATGCTCATTATGAGGGGCTCCCACCATCCCTGTGCTATGCTGACATCCTCCTGGGGCTGCTTATTATGAGGGGCTCCCACCATCCCTGTACTGTGCTGACTTCCTCATAGGGCTGCTTATTATAAGGGGCTCCCAACATCCCTGTGCTGTGCTGGCTTCCTCCTGGGGCTGCTTATTATGAGGGGCTCCAACCATAACTGTGCTATGCTCATTATGAGGGACTCCCACCATCCCTGTGCTGTGCTGACCTCCTCCTGGGGCTGTACCTCTGCTGTGCATATTATGAGGGGCTCCTACCATCCCTGTGCTATGCTGACTTCCTCCTGGGGCTGCTTATTATGAGGGGCTCCCACCATCCCTGTGCTATGCTCATTATGAGGGGCTCCCACCATCCCTGTGCTATGCTGACTTCCTCCTGGGGCTGCTTATTATGAGGGGCTCCCACCATCCCTGTGCTATGCTCATTATGAGAGGGCTCCCACCATCCCTGTGCTATGCTGACTTCCTCCTGTGGCTGCTTATTATGAGGGGCTCCCACCATCCCTGTACTGTGCTGACTTCCTCCTAGGGCAGCTTATTATTAGGGGCTCCCACCATCCCTGTGCTGTGCTGACTTCCTCCTGGTGCTGCTTATTATGAGGGGCTTCCACCATCCCTGTGTTGTGCTGACTTCCTCCTGGGGCTGCTTATAATGAGGGGCTCCCACCATCCCTGTGCTATGCTCATTATGAGGGGCTCCCACCATCCCTGTGCTATGCTGACTTCCTCCTGGGGCTTCTTATTATGAGGGGCTCCCACCATCCCTGTGCTATGCTTATTATGAGGGGCTCCCACCATCCCTGTGCTATGCTGACTTCCTCTTGGGGCTGCTTATTATGAGGGGTTCCCACCATCCCTGTGCTATGCTCATTATGAGGGGCTCACACCATCCCTGTGCTATGCTGACTTACTCTTGGGGCTGCTTATTATGAGGGGCTCCCGCCATCCCTGTGCTATGCTCATTATGAGGGGCTCCCACCATCCCTGTGCTATGCTGACTTCCTCTTGGGGCTGCTTATTATGAGGGGCTCCCACCATCCCTGTGCTGTGCTGACTTCCTTCTGGGGCTGTGTATTATGAGGGGCTCCCACCATCCCTGTGCTGTGCTGGCTTCCTCCTGGGGCTTCTTATTATGAGGGGCTCCAACCTCTACTGTGCTATGCTTATTATGAGGGGCTCACACTATCCCTGTGCTATGCTGACATCCTCCTGGGGCTGCTTTTTATGAGGGGCTCCCACCATCCCTGTGCTGTGCTGACTTCCTCCTGGGCCTGCTTATAATGAGGGTCTCCCACCATCCCTGTGCTCTGCTCATTATGAGAGGGCTCCCACCATTCCTGTGCTATGCTGACTTCCTCCTGGGGCTACTTATTATGAGGGGATCCCACCATCCCTGTGCTATGCTCATTATGAGGGGCTCCCACCATCCCTGTGCTATGCTGACATCCTCCTGGGGTTGCTTATTATAAGTGGCTCCCACCATCCCTGTGCTGTGCTGACTTCCTCCTGGGGCTGCTTATTATGAGGGGCTCCCACCATCCCTGTACTGTGCTGACTTCCTCCTAGGGCTGCTTATTATAAGGGGCTCCGACCATTACTGTGCTATGCTCATTATGAGGGGCTCCCACCATCCCTGTGCTATGCTGACTTCCTCCTGGGATGCTTATTATGAGGGGCTCCCACCATCCCTGTGCTGTGCTGACTTCCTCCATGGGCTGCTTATTATGAGGGGCTCCCACCATCCCTGTGCTGACTTCCTCCTGGGGCTGCACCTCTGCTGTGCATATTATGAGGGGCTCCCACCATCCCTGTGCTATGCTGACTTCCTCCTGGGGCTACTTATTATGAGGGGCTTCCACCATCCCAGTGCTATGCTCATTATGAGGGGCTCCCACCATCCCTGTGCTATGCTGACTTCCTCCTGGGGCTGCTTATTATGAGGGGCTCCCACCATCCCTGTGCTGTGCTGACTTCCTCCTGGGCCTGCTTATAATGAGGGGCTCCCACCATCCCTGTGCTATGCTCATTATGAGAGGGCTCCCACCATTTCTGTGCTATGCTGACTTCCTCCTGGGGCTGCTTATTATGAGGGGCTCCCACCATCCCTGTGCTATGCTCATTATGAGGGGCTCCCAACATCCCTGTGCTATGCTGACATCCTCCTGGGGCTGCTTATTATGAGGGGCTCCCACCATCCCTGTACTGTGCTGACTTCCTCATAGGGCTGCTTATTATAAGGGGCTCCCAACATCCCTGTGCTGTGCTGGCTTCCTCCTGGGGCTGCTTATTATGAGGGGCTCCAACCATAACTGTGCTATGCTCATTATGAGGGGCTCCCACCATCCCTGTGCTGTGCTGACCTCCTCCTGGGGCTGTACCTCTGCTGTGCATATTATGAGGGGCTCCTACCATCCCTGTGCTATGCTGACTTCCTCCTGGGGCTGTTTATTATGAGGGGCTCCCACCATCCCTGTGCTATGCTCATTATGAGGGGCTCCCACCATCCCTGTGCTATGCTGACTTCCTCCTGGGGCTGCTTATTATGAGGGGCTCCCACCATCCCTGTGCTATGCTCATTATGAGAGGGCTCCCACCATCCCTGTGCTATGCTGACTTCCTCCTGTGGCTGCTTATTATGAGGGGCTCCCACCATCCCTGTACTGTGCTGACTTCCTCCTAGGGCAGCTTATTATTAGGGGCTCCCACCATCCCTGTGCTGTGCTGACTTCCTCCTGGTGCTGCTTATTATGAGGGGCTTCCACCATCCCTGTGTTGTGCTGACTTCCTCCTGGGGCTGCTTATAATGAGGGGCTCCCACCATCCCTGTGCTATGCTCATTATGAGGGGCTCCCACCATCCCTGTGCTGTGATGACCTCCTCCTGGGGCTGTACCTCTGCTGTGCATATTATGAGGGGCTCCTACCATCCCTGTGCTATGCTGACTTCCTCCTGGGGCTGCTTATTATGAGGGGCTCCCACCATCCCTGTGCTATGCTCATTATGAGGGGCTCCCACCATCCCTGTGCTATGCTGACTTCCTCCTGGGGCTGCTTATTATGAGGGGCTCCCACCATCCCTGTGCTATGCTCATTATGAGAGGGCTCCCACCATCCCTGTGCTATGCTGACTTCCTCCTGTGGCTGCTTATTATGAGGGGCTCCCACCATCCCTGTACTGTGCTGACTTCCTCCTAGGGCAGCTTATTATTAGGGGCTCCCACCATCCCTGTGCTGTGCTGACTTCCTCCTGGTGCTGCTTATTATGAGGGGCTTCCACCATCCCTGTGTTGTGCTGACTTCCTCCTGGGGCTGCTTATAATGAGGGGCTCCCACCATCCCTGTGCTATGCTCATTATGAGGGGCTCCCACCATCCCTGTGCTATGCTGACTTCCTCCTGGGGCTTCTTATTATGAGGGGCTCCCACCATCCCTGTGCTATGCTTATTATGAGGGGCTCCCACCATCCCTGTGCTATGCTCATTATGAGGGGCTCCCACCATCCCTGTGCTATGCTGACTTCCTCCTGGGGCTGCTTATTATGAGGGGCTCCCACCATCCCTGTGCTATGCTCATTATGAGAGGGCTCCCACCATCCCTGTGCTATGCTGACTTCCTCCTGTGGCTGCTTATTATGAGGGGCTCCCACCATCCCTGTACTGTGCTGACTTCCTCCTAGGGCAGCTTATTATTAGGGGCTCCCACCATCCCTGTGCTGTGCTGACTTCCTCCTGGTGCTGCTTATTATGAGGGGCTTCCACCATCCCTGTGTTGTGCTGACTTCCTCCTGGGGCTGCTTATAATGAGGGGCTCCCACCATCCCTGTGCTATGCTCATTATGAGGGGCTCCCACCATCCCTGTGCTATGCTGACTTCCTCCTGGGGCTTCTTATTATGAGGGGCTCCCACCATCCCTGTGCTATGCTTATTATGAGGGGCTCCCACCATCCCTGTGCTATGCTGACTTCCTCTTGGGGCTGCTTATTATGAGGGGCTGCCACCATCCCTGTGCTATGCTGACTTCCTCCTGGGGCTGCTTATTAAGAGGGGCTCCCGCCATCCCTGTGCTATACTCATTATGAGGGGCTCCCACCATCCCTGTGCTATGCTGACTTCCTCTTGGGGCTGCTTATTATGAGGGGCTCCCACCATCCCTGTGCTATGCTGACTTCCTCCTGGGGCTGCTTATTAAGAGGGGCTCCCACCATCCCTGTGCTATGCTTATTATGTGGGGCTCCCACCATCCCTGTGCTATGCTGACTTCCTCTTGGGGCTGCTTATTATGAGGGGCTCCCACCATCCCTGTGCTATGCTCATTATGAGGGGCTCCAACCATCCCTGTGCTGTGCTGACTTCCTCCTGGGGCTGCTTTCTATGAGGGGCTCCCACCATCCCTGTGCTGTGCTGACTTCCTCCTGGAGCTGCTTATTATGAGGGGCTCCCACCATTCCTGTGCTATGCTGACTTCCTCCTGGGGCTGCATATTATGAGGGGCTCCCACCATCCCTGTGCTGTGCTCATTATGAGGGGCTCCCACCATCCCTGTGCTATGCTGACTTCCTCCTGGGGCTGCTTATTATAAGGGGCTCGCACCATCCCTGTGCTATGCTCATTATGAGGGGTTGCCACTATCCCTGTGCAATTCTGACTTCCTCCTGGGGCTGCTTATTATGAAGGGCTCCCACCATCCCTGTGCTGTGCTGACTTCCTCCTGGGGCTGTACCTCTGCTGTGCATATTATGAGGGGCTCCCACCATCCCTGTGCTATGCTGACTTCCTCCTGGGGCTACTTTTTTATGAGGGGCTTCCACCATCCCTGTGCTATGCTCATTATGAGGGGCTCTCACCATCCCTGTGCTATGCTGACTTCCTCCTGGGGCTGCTTATTATGAGGGGCTCCCACCATCCCTGTGCTATGCTCATTATGAGGGGCTCCCACCATCCCTGTGCTATGCTGACATCCTCCTGGGGCTGCTTATTATGAGGGGCTCCCACCATCCCTGTACTGTGCTGACTTCCTCATAGGGCTGCTTATTATAAGGGGCTCCCAACATCCCTGTGCTGTGCTGGCTTCCTCCTGGGGCTGCTTATTATGAGGGGCTCCAACCATAACTGTGCTATGCTCATTATGAGGGGCTCCCACCATCCCTGTGCTGTGCTGACCTCCTCCTGGGGCTGTACCTCTGCTGTGCATATTATGAGGGGCTCCTACCATCCCTGTGCTATGATGACTTCCTCCTGGGGCTGCTTATTATGAGGGGCTCCCACCATCCCTGTGCTATGCTCATTATGAGGGGCTCCCACCATCCCTGTGCTATGCTGACTTCCTCCTGGGGCTGCTTATTATGAGGGGCTCCCACCATCCCTGTGCTATGCTCATTATGAGAGGGCTCCCACCATCCCTGTGCTATGCTGACTTCCTCCTGTGGCTGCTTATTATGAGGGGCTCCCACCATCCCTGTACTGTGCTGACTTCCTCCTAGGGCAGCTTATTATTAGGGGCTCCCACCATCCCTGTGCTGTGCTGACTTCCTCCTGGTGCTGCTTATTATGAGGGGCTTCCACCATCCCTGTGTTGTGCTGACTTCCTCCTGGGGCTGCTTATAATGAGGGGCTCCCACCATCCCTGTGCTATGCTCATTATGAGGGGCTCCCACCATCCCTGTGCTATGCTGACTTCCTCCTGGGGCTTCTTATTATGAGGGGCTCCCACCATCCCTGTGCTATGCTTATTATGAGGGGCTCCCACCATCCCTGTGCTATGCTGACTTCCTCTTGGGGCTGCTTATTATGAGGGGTTCCCACCATCCCTGTGCTATGCTCATTATGAGGGGCTCACACCATCCCTGTGCTATGCTGACTTACTCTTGGGGCTGCTTATTATGAGGGCTCCCGCCATCCCTGTGCTATGCTCATTATGAGGGGCTCCCACCATCCCTGTGCTATGCTGACTTCCTCTTGGGGCTGCTTATTATGAGGGGCTCCCACCATCCCTGTGCTGTGCTGACTTCCTTCTGGGGCTGTGTATTATGAGGGGCTCCCACCATCCCTGTGCTGTGCTGGCTTCCTCCTGGGGCTGCTTATTATGAGGGGCTCCCGCCATCCCTGTGCTATGCTCATTATGAGGGGCTCCCACCATCCCTGTGCTATGCTGACTTCCTCTTGGGGCTGCTTATTATGAGGGGCTCCCACCATCCCTGTGCTGTGCTGACTTCCTTCTGGGGCTGTGTATTATGAGGGGCTCCCACCATCCCTGTGCTGTGCTGGCTTCCTCCTGGGGCTGCTTATTATGAGGGGCTCCAACCTCTACTGTGCTATGCTTATTATGAGGGGCTCACACTATCCCTGTGCTATGCTGACATCCTCCTGGGGCTGCTTTTTATGAGGGGCTCCCACCATCCCTGTGCTGTGCTGACTTCCTCCTGGGCCTGCTTATAATGAGGGTCTCCCACCATCCCTGTGCTCTGCTCATTATGAGAGGGCTCCCACCATTCCTGTGCTATGCTGACTTCCTCCTGGGGCTGCTTATTATGAGGGGATCCCACCATCCCTGTGCTATGCTCATTATGAGGGGCTCCCACCATACCTGTGCTATGCTGACATCCTCCTGGGGTTGCTTATTATAAGTGGCTCCCACCATCCCTGTGCTGTGCTGACTTCCTCCTGGGGCTGCTTATTATGAGGGGCTCCCACCATCCCTGTACTGTGCTGACTTCCTCCTAGGGCTGCTTATTATAAGGGGCTCCCACCATTACTGTGCTATGCTCATTATGAGGGGCTCCCACCATCCCTGTGCTATGCTGACTTCCTCCTGGGATGCTTATTATGAGGGGCTCCCACCATCCCTGTGCTGTGCTGACTTCCTCCATGGGCAGCTTATTATGAGGGGCTCCCACCATCCCTGTGCTATGCTGACAACCTCCTGGGGCTGCTTATTATGAGGGGCTCCCACCATCCCTGTGCTGACTTCCTCCTGGGGCTGTACCTCTGCTGTGCATATTATGAGGGGCTCCCACCATCCCTGTGCTATGCTGACTTCCTCCTGGGGCTACTTATTATGAGGGGCTTCCACCATCCCAGTGCTATGCTCATTATGAGGGGCTCCCACCATCCCTGTGCTATGCTGACTTCCTCCTGGGGCTGCTTATTATGAGGGGCTCCCACCATCCCTGTGCTGTGCTGACTTCCTCCTGGGCCTGCTTATAATGAGGGGCTCCCACCATCCCTGTGCTATGCTCATTATGAGAGGGCTCCCACCATTTCTGTGCTATGCTGACTTCCTCCTGGGGCTGCTTATTATGAGGGGCTCCCCCCATCCCTGTGCTATGCTCATTATGAGGGGCTCCCAACATCCCTGTGCTATGCTGACATCCTCCTGGGGCTGCTTATTATGAGGGGCTCCCACCATCCCTGTACTGTGCTGACTTCCTCATAGGGCTGCTTATTATAAGGGGCTCCCAACATCCCTGTGCTGTGCTGGCTT
Organism: Lithobates pipiens; assembly: GCF_037356315.1. Classification (NCBI taxonomy): domain Eukaryota; kingdom Metazoa; phylum Chordata; class Amphibia; order Anura; family Ranidae; genus Lithobates; species Lithobates pipiens. Next base: position 151,518,816 of record NW_027507718.1, read on the forward strand.
CCTCCTGGGGCTGCTTATTATGAGGGGCTCCAACCATAACTGTGCTATGCTCATTATGAGGGGCTCCCACCATCCCTGTGCTGTGCTGACCTCCTCCTGGGGCTGTACCTCTGCTGTGCATATTATGAGGGGCTCCTACCATCCCTGTGCTATGCTGACTTCCTCCTGGGGCTGCTTATTATGAGGGGCTCCCACCATCCCTGTGCTATGCTCATTATGAGGGGCTCCCACCATCCCTGTGCTATGCTGACTTCCTCCTGGGGCTGCTTATTATGAGGGGCTCCCACCATCCCTGTGCTATGCTCATTATGAGAGGGCTCCCACCATCCCTGTGCTATGCTGACTTCCTCCTGTGGCTGCTTATTATGAGGGGCTCCCACCATCCCTGTACTGTGCTGACTTCCTCCTAGGGCAGCTTATTATTAGGGGCTCCCACCATCCCTGTGCTGTGCTGACTTCCTCCTGGTGCTGCTTATTATGAGGGGCTTCCACCATCCCTGTGTTGTGCTGACTTCCTCCTGGGGCTGCTTATAATGAGGGGCTCCCACCATCCCTGTGCTATGCTCATTATGAGGGGCTCCCACCATCCCTGTGCTATGCTGACTTCCTCCTGGGGCTTCTTATTATGAGGGGCTCCCACCATCCCTGTGCTATGCTTATTATGAGGGGCTCCCACCATCCCTGTGCTATGCTGACTTCCTCTTGGGGCTGCTTATTATGAGGGGCTCCCACCATCCCTGTGCTATGCTGACTTCCTCTTGGGGCTGCTTATTATGAGGGGCTCCCACCATCCCTGTGCTATGCTCATTATGAGGGGCTCCCACCATCCCTGTGCTATGCTGACTTCCTCCTGGGGCTGCTTATTATGAGGGGCTCCCACCATCCCTGTGCTATGCTCATTATGAGAGGGCTCCCACCATCCCTGTGCTATGCTGACTTCCTCCTGTGGCTGCTTATTATGAGGGGCTCCCACCATCCCTGTACTGTGCTGACTTCCTCCTAGGGCAGCTTATTATTAGGGGCTCCCACCATCCCTGTGCTGTGCTGACTTCCTCCTGGTGCTGCTTATTATGAGGGGCTTCCACCATCCCTGTGTTGTGCTGACTTCCTCCTGGGGCTGCTTATAATGAGGGGCTCCCACCATCCCTGTGCTATGCTCATTATGAGGGGCTCCCACCATCCCTGTGCTATGCTGACTTCCTCCTGGGGCTTCTTATTATGAGGGGCTCCCACCATCCCTGTGCTATGCTTATTATGAGGGGCTCCCACCATCCCTGTGCTATGCTCATTATGAGGGGCTCCCACCATCCCTGTGCTATGCTGACTTCCTCCTGGGGCTGCTTATTATGAGGGGCTCCCACCATCCCTGTGCTATGCTCATTATGAGAGGGCTCCCACCATCCCTGTGCTATGCTGACTTCCTCCTGTGGCTGCTTATTATGAGGGGCTCCCACCATCCCTGTACTGTGCTGACTTCCTCCTAGGGCAGCTTATTATTAGGGGCTCCCACCATCCCTGTGCTGTGCTGACTTCCTCCTGGTGCTGCTTATTATGAGGGGCTTCCACCATCCCTGTGTTGTGCTGACTTCCTCCTGGGGCTGCTTATAATGAGGGGCTCCCACCATCCCTGTGCTATGCTCATTATGAGGGGCTCCCACCATCCCTGTGCTATGCTGACTTCCTCCTGGGGCTTCTTATTATGAGGGGCTCCCACCATCCCTGTGCTATGCTTATTATGAGGGGCTCCCACCATCCCTGTGCTATGCTGACTTCCTCTTGGGGCTGCTTATTATGAGGGGCTGCCACCATCCCTGTGCTATGCTGACTTCCTCCTGGGGCTGCTTATTAAGAGGGGCTCCCGCCATCCCTGTGCTATACTCATTATGAGGGGCTCCCACCATCCCTATGCTATGCTGACTTCCTCTTGGGGCTGCTTATTATGAGGGGCTCCCACCATCCCTGTGCTATGCTGACTTCCTCCTGGGGCTGCTTATTAAGAGGGGCTCCCACCATCCCTGTGCTATGCTTATTATGTGGGGCTCCCACCATCCCTGTGCTATGCTGACTTCCTCTTGGGGCTGCTTATTATGAGGGGCTCCCACCATCCCTGTGCTATGCTCATTATGAGGGGCTCCAACCATCCCTGTGCTGTGCTGACTTCCTCCTGGGGCTGCTTTCTATGAGGGGCTCCCACCATCCCTGTGCTGTGCTGACTTCCTCCTGGAGCTGCTTATTATGAGGGGCTCCCACCATTCCTGTGCTATGCTGACTTCCTCCTGGGGCTGCATATTATGAGGGGCTCCCACCATCCCTGTGCTGTGCTCATTATGAGGGGCTCCCACCATCCCTGTGCTATGCTGACTTCCTCCTGGGGCTGCTTATTATAAGGGGCTCGCACCATCCCTGTGCTATGCTCATTATGAGGGGTTGCCACTATCCCTGTGCAATTCTGACTTCCTCCTGGGGCTGCTTATTATGAAGGGCTCCCACCATCCCTGTGCTGTGCTGACTTCCTCCTGGGGCTGTACCTCTGCTGTGCATATTATGAGGGGCTCCCACCATCCCTGTGCTATGCTGACTTCCTCCTGGGGCTACTTTTTTATGAGGGGCTTCCACCATCCCTGTGCTATGCTCATTATGAGGGGCTCTCACCATCCCTGTGCTATGCTGACTTCCTCCTGGGGCTGCTTATTATGAGGGGCTCCCACCATCCCTGTGCTATGCTCATTATGAGGGGCTCCCACCATCCCTGTGCTATGCTGACATCCTCCTGGGGCTGCTTATTATGAGGGGCTCCCACCATCCCTGTACTGTGCTGACTTCCTCATAGGGCTGCTTATTATAAGGGGCTCCCAACATCCCTGTGCTGTGCTGGCTTCCTCCTGGGGCTGCTTATTATGAGGGGCTCCAACCATAACTGTGCTATGCTCATTATGAGGGGCTCCCACCATCCCTGTGCTGTGCTGACCTCCTCCTGGGGCTGTACCTCTGCTGTGCATATTATGAGGGGCTCCTACCATCCCTGTGCTATGATGACTTCCTCCTGGGGCTGCTTATTATGAGGGGCTCCCACCATCCCTGTGCTATGCTCATTATGAGGGGCTCCCACCATCCCTGTGCTATGCTGACTTCCTCCTGGGGCTGCTTATTATGAGGGGCTCCCACCATCCCTGTGCTATGCTCATTATGAGAGGGCTCCCACCATCCCTGTGCTATGCTGACTTCCTCCTGTGGCTGCTTATTATGAGGGGCTCCCACCATCCCTGTACTGTGCTGACTTCCTCCTAGGGCAGCTTATTATTAGGGGCTCCCACCATCCCTGTGCTGTGCTGACTTCCTCCTGGTGCTGCTTATTATGAGGGGCTTCCACCATCCCTGTGTTTGACTGACTTCCTCCTGGGGCTGCTTATAATGAGGGGCTCCCACCATCCCTGTGCTATGCTCATTATGAGGGGCTCCCACCATCCCTGTGCTATGCTGACTTCCTCCTGGGGCTTCTTATTATGAGGGGCTCCCACCATCCCTGTGCTATGCTTATTATGAGGGGCTCCCACCATCCCTGTGCTATGCTGACTTCCTCTTGGGGCTGCTTATTATGAGGGGTTCCCACCATCCCTGTGCTATGCTCATTATGAGGGGCTCACACCATCCCTGTGCTATGCTGACTTACTCTTGGGGCTGCTTATTATGAGGGCTCCCGCCATCCCTGTGCTATGCTCATTATGAGGGGCTCCCACCATCCCTGTGCTATGCTGACTTCCTCTTGGGGCTGCTTATTATGAGGGGCTCCCACCATCCCTGTGCTGTGCTGACTTCCTTCTGGGGCTGTGTATTATGAGGGGCTCCCACCATCCCTGTGCTGTGCTGGCTTCCTCCTGGGGCTGCTTATTATGAGGGGCTCCCGCCATCCCTGTGCTATGCTCATTATGAGGGGCTCCCACCATCCCTGTGCTATGCTGACTTCCTCTTGGGGCTGCTTATTATGAGGGGCTCCCACCATCCCTGTGCTGTGCTGACTTCCTTCTGGGGCTGTGTATTATGAGGGGCTCCCACCATCCCTGTGCTGTGCTGGCTTCCTCCTGGGGCTGCTTATTATGAGGGGCTCCAACCTCTACTGTGCTATGCTTATTATGAGGGGCTCACACTATCCCTGTGCTATGCTGACATCCTCCTGGGGCTGCTTTTTATGAGGGGCTCCCACCATCCCTGTGCTGTGCTGACTTCCTCCTGGGCCTGCTTATAATGAGGGTCTCCCACCATCCCTGTGCTCTGCTCATTATGAGAGGGCTCCCACCATTCCTGTGCTATGCTGACTTCCTCCTGGGGCTGCTTATTATGAGGGGATCCCACCATCCCTGTGCTATGCTCATTATGAGGGGCTCCCACCATACCTGTGCTATGCTGACATCCTCCTGGGGTTGCTTATTATAAGTGGCTCCCACCATCCCTGTGCTGTGCTGACTTCCTCCTGGGGCTGCTTATTATGAGGGGCTCCCACCATCCCTGTACTGTGCTGACTTCCTCCTAGGGCTGCTTATTATAAGGGGCTCCCACCATTACTGTGCTATGCTCATTATGAGGGGCTCCCACCATCCCTGTGCTATGCTGACTTCCTCCTGGGATGCTTATTATGAGGGGCTCCCACCATCCCTGTGCTGTGCTGACTTCCTCCATGGGCAGCTTATTATGAGGGGCTCCCACCATCCCTGTGCTATGCTGACAACCTCCTGGGGCTGCTTATTATGAGGGGCTCCCACCATCCCTGTGCTGACTTCCTCCTGGGGCTGTACCTCTGCTGTGCATATTATGAGGGGCTCCCACCATCCCTGTGCTATGCTGACTTCCTCCTGGGGCTACTTATTATGAGGGGCTTCCACCATCCCAGTGCTATGCTCATTATGAGGGGCTCCCACCATCCCTGTGCTATGCTGACTTCCTCCTGGGGCTGCTTATTATGAGGGGCTCCCACCATCCCTGTGCTGTGCTGACTTCCTCCTGGGCCTGCTTATAATGAGGGGCTCCCACCATCCCTGTGCTATGCTCATTATGAGAGGGCTCCCACCATTTCTGTGCTATGCTGACTTCCTCCTGGGGCTGCTTATTATGAGGGGCTCCCACCATCCCTGTGCTATGCTCATTATGAGGGGCTCCCAACATCCCTGTGCTATGCTGACATCCTCCTGGGGCTGCTTATTATGAGGGGCTCCCACCATCCCTGTACTGTGCTGACTTCCTCATAGGGCTGCTTATTATAAGGGGCTCCCAACATCCCTGTGCTGTGCTGGCTTCCTCCTGGGGCTGCTTATTATGAGGGGCTCCAACCATAACTGTGCTATGCTCATTATGAGGGGCTCCCACCATCCCTGTGCTGTGCTGACCTCCTCCTGGGGCTGTACCTCTGCTGTGCATATTATGAGGGGCTCCTACCATCCCTGTGCTATGCTGACTTCCTCCTGGGGCTGCTTATTATGAGGGGCTCCCACCCTCCCTGTGCTATGCTCATTATGAGGGGCTCCCACCATCCCTGTGCTATGCTGACTTCCTCCTGGGGCTGCTTATTATGAGGGGCTCCCACCATCCCTGTGCTATGCTCATTATGAGAGGGCTCCCACCATCCCTGTGCTATGCTGACTTCCTCCTGTGGCTGCTTATTATGAGGGGCTCCCACCATCCCTGTACTGTGCTGACTTCCTCCTAGGGCAGCTTATTATTAGGGGCTCCCACCATCCCTGTGCTGTGCTGACTTCCTCCTGGTGCTGCTTATTATGAGGGGCTTCCACCATCCCTGTGTTGTGCTGACTTCCTCCTGGGGCTGCTTATAATGAGGGGCTCCCACCATCCCTGTGCTATGCTCATTATGAGGGGCTCCCACCATCCCTGTGCTATGCTGACTTCCTCCTGGGGCTTCTTATTATGAGGGGCTCCCACCATCCCTGTGCTATGCTTATTATGAGGGGCTCCCACCATCCCTGTGCTATGCTGACTTCCTCTTGGGGCTGCTTATTATGAGGGGCTCCCACCATCCCTGTGCTATGCTGACTTCCTCTTGGGGCTGCTTATTATGAGGGGCTCCCACCATCCCTGTGCTATGCTCATTATGAGAGGGCTCCCACCATCCCTGTGCTATGCTGACTTCCTCCTGTGGCTGCTTATTATGAGGGGCTCCCACCATCCCTGTACTGTGCTGACTTCCTCCTAGGGCAGCTTATTATTAGGGGCTCCCACCATCCCTGTGCTGTGCTGACTTCCTCCTGTTGCTGCTTATTATGAGGGGCTTCCACCATCCCTGTGCTGTGCTGACTTCCTCCTGGGGCTGCTTATTATGAGGGGCTCCCACCATCCCTGTGCTATGCTGACTTCCTCCTGGGGCTGCTTATTAAGAGGGGCTCCCACCATCCCTGTGCTATGCTTATTATGTAGGGCTCCCACCATCCCTGTGCTATGCTGACTTCCTCTTGGGGCTGCTTATTATGAGGGGCTCCCACCATCCCTGTGCTATGCTCATTATGAGGGGCTCCAACCATCCCTGTGCTGTGCTGACTTCCTCCTGGGGCTGCTTTCTATGAGGGGCTCCCACCATCCCTGTGCTGTGCTGACTTCCTCCTGGAGCTGCTTATTATGAGGGGCTCCCACCATTCCTGTGCTATGCTGACTTCCTCCTGGGGCTGCATATTATGAGGGGCTCCCACCATCCCTGTGCTGTGCTCATTATGAGGGGCTCCCACCATCCCTGTGCTATGCTGACTTCCTCCTGGGGCTGCTTATTATAAGGGGCTCGCACCATCCCTGTGCTATGCTCATTATGAGGGGTTGCCACTATCCCTGTGCAATTCTGACTTCCTCCTGGGGCTGCTTATTATGAAGGGCTCCCACCATCCCTGTGCTGTGCTGACTTCCTCCTGGGGCTGTACCTCTGCTGTGCATATTATGAGGGGCTCCCACCATCCCTGTGCTATGCTGACTTCCTCCTGGGGCTACTTTTTTATGAGGGGCTTCCACCATCCCTGTGCTATGCTCATTATGAGGGGCTCTCACCATCCCTGTGCTATGCTGACTTCCTCCTGGGGCTGCTTATTATGAGGGGCTCCCACCATCCCTGTGCTATGCTCATTATGAGGGGCTCCCACCATCCCTGTGCTATGCTGACATCCTCCTGGGGCTGCTTATTATGAGGGGCTCCCACCATCCCTGTACTGTGCTGACTTCCTCATAGGGCTGCTTATTATAAGGGGCTCCCAACATCCCTGTGCTGTGCTGGCTTCCTCCTGGGGCTGCTTATTATGAGGGGCTCCAACCATAACTGTGCTATGCTCATTATGAGGGGCTCCCACCATCCCTGTGCTGTGCTGACCTCCTCCTGGGGCTGTACCTCTGCTGTGCATATTATGAGGGGCTCCTACCATCCCTGTGCTATGATGACTTCCTCCTGGGGCTGCTTATTATGAGGGGCTCCCACCATCCCTGTGCTATGCTCATTATGAGGGGCTCCCACCATCCCTGTGCTATGCTGACTTCCTCCTGGGGCTGCTTATTATGAGGGGCTCCCACCATCCCTGTGCTATGCTCATTATGAGAGGGCTCCCACCATCCCTGTGCTATGCTGACTTCCTCCTGTGGCTGCTTATTATGAGGGGCTCCCACCATCCCTGTACTGTGCTGACTTCCTCCTAGGGCAGCTTATTATTAGGGGCTCCCACCATCCCTGTGCTGTGCTGACTTCCTCCTGGTGCTGCTTATTATGAGGGGCTTCCACCATCCCTGTGTTGTGCTGACTTCCTCCTGGGGCTGCTTATAATGAGGGGCTCCCACCATCCCTGTGCTATGCTCATTATGAGGGGCTCCCACCATCCCTGTGCTATGCTGACTTCCTCCTGGGGCTTCTTATTATGAGGGGCTCCCACCATCCCTGTGCTATGCTTATTATGAGGGGCTCCCACCATCCCTGTGCTATGCTGACTTCCTCTTGGGGCTGCTTATTATGAGGGGTTCCCACCATCCCTGTGCTATGCTCATTATGAGGGGCTCACACCATCCCTGTGCTATGCTGACTTACTCTTGGGGCTGCTTATTATGAGGGGCTCCCGCCATCCCTGTGCTATGCTCATTATGAGGGGCTCCCACCATCCCTGTGCTATGCTGACTTCCTCTTGGGGCTGCTTATTATGAGGGGCTCCCACCATCCCTGTGCTGTGCTGACTTCCTTCTGGGGCTGTGTATTATGAGGGGCTCCCACCATCCCTGTGCTGTGCTGGCTTCCTCCTGGGGCTGCTTATTATGAGGGGCTCCAACCTCTACTGTGCTATGCTTATTATGAGGGGCTCACACTATCCCTGTGCTATGCTGACATCCTCCTGGGGCTGCTTTTTATGAGGGGCTCCCACCATCCCTGTGCTGTGCTGACTTCCTCCTGGGCCTGCTTATAATGAGGGTCTCCCACCATCCCTGTGCTCTGCTCATTATGAGAGGGCTCCCACCATTCCTGTGCTATGCTGACTTCCTCCTGGGGCTGCTTATTATGAGGGGATCCCACCATCCCTGTGCTATGCTCATTATGAGGGGCTCCCACCATCCCTGTGCTATGCTGACATCCTCCTGGGGTTGCTTATTATAAGTGGCTCCCACCATCCCTGTGCTGTGCTGACTTCCTCCTGGGGCTGCTTATTATGAGGGGCTCCCACCATCCCTGTACTGTGCTGACTTCCTCCTAGGGCTGCTTATTATAAGGGGCTCCCACCATTACTGTGCTATGCTCATTATGAGGGGCTCCCACCATCCCTGTGCTATGCTGACTTCCTCCTGGGATGCTTATTATGAGGGGCTCCCACCATCCCTGTGCTGTGCTGACTTCCTCCATGGGCAGCTTATTATGAGGGGCTCCCACCATCCCTGTGCTATGCTGACAACCTCCTGGGGCTGCTTATTATGAGGGGCTCCCACCATCCCTGTGCTGACTTCCTCCTGGGGCTGTACCTCTGCTGTGCATATTATGAGGGGCTCCCACCATCCCTGTGCTATGCTGACTTCCTCCTGGGGCTACTTATTATGAGGGGCTTCCACCATCCCAGTGCTATGCTCATTATGAGGGGCTCCCACCATCCCTGTGCTATGCTGACTTCCTCCTGGGGCTGCTTATTATGAGGGGCTCCCACCATCCCTGTGCTGTGCTGACTTCCTCCTGGGCCTGCTTATAATGAGGGGCTCCCACCATCCCTGTGCTATGCTCATTATGAGAGGGCTCCCACCATTTCTGTGCTATGCTGACTTCCTCCTGGGGCTGCTTATTATGAGGGGCTCCCACCATCCCTGTGCTATGCTCATTATGAGGGGCTCCCAACATCCCTGTGCTATGCTGACATCCTCCTGGGGCTGCTTATTATGAGGGGCTCCCACCATCCCTGTACTGTGCTGACTTCCTCATAGGGCTGCTTATTATAAGGGGCTCCCAACATCCCTGTGCTGTGCTGGCTTCCTCCTGGGGCTGCTTATTATGAGGGGCTCCAACCATAACTGTGCTATGCTCATTATGAGGGGCTCCCACCATCCCTGTGCTGTGCTGACCTCCTCCTGGGGCTGTACCTCTGCTGTGCATATTATGAGGGGCTCCTACCATCCCTGTGCTATGCTGACTTCCTCCTGGGGCATCTTATTATGAGGGGCTCCCACCATCCCTGTGCTATGCTCATTATGAGGGGCTCCCACCATCCCTGTGCTATGCTGACTTCCTCCTGGGGCTGCTTATTATGAGGGGCTCCCACCATCCCTGTGCTATGCTCATTATGAGAGGGCTCCCACCATCCCTGTGCTATGCTGACTTCCTCCTGTGGCTGCTTATTATGAGGGGCTCCCACCATCCCTGTACTGTGCTGACTTCCTCCTAGGGCAGCTTATTATTAGGGGCTCCCACCATCCCTGTGCTGTGCTGACTTCCTCCTGGTGCTGCTTATTATGAGGGGCTTCCACCATCCCTGTGTTGTGCTGACTTCCTCCTGGGGCTGCTTATAATGAGGGGCTCCCACCATCCCTGTGCTATGCTCATTATGAGGGGCTCCCACCATCCCTGTGCTATGCTGACTTCCTCCTGGGGCTTCTTATTATGAGGGGCTCCCACCATCCCTGTGCTATGCTTATTATGAGGGGCTCCCACCATCCCTGTGCTATGCTGACTTCCTCTTGGGGCTGCTTATTATGAGGGGCTCCCACCATCCCTGTGCTATGCTGACTTCCTCCTGGGGCTGCTTATTAAGAGGGGCTCCCGCCATCCCTGTGCTATGCTCATTATGAGGGGCTCCCACCATCCCTGTGCTATGCTGACTTCCTCTTGGGGCTGCTTATTATGAGGGGCTCCCACCATCCCTGTGCTATGCTGACTTCCTCCTGGGGCTGCTTATTAAGAGGGGCTCCCACCATCCCTGTGCTATGCTTATTATGAGGGGCTCCCACCATCCCTGTGCTATGCTGACTTCCTCTTGGGGCTGCTTATTATGAGGGGCTCCCACCATCCCTGTGCTATGCTCATTATGAGGGGCTCCAACCATCCCTGTGCTGTGCTGACTTCCTCCTGGGGCTGCTTTCTATGAGGGGCTCCCACCATCCCTGTGCTGTGCTGACTTCCTCCTGGAGCTGCTTATTATGAGGGGCTCCCACCATTCCTGTGCTATGCTGACTTCCTCCTGGGGCTGCATATTATGAGGGGCTCCCACCATCCCTGTGCTGTGCTCATTATGAGGGGCTCCCACCATCCCTGTGCTATGCTGACTTCCTCCTGGGGCTGCTTATTATAAGGGGCTCGCACCATCCCTGTGCTATGCTCATTATGAGGGGTTGCCACCATCCCTGTGCAATTCTGACTTCCTCCTGGGGCTGCTTATTATGAGGGGCTCCCACCATCCCTGTGCTGTGCTGACTTCCTCCTGGGGCTGTACCTCTGCTGTGCATATTATGAGGGGCTCCCACCATCCCTGTGCTATGCTGACTTCCTCCTGGGGCTACTTTTTTATGAGGGGCTTCCACCATCCCTGTGCTATGCTCATTATGAGGGGCTCCCACCATCCCTGTGCTATGCTGACTTCCTCCTGGGGCTGCTTATTATGAGGGGCTCCCACCATCCCTGTGCTATGCTCATTATGAGGGGCTCCCACCATCCCTGTGCTATGCTGACATCCTCCTGGGGCTGCTTATTATGAGGGGCTCCCACCATCCCTGTACTGTGCTGACTTCCTCATAGGGCTGCTTATTATAAGGGGCTCCTACCATCCCTGTGCTATGCTGACTTCCTCCTGGGGCTGCTTATTATGAGGGGCTCCCACCATCCCTGTGCTATGCTCATTATGAGGGGCTCCCACCATCCCTGTGCTATGCTGACTTCCTCCTGGGGCTGCTTATTATGAGGGGCTCCCACCATCCCTGTGCTATGCTCATTATGAGAGGGCTCCCACCATCCCTGTGCTATGCTGACTTCCTCCTATGGCTGCTTATTATGAGGGGCTCCCACCATCCCTGTACTGTGCTGACTTCCTCCTAGGGCAGCTTATTATTAGGGGCTCCCACCATCCCTGTGCTGTGCTGACTTCCTCCTGGTGCTGCTTATTATGAGGGGCTTCCACCATCCCTGTGTTGTGCTGACTTCCTCCTGGGGCTGCTTATAATGAGGGGCTCCCACCATCCCTGTGCTATGCTCATTATGAGGGGCTCCCACCATCCCTGTGCTATGCTGACTTCCTCCTGGGGCTTCTTATTATGAGGGGCTCCCACCATCCCTGTGCTATGCTTATTATGAGGGGCTCCCACCATCCCTGTGCTATGCTGACTTCCTCTTGGGGCTGCTTATTATGAGGGGTTCCCACCATCCCTGTGCTATGCTCATTATGAGGGGCTCACACCATCCCTGTGCTATGCTGACTTACTCTTGGGGCTGCTTATTATGAGGGGCTCCCGCCATCCCTGTGCTATGCTCATTATGAGGGGCTCCCACCATCCCTGTGCTATGCTGACTTCCTCTTGGGGCTGCTTATTATGAGGGGCTCCCACCATCCCTGTGCTGTGCTGGCTTCCTCCTGGGGCTGCTTATTATGAGGGGCTCCAACCTCTACTGTGCTATGCTTATTATGAGGGGCTCACACTATCCCTGTGCTATGCTGACATCCTCCTGGGGCTGCTTTTTATGAGGGGCTCCCACCATCCCTGTGCTGTGCTGACTTCCTCCTGGGCCTGCTTATAATGAGGGTCTCCCACCATCCCTGTGCTCTGCTCATTATGAGAGGGCTCCCACCATTCCTGTGCTATGCTGACTTCCTCCTGGGGCTGCTTATTATGAGGGGATCCCACCATCCCTGTGCTATGCTCATTATGAGGGGCTCCCACCATCCCTGTGCTATGCTGACATCCTCCTGGGGTTGCTTATTATAAGTGGCTCCCACCATCCCTGTGCTGTGCTGACTTCCTCCTGGGGCTGCTTATTATGAGGGGCTCCCACCATCCCTGTACTGTGCTGACTTCCTCCTAGGGCTGCTTATTATAAGGGGCTCCCACCATTACTGTGCTATGCTCATTATGAGGGGCTCCCACCATCCCTGTGCTATGCTGACTTCCTCCTGGGATGCTTATTATGAGGGGCTCCCACCATCCCTGTGCTGTGCTGACTTCCTCCATGGGCAGCTTATTATGAGGGGCTCCCACCATCCCTGTGCTATGCTGACAACCTCCTGGGGCTGCTTATTATGAGGGGCTCCCACCATCCCTGTGCTGACTTCCCCCTGGGGCTGTACCTCTGCTGTGCATATTATGAGGGGCTCCCACCATCCCTGTGCTATGCTGACTTCCTCCTGGGGCTACTTATTATGAGGGGCTTCCACCATCCCAGTGCTATGCTCATTATGAGGGGCTCCCACCATCCCTGTGCTATGCTGACTTCCTCCTGGGGCTGCTTATTATGAGGGGCTCCCACCATCCCTGTGCTGTGCTGACTTCTTCCTGGGCCTGCTTATAATGAGGGGCTCCCACCATCCCTGTGCTATGCTCATTATGAGAGGGCTCCCACCATTTCTGTGCTATGCTGACTTCCTCCTGGGGCTGCTTATTATGAGGGGCTCCCACCATCCCTGTGCTATGCTCATTATGAGGGGCTCCCACCATCCCTGTGCTATGCTGACATCCTCCTGGGGCTGCTTATTATGAGGGGCTCCCACCATCCCTGTACTGTGCTGACTTCCTCATAGGGCTGCTTATTATAAGGGGCTCCCACCATCCCTGTGCTGTGCTGGCTTCCTCCTGGGGCTGCTTATTATGAGGGGCTCCAACCATAACTGTGCTATGCTCATTATAAGGGGCTCCCACCATCCCTGTGCTATGCTGACTTCCTCCAGGGGCTGCTTATTATGTGGGGCTCCCAACATCCCTGTGCTATGCTGACATCCTCCTGGGGCTGCTTATTATGAGGGGCTCCCACCATCCCTGTGCTGTGCTGACTTCCTCCTGGGGCTGTACCTCTCCTGTGCATATTATGAGGGGCTCCCACCATCCCTGTGCTATGCTCATTATGAGGGGCTCCCACCATCCCTGTGCTATGCTGACTTCCTCCTGTGGCTGCTTATTATGAGGAGCTCCCACCATCCCGGTACTGTGCTGACTTCCTCCTAGGGCTTCTTATTATGAGGGGCTCCCACCATCCCTGTGCTGTGCTGGCTTCCTCCTGGGGCTGCTTATTGTGAGGGGCTCCAACCATAACTGTGCTATGCTCATTATGAGGGGCTCCCACCATCCCTGTGCTATGCTGACTTCCTCCTGGGGCTGCTTATTATGAGGGGCTCCCACCATCTCTGTGCTATGCTCATTATGAGAGGGCTCCCACCATCCCTGTGCTATGCTGACTTCCTCCTGTGGCTGCTTATTATGAGGAGCTCCCACCATCCCGGTACTGTGCTGACTTCCTACTAGGGCTTCTTATTATGAGGGGCTCCCACCATCCCTGTGCTGTGCTGACTTCTTCCTGGGCCTGCTTATAATGAGGGGCTCCCACCATCCCTGTGCTATGCTCATTATGAGAGGGCTCCCACCATTTCTGTGCTATGCTGACTTCCTCCTGGGGCTGCTTATTATGAGGGGCTCCCACCATCCCTGTGCTATGCTCATTATGAGGGGCTCCCACCATCCCTGTGCTATGCTGACATCCTCCTGGGGCTGCTTATTATGAGGGGCTCCCACCATCCCTGTACTGTGCTGACTTCCTCATAGGGCTGCTTATTATAAGGGGCTCCCACCATCCCTGTGCTGTGCTGGCTTCCTCCTGGGGCTGCTTATTATGAGGGGCTCCAACCATAACTGTGCTATGCTCATTATGAGGGGCTCCCACCATCCCTGTGCTATGCTGACTTCCTCCTGGGGCTGCTTATTATGAGGGGCTCCCACCATCCCTGTACTGTGCTGACTTCCTCCTGGGGCTGCTTATTATGAGGGGCTCCCACCATCCCTGTGCTGTGCTGACTTCCTCCTGGGGCTGCTTATAATGAGGGGCTCCCACCATCCCTGTGCTATGCTGACTTCCTCCTGGGGCTGCTTATTATGAGGGGCTCCCACCATCCCTTTGCAATGCTCATTATGAGGGGCTCCCACCATCCCTGTGCTATGCTGACTTCCTCCTGGGGCTGCTTATTATGAGGGGCTCCCACCATCCCTTTGCTATGCTGACATCCTCCTGGGGCTGCTTATTATGAGGTGTTCCCACCATCCCTGTGCTGTTCTATCTTCCTCCTGGGGCTGTACCTCTTCTGTGCATATTATGAGGGGCTCCCACCATCCCTGTGCTATGCTGACTTCCTCCTGGGGCTGCTTATTATGAGGGGCTCCCACCATCCCTGTGCTATGCTCATTATGAGGGGCTCCCACCATCCCTGTGCTATGCTGACTTCCTCCTGGGGCTACTTATTATGAGGGGCTCCCACCATCCCTGTGTTATGCTCATTATGAGGGGCTTCCACCATCCCTGTGCTATGCTCATTATGAGGGGCTCCCACCATCCCTGTGCAATGCTGACTTCCTCCTGGGTCTGCTTATTAAGAGGGGCTCCCACCATCTCTGTGCTATGCTGACTTCCTACTGGGGCTGCTTATTATGAGGGGCTCCCACCATCCTTGTGCTGTGCTGACTTCCTCCTGGGGCTGCTTACAATGCGGGGCTCCCACCATCCCTGTGCTGTGCTGACTTCCTCCTGGGGCTGCTTATTATGAGGGGCTCCCACCATCCCTGTGCTCTGCTCATTATGAGAGGGCTCCCACCATCCCTGTGCTATGCTGACTTCCTCCTGTGGCTGCTTATTATGAGGGGCTCCCACCATCCGTGTGCTATGCTGACTTCCTCCTGGGGCTGCTTATTATGAGGGGCTCCCACCATCCCTGTGCTATGCTTATTATGAGGGGCTCCCACCATCCCTGTGCTATGCTGACTTCCTCTTGGGGCTGCTTATTATGAGGGGCTCCCACCATCCCTGTGCTATGCTCATTATGAGGGGCTCCAACCATCCCTGTGCTGTGCTGACTTCCTCCTGGGGCTGCTTTCTATGAGGGGCTCCCACCATCCCTGTGCTGTGCTGACTTCCTCCTGGAGCTGCTTATTATGAGGGGCTCCCACCATTCCTGTGCTATGCTGACTTCCTCCTGGGGCTGCATATTATGAGGGGCTCCCACCATCCCTGTGCTGTGCTCATTATGAGGGGCTCCCACCATCCCTGTGCTATGCTGACTTCCTCCTGGGGCTGCTTATTATAAGGGGCTCGCACCATCCCTGTGCTATGCTCATTATGAGGGGTTGCCACCATCCCTGTGCAATTCTGACTTCCTCCTGGGGCTGCTTATTATGAGGGGCTCCCACCATCCCTGTGCTGTGCTGACTTCCTCCTGGGGCTGTACCTCTGCTGTGCATATTATGAGGGGCTCCCACCATCCCTGTGCTATGCTGACTTCCTCCTGGGGCTACTTTTTTATGAGGGGCTTCCACCATCCCTGTGCTATGCTCATTATGAGGGGCTCCCACCATCCCTGTGCTATGCTGACTTCCTCCTGGGGCTGCTTATTATGAGGGGCTCCCACCATCCCTGTGCTATGCTCATTATGAGGGGCTCCCACCATCCCTGTGCTATGCTGACATCCTCCTGGGGCTGCTTATTATGAGGGGCTCCCACCATCCCTGTACTGTGCTGACTTCCTCATAGGGCTGCTTATTATAAGGGGCTCCCAACATCCCTGTGCTGTGCTGGCTTCCTCCTGGGGCTGCTTATTATGAGGGGCTCCAACCATAACTGTGCTATGCTCATTATGAGGGGCTCCCACCATCCCTGTGCTGTGCTGACCTCCTCCTGGGGCTGTACCTCTGCTGTGCATATTATGAGGGGCTCCTACCATCCCTGTGCTATGCTGACTTCCTCCTGGGGCTGCTTATATATGAGGGGCTCCCACCATCCCTGTGCTATGCTCATTATGAGGGGCTCCCACCATCCCTGTGCTATGCTGACTTCCTCCTGGGGCTGCTTATTATGAGGGGCTCCCACCATCCCTGTGCTATGCTCATTATGAGAGGGCTCCCACCATCCCTGTGCTATGCTGACTTCCTCCTGTGGCTGCTTATTATGAGGGGCTCCCACCATCCCTGTACTGTGCTGACTTCCTCCTAGGGCAGCTTATTATTAAGGGCTCCCACCATCCCTGTGCTGTGCTGACTTCCTCCTGGTGCTGCTTATTATGAGGGGCTTCCACCATCCCTGTGCTGTGCTGACTTCCTCCTGGGGCTGCTTATAATGAGGGGCTCCCACCATCCCTGTGCTATGCTCATTATGAGGGGCTCCCACCATCCCTGTGCTATGCTGACTTCCTCCTGGGGCTTCTTATTATGAGGTGCTCCCACCATCCCTGTGCTATGCTTATTATGAGGGGCTCCCACCATCCCTGTGCTATGCTGACTTCCTCTTGGGGCTGCTTATTATGAGGGGTTCCCACCATCCCTGTGCTATGCTCATTATGAGGGGCTCACACCATCCCTGTGCTATGCTGACTTACTCTTGGGGCTGCTTATTATGAGGGGCTCCCGCCATCCCTGTGCTATGCTCATTATGAGGGGCTCCCACCATCCCTGTGCTATGCTGACTTACTCTTGGGGCTGCTTATTATGAGGGGCTCCCGCCCTCCCTGTGCTATGCTCATTATGAGGGGCTCCCACCATCCCTGTGCTATGCTGACTTCCTCTTGGGGCTGCTTATTATGAGGGGCTCCCACCATCCCTGTGCTGTGCTGACTTCCTTCTGGGGCTGTGTATTATGAGGGGCTCCCACCATCCCTGTGCTGTGCTGGCTTCCTCCTGGGGCTGCTTATTATGTGGGGCTCCAACCTCTACTGTGCTATGCTTATTATGAGGGGCTCACACTATCCCTGTGCTATGCTGACATCCTCCTGGGGCTGCTTATTATGAGGGGCTCCCACCATCCCTGTGCTGTGCTGACTTCCTCCTGGGCCTGCTTATAATGAGGGTCTCCCACCATCCCTGTGCTCTGCTCATTATGAGAGGGCTCCCACCATTCCTGTGCTATGCTGACTTCCTCCTGGGGCTGCTTATTATGAGGGGCTCCCACCATCCATGTGCTATGCTCATTAAGAGGGGCTCCCACCATCCCTGTGCTATGCTGACATCCTCCTGGTGCTGCTTATTATAAGTGGCTCCCACCATCCCTGTGCTGTGCTGACTTCCTCCTGGGGCTGCTTATTATGAGGGGCTCCCACCATCCCTGTACTGTGCTGACTTCCTCCTAGGGCTGCTTATTATAAGGGGCTCCCACCATTACTGTGCTATGCTCATTATGAGGGGCTCCCACCATCCCTGTGCTATGCTGACTTCCTCCTGGGATGCTTATTATGAGGGGCTCCCACCATCCCCATGCTGTGCTGACTTCCTCCATGGTTAGCTTATTATGAGGGGCTCCCACCATCCCTGTGCTATGCTGACATCCTCCTGGGGCTGCTTATTATGAGGGGCTCCCACCATCCCTGTGCTGTGCTGACTTCCTCCTGGGGCTGTACCTCTGCTGTGCATATTATGAGGGGCTCCCACCATCCCTGTGCTATGCTGACTTCCTCCTGGGGCTACTTATTATGAGGGGCTTCCACCATCCCTGTGCTATGCTCATTATGAGGGGCTCCCACCATCCCTGTGCTATGCTGACTTCCACCTGGGGCTGCTTATTATGAGGGGCTCCCACCATCCCTGTGCTGTGCTGACTTCCTCCTGGGCCTGCTTATAATGAGGGGCTCCCACCATCCCTGTGCTATGCTCATTATGAGAGGGCTCCCACCATTCCTGTGCTATGCTGACTTCCTCCTGGGGCTGCTTATTATGAGGGGCTCCCACCATCCCTGTGCTATGCTCATTATGAGGGGCTCCCACCATCCTTGTGCTATGCTGACATCCTCCTGGGGCTGCTT
Source organism: Lithobates pipiens (assembly GCF_037356315.1). Taxonomy (NCBI): domain Eukaryota; kingdom Metazoa; phylum Chordata; class Amphibia; order Anura; family Ranidae; genus Lithobates; species Lithobates pipiens. The sequence goes on from NW_027507718.1 coordinate 151,537,274, forward strand.
ATTATGAGGGGCTCCCACCATCCCTGTACTGTGCTGACTTCCTCATAGGGCTGCTTATTATAAGGGGCTCCCACCATCCCTGTGCTGTGCTGGCTTCCTCCTGGGGCTGCTTATTATGAGGGGCTCCAACCATAACTGTGCTATGCTCATTATGAGGGGCTCCCACCATCCCTGTGCTATGCTGACTTCCTCCTGGGGCTGCTTATTATGTGGGGCTCCCAACATCCCTGTGCTATGCTGACATCCTCCTGGGGCTGCTTATTATGAGGGGCTCCCACCATCCCTGTGCTGTGCTGACTTCCTCCTGGGGCTGTACCTCTGCTGTGCATATTATGAGGGGCTCCCACCATCCCTGTGCTATGCTCATTATGAGGGGCTCCCACCATCCCTGTGCTATGCTGACTTCCTCATGGGGCTGCTTATTATGAGGGGCTCCCACCATCCCTGTGCTATGCTCATTATGAGGGGCTCCCACCATCCCTGTGCTATGCTGACATCCTCCTGGGGCTGCTTATTATGAGGGGCTCCCACCATCCCTGTACTGTGCTGACTTCCTCATAGGGCTGCTTATTATAAGGGGCTCCCACCATCCCTGTACTGTGCTGACTTCCTCCTGGGGCTGCTTATTATGAGGGGCTCCCACCATCCCTGTGCTGTGCTGACTTCCTCCTGGGGCTGCTTATTATGAGGGGCTCCCACCATCCCTGTGCTATGCTGACTTCCTCCTGGGGCTGCTTATTATGAGGGGCTCCCACCATCCCTGTGCAATGCTCATTATGAGGGGCTCCCACCATCCCTGTGCTATGCTGACTTCCTCCTGGGGCTGCTTATTATGAGGGGCTCCCACCATCCCTTTGCTATGCTGACATCCTCCTGGGGCTGCTTATTATGAGGTGTTCCCACCATCCCTGTGCTGTTCTATCTTCCTCCTGGGGCTGTACCTCTTCTGTGCATATTATGAGGGGCTCCCACCATCCCTGTGCTGTGCTGACTTCCTCCTGGGGCAGTACCTCTGCTGTGCATATTATGAGGAGCTCCCACCATCCCTGTGCTATGCTCATTATGAGGGGCTCCCACCATCCCGGTGCTATGCTGACTTCCTCATGGGGCTGCTTATTATGAGGGGCTCCCACCATCCCTGTGCTATGCTCATTATGAGAGGGCTCCCACCATCCCTGTGCTATGCTGACTTCCTCCTGTGGCTGCTTATTAAGAGGGGCTCCCACCATCCATGTACTGTGCTGACATCCTCCTAGGGCTGCTTATTATGAGGGGCTCCCACCATCTCTGTGCTGTACTGGCTTCCTCCTGGGACTGCTTATTATGAGGGGCTCCAACCATAACTGTGCTATGCTCATTATGAGGGGCTCCCACCATCCCTGTGCTATGCTGACTTCCTCCTGGGGCTGCTTATTATGAGGGGCTCCCACCATCCCTGTGCTATGCTCATTATGAGAGGGCTCCCACCATCCCTGTGCTGTACTGACTTCCTCCTGGGGCTGCTTATTATGAGGGGCTCCCACCATCCCTGTGCTATGCTCATTATGAGGGGCTCCCACCATCCCTGTGCTATGCTGACTTCCTCCTGGGGCTACTTATTATGAGGGGCTTCCACCATCCCTGTGCTATGCTCATTATGAGGGGCTCCCACCATCCCTGTGCTATGCTGACTTCCTCCTGGGGCTGCTTATTATGAGGGGCTCCCACCATCCCTGTGCTGTGCTGACTTCCTCCTGGGCCTGCTTATAATGAGGGGCTCCCACCATCCCTGTGCTATGCTCATTATGAGAGGGCTCCCACCATTCCTGTGCTATGCTGACTTCCTCCTGGGGCTGCTTATTATGAGGGGCTCCCACCATCCCTGTGCTATGCTCATTATGAGGGGCTCCCACCATCCCTGTGCTATGCTGACATCCTCCTGGGGCTGCTTATTATGAGGGGCTCCCACCATCCCTGTGCTGTGCTGACTTCCTCCTGGGGCTGCTTATTATGTGGGGCTCCCAACATCCCTGTGCTATGCTGACATCCTCCTGGGGCTGCTTATTATGAGGGGCTCCCACCATCCCTGTTCTGTGCTGACTTCCTCCTGGGGCAGTACCTCTGCTGTGCATATTATGAGGGGCTCCCACCATCCCTGTGCTATGCTCATTATGAGGGGGCTCCCACCATCCCGGTGCTATGCTGACTTCCTCATGGGGCTGCTTATTATGAGGGGCTCCCACCATCCCTGTGCTATGCTCATTATGAGAGGGCTCCCACCATCCCTGTGCTATGCTGACTTCCTCCTGTGGCTGCTTATTAAGAGGGGCTCCCACCATCCCTGTACTGTGCTGACATCCTCCTAGGGCTGCTTATTATGAGGGGCTCCCACCATCTCTGTGCTGTGCTGGCTTCCTCCTGGGGCTGCTTATTATGAGGGGCTCCCACCATCCCTGTGCTATGCTCATTATGAGAGGGCTCCCACCATCCCTGTGCTGTGCTGACTTCCTCCTGGGGCTGCTTATTATGAGGGACTCCCACCATCCCTGTACTGTGCTGACTTCCTCCTGGGGCTGCTTATTATGAGGGGCTCCCACCATCCCTGTGCTATGCTCATTATGAGAGGGCTCCCACCATCCCTGTGCTGTACTGACTTCCTCCTGGGGCTGCTTATTATGAGGGGCTCCCACCATCCCTGTGCTATGCTCATTATGAGGGGCTCCCACCATCCCTGTGCTATGCTGACTTCCTCCTGGGGCTGCTTATTATGAGGGGCTCCCACCATCCCTGTGCTCTGCTCATTATGAGAGGGCTCCCACCATCCCTGTGCTATGCTGACTTCCTCCTGTGGCTGCTTATTATGAGGGGCTCCCACCATCCGTGTGCTATGCTGACTTCCTCCTGGGGCTGCTTATTATGAGGGGCTCCCACCATCCCTGTGCTATGCTCATTATGAGGGATTCCCACCATCCCTGTGCTATGCTGACTTCCTCCTGGGGCTGTTTATTATGAGGGGCTCCCACCATCCCTGTGCTCTGCTCATTATGAGAGGGCTCCCACCATCCCTGTGCTATGCTGACTTCCTCCTGTGGCTGCTTATTATGAGGGGCTCCCACCATCCGTGTGCTATGCTGACATCCTCCTGGGGCTGCTTATTATGAGGGGCTCCCACCATCCCTGTGCTGTGCTGACTTCCTCCTGGGGCTGCTTATTATGTGGGGCTCCCAACATCCCTGTGCTATGCTGACATCCTCCTGGGGCTGCTTATTATGAGGGGCTCCCACCATCCCTGTTCTGTGCTGACTTCCTCCTGGGGCAGTACCTCTGCTGTGCATATTATGAGGGGCTCCCACCATCCCTGTGCTATGCTCATTATGAGGGGCTCCCACCATCCCGGTGCTATGCTGACTTCCTCATGGGGCTGCTTATTATGAGGGGCTCCCACCATCCCTGTGCTATGCTCATTATGAGAGGGCTCCCACCATCCCTGTGCTATGCTGACTTCCTCCTGTGGCTGCTTATTAAGAGGGGCTCCCACCATCCCTGTACTGTGCTGACATCCTCCTAGGGCTGCTTATTATGAGGGGCTCCCACCATCTCTGTGCTGTGCTGGCTTCCTCCTGGGGCTGCTTATTATGAGGGGCTCCCACCATCCCTGTGCTATGCTCATTATGAGAGGGCTCCCACCATCCCTGTGCTGTGCTGACTTCCTCCTGGGGCTGCTTATTATGAGGGGCTCCCACCATCCCTGTACTGTGCTGACTTCCTCCTGGGGCTGCTTATTATGAGGGGCTCCCACCATCCCTGTGCTATGCTCATTATGAGAGGGCTCCCACCATCCCTGTGCTGTACTGACTTCCTCCTGGGGCTGCTTATTATGAGGGGCTCCCACCATCCCTGTGCTATGCTCATTATGAGGGGCTCCCACCATCCCTGTGCTATGCTGACTTCCTCCTGGGGCTGCTTATTATGAGGGGCTCCCACCATCCCTGTGCTCTGCTCATTATGAGAGGGCTCCCACCATCCCTGTGCTATGCTGACTTCCTCCTGTGGCTGCTTATTATGAGGGGCTCCCACCATCCGTGTGCTATGCTGACTTCCTCCTGGGGCTGCTTATTATGAGGGGCTCCCACCATCCCTGTGCTATGCTCATTATGAGGGATTCCCACCATCCCTGTGCTATGCTGACTTCCTCCTGGGGCTGCTTATTATGAGGGGCTCCCACCATCCCTGTGCTCTGCTCATTATGAGAGGGCTCCCACCATCCCTGTGCTATGCTGACTTCCTCCTGTGGCTGCTTATTATGAGGGGCTCCCACCATCCGTGTGCTATGCTGACTTCCTCCTGGGGCTGCTTATTATGAGGGGCTCCCACCATCACTGTGCTATGCTGACTTCCTCCTGGGGCTGCTTTTTAAGAGGGGCTCCCACCATCCCTGTGCTATGCTTATTATGAGGGGCTCCCACCATCCCTGTGCTGTGCTGACTTCCTCCTGGGGCTACTTATTATGAGGGGCTTCCACCATCCCTGTGCTGTGCTGACTTCCCCCTGGGGCTGCTTATTATGAGGGGCTTCCACCATCCCTGTGCTGTGCTGACTTCCTCCTGGGGCTGCTTATAAGGAGGGGCTCCCACCATCCCTGTGCTATGCTCATAATGAGGGGCTCCCACCATCCCTGTGCTATGCTGACTTCCTCCTGGGGCTGCTTATTATGAGGGGCTCCCACCATCCCTGTGCTATGCTGACTTCCTCCTGGGGCTGCTTATTAAGAGGGGCTCCCACCATCCCTGTGCTATGCTGACTTCCTCCTGTGGCTGCTTATTATGAGGGGCTCCCACCATCCGTGTGCTATGCTGACTTCCTCCTGGGGCTGCTTATTATGAAGGGCTCCCACCATCACTGTGCTATGCTGACTTCCTCCTGGGGCTGCTTATTAAAAGGGGCTCCCACCATCCCTGTGCTATGCTTATTATGAGGGGCTCCCACCATCCCTGTGCTGTGCTGACTTCCTCCTGGGGCTGCTTATTATGAGGGGCTTCCACCATCCCTGTGCTGTGCTGACTTCCTCCTGGGGCTGCTTATTATGAGGGGCTTCCACCATCCCTGTGCTGTGCTGACTTCCTCCTGGGGCTGCTTATAATGAGGGGCTCCCACCATCCCTGTGCTATGCTCATAATGAGGGGCTCCCACCATCCCTGTGATATGCTGACTTCCTCCTGGGGCTGCTTATTATGAGGGGCTCCCACCATCCCTGTGCTATGCTGACTTCCTCCTGGGGCTGCTTATTAAGAGGGGCTCCCACCATCCCTGTGCTATGCTTATTATGAGGGGCTCCAACCATCCCTGTGCTATGCTGACTTCCTCCTGGGGCTGCTTATTATGAGGGGCTTCCACCATCCGTGTGCTATGCTGACTTCCTCCTGGGGCTGCTTATTATGAGGGGCTCCCACCATCACTGTGCTATGCTGACTTCTTCCCGGGGCTGCTTATAATGAGGGGCTCCCACCATCCCTGTGCTATGCTCATTATGAGGGGCTCCCACCATCCCTGTGCTATGCTGACTTCCTCCTGGGGCTTCTTATTATGAGGGGCTCCCACCACCCCTGTGCTATGCTTATTATGAGGGGCTCCCACCATCCCTGTGCTATGCTGACTTCCTCTTGGGGCTGCTTATTATGAAGGGCTCCCACCATCCCTGTGCTATGCTCATTATGAGGGGCTCCCACCATCCCTGTGCTGTGCTGACTTCCTCCTGGGGCTGCTTATTATGAGGGGCTCCCACCATCCCTGTGCTATGCTCATTATGAGGGGCTCCCACCATCCCTGTGCTGTGCTGACTTCCTCCTGGGGCTTCTTATTATGAGGGGCTCCCACCATCCCTGTGCTATGCTCATTATGAGGGGCTCTCACCATCCCAGTGCTGTGCGGACTTCCTTCTGGGGCTGCTTATTATGAGGGGCTCCCACCATCCCTGTGCTGTGCTAACTTCCTCCACGGGCTGCTTATTAAGAGGGGCTCCCACCATCCCTGTGCTATGCTTATTATGAGGGGCTCCCACCATCCCTGTGCTATGCTGACTTACTCTTGGGGCTGCTTATTATGAGGGGCTCCCACCATCCCTGTGCTGTGCTTACGTCCTCCTGGGGCTGCTTATTATGAGGGGCTTCCACCATCCCTGTGCTGTACTGAATTCCTCCTGGGGCTGCTTATAATGAGGGGCTCCCACCATCCTTGTGCTATGCTCATTATGAGGGGCTCCCACCATCCCTGTGCTATGCTGATTTCCTCCTGGGGCTGCTTATTATGAGGGGCTCCCACCATCCCTGTGCTATGCTGACTTCCTCCTGGGGCTGCTTATTAAGAGGGGCTCCCACCATCCCTGTGCTATGCTTATTATGAGGGGCTCCCACCATCCCTGTGCTATGCTGACTTACTCTTGGGGCTGCTTATTATGAGGGGCTCCCACCATCCCTGTGCTATGCTCATTATGAGGGGCTCCCACCATCCCTGTGCTATGCTGACTTCCTTCTGGGGCTGCGTATTATGAGGGGCTCCCACCATCCCTGTGCTGTGCTTGCTTCCTCCTGGGGCTGCTTATTATGAGGGGCTCCAACCTCTACTGTGCTATGCTCATTATGAGGGGCTCCCACCATCGCTGTGCTATGCTGACTTCCTCCTGGGGCTGCTTATTATGAGGGGCTCCCACCATCCCTGTGCTATTCTCATTATGAGGGGCTCACACCATCCCTGTGCTATGCTGACTTCCTCCTGGGGCTGCTTTTTAAGAGGGGCTCCCACCATCTCTGTGCTATGCTGACTTCCTCCTGGGGCTGTTTATTATGAGGGGCTCCCACCATCCCTGTGCAAAGCTGACTTCCTTCTGGGGCTGCTTATTATGAGGGGCTCCCACCATCCCTGTGCTATGCTGACTTCCTCCTGGGGCAGCTTATTATGAGGGACTCCCACCATCCCTGTGCTATGCTCATTATGAGGGGCTCCCACCATCCCTGTGCTATGCTGACTTCCTCCTGGGGCTGCTTATTATGAGGGGCTCCAACCATCCCTGTGCTATGCTGACTTCCTCCTGGGGCTGCTTTTTATGAGGGGCTCCCACCATCCCTGTGCTATGCTCATTATGAGGGGCTCCCACCATCCCTGCGCTATGCTGACTTACTCCTGGGGCTGCTTATTATGAAGGGCTCCCACCATCCCTGTGCTATGCTGACTTCCTCCTGGGGCTGCTTATTATGAGGGGCTCCCACCATCCCTGTGCTATGCTGACATCCTCCTGGGGCTGCTTATTATGAGGGGCTCCCACCATCCCTGTGCTATGCTGACTTCGTCCTGGGGCTGCTTATTATGAGGGGCTCCCACCATCCCTGTGCTGTGATGACTTCCTCCTGGGGCTGCTTATAATGAGGGGCTCCCGCCATCCCTGTGCTATGCTGACTTCCTCCTTGGGCTGCTTATTATGAGGGGCTCCCACCATCCCTGTGCTATGCTCATTAGGAGGGGCTCCCACCATCCCTGTGCTATGCTGACTTCCTCCTGGGGCTGCTTATTATGAGGGACTCCCACCATCCCTTTGCTATGCTGACATCCTCCTGGGGCTGCATATTATGAGGGGCTCCCACCATCCCTGTGCTATGCTGACTTCGTCCTGGGGCTGCTTATTATGAGGGGCTCCCACCATCCCTGTGCTGTGCTGACTTCCTCCTGGGGCTGCTTATTATGAGGGGCTCCCACCATTCCTGTGCTATGCTGACTTCCTCCTGGGGCTGCATATAATGAGGGGCTCCCACCATCCCTGTGCTGTGCTCATTATGAGGGGCTCCCACCATCCCTGTGCTATGCTGACTTCCTCCTGGGGCTGCTTATTATGAGGGGCTCGCACCATCCCTGTGCTATGCTCATTATGAGGGGTTGCCACCATCCCTGTGCAATTCTGACTTCCTCCTGGGGCTGCTTATTAAGAGGGGCTCCCACCATCTCTGTGCTATGCTGACTTCCTTCTGGGGCTGCTTATTAAGAGGGGCTCCCACCATCTCTGTGCTATGCTGACTTCCTCCTGGGGCTGCTTATTATGAGGGGCTCCCACCATCCCTGTGCTATGCTCATTATGAGGGGCTCCCACCATCCCTGTGCTATGCTGACATCCTCCTGGGGCTGCTTATTATGAGGGGCTCCCACCATCCCTGTACTGTGCTGACTTCCTCATAGGGCTGCTTATTATAAGGGGCTCCCACCATCCCTGTGCTGTGCTGGCTTCCTCCTGGGGCTGCTTATTATGAGGGGCTCCAACCATAACTGTGCTATGCTCATTATGAGGGGCTCCCACCATCCCTGTGCTATGCTGACTTCCTCCTGGGGCTGCTTATTATGTGGGGCTCCCAACATCCCTGTGCTATGCTGACATCCTCCTGGGGCTGCTTATTATGAGGGGCTCCCACCATCCCTGTGCTGTGCTGACTTCCTCCTGGGGCTGTACCTCTGCTGTGCATATTATGAGGGGCTCCCACCATCCCTGTGCTATGCTCATTATGAGGGGCTCCCACCATCCCTGTGCTATGCTGACTTCCTCATGGGGCTGCTTATTATGAGGGGCTCCCACCATCCCTGTGCTATGCTCATTATGAGAGGGCTCCCACCATCCCTATGCTATGCTGACTTCCTCCTGTGGCTGCTTATTATGAGGGGCTCCCACCATCCCTGTACTGTGCTGACTTCCTCCTAGGGCTGCTTATTATGAGGGGCTCCCACCATCCCTGTGCTGTGCTGGCTTCCTCCTGGGGCTGCTTATTATGAGGGGCTCCAACCATAACTGTGCTATGCTCATTATGAGGGGCTCCCACCATCCCTGTGCTATGCTGACTTCCTCCTGGGGCTGCTTATTATGAGGTGCTCCCACCATCCCTGTGCTATGCTCATTATGAGAGGGCTCCCACCATCCCTGTGCTGTGCTGACTTCCTCCTGGGGCTGCTTATTATGAGGGGCTCCCACCATCCCTGTACTGTGCTGACTTCCTCCTGGGGCTGCTTATTATGAAGGGCTCCCACCATCCCTGTGCTGTGCTGACTTCCTCCTGGGGCTGCTTATAATGAGGGGCTCCCACCATCCCTGTGCTATGCTGACTTCCTCCTGGGGCTGCTTATTATGAGGAGCTCCCACCATCCCTGTGCAATGCTCATTATGAGGGGCTCCCACCATCCCTGTGCTATGCTGACTTCCTCCTGGGGCTGCTTATTATGAGGGGCTCCCACCATCCCTTTGCTATGCTGACATCCTCCTGGGGCTGCTTATTATGAGGTGTTCCCACCATCCCTGTGCTGTTCTATCTTCCTCCTGGGGCTGTACCTCTTCTGTGCATATTATGAGGGGCTCCCACCATCCCTGTGCTGTGCTGACTTCCTCCTGGGGCAGTACCTCTGCTGTGCATATTATGAGGAGCTCCCACCATCCCTGTGCTATGCTCATTATGAGGGGCTCCCACCATCCCGGTGCTATGCTGACTTCCTCATGGGGCTGCTTATTATGAGGGGCTCCCACCATCCCTGTGCTATGCTCATTATGAGAGGGCTCCCACCATCCCTGTGCTATGCTGACTTCCTCCTGTGGCTGCTTATTAAGAGGGGCTCCCACCATCCATGTACTGTGCTGACATCCTCCTAGGGCTGCTTATTATGAGGGGCTCCCACCATCTCTGTGCTGTGCTGGCTTCCTCCTGGGACTGCTTATTATGAGGGGCTCCAACCATAACTGTGCTATGCTCATTATGAGGGGCTCCCACCATCCCTGTGCTATGCTGACTTCCTCCTGGGGCTGCTTATTATGAGGGGCTCCCACCATCCCTGTGCTATGCTCATTATGAGAGGGCTCCCACCATCCCTGTGCTGTACTGACTTCCTCCTGGGGCTGCTTATTATGAGGGGCTCCCACCATCCCTGTGCTATGCTCATTATGAGGGGCTCCCACCATCCCTGTGCTATGCTGACTTCCTCCTGGGGCTACTTATTATGAGGGGCTTCCACCATCCCTGTGCTATGCTCATTATGAGGGGCTCCCACCATCCCTGTGCTATGCTGACTTCCTCCTGGGGCTGCTTATTATGAGGGGCTCCCACCATCCCTGTGCTGTGCTGACTTCCTCCTGGGCCTGCTTATAATGAGGGGCTCCCACCATCCCTGTGCTATGCTCATTATGAGAGGGCTCCCACCATTCCTGTGCTATGCTGACTTCCTCCTGGGGCTGCTTATTATGAGGGGCTCCCACCATCCCTGTGCTATGCTCATTATGAGGGGCTCCCACCATCCCTGTGCTATGCTGACATCCTCCTGGGGCTGCTTATTATGAGGGGCTCCCACCATCCCTGTGCTGTGCTGACTTCCTCCTGGGGCTGCTTATTATGTGGGGCTCCCAACATCCCTGTGCTATGCTGACATCCTCCTGGGGCTGCTTATTATGAGGGGCTCCCACCATCCCTGTTCTGTGCTGACTTCCTCCTGGGGCAGTACCTCTGCTGTGCATATTATGAGGGGCTCCCACCATCCCTGTGCTATGCTCATTATGAGGGGCTCCCACCATCCCGGTGCTATGCTGACTTCCTCATGGGGCTGCTTATTATGAGGGGCTCCCACCATCCCTGTGCTATGCTCATTATGAGAGGCTCCCACCATCCCTGTGCTATGCTGACTTCCTCCTGTGGCTGCTTATTAAGAGGGGCTCCCACCATCCCTGTACTGTGCTGACATCCTCCTAGGGCTGCTTATTATGAGGGGCTCCCACCATCTCTGTGCTGTGCTGGCTTCCTCCTGGGGCTGCTTATTATGAGGGGCTCCCACCATCCCTGTGCTATGCTCATTATGAGAGGGCTCCCACCATCCCTGTGCTGTGCTGACTTCCTCCTGGGGCTGCTTATTATGAGGGACTCCCACCATCCCTGTACTGTGCTGACTTCCTCCTGGGGCTGCTTATTATGAGGGGCTCCCACCATCCCTGTGCTATGCTCATTATGAGAGGGCTCCCACCATCCCTGTGCTGTACTGACTTCCTCCTGGGGCTGCTTATTATGAGGGGCTCCCACCATCCCTGTGCTATGCTCATTATGAGGGGCTCCCACCATCCCTGTGCTATGCTGACTTCCTCCTGGGGCTGCTTATTATGAGGGGCTCCCACCATCCCTGTGCTCTGCTCATTATGAGAGGGCTCCCACCATCCCTGTGCTATGCTGACTTCCTCCTGTGGCTGCTTATTATGAGGGGCTCCCACCATCCGTGTGCTATGCTGACTTCCTCCTGGGGCTGCTTATTATGAGGGGCTCCCACCATCCCTGTGCTATGCTCATTATGAGGGATTCCCACCATCCCTGTGCTATGCTGACTTCCTCCTGGGGCTGCTTATTATGAGGGGCTCCCACCATCCCTGTGCTCTGCTCATTATGAGAGGGCTCCCACCATCCCTGTGCTATGCTGACTTCCTCCTGTGGCTGCTTATTATGAGGGGCTCCCACCATCCGTGTGCTATGCTGACATCCTCCTGGGGCTGCTTATTATGAGGGGCTCCCACCATCCCTGTGCTGTGCTGACTTCCTCCTGGGGCTGCTTATTATGTGGGGCTCCCAACATCCCTGTGCTATGCTGACATCCTCCTGGGGCTGCTTATTATGAGGGGCTCCCACCATCCCTGTTCTGTGCTGACTTCCTCCTGGGGCAGTACCTCTGCTGTGCATATTATGAGGGGCTCCCACCATCCCTGTGCTATGCTCATTATGAGGGGCTCCCACCATCCCGGTGCTATGCTGACTTCCTCATGGGGCTGCTTATTATGAGGGGCTCCCACCATCCCTGTGCTATGCTCATTATGAGAGGGCTCCCACCATCCCTGTGCTATGCTGACTTCCTCCTGTGGCTGCTTATTAAGAGGGGCTCCCACCATCCCTGTACTGTGCTGACATCCTCCTAGGGCTGCTTATTATGAGGGGCTCCCACCATCTCTGTGCTGTGCTGGCTTCCTCCTGGGGCTGCTTATTATGAGGGGCTCCCACCATCCCTGTGCTATGCTCATTATGAGAGGGCTCCCACCATCCCTGTGCTGTGCTGACTTCCTCCTGGGGCTGCTTATTATGAGGGGCTCCCACCATCCCTGTACTGTGCTGACTTCCTCCTGGGGCTGCTTATTATGAGGGGCTCCCACCATCCCTGTGCTATGCTCATTATGAGAGGGCTCCCACCATCCCTGTGCTGTACTGACTTCCTCCTGGGGCTGCTTATTATGAGGGGCTCCCACCATCCCTGTGCTATGCTCATTATGAGGGGCTCCCACCATCCCTGTGCTATGCTGACTTCCTCCTGGGGCTGCTTATTATGAGGGGCTCCCACCATCCCTGTGCTCTGCTCATTATGAGAGGGCTCCCACCATCCCTGTGCTATGCTGACTTCCTCCTGTGGCTGCTTATTATGAGGGGCTCCCACCATCCGTGTGCTATGCTGACTTCCTCCTGGGGCTGCTTATTATGAGGGGCTCCCACCATCCCTGTGCTATGCTCATTATGAGGGATTCCCACCATCCCTGTGCTATGCTGACTTCCTCCTGGGGCTGCTTATTATGAGGGGCTCCCACCATCCCTGTGCTCTGCTCATTATGAGAGGGCTCCCACCATCCCTGTGCTATGCTGACTTCCTCCTGTGGCTGCTTATTATGAGGGGCTCCCACCATCCGTGTGCTATGCTGACTTCCTCCTGGGGCTGCTTATTATGAGGGGCTCCCACCATCACTGTGCTATGCTGACTTCCTCCTGGGGCTGCTTTTTAAGAGGGGCTCCCACCATCCCTGTGCTATGCTTATTATGAGGGGCTCCCACCATCCCTGTGCTGTGCTGACTTCCTCCTGGGGCTACTTATTATGAGGGGCTTCCACCATCCCTGTGCTGTGCTGACTTCCTCCTGGGGCTGCTTATTATGAGGGGCTTCCACCATCCCTGTGCTGTGCTGACTTCCTCCTGGGGCTGCTTATAAGGAGGGGCTCCCACCATCCCTGTGCTATGCTCATAATGAGGGGCTCCCACCATCCCTGTGCTATGCTGACTTCCTCCTGGGGCTGCTTATTATGAGGGGCTCCCACCATCCCTGTGCTATGCTGACTTCCTCCTGGGGCTGCTTATTAAGAGGGGCTCCCACCATCCCTGTGCTATGCTGACTTCCTCCTGTGGCTGCTTATTATGAGGGGCTCCCACCATCCGTGTGCTATGCTGACTTCCTCCTGGGGCTGCTTATTATGAAGGGCTCCCACCATCACTGTGCTATGCTGACTTCCTCCTGGGGCTGCTTATTAAGAGGGGCTCCCACCATCCCTGTGCTATGCTTATTATGAGGGGCTCCAACCATCCCTGTGCTATGCTGACTTCCTCCTGGGGCTGCTTATTATGAGGGGCTTCCACCATCCGTGTGCTATGCTGACTTCCTCCTGGGGCTGCTTATTATGAGGGGCTCCCACCATCACTGTGCTATGCTGACTTCTTCCCGGGGCTGCTTATAATGAGGGGCTCCCACCATCCCTGTGCTATGCTCATTATGAGGGGCTCCCACCATCCCTGTGCTATGCTGACTTCCTCCTGGGGCTTCTTATTATGAGGGGCTCCCACCACACCTGTGCTATGCTTATTATGAGGGGCTCCCACCATCCCTGTGCTATGCTGACTTCCTCTTGGGGCTGCTTATTATGAAGGGCTCCCACCATCCCTGTGCTATGCTCATTATGAGGGGCTCCCACCATCCCTGTGCTGTGCTGACTTCCTCCTGGGGCTGCTTATTATGAGGGGCTCCCACCATCCCTGTGCTATGCTCATTATGAGGGGCTCCCACCATCCCTGTGCTGTGCTGACTTCCTCCTGGGGCTTCTTATTATGAGGGGCTCCCACCATCCCTGTGCTATGCTCATTATGAGGGGCTCTCACCATCCCAGTGCTGTGCGGACTTCCTTCTGGGGCTGCTTATTATGAGGGGCTCCCACCATCCCTGTGCTGTGCTAACTTCCTCCACGGGCTGCTTATTAAGAGGGGCTCCCACCATCCCTGTGCTATGCTTATTATGAGGGGCTCCCACCATCCCTGTGCTATGCTGACTTACTCTTGGGGCTGCTTATTATGAGGGGCTCCCACCATCCCTGTGCTGTGCTTACGTCCTCCTGGGGCTGCTTATTATGAGGGGCTTCCACCATCCCTGTGCTGTACTGAATTCCTCCTGGGGCTGCTTATAATGAGGGGCTCCCACCATCCTTGTGCTATGCTCATTATGAGGGGCTCCCACCATCCCTGTGCTATGCTGATTTCCTCCTGGGGCTGCTTATTATGAGGGGCTCCCACCATCCCTGTGCTATGCTGACTTCCTCCTGGGGCTGCTTATTAAGAGGGGCTCCCACCATCCCTGTGCTATGCTTATTATGAGGGGCTCCCACCATCCCTGTGCTATGCTGACTTACTCTTGGGGCTGCTTATTATGAGGGGCTCCCACCATCCCTGTGCTATGCTCATTATGAGGGGCTCCCACCATCCCTGTGCTATGCTGACTTCCTTCTGGGGCTGCGTATTATGAGGGGCTCCCACCATCCCTGTGCTGTGCTTGCTTCCTCCTGGGGCTGCTTATTATGAGGGGCTCCAACCTCTACTGTGCTATGCTCATTATGAGGGGCTCCCACCATCGCTGTGCTATGCTGACTTCCTCCTGGGGCTGCTTATTATGAGGGGCTCCCACCATCCCTGTGCTATTCTCATTATGAGGGGCTCACACCATCCCTGTGCTATGCTGACTTCCTCCTGGGGCTGCTTTTTAAGAGGGGCTCCCACCATCTCTGTGCTATGCTGACTTCCTCCTGGGGCTGTTTATTATGAGGGGCTCCCACCATCCCTGTGCAAAGCTGACTTCCTTCTGGGGCTGCTTATTATGAGGGGCTCCCACCATCCCTGTGCTATGCTGACTTCCTCCTGGGGCAGCTTATTATGAGGGACTCCCACCATCCCTGTGCTATGCTCATTATGAGGGGCTCCCACCATCCCTGTGCTATGCTGACTTCCTCCTGGGGCTGCTTATTATGAGGGGCTCCAACCATCCCTGTGCTATGCTGACTTCCTCCTGGGGCTGCTTTTTATGAGGGGCTCCCACCATCCCTGTGCTATGCTCATTATGAGGGGCTCCCACCATCCCTGCGCTATGCTGACTTACTCCTGGGGCTGCTTATTATGAAGGGCTCCCACCATCCCTGTGCTATGCTGACTTCCTCCTGGGGCTGCTTATTATGAGGGGCTCCCACCATCCCTGTGCTATGCTGACATCCTCCTGGGGCTGCTTATTATGAGGGGCTCCCACCATCCCTGTGCTATGCTGACTTCGTCCTGGGGCTGCTTATTATGAGGGGCTCCCACCATCCCTGTGCTGTGATGACTTCCTCCTGGGGCTGCTTATAATGAGGGGCTCCCGCCATCCCTGTGCTATGCTGACTTCCTCCTTGGGCTGCTTATTATGAGGGGCTCCCACCATCCCTGTGCTATGCTCATTAGGAGGGGCTCCCACCATCCCTGTGCTATGCTGACTTCCTCCTGGGGCTGCTTATTATGAGGGACTCCCACCATCCCTTTGCTATGCTGACATCCTCCTGGGGCTGCATATTATGAGGGGCTCCCACCATCCCTGTGCTATGCTGACTTCGTCCTGGGGCTGCTTATTATGAGGGGCTCCCACCATCCCTGTGCTGTGCTGACTTCCTCCTGGGGCTGCTTATTATGAGGGGCTCCCACCATTCCTGTGCTATGCTGACTTCCTCCTGGGGCTGCATATAATGAGGGGCTCCCACCATCCCTGTGCTGTGCTCATTATGAGGGGCTCCCACCATCCCTGTGCTATGCTGACTTCTTCCTGGGGCTGCTTATTATGAGGGGCTCGCACCATCCCTGTGCTATGCTCATTATGAGGGGTTGCCACCATCCCTGTGCAATTCTGACTTCCTCCTGGGGCTGCTTATTAAGAGGGGCTCCCACCATCTCTGTGCTATGCTGACTTCCTTCTGGGGCTGCTTATTAAGAGGGGCTCCCACCATCTCTGTGCTATGCTGACTTCCTCCTGGGGCTGCTTATTATGAGGGGCTCCCACCATCCCTGTGCTATGCTGACATCCTCCTGGGGCTGCTTATTATGGGGGGCTCCCACCATCCCTGTGCTGTTCTGACTTCCTCCTGGGGTTGCTTATTATGAGGGGCTCCCACCATCCCTGTGCTATGCTCATTATGAGGGGCTCCCACCATCCCTGTGCTATGCTCATTATGAGGGGCTCCCACCATCCCTGTGCAATGCTGACTTCCTCTTGGGTCTGCTTATTAAGAGGGGCTCCCACCATCTCTGTGCTATGCTGACTTCCTACTGGGGCTGCTTATTATGAGGGGCTCCCACCATCCCTGTGCTGTGCTGACTTCCTCCTGGGGTTTCTTTTTTATGAGGGGCTCCCACCATCCTTATGCTGTGCTGACTTCCTCCTGGGGCTGCTTACAATGAGGGGCTCCCACCATCCCTGTGCTGTGCTGACTTCCTCCTGGGGCTGCTTATTATGAGGGGCTCCCACCATCCCTGTGCTATGCTCATTAGGAGAGGGCTCCCACCATCCCTGTGCTATGCTGACTTCCTCTTGGGGCTGCTTATTATGAGGGGCTCCCACCATCCCCGTGCTATGCTCATTATGAGGGGCTACAACCATCCCTGTGCTGTGCTGACTTCCTCCTGGGGCTGCTTTCTATGAGGGGCTCCCACCATCCCTGTGCTGTGCTGACTTCCTCCTGGGGCTGCTTATTATGAGGGGCTCCCACCATTCCTGTGCTATGCTGACTTCCTCCTGGGGCTGCATATTATGAGGGGCTCCCACCATCCCTGTGCTGTGCTCATTATGAGGGGCTCCCACCATCCCTGTGCTATGCTGACTTCCTCCTGGGGCTGCTTATTATGAGGGGCTCGCACTATCCCTGTGCTATGCTCATTATGAGGGCTTGCCACCATCCCTGTGCAATTCTGACTTCCTCCTGGGGCTGCTTATTAAGAGGGGCTCCCACCATCTCTGTGCTATGCTGACTTCCTTCTGGGGCTGCTTATTAAGAGGGGCTCCCACCATCCCTGTGCTATGCTTATTATGAGGGGCTCCCACCATCCCTGTGCTATGCTGACTTACTCTTGGGGCTGCTTATTATGAGGGGCTCCCACCATCCCTGTGCTATGCTCATTATGAGGGGCTCCCACCATCCCTGTGCTATGCTGACTTCCTCTTGGGGCTGCTTATTATGAGGGGCTCCCACCATCCCTGTGCTGTGCTGACTTCCTTCTGGGGCTGCGTATTATGAGGGGCTCCCACCATCCCTGTGCTGTGCTGGCTTCCTCCTGGGGCTGCTTATTATGAGGGGCTCCAACCTCTACTGTGCTATGCTCATTATAAGGGGCTCCCACCATCGCTGTGCTATGCTGACTTCCTCCTGGGGCTGCTTATTATGAGGGGCTCCCACCATCCCTGTGCTATGCTCATTATGAGGGGCTCACACCATCCCTGTGCTATGCTGACTTCCTCCTGGGGCTGCTTATTAAGAGGGGCTCCCACCATCTCTGTGCTATGCTGACTTCCTCCTGGGGCTGTTTATTATGAGGGGCTCCCACCATCCCTGTGCAAAGCTGACTTCCTTCTGGGGCTGCTTATTATGAGGGGCTCCCACCATCCCTGTGCTATGCTGACTTCCTCCTGGGGCAGCTTATTATGAGGGACTCCCACCATCCCTGTGCTATGCTCATTATGAGGGGCTCCCACCATCCCTGTGCTATGCTGACTTCCTCCTGGGGCTGCTTATTATGAGGGGCTCCAACCATCCCTGTGCTATGCTGACTTCCTCCTGGGGCTGCTTTTTATGAGGGGCTCCCACCATCCCTGTGCTATGCTCATTATGAGGGGCTCCCACCATCCCTGTGCTATGCTGACTTACTCCTGGGGCTGCTTATTATGAAGGGCTCCCACCATCCCTGTGCTATGCTGACTTCCTCCTGGGGCTGCTTATTATGAGGGGCTCCCACCATCCCTGTGCTATGCTGACATCCTCCTGGGGCTGCTTATTATGAGGAGCTCCCACCATCCCTGTGCTATGCTGACTTCGTCCTGGGGCTGCTTATTATGAGGGGCTCCCACCATCCCTGTGCTGTGCTGACTTCCTCCTGGGGCTGCTTATAATGAGGGGCTCCCGCCATCCCTGTGCTATGCTGACTTCCTCCTTGGGCTGCTTATTATGAGGGGCTCCCACCATCCCTGTGCTATGCTCATTAGGAGGGGCTCCCACCATCCCTGTGCTATGCTGACTTCCTCCTGGGGCTGCTTATTATGAGGGACTCCCACCATCCCTGTGCTATGCTCATTATGAGGGGCTCCCACCATCCCTGTGCTATGCTGACTTCCTCCTGGGGCTACTTATTATGAGGGGCTCCCACCATCCCTGTGCTATGCTCATTATGAGGGGTTCCCACCATCCCTGTGCTATGCTCATTATGAGGGGCTCCCACCATCCCTGTGCAATGCTGACTTCCTCCTGGGTCTGCTTATTAAGAGGGGCTCCCACCATCTCTGTGCTATGCTGACTTCCTACTGGGGCTGCTTATTATGAGGGGCTCCCACCATCCCTGTGCTGTGCTGACTTCCTCCTGGGGTTTCTTTTTTATGAGGGGCTCCCACCATCCTTGTGCTGTGCTGACTTCCTCCTGGGGCTGCTTACAATGAGGGGCTCCCACCATCCCTGTGCTGTGCTGACTTCCTCCTGGGGCTGCTTATTATGAGGGGCTCCCACCATCCCTGTGCTATGCTCATTAGGAGAGGGCTCCCACCATCCCTGTGCTATGCTGACTTCCTCCTGGGGCTGCGTATTATGAGGGGCTCCCACCATTCCTGTGCTATGCTGACTTCCTCCTGGGGCTGCTTATTAAGAGGGGCTCCCACCATCCCTGTGCTATGCTTATTATGAGGGGCTCCCACCATCCCTGTGCTATGCTGACTTCCTCTTGGGGCTGCTTATTATGAGGGGCTCCCACCATCCCTGTGCTATGCTCATTATGAGGGGCTCCAACCATCCCTGTGCTGTGGTGACTTCCTCCTGGGGCTGCTTTCTATGAGGGGCTCCCACCATCCCTGTGCTGTGCTGACTTCCTCCTGGGGCTGCTTATTATGAGGGGCTCCCACCATCCCTGTGCTGTGCTGACTTCCTCCTGGGGTTTCTTTTTTATGAGGGGCTCCCACCATCCTTGTGCTGTGCTGACTTCCTCCTGGGGCTGCTTACAATGAGGGGCTCCCACCATCCCTGTGCTGTGCTGACTTCCTCCTGGGGCTGCTTATTATGAGGGGCTCCCACCATCCCTGTGCTGTGCTCATTATGAGGGGCTCCCACCATCCCTGTGCTATGCTGACTTCCTCCTGGGGCTGCTTATTATGAGGGGCTCGCACCATCCCTGTGCTATGCTCATTATGAGGGGTTGCCACTATCCCTGTGCAATTCTGACTTCCTCCTGGGGCTGCTTATTAAGAGGGGCTCCCACCATCTCTGTGCTATGCTGACTTCCTTCTGGGGCTGCTTATTAAGAGGGGCTCCCACCATCTCTGTGCTATGCTGACTTCCTCCTGGGGCTGCTTATTATGAGGGGCTCCCACCATCCCTGTGCTATGCTGACATCCTCCTGGGGCTGCTTATTATGGGGGGCTCCCACCATCCCTGTGCTGTTCTGACTTCCTCCTGGGGTTGCTTATTATGAGGGGCTCCCACCATCCCTGTGCTATGCTCATTATGAGGGGCTCCCACCATCCCTGTGCTATGCTCATTATGAGGGGCTCCCACCATCCCTGTGCAATGCTGACTTCCTCCTGGGTCTGCTTATTAAGAGGGGCTCCCACCATCTCTGTGCTATGCTGACTTCCTACTGGGGCTGCTTATTATTAGGGGCTCCCACCATCCCTGTGCTGTGCTGACTTCCTCCTGGGGTTTCTTTTTTATGAGGGGCTCCCACCATCCTTATGCTTTGCTGACTTCCTCCTGGGGCTGCTTACAATGAGGGGCTCCCACCATCCCTGTGCTGTGCTGACTTCCTCCTGGGGCTGCTTATTATGAGGGGCTCCCACCATCCCTGTGCTATGCTCATTAGGAGAGGGCTCCCACCATCCCTGTGCTATGCTGACTTCCTCCTGGGGCTGCTTATTATGAGGGGCTCCCACCATTCCTGTGCTATGCTGACTTCCTCCTGGGGCTGCTTATTAAGAGGGGCTCCCACCATCCCTGTGCTATGCTTATTATGAGGGGCTCCCACCATCCCTGTGCTATGCTGACTTCCTCTTGGGGCTGCTTATTATGAGGGGCTCCCACCATCCCTGTGCTATGCTCATTATGAGGGGCTACAACCATCCCTGTGCTGTGCTGACTTCCTCCTGGGGCTGCTTTCTATGAGGGGCTCCCACCATCCCTGTGCTGTGCTGACTTCCTCCTGGGGCTGCTTATTATGAGGGGCTCCCACCATTCCTGTGCTATGCTGACTTCCTCCTGGGGCTGCATATTATGAGGGGCTCCCACCATCCCTGTGCTGTGCTCATTATGAGGGGCTCCCACCATCCCTGTGCTATGCTGACTTCCTCCTGGGGCTGCTTATTATGAGGGGCTCGCACCATCCCTGTGCTATGCTCATTATGAGGGCTTGCCACCATCCCTGTGCAATTCTGACTTCCTCCTGGGGCTGCTTATTAAGAGGGGCTCCCACCATCTCTGTGCTATGCTGACTTCCTTCTGGGGCTGCTTATTAAGAGGGGCTCCCACCATCTCTGTGCTATGCTGACTTCCTCCTGGGGCTGCTTATTATGAGGGGCTCCCACCATCCCTGTGCTATGCTGACTTCCTCCTGGGGCAGCTTATTATGAGGGACTCCCACCATCCCTGTGCTATGCTCATTATGAGGGGCTCCCACCATCCCTGTGCTATGCTGACTTCCTCCTGGGGCTGCTTATTATGAGGGGCTCCAACCATCCCTGTGCTATGCTGACTTCCTCCTGGGGCTGCTTTTTATGAGGGGCTCCCACCATCCCTGTGCTATGCTCATTATGAGGGGCTCCCACCATCCCTGTGCTATGCTGACTTACTCCTGGGGCTGCTTATTATGAAGGGCTCCCACCATCCCTGTGCTATGCTGACTTCCTCCTGGGGCTGCTTATTATGAGGGGCTCCCACCATCCCTGTGCTATGCTGACATCCTCCTGGGGCTGCTTATTATGAGGAGCTCCCACCATCCCTGTGCTATGCTGACTTCGTCCTGGGGCTGCTTATTATGAGGGGCTCCCACCATCCCTGTGCTGTGCTGACTTCCTCCTGGGGCTGCTTATAATGAGGGGCTCCCGCCATCCCTGTGCTATGCTGACTTCCTCCTTGGGCTGCTTATTATGAGGGGCTCCCACCATCCCTGTGCTATGCTCATTAGGAGGGGCTCCCACCATCCCTGTGCTATGCTGACTTCCTCCTGGGGCTGCTTATTATGAGGGACTCCCACCATCCCTGTGCTATGCTCATTATGAGGGGCTCCCACCATCCCTGTGCTATGCTGACTTCCTCCTGGGGCTACTTATTATGAGGGGCTCCCACCATCCCTGTGCTATGCTCATTATGAGGGGTTCCCACCATCCCTGTGCTATGCTCATTATGAGGGGCTCCCACCATCCCTGTGCAATGCTGACTTCCTCCTGGGTCTGCTTATTAAGAGGGGCTCCCACCATCTCTGTGCTATGCTGACTTCCTACTGGGGCTGCTTATTATGAGGGGCTCCCACCATCCCTGTGCTGTGCTGACTTCCTCCTGGGGTTTCTTTTTTATGAGGGGCTCCCACCATCCTTGTGCTGTGCTGACTTCCTCCTGGGGCTGCTTACAATGAGGGGCTCCCACCATCCCTGTGCTGTGCTGACTTCCTCCTGGGGCTGCTTATTATGAGGGGCTCCCACCATCCCTGTGCTATGCTCATTAGGAGAGGGCTCCCACCATCCCTGTGCTATGCTGACTTCCTCCTGGGGCTGCGTATTATGAGGGGCTCCCACCATTCCTGTGCTATGCTGACTTCCTCCTGGGGCTGCTTATTAAGAGGGGCTCCCACCATCCCTGTGCTATGCTTATTATGAGGGGCTCCCACCATCCCTGTGCTATGCTGACTTCCTCTTGGGGCTGCTTATTATGAGGGGCTCCCACCATCCCTGTGCTATGCTCATTATGAGGGGCTCCAACCATCCCTGTGCTGTGGTGACTTCCTCCTGGGGCTGCTTTCTATGAGGGGCTCCCACCATCCCTGTGCTGTGCTGACTTCCTCCTGGGGCTGCTTATTATGAGGGGCTCCCACCATCCCTGTGCTGTGCTGACTTCCTCCTGGGGTTTCTTTTTTATGAGGGGCTCCCACCATCCTTGTGCTGTGCTGACTTCCTCCTGGGGCTGCTTACAATGAGGGGCTCCCACCATCCCTGTGCTGTGCTGACTTCCTCCTGGGGCTGCTTATTATGAGGGGCTCCCACCATCCCTGTGCTGTGCTCATTATGAGGGGCTCCCACCATCCCTGTGCTATGCTGACTTCCTCCTGGGGCTGCTTATTATGAGGGGCTCGCACCATCCCTGTGCTATGCTCATTATGAGGGGTTGCCACTATCCCTGTGCAATTCTGACTTCCTCCTGGGGCTGCTTATTAAGAGGGGCTCCCACCATCTCTGTGCTATGCTGACTTCCTTCTGGGGCTGCTTATTAAGAGGGGCTCCCACCATCTCTGTGCTATGCTGACTTCCTCCTGGGGCTGCTTATTATGAGGGGCTCCCACCATCCCTGTGCTATGCTGACATCCTCCTGGGGCTGCTTATTATGGGGGGCTCCCACCATCCCTGTGCTGTTCTGACTTCCTCCTGGGGTTGCTTATTATGAGGGGCTCCCACCATCCCTGTGCTATGCTCATTATGAGGGGCTCCCACCATCCCTGTGCAATGCTGACTTCCTCCTGGGTCTGCTTATTAAGAGGGGCTCCCACCATCTCTGTGCTATGCTGACTTCCTACTGGGGCTGCTTATTATTAGGGGCTCCCACCATCGCTGTGCTGTGCTGACTTCCTCCTGGGGTTTCTTTTTTATGAGGGGCTCCCACCATCCTTATGCTTTGCTGACTTCCTCCTGGGGCTGCTTACAATGAGGGGCTCCCACCATCCCTGTGCTGTGCTGACTTCCTCCTGGGGCTGCTTATTATGAGGGGCTCCCACCATCCCTGTGCTATGCTCATTAGGAGAGGGCTCCCACCATCCCTGTGCTATGCTGACTTCCTCCTGGGGCTGCCTATTATGAGGGGCTCCCACCATTCCTGTGCTATGCTGACTTCCTCCTGGGGCTGCTTATTAAGAGGGGCTCCCACCATCCCTGTGCTATGCTTATTATGAGGGGCTCCCACCATCCCTGTGCTATGCTGACTTCCTCTTGGGGCTGCTTATTATGAGGGGCTCCCACCATCCCTGTGCTATGCTCATTATGAGGGGCTACAACCATCCCTGTGCTGTGCTGACTTCCTCCTGGGGCTGCTTTCTATGAGGGGCTCCCACCATCCCTGTGCTGTGCTGACTTCCTCCTGGGGCTGCTTATTATGAGGGGCTCCCACCATTCCTGTGCTATGCTGACTTCCTCCTGGGGCTGCATATTATGAGGGGCTCCCACCATCCCTGTGCTGTGCTCATTATGAGGGGCTCCCACCATCCCTGTGCTATGCTGACTTCCTCCTGGGGCTGCTTATTATGAGGGGCTCGCACCATCCCTGTGCTATGCTCATTATGAGGGCTTGCCACCATCCCTGTGCAATTCTGACTTCCTCCTGGGGCTGCTTATTAAGAGGGGCTCCCACCATCTCTGTGCTATGCTGACTTCCTTCTGGGGCTGCTTATTAAGAGGGGCTCCCACCATCTCTGTGCTATGCTGACTTCCTCCTGGGGCTGCTTATTATGAGGGGCTCCCACCATCCCTGTGCTATGCTGACATCCTCCTGGGGCTGCTTATTATGGGGGGCTCCCACCATCCCTGTGCTGTTCTGACTTCCTCCTGGGGTTGCTTATTATGAGGGACTCCCACCATCCCTGTGCTATGCGGACTTCCTCCTGGGGCTGCTTATTATGAGGGGCTCCCACCATCCCTGTGCTATGCTGATTTCCTCCTGGGGCTGCTTATTATGAGGGGCTCCCACCATCCCTGTGCTATGCTCATTATGAGGGGCTCCCACCATCCCTGTGCTATGCTGACTTCCTCCTGGGGCTGCTTATTATGAGGGGCTCCCACCATCCCTGTGCTATGCTGACTTCCTCCTGGGGCTGCTTATTAAGAGGGGCTCCCACCATCCCTGTGCTATGATGACTTCCTCCTGGGGCTGCTTATTATGAGGCGCTCCCACCATCCCTGTGCTATGCTGACATCCTCCTGGGACTGCTTATTATGAGGGGCTCCCACCATCCCTGTGCTGTGCTGACTTCCTCCTGGGGCTGCTTATTATGAGGGGCTCCAACCATCCCTGTGCTATGCTCATTATGAGGGGCTCCCACCATCCCTGTGCTGTGCTGACTTCCTCCTGGGGCTGCTTATTATGAGGGGCTCCCACCATCCCTGTGCTATGCTGACTTCCTCCTGGGGCTGTTTATTAGGAGGTGCTTCCACCAACCCTGTGCTATGCTTATTATGAGGGGCTCCCACCATCCCTGTGCTATGCTGACTTCCTCCTGGGGCTGCTTATTATGAGGGGCTCCCACCATCCCTGTGCTATGCTGACTTCCTCCTGGGGCTGCTTATTATGAGGGGCTTCCACCATCCCTGTGCTATGCTCATTATGAGGGGCTCCCACCATCCCTGTGCTATGCTGACTTCCTCCTGGGGCTGCTTATTATGAGGGGCTCCCACCATCCCTGTGCTATGCTGACTTCCTCCTTGGGCTGTACCTCTGCTGTGCATATTATGAGGGGCTCCCACCATCCCTGTGCTATGCGGACTTCCTCCTGGGGCTGCTTACGGTGCAGGTGTCAGTGCTGTATATCACGGTGCTGGTGTCAGTGCTTTATGTCACGCTGCTGATGTCAGTGCTCTCTATCATGGTGCTGGTGTCAGATCACTCTATCACGGTGCAGGTGTCAGTGCTGTATATCACGGTGCTGGTGTCAGTGCTTTATGTCACGCTGCTGATGTCAGTGCTCTCTATCATGGTGCTGGTGTCAGATCACTCTATCACGGTGCAGGTGTCAGTGCTCTATATCACGGTGCTGATGTCAGTGTTTTGTGTCACGGTGCTGATGTCAGTGCTCTGTATTACGGTGCTGGTGTCAGATCACTCTATCGCGGTGCAGGTGTCAGTGCTCTATATCACGGTGCTGGTGATCATCTCCTGCACCCGCGTTCGCGAAACGTCCCTTCGGAAGTTCGTCCATCACTATTCCCAAACCCTATTTCTTTTCACAGAAGGCTATTCCGGCTCTCTACCAGCATGTGGAAGGCAGTTTCTTGGCCTTGTTGGACAGGGCAGTAGCATTAAGGTTCATATTACTGCTGACTCATGATCCAGCCGTCATGGACAGGGACGTTACCTTTCTTTCACGGTACACTAGGTAAATCTGCTGGCAGCTGGGAAGGATGCAGGACAGGTTTCAGTATTGTTGGAGCTTGTTCCACCACCATGCCTCCGAAATTCTAGTGGTGATCCACCCCCTCCTCTTCTTCTTCCTCCTCTATGGCCTCTTCCTCTGCAGATTTGATACCGTAGGCGTTTAAGGGGCTACGCAAGCACTGAGGCAAAAAATGCCATGCGGTGCTTGAGTTGGTCTGCTTAGGGGACAGGATTGGGGCAGAGATTCAGTCAGCTCTGCAGGGGCAGTCTCAGAGGTGGTTGATGCCACGCCAGCTTCAGCCAGGAATGGATGCATGCGACAATGGCGCCAACCTCCTTTCTTCCCTCTGACAGGGACACTTGATCCATGTTCCTTGTTTGGCTCACGTCCTGAATTTTGTGGTGTAGCAGTTATTGAGCAGGTACTCATCTTACAGGATCTCCTGAGGCAGGCCAGGAAAGTCTGTGGTCATTTCCGCCACTCATATAATGCCAGTGCTTGGCTGGCTGACCTTCAAAGGAAATAAAACCTGCCCAAGAACCACCTCATTTGTGACATGCCCACCAGCTGGAACTCAACATTGACAATACTGCAGTGGCTGCACACACAGAAGAGGGCCATAAATGAGTACCTGTTTGAGTATGGCACCAGGACAGGGTCAGGGGAGCTTGTTTTTTTTTTGCCATGCCAGTGGCTACTGATCAAGGATGCATGCACTGTCCTGTCACCATTTGAGGAGACCACGAGGATGGTGAGCAGTGACAGTCCATGCATCAGTGATACTGTCCCTCTTGTCTTCCTGTTGGAGCACACACTTCATGGAATAATGTACAGGGCACTTGAGGCAGAACAGCGAGAGGAAGAGGAGAACTTCCTTACCTCTCAAGGCCCCCTTTATCCAGATAGTATTCCTGCGGGCCGCCGAACACACAGAAAGAGGAGGAGGATTGTGTCAGCATGGAGGTGGAGGATAACACTCAGCATCAGCAGCAGCCTTCAAGGGATCGTTTTTAGTCCCCAGAAACCCATGGAGTTGTACGTGGCTGGGAGGAGGTGGTTGCGGATCATGTGATCCTTAGTGACCCAGAGGACTCAGGATCGAATGTCTCTGCAAACCTACGCTGCATGGCCTCCCTGATCCTGCAAAGCATGCAAAAGGACCCTGGGATTTGTGGTATCAAGGAGAGGGATCATTACTGACTGGCAACCCTTCTTGATCCATGTTACAAGGGGAAGGTTGCAGAACTTATCCAGCCTTTGCAGAGGGAGCAGAGGATGAAACATCTTTGGGCGGCCTTGAAGAAAGGTTTGTGCAATGCATTTCCAGAGCCTGGGAGGTTACAATTTCCTGGTGCTGGACAACGTGTTGCTTAGGCTTCGTTCAATCACAGAAAGAGCGATGGAGGAGGTGTCCGGCTGACCGATGCCTTCAGACAATTCCTTATTCTTCAGCGCCAAGGTCTGATTGGTTCCAGCAACTATCGCCAGAGTCTGAATTACATGGTGCAGGAATATCTAGGGGCAAGATCAGACTTGCAGACCTTTCCAACAGAACATCCACTGTGTTACTGGGTCTTGAGAATGGACCACTGGTCAGAGCTTGCTCAATATGCAATTGAGTTACTGGCCTGTCCTGCATCCATCGTTCTTTCTGAATGCTCATTTAGTGCTGCTGGAGGCTTTATAACTGATCACAGAGTGAAGCTGTCCACAGACTCTTTTGATCGGCTCACATTCATAAAAATGAATTGGCCTTGGATCACCAGCTACCAAACACCTGATAATGATGTAACCAATTGATTTTGTATGGATGTGGGATTCCTTTAAGATGGCCTATGCTGAGTGACTATCCTATTATGCTGAGTGACTATCCTAATCTTCCTCAATCTTCATGATGATTTTAAAGATTTTTCTGCCCCTGTTTTACAGGGGCATGTAATTACAATTTTTGATCTAATATTTCACAGCCGAGCTCATTCCTGCTCTCAACAAGAGACTCTGTGAGGGGTTACAGTGTTGTGGCACCACCACTGCCTAAGACCCAATTTTCCCAAGGCCGTCTTTCAGGACAGCCACTATAGAGAGACCCCGGCTCCTCCCCTCCTCCACCGCCTTCCAACACATATTTAAGCCTCAACCTCCCCTCAGCCCCTCACTTATGATGTTTCCTCCAGAGGGGAGACACCGCATGGGAGCCGAAACTAGTCAGCTGGGGAGGCTGAGGATTTTTCTTTTACCTCTGGGAGATAGGGGTCTCTCTATGGTGGTCCCTGGCGGTCGATTGGAGGTCAGGATGGCCGATCGGATCCCTGGTGGCCATTGCGGTTTTCGCCACCGCGTGCTCCAACCACCCTTGGGGAAGGTGGAGGTCTGGGGAGGGTCGTTTGATGGTGCCTAGCGTGGTGCGACAGGAGGAGGCTACGTTCCCACTTGTGCAGGTGGCGCTGGAGCGGTGTGACGGGCCGGATGACGGGCAACGTCATTTCCGGTGGGGGCGAGCTACCTTGTTCCTGTACACGCGTCTTCCAGTTCCAGATGCGGAAAATTCAAACGGACGGTGCTTTCTGGCTGGTAAGGTCTTCCTTTTTACCCTGTACAGACAGCGGCTGGGAGACAGGACTGTGACCACTAGTGCCTGGCATGTCAGAAGCAGAGGCTACAAGAACTGGCCCAGGAGACAGCAGCACCAGCCACTCTAAGGTAAGGTGAACCCTGGGGTGGTGTTCCCTTCCTAATGTATTGGTAGCTCCACGGGTGTATTCCCTCCCTGGTGGTCCGGGGGGGAAGAGGGGGGGTGTGTCTGGGACACTGGTGGTGGTTGGTCCTGGGGGGGGCACTCCTGGTGGTCCTCTGGTCAGTGCTGGTGATTGGTCGTGCTTATTACTCCTTTTGTCTGCTTTTGTGTTTCAGAAAGCCACCAGCAAATAAGCGAAGAAGAGGTGTCCTTCATGTAGGGCTTCTATGGGGGAGTCTTGGTCTAAAGCACTTTTTAGGGAGTGTATAGAGGGGCTGGTGAGGGAGCAGACAGCGGAGCAGGGTGTGGACCTTGTAGTGTCAGTAAGGGAACTCTCTAGCACCTTTAGGTCATTTAAGGAGTTATTCTTCAGTTTTCAGTTACCCCAGAGTAACCTTCCACCAGCACAGCAGAGGAGTCCACGATCCATGAGGTTATGGTCCCAGTGGGAGATAAGCCAGAGGGCTCCAGGGATGAAGACGATGTGGATAGTGCTGTTTCAGACTCCCAGGGGGAGTCAGATGAGGATACTGTGGATGGGGAATCCAAAAGGTCCTCCTGTTTATAAGCTTTCTCTTGAAGAAGCGGAGGATCTCTTAGGAGCTATTCTCACCACTTTAGGCATTCAAGAGGAAAGGAAGACCTTGCCCCTGCATGATCAAATGTACAGGGGCTTGGGGGAAGAGAAGAAGTGGGTGTTCCCAGTTCACGAGATCCTGGTGGATGCCATCAAGAAAGAATGGCAGGATCCAGCGAGGAAACCTTTTTTCTCAAGAGCCTTGAAACAAAGGTTTCCATTTGCAGTGGAGGAGTCTCTGGTGTGGAACAAGTCGCCTAGGTTAGATGCAGCATTTTCCCAAGTGTCCAGGCATACCGATCTGGCCTTTGAGGACATGGGGGTTCTGTCAGATGCCATGGATCGAAGGATGGATTCGCTTTTAAAGAAGGCTTGGGACTCTGGGAACCTGAAACCAGCCATGGCGACCACTGTGATAGCCAGGAATATGGAATACTGGCTTACTCAGATCAAAGCCCATAGCAGGAACAGCAAAGGAGACTATCCTCTCTTCCTTTCCCATGTTACTCAAGGGTGCGGCTTATATTGCAGATACTTCGGCAGAATCTGTCCGCATGTCTGCAAGATCCACGGCCTTGACTAATTTAGTCAGGAGAGCCTTATGGCTGAAAACATGGCAGGGGGATAGTGCATCCAAAATTAAACTTTGTGGGATACCTCTCACAGGTGATCTATTATTTGGACCAGGGCTGGAGGCTGTGCTGGATCGGAGAGAAAATAATATGGGGTTCAGGCCAAAAGAAAGGCTCAACATCAAAAGAAGGTGGAGACTCCAAAACCTGAGAAACAGAAAAAGTCCTGGGGACTGAAGGGTAAGGGTCATGGGGGGGGGCAATGACAGGTTCACGGTGGGAGGAAGGTTGGGGGCTTTCCTCCCACAGTGGGAAAGGATCACCTCCAATCAGTTCGTGCTGGGGATTATAAGGAGAGGTTATCGTTTGGAGTTCTCGGATCACCCCCCCACTCAGGCTTCTGGTCACTGAGTTGACAAAGTGTGCGGAAAAGTCATGTGCTTTGCTGTCCTCAGGGCCGCTGATAGGGCAGTACAGCCAGCCTTCCTGTAGGGGGCCCGAGTTCTGTCACTTCAGAAGAGGGGCCCGGGAACCCGCAAGGCAGGAGAGCTATCTGTACTGCCTTCTGACCCCTGTGGATCACTTTGCAGCGCTGCCAGCTTTCTCCCTCCAGCAGCTCTGCAGGGGGTTCAGTTCTAAATACTGGCAAAGTGTCCCGATTTGAAGCAGAGGGAGACAGCTGCAGAGTCTCTGCCTGTGCTTTTCTCGGGTCCTGAAACTCCCCCAACAGTCGGCTGTGTTATCTTTGGTCAGCGTGATAAATGAGCAGGAAGTTTGCTCCACCTCCTCACTGAGTCCTGACCTCTGATCCACCTGCCTCCAGATCGTGCTCTCTCTCACTGTGCTGTGTTCATGGTGAACTCCAGTGTTTGGATGGAACAGTGCTTCTGATGAAAGGGGTGAGTGGGGGGTTGCTGCTGGAGTGAAGGGACATTAATTTCATTTTGGAGAAAAGTAAATATGAAGCCAGCCTAGAAGTACAGATAGCTGCCACTGCAGTGCTGATCTAGGAACCTGTGGACACATCTCTCTCTCTCTCATGCTGACAGACATCTCTGCCCAGACATTTCTATATACCACCCCTAAGGCCCCCTTTATACTTCACATAGAGGAAACACACATTCCTGTGCATGTTAATTTTTTTGCTTGTTTTTCACATATAGGGGAGCCCATTCATTTGAATGGGCTGCCATATGTGTAACAAACACATCATAGAGGTTCTAGAACCTAAGCATGCAGATTTGCCACATGACACAACACAGGTGTTCTAATTACAGGGGTGCAATCAACAATTAATGGCACCACAAGCGCTATTAGCATTTGCAGTGCATTTCCAAAATGCCTGCTACCTTTGCACTTTGTCCCACATTCAGGAAACGTCAAATGTGAATATGGCCTAATGCCTAGTATACACTGCTAGTTTTTTTTTTCATTCAACCCTGCAGGCTGAATAAAAAAACCTGACACCTCAGGTCAGAGCCACTGTACTACCAATGCGATATTAGTATAGTAATCTCCTTTGCTGTTCTATTGTGTTCTGACAAGGGGATGACCCCCACCCCACCAGAACACTCTGCTCTGTGCTCTCAGCCATTGGCTGAGAGCACTGATTGGGTTGACAGATCTTTTTTGGTTATGCCCCTTCAACAGAAGCCAGCTGTTATACAGTCAGACAGGGCTGTATACATGCCATTGCTGCAGCATTTTTAGAGCAGATTGCAGAGTTTGACAGGCAGCACCTCCTGTCAAATGTCTCATCGAGTTTAATGGGGCTGCTCTGCACCTTGAAGCCAAATAATTGTTTTAAAGTTGCAATGTGGTCGCACAATGTAAAATTGCCATTTGGCAATTTAAAAAAAGTAAAAAAAAAAACAGGTGGCATGAGGTGCCAGTAGCATGGCTCTAATTTCTAGTATGGCTGCAAAGCATACCACTGCGACCATGTAATTTTAGCAACTTGATATTTCCGGGGTGGGGGCCCTGTCAGGTAGGTTGTACGGGGCCCTGTGATTTCTAACAGCGGCCCTGGCTGTCCTCACTACAGGAGGTAGAACAGCAGGGGGTGGTGTCAAGGCTGCCAGTGGGCGAGAGAGGCAGAGGCTTTTATTCCCATATCTTTGTTGTCCACAAGCCTTCGGAAAAATTCAGGCTGATCCTGAATTTAAAGCCTCTGAATCTCTCAGTCACATACAGGAGATTCCGGATGGATTTGGTGTATTCAGTGTAGGCATTGCTTCCACCAAACTGTTTCATGGCATCAATAGATTTGAAAGATGCATATCTGCACATTCCCATCTCAGAAAGCCATCAAAAATTTCTCAGGCTGGCAGTAAGAACAGTGGAAGGGGTTCTTCATCTCCAATTCAAGGCCCTTCCTTTTGGTCTGTCCTCTTCCCCCCGTATCTTCACCAAGGTGATGGTGGAGGTACTGGCATTCTTAAGGCTCAGAGGCGTCTCGATAATTGCTTATCTAGATAATCTTCTTTTGTTTGCAATGTCCCCCGAGCAACTGGTTTGAGATCTGCAGGTTACAAAAGACATCTTAGAGAACTTGGGTTGGCTCGTAAACCTGGAGAAATCCAATTTAATCCCATCTTTCTGGGCTATGTGTTGGATTCGACAGAGCAAAGGGTCTTTCTGCCCTTGGAATAGATTCAGAAAATAGACAATGCAATGTTGTTCTCAGATTTCGGTAAAGGGGATTATGTCGGCCCTAGGCTTACTGACATCCACACTTCCAGCAGTGCAGTGGGCGGGGCTACATTTTCTCTGCAACTGTTAATTTTGAGGATCTGGGACCACAGCCAGAGGTCATTGGATTCGATGTTTTTAGGTCAAGAGGTCCCTCTAGTGGTGGAGAAAGGAGGTAAATCTGTCACAGGGCCTGAAGTGGGTCCTCCTGGTATCAGGACCATAACAACAGATGCGAGCGGTTCAGGTTGGAGGGCTCATTTGGGCACCCGGGTAATGCAGGGTTCCTGGGAGAAGATGGAGGTAGTGTGGTCCTCGAACTGGAGGGAGTTGAGAGGGGTGAATCTGGCTCTCAAAGCCTTTCAGGAAGAACTTCGGGGACAACACATGAGGGTTCGTTCAGACAATTCCTCTGTGGTGGCCTATGTGAACAAACAGGGGGGCACCAGGAGCGGAACGCTTTGGGTTCTGTCAGAATCAATCCTCAAATGGGCTGAGGCCAATGTTCTGTCTCTTTCGGCAATTCATTTTAAAGGAGAACAGAATCAAATAGCGGACTTCCTCAGCAGAAAGACTCTGAGGGAGGGCAGCTGGGTATTGAAGCATGATCTCCAGAAGGTGGGGGGTCCCATCAATAGATCTGTTTGCCTCAAGGGAAAACACAAAATTTAGTCTTTTTTTCCCCTAAGCAGGTGGGACAGGGTGTTAGGGGTAGATGCCTTGGCTCAGAGTTGGGAGTTCTCCAAGTGTTATGCCTTCCCCCCTCCAGTGTTAATTCCGGAAGTGTTGCGAAAACTTCAGGTGGAGAACACGGTTCTCATCCTGATTGCCCCGCACTGACCCAGGAGGCCATGGTTCTCCGTTCTGAAGGGCTTGGCCGTAGAACCTCGCTGGATTCTCCCAGTCCAGAAGGATCTCCTGTTCCAGGGACCAGTCGTCTGTCCTCAGGTAGATCGGTGGAACCTCGCAGCCTGGCTTATGAGGAAGAGTTACTAAAGGGAAAAGGGTTCTCAGATCGCTTGGTGGCCACCCTTTTAAATTACAGGAAATGCAGGCCATTCATCAGAAGGGGTGGAAGCGTTTTAATAGTTGGCGCTTGGAGAGCTCCTTTGATGTATGCAGCTCCATAGCAGTGCTAGAATTTCTGTAGGCAGGAGCAGATAAAGGCTTAGCCCTTAGTACCCTGAAAGGGCAGGTGTCCGCTTTAAGCGTCTTCCTAGAAAAACAACTGGCGTTTGATCCATGGATAAGCAGGTTTTCCAAGGCCTTGAGTAGACAAAGGCCTGTCAGAGTCTCTCTGTTCCCAGTGTGGAATCTTTCTTTAGTTTTGCAGGCGCTCACAGGGGAGCCCTCAAAAATTAGAGTTACGCTTACCGGTAACGTCTTTTCCAGTAGTCTTTCAGGACAGCCACTATGAGAGATAGACTCCTCCTCTTCCTCTGGAAACACTGTGCCAGCCCATAAATTCTTACTTCCCCTACCGGACCTCAGTTTATATCGAGAATACCTCCGGCCAGCTGGGGAGACACAAGAACACATTAATAACATATTTATCAAATACCATTATCTTGCTGCGCTCTGGTCTTTTGTAAGACTCCCCCCAATTTTCGGGTGGGAACTAGGGCTGTCCTGAAAGACTACTGGAAAAGACGTTACCGGTAAGCATAACTCTAATTTTCCTTAATCGTCTTTCAGGACAGCCACTATGAGAGGATAAGCGAGCACTCACCAGTTAGGGTGGGACTACAGCTTGCAAAACCTTTCGCCCAAAGGTCTGCTCACCTGCCGACACCAGGTCCACTCTGTAGTGTTTTACGAAAGTGGAATAGCTGGACCATGTTGCTGCTCTGCAAATCTGCTCTGGCGTTGCTCCCGCTCTTTCTGCCTGGGAGGCTGCCATAGCTCTAGTGGAGTGTGCTTTAATACCCACTGGGATTTCTTTCCCTGCAACTAAATAAGCCTACTCGATGGCTACTCTGAGCCACCTAGCAATAGTGCGCCGGGACGCTTTACAACCTTTCCTGGCCCCGGAAAACAAAACAAATAAGGAATCTGACCTTCTGAATGTCTTGGTCAGTTCCAGATAGTGTAGGATACATCTCCTAACATCCAAATAATGAAATTTTAGTTCCTTCTCACCGGAGGGATTGGGACAAAAAGAGGGCAAAACAATTTCCTGGCTTCTATGAAAGCTGGATGCCACTTTCGGCAAAAAGGCTGGATCGGTCCTTAAAACTATCCGATCCGGAAAAATAACGCAAAAGGGAGCCCTAACTGATAAGGCCTCCATCTCACTGACCCTCCTGGCAGTTGTTACTGCTACCAGAAACACTGTCTTCAGAGTAAGCTCTCTCAGAAAACACTCCTTTAAAGGCTCAAAGGGGGGTCCAGTTAAGCTCTGCAAAACTAAAGATAAATCCCATCTGGGAAAGGACAGACCCTGGACTGGTCTCTGTCTGGACAGGGCCCTAAAGAACCTGACTACCCATGGGTTGGCAGCCAAATGATCTTCTAAATAAACACTGAGGGCTGATACTTGACCCCTAAGGGTACTAATGGATAAGCCCTTATCTGCCCCACATTGTAAAAATTCCAACACTGCGGAGGAGCTCCGTACTGGGAAAGAGCTCTCTGCGCACCACTTGTTGAAACGCAACCAGACCTTTTCATAGATCTGGCGAGTTTCCTTCTTCCTACTGTCCAGGAGGGGAGAAACTAGTCTCTGTGAAAATCCTTTAGATTTTAATAAACCCTCCTCAGTAGCCAGGCCGCTAACTTCCACTGGCGTACCTGTGGGCAGAGGACTGGCCCCTGAGAGAGGAGATCGTCCCCGAGGGGGCAAGAGTAGGGGAGGTTCTACTGCCAACTGCTTTAGCATTGAGAACCATGCTCTCTTGGGCCAATGTGGAGCCACCAGAATCAGAGATGTGCTTTCCATCTGAAACTTTCTCAGAACTGCTGGCAACAACGCTGGAGGTGGGAAGGCATAGCAAGTTCTGAAGTGCCAATTCTGGCTCAAAGCGTCCACCCCTAAGGCTCCCTCTCCCCTTTTTAGGGAGAAAAAACAGGGGGTTTTTGCATTGTTTTTGGAAGCGAACAGGTCCACCTCCGGAGACCCCCATCTCTTTATTATGAGATTGAAGACCTCCTGGTTGAGAACCCAATCGCCCTCCCTCAGCCTCTTTCGGCTGAGAAAGTCTGCTACCACGTTTTTCTCTCCCCTCAGGAAAACTGCTGAGAGCGAAAGGGTGTAGGTTTCGGCCCAGGACAGGATCTCTGTCGCTAAAGACAACAGGGCTCCGCTTCTCGTGCCACCCTGTTTGTTTAAATAGGCCACTACGGAAGAGTTGTCCGACCGCACCTGAATGTGGTGACCCCGGAGCTCTTTTTTGAAGAATCCCAGGGCTAGTCCCACTGCCCTTAATTCTTTCCAGTTGGACGATCGAGTCAACTCGCCGTCCTCCCAAGTGCCCTGGGCTAGAAGGGAACCCAAATGTGCCCCCCAACCTTTTCCACTTGCATCTGTGGTTACTACCCGAGAAACCGGGATGAGCCACAGACGCCCTTGCGACAGATTTGTCATTTTCCTCCACCACCAGAGGGATCTCTTTACCTGGTGTGGAATATGTACTAGGGTGTCTAGAGCCTCCTGACTGTGGTCCCACACCCCTAGGATGAAGGTCTGTAGGGGACGAAAATGTAGCCCTGCCCACTGTACTGCTGGGAGGGTAGATGTAAGGAGACCCAGTACTGACATCAGAACCCTTATGGAAACCAGCTGGTTGCTCTGAAGAGAGGCCACCGCACTGTCCAGTTTTTGTACCTTTTCTCTTGGTAGAAAAACTCTCAACAGTGTTGAGTCCAACAGGAAACCTAGATAAGAGATCTGTTGTGAGGGGATCAGGCTGGACTTTTCCAAGTTCAGAAGCCACCCCAGGTCTGTAAGGACCC
Source organism: Lithobates pipiens (assembly GCF_037356315.1). NCBI lineage: Eukaryota > Metazoa > Chordata > Amphibia > Anura > Ranidae > Lithobates > Lithobates pipiens. Next base: position 151,573,445 of record NW_027507718.1, read on the forward strand.
CTTTGGTCAGATTGAGATCCTTGACCAACTGTGTTGGGGATGCTGCAAATAAAAGCAGGTCGTCCAGGTAGGCTATTATACATATCCCCTGGAGCCAAAGAAAGGCCATGGCTTCTGCCAGGACCTTGGTAAAAATGCGGGGTGCAGAGGATAGCCCGAATGGCAGGGCCTGAAACTGAAAGTGTACTGTTTCTCCCCCTAAATCTATGGCAAGGCGTAGAAAACTCTGCGAGGCTTCCGCTATAGGGATGTGTAAATACGCGTCCCTTAGGTCCAGAGATACCATGAAACAGTTGCGGGGCAGAAGCGCCTTTACTGAAAAGATCGATTCCATGCGGAATCTTTTGTATGTCACTGAAGCATTCAGGGGCTTTAAGTTCAGAATCAACCTGAACTTCCCTGAGGGTTTTTTCACTACGAAGATGTGAGAATAAAACCCCCTTCCCTCTTCTGCTTTTGGGACCCTGAGAATAACATCCTGATTCTCCAATTCCCTCAGAGCTTCTAGCAAGGCCTCGGCGTTTACCATGCACCTGGGTAGATGCGTGACAAGGAGCCTTTGAGGGGGTGGTCTTAAGAATTCCAAGAGGTACCCCCTTCTTATTACCCCTAAAATAAATTGATTGGGGGATATTGTCTCCCACTGTGGTAGAAAGGCCCCCAGTCTTCCTCCCACTGTAGCTGGAATGTCACTGGGTTTTACGGGGCTGGACAGGAGGGTGAAAAATCGCCCCTCCTCTGCCCCTGCCTTTTTGGGGCCAGGTTTCTTTTTAACTGTTTCCATTAAAACTTTGTGCACTGGAAACACCCTTCTTTTTGGCTCCCCCAACCCTGAATACATTTGGTCATGCAGGGTTAGGGGCTTTTTATCCGTCTGGATACCGAGGGTTGCATAAATTGCCTTTAAGAGGTCCTCTACCTCATCAAGGGATAATTTATATCTGGAGGCTTTCCTGGACCCATCCTGGTCCTCCCCCTCGGAACCCTCCTGGGAATCGGAAGAGGAACTGTCTGGAAGTTCCCTACCTGTCCCTGAAGGGCCTGCAACCTCTGCCCCCCCTGTACTAGCAGGTTGGACTGGAGCAGAACTCTGTGCTAGAGGTGGGGTTGTATCCTGGGGAGATGGACCCGTGGGAAGCTGAAATTTTTCAAAAAGGGACCTAAAAGAAGAGAAGGTGGACGAGAGCTCTTTAACTGAAGCTGCTAGTCCTGACTCCTGTTCATATTCCCTTTCCCTAACGAGGGAGTCAATACAGCCCTTGCACAACACTTTGGTCCAAGATTCCCCTACAGAAGGCACACTTCCTTTTAGAGCTATGCGTAGACCTCGTTTTTTCCGTAGCTTTCTAAAAAAAAAGGAAAAAAGAAAAAACAGAAAAAGACAAAGTCAATCAAAAGCTCGGGATACAACCCTGGGAGTGCACTAGACCCTTTTTTAAACGAAGGGATCTGAGCCTCCCCTCCCCCCTGGCCACCCAGGGGGTCTGCCCCCCCCCCATGATAGAACCATACATTGGGGTGGGGGGATCCTAGATAGAGAGTACCCCTCCCCAGGGTGCTCTTACCTTAGGAATGCTGGAGATAGAGTCTGTCGTTTGAGCCTCAGCTTCCGACATGACTGCAGGTGGCTGCTTACTACGGAGTTCCACGCTGCCTGTGCGCGTTCTGAACTCATCTCCAGCTTGTGCCCGGCCCTCCTATCAGCTCCACGACCCCGGAAGTCGATCGTATTCGAGGTCAAGCCTTCGTTTCCGCCGGATACGACGTCGCCCGTCGTTCGGCCCGCTCGGTTCAAAGAAAAAAAGGGGCGGACTGTACCCATGTACAGGGAAATCTTCCGAACAGCTTGCCAGCTGCGTCCCTGTAGACGCGATAGGAGTCCCCCACGACCTGAAGCCGCGCTCAACTCGGAAGGGGTGGCAGTACCTGGTGAGGTAAGTAAACCGTTCGACCCGTCCGACACGTGGACATTGGTTTCGAACGGTTTGAACCCAGCTTTCTCCAAATGAAGCCCCTGCTTCTTACAACCGGTTCTTCAACGACAAAACGGCCACAGCCTCCCCGACTGATCGGCCTAGTTCCTTGCACAGTGTCTCCCCGCCGGAGGAAACACTAATAACTGAGGTCTGGCAGGGGAAGTAAGAATTTATGGGCTGGCGCAGTGTTTCCAGAGGAAGAGGAGGAGTCTATCTCTCATAGTGGCTGTCCTGAAAGACGATTAGGGAAACTGTGTTTTTGGTAGTGATCACTACGGCTAGGAGAGTGAGTGAACTCAAAGCTCTCTCAGTGAGAGCTCCATTTTTTTAGGTTTTCCCGGACCGTGACATTTTTAAAACGGATCGGGCGTTTTTGTCAAAAGTAGCGTCGGAATTTTACAGGGTTCAGGAGATTGTGCTACCCACCTTTTGTTCAAATCCTGTGAGGGTATTTTTCATAGTTTGGACATTAGGAGGTGCGTCCTGCAATATTTAGACTGTACAAGTCAGTTCAGGAAGTTTTTGTTTTATTCTCAGGGTTCAAGAAGGGATCCAGAGCATCCAGGTGGACATTTGCCAGATGGCTGAGCATGGCAATTAGTCAGGCGTATGTGATATGGGGGGTGGAACCTCCAGTGGGTATTAAGGAACACTCAACTAGGTCGGTGGCAACTTCGCAGGCTGAGTGGGCTGGTGTTTCGCCGGAGCAGATTTGTAGGGCTGCAACGTGGTCCAGCTTCTCTACATTTGTGAAGCACTACAGATTGGATCTGCTGTCTGCTAAGGACCAAGCTTTTGGTCGTAAGGTGCTGCAGGCAGTTGTCCCACCCTGAGGTAAGGTACTCGCTTATCCTCTCTATGGTGGCTGTCCTGAAATATGGCCTTGGGAAAAATGGAGTCACTTACCAGTAACATCCTTTTCCAGGAGTCTTTCAGGACAGCACCGATACCCACCCAGATGGGAGCCTTTTTGTTGAACTCATCGCATGAGACTGTCAAATAAGACTTGATGTTTGTTTTGACGTGTTCTTGTGTCTCCCCTATAGGCCGGAGGTACTCGCGAAGAGCTGAGGGGCTGAGGGAGGTTGAGGCTTAAATCTGTTTGTGAAGGCAGCGTTTCCTAGAAGGGGAGGAGCCATGGTCTCTCTATGGTGGCTGTCCTGAAAGACTCCTGGAAAAGGATGTTACCGGTAAGTAACTCATTTTTTTCTGCCTCTGTTTTACAGGGGCATGTAATTACAATTCTTGATATAATATTTCACAGCAGGGCCCATTTCTGTGCCCACCAAGAGTTTTGTGTATAGCAATGATAAAAACATCAGCTGCCATGACGCCAATCCCTACACTGCTTATCCCCTGACAGCGGGGAAAAAATGTGGGTTATGCCGCGTACACACAAAGTGGACTGTCCGGCGGACTTCCCGCCAGACTGTCCACCGGACTTTCCGAACGGGCTACTTGCCCACACACGGCACTTTTTCAGCGGACTAATACGGACTTAAAGGGGAACCCCAACGCCGAAAAAAATCGACGTGAGGGTCCCCCCCCAGGTCCACATCAGACCCTTGTCCGAGCACGCTACCTGGCCGGCCAGGAAAGGGGGGGACGAGCGAGCGCCCCCCTCCTGAGCTGTACCAGGCCACGTGCCCTCAACATGGGGGGGTGCCTTGGGGAAGGGGGGGCCGTGCGGCCCCCCCACCCCAAAGCACCTTGTCTCCATGTTGATGAGGACAAGGGCCTCTTTCCGACAACCCTGGCCGTTGGTTGTCTGGGTGTCTGCGGGCGGGGGGCTTATCGGGACTGACTGACGTAGGCAAATGAGCTTGCCGCTCGTATGAGATAATAAATTTTTTTTTCTACCAGTCCTATACTCTCAGAAAATGTGTGGTTTGGGGGTCTTTAGAAAACTCTAAAAGCTATATTTGAAAAATAAAAAATGTGTTTAAAATTGCAAAAATGGTCTGGAGAGCTTAAAAGTGGAGCGCAGGGCCTGGAGGCGAAAGAGTTAAAGGGGAAATATTTTTTTTTTACATATAACCCTTTAGTATATTTGTAAGAGACTACAGTGTACAGCTTGTATAACAGTGTAAATTGCTGTCCCCTCAAAATAACTCAACACACAGTCATTAATGTCTAAACTGCTGGCAACAAAAGTGAGTAGACCCCTAAGTGAAAATGTCCAAATTGAGCCCAAAGTGTCAATATTTTCTGTGGCCACCATTATTTTCCAGCACTGCCTTAACCCTCTTGGGTTCACCAGAGCTTCACAGGTTACAACTGGAATCCTCTTGCACTCCTCCATGACGACTTTACAGACCTGAAGGATGTTAGAGTCCTTGCGCTCCTCTACCGTTTGAGGATGTCCCACAGATGCTCAATAGGGTTTAGGTCTGGAGACATGCTTGGCCAGTCCATCACCTTTACCCTCAGCTCCTTTAGGAAGGCAGTGGTCATTTTGGAGGTGTTTTTGGGGGTCGTTGCTATGTTCAAATACTGCCCTTTGGCATTAATAAATAAATACATTTATTTAATAATAATAAATAATGAATTAATTAAATTTAATTAATTACTTATTAATTAATAATACATTTGGCATTATCGCTCTCACTCTTTCATACTGGTCACCGGAAGTTCAACATGGCACCTCAAGGCAAAGAACTCTCTGAGGATCTGAAAAAAAGAAGTGTTGCTCTACATAAAAATGATCTAGGCTATAAGAAGTTTGCTAAGACACTGAAACTGAGCTGCAGCACGATGGCCAAGACCATACAGGGGTTTAACAAGACAGGTTCCACTCAGAACAGGCCTCACCATGGTCGACCAAAGAAGTTGAGTTCATGTGCTCAGAATCATATCCAGAGGTTGCATTTGGGAAATAGACATATTAGTGCTGCCAGCATTGCTGCAGAGGTTGAAGGGGTGGGGGTGTCAGCCTGTCAGTGCTCAGACCATACGTTGCACACTGCATCAAATTAGTCTGTATGGCTTTTGTTCCAGAATGAAGCCTCTTCTAAAGATGATGCACAAGAAAGTCCACAAACAGTATTTCTTGATCATACATCACGGGACACAGGAGCTTCATTACATAGTGGGTTATATAGGCACCTCTGGTGATTGGACACTGGTTAACCCCCAATTAAGGAGAATTCCTCCCCTATATAACCCCTCCCATATGGGAGGCACCTCAGTTTTTTCGCCAGTGTCTATGGTGGTTGGTCACGTAAAACATGTGCTATGAAGAAAGCTCTGTGCAGGTCCCTGCGGGGGCCTAAGGGCTACAACAAACCAGATCCATATCTCGGGCCGATATTTTGACTCCCAAGATGATATGGTACCCGGGCCTCGTCATCCAAAGAAACTAGGTTTTGCCTGTAAGTCCTCTCCTATTGGAAGACTGGGCTCTGGGAAAACCAAACTTGGTGTACTATTTACATAGTGGCACGAAAGTTTCTGGCAGAGTCTTTTACAAGGTCCAGGTAGGAGGTTCTTCTGAGAAGGAACCCCAATAAACCTGAAGGTTGGCACAACTCTGCCCGCCGTGATGGGTGAAGGCTGGAATCTGTCTGTTTTCAGCAATTCCTGCGGCAAGGACAGGTAAGGGAAGTTAATCCTATATAAATTATATTATGGATTTCTTCATTGAGTAGTTGTATGTCTTACATGGTTTCCACCACTAGAGGGAGTAAGAGCAGCCTGATGCATACTTACATGCCTTTCAGATACACACGCTCAGTGAAGCCTGGTTCTCCCAGATGACTCACGTCTCCACTGCAATCTCTGCCACAATGAAGGTAATACAGGGGTCTCACATAGTCTGGGGTCCCACGCAGCTCCGATGGCGATTCCCTTCCCCCTGGATACCGGCGGTCCTCGTGCAAGCACGAGCGTGCGTGCACGCACGCCGAGCGCGCTCCCGTGCTAATGGATGAGGGGGGAGTGTGGCTGTGAGCCGTGCAAGTCGGTGTGCGTGGCGCTGTACTGCGCAGGCGCCAGGCGGCAGTTTTAAAAAGCCCAGAGCGTCAGGGGGCTGTAAGTGGAGACACAGGAGCTGTGGGCAGTAAGCATCCCAAGGGATTGGATCCAGGCAAACCTAAGACACCTACTCAGCATCAGGTTGTGCAGTTTAAGCATATACAGTGGTGTGAAAAAGTGTTTGCCCCCTTCCTCATTTCCTGTTCCTTTGCATGTTTGTCACACTTAAGTGTTTCGGAACATCAAACCAATTTAAACAATAGTCAAGGATAACACAAGTAAACACAAAATGCAATTTGTAAATGAAGGTGTTTATTTTTAAAGGTGAAAAAAAATCCAAACCATCATGGCCCTGTGTGAAAAAGTGATTGCCCCCCTTTGTTAAAACATACTATAACTGTGGTTGTCCACACCTGAGTTCAATTTCTCTAGCCACACCCAGGCCTGATTATTGCCACACCTGTTCACAATCAAGGCATCACTTAAATAGGAGCTGCTTGACACAGTAAGGTCCACCAGAAGATCCTTAAAAGCTACACATCATGCCGAGACCCAAAGAAATTCAGGAACAATTGAGAAAGAAAGTAATTGAGATCTATCAGTCTGGAAAGGGTTATAAAGCCATTTCCAAAGCTTTGGGAATCCAGCGAACCACAGTGAGAGCCATTATCCACAAATGGCGAAGACATGGAACAGTGGTGAACCTTCCCAGGAGTGGCCGGCCGCCCAAAATTACCCCAAGAGCGTCACCTCTTGTGACATCCAAGAGGTCACAAAAGACCCCACAACAACGTCCAAGGAACTGCAGGCCTCACTTGCCTCAGTTAAGGTCAGCGGTCATGCCTCCACCATCAGGAAAAGACTGGGCAAAAATGGCCTGCATGGCAGAGTTCCAAGGAGAAAACCACTGCTGAGCAAAAAGAACATCAAAGCTCGTCTCAATTTCTCCACAACACATCTTGATGATCCCCAAGACTTTTGGGACAACATTCTGTGGACCGATGAGACAAAAGTGGAACTCTTTGGAAGGTGTGTGTCCAAGTATATCTGGCGTAGAAGGAACACTGCATTTCATAAAAAGAACATTATACCAACAGTAAAATATGGTGGTGGTAGTGTGATGGTCTGGGGCTGTTTTGCTGCTTCAGGACCTGGAAGACTTGCCGTGATAAAAGGAACTATGAATTCTGCTGTCTACCAAGAGATCCTGAAGGAGAATGTCCGACCATCTGTTCGTGTACTCAAGCTGAAACGAACTTGGGTTCTGCAGCAGGACAATGATCCTAAACACACCAGCAAGTCCACCACCGAATGGCTGAAGAAAAACAAAATGAAGACTTTGGAGTGGCCTAGCCAAAGTCCTGACCTGAATCCTATTGAGATGTTGTGGTATGACCTTAAAAAGGCCGTTCATGCTCGAAAACCCTCTAATGTAACTGAATTAGGACAATTCTGCAAACATGAGTGGGCCAAAATTCCTCCAGGACGCTGTAAAAGCCTCATTGCACGTTATCGCAAATGCTTGGTTGCAGTTGTTGCTGCTAAGGGTGGCCCAACCAGTTACTAGGTTTAGGGGGCAATCACTTTTTCACACAGGGCCATGATGGTTTGGATTTTTTTTCACCTTTAATAATAAACACCTTCATTTACAAATTGCATTTTGTGTTTACTTGTGTTGTCCTTGACTATTGTTTAAATTGGTTTGATGTTCCGAAACACTTAAGTGTGACAAACATGCAAATGAACAGGAAATGAGGAAGGGGGCAAACACTTTTTCACACCACTGTATATTTATTCTGAGACTTTTAGCACAACAGTGATTGCACTTTGTACTAGTACCTCTGCTTTGTAGCTTAGGACTATGTCTCCTCGTAAGAGGGTCTCAGGGGGAGGTAGCAAGGGCACTGGTAAGTCACCACCTAGGTCTAGGGGTTCTAAAAATGCCTGTAGGTTACCATCCCCCCCCTGCAAGACTGGAGCCACCCTCACAGGATGAGTCAGTGCCCCTGTCAGGTTTTGCAGCCTCTCCTAATGTTTCAGCCCTGGTAAACGTCACTGAGGACTCCCTTAGGGCTACATTGGAGGGTTTTGAAGGGAGAATCATGAATTTTATTTCAGCTTCCCTGAAAGATAGCAGGAAAAGGGGTAGATCCCCTCCTTCTGCTGAGATTCCTCTTTCAGATGACACTTCTGACAATGAGGAGAGGTCCCTATCTTGGGACAGGGATCTTGAGCAGTCGGATGAATCAGAGGAAGAGGAGAGAGTCCCCTCCTCCCAGGTGCTCAGAAAACAGGTGCAGTATTATACTGAATTGGTGCATACCACATTCAGAATGCCTGCTGCTGAGGTCGCTACATCCTCTGTTTCTTCCCTGGGAGTCAGGAAAATCCCACAGACTGCCTTTTCCTTTCCAATTCATCCTTTAATGGATAAATTGTTGTATGAGGATTGGGGACATCCCGATAAACTGTTTGCTCCTCCTAAATGGTTTTCTATGCTTTATCCTCTGGAGGAAAGTTTCACCAAGAAATGGGGGGTCCCATCTGTCGATGCGGCTGTTTCTTGTGTGAATAGAAACCTGACCTCTCCTTTGGATAATGCTCAGGTATTTAAAGATCCAACTGATAAGAAGCTGGAAACATTATTAAAAGCCTCCTTTTCCATGACTGGCGCTGTAGTGCAGCCTACAGTCGCAGCTGTGGGGTTGTGTCAGTTCCTCAAGGAACAGGTTAAGCAGATGCTTGGCCTCCTTCCCAGTGAGGAAGTGGAGAATTATGCAGAAATACCTCAAATTCTCTGTTTCATGACTGATGCGACTTTGGATTCTGTCCAACAAGCATCTTGTTTGTCTCTCCTGTTGGTACACACGCGAAGGGCCCTATGGCTAAAGAATTGAGCAGCTGAGCTATCATGCAAGAAGCATTTGATTGGGTTCCCGTTTAAAGGGGAACGTTTGTTTGGAGAAGAATTAGACAAATTCGTCCAAAAAATTTCAGGGGGTAAATCTACTCTCCTTCCAAGCAAAAGGAGCAAACGTCCATCATTTAGGCGTTCTCTCTCTCATCAAGCTCTAAGCAGTGGCGACAGCCTTCTCAACCCCCCTCTACAGCAAAGGCTCAAGGCCGGGCCCAGGGGCAGAAGAAATCCTGGGGGCGAAAGCCTGCCAAGCAGAGCCCAAAAGCTTCCTTGTGAAGGAGCGCCCCGCTCGGCCGAGTGGGGGGAAGGCTCCTGCAGTTTGCGGAAGCCTGGCGGGAAGAGATCCGGGACAAGTGGGTGGTCTCTTCGGTATCTCTGGGCTACAAGCTTGAGTTTCAGGAGATTCCACCTTCTCGCTTTCTAAGGTCAAGGATCCCCAGGGACCCAGTAAAGCGAAGACCGCTATTTCTGGCCTTAGATCACTTACTATCCCAGGGGGTGATAGTAGAAGTGGACCCAAAAGAACAGGGTTCAGGGTTTTTACTCGAATCTCTTCACCGTTCCAAAGCCAAATGAAAGTGTCAGACCTATCCTGGATCTGAAGGATCTGAACCGTTTTTTACGCATCCGGTCCTAACGAATGCAGTCAATTCGCACTGTGGTCTCCTCCCTGCAAGGGGGAGAGTTTATAGAATCAATAGACATCAAGGATGCATATGTCCATGTGCCAATTTTTCCCGCACACCAAAAGTATCTAAGGTTCGTGGTAGAACGGCGCCCTTTTCAATTTGTGGCCTTGCCGTTCGGGCTCGCTACGGCCCCTCGAGTCTTCACAAAGATTCTGGTCCCTCTCTTGGCAAACCTAAGAGCTCAGGGTATAGCCGTCATCGCTTATCTAGACGATTTGCTTCTCATAGAGAAAACAGTAGCGCTCCTGAACCACAGTGTTACCAGAACGCTAGAACACCTGGAACGCCTAGGTTGGATTATAAACCTAAAAACGTCGTCCCTACAGCCTGTTGGAATACCTGGGTATGGTTATCGACACCGCTCAGGGCAAGGTGTTTCTACCAAGGCCAAAAGCCTTGGCCATTGGGGATCTGGTGTGCTTAATTCTGGGCAGAAGATCTTCCCCCTTTCGGTTGTGCATGAGACTGTTAGGGAAAATGGTCGCCTCCTTCGACGCCGTTCCATTCGCCCACTTCCACTCAAGGCCTCTGCAAAGATGCATCCTTGCGGCTTGGAACAGGAATCCCCAGTCCTTGGATCTTCCTATGCGTCTATCCCCAGGGACACGCAAGAGTCTCATCTGGTGGTTACAAACCGAAAATTTGCTGAAAGGTAAACTTTTCTTCCTCTTCCATGGAAGATTATTACGACAGATGCCAGCCTGACAGGCTGGGGAGCAGTGTTGGAGGAGACGTGCTCGCAGGGGAAATGGTCTGCGATCGAGAAGCTATTGCCCATAAATGTCTTGGAGATCCGGGCAGTTTATATGGCTCTCATAAACTGGTCTTTCAGACTACGGGGTCTCCCTGTTCGGGTTCAGTCCGACAATGCCATAGCAGTGGCCTATATCAATCACCAGGGCGGTACCAAGAGTCTGGTTGCGCAAAAAGAGGTGAATCGCATACTTGTCTGGGCAGAAAAGCATGTTCCATGCCTTTCTGCAGTCTTCATTCCAGGAGTGGAAAATTGTCAGGTGGATTTTCTGAGCCGCCAGCAGTTGTGTCCAGGAGAATGGGCTCTGCACCCCGACGTGTTTTAGAACATATGTTTTGCAGGTGGGGTACTCCAGACGTAGATCTGTTTGCGTCCAGGTTCAACAGAAAACTGGACAAATTTGTGTCAAGGACAAGAGATACTCGCTCAGGGGTCGGATGCTCTGACAGTTTCCTGGGATCAGTACAATTTTGATTTATGCCTCCCCCCTCCCCGTGCCCGCTTCTGGAAAGAGTCAAGAGGGAGACAAAGTCAGTTCTTTTGGTAGCCCCGGCTTGGCCCAGGTGACCATGGTACGCAGAGATCATGAAGTTGGCAGTAGGCAGGCTGTGGATCCTCCCTCTCCAGCCAGATCTGCTCTCACAGGGTCCAATTTACCATCCTGCTCTGAATTTGATGGTTTGGCTGCTGAGACCCACATTCTGAGAGACCGTGGGCTTTCAGGGCCAGTCCTTTCTACTCTGGTCAATGCCAGAAAGCCAGCCTCCAGGCTTATTTATTACAAAATCTGGAGGGCATATGTTTCCTGGTGTGAACTCAGGGAATGGCATCCTAGAAAGTATGTCATTAGCAGGATCTTGGCCTTCCTCCAGTCAGGCCTAGAAATTAATTTGGCCGTAAGCACTATCTAGGTGCAGATTTCGGCCTTGTCAGTGTTTTTTCAGAAGCCACTTGCATTGCATTCCCTGGTGTGGGCTTTCATCCAGGGGGCTATGCGGATAAGGCCGCCATTCAAACCTCCGGTATGCCCATGGGATCTGAATTTGGTTCTCTTGGCTTTGCAGGGGCAACCTTTTGAACCTTTGCATCAGGCTTTGTTAGTTCTTTTGACTAAAAAATTGGTTTTCTTGGTAGCCATATCCACGGCTAGAAGAGTGTCAGAACTAGCAGCTCTCTCTAACAAAGAGCCGTATCTAATTATTCATAAGGACCGGGTGGTCATGCGTCCCAACAGGTCCTTTCTGCCTAAGGTGGTTTCAGGATTCAATTTGAATCAAGATGTAATCCTACCATCCTTTTTTCTGGACCCACAGTCCGCAGAAGAAGAATCTTTGCACACTTTGGATGTGGTTAGGGCAATCAGTATCTATCTTCAGGCAACTGCTCAGATCAGGAAAACTGATTGCTTATTTATTTTGCCGGAAGGCCCTAGGAAGGGCCAGGCGGCATCAAAATTCACTCTCTCAAGGTGGATTAGACAGATTATTTCTCAGGCCTATAGTGTTAAAGGGAAGATCCCTCCTTTTCAAGTGAAAGTGCACTCAACTAGGGCTGTAAGTGCTTTTTGGGCAGTGCATCACCAGGCCTCCCTGGCTCAGATCTGTAAGGCTGTAACTTGGTCAATAGTCCACACATTCACCAGATTCTATCAGGTGGATGTCAGAGGGCAAGAGGATATCGTCTTTAGGCGTAGTGTACTGCAGGCTGCAGTTTAGGTCCTCCGGTCCATGGCGGTCTATAATTATGATCTGTGTCTCCCTCCCCTCAATCTGAGCATTGCTTTGGGACATCCCACTATGTAATGAAGCTCCTGTGTCCTATGATGTATGATCAAGAAAATAGGATTTTTATATAAAGCTTACCTGTAAAATCCTTTCTTGAGAGTACATCACGGGACACAGGGCTGCCGCCCCTCTTAGGTTTTACGTGGTTTCCTATTGCTTTGCTACAAAACTGAGGTGCCTCCCATATGGGAGGGGTTATATAGGGGAGGAATTCTCCTTAATTGGGGGTTAACCAGTGTCCAATCACCAGAGGTGCCTATATAACCCACTATGTAATGAAGCTCCTGTGTCCCATGATGTACTCTCAAGAAAAGGATTTTACAGTTAAGCTGTATATAAAAATCCTATTATTGCAGACAAGCAGACTAAGGACATGGATTACTGGAACCATGTCCTGTGGTCTGATGAGACCAAGATAAACTTATTTGGAACCAGGTGAGGAAACAAAGACAAGTGTTTCTTGCCTACAGTGAAGCATATTGGTGGGAGTGTCATGGTCTGAGGCTGCATGAGTGCTGCCATCACCGGGGAGCTACAGTTTATTGAGGGAACCATGAATGGCAACAATTACTGTAACATACTGTTATATGGCAGAGCATGATCACCTCCCTTCAGAGACTGGGCCACAGGGCAGTATTCCACCATGATAACGACCCCAAACACACCTCCAAGACAACCACTGCCTTCCTAAAGAAGCTGAAGGTAATGGATGTGATGGACTGGCCAAGCATGTCTCCAAACCTAAACCCTATTGAGCATCTCTGAGGCATTCTCAAACGGAAGGTGGAGAAACGCAAGGACACTAACATCCATCAGCTCTGTGATGTCATCATGGAGGAGTGGAATAGGACTTCAGTGGCAACCTGTGAAGCTCTGGTGAACTCCATGCCCAAGAGGGTTAAGGCAGTGCTGGAAAATAATGATGGCCACACAAAATATTGACACTTTGGGCCCAATTTGGACATTTTCACTTAGGGGTGTACTCACTTTTGTTGCCAGCAGTTTAGACATTAATGGCTGTGTGTTGAGTTATTTTGAGGGGGCAGCAAATTTACACTGTTATACAAGCAGTACACTCACTACTTTACATTATAGCAAAGTGTAATTTCTTCAGTGTTGTAACATGAAAAGATATAATAAAAATATTTACAAAAAGTGAGGGATGTACTCACTTTTGTGAGATACTGTGTGTGTATATATATATATATATATATATATATATATATATATATATATATATATATATATAGTGCATTCCATGTAGTGTACGTGCACTCAGCTTCTTTGGTCGACCATGGACTGTTCTGAGTGACACTTGTCTTGTTAAACAGCTGTATGGCCACCGTGCTGCAGCTCGTTTCAGGATCTTGGCAATCTTCTTATAGCCTAGGGCCTAGGCCATCTTTATGTAGAGCAACAATTATTTTTTTTCAGATCCTCAGAGAGTTCTTTGCCATGAGGTGCCATGTTGAACTTCCAGTGACCAGTATGAGAACAATAACGCCAAATTTAACACAACTGCTCCCCGTTCACACCTTATATTTTGTAACATTAATGAGTCACATGACACCGGGGAGGGAAAATGGTTAATTGAGCCCACTTTGGACATTTTCACTTAGGGGTGTACTCACTTTTGTTGCCAGACATTAATGGCTGTGTGTTGAGTTATTTTGAGGGGACAGTAAATTTACAATGTTATACAAGCTGTACACTCACTACTTTACATTCTAGCAAAGTGTAATTTATTCAGTGTTGTCTGATGTCACCTGAAAAGATATAATAAAATATTTACAAAAATGTGAGGGGTGTGCTCTATTTTGTGAGATACGATATATATATATATAGATAAGATATATATATATATATATATAGATAAGAAGGCCAGTATGGTGGCCTGAATTTATGGGAGGAGGGGGGGCGTGGCCAGCGCATGAGCTGAATGGAAGCTCTGTGAGAGAGCTCTGTGACACGAACGGGCATATTAGCGACAATTCACAGCGAATATCGGTAAAAAAGATACGAACAGACAACGGAAGAGTTCCTGAATCCGAAGGTGATGTCAAAAAAGCGGAAAGACGAATGGAAAATGAAAAAACTAACGACATTCTCCTCTCAGTCAGCGGGAGGGAGAAAAAAAGATGGCACAGATCCTCTCACAGCTGCTGTACCAGCAACAGCCTCCTCAGGGAGAGTGCAATACACTGACAGGCCTGATGCTGCTCTAGAAGAATCACCTCAGAAAACACATCTGGAAACTCCTCATGAGGAAGATTACCTCAGCCCTACATGTCGCAGCCCGGCTAAAACTCGTATCAAACTGGATTTCACAGGGCAGGAGGTAAGCTATAAAATACCTCATATTAGTCAAGATAACACAGTCATAACTCCTATAGCTTCACCTATAGCCGCATTCCCCACTAATAACCAGCCTATTCTGGACACCCAATTAAAAGAAATGCTATTAACTTTACATACTTCGCTTCATACGGATATTTTACAACTCACAAATCAATTCTCCAAAGCAGTGAACTCCTTAGGTGAAAGAGTACACACTATTGAGAACTCTATGGGAGACATGACCAATACTATTAATGATTTAATAGATGCTCATGAAGAAAATAAAGCTGAAAAAGAGTGGCTTAAATTTAAAATCGCAGATTTAGAAGACCGCTCAAGGAAGAACAATCTCAAAATCAGGGGTATCCCTGAAAATATACAGCAGTCTGATCTTAAAAAATATGCCACTGACTTATTCTCCAACTTGCTGCCAGCTATACCAGCCTTAGAGCTCACAATTGATCGTATCCATCGGATTCCGAAACCGTCATTTCTCCCTCCACAGATACCACGTGATGTACTACTTAGAGTACACTTCTACCATGTTAAAGAACAAATCCTATATAAAGTGCGACATCTAGGACAACTTCCACAACCATATAATACAATCCAGATTTATGCTGACTTGTCTAAACATACTCTAGATATGAGAAGACAACTTTCCACGATTACAAAAGCTCTGCGTAATCATAAAATTGAATACCGTTGGAAACAACCATCTAAACTACTGATACAGAAGAACGACACCTACCATACAATCACTTCTGTGGAACAAGGCATTAAGTTACTTCACGCATGGGGTATTATCCCCGAACCAACTCCACCTATCGGAGCTAAGAAGAATCCGGAGAAACTTACGCCACAATGGCATTAGCTTTCATTGACTAGATCCGGTCAAAATACAATCCTATCTATAGGAAACCGATCTATCAGCTTGCTCGCCGTGCCGTGCGATACTAAATCTTTGGAACAGCTGACCTTTGAACTAATTCCCCATTCTAATGTTGCAGTATACATTGAAATGTTTACCACTGCAAGTTAAGTTTAATGTTTGGTTATATTTTTGTTTGTGCTTTTACTTTTATTTTTTTCTTCACAGTATCCTATACACAACTCATAGCATTCAAAGGGACAGGTATGTTGTGAACCTACAAAATTTGAATCAAAACTTTTCAGTCACTAAATTTTTGGACATTCATAGTCATTTCAGACTACAGATTGTTCACATGGAAGTAGAATTTAAAGCTATTATCAGGGTAGTATGTACTTACTTTTTCCATCTTATTAATATCCTTTTATGAGTATAAAGTTAATATCTTTAAATACTAATGGTCTTAACCATCCAGCAAAAAGAGCGTCGATGTGGCAAATGGCTAACACCCAGCGATGTCAAATATTGTGTATACAAGAAACCCATTTCAAAACAGGCGCTACTCCCACTTGCACCCATAAGAACTTTCCTCACAAATTTACAGCATCAGGCCAACAGAAAAAAAGAGGAGTACTTATTGCCATACATCATTCAGTTAATTTTCAATTGCATGAATCTATTGTAGATACCAATGGACGATACCTCATATTAATATGTACCATTAATAATACACTTACTACATTGGTAAATGTGTATGCGCCTAATAAAAGGCAATCCCATTTTCTGAATGGCCTGATGAGAAAAATAGGTAAATGCCGAAAAGGTGCCTTAATAATTTGTGGAGACTTCAACACAATACATGAACAAGAACTAGACACTTCTAATCCCAAAACCAGAACCAACTGTGCACTTAAAACTTTTTTGAATAAAAGCGATCTCTATGATGTATGGAGATGCCATCATCCTGGAGATCGTGAATACACATATCATTCCCTGGTACATAATACCTATACTCGTATCGATTATATTTTTACGGATAAGTGGTTATTGCAGCGGGTGAGGGAGTCTGACATTGCACCCATCACTTGGACTGATCATGCCCCAATTAGTATGACTATTCTACCTAAACACTCTCAAACGACCCATTTTCTATGGAGAACAAATGCATATCTTATCAAAATGCCTACCTATGCTACAGCTATACAAAACCAGATAACTGAATTCTTTAAATATAATGTGGGATCGGTGTCAGACTCCGCCACCCTATGGGGTGCTCATAAAGCATTTAGTAGGGGAATCCTAATGCAACTGAATGCTCAATTCAGGAAAAATAAAACAAAACTCATTGAGAAACTTACTGCTGACATTAAAACATTAGATTCCCAAAACCAATCTCACCCATCACAACAACTGAAAACTAAACTACAAATATTACGACAGGAACTCAGAACGACTTTATTGGATACATTTGAAAAACATACTAGAAAACTTAAAGCTAAATATTAGCATACTAGCAACAAAGCAGGAAAAAACATGGCACTTCGGATCAAAGGCAGATATTCCAAATCAAAGATTCCATATCTATACCACCCTATTACTAGAGAAAAATTGCAAGACCCCCAAGACATAGCGAATGCATTTAGCTGTTATTATAGCTCCCTTTACAATCTTAAAGATGATTCTCAAACTCCCACACCTACCCCAAAGATAATAAGTGATTTCTTAGATACTATTAGTCTCCCATCATTAACTACTGATCAAATCTCTGATCTTAACGTCCCATTTTCAGTGGAAGAAATTGCTAGAACTATAGACTCCCTGACCAACAATAAATCTCCGGGCCCAGATGGAATGATAGGAGAATACTATAAATTACTTTGAGATATACTGGCTCCCCACTTATGCTCACTTTTTAACGAAGCGGCATCCAAATCAGAATTTCCGGCTGAGATGCTTCAGGCCTTGATCATAACACTGCCGAAACCAGGCAAAGATCCCAATGCTCCCCAAAATTTCAGACCGATTTCATTATTGAACATTGACATCAAAATATACGCCAAAGCAATAGCGAATCGACTGATGAACTACATACTAGACCTCATCCACAAAGATCAATCTGGCTTTACTAAAGGTCGACAATCTTCAGATGCAACAAGACGTCTGATTGATATTATACACTTCACTGAGAGACATCAAACGCCTTCTCTGCTCCTTTCTTTGGATGCAGAGAAGGCGTTTGATAGGGTCCATTGGGGCTATTTACAGTCAGTGCTTTTAAAATTCGGCTTTCATGGAAATATTTTATCGGCAATTTTTGCACTGTATAAGGGCCCCTCAGCGAGAGTATACACAAATGATATGATGTCTAGGCCCTTTGGCATCTCGAATGGAACACGACAAGGTTGCCTCTTATCTCCTTTAATATTTAATTTAGCCATCGAACCTCTAGCAGAACGTATACGATCTGACACAAAACTATCTGGTATAAAAATTGGGCAAATAGATAATAAAATAAGTCTGTTCGCAGATGACATAGTGCTTATAGTGTCTGATCCTATTTCATCTCTCCCGAATCTCCAAAATATACTAACGACATTTGGAGCAGCATCATATTATAAAATCAATGAAACTAAGTCCAATATTTTAGACCTAGGATTAGATAACACAACCAGGCAGTTATTGTCTAATAAATACCCCTACCACTGGAAAGACGAGGGGATTTCTTACTTAGGAATCACTCTCACTAACAAAACAAAACAGTTATTTAAAACAAACTTTTTACCATTTAAGAAACATTTTGAAACAGATCTGACAACACTTAGTAAATTCGAATTTACATGGGCTGGTCGCCTGGCAGCTTTCAAAATGATGACCTTAACAAAATTATTATATCAACTCAGGTCCCTTCCAATATGTATCCCTAAATACTACTTTAAATCCTTACAAAGCAGTTTGGGAAAATATCTATGGAATGGCAAAAAATCCCGTTGCGCATACCATATACTAATTAAACATAGAAATATAGGTGGTGCGACCGTACCTGATCTACAGGATTATTATGACGCAACTCTTTTGACCCAATTGCAAGAATGGTTCTTGCCTACTCCTAAAACTTTATGGGGACAAATTGAGAAAGACATCACACGACAGCCTAATATGCAATTCTGGTTACTTAGTAGGAAAATTAAGTCCACAATTACAGCTCAATACCCACCAACGGTGAAAGCGACGCTACACTCTTGGCAGAGAATCATCACATACAAATGGGATAAAACTCCAATCACGGTGTTAAACCCTCCTCTAACAATTATACCAACATTAATTCCTGGCGTACAAATACACGACTGGAATTTGGGTGGGGATATCAAACTTGGTTCCTTCTTCCAACAGGGCTCATTAAAGTCTTTTTCTCAGTTAAGTAATGAATTACAGCTTCCGAATTCTGACCGATCTACATATATTCAAATAGAAAAGTGTCTGCTACACAATCCACAACTCAGAGCTTCAATCCCGGTTAAAATATGGTCTTTCCTCAATAACCATGCCACCTCACAGAAAGGAGTAGCTACAATATACCCAATTCTAGGGGGAAAAAACATACCCAGCAAACTACCTTCCTTCCTTAAATGGGAACAAGATTTGGGGCAAGACTTTTCAATTAAACAATGGATGGCTTCCCTACGAAGCATATATAGGGCCACTGCATGTGTTACACTATGGGAACTGGCACAAAAAATTGTTCAAAGACAATACCTGACTCCACATATCTAGCAAAATTCAAGGGGAACTCGTCACCTAATTGCTGGAGAAATTGTACCCAATTGGGGACCCTATTTCATATTATGTGGGACTGCCCAAGCTTACATAACTACTGGCAGGCAATCTCCCATTTACTCATTTCCGTAACAGGTATTGTCCTTCAACTTTCACCAGAACTAGCCATTCTGAATATGAATTTACATACGATTCCCAAACAATATCGTAAAGTAGTAACACATATACTTTTAGCTGCGAGACTATCCATAACTAGAAAATGGAAAACTGACTCTCTTCCTACTATGACAGAAGTTATAGAATTAACCCAACTCCACCACTCCTATGAATTGTTATTTCCTAATGACAAATTCCTATATATTAAGGAACAACAACTATGGGAACCTTGGAGTACATGGTACAAAAATTATACTTCCACAATTTAGATAATGCTGATTCTTTAATCATATAGAAGAAAGAACTCCTGTGCGTTTTAATATTTTTTTTTTGGATGGCTTTAAAAATAATTTCATAGCAAAGTGACAAATATATCACATATTTGTTTATCTGAATTGAGCTGCGGAGTAAGAATAGATCTTTATTATCCTTCATAAAAGATAACTACTGTGTTTGAATTTCCTTTAGGATGTTGGCCTAGGTACTCCAAGACACAGATAGATCCCTGTGAGGGGTGTCTTGGGGTCCAGAAGTGGCCATTATCCATATCGCTATTTATAAATCTTACAATAATTATATTACAGACTTTATTATACAAATTCTAAGAGACTTACTCTTGTTCGAGTCCCTTTATGACTATGAATATTAGATACTTAGGAATACTACTTTATTCTTTATTGTGGATTATTTGTTTCTATGCTATATTATGCTGAGAAAACCCTGTCACTACATTATACTGTGTTATGTTACTTTTATTACTATATATTATTTTTTTTTTGTTTTGTAACCCTTGTTGTAACTAACTCTGCTAAAAATCTCAATAAAAACATTTGAAAAGAATTTATGGGAGGAGCCCGGAGGGGTATTTAACCAGCCCATTCGGCTGTGCTCTTTGTCGGTTCCTGTGCGCGATATCTGTTATCGTCAGAGATCTAGGATCGACTATTCAAAACTAAACGTTTGTGAGTTCCTGTGTTCGTGAGTACCCGTATTCGTTAGTCCCCTCTTTGTGAGTTGTGTTTCGAGTTCTGTGTTCGTGAGTTTCATGTCCGTGAGTCCCGTTCGTGAGTTGTCATCTTACGAGATTTGTAGCACTCGTTCCGAGTCGCAGTTATCGTTCAACGTATCTGATTTGGGAGTCGCAGGTAGGGCTTCGGCTCCCATTTCTTCATTTCATGCACTGTAAATTACCATGTCATTAAACTGTGATATCCAGAACTCACGAATTACTCACAAACATTTTGTAATCGTAACGTATACCTCTCACTCCCACGTGTCTGCAACCAAACACCATATGTTACCATGCTTCACAAGACAACTCGTAGTCACTCGCTTGTGACATGTCGGTCAATGCCACATCAGGCATTCGTTCACATATGTTTCAATCATTTCAAATCTTTCCAAATAGTTCCTAATCATTTCTAATCATTTCAAATCGTTCTAACCATTTCAAATAATTTCAATCATTTCCGAAAACCATTTCAAATCATTTCTAGGCATTTCAAATCATTCTAACCATTTCAAATCATTTCTAATCATTTCTGAAAAACCATTTCAAACCATTTCTAACCATTTCAGATTAGTGACGGACGAACTTCGGACGGGACGTTTTGCGAACGCGAAACGCGAACGCGGCCGATAGTTCGCAAACCGTAACGTTCGGGGCAGGCCCCATTGACTTCAATGGGAGGCGAACTTTACAAACCTACAGGTCATATTTGCAGCCACAAAATAATTACTAGCTGTGCACACATAGTCCCACCACATGGCCAGTGACATACAGTAACACATGTATGAGGTGAATCTGGGATCGACAACTACAAGCATTCTTTTTTTATATGTGAAATTCTGACAATTCAGGACTCATGAGGCAATGGAGGCGAGGGAAGGTCAGGGTAGGCAAAGAAGAGGGTGCAGGAGATGATCACCAGCACCATGATATAGAGGACTGACACCTGCACCGTGATAGAGTGATCTGACACCAGCACCGTGATAGAGAGCACTGACATCAGCAGCGTGACATAAAGCACTGACACCAGCACCGTGATATACAGCACTGACACCTGCACCGTGATACAGTGATCTGACACCAGCAACGTGATAGAGAACACTGACATCAGCAGCATGACATAAAGCACTGACACCAGCACTGTGATATACAGCACTGACACCTGCACCGTAAGCAGCCCCAGGAGGAAGTCAGCATAGCACAGGGATGGTGGGAGCCCCTCATAATGAGCATAGCACAGGGATGGTGGGAGCCCCTCATAATATGCACAGCAGAGGTACAGCCCCACAAGGAAGTCAGCACAGCACAGGGATGGTGGGAGCCCCTCATAATAAGCAGCCCCAGGAGGATGTCAGCATAGCACAGGGATGGTGGGAGCCCCTCATAATAAGCAGCCCCAGGATGAAGTCAGCATAGCACAGGGATGGTGGGAGCCCCTCATAATAAGCAGCCCCAGGAGGAAGTCAGCAGAACACAGGGATGGTGGGAGCCCCTCATAATAAGCAGCCCCAGGAGGAAGTCAGCATAGCACAGGGATGGTGGGAGCCCCTCATAATGAGCATAGCACAGGGATGGTGGGAGCCCCTCATAATATGCACAGCAGAGGTACAGCCCCAGGAGGAAGTCAGCACAGCACAGGGAGGGTGGGAGCCCCTCATAATAAGCAGCCCCAGGAGGAAGTCAGCAGAACACAGGGATGGTGGGAGCTCCTCACAATAAGCAGCCCCAGGAGGAAGTCAGCATAGCACAGGAATGGTGGGAGCCCCTCATAATAAGCAGCCCCAGGAGGAAATCAGCATAGCACAGGGATGGTGGGAGCCCCTCATAATGAGCATAGCACAGGGGTGGTGGGAGCCCCTCATAATAAGCAGCCCCAGGAGGAAGTCAGCATAGCACAGGGATGGCCGAACGGTTCGCCCGGCGGTCGTTTTGCAGCGAATTTCGGCTGTTCGCGGTCCGCCCGATCGGCGGACTATTGCCGCTGTTCCCCCGGCGGACTTCCGTGTTTACTGTGTAAAAGAACTTTGACCTATGATGACACATCCATCATGTGGTACAGGACAGCCAATTGAGACATTACAGCACATGGACACTTGGACATTCCCCCTAACTTATAAATAGACCCGACCCGGCGGCCATTTTACATTCTTTCTACTGTCACTATAGGGAGAGGTTGCTGTGTGGAACAGGGAGAGACTGCAGTGACCCAAATCGCTAGCTATTAGGTCCACAAAAGTTACTTTAAGGACTGGTATGGTATAAGTGTAGTTCAGGATATAGGTTTGAGGCACTGCTATTCAAGTCATTGTTGCAGCAGCCTGTCTTTTGTCAGTGTAGAGAGAGGGACAGGACGCTTTGTGCAGCAGGGACAGTCAGTTTAATCATTAGCTGTTACTATTAGGTCCACAAAAGTCCTTTTCAGGACTGGTATGGTAAAGTAGTACAGGATATAGTTTTGAGTGCTATTCAAGTTCTTGTTGCAGGAGCCTGCGTTTTGTCAGTTTAAATAGGGACAGGCAGGAAGCTGTGTGTGGCAGTGAGGGACAGTCAGTTTAATCAGTAGTTGTTACTATTAGGTCCACAAAGGTTCTTTTCAGGACTGGTATGGTAATAGGCTTGTACACGTATAATATTCTTTCTTCCAAATATAGAAAGAATATCATACTTGACTGCTGCCCTTCTGCTGCAGTAGTCCTTTATGAGTATAGGGACTGAGGTACAGTCTGCTAATCACAACCTATTATTTGCACAAAGGTCCTTATAAGTATAAGGTAATAAAGGAACCATTTTGTTAAGAGACATCCATTTTGGGTAATGGAAAATTACTGTTAGCGTGACCCCGTGGAAACCTATTGCTTAAGGTCATATGTGTTTTTGCTTTTACAAGAAATTAGAATTATCACAAGGTTAGTTGTTTGTACAGAACAGATGGATGCGGTTAAGCTACTTCCCTTTCCAAGAGCAGAAGTACCTTCATGGCGTTAGACCACAGGCCTATCTTGCATCACGCCTAAAGAACAATTCTAAACTATATTTATGGTGTAGAGCCCTCTGACCGATACGGATAAGGATGACAGACAAGGATAACATAAACTCGCTTACTTGAAATGGACCTGAAAGTGTGCCTTGGTCTAACGTACGGTATACCAAAATAAGGGGGCATACCTTAAAATGAAATAAATATGAAATGGGTGAAATGAGTACTCATATGAGGAGTGTGCTAGAGTAAAGGCCTGATAAAAGGGGCGGGTGGGCGGGTATCGCGCACTGGAACCGACGAGGAAGGATGGGCGAACGGCTGCTTATATACCACCGGGCTCCACCCATAATTTCAGGCCACCATACTGGCCTTTCTATTTATGGTGTAGAGCCCTCTGACCGATACGGATAAGGATGACAGACAAGGATAACATAAACTCGCTTACTTGAAATGGACCTGAAAGTGTGCCTTGGTCTAACGTACGGTATACCAAAATAAGGGGGCAAAACACTCAGGTAGGGGAAGCATTTTATTGAACACAAACTGTTACTGGGTAAGCTTGACAAAGGCCTGGGCCATCTCAATCTGCGGATTGGGTACGTAACGTGCAAAGCAGGAGGACTTCCATCTACCCAACTTTTTAATAACATGGACCGGGACCCCTTGGCGGGAGGCCGTTGAAGCTGCCCCGATGCGAAACGAATGTCCTGAGTAGTGCGCAGGATTGAGGTGAAGGATGCCCAGGAGTATCCTGACATGCTCCATGAACTGGGCTGCGTTGAGAGGTTTTGAGTGAAAGGGTAGAAGTGGGCCAGTCCCTGGTTGATCGGCCAAAAGGGTCAACAAGCGGGAGAGGACAGTAACCGGACACCAGCGGTTGTAGGTCTTATAGAAATGTATGTCCGTCCCTGGGCCAAGCTGCTGTGTCTTGGAAACCGCTAAGTGCAAGATGAAGTGGTCCTCGAACCTGACTAGATGGTGCTTGCACAGCATACGTGCCGAGGGGCTACTGCAGGTAAACTCGCCTGGGCGCAGGAAGCCGTAGAAGGCCAGATGTATGGCTGCTTGCAGGACGACACTGACATGGAGACCGAAAGGTGAAGAGGCCAAAATGTCTGACATGTCCCTGAACACTTCGCCTGTGATGGGCAGCCGTTTGACGCTGGAAACTGGCCGACGTTTCTGAATGCCGCGCATGAGAGCCCGGACGGTGTGAAAGGTAAATAAGGAGGGTTTGGTAGGGTCCTGGAGGGACGTGAAGTGTTGTACCCCGGCCAAGTACAACCGGATTGTGTTGAAGGATAATGCCAAGTCCGAATGGCAGTAGGAAAGGAAGGCAAGGACTTGTTTGACCCGGGAGGACTCTGTATTGTGAGATGATGTGAAGCGACTAAAGGCCCTCCAGGCCGACTGATAGGCCTTGCGGGTATTGTCTGAGAGGGAGTGATCGATGAGTTGCGTTGCTGCTGACAAGTGTGGGGCTAATCCAAGATCAGTTGAGACCAGTCCGGGATAGCTGCTGATGTTAGTTCGGCTCCGGGTACCTGATTAAAAAATGAAACAAAGTTAAAGCGGGAGAGAGCATCCGCCGCCTGATTAAATTTGCCGGGAACAAAGGAACAATGAAGGTTGAACTGAAACAATAATGAGAGCTGAGTCAGTCGCCGCAGGAAGGACATAATCTGTAGAGACCTGGACCTGCCTTTATTAACAATCTCCGCAGTGGCCAGGTTATCTGTAGAAAAGACCACCATCTGGCCCGACCAGCTGCGGCCCCAGGTGTGTGCAGCGGCTACAATGGGATATAGCTCAAACAGGGAGGACGTCTCAGTGAAGCCAGGAATAGCCAGTATCTGTGGAGGCCAGGGGGCTGCGAGCCAGAGGTTGCCAAAGATTGCTGCAAAGCCCGTGGAGGCCGCCGCGTCGGTCACCACCCGAGGTGAAAGGGCGGACACGGAGGGGACGAACAGGGACACTCCGTTCCAAGAAGATAAGAATTCCTCCCACATGGCTAGGTCTGCCATAGCCGCGGAATCCAGGCTGAGTACTTGCTCCGGGTCCTGAGAGTGGGATAACAAGGCTAACAGGCGTGACACAAACGAGCGCCCCTGGGGGATGATGCGCATAGCAAAATTAAGCATACCAAGAAGGGACTGAAGTTGTCTCTTGGTACAAGTTCTGGCATGAGTGAAGTCCCTCAGGACCGTCCTGATGCAGGTCAGTTTATCCGGGGGAAGGCTGGCCTGCATAGTGTTGGTGTCTAGGCTGACCCCGAGGAAGGTGATAGCCTGCGACGGACCCTCCACCTTGTGCTCGGCGATGGGGACATTAAGATTATTGAAGACTACCCTCAACTTACCCAGATCTCGTGGAGGAGAGCCGGGTGGCTCTATCAGCAGGAAGTCATCCAGATAATGAATGACTTCCTGACACTGGGCTACGTGTAACAGGATCCAAGCAAGAGCCTGCGCGAAGGTGTCGAAGAGCCAAGGACTACTTTTGGACCCGAACGTGAGTTTAGTGGCAAAGTAGTACCGCTGCCTCCACTTGATTCCATGCCAGCACCAGAGGGACGGATGGATGGGGAGAAGTTTAAAAGCGTTTGAGATGTCGGCTTTGGAAAGCCAGGTACCTGTGCCTGTTTTAAGAATGGCCTGGATGGCCATGTCTACTGATGCATATTTAAGGGAGAATTCCTCAGAGGGAATAAGGGAATTGAGGCTGGGAACCGTGGAGGAATGAGGCGCTGACAAATCATAAACCAATCTGAGTTTATTAGAGAACTTGCCCTTGACAAGCCCAATAGGGCTGACTCGCCAGGTGCTGAAAGGGGGCTGTTCAAAAGGGCCGATGACAAAGTCCTGATCAAGCTCAGATTGCAGTAGTTGGTCGATGGCTAGTTCATCCGTGGCTGCTGACCGTAGGTTCTGGCATTCATGCGTGCAGTGAGGGAGAGAGACAAGTCCAGTGTGAAAGCCGTCTGTGAAGCCCTGGACGAGGAAGGTGGACAGTGAGGGGGTAGGATGACTGGAAAGGTAGACACTAAGCCATGCGACATTGAGCCGGCTCAGTCAGGACCTTTTGAGCTGCTTGACCTCACACATGAGCCGGGGGTGAGCTCTATGGCACTGGGTGCACACATGGAGCAGCCTACACTGACTGAAGTTACACGACCCGCTGTTGTAGTTGTTGCAGATCGGAGCACCGCCCATGGTCTTAACTGGGCGCCCTAGCTTATCGGTCTGTG
Organism: Lithobates pipiens; assembly: GCF_037356315.1. Lineage (NCBI taxonomy): Eukaryota > Metazoa > Chordata > Amphibia > Anura > Ranidae > Lithobates > Lithobates pipiens. The sequence goes on from NW_027507718.1 coordinate 151,599,911, forward strand.
GCGGGCGAGTTGGTGCTTGCAGGCTCTGAGCGGTACCCGAGGTAGATGGACCGTCGAAGGGAGAGGCTGCCACTGAGGTAGCGCACCAGGCCGCAGTATGTGTTGCTGACTGGCATATTGCACACAGAGGAGACCGTAGCCCCGCGAAGTGGCGGCAAAACAGTTCGGTGTCCATGGTGCTCCAGTCCGTAGGGGTCTGGAACTGGGAGAGCCTGGCAGCTGCTCTAGCGGAGAAGGAGCGGTGATAGTCATAGAATGAAAACCCGCCGTACTTGTACCCCAGGTCAACTACCACATGGAGGTACCGATCTAGCTCCTCCCTTCTGCCAGGGGAGGCTGAGCAAATGATATCCCTCATCATGCCGAAGGCCAGGGAAAACTCGGTGATAGAGAGTTTCCTGTCTAGTCTGGGATCCTTGGCCTTGAGGACCACTGATACGTCCCCCCAAGTATACGCCTTATTCTCTGCCAGCTCGTGAATCGAGATCAGAAGAGAAGCCAAGTTGACGTCCTTGCCCTCTAATATATCTTTTCTGATGTTTGCTGACACCAAATGAGATGGGTACACTATTGGTGCACCTCCGGAGATACCTGCGGGAAGACTAACAGCTGGCTGGGATGCTGGCTCTGGCGGAGAAACAGAGGGGTGGGTCTCGAGGAGGGCCACTCGGCCCTGTAGATCAGACATCGAGGTAGTGAGGGACGTCACCAGGGTGTGGAGCTGCGAGATAGAGGAGGCGATGGAGCCCAATGAGGCCTGCTGAGCCGAAGCCTCCACCACCGCGGGGGGAGGAAACAGGAGCCGGAAAAGCTCTGCCTTTCTGGCTGTTGCTGGAAAGGGGACGCCCCTGCGTCTCAGCTCGGCTGTCAGCCTGGGAATGGTCCATGCCCTGAAGGCCCTTTGACTGCCGTTTTCTGAAACGGATGGGGATAATGGAGCCGTGAGGTCCTCGCTGTCAGCCTGGGACATGGTAACGGAACGTGGGTCTGATGAGGCTACGCCCTCTGATCCGGGTTCTCTCCTAATACGGACCTACAAGGGGTGACATGGATTATAACTGGTTGGAGACTCCTACAAAAATACCTGTTTTAAGGAAGGATGCTTGCTGAAGGGCGTTTTTTCCCCCTAGATGATTTATGCTTACCGAAGGAGGCACCGTCCGACCAGGTGCAGGCTGGACCTACTGAACTCGACTGACCTGAGGAGATGAAGGTGAAGTTTTTTGTTTGAGACTCGTACTTGATGAAGGCTAGCTAACAGTGGAGGTGAGACTTCAGACATGAGATGGAAAATGACACCAATGAAAGAAACAGATGAAATTTCTCTTCTCTTCCCCCCTACCCCCTTTATTATATATATATTTTCCCCCCTCTTTTCCCCTTTTTTTTTTTTTTTTTTTGTGAAATGAGGCTGACGAGCAAGGGCCCCCCGATAGGAATCCAATATTGAAGAATCAACTGGACTCGAAGCGGGAAGCGATACGTGACCGTGAAATGAGTAAATCTGCCATGACAGAGATCCGAATCGCCATGCCACAGACTTGCGACCGAGCACGAAACGGAAACTGGAGCATGTACTGAAATGAGGCCAATCCTGGGGCACGCCGGGACGAATTGGATCGTAAATGTGATTAATTCGTACCGGAACGTGATAGGTGAAATGAAATGAAACCCATGACAAAGACTGGAATCAGAAGACGAGCCCATGCACCTAACAGATGAATCCTGTCTTTGGAGCATGTACTGAAATGAGGCGTAGCAGCTGGGCACACCGGGACGAATCGGTGCATCCAATAAATGCAACAAGATTCGAATCGGAGCGTAATAAGTGACAGAAATGATATCCCATGACAGAGACAGGAATCAACGACTGGACTGATGGTAGCAACAAAGAATCCGTCTCTGGTGCATGTACTGAAATGAGGCGTAGCAGCTGGGCACACCAGAATGAATCGGTGCATAACAGTATGCGACAGGATTCGAATTGGAGTGTAATAAGTGACAGAAATGATGTCCCATGACAGAGACAGGATTCAAGGACTGATCTGTAGGTTTACAAGAGAATCCGTCTCTGGGGCATGTACCGAAATGAGGCGTAGCAGCTGGGCGCACCAGGACGAATCAGTGCATAGAGAAATGCGACAAGACTCGATTTGGAACGTAATAAGTGACAGAAATGGTATGCCATGACAAAGACAAGAATCGGGGACCGTGCGTGATCCTGCGAGTGATTCAGTCTCTGGAGCATGTACAGAAATGAGGCCGAACCCTGGGGCACTTCAAAGCGAATCGGTGCACCGGAGGTGCGACAGGATTCGCGCCGGAGCGCGACTAGTGACAGAAATGATTTTGAGACAGTAGAAATGACTGGGACTGAAATGAATGAAACGAGATGATAAATGAGACACATAACACAATTGCATGAATGAAGAGACATATTCGAACTGGGGTAGACCAAGCAAAACGTGCGGACTGTTTGCCTTGTCGTAACAAGCAGTCGGTTGTGAGTCGAACGATTCGACCGCTACAAATAGAAATGCTCGGGCAGTCGAACGATTTCGACTGCCGTACCTGCGAATGAATCGCCTGATGTGGCAAAATCGTGTCGAATGATGATAACGACTACATCGAAAGCAGAACATAGTGACATGCGTACGAGGCCACCGAAAACATTCGATATGAAAGGACCGAGCGGCTCGTGAGTATAAGCATGATGACGGTACATCGAAAACATAATGAAAAGAGGGTGCCGAAGCCCTACCTGCGACAGCCGGCCCGAGGCGTAGCGACAAATTCGACGGGTACAACGACACTCCGACGGCGAAAACCTACGGATGCTGATAGATGAGAGACGGTTTGTCAAAAAATTGGAGACGAATAACGCGGGAGCTGACGAACAGGCTCACTGCGTCTGGTCTGGATAGTCGGCCCTTGATATCTGACGTATCAGATATCGCGCACTGGAACCGACGAGGAAGGATGGGCGAACGGCTGCTTATATACCACCGGGCTCCACCCATAATTTCAGGCCACCATACTGGCCTTTCTATATATATTTAGCTTTTGCTGCTAGGCAGAAATATTGCTTGTGCAAAGAACCATGATGACGTAGTAAAATATACCATCTTGCATATTTTATGTGGCGATCCCTGATTGGCTCAACCATAGGGCTGTGCTATAGCTCAAACTGCATAAAACTACTGTGTGTGCTCCAATAAACTTACAATCATTGTTCACGTACAATTGTGTGTATGTGTGGTGATTGTCCACCGGTGACCGGGACCTCCGCTCCTCCATCCTAGCCTAGGCTACCAGGGTATATACACGGAAGACGAGCACCTAACAGAGCTGGTACCAGGAGTGGGGTCATCTTGTGATAGGGTAAGTCATTTTGCTCCTTCTTTGGTGTAGATGCTTACTCTGTCCAGATGACCACCATACAAATAGATTCGTTTAAAAAGCTACTGTGCCTTCGCGGCGGACTAGGCTGGTCCCTCGGAAGGTCAAAAGGGCTCGCAAGGAATTTATAGGTTTAGGAAAAAGTCCGACAAGGTTGGTCTGACTATAAACTATTGGTGATAGTTTTATTAACACGGGAAGTAAAAGAATACGCCCGTGACAAAGGGATTGGTCGAGCGGACGCCCACTTGAGAACTTTTAAAGTGCACTATAAATAATGAAATGCATCATGATGTGATTACTTGATAATGTACATGTAAAGTTTTAAAGCTGAAATCTTAAACCATAAAAATATGTCTGTTTCTCTTTAGGTGCAAGCGTAAGTATATAGAGTATTAACGTTGTATAAGATATAATTATATAGAGTGGATATCTGTTTGAATAAACCCAACTGTTGTTAAATGAATACAGAGTATGAGGAACCAGATTGTAGTGAGGTAGCACCCGCCTGTTCACGCTGCATGCTAGGTTTACTTTTTCTTAGCATTGACGAAAGGTGGATTCTTTTGACCACTAGACCTACAGGCTTCTCTTGCAGACTTGGTGTAAGAGGGGTATATCCCGCCACCAGGAAAGGTACCCTTCATCGTATATTAAGGGTAAATCTTCACAGTTTTATTAGTCCATCTGACCTGGAAGATCAGGGAACTTACCCCCGCATTAGGGAACAAATTATTGACCAAACAGGCTATTATCACCTCTGCCCACATACCAGGCATACTTTACCCAAATTACTAGATGGGGAATTCTGCAGGCACCCAGCCCCAGAGTCCGGGAACTCCCACCCCGTATGAGTATGTTCAACATAACTTGCCGGGTCCCAAGGTGGAACCTTTCTGGGCACAAGTCTGGGAAAGGTGTCACCAATTGGGAATCCATGACCCTAATGGCCATGCAAACATATCCTGGTCCAGCTGTTGTTTATCCCCCGGACCAAGGTTGTTTCAATTGTGGACAGCAAGGACACTGGAAATCCCAGTGCCCTTATAGGACTGGACAGATTAGAGCAAGAGGCAGAGGCAGGGGATTTAACCCCCAGACCCGCCCACAGTATCCCCGTTATCCGCCATACCAGAACCCTCGTCAACCACTACCCCAATATCCTACACAGCCACAAATAATGCACCCTCAGGCCCCCAATAGACCACCACCCAGAATTCCTATGCAGTGGCCATCCAATCGGCAGCCACCACCCCAATAGGGATGCCTAGAGTATGTCCCTTCCCTCAGCCTAGTGTGTTACAATCCCTCATGGAGAAGTCTTCCTCAAGTTGTATTACATGTAGATGGACAACGTGTCTGCTTTTTGATAGACACTGGCGCCACCTCTAGTTCAGTGAACGATGAGATTTTTAACACACCACAATGCACCGAGGGAAACTCTATTGGTATTAATGGGACACCTGTCACCCATCCCATCACTCCACCACTGACTGTAGCCACTCCAGAAGGACAGAAATTATGTACCCAAACTTTTGCCGTCTTGTCCTCATGTCCTGTGCCCCTTATGGGACGGGACCTCTTGGCACAACTGTGTATTACCATTAAGTTTAATAGAGAAGGTTCCCTTACCGCTAGTTCACCATTATGTGACTTACATGGCCCTAAGCGACATGCACACAGAGGTTTCTTTATGCTACTCCCCGCCTCTCTCGAAACACATGCTATCTAGGCGGAAAACAAAGGTAGCGTAGGTTTCATTAACTGTACGCCTTACTCGCCTCAGATGCGCCCTGACACAGAAGCACAATATCACAAACAATACCCCCTGCCCCCCGAAAAGACCCAAGGCATTGCCCCCCAGATCAATGACTACATATCTAAAGGTATCCTAAAACCAATCATTAGCCCCTGGAACACACCCATTTACCCTGTAAAGAAGGCCAGTGGCGAGTGGAGACTCGTCCAAGACCTCAGAGCAGTAAACAAACAAGTGATTCCCCTCCCACCCCTAGTCTCAGACATCACTTTTATTTTCTCATGCATACCGGCAGACTCTCTATGCTACACAGTAATTGATTTAGCGAATGCTTTCTTTAGCATTCCCATTGCAGAGGAAGCCCAACCTATGTTTGCTTTCTCCTGGGCCGGGGGCCAACTAACCTGGACACGCCTATCGCAAGGGTATGTAGACAGTCCAGCCGCCTTCTCTATGGTACTCAACGAGACTGTCAAGTCTTGGACTTCTGAGCGTGGGTCGGTACTAATACAGTATGTGGACGACTTGCTCCTGTGCAGTCGAACTGCTGAAGATTGTGCGGTCGATTCAACATCACTGTTACAACACCTAGCTCACGCCGGGCATCTAGCATCAAGGAAGAAAATACAATGGTGCCAGCCACAGGTAGAATACCTAGGGTGCATTCTAAAGGAAGGGACAAGGCTAGTGTCCCCCAAACGTGCCGCAGCCCTTCGAGCTCTCAGTCCCCCAAAAGACAAAGCTGCCCTGCTCTCGTTCTTGGGTGCAATGGTATATTGCCGCCAATGGATTCCTGGCTGTTCTCATTATGATAGTATCCTAAGAGAGGCTACTGGCTCGACAGCCCCTAAATTAATAGATTGGACTGAAGACAGACTACAAGCTTTTCAAGCTCTATTAAACAGTCTGTCATGTGCACCCGCCCTGGGATTGGTAGACTATGGTAAAGCTTTTCAGCTGTACTGTGTAGTTTCAGGGAACTCTTTTGCCGCGGTTCTCACACAACAACATGGAACAGGATACCGCCCGGTTTCTTACCTATCCAAGAAACTCCCTGTCCAGGTTCAAGGCATGCCGTCATGTCTCCAGAATTTAGCAGCCTGTGCTATGGCAGTACAGGACGCTAACAAAATGGTCTTGGGCCACCCAATGACGCTTTTCACCACCCATTCTGTCACCCACCTCATACAGAACATGAACACCCAACACATGACCTCACAAAGGCTCAGCGGTTATGAGATTACCCTTATGAACACTGACAATCTATCTCTTAAATATGTTCCCGCTAGCAACCCTGCTGTCCGCCTCCTGCACTCCATGCTGCGTCTACCACAAGACCCAGACCAGCTTCATGACTGTGTGGAAAAAGTGGAATCCATCACATCCCCTAGACCTGATCTCACGGATACACCTATTACAGATGCGGAAGATGTTTTCGTTGACGGTAGTTGCTCCCGCCCCTCTGATTCCACTTTCCTAACAGGTTACGTGATAGTCCAATTACCAGACAAGGTGCTAGAAGCCAAGCCACTACCTCCCTCTTCGGCCCAAGTAGCGGAATTGGAAGCTCTCACTAGAGCCTGCATTCTATTCACTGATAAAAAGGTGAACATTTACACCGACAGTAGATATGCTTTCGGAGTGGTGCATGACTTTGGTGTGATATGGGCTAATAGAGGTTTCAAAACCGCAGACAATAGACTAATTGCCAATTCCACACATATTATGGCTCTTCTCCAGGCCATCCTCCTTCCAAAGGAAGTGGCTATTATCAAGGTAAAAGCCCATTCCTCGGGCGACAGCAAATTATCCAAGGGTAACGCCCTAGCCGATAGAACTGCAAAGCAAGCTGCCGCCTCCTCCCCTAACCCCCCTGCCCCCACAACAGTTTTCTTTAAAGAACATTTCACTTCATCCAACTTCAAAACAATTGTAGCACAAATACAAACACTGGCCACAGACCAGGACGTTCATTTCTGGGTCGCTGCAGGATTGACCAAAGACCCCGAGGGTCTTTGGACAAAAGAGGGGAAGGTACTGGGAATACCTGAAGCAAGTTGCATTCTCATACTCTCATACCTCCATGGCCCAGGACACATAGGAGCTGCCCCTTTAACCAACCTGTATAACAAATCTTTTTGTACAAACAATTTGAATAAACAAATCCAACTTCTGACTAAAAGCTGCCTGACCTGTGCACAGAACAATGTCCAAGGAAAAAGACACAGCCTACACGGTCACCTACCTCCACCCTTAGGACCCTTAACAGACTTACAAATAAAGTCTTTGAAATCCTAATGGGTATCCCCGCAAATATAGAATTACCCCCATTAGACCCTAACTCTGACATTAACATTTATTCCCAACAGGAAATGTACGTGAAAAATCTGGTAAGTATGCTCCACGAAATAAACGAACAAGTTTCTGTCACCTTTTCTCCTCTTCCCACAGAACCAACGCATCCCTTCATCCCTGGGGATAAAGTGCTGATCAAACAATTAGCACAAAGAAAGAGTATCGGACCGGCTTTCTCAGGACCATGGAAGGTGGAAAAGGTATCGAGAACGGCAGTACTGACGGATATGGGGAACACCTGGATCCATGCCAGTCGTCTTAAAAGGTGCCCGCAGCCCCCCTCGACTCCGGACCCTCCAACCGAGACGTCAACATCCAACCGCCTTGTCCCTATCTCTTCAGCCCGGGAGGAAGACAGCTTGTTCGAAGAAAGTGCATCCTTACTCCCTCAAACCCAAGAACAGCTCCAACTTACCTTGGATCAGGAGTTGCGAGAAGCCCAAAAAGGGATAGAACAAATATCTCTGACAGACTCTGATCCCTTCCAAAAAGACAAAACGGAGCTGGACACCCCGACAGGAAACGACGAAGAAGGACAAGACCTTAGATAGCCGGACACAATGATTCCCCTGTCAATGTCCATGAAGGCCTTGTGCCTCTTATCTTGTACAGCTTTAATTGTGTTCTTACCCACCTGGTTGATATCTAACTGTATCTATCACCCTGAAGATTTGGGACCCATACAGGGTATTTGTGGGACCCCCGATATCCCACAACCAAATAATACACATGTTAGACATAAAAGGAGCAAGGCCCCAAAAAACCTTTTCCGCTAAAACGAGTGTTGTACCTGGTTTCATAATACAAGTATTGAGGTACCCGATTACTATGACATAATTGCACAGCACCGGGAAGAAGTAAGTAAACTACAGGATGAGGCTAGAAACGTTGCCAAAACATGGGACCCCTTTGCCAGCCTAAGCTTTGGCCAGGGAATACTTGCATGGTTAAAAAACACCGCCATGACTATAATAATGATACTCCTTTTTTATTTTGTTCCTATATGCCTGTTATAGGTTTATAATGTGTATAATTGTTAAAGCATCACATACCAGAAATGAAACTATTAAATTAGACGCATTTTCCCATGATCCTAAGGTATGGTACCAGGAAGAATGCGACAAATGGGATAGATGATATGTGATCTTCCTGTTTTCAACAGGATGATCAAAGGGAGGATTATAAGGTAATAAAGGAACCATTTTGTTAAGAGACATCCATTTTGGGTAATGGAAAATTACTGTTAGCGTGACCCCGTGGAAACCTATTGCTTAAGGTCATATGTGTTTTTGCTTTTACAAGAAATTAGAATTATCACAAGGTTAGTTGTTTGTACAGAACAGATGGATGCGGTTAAGCTACTTCCCTTTCCAAGAGCAGAAGTAACTTCATGGCGTTAGACCACAGGCCTATCTTGCATCACGCCTAAAGAACAATTCTAAACTATATATATATTTAGCTTTTGCTGCTAGGCAGAAATATTGCTTGTGCAAAGAACCATGATGACGTAGTAAAATATACCATCTTGCATATTTTATGTGGCGATCCCTGATTGGCTCAACCATAGGGCTGTGCTATAGCTCAAACTGCATAAAACTACTGTGTGTGCTCCAATAAACTTACAATCATTGTTCACGTACAATTGTGTGTATGTGTGGTGATTGTCCACCGGTGACCGGGACCTCCGCTCCTCCATCCTAGCCTAGGCTACCAGGGTATATACACGGAAGACAAGCACCTAACAATAAGGACTGGTAAGGTATAGCGTACTACAGTACATAGGGTTGAGTGAGGTACAGTCTGCTATTCCTTAAGGACTTGCTCCATGATGGTGGCTTGCATGTGGATTTTGTGAACACAAGTGGATTTTTGAACTAAAGTGGAGAGTTAATAACCAGGAGTTGTGCTTTTGACTGCTTCTGCTTGCAAGTGTTGTTTTGGGGGTGTTTTTATTTTATTTTATTTTTTTCCCCTCCTTTATTGATGCATTTGCTAGCAGTTTTTAAAAGACCTTTTTCTGACACTGTTTAACAGCATTTTTTTTTTCTCTTTCTTCCTGCTAATTTAGGGGAGGGGTTAATTGTGCACAGGTGTATAAAGGTAGTTCTGCAAACTCCTCTAGGAGCTTGCTCCATGATGGTGGCTTGCATGTGGATTTTGTGAACACAAGTGGAGAGTAAATAACCAGGAGTTGAAAACAGGAGTTAAGACAGGAGTCTCTAACCTCTATCCTACCTCCATCCTCCCCTCCATTTTAAAGATCCCACTGCAAGGGGCAACCAGACAGCTCTCCAGAAACGTCAGGCTGACAGCAAGCCAGATTCACCGGAACCAGAGTGTTTAACGGGGACCACCGTAGCCAGGTAAGCTCGCACCTCCACTCCCCCCCCTAGTGATTGTTCCAGGGACTCCGTCCGACCGCCTACGGGGGTCAGGAAGGAATTTTTGCCCCACTGGTGCGTTTGGCTGCTACTGCCAGGGGGTTTTTTCACCTTCCTCTGGAACAATCAGGAACAACCGTAGGTTAGCATACCCCTACCTCCGGCCTCCATTCCATTTTTCACGCTATCCTAGGACGACTACTCCAGATCACAGCCAGACTTCTTTTCTGAGCGGAGACCTTCACCTCAAGTAAAGGTAGCCGGAACAGCCAGCAACCGAATACAACAACTCCTTCCGCATCCATATAGGCATCCCCTGATCAACTTGCGCACTAATAGCCTCAAGCACGGCGGGAAGTCTGATACCTAGCCCCTCCTCAGGATCAATACCCTGATCAGAATCATCATCTTAGGCCCATAGTACCATCAACAGCATCCACAAACCATGTGCTACTTCAAATACTCAGCTGAAGTTCTGCACAGACTAAGGAACATCAACACCACATTGCCATCTTCCATACAAAAAAGACTTCAAAGAGAACAACTATTAAAAACCAGACGACAAGCAGCTCCCAACCACAGGAAGAAATCTACTCAAACACTACAATTAGATTGCGCCTTGATTAACGCCAGGTCTGCAGTCAAACATAGACTGGAAGTACACGACTTCATCATCGAGAACAATGTAGACTGCCTCTTCATCACCGAAAGCTGGTTAACCTCTGACTGCAACACCATCCTCACCGAATTGGTGCCGGAAAACTACAGGATCCTAACTGAACACCGGATAGGGAAAAAAGGAGGAGGCCTAGCAACCTTTGGCCAAACGAGCCCAAAGACTCCATTGCGACTGCCTGCATCAATCAACTAGAAGAACTGGGTCTCCAGCAACTGATAAAGACTCCCACGCATGGGTCAGGACATACCCTGGACCTCATTTTCAAACAGAACATTGACGTCAACATACTCGACAACATAACATTGCCATGGACGGATCACCACGCCATCAAATTCAAAATAGCTACCAACATCACCAACGAAAAATGGAATCCTGTAACAACGCACTGGACCAGATCGCATAAAAAACTTTACTCCAAATCCTTCAAATCCACTCTGTCCAACAAGATAACTACAATAACCTTAAACCACTCTACGGAGGAAACACTCAACTCCCTGAACAGGGCATTGCTGCAATCAGCAGACTCGGTAGCACCAAAACGCAGGGCTCTCATCAGGAAGAAAAACTCTGGATGATTTAATAGCTCCCTCGCCGTACTAAAGCAAGAACGCAGAAGAGCGGAAACAACATGGAGAAGAAATACCACAGAGGAAAACCACTTTAACCACTTGCCGACCGCCGCACGACGATGTACGGCGACAGAATGGCATGGGCAGGCATATGGGCGTACCTGTACGTCCCTGCCTTCCCGCGGGTGGGGGGCCCGATCGGGCCCCCCCGGTGCCTGCGGCGGTCGGTATTCGTTCGGGAGCGATCCGGGATGAGGGGGCGGCCATTCATTCATGGCCACCCCCTTGCGATCGCTCCCGACGAATGAAAATGCTCCGTGACATCACTTCCTCTCCTGTAATGTAAACACAGGAGAGGAAGTGATGTAATCTCTCCTCCGTGTCGGTATTTTTCGTTACGACACCGAGGAGAGAGGATCGGTGAGTTGCACCAACACGACACTACACAGTAGAACATGCCAGGCACACTCACACCCCCCCGATCACCCCCCCAATTACTCCTGCCCCCCAGTCACAGTGACACCAATGTAATTTTTTATTTTTTTGCATTGGTGTCATTTGTGACTGTAATAACTGTTAGGGCAGTTAGGGTTAGCCCCCTTTAGTTCTAATGTACCCCCCTAACCCCCCCAATAAAGGTTAACCCCGTGATCACCCCCGTCGCCAGTGTCACTAAGGCTGGGTTCACATTGCAGCGGTTTATGAGAACGAATGTGATTCGCACCGCACTGCAGTGCAAATCACATCCGATCTCTGTGCGATTCGAGTTCAGCCATACAGATAGTATGGCTGAATTCGCGCCGCACCCGCCGCAAATTCGCACGGGACCCTTTTTTTGGTCCGCAGCAGAATCGGATCGCATCGGTGTTCACACCATGCGATCCGAGTTTGAAGATCGCACTGCGATATGCGAACTGATCTGGGGGTGTCATTAACATTTCACTGACACTCCCAGCAGTTCGTATAGGGCAGTGTGAACTGCCGCCGGGAGGCATGCGATGCGGGAACCCGCCGCGGATTCGTGGCGTTCCCGCATCGCTCCAGTGTGAACCCAGCCTAATAAGCGATCATTTTTCTGATCGCTGTATTAGTGTCACAGGTGACGCTAGTTAGGCAGGTAGGTATTTAGGTTCGCCGCAGCTTTTTATAGCGCCAGGGACCCCCATATACTACCGCATAAAGCCCCCTGATTGCCCTCTAGTTAACCCTTTCACCAGTGATCACCATATAACTGTTACAGGTGACGCTGGTTGGTTAGTTATTTTTTTATAGTTTCAGGGCACCCGCCATTTATTACCTAGTCTCACTAGTGTACCCCTAAATTTAGGGGTGTCTACTTTCCAAAATGGGGTCATTTGGGGGGGGTTTGTGCCATCTTGGCATTTTATGGCCTTCAAAACTGTAAAGCCCTTAGAAAGCCTGAAGGCGGTGCTTGGTTTTCGGGGCCCCGTACGCGGCTAGGCTCCCAAAAAGTCCCACATATGTGGTATCCCCGTACTCAGGAGAAGCAGCAGAATTTATTTTGGGGTGTCATTTCACATATGCCCATGGCATGCGTGAGCAATATATCATTTAGTGACAACTTTGTGAAAAAAAAAAAAAAAGTTTGTAATTTTCCCGCAACTTGTGGCAAAATATAAAATATTCCATGGACTCAACATGCCTCTCAGCAAATAGCTTGGGGTGTCTACTTTCTAAAATGGGGTCATTTGTGGGGGTTTTGTGCCATCTTGGCATTTTATGGCCTTCAAAACTGTAATAGGTAGTGAGGAGTGAAGTCAAATATTTACGCCCTTAGAAAACCTGAAGGCGGTTCTTGGCTTTCGGGGGCCCGTACGCGGCTAGGCTCCCAAAAAATCCCACACATGTGGTATCCCCGTACTCAGGAGAAGCAGCAGAATTTATTTTGGGGTGTCATTTCACATATGCCTATGGCATGTGTGAGCAATATATCATTTAGTGACAACTTTGTGAAAAAAAAAAAAAAAAAAATTAAAGTTTGTAATTTTCCTGCAACTTGTGGCAAAATATAAAATATTCCATGGACTCAACATGCCTCTCAGCAAATAGCTTGGGGTGTCTACTTTCTAAAATGGGGTCATTTGTGGGGGTTTTGTGCCATCTTGGCATTTTATGGCCTTCAAAACTGTAATAGGTAGTGAGAAGTGAAATCAAAAATTTATGCCCTTAGAAAGCCTGAAGGCGGTGCTTGGTTTTCGGGGCCCCGTACGCGGCTAGGCTCCCAAAAAGTCCCACATATGTGTTATCCCCGTACTCAGGAGAAGCAGCAGAATTTATTTTGGGGTGTCATTTCACATATGCCCATAGCATGTGTGAGCAATATATCATTTAGTGACAACTTTGTGTAATTATTCAATCGCTTGAGGCAAAAAAATAAAATATTCAATGGGCTCAACATGCCACTTATCAATTTCCTTAGGGGGTCTACTTTCCAAAATGGGGTCATTTGGGGGGGTTTGTACTGCCCTGCCATTTTAGCACCTCAAGAAATGAGATAGGCAGTCGTAAACTAAAAGCTGCGTAAATTCCAGAAAACGTACCTTAGATTGTAGATGTGACAACTTTTGCGCAAACCAATAAATATACAGTTATTGACTTTTTTTTTACCAAAGACATGTGGCTGAATACATTTTGGCCTAAATGTATGACTAAAATTGAGTTTATTGGATTTTTCTAATAACAAAAAGTAGAAAATATCATTTTTTTTCAAAATTTGCGGTCTTTTTACGTTTATATCGCAAAAAATAAAAATCGCAGAGGCAATCAAATACCATCAAAAGAAAGCTCTATTTGTGGGAAGAAAAGGACGCAAATTTTGTTTGGGTACAACATTGCATGACCGCGCAATTACCAGTTAAAGCAGCGCAGTGCCAAATTGTAAAAAGACCTCTGGTCATTGACCAGCAAAATGGTCCGGTCTGAAAGTGGTTAACTACAAAGGTCTCACAGAGAATTATGGGAAGGCAATCTTCAAAGCCAAAAAGGACCACTTCTCATATACAATCTCAATGGCCGCAAACCAACCACGGGAACTGTTTAAACTGGCTAATCAATCAATGAATCCGGTGTGCCTAGAACCCCCAGAAAGTGAATTCCAGGATTACTGTGACAAACTGTCGGATTTTTTCATCGATAAAGTCAAAACCATCAGGGAAACAATTTGTCAGAAGAAAAAAACATCCAACCTCAGCCAGCAAATACATAAAGAGGATGTCTGCACCAACATACCGCAACCGCTGAAATTTTCACTATCCCCAATTACCGTAGACACCGCAAAAAACATCATTAATAAACTGCGTGACAGTACCTCACCTATTGACATCATCCCCCCAAAACTACTGAAAGAATGCTCCGACATCGTGGTTCCAACCATAACCCACCTCATAAACCAATCATTCCATGAAGGGATTGTTCCCAGCATCCTCAAACAAGGCATCGTCAAACCTCTACTCAAGAAACCAAACCTGGACCCTCAGGATCCAAAGGTCCTTATAAGGACTGGTAAGGTATAGTGTACTACAGTAAATAGGGTTGAGTGAGGTACAGTCTGCTAATCCTTAAGGACTGGTATAGGTCCACAATATATAGGGTTGAGGTGCTGCTGACTGCTGCCCTATTCTGCAGCAGTCCTTTATCAGTATAGGGACTGAGGTACAGTCTGCTAATCACAACCTTCTAGTTGCACAAAGGTCCTTATAAGGACTGGTAAGGTATAGTGTACTACAGTACATATGGTTGAGTGAGGTACAGTCTGCTAATCCTTAAGGACTGGTATAGGTCCACAATATATAGGGTTGAGGTGCATTACTGCTGACTGCTGCCCTATTCTGCAGCAGTTCTTTATAAGTATAGGGACTGAGAGTTTTGTCACAGGGTAATTTAAAAAATGACAGGCAGAGGAAGAGGCAGGCCCTTCCGCAGGGGTGGTAGGGGTAGGGCAGTAGCAACAGGCTTGAGCCAAAGTGGGAAGTTGCAGAAGGTGCGTTCAATTACTTTAAAGGATGCACCAGACTTGGTTGAGTGGCTCACTCAGCCTTACTCTTCTGCGCCCTCCTCATCCTCTCGATCTGCACCCTCTTCTTCACTCTCTGCTATGTGCACCCCCAAAGACACCACCACCACATACCTTCCGCTTGAGTCACAGGAATTATTTTCCGATCCATATCAAGACATTTCTGATGCGCAGCCACTCTTGGCATTGGATCAGGAAGAGGAGGTAGCAACAACCGCCACTCAGCAGTCTGACGACAGTACCCAGATCAGCCCAAGGAGGAGGTTGGTCCCCGCTGTTGCTGCCTACTCCGAGATCTCAACTTATAGCGGTGGGGAAGGTGACGTCGATGATGACGTGTCTAGTGATGTCACGTGGGTGCCCCAAGAGAGGAAGAGGAGGGGAGTTCAGAAGGAGATATGGACCAGCAGATAGGGAGGAGAAGCAGGAATAACTTACATTGCACAGGAGGGACAAAGCAGACTGCTAATGTATCAGGAGCGAGTCATCGACCATGTACGGTCACATCTGGCGCTCCCAGGACGCCGGCACATGGCTCCGCAGTGTGGGCTTTTTTTAACGTGTCCGCTGCTGACAATAGTGTTGCCATCTGCAATCTTTGCAGTCAACGCATTAGTCGCGGTAAGCCCAACACTCACCTAGGGACGACCGCCTTAAGAAGGCACATGAGCCTGCCATCACCGAGCCCAGTGGGAGCAACGGAACACACAAAGCTACACTCCAGGCTCTCACCGTCCAGCCTCATCTTCTACTTCTCTTTCTCCTTTCTCCTCACAATTGTCCTCCACTCCACCTTTAATCACGTCAAGCCCACGTTTTTCTGCAAAAATGCAGGCTTCCGTGGGCCTAATGTTCGAGCGTAAAAAAATGATGACGCCGGATAACCCTCTTGCCCAACGGTTGACGGCTGGCTTGTCCGAACTGATAGCCCGCCAACTACTGCCATATAAACTGGTGGACTCGGAGGTCTTTCGAAAGTTTGTGGCCATTGGAACACCACAATGGAAGGTCCCAGGAAGGATGTATTTCTCAGAGAAGGGCATCCCAGAGCTATATGGCCATGTTCAGCGGCAAGTGAATGTACCTCTGACACACAGTGTCGGTGCCAAGATACATCTGACCACAGACACGTGGTCTAGCAAACACGGGCAGGGAAGGTATATCACTTTTACTGCCCACTGGGTGAACCTTCTGACAGGCGTCAAGCAGGTAACCCGTGGCACCCATGTAGATTTGGTTTTACCGCCACAGATTGCATGCAGGCCTGGCTCTTCTTCTCCTCCTCCTCCTACTCCATCCTCCTCCCTCTCCTCCTCGGCTGACTCCTCCTTTTCCGCTGCTAGCGTCTCTTCCGCTGCGCCGCCCAAGCTCCCCAGAACCTATTCGACATGCCAGGTGAGACGTTGCCATGCCGTGCTGCGTCTGTTGTGCCTGGAAGCCAAGAGCCACACTGGCCCGGCACTCCTTTCAGCTTTGCGTTCACAGGCAGATCAGTGGCTAACACCGCTCAATTTGACAGTTGGTAAAGCGGTGTGTGACAACGGTGCCAATCTGCTTAGCGCATTGAAACAGGGCAAAATTACGCACGTGCCATGCATGGCACGTGTCTTAAACTTGGTCGTGCAGCGATTCGTTGTCAAATACCTTGGGGTCCAGGACATCTTGCGGCAGGCAAGGAAAATCTCGGCCCATTTCAGAAGATCTTACACGGCCATGGCTCGCCTTGCTGACATCCAGCGGCGACACAATCTGCCGGTCAGACGTCTTATTCAGACGTCTGGGGCTGTACCTCTGCTGTGCATATTATGAGGGGCTCCCACCATCCCTGTGCTATGCTCATTATGAGGGGCTCCCACCATCCCTGTGCTATGCTGACTTCTTAATGGGGCTGCTTACGGTGCAGGTGTCAGTGCTCTCTATCACGGTGCTGGTGTCAGTGCTGTATATCACGGTGCTGGTGTCAGTGCTTTATGTCACGCTGCTGATGTCAGTGCTCTCTATCACGGTGCTGGTGTCAGATCACTCTATCACGGTGCAGGTGTCATTGCTGTATGTCACGCTGCTGATGTCAGTGATCTCTATCACGGTGCAGGTGTCATTGCTGTATGTCACGCTGCTGATGTCAGTGCTGTATATAACGGTGCTGGTGTCAGTACTGTATATCACGATGCTGGTGTCACTGCTTTATGTCAGGCTGCTGATGTCAGTGCTCTCTATCACGGTGCTGGTGTCAGATCACTCTATCACGGTGCAGGTGTCATTGCTGTATGTCACGCTGCTGATGTCAGTGCTGTATATAACGGTGCTGGTGTCAGTACTGTATATCACGATGCTGGTGTCACTGCTTTATGTCAGGCTGCTGATGTCAGTGCTCTCTATCACGGTGCTGGTGTCAGATCACTCTATCACGGTGCAGGTGTCATTGCTGTATGTCACGCTGCTGGGGATCATCTCCTGCACCCTCTTCTTTGCCTACCCTGACCTTCCCTCTCCTCCATTGCCTTCATGCGCTCCACAGTCCTGAATTGTCACAATTTCACATATAAAAAAAGAATGCTTGTAGTTGTCGATCCCAGATTCACCTCATACATGTGTTATGTCATTGGCGATGTGGTGGGACTATGTTTGCACAGCTAGTAATTATTTTGGGCTGCAAATTTGACCTGTAGGTTTGCAAAGTTCGCCTCCCATTGAAGTCAGTGGGGCCCGCCGCGAACGTTACGGTTCGCAAACTATCGTTCGCGAAACGTCCCGTCGGAAGTTCGTCCATCACTAGTGGGAGCCCCTCATAATGAGCATAGCACAGGGATGGTGGGAGCCCCTCATAATATGCACAGCAGAGTTATAGCCCCAGGAGGAAGTCAGCACAGCACAGGGATGGTGGGAGCCCCTCATAATAAGCAGCCCCAGGAGGATGTCAGCATAGCACAGGGATGGTGGGAGCCCCTCATAATAAGCAGCGCCAGGAGAAAGTCAGGACATGCTGGAAGGTCCCATGCTGGTGTCAGAGTGATCTGACACCAGCACCGTGATAGAGAGCACTGACATCAGCAGCTTGACATACAGCAATGACACCTGCACTGTGATAGAGTGATCTGACACCAGCACCGTGATAGAGAGCACTGACATCAGCAGCGTGACATAAAGCACTGACACCAGCACCGTGATATACAGCATTGACACCAGCACCGTGATAGAGAGCACTGACACCTGCACCGTAAGCAGCCCCGGGCGGAAGTCAGCATAGCACAGGGATGGTGGGAGCCCCTCATAATGAGCATAGCACAGGGATGGTGGGAGCCCCTCATAATAAGCAGCCCCAGGAGGATGTCAGCATAGCACAGGGATGGTGGGAGCCCCTCATAATGAGCATAGCACAGGGATGGTGGGAGCCCGTCATAATAAGCATCCCCAGGAGGAAGTCAGCATAGCACAGGGATGGTGGGAGCCCCTCATAATGAGCATAGCACAGGGATGGTGGGAGCTCCTCACAATAAGCAGCCCCAGGAGGAAGTCAGCATAGCACAGGAATGGTGGGAGCCCCTCATAATAAGCAGGCCCAGGAGGAAGTCAGCATAGCAAAGGGATGGTGGGAGCCCCTCATAATGAGCATAGCACAGGGATGGTGGGAGCCCCTCATAATAAGCAGCCCCAGGAGTTAGTCAGCATAGCACAGGGATGATGGGAGCCCCTCACAATGAGCATAGCACAGGGATGGTGGGAGCCCCTCATAATATGCACAGCAGAGGTACAGCCCCAGGAGGAAGTCAGCACAGCACAGGGATGGTGGGAGCCCCTCATAATAAGCAGCCCCAGGATGAAGTTAAGGATGTGCAAGTATTATATACGTGTATTACACAACTATATACTGCACACCAAATAGTACACCTATAACAGTCCTTAAGGACCTTTGTGGAATTAGTAGCTAGGGATTAGCAGACTGAACCACACTCAACCCTATATACTGTACTATGCTATACCTTACCAGTCCTTATAAGGACCTTTGTGGAACTAGTAGGTTGTGATTAGCAGACTGTACCTCAGTCCCTATACTGATAAAGGACTGCTGTAGAATAGGGCAGCAGTCAGCAGTAGTGCAGCTCAACCCTATATATTGTGGACCTATACCAGTCCTTAAGGATTAGCAGACTGTACCTCACTCAACCCTATATACTGTACAACACTATACCTTACCAGTCCTTATAAGGACCTTTGTGGAACTAGTAGATTGTGATTAGCAGACTGTACCTCAGTCCCTATACTGATAAAGGACTGCTGCAGAATAGGGCAGCAGTCAGCAGTAGTGCACCTCAACCCTGTATATTGTGGACCTATACCAGTCCTTAAGGATTAGCAGACTGTACCTCACTGAACCCTATATACTGTAGTATGCTATACCTTACCAGTCCTTATAAGGACCTTTGTGGAACTAGTAGGTTGTGATTAGCAGACTGTACCTCAGTCCCTATACTGATAAAGGACTGCTGCAGAATAGGGCAGCAGTCAGCAGTAGTGTACCCCAACCCTATATATTGTGGACCTATACCAGTCCTTAAGGATTAGCAGACTGTACCTCATTCAACCCTATATACTGTAGTACGCTATACCTTACCAGTCCTTATAAGGACCTTTGTGGAACTAGTAGGTTGTGATTAGCAGACTGTACCTCAGTCCCTATATTGATAAAGGACTGTTGCAGAATAGGGCAGCAGTCAGCAGTAGTGCACCTCAACCCTATATATTGTGGACCTATACCAGTCCTTAAGGATTAGCAGACTGTACCTCACTCAACTCTATATACTGTAGTACGCTATACCTTACCAGTCCTTATAAGGACCTTTGTGGAACTAGTAGGTTGGGATTAGCAGACTGTACCTCAGTCCCTATACTGATAAAGGACTGCTGCAGAATAGGGCAGCAGTCAGCAGCAGTGCACCTCAACCCTGTATATTGTGGACCTATACCAGTCCTTAAGGATTAGCAGACTGTACCTCACTCAACCCTATATACTGTAGTACGCTATACCTTACCAGTCCTTATAAGGACCTTTGTGGAACTAGTAGGTTGTGATTAGCAGACTGTACCTCAGTCCCTATACTGATAAAGGACTGCTGCAGAATAGGACAGCAGTCAGCAGTAGTGCACCTCAACCCTATATATTGTGGACCTATACCAGTCCTTAAGGATTAGCAGACTGTACCTCACTCAACGCTATGTACTGTAGTACGCTATACCTTACCAGTTCTTATAAGGACCTTTGTGGAACTAGTAGGTTGTGATTAGCAGACTGTACCTCAGTCCCTATACTGATAAAGGACTGCTGCAGAATAGGGCAGCAGTCAGCAGTAGTGCACCTCAACCCTATATATTGTGGACCTATACCAGTCCTTAAGGATTAGCAGACTGTACCTCACTCAACCCTATGTACTGTAGTACACTATACCTTACCAGTCCTTATAAGGACCTTTGTGCAACTAGTAGGTTGTGATTTGCAGACTGTACCTCAGTCCCTATACTGATAAAGGACTGCTGCAGAATAGGGCAGCAGTCAGCAGTAGTGCACCTCAACCCTATATATTGTGGACCTATACCAGTCCTTAAGGATTAGCAGACTGTGCCTCACTCAACCCTATATACTGTACTACGCTATACCTTACCAGTCCTTATAAGGACCTTTGTGGGACTAGTAGGTTGTGATTAACAGACTGTACCTCAGTCCCTATACTGATAAAGGACTGCTGCAGAATAGGGCAGCAGTCAGCAGTAGTGCACCTCAACCCTATTTATTGTGGACCTATACCAGTCCTTAAGGATTAGCAGACTGTACCTCACTCAACCCTATAGACTGTACTACGCTATACCTTACCAGTCCTTAGAAGGACCTTTGTGGAACTAGTAGGCTGTGATTAGCAGACTGTACCTCAGTCCCTATACTGATAAGGGACTGCTGCAGAATAGGGTAGCAGTCAGCAGTAGTGCACCTCAACCCTATATATTGTGGACCTATACCAGTCCTTAAGGATTAGCAGACTGTACCTCACTCAACCCTATATACTGTACTACGCTACACCTTACCAGTCCTTATAAGGACCTTTGTGGAACAAGTAGGTTGTGATTAGCAGACTGTACCTCAGTCCCTATACTGATAAAGGACTGCTGCAGAATAGGGCAGCAGTCAGCAGTAGTGCACCTCAACCCTATATATTGTGGACCTATACCAGTCCTTAAGGATTAGCAGACTGTACCTCACTCAACCCTATATATACTGTACTACGCTATACCATACCAGTCCTTAGAAGGACCTTTGTGGGACTAGTAGGTTGTGATTAGCAGACTGTACCTCAGTCCCTATACTGATAAAGGACTGCTGCAGAATATGGCAGCAGTCAGCAGTAGTGCATCTCAACCCTATATATTGTGGACCTATACCAGTCCTTAAGGATTAGCAGACTGTACCTCACTGAACCCTATATACTGTAGTGCGCTATACCTTACCAGTCCTTATAAGGACCTTTGTGGAACTAGTAGGTTGGGATTAGCAGACTGTACCTCAGTCCCTTTACTGATAAAGGATTGCTGCAGAATAGGGCAGCAGTCAGCAGTAGTGCACCTCAACCCTATATATTGTGGACCTATACCAGTCCTTAAGGATTAGCAGACTGTACCTCACTCAACCCTATAGACTGTACTACGCTATACCTTACCAGTCCTTATAAGGACCTTTGTGGACCTATACCAGTCATTAAGGATTAGCAGACTGTACCTCACTCAACCCTATATACTGTAGTACGCTATACCTTACCAGTCCTTAGAAGGACCTTTGTGGAACTAGTAGGTTGTGATTAGCAGACTGTACCTCAGTCCCTATACTGATAAAGGACTGCTGCAGCATAAGGGCAGCAGTCAAGTATAATATTCTTTCTATATTTGGAAGAAACAATATTATACGTGTACAACCCTATTACCATACCAGTCCTGAAAAGGACCTTTGTGGACCTAATAGTAACAGCTAGGAATGGGCCGAACACCTCCCGGTTCGGTTCGCACCAGAACTTTCGAACGGACCCCAAATTCGTACGAACGTTAGAACCCCATTGAAGTCTATGGGACTCGAACGTTCGAAATTAAAAGTGCTAATTTTAACTGCTAATATGCAAGATACTGTCCTAAAAAGGGTTTGGGGACCTGGCTCCTTCCCCAGGGGACATAGGTCAATACAAAAAAAAGTTTTAAAAACGGCCGTTTTGGCGGGAGCACTGACTTTAATGATGATTAAAGTGAAAAAAAAAGGTGAAATATTCCTTTAAATATCGTGCCTGGGGGGTGTCTATAGTATGCCTGTGAAGTGCCCCGTGTTTAGAAAGGTCCCTGCACAAAATTACATTTAACGGAAATAACGTCATTTAAAACTGCTTGCGGTTTTAATGTTATATCTGGTTCCTGCAATATGGTTGAAAATCATTGAGAAAAATGGCATGGGTAGCCCTCCCTGCCCATTACCAGCCCCTTTGGGTCTTGTACGGATATTAAGGGGAACCCCGTACCCATATTAAAAAAAGGAAATACGTGTGGCCCCCAGGCCCTATATATTCAGAACAGCAGTATACAGGTGGTGCAAACAAGACAGGGACTGTTGATTTGTTGTGTTAAGTTGTTATCACCCCTGTATAATTTGTTTTGCCGTCCGTCTTTTTTCATCTCACTTGCTGTTGTCTCCTTCTTTTTGCAAGTAGGAGATGTTTGTAAGTTTGATGTTTGAAAGTAGGGGCCTGCCCTATATGCTCTGCAGAAATGGCGGAACAAGGTGTTGGTTTTGCCACAACATTGTAAGCCCTCAAAGTGACTCTTGGTAGGCGCTGGAGCGCCCTGCTGTGAACGATTATCTCAAGAATTGTAATTACATGCCATTGTTGAACAGTGGTAGAAAAATTGACCTTTGGTGGTTGTGGTGCTGGTGCCACAACACTATAAGACCTCACAGTTACTCTGGGTGGGCACAGGATCGGGCCCTCCTGTGAAATATTATATCAAGAATTGTAATTACATGTCTCTGTTAAACAGGGGCTGAAAAATTGGGCCTTAGGCACCGGTGCTGGTGCCACCACACTGCAACCTCTCCCATATACTCTAGTTGTAGTGCAGGAATGAGCCCTGCTGCAAAGCATTGCATCAAAATTTGTAATTAAACGCCCCTGTTAAACTGGGGCAGAAAAATTGGGCCTTAGGTACTGGTGCTGGTGCCACGACACTGCAACCTCTCCCATATACTCTAGTTTTAGTGCAGGAATTAGCCCTGCTGCAAAGCATTGCATCAAAAATTGTAATTAAACGCCCCTGTTAAACAGGGGCAGAAAAATTGGGCCTTAGGCACTGGTGCCACGACACTGCAAACTCTCCCATATACTCTAGTTTTAGTGCAGGAATTAGCCCTGCTGCAAAGCATTGCATCAAAAATTGTAATTAAACTCCCCTGTTAAACAGGGGCAGAAAAATTGGGCCTTAGGCACTGGTGCTGGTGCCACGACACTGCAACCTCTCCCATATACTCTAGTTTTAGTGCAGGAATTAGCCCTGCTGCAAAGCATTGCATCAAAAATTGTAATTAAACGCCCCTGTTAAACAGGGGCAAAAAAATTGGGCTGATGACATCACCCAGAACCAAAAATGTTCTTCCAACATATCAGCGGAGGAGGAAGAGGATAGACAATCAACATATAACAGGACAGTCACTCAGCATCAGCATAGGCAGTCTTAAAGGGATGTGATATTTCAAAAACAATTATTCGGTTACATCAGCTTCAGGTGCTTGGTAGCTGTGGGTGATCCAAGACTGATTCATCTTGATGAAGGTCAGTCGATCAACTGATTCGGTGGACAGGCGCACCCTGTGATCGGTAACAAAGCCACCAGCAGCACTGAAGGTGCGTACCGAAAGAACGCTGAATGCAGGACAGGCCAGTAGCTCAATTGCATACTGTGCAAGCTCTGGCCAGTGATCCATCCTCAAGACCCAGTAAGCCAGAGGATTTTCGGTGGGAAAGGTGTCCAAGTCTGACCTAGGTATTCCTGCACCATGTAAATCAGACGCTGGCGATGGTTGCTGGAACCGATCATACCTTGGGGCTGCGGACTAAAAAATTGTCTGAAAGCATCGGTCAGACGGCCACCTTTTCCGCCGCTCCTTCTGACCGATGCCTCAGCAACACGTTGTCCAGGACCAGGAGTTTGTAACCTCCCAGTCTCTGGGAACGCGTTGCACAGACCTTTCTGCAAGGCCTCCCGGAGATGTCTCATCCTCTGCTCCCTCTGCGACGGCAACATCAGGTCCGCAACCTTACCCTTGTACCGTGGATCAAGGAGAGTGGCCAGCCAGTAATGGTCCCTCTCCTTGATCCGAAGAATACGAGGATCATTCCGCAGGCTTTGCAGGATCAGGGAGGCCATGCAGCGTAGGTTAGCTGAGGCATTCGGTCCGGAGTCCTCTGGGTCACTAAGGACAACATGATCCACAGCTACCTCCTCCCAGCCACGTACAAGTCCATGGGTTTCTTGGGACTGTAAATCATTACTACAAGACTGCTGCTGATGCTGAGTGCCAGCCTCCACCTCCATGCTGACACAATCATCCTCCTCCTCATCCTCTTCCTGTGTGATTGGTGGCACAGCAGGAACACTGTCTGGATAAATTGGGCCTTGAGAGGTAAGGAAGTCCTCCTCTTCCTGCCTCTGTTCTGCCTCAAGTGCCCTGTCCATTATTCCACACAGCATATGCTCCAAGAGGTGGACAAGAGGTACAGTGTCACTGATGCATGCACTGTCACTGCTCACCATCCTTGTTACGTCCTCAAACGGTGACAGGACAGTGCATGCATCCCTAATCATGCCCCACTGGCGTGGTGAGAAAAAACCGAGCTCCCCTGACCCTGTCCTGGTGCCGTCGTTGCACAGGTACTCATTGATGGACCTCTGCAGCGTGTGCAGCCACTGCAGCATGGCCAACGTTGAGTTCCACCTGGTGGGCATGTCACATATAAGGCGGTTCTTGGCCAGGTTCATCTCCTTTTGAAACTCAGCCAGCCGAGCACAGGCATTAAATGATTGGCGGAAATGCACACAGACTTTCCTGGCCTGCTTCAGGACATCCTGTAAGCCCGGGTACCTGCCCAAGAACCGCTGAACCACCAGGTTAAGGACGTGAGCCACACCGGGCACATGGGTCAGTTGTCCCTGTCGGAGGGCGGAGAGGAGGTTGTTGCCATTGTCGCAAACCACCATTCCTGGCTTAAGCTGGCGTGGCGTCAACCACCTCTCGGCCTGCCCCTGCAGCGCTGACAAAACATCCGCCCCAGTGTGGCTCCTGTCCCCCAAACAAACCAGCGCAAGCACAGCATGGCATCGTTTTGCCTGCGTACTTGCGTAGCCCCTGGAACGCCTACAGAGCACCGCTGGTTCTGAGGACAGAGCACTGGAAGAGGCCATTGAGGAAGAAGCAGAGGAGGGGGTGGAGGAGAGAGGTGTGTCACAACCAATAGTAGCATTTTGGAGGCGTGATGGCGGAACAACCTCCAACACTACTGCACCTTGTCCTGCATCCTTCCCAGCTGCCAGAAGAGTGACCCAATGGGCCATGAAAGACAGGTAACGTCCCTGTCCATGCCTGCTGAACCATGAGTCAGCGGTAATATGCACCTTACCGCTGACCGCCCTGTCCAGCGAGGCAAGGACATTGCCTTCCACATGCCAGTAGAGAGCCGGAATTGCCTTCCGTGAGAAAAAGTGGCGTTTGGGGACCTGCCACTGAGGAACCGCACATTGTACAAACTAACGGAAGGGGGCAGAGTCTACCAACTGAAAAGGCATCAGTTGAAGTGCTAGCAATTTAGCCAAGCTAGCATTCAACCGCTGGGCATGTGGATGGCTGGGAGTGAACTTCTTTCGCCGGTCCAGCAGCTGGGGCAGGGACATTTGCCTGCTATAATCGGACGTGGGTGTACTGCTAGCAGAGTGCCAACGAGCTGCATGGCAGGTCAACATATGTCTGGTCAAGCATGTGGTGACCAAGCGGCTGATGTTTTGGCCACGCGAAATACGCTTGAGACATATGTTGCAAATAGCAGCGGTGCGATCTGATGCACTCGTCTCAAAAAAGGCCCACACCAAAGAACTTTTAGAATAACGCGCAGAGGCAGCGCCCTGCACAGGCGGAGCTCTGCGGTGTGATTCAGTCGGTGTCCTGCCCCTAAGCTGGCCCCTGGAGGGCATCCTGCCTCGTTGGACATGTGCCTCCTCCTCCTCCTCTCTCCTACCAGGCACCCACGTGGAGTCAGTGCCCTCATCCTCCCTTCCCTCTTCATCGCTGGAGCAAACCTGGCAGTATGCTGCAACTTGTGGAACATGACTGCCAGATTGCTGTCCTTCTTGAGCATCCCCTCTCTCTGCATTCACGCTACTGCCTTCCTCTAGCTGAGTATCATCATCAGAGCCTACAAAACACTGGGCATCCTCCTGGAGCATGTACCCAACACTGTGCTCAAAGAGTTCAGGAGACTCCTCAGGAGGACGTGGTGGGTCTAGGGAAGGAGTCACTGATGATGACATTGAGAGGAGGGAAGACGATGCGTTGGCAGCTGCTTTGCTAGTACACTAACTCCTGCAGATGCCTTTATTATAGAACACCAGAGATAAAGGGGTATATACAGATGTATACTGTGCTGTGCTGGAGGCACACACAACTTCCAATAACTCCTGCAGATGGCAAGTGGGCTCATATAGAGAACAGCTATGTAGGTGGATATAGCGGTATGTACTGGGTACAGAGCACGCAGACAGCACGCACAAGCTCCTAACACTACTGACTGCAAGCTTTATTATAAAAGATAGATCACTAGCTATATAGGTGAGGTGAATATAGCGGTGTATACTGCGGTCAGGGCACGCAGACAACAACCACTACACAACAGCAAGATCGAAAATCGGCTGAAAACGATCGGTGTATACTGTGTTGAAGGTACAAAGAACACCCACTGCTTCAAACGCCAACACACTACACAAGGCCGCCGCGCCTCTAGACACAGAGCC
Source organism: Lithobates pipiens (assembly GCF_037356315.1). Lineage (NCBI taxonomy): Eukaryota > Metazoa > Chordata > Amphibia > Anura > Ranidae > Lithobates > Lithobates pipiens. The sequence continues at coordinate 151,627,164 of NW_027507718.1, forward strand.
TGCTTGCCCTCTTTTATGGGCTCGCGCCTGTGCCTCTCCTTGCTGGCCTTCCAGACATGGTAATGGCCTGAAGGGAGTTGGGAAAACCAGCAATTGGGTAGTGTATATTGTGCTGGAGGCATACACAACATCAACTAACTCCTGCAGATGGCAGATGGCTCAATTAGAGAAGAGCGATGTAGGTGGATATTACAGTGTATACTGGGTTCAGAGCACGCAGACAGCATGCACAATCTCCTACCACTGACTGCAAGCTCTATTTAAAATGAGCAAGATAGTTAGCTATATAGGTGGATATAGCGGTGTATACTGGGTTCAGAGCACGCAGACAGCACGCACAATCTCCTACTACTGACTGCAAGCTCTATTTAAAACGAGCAAGATAGTTAGCTATATAGGTGGATATTTTTTTTAGTAATAGAACTTCTTCCAAATATACAAAAACTTTTTTAGAAATGATACCATAGCAACATACATATGATGAAAGAAAATAACATATCAAACAACCGCATGTCTCCTCAACCCTCCAGCAGTCTCCGCAGCGACTAGCCGCACTACAGCATGGTCATTGGATTTCTTTATGGTACAACTTATCCACTAAACTTTAGCTTTAAAATATACAACTCATTCATCTAATTACACTACACACAAGATACAGACGAGAATGTAAAGAGTGAAGCGTGCCCGTACCTGTTTGTCGAAAAAAAAGAGAAACGACGGGGGGGTGAGAGGATAGAAAGACACCACCACCGAAAGAGAAAGGACCGTGGGAGTCATTAAGGAGGCCCGAAGAAAAAAAACCTCCACAACCTGGCACTCCTTTCTTCCCCAATCCTCTCTCTTTCCAGACACCTTACTTTCTCCACTTCCCGAAAAATATCTCGCACCACCTCATGCACGGACAGAACTTTGGCCCTAGTGGACACTAAACACCTCACGTGCCAGGTGAAGTAAAGACAAACTGTACTAACTAGATAAAGTGATGATAACTCAAAGCCCCTTCGCACCCTGAAGTTACCATATACTCACTCAGAAGCCGACAGGCCCTGGAGGCGGGGATAGCCGACGGCCTCCCCAACCCCCGCCAGAACCTCCACGTTAAAGGGACATTCGACCAAAAAGTGGTCCATGGTCTCTAATGTCCCTCCACACTCTGGACGGGGACACCCTCTGTCCCCCAGGCTCCGATATTTCAAGTTGAATCGTACGTAGAGGCGTCCATGGAACGCTCTCCACACAAGATCCCAAAACTTGAGAGGAATTCTCACGGAATTCAGAAGGGCTAGTCCCTCCGCGAGAACCCTGTCTGGGCAATCCCTTAAGGCCAGTGGTCTCAAAAAGTCAGAGGACATGACCCTAAGGTACAGCTCACGCCGACCCATAGAGCCCACCTCTAGAGCAGTTATCCTCCACTTCCTTAGTACCTTCAGAGCAGTCGGGACATAGGACGGGAGGTACCCATGGGATCTACGAAGATCACCAGGGCGACCCCCCCCCCCCCCAGCTACTCAGGAAAAGCAAGAACCAACCCTTACATGAACGTTCCCACAAAGAAGGCGTGTCCACAAAGATAGACTGTAGATTGAATTTCACAAATACAGTGGTGAAAAACACCACTGGGTTGATCATGTCCAACCCACCCTGCCTCCTCCAAAGGTACGTAACCTCCCTCTTGATGAGGTTCAGCCTGTTTCCCCACAGTAGTAGGAAGAACAGGCTGTAGATCCGTGTATAGAGCGATTCTGTCAGAAGACAAACGTAGCTGACATAGAGAAATTCAGGCAGCAGATAAGTCTTGATCAGGCTTACCCTTTGCCTCAATGACAGCTTCCAGCCCTTCCAGGCCTTCACTTTCTGGGTAGCACCCGACAGCCTGCGCTCCCAGTTTTGCTTGGGATAGTCGGCCGGGCCAAAAAGGATGCCTAAGATCTTTATCTCTGGCCGGGGCTGGGGGAAAACGTCCGGAAGGGCAAACTGCTTGCCTTCCTTCCCCATCCAGAGAACCTCACTCTTGTCCCAGTTGACTAACGAACCTGATGCCTCGGAGTAGCCCCCAATCTGTGTTTCCACAAATAGGGCCTCCTCTCGGCTAGACACCACCACCGAGACATCGTCCGCGTAGGCCACCACCCTCACCGATGGCTCCGGGCCCCCACAGGGCTCTACCGGAACCCCCCTCAAACGCCCACGGTCAAGCCTCCTCACGAAGGGATCTACCGCGAAGACGTAGAGTAGGGGGCTCAACGGGCAAGCCTGCCTGACACCGGGAAGGCGGAGCCCACCCAACCATTGACAAGGGGGAAGCTCTCAGCCCCCATATACAATACTTTCAGCCAATCAATGAATTTAGCTAGCAGACAGTACTTACCCAGGAGAAGCCAGAGGTACTCATGGCTTACCCTATCAAAAGCTTTTGCCTGATCTAGTGCCAGCAGATACAGACCATCACCCGTTGCCCTGCACCTTTCCACAGCCTCCTGGATGTTCAGGACAGCACTAAAGGTACTATGGCCGGGAACTGCACAGTGCTGGGAGGTGGAAAGTAACTTGTCCGCGACAGCAGACATGCGCACAAACAATATCTTCGCCAGAATCTTCCTATCCGTGGAGAGAAGGGCAATAGGACGCCAATTCTCTACCCTGGACAAATCTTTTCCCTTTGACAAGGGGATCAGGGCAGACCTTCTCATGAAGGGAGGAAGCAAACCAGATGCCAAACACTCATTGAACACCTCCCTCAAAAGAGGAGCCAAAAGGCTCTTAAAGGTTTTATAGAACTCCGCCGTGAGCCCATCAGGCCCCGGCGATTTCTTTGGTGACAAAGAGTCGATGGCTTGCTCAACCCCTGCCGTTGAGATCCCATGTGTCAAGGAGATCGGAAGGTCAGACACTGCCTCCAGTGGTGTCTCATCAAGGAACGCCCTGGCTCTCTCAAGGTCTAAAGGCTTCTTCTTCAGGATGTCGGAAAAGTGGGCACTGATGATGCCCAGGATCCCTGCCCTGGACCGCACCAGGGACCCAAAGGAATCCCTCAGGCCATGTACGACCTTCTCACTCACCGCATCGCCGCAGCTCTTGTAAGGATCTGGGGAGACGAACTTCCCGTAATCCCTCTCAAGGACCAGGGAGGCGAGACGGTCGTACTGACACTCCTTCATCTGAAGCTTCAGAGCAGAGATCTGTTCCTGAGTGCCCCCAAAGGAGATGAGGCGATCTAATTGCCTCCGCAGCCTCTGGTAGGCCAGGTATTTTGAGAAAGCCCGGTGCCTCGAGACCTCTCGGAAGAAGCCCTCAGACCTCTTCTTCACCACTTCCCACCATTCCTGATGGGAGCAGCCGCCCTCAAGGAGCGTGGCTTGTTCCAAAAAAAGCTCGAAAGCCTCCCTCACTTCAGGGTCTTCGAGCAGCGACCCATTTAGGCGCCACAAGCCCCGACCCTTCTGAGGAGTATCGGCCACATTCAAGGTAACGGACACCATACAGTGATCAGAGAACTCAACTGCACACAGCACAGGGGCCATGAAGGAAGAGTCCCCCTTCAAAAAAAACCTGTCTATCCTACTCTTACTGCTACCTCTGGCGTAGGTGAAACCCGTGTGGTTGGGGAGATGATGAACGTGCACATCCACCAACCCGGCTTCCCTCACTATACTATTCAAAAAGATACTGTCATATCCCAGGGGGCCAGAGGTTCCTGCCCGGTCCTTTGACCTGGTGACCATGTTGACATCACCACCAAAGACCACCTGCTGGCATGTAAACAGGTAAGGTTTCACTGCCGTAAGAAGGTCCTTCCTCCCCCTCTGAGATTGAGGGCCATAAAAATTAATTAAACGGAGGAATTCTCCCCTCACGACAGCATCCACCACTACAGAACAGAAGGGGAAGGGGGGAGGGAAGGGGAGGGGGATGGGGAAGGAACAGCAGGAGGGGGACAAGGGGGGGGGGGATCCGGGAAAGGAGCCTTTCTAGGAGGTCTCTCTTCTGGCCCGGCAGTCAGCTGATTGGTAGATGCCTTCCTACCCACAGATGACTTATCGGGCTCTATCTTTTTCTCCTTGGGAACTGCCCCCAAGGACCTAGATGTTCCAACAACCTTCTTACCAGCCACACTATTCCCTAACTCCTCCTTTTTCTCCCTCCCAGACCTCACCCTTTGGGGCAGCTGATCACCTGGCCCGCCGCTCCCCCTGCCCCTGAGTCCCCCCAACCACCGACCCGGGCCCGGGGTCCCCAGATGGTGCCCGGGATTGGCCAGGTTCGCCCCCCTCTTTCGGGAAGTCCCTGAATGCTTTGGGGCACCGGCTGAAAGGGTGCCCCAGCACCCCACAGAGATTGCAGACTATAAGCCTGCAAGTCTCCTGTGGGTGCCCAAACCCATTGCACCTGACGCAGCGGGGCGTCACGCAGTCTGCGCTCAGGTGCGTCGGGCTTCCGCATTTAAAGCAGTGACGAGGCTGGCCTGGGTAGAAGATCCGGTCTCTGCCAATGAAGGTGCTACCAGGGACGTGAGATACTGTATTGCCCTGGCGCCTGAGCCAGATCCTGGCCTGCCAAGCCCCAGTCCAGACCCCGCGCTCATCTAGGGACTTCCACAACAGAGTCTGCAGCTGGCCAAATCTCCCGAGCCAGGTCATGATGTCTTCTGGAGGAAGGGACTTATTCCTAACCAGGACAGTGATATTTTTCACCTCCTCCTGTCGGGACAGGGGGACCACACGGAACCCCCTCCAGGGGTCAGACCTCCTCAGGATTTCGTATACAGTCAGAAACCTCTCCATCGAGACGATGGAGAGGAAACTGACGTTGAATTCTTTGGATCCCGTTGGATGGATGACAGCAAAGAGATCCGCCACCCGGAAACAGGCACCCAGTATCCATCCCACTACCTGACCCCTGGAGGGACATGCCCCTTCGCCCTCCCACTTAAGCTGCACGACATTCCTACGTCTTCTCTCCGGGCCCCCCGTACCCCTTGACCAGGCGTCCGGCCCTGTAAGCTGGGCGGAGGGTGGCGCCCTAAAATTCTGGGCACCAAACTGGCCATACAGGGGGCCCAGAGGAACACTAGAACCGGCCACTTGCGCGAAAGAGCGCCCTGCTTTAAGTGCACCCAATAGTGCTGCCTCCTCCTCCACACCCAAGAGACGCTCCACAGGAGCCGACACCACGTGGTTACCCCCAGACTTTGAGGCAGCTGGGGGGACCACTCCTGACTCCATGGTCTGACTCGTATCTCCCAACCCTGGCGACCGGGGCGCCACTTCCCGAACCTCACTGGTAGACTGGGGGGCCTCCTCCTGGCCACAGCCAAAGAAGGCATCCAATTGGCTCCCCAGGAGGCCCGCCCATTCCATTTCAGAGCTCCCGCCAACCTCAGCGTGAGCCCCGCAAGAATCGACCACTATACACTCCTCTACTTGGGTGCCCTCCAACTGACGGATAAACTCCACCGCAGGGCACTCCCTGTCCAAAGCCCCCATGGGCGACTCACCCCACACCTGCCGATTCACCGTCCCGTCATCCGCCGGAGCTGTGGCAGACGAATCTCCGCCCACCTCCTGTCCCGCCGGCAAACCGGAAGCGGCGGGATCCGCCCCCAGCCCCAGCGGACCTCCTGCAGGCACCTGCCCCTCAAAGGCCCGCACCAATCCCGGAGCAGAGTGTGGGACTCCCTCCCCACTGAGGATGGCGTCCCACAGCAACCATCCCCAACCCGCACAACACCCGCCATGGCGGGAGACCCACTCAACACCACCCCATCTGCACTGTCCAACTGTTCCGACAGTCTGCGCGTGCTGACCGGGGGATCCCCCCGCAGCGGAACGAGGACATCCGGAAGTGGGGGGTTGTCCACGTCTAGCAGGGAATCCGGCTTGTCCACCGAAGCCCCTGTGACAAGTAAGCCCAAAGTTTCCAAGCGACTCTCCACTAGGCCCAGGAGGCTCCCCCCCCGCCAGCCTCAACCCCTGCGGATCTCCTGACCTACCCAGGCCTGCAGCAGCCTCTACCTGAGGACCGGCAGGATCCTGGGGACCCTCAGTCATTTTGTCCAGGACTGGGTTTGGCATGATGTTCCAGGGGGAGAGTCCAGCACTCCTGCCCCATCTCCTGGGTCGGCCATCCGTCTCACCCCCCTGGTGTTTCCCGGGGGTCTCTGGTACTGCACCAACTTCCCCTACCTGGGAAGGCTTCTCCTCTTGGGAGTCAGCTTGCGGGGTCTGGCTCCCCTTCTGGCGCCGAGACGCCTGTCTCCCCTCCTCATTTGCTCTCAACAGCTCATGCTTTAGCTCATCCAAAAAGCATTCCTCGCCTGGGCCATGGTCACATAGGTTCACCAGGAGGTCGAATAACTCGGCATTCTGCTGCTTTAGACTTGCAATGGCCACTCGGATTTCCGATCTCTTGGAGATGCCGGAACGATCCCGCCGGTTCCGAAGAGAGGTTAAACAGGCCATTGTCTCCATTAGATTCTTAACCTTCTCGATCCTCACTTTGCATTTCTTATCATCCTCTCCTGGCTGGGCTTTGGTCCAGCTGGTAAGACCGACCTGAGTCCCCAGAAAGAGCCTCTCCACCCTGGATAGATCTTCAATTCCAGGGAGGGTAGCTGGAGCCCCAGGCCAGGAAAGCAACCCTGGGCCTGGGCTAGAGGAGGCCATCCTCCCCCCTCACCTGTGGACACTGGAACTCTGCAGAGAGCACGCAGACAACACCCACAACCTCCTACAGCTGACTGCAAGCTCTATTTAAAACGAGCAAGATAGTTAGCTATATAGATCGATATAGTGGTGTATACTGGGTTCAGAGCACGCAGACAGCACGCACAATCTCCTACCACTGACTGCAAGCTCTGTTTAAAACGAGCAAGATAGCTAGCTATATAGATGGATATAGCGGTGTATACTGGGTTCAGAGCACGCAGACAGCACGCACAATCTCCTACCACTGACTGCAAGCTCTATTTAAAACGAGCAAGATAGTTAGCTATATAGATGGATATATCGGTGTATACTGGGTTCAGAGCACGCAGACAGCACGCACAATCTCCTACCACTGACTGCAAGCTCTATTTAAAACGAGCAAGATAGCTAGCTATATAGATGGATATAGCGGTGTATACTGGGTTCAGAGCATGCAGACAGCACGCACAATCTCCTACCACTGACTGCAAGCTCTATTTAAAACGAGCAAGCTAGTTAGCTTTATAGGTGGATATAGCGGTGTATACTGGGTTCAGAGCACGCAGACAGCACGCACAATCTCCTACCACTGAGTGCAAGCTCTATTTAAAACGAGCAAGATAGTTAGCTATATAGGTGGAAATTTTTATTAAAATAAAACTGCTACTGATTTACATAATCAAGAACTTAAGAAAAACTCATACTTGAGCAAAAAAAAGAACTAAAGAACAACTTGCATAAATGCTTTTGGACAGACCGGATCTATTCAAACTGCCCATATCAGACGATCCTTAATCCCATGATCATCTGGGAAGAAAAATAAATAAATAAAAAAATAAAAAAATAAATAAATAAATAAATAAATAAAAATTCCTAATCATTATTCAAACTATATACATTTATATTACATACCCCCTATAGGCAGGAACGTAACGAAACTGACGGTGCATACCATGTTTTTAAAATTAAGTTGCCCAAAAGCTAAAAAAAAGGGGTGAAAGGACAGACACACCCCCACCTAAGGAAAAGAAGAGGGAGATCATCAAGGTGGCCGGAAAGAGAACCCTCTCCACAACCTAGCACACCTTTCCCTACCCATTCTTTCCCCCTCAAGAAACCTCACCTTACCCAATTCCCGAATGATATCACCCGCCACCTCATGCATGGGCAGGAACTTGCCCCTAGTGGACACTAAACACCGAGCGTGCCAAGTGTAGTAAAGGCATATGACACTAACTAAAAACAGTGATGATAACACAAAACCCCTCCGGGCTCTGAAGTCACCGTACACCCTCTCAGAATAGGCAAGGGCCCGGAGACGGGGATAGCCAGTGGCATCTCCAACCTCCCCCAGAACCCCCAAGTTGAAAGGGCACTCGACCAAAAAGTGGTCCATGGTCTCTAGTACCCCACCACACTCAGGGCGAGGACAGCCTCTGTCCTCTGGGCTCCGGTACTTCAAGTTCGATCTCACATAGAGTCGTCCATGGAACGCCCTCCATGCGAGATCCCAGAACTTGACAGGAATTCTCTTAGAATTCAGGAGGGCTAGTCCCTCCCTGAGAACCCTGTCTGGACAGTCCCTTAAGGCCAGTGGTCTCAAAACGTCCGAGGCCATGACCCTCTGGTACAGCTCTCGCCGGCCCAGGGAGCCTACCTCTAAGGCCGTTATCCTCCACCGCCTTAGTACCTTCAGGGCGGTTGGGACATAGGCGGGGAGGTACCCATGGGACCTCCGAAGGTCACCCGGGCGGCCGCCCCCCTCCCACCTGCTCAGGAACACCAGGAACCAATTCTTACATGAACGTTCCCACAGAGAGGGCTCGTCCACAAAAATGGATTGCAGATTGAACTTCAGGAACACCACAGTAAAGAAAACCGTGGGGTTGATCATGTCCAAACCGCCCTCCCCTCTCCGTCGATACGTGACCTCCCTTTTTATCAGGTTTAGTCTGTTTCCCCCACAAAAGCAGAAAAAACAGACCGCAGACCCGCGCATAGAGTGACTCTGGCAACAGACATGCGTAGCTGACATAGAGGAACTCGGGAAGCAAATAGGTTTTAACCAGGCTCACCCTTTCCCTCAAAGACAGCTTCCAGCCTTTCCAGGCGTTGACTTTCTGGGTGGCACTTACCAACCTGCGCTCCCAATTTAGCTTGGGATAATCACCCTGGCCGAAATAAATGCCTAAGATCTTAACTTCTGGTCGGGGCGGGGGAAAAACGTCCGGGAGGGCAAACTGCTCACCCTCCCTTCCCAACCAGAGAGCTTCACTCTTGTCCCAGTTGACCAACGAACCAGACGCCTCGGAGTAGCCTCCAATCTGTGTTTCCACAAAATGGGCCTCCTCTCGGCTAGCCACCACCACCGAGACATCATCCGCGTAGGCCACCACCTTCACCGCCTTATCCGGGCCACTGCCGGGCTCCATCAGGACCCCCCTCAGCTGCCCACAGTCTAGCCTTCTTACGAAGGGGTCGACTGCAAAGACATAGAGCAGGGGACTCAGCGGACAGCCCTGCCTTACACCAGAGTCCACCGGAAAGGTAGGACCCACCCAACCATTGGCCAGAGGGAAGCTCTCGGCCCCTCTGTACAAAGTCCTGAGCCAATCAATAAATCGATCAGGCAGGCCGTATCTACCCAGGAGAAGCCAGAGGTACTCGTGGTCTACCCGATCAAAAGCTTTCGCCTGATCTAATGCCAGCAGATACCGCCCATCACCCGTTGCCCTGCACCTCTCCACAGCCTCCCGGACGTTAAGGACTGCACTAAAGGTGCTACGGCCGGGAACTGTGCAGTGCTGGGAGGCAGACAGCAGCTTGCCCGCAACAGCAGACATACGCGTAAACAAAATCTTTGCCAGAATCTTTCTATCCGTGGAGAGAAGGGCGATAGGACGCCAATTCTCAACCACGGACGGATCCTTCCCCTTGGACAGAAGGATCAAGGCCGACCTTCTCATCGAGGGAGGGAGCAGGCCAGATGCCAAACACTCACTGAACATCTCCCTCAGAGGAGGAGCCAAAAGGCTCTTAAAGGCTTTATAAAATTCTGCCGTGAACCCATCAGGCCCCGGCGACTTCTTTAGAGACAACGAGTCAATAGCCTGCTCAATTTCGGCCACTGAGATCTCTTCCACCAAGGAGTCTAGGGGGTCAGACCCCACCTCAAGTGGAGTCCCATCAAGAAATTCCTTGGCTCTCCTCAGATCCAACGGCTTCTTCCAAAGGATGTCTGAAAAATGGGCTCTGATGATCCCCAGGATGCCTGGCTTGGACCTTACCAGGGAACCGGAGGGATCTCTCAGTCCATGTATGACCTTCCCACTCACCGCATCCCCACAGCTTTTGTAGGGATCTGGGTTGGTGAACTTCCCGTAATCCCTCTCCAGCACCAGGGAGGCGAGACGGTCATACTGACACTCCTTCATCTGGAGCTTCAGATCCGAGATCTGGTCCTGAGTGCCACCATCAGAAACCAAGCGATCTAGCTGCCTGCGTAACTTCTGGTAGGCCTGATACCGGGATGCTGCCCGACGGCCTGAGACTTCCCGGAAGAAGCCCTCCGACCTCTTCTTCACCACTTCCCACCATTCCTGGCGGGAGCAGCCACTCTCAAGGAGCGAGGCTTGTTCTAAAAAGAAGTCCTCATAGGCCGATCTGATTTCAGGGTCCTCAAGTAGCGACCCGTTTAGTCGCCACAGGCCCCTCCCTTTCTGAGGGGTGTCCGCCACATTCAGAGTGACCGACACCATACGGTGATCAGAGAACTCAACCGCATGCAGCGCAGGAGCTGCAAAGGACGAGTCCCCCTTCAAAAAAAACCTATCTAACCTACTCCTACAACTACCTCTGGAATATGTGAAACCAGTGAGGTTGGGGAAGTGGCGAACGTGCACATCCACCAACCCAGCTTCCCTCACTATTCTATTTTAAAAAGATACTATCATATCCCAGAGGGCCTGAGGTGCCTGCCCGGTCCTTTGACCTGGTGACCATGTTAAAGTCACCACCAAAGACCACCTGCTGGGATGTAAACAGGTATGGTTTCAGCAGCGTGAGAAGGTCCTTCCTCCCCCTCTGGGACTGAGGTCCATAAAAATTGATAAGGCGGAGGGATTCCCCTCTCACGACTGCGTCCACAATCAAACACCTACCGATTTCCAATTCAATCACTCGTCGACAAGCCACCGAACCAGTCTTAAAAAGGACCGCAACACCACTGCAGGGCTCAGCCGCAAGAGACCAGAGGGAGGGCCCATGTCTCCACTCCCTCTTCGCTAGGTGCATCTCTGCCACAGATGCCAGCCAGGTCTCTTGCAAAAACAAAATGTCGGCTTCAACCCGGCCGAGAAAATCAAAGGCTGAAAATCTAGCCGCCGCAGAACGCACACTTGTGACATTAATGGTCGCAAGGCGTATTGGAGCGGGTACCGCCATCCTTAGTGATTGAATTTTACGTTCCTCTCTATTTTACATTTCTAAAAAAAAAATCAATCCTCCTCGGAGTCCGAGGAGGAAAGGATCCCGTATCTGTTCCATAGGGCCAGTGAGGAGCCCCCCCCTGCCCCTGAACTCGTACTGGGCTGGGGGTCCTCACCACCCTCCTTCCCCGAAACCTTCCTCTTCCTCTTCTTTTTAGTTTTCTTCTCCCATTCCACTTTGGGAGGTTCCCTCCCACTCTCTTCATCGGACCTCCCACTGGAGATCTCCTTAATCCTCTTATTAACCCCCTTACCGGCCCCTGAGATGTCCATCGGGGTCACCCCTCCTGCACTAGCCTGCCGACCACTCACGACCACCGAAGAGGCCGGAGGGGGCATTAGTATAGCCGCCTGATCCAGGGGTGGATGCGGTTTACCCGCAGATTTAATTACTGAAGGGAGGGGGGGGGGAAGGGGGCAAAGGAGAAGAAGGGGAAGCTGGGAGGGGGGAGACCAGGGGGGGGAGAGGGGAAGCGGGGGGGGAGTAGGGGAAAGGGAGGAGGACGGGGGGGAAACAGGGGGAGGGGGGGGAGGGTGATTTTTGGGTGAGGGCTTTTTCGCCTTGGCCGGCTTCCCAGGTGTTTTTGTTACCGTTGCCCCATCTGACACAGGGTCAGACGGGGCCAGAGAACTCGCCGGCTCCCTCACTATGCCAGTTCCTGTCCTTGATCCGCGCCTGGGGGGTCTGACCCTTTGAGGGAGGGGGGAACCCTCCCTCTGTGACCCTGAGGGGTTGGGATCCCCACTTCGTCTAGGGACCCCCTCACCCTCTGGGCCTGGGGCACCCCCCTCAGCCTGGCACCCCCTGAACGCCTTGGGGCACCGACTAAAGGGGTGTCCCATTTCCCCACAGAGGTTGCAGACAATAAGCCTGCAACCCTCAGGTGAATGGCCGAAACCATTGCACCTCACACAGCGGGGCATTGTGCAGTCCGCACTGAGGTGCGCGGGACTGCCGCATTTGAAACAGCGACGGGGCTGTCCAGGGTAGAAGACCAGGATCCGGTCTCTACCTATAAAGGCGCTGCCAGGTACATGCGCCACGGTATTATTGTGGCGCTTGAGCCGGATCCTGACCAACCACGCACCTGTCCAGACCCCGCGCTCATCCAAACTTTTCCTCAGCCCTGTCTGGAGCTGCCCGTACCGCGCCAGCCAGGTCGCGATGTCCTCAGGTGGGAGGGACTCGTTCCTGACCAGTACAGTCACATTCTTTATCTCCTCCTGCCTCGAAAGAGGTATCACCCGGAAACTTTTCCACGGATCTGACTTCCTGACGAGCTCGTACAGTGTCAGGAAAAGCTCCATGGAGACCAAGGAGACGAAACTCACATCAAACTCCTTCGAGTTTGTGGGGGTGTATGACTGCAAATAAGTCCGAAACTTTAAAGCGCAGCCCCAGCAGATAGTCGATGACCTGACCCCTGCTGGGACATGCAGACGTCCCTTCCCACCTGAGCTGCACCACATTCCGTCTGCGCCTCTCAGGGCCCCCCGTACCCCTCGTCCAGGCCTGCGCACCCTGGGGCTGATCCCCAGGGGGAGCCCAGAAATTCTGGGCGCCAAACTGGCCATACAGGGGACCCAGGGGGACAGAGGAACCTGCCACCTGTGCAAACGAGCGCCCAGCCTTCAGGGCACCTAAGAGGTTTGCCTCCTCCTGTGTGCCCAAGATGAAAACTGGGTCTGTGGGGGAAGGGCCAGACCCCTGACGGACCGGACTCCCTGGCTCAGTACCTCTACCCACCGCATCCCCACCAACCGGCATCTCACTCCTTACCACGGGGGAAGGAGCAGTACCCCCTACACCCATATGATCCTGGGGGGGAGCCACCTCCATTTCTTCAGGACCCCGCTCCTGTGACCCCTCCAAACCCCGTATGAAATCCAGGGCCGAGCACTCGCTCCTCAAATCCCCCATCGGGGACTCACCCCAGCATACTTGTCCTGCTGGAAGAAAATCCCCAGAGGACGCTAAAGCTGTTTTTTCCAGGGAGGTCTCCGATACCAACGCCTCCTCTCCCCCAACGAGCGACACCAACGGCCCCCCTAGCTGAATTCCCGGTGTCCCCACTTCCGTTTTAGGCCCTCCTGGGACTTCCGGGGTCACCACTGACATCACTTCCGGTTCCCGGAAGTCGATGAGGTCACTTCCTGTCTCGTCACCCGGAACAGGAAGTGATGCACCCGCCCCCATCCCACCACTACTCCCAGTGTCAGCAGAGGATGCTTGTCCACAATGTCTATCCAAGACTGCACATGTGTCTGTTCCCATCAGCACCTCCCCCTCTCTCCATGCGGCCGCGGCGGGGGCCACCATTATGGCCGGTTTTCCTCGCACCGCTATGGGTCTGGCAGCAGTCGTCGGGGTCACCGGGGGGGCCCCGGAGGGGGGTCGGACTGCACTCTCCGCTGGGGACCTCTGACTATTGGCCTTCACTGGCCCCTCCGACGGCTCTCTGGTGAGGACCACCAACAGTTTCCTGTTCCGCTGACTGTGACTTGCATCTCCACCGGAGCTTTTACGTGCTTCATCGGGTACCCTACTCGGATCCTCCTGGACTGCGGCCATAGGCATAGCAGGTGTTAACACAGGAATCCGGGGACCCTCTGCACTGACAGCTCCGGGGGCCATACTTTCCTGACAGGCCATGGATTGGTTGTCACCGGAAAACGCTACTTCCACTGGGGTCTGTGGCACTGTTGCATCAGGTGAGAGTTTGAGGGGGGACTTCAGGGGGGTATTTCCTCGTCTCACCGCCTGGGTTCCTTCCTGGCTGGCTTTTAGAAGCTCTTTCTTCACCTCTGTCAAAAACCTTCTCTCACCCTTTCCACGTTCGCAGAGACCGCCCAGCAGCCGCCAGAGGTCCCTGCATTCATGCTTCAGGCCATCTATGGTCTCCCTATATTCGCCACGTTTGCTGCTGGCTGAGCGGTCCCTGCGATTTCGTAGGTCGGCCAGTCGCTCCGATCGCTGTACATAAGCTGCCGCGGCCTTCTGTATTAGGGTTTTTACCCTTTCTCTCCTCTTCTGGAGCTTGCTTGGGCCCTCTCCCGGCTGGGCCCAGGTCCAGTCCATTAGCTCAGACTGTGTGACCAGGAACAACTTCTCCTCCCTGGAGAGGTCTCTCACCCCAGGGGGGGTTGTCTGAGACCCAGGCCGGGAAAGAGGCCCCGAGCCTGGGCTGGCCGATGCCATGAGGCCGGATGTCCAGGACAGCCGTGGTTCTCCACAGAGCTCCTCCACGCACGTCTGCTCTCTTGGAAAGCCTCTCCAGGTGTGTACTGCGTTCAGGGCACGCAGACAGCACGCACAATCTCCTACCACTGACTGCAAGCTCTATTTAAAACGAGCAAGATAGCTCGCTATATAGGTGAATATAGTGGTGTATACTGCGGTCAGAGCACGCAGACAACAACCACTACAGAAGAGCAAGAACGAAAAATCGGCCGATAACGATCGGTGTATACTGTGTTGAAGGTACACAGAACACCCACTAACTCCTACAGATGCCAACACACTACACAAGGCCGCCGCACTGGCGGCCTTATATAGTGTGGGGTGTGTACTACACAGCCTGAGCTATGATTGGCCACAGGCAGGATGCCTGTGGCCAATCATGGCTCTCCTCGCTGCCAGCGCTGTGATTGGCCAAGCATGCGGGGTCACAGCACATGCTTGGCCAATCATGAGCCAGCAATGCACTGCAATGGCGCACTCAATATTATCCTGTACTACACCATACCAGTCCTGAAAAGGACTTTTGTGGACCTAATAGTGACAGCTAATGATTAAACTGACTGTCCCTCTCTGCTACACACAGCGTCCTGTCTGTCCCTATCTGCACTGACAAAAGACAATCTGCTGCAACAATGACTTGAATAGCAGTGCCTCAAACCTATATCCTGAACTACACCTATACCATACCAGTCGTTAAAAGGACTTTTGTGGTCCTAATAGCTAGCGATTTGGGTCACTGCAGTCTCTCCCTGCTCCACACAGCAACCTCTCCCTATAGTGACAGTAGAAAGAATGTAAAATGGCCACTGGATCGGGTCTATTTATAAGTTAGGGGGAATGTCCAATTGTCCATGTGCTGTAATGTCTCAATTGGCTGTCCTGTACCCCATGATGGATGTGTCATCATAGGTCAAAGTTCTTTTACACAGTAAACACGTGGGTCCGCCGGGCGAACAGCGGCAATAGTCCGCCGATCGGGCGAATCGCGAACAGCCGAAATTTGCTACGAACCGACCGCCGGGCGAACAGTTCGGTCATCCCTATTTCAGATCATTTCTAATCATTTCTAAAAACATTTTGAATCATTTCTAAATCATTTCATTCATTTCTGTCACCTACCGTGCTCCGAGTCGAATCCAGTCGCATCTTCAATGCACCAGTTTTCGGCCTCATTTCAGTACATGCTTCAGAGACAGATTCACTTGTAGGTTACAGGTTCAGTCATTGATTCTCTTCTTTGTCATGGCATATCGTTTCTTGTCACGTATTACACCCCGATATGAATACAGTCGCATCTATAGATGCATCGGTGCACCCAGTTGCTTGGCCTCATTGCAGTACATGTCTGTTATAGGTTCGGTTACTGATTCTTGTCTTTGTCATGGCATATCATTTCTTGTCACATATTATGCTCCGAAGCGAATCCAGTCGCATCCGAAGATGCACCGATTCGCTCTGGTGTGCCCAGTTGTTTGGCCTCATTTCAGTACATGCTCCAAAGACGGATTCACAGGTTCACTCACTGATTCTTGTCTTTGTCATGGCATATCATTTCTTGTCACATATCACATTCCGACACAAATCTAGTCATGTCTAGGCTCTAATTAGTCTCGGTGTGCACCAGGACAGGCCACATTTCAGTACATGCTCCAGAGTCCGTTTCATGCTCAGCCGCAAAACAGTGGCATGGCGATCCGGGCCTCTGTCATGGCAGAACAAATCATTTCACTGTCACAAACCATGCCCCGATTCGAATCTAGTTGCATCCACGATGTACCGATTCATCCCAGAGACCCCAGTTACTTGGCCTCATTTCGCCAATTGCCTCACTTCAGTTTATGCTCCAGAATCCAGTTCGCAGTCAGTCCCCACTGTGTCACGACCGCATCGTGCTTCTGGCAGACGTTCGTTTCATACAAGGCAAAACATTTCACTCATTTCATTCGTTGTATTTCATTTCATTGCGACTCACTGCCGCCTGTTAAAAAAACAGGTAACAAATTTTTAGCAAGTTTTAGCTCTCATTTCTTCAGGTCAGTCGGATTCACTAGGTCCACCCAAAACCAGCTTGGACGTTGCTTCCCCAGGTAAAAAAAAAAAGAGAGAGCTATACACTTCGCTTAGGTACATATGCTGTTAGGGAGCACAAGCGAGACTTGAAATTTATGTCACCCTCAATAGGTTCCCGGTCAGTCAAGACTCAACCCCGAGGACAAGTCAGCACATGACTCAGAACAACTGAGTCATGTCCCAGGCGGCCAGTGAAGATCTTACGGCCCGCTGTCTCCCTCCCCGGTCTCAGAGAGTGCCAGCGTACAGTCACTTAGGGGATGGACCATCCCGAAGTTGACCTCAGAGCTGAGGCGTAGAGGAGTGCCCTTTCCCACTACAGCTAGGAAAGCAGAGCTCTTCAGGCTCCTCTTTCCTCCACCAGCCACAGCAGGATCCAGCTCCCAGAAGGCGTCCCTGGATTCCATCTCGTCAGCCATATCTCAACTGCATACCTTGGTGTAATCTCTGACTGCATCAGTTTGCGACATTCAGAACAGAGCACTCCTGGAGACCCGCCTGGCCGTTTCTGTCCCTGACCCTGCCATAGTCCAGGCTATTACATCTCCTTCCGTGGGTACCACAGGGTAGAGTACCGTCGACATCCTGGAAGGCAAGGACATCAACCTCACCTCTCTGCTGATCCCCATACATGACTTGGTGGAGAAGAAGGCATACAGTTGGGGGGATGTGTCAGTAGTCCTTAAAGCTAAAGACCCCAGGCTTAATAGGAAGCTGTCTGTGCCAGAGTTCACATTAGCCGGTATGATGAGGGACGTTATATGTTCAGCTCCCAACAGAAGGGAAGAACTGGATCTATACCTCCATACTGTGGTAGACCTGGGCTACAAGTATGGAGGTTTGGGGTTTTACGACTAACACCGCTCCTTCTCCGCCAAAGCAGCAGCCAGGTTCTCACAGTTTCAGTCGCCCACTAATCGGGGCATCATGGACACGGAGCACATTCTGTCGCCGCTTCGCTGGCCTACGATCACCACTGTGCACAATCTGCCATCGGCTACCCACACTGCCACTTGGTGCGCCAACGCGACAACTAGGCACCCCTTTGAAGGTCCCTCTACCTCCGGTGCAGTTCAGGGCCAGCAGGCCCCTGCACGTCTGCCTCAGATGGATAAATTCGGATGCCCAGTCCGGATCGTGGGAGGAGCAGCTATTTGCAATAACTTTAATTATGGTTCCTGCAATTTCAGCCAGTTTCGTCTGCTTCACATCTGTACCCTTTGCCAGAGGGCTCATCCCAGGCTCCTGTGCGAGGTCAAACAACTAAAGAAGGCATGACTAAGCCACTGTCACAATGTCACGTGGCTCGGCTTCTATCTCTCCGCACACCCCACTCCTTCCCTGGCCAACTTCCTCATTCAAGGCTTTACGGAAGGCTTCCACACTGGCCTCATTGCTCTGCCTCACACTACGCATGAGTGCCGGAACCTAAGTTCAGCAGCCACCGACGAGCAGGCTATAGACCAGCTCCTACAGACCAAGTTAGATCGGGACTTCATGATAGGCCCTTTCCCTTAGCCCCCCTTCAACACATGGAGAGTCATCCCTATTGGGCTTGTCAAGGGCAAGTTCTCCAATAAACTTCATCTTGTGTACGATTTGTCAGCGCCTCATTCTTCTACCATCCCCAGTCTGAATTCCTTTATCCCCTCCGAAGAGTTTTCCCTCAAATACGCCTCTGTGGATATATCCATCCAGGCAATACTCAAAACGGGCACTGGCACCTGGCTCTCCAAAGCCGATATCTCAGATGCCTTTAAACTCCTTCCCATCCACCCATCTCTTTGGTGCTGGCACGATATCAAGTGGAGAGAGGCGTATTACTTTGCCACCAAATTGACCTTCGGGTCAAAGAGAAGCCCCTGACTGTTCGATACATTTGCACAATCGCTCACATGGATCCTCTTACACAATGCCCAGTGCCAAGAGGTCATCCATTATCTGGACAATTTCTTTTTGATAGAGCCGCCCGGCTCACCCCCCCAGGGACCTCGACAAACTGAGGGTTGTGTTTAGGAATCTCAACATTCCCATTGCTGAACACAAAGTCGACAGTCCAGCTCAGTCCATCACATTCCTCTGTGTTAACCTGTTCACCTGCGCTATGCAGGCCAGCCTCCCCCCAGACAAACCGGCCCGCATCAGGGCGGTTCTTTGAGACTTCATCCGCTCCAGAGGATGCACCAAAAAACAATTGCAATCCCTTCTTGGGATGCTCAATTTCGCCATGCGTATCATCCCACAGGGTCGCTCCTTCATGTCCCGCCTACTAGTGTACCTGTCCTATACGCAAGATCCCGATTAAATGCTCAGTCTCGACTCCACAGCAGTGGCGGACCTCTCAATGTGTGAGGAGTTCCTTTCCTCCTGCAACGGTATATCATTGTTCATTCCCACTGAGTCTTCCCTGTCACCCCAGGTAGTGACAGACGCAGCTGCGTCCACAGGCTTTGCGGTTATTTTTGCCCATCTTTGGTTCGCAGCTCCCTTGCCCCCACAGATACTAGCTACCAACATGTCTTCCCTCTTCAAGCTTTACCCCATAGTGGCAGCAGCACAGCTTTGGGGCCATAGCTGGACTGGACAAACCGTGGCCTTCACTACAGATAACCTTGCCTCAGCAGAAATCATAAACAAAGGCAGGTCCAAGTCCCTTGCAGTCATATTCTTCCTGCATAGGCAGGTACAGCTGTCGTTCCAGTTCCAGTTCAATGTTTATTGTTCATTTGTTCCGGGCAAGCGCAATCTTGCAGCGGATGCTCTCTCCCACTTTAATTACATATAATTTTTTGAACAGATGTCTGGAGCCGAGTCGGTATCAGCCGCTATCCCGGCCTGGTCTCAGCTGACCCTGGACTAGCTCAACATCTGCAGTCAGCAACTCAGCTTATCAACTCCTCATTCTCCCGCAACACCCTCAAGGCCTACCAGACAGCCTGGAGGGACTTCAACAAGTTCCTTGCTCGTCACAGCAAAGAGACATCTAGTGTCAAACAGATACTGGCCTTCATTTCTCACTGCCATAGCTTGTGCTATCCCACAATACCATCCGGTTGTACCTAGCCAGTGTCCAGCATTTCATATCTCTTCAGGACCCTACAAAACCCTCTTTATTTACATCTCATGCTGTACGGGCCATTCTACATGTCATTCAGAAGCTCCAACCAGTGGTCAGCGCCAAATGCCTACCCATAATGGGAGACATCTTTAGGGGTATGTCAACCTTGCTGGCTACGTCGCCATTCGGTCTCCTCCCTAGTATGGTCCTGCAGGTTCTATGGGTTCTTACGACCGGGAGAATTCACCTGTAACAGCCTGGCAGGCCAAATGCTGCGCAAACACCACTTGGTCCGCTGCAAAGACCATTTCATTCTGCATCTAACAGTCTCTAAAACCCAGTAAGTAGGCTCAGGTACAGATATCCATCTCTACAGAACCAATAACAACTGGTGTCCAGTTGCTCTACTAAATCAGTTGTTTTTACTACTGCCCGAGCAACCGGACTCTAGTCCACTTCTACCCTTTCCTGTCAAGCCCCTAAACACAGCTCAATTCATGGGGCACATGTGGATACTTCTCCGCAACCTTCACCTAAACCCTAGTCAGTACTCCAGACACTCATTTTGTATCGGGGCAGCCTCAACTACATCCCGCCAGGGGGTCCCGGACTATGTTATCAAAAGACTAGGCAGGTGGAAGTACACCTGCTTCACCCGCTATATCCCCAATCCGCAAGTGGAAATGGCCCAGGCCTTTGCCAAAATCACACAGTGATTAAACCTAAATCAATAAAGAGCTATCCCTACCTGAATGTTTTTGCCCCCTTATTTTGGTATACCGTCCGTTAGACCAAGGCACACTTTCAGGTCCATTTCATGTGGTAAGTTTATGTTAACCTTGTATGTGATCGTTATCCGTATTGGCCATAGGGCTCTAAACCATAAATATATATATAGATATATATACCGTATTTATCGGCGTATAACACGCACCGGCGTATAACACGCACCCCAAGTTTAGGAGGGAATTTTAAGGAAAAAAACTTTTAGGAGGGAAGTTTAAGGGGAAAAAAAAAAAACTTACATTTATATGCCCATCAGTGTCATCTGTAGCCTTGTCCACCATTGCAGCCTTGTCCACCACTGCAGTCTTATGCAGCCTTGTCCACCATTGCAGCCTTATGCAGCCTTGTCCACCATTGGAGCCTTGTCCACCATTGCAGCCTTGTCCACCATTGCAGCCTTATGCAGCCTTGTCCACCAGTGCAGCCTTGTCCACCATTGCAGCCTTATTCAGCCTTGTCCACCAGTGCAGTCTTGTCCCCCATTGTAGCCTTATGCAGTCTTGTCCCCCATTGCAGTCGTGTCCCCCATTGCAGCCGTGTCTATTTTATTTTTTAAAAATGGCGCCGCCGAGATACAGAGCCGGATGTGTATCTCGGCAGTGTGCGGAAGGTTCGTTGCTCATGTTTTTTTTTTTTTATTTACTAACTGATTTGTGTCACATTTTCATTCATATGCATCATACTCTGGCTTGAACCTAGTCACTTCAGCAGCACTATGGTTCGCATCAGATGCATTTCGCACTGATTTCTATCGGTTTTATGTCACTTTCGTTACTACCAATACCTGCTGGTTTTATTGCACACCTACCACACTCCAATTTGAGTCTAGTTGCGTAAGCGGCACGACGATTCATATCAGGGTCACAGTTCATTCAAACAATTTCTGCTATTCTTTCCCTTTGTTTTTCGCCTATCAGTAGGTTACCTATCTTGCAATCGCTGCAAGAATGCCTCTAAAAGCCAGCACATACTCTGCTATTACTGCAAACACGTCTCCAGCACAAACGTTCTGCAAACGCTGCAGGCACACACAGAAGTACAACTTCTTGCAAGCACACATCTCAGCATAATGCCTTGCAATTGCTGCTAAATACACGTCTCAAACATAAAAATGCCTTGCAAGTGCTGCAAGCTCACATCACAATAGGAACTCCGTACAATCGCCACAAGCACGCTTCTCAAACGTAAACTCCTTGCAATTGCTGCATGTATTACAGCATATTTCCTTTCAGTCGCCACGAGCGTGCATTTCAACATGAAACTCATAGTTACATGGTTAGTAAGGTTGAATAAAGACACCAGTCCATCCAGTTCAACCTGAGTGAGTGTCTACAATTGTCCCTATCCCTGTACATTGCTCACATCAGTCCCTACCCTCAAGGAGCCCAAAAGCCAAGTACCCCATTCATATACTAGGGCCGATTTTGGACAGAAGCCAATTAACCTACCAGCATGACTTTGAAGTGTGGGAGGAAACCAGAGTACCCAGAGGAAGCCCACAGAAGCACAGGGAGAACATACAAACTCCAGGCAGGTAGTGTTGGGGTTGGGACCAGCAACCCTTTTTACTGCTAGGTGAGAGTGCTAACCACTACACCACTGTGCCGCCCAACTCCTTGCTATCACAAGCACCCGTCAGTAAAAACTCCTTTCAATCGCTGCATGCACACATTGCAGCACAAACTCCTTGCAATCGCTTCAAACACGCATCTCAAACATAAACTCCTTGCAATCGCTGCAAGCACACATCACAGCACAATCCCTTGCAGTCACTGCAAACACGCATCTCAACATAAGACATCTTGCATCACAGTATAAACTCCTTGCAATCCCAGCATGCTCACATCTCAAACATAAACTCCTTGCAATCGCTGCAAGTACACATCTCAAGCTTAAACTCCTTGCAATCGATGCAAGCACACATCTCAAGCGTAAACTCCTTGCAATCGCTGCAAGCATGCTTCACAGCATAACTCCTTTTGATCGCTGCAAGCACATTCACAGTGGCACTCATACAGCCACAGCTCATTATTAGTGGCACTTTATCGGCCACTCGTCTTCAGTGGCATTTTCATACGAGCACACTTGTTATTTTCTGTTTGTCATTTCTCCCTCAGGTCAGTTGAATTCAGGTTCCATCCTGCACTTCACTAGGGCCAGTCGCATACAGGGGGGGACAGCTCATTCCTTAAAAAAAAAAAAAAGAGAGAGAAATATTGCACTTATGTCACCCTTATGGCAGGTGTTTCCAATTGACCAAGTTTCAATCCTAACTCGGACCTCGCTACTAGGGCATCAGTCAGGTGTGTAGTTCATGGGCTCCTCTATCACATTATCCTACAGCACCGTTACTTCACCTACATCATTGGGAGTGCTCACCAGGTGTTAGTTATTGTCATAAATGTCTCTATATGACACTCTGTTTTCGGAGGGAGGGCAACCTTTCACCTCGCAGACAAGGTCGCTTAACTTTGAGCTTGCTGGCAGTGCAAGTGTTAGCAGGCCGAGCATACATCACCCACTACATACCGCAATATTCCTACCAGACTTCAGTTTCTTACCCCAGTAATGCCCTGGGGTTCTGGTCTACAGGTTTGTGCTCGGCACAAACAAGCACCTGAGCTACCGGTTATCTGGCCAGTCACCTCCTGACTCAACTCGTTTGCCACGCACTCTTTTGAGTTTTCTACATTTCCACTCAACAAAGTTCTGTCACAATAGAGCACAATTCAGCTCCTGTCTACACCTGTCATTCCTTTTCCTATACTTCTTCTTTTCCTTATTTTCTGAAATTGCCGTTTCACACTCCGCTCTCTATCCTACGGCTATGACTCCTCTTAACATGTGCACCTCCACATTTTTTACTTATAGCCGGAGCCATGTCACAGGCCGGCAGTGATGACTTCACACCCACCCCTCTGTCACCCTCAGAGTGTGGCAGCATGCAGTCCCTCAGGGGGATGGACCATCCCCAAACTCATATCTGAGCTGAGACACAGGGACATTCCATACCCCCTACAGCCAGGAAGGCAAAGTTTTCAGGCTATCATCATCAGACTTTCCCAGCTCCAGATTAAGACTGACTGGAGCATCACCTACACAGAACTGTTTTGTCTTCACTTTGCCAGTGTTCTGACACAAAGTGTCCGCCTATCAAATAATGTCCGGGCCGTACTGCGCAAGCGTAGCGCTTGCACAGTACGGAGGACAAAGAGACGCCGAAATTCTCAGAAGAAGAACGGCGCCTGCGCACTCAGTCCAAGTTGAAGCCTCACCATCCAAGTGGACATAGGGTTGCTCATAGTAACAGGGCCCCTCGCAGGCTCGTTTCACTCGCCACACTTCGGGCACGGCCTCACTTCGCTCGGCTATTTTATATTCTTACTCTATATCCACTTGGATGGTGGGGCTTGAATCTGGACACAGTGCGCAAGCGCCGATTATCTTTGGAGATGTTTGGCTTTCTCCTTGTCCCCCGTACTGCACACTATCACTATGTGATGGGGGACACTAGCTGATCGGACACCGGCCTATGTTCCCCATTCTGTGCAATTTGCCGATCTTCCACCCACACAGCAAATTGGTGCTCTGAGGCACCCCTTCAATTTCCCGGCACAACAGTGGCAGCTAGACAAATTGGGACAGCCAGTCTTTTCAGTAGGGGGCACGACCATATGTAACAACTTCAGCCAAGGCGGGTGCTCCTTCAGCCGGTGACACCTACTGCATGTTTGTACATTATGCCATAAGGCATAGGTTAACAGGTTATATGTAGTACACATCTGCTAGATAAAGTTGTTTAGAGGCAAGAGGGTATAGGCACAGGTAGAGAAGACTGGCCAGTCATTATGGGCATTCAATTACAGTGGTGTGAAAAAGTGTTTGCCCCTTCCTCATTTCCTGTTCCTTTGCATGTTTGTCACACTTAAGTGTTTCGGAACATCAAACCAATTTAAACAATAGTCAAGGACAACACAAGTAAACACAAAATGCAATTTGTAAATGAAGGTGTTTATTATTAAAGGTGAAAAAAAATCCAAACCATCATGGCCCTGTGTGAAAAAGTGATTGCCCCCTAAACCTAATAACTGGTTGGGCCACCCTTAGCAGCAACAACTGCAACCAATCGTTTGCGATAACGTGCAATGAGGCTTTTACAGCGTCCTGGAGGAATTTTGGCCCACTCATCTTTGCAGAATTGTCCTAATTCAGTTACATTAGAGGGTTTTCGAGCATGAACGGCCTTTTTAAGGTCATACCACAACATCTCAATAGGATTCAGGTCAGGACTTTGGCTAGGCCACTCCAAAGTCTTCATTTTGTTTTTCTTCAGCCATTCGGTGGTGGACTTGCTGGTGTGTTTAGGATAATTGTCCTGCTGCAGAACCCAAGTTCATTTCAGCTTGAGTACACGAACAGATGGTCGGACATTCTCCTTCAGGATCTCTTGGTAGACAGCAGAATTCATAGTTCCTTTTATCACGGCAAGTCTTCCAGGTCCTGAAGCAGCAAAACAGCCCCAGACCATCACACTACCACCACCATATTTTACTGTTGGTATAATGTTCTTTTTATGAAATGCAGTGTTCCTTCTACGCCAGATATACTTGGACACACACCTTCCAAAGAGTTCCACTTTTGTCTCATCGGTCCACAGAATGTTGTCCCAAAAGTCTTGGGGATCATCAAGATGTGTTGTGGAGAAATTGAGACGAGCTTTGATGTTCTTTTTGCTCAGCAGTGGTTTTCTCCTTGGAATTCTGCCATGCAGGCCATTTTTGCCCAGTCTTTTTCTGATGGTGGAGGCATGAACGCTGACCTTAACTGAGGCAAGTGAGGCCTGCAGTTCCTTGGACGTTGTTGTGGGGTCTTTTGTGACCTCTTGGATGAGTCGTCGCTGCGCTCTTGGGGTAATTTTGGGCGGCCGGCCACTCCTGGGAAGGTTCACCACTGTTCCATGTCTTCGCCATTTGTGGATAATGGCTCTCACTGTGGTTCGCTGGATTCCCAAAGCTTTGGAAATGGCTTTATAACCCTTTCCAGACTGATAGATCTCAATTACTTTCTTTCTCAATTGTTCCTGAATTTCTTTGGGTCTCGGCATGATGTGTAGCTTTTAAGGATCTTCTGGTGGACCTTACTGTGTCAAGCAGCTCCTATTTAAGTGATGCCTTGATTGTGAACAGGTGTGGCAATAATCAGGCCTGGATGTGGCTAGAGAAATTGAACTCAGGTGTGGACAACCACAGTTATAGTATGTTTTAACAAGGGGGGCAATCACTTTTTCACACAGGGCCATGATGGTTTGGATTTTTTTTCACCTTTAATAATAAACACCTTCATTTACAAATTGCATTTTGTGTTTACTTGTGTTGTCCTTGACTATTGTTTAAATTGGTTTGATGTTCCGAAACACTTAAGTGTGACAAACATGCAAAGGAACAGGAAATGAGGAAGGGGGCAAACACTTTTTCACACCACTGTAAGTAAGGGAATGAAGGGTAAGGGACCCTCAAAATTGCCCAGCGCAAGAGGAGCGCTATAAAATACATGAACCAAAGGTGCGGTTCCACTTATACTGAGCCCCTAGATTAATGGAAAGTGGACATGGGTCCACAATAAGTAACTGGATTACTAAAGTCCACAGGGACTAAGAATCATGCAGAGTTAACAGCTAGAAAAAAACAGCTAGAGAAACAGCTATCTATGTGAGCAAGATGGATCAAGGGTGACAATTAACACTAGACAGAAAGGGACATTTTGATGTTAAGTTGTGAGATGAATTTGGAGTCAGGCAGTACAACTAGTAAAGTAAACAAAATATTTGACATCTGTAGGACTCTAAGCCCAGTGTATTCCATACCTTTTACTCTGACAGGTGCCCTTCTCCGCATCCCATCCCACCTTAAACAAACGACTGGACTAGATATGGATTAAATGGCCATCGGGCCGTCATTTATTTAACAAAATCTGTTTAATAAACAACATAAATAACTTTAAATAACAGTAAACCTTCCCAGCCTTTAAACGAGCCATGGGTACTAGCATAATAACATACTGGTCACTGCGAACGACTTCCAACTTTAGACCTCTTGACCTCCAGGAATCCCCTGTCTCGGAGGCTATACCCAAACCATCTCAGTGACCTACCCCTTTTAACCCTTCCAGGTTAACCCCTCGTAACCTGGAAGTACCATTAAACCACCCCATCCATGGATGGGTACAACAGTTTACCTCCCATTATTTCTTGAAAAATCTGAAAGAACCGCCACAGCCCGAAAGGGGTAAAGCCTTACCCTTTTGGGCACCTCCACACGTGCAGCCCTCGCTGCACACTCCTGCAAGCCTAACGCCCACAGATCCATCCCTACATCATTTAAATGGACACCATTGCTCCTCAAATACCTCCACGTTTCTATCTCCAATTCCCTATGTCTTATAGCCAGACCCCCATTCATGATAAAGCACTTGCTCATCTCTTCGTTAACCTTCACCCTGGTCCTCTCCACTTTCTTGTCCAATAAAGCCCATCTCCAAGACATTCTACCCACCATGTCTGACCAAACCATTACCATATTGGGGTAAGCAGCTTTCAACCTTAAAAAAAAAATCGCACTTTATATCCCGGATGAGGTCCCCCATCGACCTAGCCCCCATATCATTACCCCCCACATGGAAAAGCAACACATTGGGTGGCCTGTCCAGGCGGGAAAACCTATGCATTTCTCCCAGCACCCTGTTCCACCGCATGCCAGGGATCCCGATCCACCGAACCTGAGCATCCTGCCTTGGTATGCGAAGTTGCCTGCCATTTGGCCGAATGTCTGCTCTCTTCGCACCCCAAAAAATGTATGAGTGGCCCAGTATCCACACCAAGCCCACTGCATAACCTGAGGAGAAACAAAGATTAACACATGTGTTACCACTAACCACTAACATCCCACTCCAACCCCAGACCAATGCAGAAAAATCAAAAATTCCCAATTAAGGTAAGAGTAGTAATTTAAACCTGTCCGAGTCCCCCCTCCCAATTCGCCTAACTGCCTCAACACTCAAACCCGCCCTAGAAGCCTCAGTAGCAGCCCCAATCGTGAACGAGTGAGATGAAAAAAATTTGGGGTCAAAACTCGCTACCACCACGCACTTACGAAAAACTGCCACAAACTGAAACTTGGACAAGTAAGAGCCGTCCAAGTGTAGAAAGAATGGGCCAGAGACCGGCGGCCGCACTTCCAGGAAGCTTTCCACTGACCTCAAGGGGCAAATATCTGCCTTCCCGATCCTGGCCAACTCCACTTGTAACCCCCTGCCCTCCTGATCGGTCTTAGACCGCCGAATCTGGATTCCAACCCCATCCTGGCCCAGCTCCACATCTTCCCGCGCTAAACCCCCCGCAGCCCGTTTGGACGGGCTGTCCAGTGCGAGGGCAAATGCCACCAGAAACAGCACCTGCTCATAGGCCGAACTACAAACCCTCACCACGACCCGACTTAGGCCCTGAAGTAGGTCGAAGGAGACTAGACATGTGCAAAAGGAAAAAAATTGTTTCGTTTCGTTTCGTTTTAATTCGTTAATTAATTAATTTTGTTTAGTTATATTCGTTAAATTCATTTTCGTATTTTGCTTAGTTTTCTACCGAATTCGAAAAATCGGTCACATTCGAAAATATTTCAACCAAATTCGAAACTATTTCAACATGATTCGAAATTATTTCAACCGCATTCGAAACTATTTCAACCGGATTCGAAAATATTTTGCGACCCGAATTTAGGGCCATGTATCTCCGGGTCACATAGTGCTAGAAACCCCAAATTTGGATATGTTGTAGTGCTTGCATACCAAATTTGGTGTTTTTAGCTATAAGTGACCCCGAAATATGTGGCCCCAAATTCGGGTCACAAAATGTAATTCTCTGCTGCACAAAAGTGCTTGACATTTTGTGACCCGACTTTGGGGCCATGTATCTCGGGGTCACTTGGTGCTAGAAACCCCAAATGTTGGAAATGTTGTAGTGCTAGTTGTATTGTGTTTGCATACCAAATTTGGTGTTTCTAGCTATAAGTGACCCCGAGATATGTGGCCCCAAATTCGGGTCGCAAAATGTCATTCTCTGCTGCAGAAAAGTACTTTCATAATGCCCATATCTGGGGTCGCTTGGTGGCAGGTGACATGGCAAGTGGGCAATCCACAACTTGGTCACATGGCACTCGTGTTAAGTCACGTGGCACTCGTGGCCGGTCACGTGACACTCGTGTCAGGTCACGTGGCACTCGTGTCAGGCCACATGGCACTCGTGGCCGGCCACGTGGCACTCGTGTCAGGTCACGTGGCACTCATGGCCGGTCACATGGCACTCATGTCAGGTCATGTGGCACAACTTGTGGCAGGTGACGTGGCAAGTGGACAATACACAACTTGTGGCAGGTGACGTGGCAAGTGGAAAAATACAATACACAACTTTTGGCAAGTGGACAATGACATATAGCATATGTACTTGCCTTGCGATCGACATCTGTGACTTCTTCAATCAGGCATGCTGACAACTTCATTGATACCATAAATATAAATTAAATAACATGTGTGTGTTTTTTTTGCACTGGTACACTGCAAGTATGAAAAGTTGATGTGACAGATATATATATATAAGTAAGTATAAGCAACTAACCATCTTCCAAAATTTCTAATTCAAATCGAAAAGATTAGAACAGAATAGAAAAAAAAAATTTAATAGAATAAAATAGAAAGAATATACAACCATCTTCTGAAATTCAAATTTGAATAGAATACATTTGAATTTCGAATAGTATGAATTCAAATTTTTAAATGAATTAATTTTAAATTTGGATAGAAAAGATTATAATAAAATAGAAAATAGACTAGAAAAACGATAGAACAGAACAGAATAGAATATATTATATTTTATTCTGTTCTGTTCTATTGTTTTTCTAGTCTATTCTTTTATATTCTATTAAAATCTTTTCTATTAAAATCGAAATCATTATATACTAAATTCGAATTTCGTAAGATGGTTTTATATATATATATATATATATATATATATATATATATATATATATATATATTTCCGACATTTGAATTTCGTGTAGAATGAATTCGAATTTGAATAGAAAAGATTAGAATAGAAATAGAGAATAGACTAGAACAATAGAATAGAATAGAATATAGATACTATCTATTTAATTTTAAATTTTTTTGCAGATTACCATTTGTTTTAATAAGATCTCCTGCAGACTATTAGCATCTATTTCTTTTTTTTTGCAGATCTCCTGCAGACTATTAGTATCTATTTCGTTTTTTTCACCAGATCTCCTGCAGACTATTAGCATCTACTTCTTTTTTTTTGCAGATCTCCTGCAGACTATTAGCATCTATTTTTTTAGCAGATCTCATGTAGACAATAAACAGCCATTTCACTTCTTTTTTGCAGATCTCCTGCAGACTGTTAGAATCGATTTCATTTTTCTCTTTTTTGCAGATTACTATTTATTTCCATCAGATCTCCTGCAGTATATGAACATATATTTTATTTTTGCAGATCTCCTGCAGACTATTAGCATCTATTTCATTTTTATTTTTATTTTTTTGCATTAGAACAGCCATTTCCTTTAGATATAGATGCTAATAGTCTGCAGGAGATCTGCAAACAATGAAATATATGTTATTATACTGCATGAAATCTGATGGAAATAAATAGTAATCTCAAATAAAAAATTAAATTGATTCTAACAGTCTGCAGGAGATCTGCAAAAAAAAAAAAAAAAAGAAGTGAAATGGCTGTTAATAGTCTACAGGAGATATGCTAAACAAATAGATGCTAATGGTCTGCAGGAGATCTGCAAAAAATGTTGGTGGTATTTAATCACTAGTGGGTTTTTTATTTTTTGTGCAATAAAAAAAGACTGTAAATTTAGTGAAAAAAATGCTTTTTTTCTTTGTTTCTGTCATGCAATTTTGTTAATTAGTAATTTTTCTTCAAAAAATGTGGCCAAAGTTTATACTGCTACATATCTTTGGTAAAAAATAACCCAAATGAGTGTATTATTTAGTCTTTGTGAAAGTTATAGAGCAGTGATGGCGAACCTTGGCACTCCAGATGTTTTGAAACTACATTTCCCATGATGCTCAAGCACTCTGTGGTGTAGTGGAGCATCATGGGAAATGTAGTTCCAAAACATCTGGGGTGCCAAGGTTCGCCATCACTGTTATAGAGTCTACAAACTATGGTGCCAATCAGTACATCAGGTGAATCCCATTCCTTGAGAGACTAACAAGTCAGGAAAGTACAAATACCCCCAAATGACCCCTTTTTAGAAAGTAGACATTCCAAGCTATTAAGTAAGTAGCATGGTGAGTTTTTTTAAGTTGTAATTACAAATTACACCCCAAAATACATTCTTCTACTCTTCCTGACTATGGCAATACCACATGTGTGAGACTTTGACACAGCCTGGCCACTAGGGATGAGCTTGGTGTTCGTCTATTCGGCAAAGCCAAAACTCTGTGGGTCGTTCGCACCAAATTCGTGTGGCGCTCACGGCCCAAAATGCACTGCGCCATCGCACTGCATGCACGCATGCATGCACTGTGACTAGGGATGAGCTTCGTGTTCGAGTCGAACGTACGTTCGACTCGAACATTGGCTGTTCGGCGAATTCCGAACGTTTGGGCCGTTCGCGTCAAAATTTGAGTGGCGCGCGCGCGGACCACAATGCACTGCGGTGGCGCAGTGCATTGCTGGCTCATGATTGGCCAAGCATGCACTGTGACCCCGCATGCTTGGCCAATCGTAGCGCCAGCAGCGAGGAGAGCCATGATTGGCCACAGGCATCCTGCCTGTGGCCAATCATAGCTCAGGCTGTGTAGTGCACGCCCCACACTATATAAGGCCGCCTTTGAGGCGGCCTCGTGTAGTGTGTTAGCATCTGAAGCAGTGGGTGTTCTGTGTACCTTCAACACAGTACACACCGATCGTTTTTGGCTGATTTCCTATCTTGCTGCTGTGTAGTGGTTGTTGTCTGTGCCCTGACCGCAGTATACACCACTATATTCACCTCACCTATATAGCTAGTGATCTAGCTTTAACCACTTAACAACTGCCCATTGCCGATTAACGGCTTCAGGGCGGTTGTTTAACTCTGAGAGGCCGTTAATTAACGGCCTCCCAGAATTCTGCTCTCGCGCGCCCCCTGGGGCGCGCACTCGAGAGCATCCGTGACCGCCGGGTCCACAGGACCCGGCGCATCACGGATCACGGTAAACGGCCGCTCGTCGCGGCCGTTTACCACGTGATCGCTCCGTCAAATGACGGAGCGATCACGTGGTAAACAAACCGGCGTCATGTTATGACGCCGGTTCCTCCCTCCCCTCTCTGTACCGATCGGTACAGCGGAGGGGAAAGAGATCGGTGTCAGCAGCGATGTGGGCTGCATCTGCAGTGCCCACATCGCTGCTCACCGAATTTAACCCCTCAATTCCCTGCCAATACTCTGCAATACCAGTGCATACTCTGCAGTACCCTGCCATTACTCTGCAGTACCCCGCCATTACTCTGCAGTACCCCCCAATACTCTGCAGTACCCCCCAATACTCTGCAGTACCCGCCATTACTCTGCAGTACCCCGCCATTACTCTGCAGTGCAGTACCCTGCCATTACTCTGGAGTACCCTGCCATTACTCTGCAGTACCCCCATTACTCTGCAGTAACCCCCATTACTCTGCAGTACCCTGCCATTACTCTGGAGTACCCCCCAATACTCTGCAGTACCCTGCTATTACTCTGTAGTACCCCGCCAATACCCCGCCAATACTCTGCAATACCCAGCCATAAATTGCCATACACAGCCATACTCGGAGATACCCAGCCATACTCGGTGATACCCTGAAATACCCAGCCATAGACGCCCCCCACCCCTCACCGCCCTCCGGTGCTTCTACCAACTCGCCAGTACGATCAAAGCCAGAATCTTTTTTTTATTTTTTATTTCAGGCTTCCCAGCCTAGAGGTGAGATGTGGGGTCATATTGACCCCCAGATTTCACTGTAAAGAGGACCTGTCACCCCATATTCCTATTACAAGGGATGTTTACATTCCTTGTAATAGGAATAAAAGTGATCAAAAATATATTTTTGGGGAAAAAAATGTCAAACTAAAATAAATAAAGTAAAATGAACAATAAAAAAAAAAAATTTTTTTTTAAAGCGCCCATGCAGAAGCGAACGCATGCGTAAGCCCCGCCCACATATGAAAACGGTGTTCAAACCACACATGTGAGGTATCGCCGAGAACGTTAGAGCGAGAGCAATAATTCTAGTCCTAGACCTCCTCTGCAACTCAAAACATGTAACCAGTAAAAAAAAATTTAAGCGTCGCCTATGGGGATTTTTTAAGTAGCGACGTTTGGCGCCATTCCACGGGCATGTGCAATTTTGAAGAGTGACATGTTTGATATCTATTTACTCAGCATAACTTCATCTTTCACTTTATGCAAACATTGGGCTAACTTTACTGTTTTTTTTGTTTGTTTTTTAAGCACAAAACTGTTTTTTCGCCCCAAAAAACGCGTTTGAAAAATTGCTGTGCAAATACCGTGTGAGATAAAAATTTGCAACGACCACCATTGTATTCTCCAGGGTCTTTTGGTATGCATATGCTGTGTGTGTGAAATAACCTGATAATATGACAATTTTGTGGAAAAAAAATAAAAAAAAAGGAAATAGGCCGTCAGTACTTCAGGTGTGATCAATTTTCAGATATTGGCACCATAGCTTGTGGACTCTATAACTTTCACAAAGACCAAATAATATCCACCAATTTGTACTTATTTTTACCAAAGATATGTAGTAGTATGAATTTTGGCCAAAATTTATGAAGAAAAAATTACTAATCTGCTAAATTTTATAGCAGAAACGAAGAAAAATTCATTTTTTCGCAGAATTTTCGGTCTTTTTTCTTTTATAGCACAAAAAATAAAAAACTGAGAGGTGATTAAATACCACCAAAAGAAAGCTCTATTTGTGTGAAAAAAAGGACAAACATTTCCTATAGGTCCAGTGTTGCATGACTGAGTAATTGTCATTCAAAATGTGAGGGCACCGAAAGCTGAAAATTGGTCTGGTTATTAAGGGTGTTTAAGTGCCCAGTGGTCAAGTGGTTAATAATAGAGCTTGCAGTCAGTAGTGTTAGGAGATAGTGCGTGCTGTCTGCGTGCTCTGTACCCAGTACATACCGCTATAATATAGGGCAGGCCCCTACTTTCAAACATCCAACTTACAAACATCTCCTACTTGCAAACGCAAGGAGACAGCAGCAAGTGAGATGAAAAAAGATGGAAGACAAAACAAATTATACAGGGGTGATAACCCTTCCCTATGTTTTCCAAAAAGCTTTAAAATAGTTTGTTTGACTGGAGCTACACTTTAAAAATGTACCGGTTGAAAATTACAAACAGATTCAACTTAACACAACAAACCTACACAGTCCCTGTCTTGTTTGCACCGCCTGTATACTGCTGTTCTGAGTATATAGGGCCTGGGGGCCACACGCATTTCCTTTTTTTAATATGGGTACGGGGTTCCCCTTAATATGCGTACAAGACCCAAATAGGCTGGTAATGGGCAGGGAGGGCTACCCATGCCATTTTTCTGAATGATTTTCAACCATATTGCAGGAACCAGATATAACATTAAAACCGCAAGCAGTTTTAAATGGTGTTATTTCCGTTTAATGTCATTTTGTGCAGGGACTGTTCCAAACACGGGAAACACGTGGCACTTCACAGGCATACTACAGACACCCCCCAGGCACCATATTTAAAGGAATATTTCACCTTTTTTTTTCACTTTAATCGTCATTAAAATCAGTGCTCCCGCCAAAACGGCAGTTTTTAAAACTTTTTTTTGCAGTGACCCATGTCCCCTGAGGCAGGTCCCCAAACCCTTTTTAGGACACTATCTTGCATATTAGCCGTTAAAATTAGCACTTTCCATTTCGAACGTTCGAGTCCCATAGACTTCAATGGGGTTCTAACGTTCGTTTCGAACGCGGGGGTCGTTCGCAAGTTCTGGTGCGAACCGAACCGGGGGGTGTTCGGCTCATCCCTAACTGTGACACCGCATGCTTGGCCAGTCACAGTGCCGGCAGCGAGGAGAGCCTGTATCTACCCTTTATTGCTGGTGTTCTCTAATACAGCCATCTGCAAGAGTTAGTGGGTGTTTTGTGTCTCCAGCACAGCACAGTATACACCTGTATCTACCCTTTAATTCCTGTTGTTCTATAATAAAGGCATTTGCAGGAGATAGTGGGTGTTGTGTGCGTCCAGCACAGCAAAATATACACCTGTATCTACCCTTTATTGCTGGAGATCTTTAATACAGCCATCTGCAGGAGTTAGAGGGTGTTGTGTGCTTCCAGTGCAGTATACACCTGTATCTACCCTTTATTGCTGGAGTTCTCTAATACAGCCATCTGCAGGAGTTAGTGGGTGTTGTGTGCCTCCAGCGCAGCACAGTATACACCTGTATTTACCCTTTATTGCTGTTGTTCTATAATAAAGGCATCTGCAGGAGTTAGTGGGTGTTGTGTGCCTCCAGCATAGCACAGTATACACCTGTATCTACCCTTTATTGCTGGATGTCAGGTCACCTTGAGGCGAGGTGACAGATGCACACCGTAGGGATCAGGAGTGCACCGCAAGGTTATGGACCCTATGGCTGACTGCTGCGGACAGGAGACAGGTCCCACCGGGGTTAGAGCGTAATGCCGCGTACACACGACCAGACTTTTCGAGGGACTAAGTCTGACAGACTTTCGACTGAGTTCTGACGGAGTTCTGACAGAGTTCTGACGGACTTTCCGAATGAACGGACTTGGCCACACACAATCACACCAAAGTCCGACGGATTCGAACGTGATGACGTATGACTGGACTAGAATAAGGAAGTTCATAGCCAGTAGCCAAAAGCTGCCCTAGCGTCGGTTTTAGTCTGTCAGACTAGCACACACACGAGCGGATTTCTCAGTAGGAACTGGGTCTGGCAGAGTTCTGTCAGAAAAATTTGAAACATGTTCCATTTCTAAAGTCTGTCAGACTTTTGCAAATCAAAAGTCCGCTGCAGCCCACACACGTTCGAATAGTCTGCCGGAATCATTCCTTCAGACTTTTGATGTTGAAAAGTCTGGTCGTGTGTACGGGGCATAAGATTCCCTGGGGCGCGGAGTCTAAGAGCCAGCAGGTGTTCACCAGAGCCTCGAGTGGTGAGGATGGACTTGGCTGCAACTGGCTCCAGGTCGCGACCCCCAGGGTCCCCCAGCTCACACCCACAGTAGGCAACAGGAGTATAGGGATGGTGAGGGACAAAGCCAAGGTCGGGGCCACAAGCAGACAGAAATAGACAGGGACACGCCAAAAGGTCAGGATCACAGGCAAACAGGGATAGTCAAAGACACGCCAAAGTCGGTAACAGAACAACAGAAGAGCACACGGCAGGAAACAGGAAGCTGAACACACAAAGGAATACACAATGGTTGATCAGCACTGTTGGCTTGCAGTGCACAGGTTAATAAAGGTTCCCTGATAGGGCCTGGGGTGGAGCCATGCTTAGAGGAGAGGTTATAAAAACCACCAGGTGGAAGTGGCTGGCCTCTTAGTCTGAACACATGAGGGGAGGTAAGCAAACAGGAAGATCACTGCATAACCATGACAGTACCCTCCCTCATACGAGGCCTCCCCCTCCCCGCCTGGGTCCGGGCTTAAAGGGAAACTCCAGATGGAACCTCCTCAACAGACGAGGAGCAAAGACCTCAGATGCAGTGATCCAAGAACCTCTCCTCAGGACCCAACCCTTTCCAAAGTACGAGGTACTGAAGAATGCCTTTACGGAGCCGGGAATCCAAAACTTGACTAACCTCGTATTTTAGATTATCCTCAGAGACCGAAACCGAGGTAGGGAGAGGAGGAGAGGACTTGAGGACTAAAGGCTTTTTAGGAATGGGTAAGGGCATGAGAAGATCAGGAGTCTGAGCAGGGTCCCCCACACCCTTAAAGATGAGCTGGACATCCATAACAGGACCACCAGACTGGGCAGAGGTCAGTGGATCCCTGAGGTCAGGTTGGTTAGAAGGTGACATGTCACAAGAGTCAAGCTGGATAGCTGCAACACCAACAGAATGCAGAGAACCCTGAGAAAAAGATAGAAAACCCCTCCTGGCCGAATGAGGTATTCTATCCAAAGGATGGATTGAGCCTCTAAAACGGGTTTGAACGGACATAGTAGCAGTAGGGTGAGGCCATGTCACCGAAGGTGCTGAACAAGAAGCAGGAAGCTCATTGGGAATGGGCTGGACTGGCATAACTGGTGCAGAGGTCGACTTAATAGTATTGTAAGGTGTAGCGACCATCTCAATCGCATCACAGGGCATAGCAACTGTGGAACTTGCAGACAAGTTAGCCTGGCTGTGCGTCCAAGGGAGATTAGGGACAGGCAAAGGTAAATGGTTATGTGAACTGAAGTGAATGATCGACTCAGGTTCATAGGTGGGCCCCTCATCCAGACTACCACAAGACCTAGAGAGTGCATCAGTCTGACTATTGCAGGACGCATCCCAGAGATCGCTATATACAGCGGGAAGAGCAGAAGATACTGGGATGGTGGTAACAGGAAGTTTCTCCTTTGGGGTACCCTTGAGTAGGCAGGAAGAGGAACAGGAGGAACCCCAAGCCAGGATCTGTCCAGCAGACCAGTCAATGTGTGGAGAATGGAGCCATAACCAAGGAAGACCTAATATAATAGGAGATGAAGCCTTAGGTAAGACAAGGAAGGATATCCACTCTGGTGGAGTGTCCCTACTGACATCTTAACAGGAAGAGTCTGAAAGCGGCTAGGGCCCCCTGGGAGAACCGTGCCATCAATCGCCAAGACCACCAATGGTGTTGTAAGGGGCAAAAGGGTAAGTCTCATGGAGGATGCAGTTTCCCAATCCATGAAATTGGCAGCGGCTCCGGAATCCAGATGTGCTGAGACCGAACGAGAGGAAGCACCGACATGAAGCAACACAGAAAGGAGAAGACGAGAAGGTGAAGGTGATATTTCAGGGTCTAATACTCCACCTTCCAGATGTATTTAGTCCTGAGCGTTTTTCCAGACGAAGAGAACAAGTGTCACGGAAATGACCTTTGGCCCCACAATAGAGGCATAGGCCCAGAGTTCTGCGCCTAGCACGTTCTTCGGGAGATAACTTAGTCCAGCCCAACTGCATAGTTTCCTCGGTAGGCAGGGGGTGCTCCTCGGATCGAAGAGAAGGGACTGGGGGCTCAGACTGCCTAAAGAACGGGGAGTGCTGGCGTCTTTTTTCCAGGGCCCTCTCCTGAAAGCGAATATCGATCTGGTTACACAAGGTGATGACACTGTCCAGATCAGCAGGAAGGGATCTTCCTGCTAATTCATCCTTCACTCTATCAGAGAGGCCATGTAAAA
Source organism: Lithobates pipiens (assembly GCF_037356315.1). Classification (NCBI taxonomy): domain Eukaryota; kingdom Metazoa; phylum Chordata; class Amphibia; order Anura; family Ranidae; genus Lithobates; species Lithobates pipiens. The sequence continues at coordinate 151,664,983 of NW_027507718.1, forward strand.
AGGTTGCAACTAGGGCCTCATTATTCCAGCTCAATTCAGCTGTGAGGATACGGAACTGAAGAGCATACTGTCCCACAGACGCGGACTCTTGACGGAGACGTAAAAGAGCACAAGCCGCTGAGGAGACACGACCCGGTTCCTCGAAGATATTCCAAAAAAGTTTCAAGAAATCAGACAGGCTAGAAACCACTGGATCATTCAGTTCCCACAGAGAGGCAGCCCAAGCTAGCGCCTCGCCAGACAGGAGGGATATGATATATGCTACTTTTGCCCGATCGGACAGGAAGTTTTGGGGCTGAAGTTCAAAATGAATTGTGCACTGGCTAAGGAACCCCCTGCAAGCCTTGGAGTCCCCAGAGAAACGGGACGGAGCTGGCAGTAATAATGCATGCGTGGATGCGACTGGTGCGATAGGTGCAGCTGCTGACTGTACTTGAGGCTGCAGGTTCGGGGTTCCCAAGGAAGCCTGTAGCTGCTCGAAGCGGAAAGCCAGATCTTGAAGGAATCGTATCAACTGGGTCTGATGCGATTCTTGGGTCTCAAGTCTGTGAATTAAGCTCTGCAATGGATCATCTGCAGGAAGCGGCACATCAGCCGGGTCCATGGCTGATCAAACTGTCAGGTCACCTTGAGGTGAAGTGACAGATGCACACCGTAGGGATCAGGAGTGCACCGCAAGGTTTTGGACCCTATGGCTGACTGCTGCGGACAGGAGACAGGTCCCACCGGGGTTAGAGCGTAAGATTCCCTGGGGTGCGGAGTCTAAGAGCCAGCAGGTGTTCACCAGAGCCTTGAGTGGTGAGGATGGACTTGGCTGCAACTGGCTCCAGGTCGCGACCCCCAGGGTCCCCCAGCTCACACCCACAGTAGGCAACAGGAGGATAGGGATGGTGAGGGAAAAAGCCAAGGTCGGGGCCACAAGCAGACAGAAATAGACAGGGACGCGCCAAAAGGTCAGGATCACAGGCAAACAGGGATAGGCAAAGACACGCCAAAGTCGGTAACGGAACAACAGAAGAGCACACGGCAGGAAACAGGAAGCTGAACACACAAAGGAATACACAATGGTTGATCAGCACTGTTGGCTTGCAGTGCACAGGTTAATAAAGGTTCCCTGATAGGGCCTGGGGTGGAGCCATGCTTAGAGGAGAGGTTATAAAAACCACCAGGTGGAAGTGGCTGGCCTCTTAGTCTGAACACATGAGGGGAGGTAAGCAAACAGGAAGATCACTGCATAACCATGACACTGGAGTTCTCTAATACAGCCATCTGCAGGAGTTAGTGGGTGTTGTGTGCATCCAGCACAATATACACCTGTATCTACCCTTTATTGCTGGAGTTCTCTAATACAGACATCTGCAGGAGTTAGTGGGTGTTGCGTGCCTCCAGCACAGCATAATATACACCTGTATCTACGCTTTAATGCTGTTGTTCTCTAATACAGCCATCTGCAGGAATTAGTGGGTGTTGTGTGCCTCCAGCACAGCACAATATACACCTGTATCTAACCCTAATTGCTGGAGTTCTCTAATAAAGCCATCTGCAGGAGTTAATTGGTATTGTGTGCTTCCAGCGCAATATACACCTCTATCTACCTTTTATTGCTGGAGTTCTCTAATACAGCCATCTGCAGGAGTTAGTGGGTGTTGTGTGCTTCCAGAGCAGTATACACCATTATCTACCCTTTATTGCTGGAGTTCTCTAATACAGCCATCTGCAGGAGTTAGTGGGTGTTGTGTGTCTCTAGCACAATATACACCTGTATCTACCCTTTATTGCTGGTGTTCTATGATACAGCCATCTGCAGGAGTTAGTGGGTGTTGTGTGCCTCAAGTGCAGCACAGTATACACCTGTATTTACCCTTTATTGCTGTTGTTCTATAATAAAGGCATCTGCAGGAGTTAGTGGGTGTTGTGTGCCTCCAGCACAGCATAGCATGCACCTGTATCTACCCTTTATTGCTGGTGTTCTCTAGTACAGCCATCTGCAGGAGTTAGTGGGTGTTGTGTGCCTCCAGCGCAGTATACACCTGTATCTACCCTTTATTGCTGTTCTCTAATAGAGCCATCTGCCGCAGTTAGTGGGTGTTGTGTGCCTCCAGCACACTATACACCTGTATCTACCCTTTATGCTGGTGTTCTCTCATACAGGCATCTGCAGTAGTTAGTGGGTGTCGTGTGCCTCTAGCACAATATACACTACCCAATTGCTGGTTTTCCCATCTCCCTGCAGGCCATTACTATGTCTGGAAGGCCAAAAAGGAGAGGCAGACAGTCATGAGCCAATAAAAGAGGGCAAGCAGGCTCTGTGTCTAGAGACAACAGTGCTGGTCGTGGTCGTGGTGCATAGTGATCAGCACGTGGCCATGGGACACGCTTGTCCTTATTTTCGGCAGCTGGACGTGTTGAGCCGTATCATGCCGAGGACTTGGCAGAGTGGATGACCAAGCCCTCTTCATCCTCCTCATGCTCTCCCACCCAGGCTCAGGGTACTAGCAAAGCAGCTGCCAACGCATCCTCTTCCCTCGTCTCAATGTCATCATCAGTCACTTCTTCCCTAGACCCACCATGTCCTCTTGAGGAGTCCCCCGAACTGTTTGAGCACAGTGTTGGGTACATGCTCCAGGAGGATGCCCAGTGTTTTGAAGGCTCAGATAATGATACTCAGCTAGAGGAATGCAGTAGCGTGAGAGCATAGAGAGGGGATGCTCAAGAAGGACAGCAATCTGGCAGTCATGTTCCACCAACTGCAGCATACTGCCAGGTTTGCTCCAGTGATGAAGAGGGAGGGGATGATGAGGTCACTGACTCCACGTGGGTGCCTGATAGGAGAGAGGAGGAGGCGCATCTCAAACGAGGCAGGATGCCCTCTGGGGGCAAGCTTAGGGGCAGCACACGGACTGAATCACACCGCAGAGCTCCGCCTGTGCAGGGTGCTGCCTCTGCACATTATTCCAAAAGTTCTTTGGTGTGGGCCTTTTTTGAGACGCGTGCATCAGACCGCACCTCTGCTATTTGCAACATATGTCTCAAGAGTATCTCTCATGGCCAAAACATTAGCCACTTGGGCACCACAAGACATATGTTGACCTGCCATGCAGCTCATTGGCAAGCGTACCTTAAAGACCTACACCAAAGAACAAAGCTGACCTCTCCTTGCTCCTCATCAGCTGGGATCTCCAACCCCACTAGACCTTCAGTCCTCTCTGAAACCTGCACTAAGAGGAATGAAGGTGTAGAATTAGGTGTGTCACAGCCAAGTGCTTGCGGGTACTCTGCTAGCAGTACACCCACGTCTGATTATAGAAGGCAAATTTCCCTGCCCCAGCTGCTGGACCGTCGAAAGAAGTTCACTCCCAGCCATCCACATGCCCAGCGGTTGAATGCTAGCTTGGCTAAATTGCTAGCACTTCAACTGCTGCCTTTTCAGGTGGTAGACTTGTCCCCCTTCTGTGAGTTTGTGCAATGTGCGGTTCCTCAGTGGCAGGTATCCAAACGCCACTTTTTCTCACGGAAGGCAATTCCGGCTCTCTGCCGGCATGTGGAAGGCAATGTCCTTGCCTCACAGGACAAGGCGGTAAGGTGCATATTACCGCTGACTCATGGTCCAGCAGGCATGGGCAGGGACGTTACCTATCTTTCACGGCCCATTGGGTCACTCTTCTGGTAGCTGGGAAGGATGCAGGACAAGGCGCAGTAGTGTTGGAGGTTGTTCCACCACCACGCCTCCAAAATGCTACTACTGGTTGTGACACATCTCTCTCCTCCACCCCCTCCTCTTCTTCTTCCTCCATGGCCTCTTTCAGTGCTCCGTCCTCAGAACCAGTGGTGCTCCGTAGGCATTCAAGGGGCTACGCAAGTACTCAGGCAAAAGATGCCATGCCGTGTTTGTGCTGGTTTGTTTGGGAGATAGGAGCCACACTGGGCAGATATTTTATCAGCTCTGCAGGGGCAGGCCGAGAGGTGGTTGACGCCACGCCAGCTTAAGCCAGGAATGGTGGTTTGCGACAATGGCACCAACCTTCTCTCCGCCCTTCAACAGGGACAACTGACCCATGTGCCCTGTGTGGCTCACGTCCTTAACCTGGTGGTGCAGCGGTTCTTGGGCAGGTACCCGGGCTTACAGGATGTCCTGAAGCAGGCCAGGAAAGTCTGTGTGCATTTCCACCAATCATTTAATGCCTGTGCTCGGCTGGCTGAGCTCCAAAAGGAGTTGAACCTGCCCAAGAACCGACTTATATGTGACATGCCCACCAATGGAACTCAAGGTTGGCCATGCTGCAGAGGCTGCACATGCAGCAGAGGGCCATCAATGAGTACCTGTGCGACTATGGCACCAGGACAGAGTCAGGGGAGCTCGTTTTTTTCTCACCACGCCAGTGGGGCATGATCAGGGATGTATGCACTGTCCTGTCACCGTTTGAGGAGGCCACTAAGATGTTGAGCAGTGACAGTGCATTCATCAGTGACACTGTCCCTCTTGTCTCCCTGTTGGAGCATACGCTGCATGGAATAATGGACAGGGCACTTGAGGCAGAACAGAGGCAGGAAGAGGAGGACTTCCTTGCTTCTCAAGGCCCCCTTTATTCAGACAGTGTTCCTGCTGTCCCACCCATCACACAGGAAGAGGAGGGGGAGGAGGAGGAGGATGATTGTTACAGCATGGAGGTAGAGCTTGGCACTCAGCATCAGCAGCAGCAGTCTTGTAGGGATGATTTACAGTCCCAAGAAACCCGTGGACTTGTCCGTGGCTGGGAGGAGGTTGCTGCGGATCATGTTGTCCTTAGTGACCCAGAGGACTCCGGACCGAATGCCTCAGCTAACCTATGCTGCATAGCCTCCCTGATCCTGCAAAGCCTGCGGAAGGATCCTCGTATTCTTCGGATCAAGGAGAAGAACCATTACTGGCTGGCCACTCTCCTTGATCCAAGGTACAAGGGTAAGGTTGCAGACCTTATCTTGCCATCGCAGTGGGAGCAGAGGATGAGACATCTCCCGGAGGCCTTGCAGAAAGGTCTGTGCAACGCGTTCCCAGAGACTGGGAGGTTACAAACTCCTGGTCCTGGACAACGTGTTGCTGAGGCTTCAGTCAGAAGGAGCGGTGGAGAAGGTGGCCGTCTGACCGATGCGTTCAGACAATTTTTTAGTCCGCAGCCCCAAGGTATGATTGGTTCCAGCAACCATCGCCAGCATCTGATTTACATGGTGCAGGAATACCTAGGGGCAAGGTCAGACTTGGACACCTTTCCCACCGAAAATACTCTGGCTTACTGGGTCTTGGGGATGAATCACTGGCCAGAGCTTGCACAGTATACAATTGAGCTACTGGCCTGTCCTGCATCCAGTGTTCTTTTGGAATGCACCTTCAGTGCTGCTGGTGGCTTTGTAACCGATCACAGGGTGCGCCTGTCCACTGACTCAGTTAATCGACTGACCTTCATAAAGATGAATCAGTCTTGGATCACCACCAGCTACCAAACACCTGAAGCTGATGTAACCAAATAATTTTTTTGGAAATGTCACATCCCTTCAAGACTGCCTATGCTGATGCTGAGTGACTGTCCTGTTATGTTGACTGACTATCCTCTTCCTCCTCAATGATCCCGCTGATATCTTGGAAGAACATTTTTGGTTTTGGGTGATGCCACCAGCCCAGTTTTTCAGCCCCTCTTTGACAGGGGCGTGTAATTACAATTTTTGATGCAATGCTTTGCAGCAGGGCTCATTCGTGCACTCCAACTAGAGTATATGGGAGAGGTGGCAGTGTCGTGGCACCAGCACCTAAGGCCCAATTTTTCAGCCCCTGTTTAACAGGGGCATGTAATACAATTTTTGATGCAATGCTTTGCAGCAGGGCTCATTCCTGCACTACAACTAGAGTATATTGTAGAGGTTGCAGTGTATAGGCCCAATTTTTAAGCCTCTGTTTAACAGGGGCATGCAATTACAATTTCTGATGCAATGCTTAGCAGCAGGGCTCATTCCCGCACTCCAACTAGAGTATCTGGGAGAGGTTGCAGTGTTGTGGCACCAGCAAGCAGCACCTAAGGCCCAATTTTTCAGCCCCTGTTTAACAGGGGCATGTAATTACAATTCTTGATATCATATTTCACAGCAGGGCCCGTTCCTGTGCCCACCGAGAGTAACTATGAGGACTTATAGTGTTGTGGCACCAGCACCACCACTACAACTACCAAAGGCCCAATTTTTCTACCACTGTTCAACAATGGCATGTAATTACAATTCTTGATATAATCGTTCACAGCAGGGCCCGTTCCTGTGCCCATCAAGAGTAACTGTGAGGACTTATAGTGTTGTGGCACCAGCACCACCACTACAACTACCAAAGGCCCAATTTTTCTACCACTGTTCAACAATGGCATGTAATTACAATTCTTGATATAATTGTTCACAGCAGGGTGCTCCAGCGCCCACCAAGGGTCACTTTGAGGGCTTACAGTGTTGTGGCAACACCAACACCATAGGCCCCCATTTCTGCTGAGCATATAGGGCAGGCCCCTACTTTCAAACATCCAACTTGCAAACGTCTCCTACTTTCAAATGGAAGGAGACAACAGGAAGTGAGATGAAAAAAGACGGATGGCCAAAAAAATTATACAGGGGTGATAACCCTTCTCTGTTTTCCAAAAATCTTAAAAATAGATTTTTTGACTGGAGCTACTCTTTAAAAATGTACCAATTAAAAATTACAAACAGATTCTACTTAACACAACAAACCTACACAGTCCCTGTCTTGTTGGCACCGCCTGTATACTGCTGTTCTGAGTATATAGTGCCTGGGGTCCTCACACCTTTCCTTTTTTTAATATGGGTCACCTTAATATCCGTACAAGACCCAAAGGGGCTGGTAATGGGCAGGGGTGGGGGGGAGCTACCCATGCCATTTTTCTCAATGATTTTCATCCATATTGCCAGAAGCAGATATTACATTAAAACCGCAAGCAGTTTTAAATGACTTTTTTCCGTTAAATGTCATTTTGTGCAGGGACTGTTCTAAACACGGGAAACACGTGCCACTTCACAGGCATACTATAGACACCCCCAAGCACGATATTTAAAGGAATATTTCACTTTTTTTTTTTCATTTTAATCATCATTAAAATCAGTGCTCCTGAAAAACGGACGTTTTTAAAAAAAAAATTGGCATTGACCCATGTCCCCTGGGGCAGGAGCCAGGTCCCCAAACCCTTTTTAGGACAATATCTTCCATATTAGCCATTAAAATTAGCACTTTTTATTTTGAACGTTCGAGTCCCATAGACTTCAATGGGGTCTAAAGTTTGGCTCATTCCTAATCTGTGGTCTACATATTAAATTAAATCATGTTATAGTCACTGCTACTCAGAAGTAGGGATGAGCCGAACACCCCCCGGTTCGGTTCGCACCAGAACTTTCGAATGGACCCCAAATTCGTACGAACTTTAGAACTCCATTGAAGTCTATGGGACTCGAACGTTCGAAATTAAAAGTGCTAATTTTAACGGCTAATATGCAAGATACTGTCCTAAAATGGTTTGGGGACCTGGCTCCTGCCCCAGGGGACATGGGTCAATGCCTAAAATGTTTTTAAAAATGGCCGTTTTGGCGGGAGCACTGATTTTAATGATGATTAAAGTGAAAAAAACAAGTGAAATATTCCTTTAAATATGGTGCCTGGGGGGTGTCTGTAGTATGCCTGTGAAGTGCCACGTGTTTCCCGTGTTTAGAACAGTCCCTGCACAAAATGACATTAAACGGAAATAACATCATTTAAAACTGCTTGCGGTTTTAATGTTATATCTGGTTCCTGCAATATGGTTGAAAATCATTGAGAACAATGGCATGGGTAGCCCTCCCTGCCCGTTACCAGCCCCTTTGGGTCTTGTACGCATATTAGGGGGAACCCAGTACCCATATTAAAAAAAGGAAATGCGTGTGGCCCCCAGGCCCTATATACTCAGAACAGCAGTATACAGGCGGTGCAAACAAGACAGGGACTGTGTAGGTTTGTTATGTTAAGTTGAATCTGTTTGTAATTTTCAACTGGTACATTAATAAAGTGTAGCTCCAGTCAAAAAAACAAATTTTTAAGCTTTTTGGAAAACATAGGGAAGGGTTATCACCCCTGTATAATTTGTTTTGTCGTACATCTTTTTTCATCTCACTTGCTGTTGTCTCCTTCCGTTTGCAAGTAGGAGATGTTTGTAAAATGGATATTTGAAAGTAGGGGCCTGCCCTATATGCTCTGCAGAAATGGCGGAACAAGGTGTTGGTTTTGCCACAACATTGTAAGCCCTCAAAGTGACTCTTGGTGGGCGCTGGAGCGCCCTGCTGTGAACGATTATATCAAGAATTGTAATTACATGCCATTGTTGAACAGTGGTAGAAAAATTGACCTTTGGTGGTTGTGGTGCTGGTGCCACAACACTATAAGTCCTCACCGTTACTCTGGGTGGGCACAGGAACGGGCCCTCCTGTGAAATATTATATCAAGAATTGTAATTACATGTCCCTGTTAAACAGGGGCAGAAAAATTGGGCCTTAGGCACTGGTGCTGGTGCTACCACACTGCAACCTCTCCCATATACTCTAGTTTTATTGCAGGAATTAGCCCTGCTGCAAAGCATTGCATCAAAAATTGTAGGGGGCAGAAAAATTGGGCTGAGGGCATCACCCAGAACCAGAAATGTTCTGGTGGGCATGTCACATATAAGGCGGTTCTTGGGCAGGTTCAACTCCTTTTGGAGCTCAGCCAGCCGAGCACAGGCATTAAATGATCGGCGGAAATGCTCACAGACTTTCCTGGCCTGCTTCAGGACATCCTGTAAGCCAGGGTACCTGCCCAAGAACCGCTGCACCACCAGGTTAAGGACGTGAGCTACACAGGGCACATGGGTCAGTTGTCCCTGTCAGAGGGCGGAGAGGAGGTTGGTGCCATTGTCGCAAACCACCATTCCTGGCTTAAGCTGGCGTGGCGTCAACCACCTCTCGGCCTGCCCCTGCAGAGCTGACAAAACATCCGCCCCAGTGTGGCTCCTGTCCCCCAAACAAACCAGCGCAAGCACAGCATGGCATCGTTTTGCCTGCGTACTTGCGTAGCCCCTGGAACGCCTACGGAGCACCGCTGGTTCTGAGGAGAGAGCACTGGAAGAGGCCATGGAGGAAGAAGAAGAGGAGGGGGTGGAGGAGAGAGGTGTGCCACAACCAATAGAAGAATTTTGGAGGCGTGGTGGCGGAACAACCTCCAACACTACTGCACCTTGTCCTGCATCTTTCCCAGCTGCCAGAAGAGTGACCCAATGGGCCGTGAAAGACAGGTAACGTCCCTGTCCATGCCTGCTGGACCATGAGTCAGCGGTAATATGCACCTTACCGCTGACTGCCCTGTCCAGCGAGGCAAGGACATTGCCTTCCACATGCCGGTAGAGAGCCGGAATCGCCTTCCGTGAGAAAAAGTGGCGTTTGGGGACCTGCCACTGAGGAACCGCACATTGTACAAACTCACGGAAGGGGGCCGAGTCTACCAACTGAAAAGGCAGCAGTTGAAGTGCTAGCAATTTAGCCAAGCTAGCATTCAACCGCTGGGCATGTGGATGGCTGGGAGTGAACTTCTTTCGCCGGTCCAGCAGCTGGGGCAGGGACATTTGCCTGCTATAATCGGACGTGGGTGTACCGCTAGCAGAGTGCCCGGAAGCACTTGACACACGTGACACACTTAATTCTACACCTTCATTCCTCTCAGAGCAGGTTTCAGAGAGGACTGAAGGTCTAGTGGGGTTGGAGATGCCAGCTGATGAGGAGCAAGGAGAGGTCCGCTTTGTTCTTTGGTGTGGGTCTTTGAGGTACGCTTGCCAACGAGCTGCATGGCAGGTCAACATATGTCTGGTCAAGCATGTGGTGCCCAAGCGGTTGATGTTTTGGCCACACGAGATACGCTTGAGACATATGTTGCAAATAGCAGCGGTGCGATCTGATGCACTCGTCTCAAAATAGGCCCACACCAAAGAACTTTTAGAATAACGCGCAGAGGCAGCGCCCTGCACAGGCGGAGCTCTGCGGTGTGATTCAGTCGGTGTGCTGCCCCTAAGCTGGCCCCCGGAGGGCATCCTGCCTCGTTGGACATGTGCCTCCTCCTCCTCCTCCTCTCTCCTACCAGGCACCCACGTGGAGTCAGTGCCCTCATCATCCCCTCCCTCTTCATCGCTGTAGCAAACCTGGCAATATGCTGCAGTGTGTGGAACATGACTGCCAGATTGCTGTCCTTCTTGAGCATCCCCTCTCTCTGCATTCATGCTACTGCCTTCCTCTAGCTGAGTGTCATCATCAGAGCCTACAAAACACTGGGCATCCTCCTGGAGCATGTACCCAACACTGTGCTCAAAGAGTTCAGGAGACTCCTCAGGAGGACGTGGTGGGTCTAGGGAAGGAGTCACTGATGATAACATTGAGAGGAGGGAAGACGATGCGTTGGCAGCTGCTTTGCTAGTACCCTGAGACTGGGTGAGAGAGGATGAGGAGGATGAAGAGGGCTTGGTCATCCACTCTACCAAGTCATTGGCATGTTGTGGTTTAACATGTCCAGCTGCCGAAAAGAAGGACAAGCGTGTCCCATGGCCACGTGCTGATGACAATGCACCGCATCCATGACCAGCACTGTTGTCTCTAGACACAGAGCCTGCTTGCCCTCTTTTATCGGCTCGCGCCTGTCCGCCTCTCCTTACTGGCCTTCCAGACATGGTAATGGCCTGAATTGAGTTGGGTAAAACAGCAGTTGGGTAGTGTATATTGTGTATACACAACACCCACTAACTCCTTCAGATGCCTTTATTATAGAACACCAGAGATAAAGGGGGATACTGTACTGGAGGCACACAACACCCACTAAGCCCTGCAGATGGCTCTATTAGAGAACAGCAATAAAGGGTAGATACAGGTGTATATTGTGCTGGAGGCACAAAACACCCACTAACTCCTGCAGAAGCCTTTATTATAGAACACCAGAGATAAAGGGGTATATACAGATGTATACTGTGCTGTGCTGGAGGCACACACAACTTCCAATAACTCCTGCAGATGGCAAGTGGGCTCAAATAGAGAAGAGCTATGTAGGTGGATATAGCGGTGTGTACTGGGTACAGAGCACGCAGACAGCACGCACAAGCTCCTAACACTACTGACTGCAAGCTTTATTATAAAAGATAGATCACTAGCTATATAGGTGAGGTGAATATAGCGGTGTATACTGCGGTCAGGGCACGCAGACAACAACCACTACAGAAGAGCAAGATCGAAAATTGGCCGATAACGATCAGTGTATACTGTGGTGAAGGTACACAGAACACCCACTAACTGCTTCAGACGCCAACACACTACACAAGGCCGCCGCGCTGGCAGCCTTATATAGTGTGGGGCGTGTACTACACAGCCTGAGCTATGATTGGCCACAGGCATCCTGCCTGTGGCCAATCATGGCTCTCCTCACTGCTGGCGCTGTGATTGGCCAAGCATGCGGGGTCACAGTGCATGCTTGGCCAATCATGAGCCAGCAATGCACTGCGATGACGCAGTGCATTGTGGGCCGTGAGCGCCACACGAATTTGGCGCGAACGGCCCATAACGTTCGGAATTCGCCGAATGAGCGAACAGCCGATGTTCGAGTCGAACGTATGTTCGACTCGAACACGAAGCTCATCCCTACTCAGAAGTTATTATATAAGAACAGTAGTAACAAGCACCACATACTTTGACATAACCATGCTCAGCAGAACAATTGTCTTTTAATAGGTTTTTAAATTTCCAGCCTTTTACTGTTGGAGCTGTCCTAGCTCTTACAGCCCTTTCTATCTGTGCAAGGATCTGAGTTTTTTTATCTCCTCATTAACACTGGATGTCCTGTAACAAAATTTTCGGTCCGTTCGAACCAGGGGGGTGTTCGACTCATCCCTACTGGCTACATACAAAGGCCCAAGATTGAAGTGGCATCTTCAGGCGTTCTGCAAGCATAAATGACACATTTCTCAACCACCTAATACACTTTTGATGGCCCTGGAGCACCAGGACAACGGAATTGCTCGCAAAATGACCCCAACGTATAATTTATGAGGCATAATGAGTCTTTTGAATGGTTCATTTTTTTCCAGAAGTATTTGGAAAATGTGGAAACAAATGAAAATGCATTTTTTTTACACAAAGTTGTCAATTTCTAAGATATTTCTAACATGTATATAGCAAAACTGACTCCCCAAAATACAATCTGCTACTCTTCCCAAGTATGGCAATACCACATTACAAATATAATTTCATTAATACCTATCACACTTTCAAAGTTCCTTGACCACCAGCCCAATGGAATTACCCATAAAATTGCCCCATTTTGGAAAGCAAACACCCCAACGTATATTCTATGTGGCATAGCCTGCAGATAGGTACTCGGGTACTCTGATGGGCTGGAGACGGGTATTCGGGTAACTTGATGAGCTGCAGACAGGTACTCGGTTACTCTGATGGGCTGGTGTCAGGTATTCGGTTACTCTGATGGGCTGGTGACAGGTACTCGGGTACTCTGATGGGCTGGTGACAGGTACTCAGGTACTCTGATGGCCTGGTGATAGGAACTCAGGTACTCTGATGGCCTTGTGACAGGTACTCAGGTACTCTGATGGCCTTGTGACAGGTACTCAGGAAATATGATGGGCTACAGATAGGCACTCGGGTACTCTGATGGGCTGGTGACTGGTATTCAGGTACTATAAAGGGTGGTGACAGGTACTCAGGTACTCAGTACTCATATGGACTGTGACAGGTACGCGGTACTCATATGGACTGTGACAGGTACTCATATGGACTGCGACAGGTACGCAGTACTCATATGGATTGTGATATGTATTCAGGTACTCGGGTACTCATATGAACTGTGACAGGTACTCAAGTACTCATATGGACTTTGACAGGTACTCGAGTACTCAGATGGACTGTGACAGGTACTCAGGGGGCTCAGATGGGCTATGACAGGTAGTCGGGTACTCAGATGGACTGTGACAGATACTCAGATGCCGGGTACACGCCGCCACCGAAGTTCACGAGCAGCGCGCACCAGATCGTACACGCATGCACCATGCAAAGTGGGGCAGTACTACCTGTGATCGCCCATGGTAAACAGCCATGTCCAATGTCTGCTCACCCCCCTAGGTGTCTCACCACCACCGAAGGAACAGGGATGCACGCGGGATGCATTCCCTGTTTAAATGGAGGGACGTCATATGACGCCCTCCCAGAATGAGAGCCACGCCGCCTGGCCGTCATATGACAGCCAGCAGGCGGCTATCGGTTAAACAACCCTTTGCTGGAAATTAAATCCAGGTTAATGGGGAAATTAGTAAAAATGGGATTGGTTTAGATTAGGATAAAAGTTTTGTAATTTTACATTTATTGAGTGAAAAAAAAAGATTAAGATGAGGTTTGTTAATTGGAATACAGCTGCGATAATATTTAACAAAGCCAAGATGGATGGATTACATAGGAAGTTTTTCTACAAAAATGAAATCTAAGGGGCTAAGAATAACTTGATGTGCGGTCCATGATGTGAGAGTAGTAATAAATACAATTTAAATATAACAGACCCATCACATCAAGTACATAAACCCAGATGCCACCTGCAGCCAATTCTATGGCAATACCCATACTGAGTATGCAGTTCATCACCCAGAATGATACTCTGTATTCAGAGTCATTGGACCATTTTCTCCCAGCTCAAGAAGCAGAGCTCCATGTTTTAGCAAAGCCTGTGGGCTATAAAAAGGGTGTATATATTCATATAGAATATAGATAGTCAAATGTGACAAATCCTCTGTCCTCAAACAGAGCTTTGTCTGCCGTCTATGCTTCCTCCGTCCAGAACCAGCACTATCAAAGACCCTTTAGCCCACCCAGTCACCAGACAACACCGGTCTTGGAGTGGCAAACAACAAACTGCTTTATTATCACACATGGACACACAGATATCTCACTTCAAAACACTTCCCTCCAAACCTTGGAAAACAGGTTGGGTTAAATAATTATTCTGGGTGCTTTTCACAGTTTGCACATGTTTGGTCAATTAAGTGGCTTATTTCACTTGAGATTTCATTCCCTTTTTGCACTATTGATGAATATTGCACCTTTATTGTAAGGTTGTTTATTGCACATTGGCTTATATTGCACATAATTCATATTGGTATAGCTTAATAATATATTTTTATTTTCAATAGTTTTCAGCTAGGTAGCACCACATAAACTGTAATTAAACTGTCCAATGACAATGGACACACTGGTCAGGTGTGTTCAAACTTCTCCTCAGTAAACAGTCTTATCAGCAGGGGGGCTGCTGGAGGAATCCCCCCTCCCTCTTTCCTCACAGCAAGACACTTTCACATACCATAATATTTGAGGCAGACAGCCACAATAGAACAATAGAATACAGCCACACCCCAAACGAATCATAGCAAATAGTCCAACAGCATGAGACAGCACACATTATATATACATATATACAGCATTGAATCTGACTAGCACAGATCATAGCAGGGTTCTCACTTACCTCGTGTCCCTATTAGAGACACAGGGTGATTTATACATAAGAGGGTCTGGGGAAGCTGGACAAGGAGCCTCCAGAACTTCCACAAATCCCCAACCCAAAGTCACTCCTGTCATATTGCGAATTAAAGATCTTTTGGTTCCATGTTAAGATCTAGAAGTTTGTTTTTAATTTGATAAGTAAACCAATAAAGCATTCCAAGTTAATTTATTGGCTGTTTTCAGCCTTCTAGCTTCTTTCTGTGGTAGCCATATTAACTTTAAAACTCACACATGGAAGCAGACCAGGCGACTCTAAGGATGCTGCATATACAGCCCCGGACACTTGCTGGGTCTGTGCAACTCACAGATTCCACCCTAGTTCTGGCACAGTATAGCTGGGATTGATAATTCAACGAGAAAAACAAGTGGTCCACAGGGGGCAACTTCTCCATCCAACTTGACACATGGACTGTGTTATCAGTAACAAGCCGTTATGGCTGCCTTAGTAGATGAGCATGGGATAGAGCCAGGTTTATCCACAGTTGTTTTTTATAACATACCACTTCCTGTTATACCTTTTACCAAAGGTGTTACCAAAAGCTGAACATCCCTTCCAGAGATTACAAAAAGATATATCCTGATGCCCAAGTCAGGATCTTACGAGTATGCATTTTATCTGTATGGACATGCTACTGCAAAGGCCACAGTGTTATCAGAAGTAGTTTGTAAGTACAGAGTGCAGAGTACAGAGAGTAACAGAGGAAATCATTTGTATAGGAGAGTCCTTACTAGAAGTTTTGAGGTTTTATTTTTACACCCCTTACTGTTTACAATGTAGGGGAAAAAGTCGAGTAAGAAACTAGAAAACTTTTGCCTGAATGTTTTCTTATATTTGATCAAGCCCCTAAGGAGATGTTGGACTCTCTCCCTATGGGATTTGGTTTGGGAGTGTGTTACTCACTTGGATCCATTTGGATCTCACAGAGCATGTTGGTGATCTTTTAGGGTTTTTGACAAACTCATTTATGTGTTTTCTCCCCAATTCCAGATCCTAAAATTTGGAAGGATCTAAAACTAAAGCCTGGTGACTTGTGGATTGTTAAAAGACATTTATATATAAGGAAATGTTTGGAGACTCAATGCAGCATCTATTTCATGTACAGTTGTCCAAAACTTGAAGGAAAAGTCACCTGGATCCACACCAGACACTGCAAAAATTACTAAATTAAAGAAATCTCTGTGTTTGATTTGTCGCCCTCATGCAATCACAGTCTATGGTACTTTTTGATTCAATTACTTTAATTGTAAGGGATATATATATATACTGTATATATATATATATATATATATATATATATATATATATATATAATGTGATTTGAAAAGTAGTTTAGCCATGCTGAAGTCACATTTGACTTTTGTATATCTTCCATTTTATTTAGAATTGTCTGTGTTTAAATATGCTGATAAGTCAGCATGCCAACAATTAAGCTAGAAGGCCATTCTGGGCATTTGTTTTTCACAATGAAAAGTCATTTTGCAATGAAAAAGCTTCTCAACTATTATATTCTCCACAATGGAGTTTTAGTTCTTTGGCCAGGACTACCTCCACCTAAGCGTGTGGAGGTTCCAGGTTAAAGGTGATAGCAGCAGCGGTGTTGGGCTGCAGCAGGTTTATTTTCTTTCTCCAGGCGCTCATGCCTGAGGTAAATTGCATTGGAGTCTCGAGGGGGTGCTGTTTGCATTTCTACACAATGGTCAGGTAAGAGACTGGTACGATCAGTTGGGCAGCAGCCACCCTGATCCCCAGAGTCAGGTCCTCCACCCTCTGAAAGTTTTTTTTTTTTCCTCATGTCATGTTCCCCCACTGCGGAGCGCTGTTCCATCATCCAATTCCCCTCCATCCCCTGACACCTGTCATTCCTGGCAGTTCAGAACGGGGGAGGGGACAGGGCCACTCAGTCTGAAGACCTTCTGAATGTCCAAGGAGTGGGGCGTGTAAGAGAGAGAGGGAGTTCCCTGCCAGCCAATGGGATAGATGAGGGAAGTGTTGGTTGGGCACATGGGTGTGGTTGAAGGCATGGCTGGGGGGGGGGCAGGTAAGTCACTGTACATTCTGAGAGGAGTGTAGATTCCTGCTCACCAATCAGAAGTGTGGGCTGGGCACATGGGCGTGTCTGTGGGCATGTAAGTCTCAGAATATGCAGCAAGGCATATCCAGAACTACATTTCCCGTCATCCTCCTAGACACATGAAGTCACGCTCACATTTGACCCTCCATGGATGCCCCAGATGGCAGCCAGGGAGAGGGCACTACTGCACTCATGGCCACAGCTCAGCCAATTCATCCTGTCCGTCAGAGTTGCTGAGCTTGGTACTTGCACTGTGTGTTAGTAGTGTGGATGGACAAATCCCCTGCTGGCGGTATTGCATGCTGACACCCAGTACAGTTGGGGTTCAGCCAGTTTTTTTTGCTCCCAGCTCCTTTGGTTTTGATTGTGAGTTTGTCAGGTAAGAGGGTGCCCACAGGGCCTGTTTGAGTGCATTGTGGCGATTCAGTTCGCATTGTGCGCTATACAAGTATTTCATTCATTCATTCATTCATACCTGAAACGATTTCAGGTTTGCACGGATTTGGTCGTTTTTAATTGGCTTGGGCAGTGGCAAGTCTCCTCATCCGTGTTACATATGTAACATCTTGGTTTCTGTTTCATAAGTTATCATTTGCCTGAAACGTTTTCAGGTTCATAGGCCTGAAGTTATGTTTTTGATTTGCCTGATGTGCCTCGGGTAACTCGGCCTTGCTAGTTTTTTGAGACTGGTACGTTTTCAGTCCAGCACAACGTATGTGTGCCAATGGATTGAGTTGTTTCTAACTGGCTTGTACAGTGGGAAGTCTCCTCACCTGGTTCTCACATGACCACGTCACGAAGTTCATACGTCATGGCATCTCACTACTGTTATCACTTGCCTGACACGTCTTCATGTTGCATAGGCCTGAGTTTAAATTTTTAATTTGCCTGATATGCCTCAGGTATTGGCGTGTCTAAGTTCTTGAGACTGGTACATTTCAGTCCGGCACAATGTACATTTCTTTTTATTGTAATTTCATACATGAGTTAGGTTCATACCTACACGGTTAGATCTCACGGCGACAGTCCTCTGCAGGGTTACCTATCACGTTCATGGGTTCCAAAGGATTGAGATAATGGTTTCTATTTGGCTGGTGCCGTGGCAAGTCTCATCCATTTCTCACATGTCTTTCGTCACGAGTTTATACGTTATGACATTGCGCGCCTCATGTCACTTGCCTGACACGTCTTCAGGTTACATAGGCCTGAGTTTACATTTTGAATTTGCTTCACATGCCTCAGGTAACTCGGCCTTGCTATTTTCTGGAGACTGACACATTTTCAGTCCTGCACACTGTTTACTTGGCCAATTATTTATGGTTACCTTTATGAGTAGCGGTAAGGGAAGTAAGATATTTTCCTTTCTCTTAAGGTAGGTTGTGGTTTGTTTGGTTACTTTTGTTTATGACAGTGTTGTTCTCGTTTGTATAGGTCATGTCACAGGCAGTAGATACCAAAGACTTTTCCTCCATCCACCCCACTCTGGTTAGGGGTTCTGAACATGGTAGCATGGCCTCCTTGAAACCTCCCGGTTCGGCTGTCACTCTGGCAGCGGTATAGGTTCAGGTGGAAGGGTCTGGGTTATTTTCTACTAAACCATCCTTTAAATCCTAAAGCAGCAGTTGGCTATTGGATACTTTCGCACTGGCACTCAGCTGTATACTCTCCCATGTAGTATGCTGTCGGTTAGTCGTCCACTATCTGGGCGATTTCCTCCTCATCAAAGTTTCCAAATGGGGTCCCGCCGATCTACGGGAACTAACGTCACTTTTCTCTGTGCTTACGTCCCTCCGACGGCAAGGCAAATGGAAGGCCCGGTTTATTGCACAGATAATCAGGCTACCTCAGGTTTTGTTCTAAAGCAGATCCAGGTCTTTAATCTTTATTGTATTTAGGCTGTTTTGACTGCCCTTTCAGTTTCACTTTCACTATAGGTTCATCAGTGGGGTAGAGAATTCAGCAGCGGATGCTCTGTCCTGTTTTAGTTACCCACCTTTTTCCAGCAGGTCCCAGTCTCATACGCCTGTGCTACACTGTCCCGGCTTTTCGTGCTACAGAGGAAGCTTGATCAACAAGTCATTGTCAGTTTAAGCCTAGGTAGGCTGGTGACACGGTGTCAGAAACCATGAATCAGACTGAGACAGAAGTACAATTAAATCACACTTGTTTATTAATAAAAATCAAAAGGTAAATAGAAAAAGCGTAGTCAAGCATAGCCAGAGTCCAGTAACTAGGGATGAGCTTTGTGCTCGAGTCGAACATAAGTTCGACCCGAACATCGGCTGTTCGCCCGTTCGGTGAATTCCGAACGTTATGGGCCGTTCGCGCCAAATTCGTGTGGCATGCACTGTGACCCCGCATGCTTGGCCAATCACAGCGTCGGCAGCGAGGAGAGCCATGATTGGCCACAGGCAGGATGCGTGTGGCCAATCGTAGGTCAGGCTGTGTAGTACACGCCCCACACTATATAAGGCCGCCAGCGTGTAGTGTGTTGGCATCTGTAGCAGTTAGTGGGTGTTCTGTGTACCTTCAACACAGTATACACCGATCGTTATCGGCCGATTTTCATTCTTGCTCTTCTGTAGTGGTTGTTGTCTGCGTGCCCTGACCGCAGTATACACCGCTATATTAACCTATATAGCTAGCGATATATCTATCTTTTATAATAGAGCTTGCAGTCAGTGTTAGGAGTAGTGATGAAGGTACCATGTCACTGATGGCGCCATGGCTGCGACTGACCAGTTTGGTGATCTCCTCAAATGGCCGCAGAAGTCTGCATGCGTCGCGCATGAGCAGCCACTGGAGCGGTGAAAAAAACCCCAGCTCCCCAGAACCTGTTCTGCCACAGAGTTCATACAGGTAGACGTTAACTACACGTTTCTGCTGGAGCAGCCTATCAAGCATATAGAAGGTTGAGTTCCATCGCGTCGGGCAATCACAAATAAGACATCTGACCGGCAAATTGTGTCGCCGCTGAATGTCAGCAAGGCGAGCCATGGCCGTGTAAGATCTTCTGAAATGGGCAGAGATTTTCCTTGCCTGCCGCAAGATGTCCTGGACCCCAGGGTATTTGACAAGGAATCACTGAACGACCAAGTTTAAGACGTGTGCCATGCATGGCACGTGCGTGATTTTGCCCTGTTTCAATGCGCTAAGCAGATTGGCACCGTTGTCACACACCACTTTACCAACTGTCAAATTGAGCGGTGTTAGCCACTGATCTGCCTGTGAACGCAAAGCTGAAAGGAGTGCCGGGCCAGTGTGGCTCTTGGCTTCCAGGCACAACAGACGCAGCATGGCATGGCAACGTCTCACCTGGCATGTCGAATAGGTTCTGGGGAGCTTGGGCGGCGCAGCGGAAGAGACGCTAGCAGCGGAAAAGGAGGAGTCAGCCGAGGAGGAGAGGGAGGAGGATGGAGTAGGAGTAGGAGGAGGAGGAGGAGAAGAAGAAGAGCCAGGCCTGCATGCAATCCGTGGCGGTAAAACCAAATCTACACGGGTGCCACGGGTTACATGCTTGACGGCCGTCAGAAGGTTTACCCAGTGGGCAGTAAAAGTGGTATACCTTCCCTGCCCGTGTTTGCTAGACCACGTGTCTGTGGTCAGATGTACGGTATCTTGGCACCGACACTGTGTGCCAGAGATACATTCACTTGCCGCTGAACATGGCCATATAGCTCTGGGATGCCCTTCTCTGAGAAATACTTCCTTCCTGGGACCTTCCATTGTGGTGTTCGAATGTAGAGGTCGGCCGATATATCGGCCGATATTTGCCGTTTTTTAAATAATCGGCATCGGCCGATTGTGCTGATAAAAAGCCAATTCTACAGCGGGACTTTGAAATGACTTCTGTAAGAAGTCAGTGTGAGTTGCCTGAGTTGTCATAGCAACACTTTCCTCCTCTCTGGGCAGACTGCCAAGAAAAGAACTAAATGATACAATGTTTACACTTCTGAATGAATGAAGTCATCTCTGTGTAGAAGTTCTCAGTTTAACCATTTAAAGACTAAATCTTTTCTGACACTTGTTGCTTACAAGTAAAAATCCTGTATTTTCTGCCAGAAAATCACTTAGACCCCCCAAAAATTATATATATTTTTTTAGCAGAGATCCTAGGGAATAAAATAGCGGTTGTTGCAATATTTTATGTCACACGGCATTTGCACAGAGGTCTTTCAAATGCATTTTTTTGGGAAAAAAATACACCATTTAAAAAATAAAAATAAAATAAAAACAGTAAAGTTAGCCCATTTTTTTTTTTTTTTGTCCAAAAGTTTTGACTACCCGTTTTTATTTAATATATACCGGTAGGTTTTTTTTTTTTTTTTTTTTATCTAGATCATACATACAAGTAAACTGATTGGAGGTTTGCTTTGTTTAATAAATGTTTAAAGCGGGAGTCCGCCGGGACTCCGCGTTTTTTTTTTTTTTTTTTTAAAGCCAGCAGCTACAAATACTGCAGCTGCTGACCTTTAAAATAGTGACACTTACCTGTCCAGCGCGCCCGCGATGTCGGCACCCGAAGCTGATCTCTAGATCGACACTCGAGTGCTACCGCCGCCATCTTGGGTATGGGAATCAGGAAATGGAGCCTTTCGGCTGCATTTCCCGGTTCCCTACTGCGCATGCGCGAGCCACGCTGCGCAATGAGGACGGTCCCCGCTGCCTCTGGGATCTGTGTGTTTCCCAGCAGGCTGCGGGGCACTTGCGGAAAGGGGCGTAATGTACGCCCCTTTCCGCAGAGAGCTAGCCCGGAAGTGGGTGCAGTTACCTGGATTATCCAGGTAACTGCACCCCCTCCCCCCTGAAAGGTGCCAATTGTGGCGCCGGAGGGGGGGAGGAATCCGATGAGCGGAAGGTCCATTTTAGGGTGGACCTCCGCTTTAAGTGTAAGAAATTTTCTGTATCACTTATGAAGGCTGCTTTCACACTGGAGCGGGCAGACGTTGATGGTAAAACGCAAGTTTTAGCGGCTCTTTACCATCATTTTAGCGGTGCTATTTGGCTGCTAGTGGGGCACATATAACCCAGCTAGCGGCCAAGGAAGAGGTTAAATGCGCCCATGAAGCACCGCTGCCAAATCGCATTGCATGCGCTTCGGCAGTGGTGCCCATTCATATCAATGGGCAGGAGTGGTGGAGGAGCGGTATACACCACTCCAAACGTGCTGCTTGCAGGACTTTTTTTTAAGATCCTGCCAGCGCATAGCCTCAGTGTGAAAGCACTCTGTCTTTCACACAGACTGCAGGGGAGCCATTTTGCAGGCACTTTACAGGCGCTATTTTTAGCCCAAAGGCGCCTTAAAAAACGCCCCAGTGGGAAAGGTGTGTTAGATCAAGGGGGATTAAAAATAAATAAATAAAATAAAATCGGCCTAACATATCGGCCCAAAAAAATCGGCATCATATATCGGCTATCGGCCGCCATGATTTCTAAATATCGGCATCGGCATCGGCATCGGCCAGAGAAAAACCCATATCGGTCGACCTCTATTCCAATGGCCACAAATTTTCAAAAGGCCTCCGAGTCCACCAGTTTATATGGCAGTAGTTGGCGGGCTATGAGTTCTGACAAGCCAGCTGTCAACCGTTGGGCAAGAGGGTTATGCGGCGTCATCATTTTTTTACGCTCGAACATTAGGCCCACGGAAGCCTGCCTTTTTGCAGAAAAACGTGAGCTTGGTGTGATAGAAGGTGGAGTGGAGGACAATTGTGAGGAGAGAGGAGAAGGAGAAGTACAAGACGAGGCTGGACGGTGAGAGCCTGGAATGTGGCTTTGTGTGTTCCGTTGCTCCCACTGGGCTCGGTGATGGCTGCTCATGTGCCTTCTTAAGGCGGTCGTCCCTAGGTGAGTGTTGGGCTTACCGCGACTAATGGGTTGACTGCAAAGATTGCAGATGGCAACGCTATTGTCAGCAGCGGACACGTTAAAAAAAGCCCACACTGCGGAGCCATGTGCCGGCGTCCTGGGAGCGCCAGATGTGACCGTACATGGTCGATGACTCGCTCCTGATACATTAGCAGTCTGCTTTGTCCCTCCTGTGCAATGTAAGTTATTCCTGCTTCTCCTCCCTATCTG
Source organism: Lithobates pipiens (assembly GCF_037356315.1). Classification (NCBI taxonomy): domain Eukaryota; kingdom Metazoa; phylum Chordata; class Amphibia; order Anura; family Ranidae; genus Lithobates; species Lithobates pipiens. The sequence continues at coordinate 151,687,746 of NW_027507718.1, forward strand.
CTGGTCCATATCTCCCTCTGAACTCCCCTCCTCTTCCTCTCTTGTGGGCACCCACGTGACATCACTAGACACGTCATCATCGACGTCACCTTCCCCACCGCTATAAGTAGAGATCTCGGAGTAGGCAGCAACACCGGGGACCAACCTCCTCCTTGGGCTGATCTGGGTACTGTCGTCAGACTGCTGAGTGGCGGTTGTTGCTACCTCCTCTTCCTGATCCAATGCCAAGAGTGGCTGCGCATCAGAAATGTCTTGATATGGATCGGAAAATAATTCCATACCAGTCCTGAAAAGAACCTTTGTGGACCTAATAGTAAAAGCTAATGATTAAAATGACTGTCCCTGCTGCACACAGCGTCCTGTCCCTTTCTCTACACTGACAAAAGACACTCAGGCTGCTGCAACAATCACTAGCATAGCACTGCCTCAAACCTATATCCTGAACTACACCTAACACCTATACCATGATACCAGTCCTTAAAAGAACTTTTGTGGACCTAATAGCTAGCGATTTGGGTCACTGAAGTCTCTCCCTGCTCCACACAGCAACCTCTCCCTAAAGTGACAGTAGAAAGAATGTAAAATGGCCGCCGGATCGGGTCTATTTATAAGTTTGGGGAAATGTCCAAGTGTCCATGTGCTGTAATGTCTCAATTGGCTGTCCTGTACCCCATGATGGATGTGTCATCATAGGTCAAAGTTCTTTTACACAGTAAACACGGAAGTCCGCCGGGCAAACGGCGGCAATAGTCCGCCGATCGGGCGGACGGCGAACAGCCGAAAATTCGCAGCGAAACGACCGCCGGGTGAACCGTTCGGCCACCCCTAGTTAGGAGATTGTGCGTGCTGTCTGCGTGCTCTGAACCCAGTATACACTGCTATATCCACCTATATAGCTAACTATTTTGCTTGTTTTAAATAGAGCTGTCAGTCAGTGTTAGGAGATTGTGCGTGCTGTCTGCGTGCTGTGAACGCAGTATACACCACTATAACCACCTATATAGCTAACTATCTTGCTCGTTTTAAATAGAGCTTACACTGAGCGGTAGGAGATTGTGCGTGCTGTCTGCGTGCTCTGAACGCAGTATACACCGCTATATCCACCTATATAGCTAACTATCTTGCTCGTTTTAAATAGAGCTTGCAGTCAGCGGTAGGAGATTGTGCGTGCTATCTGCGTGCTCTGAACCCAGTATACACCGCTATATCCACCTATATAGCTAACTATCTTGCTCGTTTTAAATAGAGCTTGCAGTCAGCGGTAGGAGATTGTGCGTGCTGTCTGCGTGCTCTGAACCCAGTATACACCGCTATATCCACCTATATAGCTAACTATCTTGCTCGTTTTAAATACAGCTTTCAGTCAGTGTTAGGAGATTGTGCGTGCTGGTTGCGTGCTCTGACCCGTCCTGAGAGTGTGAGAGCTTCCAGAGAGTTGGAGGAGGAGTGGGAGCTGATGGCGTCAGCCAGCCCAGGTCTGGGGCCCTCTTCCCGGCCTGGGCCCACGGTTCATCCCCCTGGAGCGAAAAAGACCTCTCCAGGGAGGAGAGGCTGTTCCTGCAAACACAGTTTGAGCTGCTGGACTGGACCCGGGCCCAGCCGGGAGAGGACCCCGGGAGGATGCAGAAGCGCCGGACAAGGATCAAAGTCCTTATACAGAAGGCCACGTTAGCCTATGTGCTGAAGTCGGAGAGGCTGGCAGACCTGCGGAATCGCAGAGACCGCTCAGCCAGTAGCAGAAGGGGAGAGTACCGGGAAGCCATTGAAGGCCTGAAACATGAGTGCAGAGACCTATGGCGGCTGCTGGGCGGTCTCTGCGAACGCGGAGTTGGTGAGAGGGGCTTCCTCTCTGAAGTGAAAAAAGAGCTCCTGAGAGCAAGCCAGGAGGGATTCCAGGCAGCCAGGAGAAAAGGTTCTTACCAGAGAGTGTTGCTGGAAATGGAGGAGAAGCTGCAAACCCCGGTGGAGGTAGTAGTCTCGATGGGTGAGGAAGATCAGCGCCCCAAGGTGGAGACCAGCCGGGTGAGCGTGGCCCCCGGAGCCGTAGGTGCGGAGGGTCCCCGGATCCCTGTTGTCTCACCTGCTCTGCCAGAAGCTGTGGAGCAGATAGATCTGGGCAGGGAACCCCATGATGCACAGGGAAGCTCCGGGGGAGAGGCAAGTCGGATGGAACAGCATGGAAGGAAGCTGGTGGTGGTCCTTGCTAGGGGCCACCCGGTGGGGACCTGTGAAGGCCAGAGGTTGGTGAATGGTGATGCTGTGCGGGCCCCCCCAGAGGCCCGGTCGATCCTGCAGCATCTGAAACAGTGCGAGGGGTGCCGGCCGTAATGGCGGCCGCATGTAGTGAGGGGGAGGTGCCGGCAAGTGCGGACTGTGTTCAGAAAAAACACCTTGGACAAACATCCTCTGCAGACACCAGGGAGGGTGGGAGCGGGGAGGTGGATGTGTCACTTCCTGTTTCGGGAGGTGCGGCCGGAAGGGACCTCCGTGAACCGGAAGTACCACTTGCGGTGACCCCGAAGGTTGTGAAAGAATGTACTGAGGAGGTGGGGACACCCCGGGCCTCGTGACCAAGTCTCCTGCTCCTCTGGGTCAGGTAGGGGCTTTGGGGGTCTCGGGGGCTCCTCTGGTGGCTACTGCCTTGGGTACCCCGGAATCCTCCAGTGGAGCTTTACCCGGTGGACAGACAAGTTGGAGGAAGTCCACTATGGGGGAACTAAGGGGAGAATGCCCGGCCTTGGACTTCATCAGGGAACTGGAGGGGTCCCAGCGGCAGGAGCAGGATATGGCACGGGGAATGGAAGTGGCTTCCTCTCAAGTCCCCGTCACTGTGGGGGGTGTGGCTACGTCTCCATCTGCGGAGGTGGTTGGGAGCAAGGCACCTGTTGGGGGAGGGATAGAGGGTGGGAGTGGGGGGATGTGTGCTGCTCCGTCAGAGCCCATGGGCTCATCTCAGCGGGGTCTGACCCTTCCCCCACAGTCCCGAATCCCATCTTTCAGGGCACGCAGGAAGTACCCTGAAAGCTGGGCGCTCATTTGCCCAGGTGGCAGGTTCCTCTGTTCCGCTGGGCCCCCTGTATGGGCAGTTTGGTGCCCAGAACTTCAGGGCCCCCCTGAGGAACAGCTCCAGGGGGCACAGGCTTGGTCAAGGGGTACGGGGGGTCCGGAGAGGCGCAGGCAGAATGTGGTGCAGCTCAGGTGGGAGGGGACGGCCGCGTGTCCCAGTAGGGGTCAAGTAATTGACTACCTGCTGGGATTACGCTTCAAGGTTTCTGACTTGTTCGCAGTCATACATCCTGCGAACAGCAAGGAGTTCGATGTGAGCTTCGTCTCCGTGGTCTCTATGGAACTTTTCCTGACCCTGTACAAGATCGTCAGGAAGTCAGATCCTATGGAAAGGTTTCCGTGTAGTACCTCTTTCGAGGCAGGAGGAGATAAAGAACGTGACCGTCTTGGTTAGAAACGAGTCCCTTCCTCCTGAGGACATCGCAACCTGGCTGGCGCGGTATGGGCAGCTCCAGACAGGGTTGAGGAAGAATTTGGACGAGCGCGGGGTCTGGACAGGTGCTTGGTTGGTCAGGATCCGGCTCAAGCGCCACAATAACACCGTGGCACATGTACCCGGAAGTGCGTTTATAGGGAGAGACCGGATCCTGGTCTTCTACCCTGGCCAGCCCCGTCGCTGTTTCAAATGTGGCAGTCCCACGCACCTTAGCGCGGACTGCATTATGCCTCGCTGCGTGAGGTGTAATGGTTTCGGCCACTCACCTGAGGGTTGCAGACTTATAGTCTGCAACCTCTGTGGGGAAATGGGGCACCCCTTCAGCCGCTGCCCCAAAGCTTTTAGGGGGTGCCAGGCTGAGGAGAGTGCTCCAGGCCCGGAGGGTGGGCGGGTTCCTAGACAAAGTGGGGGCCCCAATCCTTCTGGGTCACAGAATGAGGGCGTCCCCCTCCCTCAAAGGGTCAGACCCCCCAGGCGTGAGCAGGGGGTGGGTACTGCAGGGGTGGGTATGTCAGCAGGTTCCCCGGGCCCGTCCGGTTCTGTGCCCGATGGGGCGACGGTAGGAAATCCAGCAGAGGTTCAGGCTAAACCAAAAAAGCCCTCTGTTAAGAAGCATCCTCCCCCCCTCCCCCAGTTTCCCCCCTCCCCCCCCCCTTGTTTCCCCTCTCCCTGCCTCCCCTTCCCGTCCCCCGCCACCTTCCCTTTCCCCCCTTCTTCTCCTTCTCAGTCCGCCTCTCCACCCCCAGATGTACCATGTCCGCCTCCGGATCCGGCGGCCCTTCTCATGCCTCCTCCCGCCTCCACGGAGGTGGTGGGTGGTCGACGGGTTGACCTGGAGGGTGGTATCCCAATGGACACCTCTGAGGTGGGTAAGGGGGTGAATAAGCGCCCCAAGGAGGTGTCTAGTGGGAGGTCGGATGGCGAGAGTGGGAGAGAGCCCCCCAAGTCGGGCTGGGTTAAGAAAAAAATGAAAAAACGGAAGAGGAAGGGCCTGGGGAAGGAGGGTGGCGAGGACCCTCAGCCCAGCACCAGTCTGGGGGCGGGTGGGGGACCCTCGCTCACCCTCTGGAACTGTTTTGGGGTCCTATCCTCCGATTCCGAGGAGGATTAACTTAGGTTTGTAATATAGAGAGGAACGTAAACTTTAATCACTAAGGATGACGGTACCCGCTCCAATACGCCTTGCGACGATTAATGTTGCAAGTGTGCGTTCTGCGGCAGCTAGGTTTTCAGCCTTTGATTTTCTCAGCCGCGTTGAAGCTGACATTTTGTTTTTGCAAGAGACCTGGCTGGCATCTGTGGCAGAGATGCACCTAGCAAAGAGGGAGTGGAGACTTGGGCCCTCCCTCTGGTCTCTTGCGGCTGAGCCCTGCAGTGGTGTTGCGGTCCTTTTTAAGACTGGTTCGGTGGCTTGTCGACGAGTGATTGAATTAGAAATCGGTAGGTGTTTGATTGTGGATGCAGTCGTGAGAGGGGAATATCTCCGCCTCATAAATTTCTATGGTCCCCAGTCAAGGAGAGGGAGGAAGGACCTTCTTGCGCTGCTGAAACCATACCCGTTTACATCCCAGCGGGTGGCCTTTGGTGGTGACTTTAACCTAGGCACCAGGTCAAAGGACCGGGCAGGCACCTCAGGCCCTCTGGGATATGATAGTATCTTTTTGAATCGCATAGTGAGGGAGGCCGGGTTGGTGGATGTGCACGTTCACCACTTCCCCAACCTCGCTGGTTTCACATACTCCAGAGGTAGTAGTAAGAGTAGACTAGATAGGTTTTTTTTGGAGGGGGACTCGTCCTTTGCGGCTCCTGTGCTGCATGCGGTCGAGTTTTCCGATCACTGTATGGTGTCGGTCACTCTGAATGTGGCGGACACCCCTCAGAAGGGTAGGGGCCTGTGGCAACTAAATGGGTCGCTACTTGAGGACCCTGAAGTCAGGTCGGCCTATGAAGACTTCTTTCTGGAACAAGCTTCACTCCTTGAGACCGGCTGCTCTCGCCAGGAATGGTGGGAAGTAGTGAAGAAGAGGTCGGAAGGCTTCGTTCGTGAAGTCTCTGGTCGTCGGGCAGCTTCCCGGTACCAGGCCTACCAGAAGTTGCGCAGGCGGCTTGACCACTTGGTTTCTGATGGTGGCCCTCTGGACCAGATTTCAGGTCTGAAGCTTCAGATGAAGGAGTGTCAGTATGACCGTCTCGCCTCCCTGGTTCTTGAGAGGGATTACGGGAAGTTCACCAAACCGGACCCCTACAAGAGCTGTGGTGACGCGGTGAGTGGGAAGGTCATACACGGACTGAGGGATCCCTCGGGTTCTTTGGCGAGGTCCAGGCCGGGAATCCTAGGGATCGTCAGAGCCCATTTTTCGGACCTCCTGAAATTTCTTGATGAGACTCCACTTGAGGTGGGGTCTAACCCCCTTGGCTCTTTGACAGAGGAGATCTCTGTGGCCAAAGTTGAACAGGCCATAGACTCTTTGTCTCTAAAGAAGTCACCGGGACCCGATGGGTTCACGGCGGAGTTCTACAGGACCTTTAAGGGCCTCTTGGCTCCTTGTCTGAGGGAGGTGTTCAGCGAGTGTTTGGCATCTGGCCTGCTTCCTCCCTCGATGAGAAGGTCGGCCTTGATCCTTCTGTCAAAGGGGAAAGATCCGTCCCTGGTGGAGAATTGGCGCCCTATCGTCCTTCTCTCTACGGATAGAAAGATCCTGGCGAAGATTCTGTTTGTGCGTATGTCTGCAGTCGCGGGCAAGCTACTGTCTGCTTCCCAGCACTGCACGGTTCCTGGCCGCAGCACTTTTAGTGCTGTCCTCAACGTCCGGGAGGCTGTGGAAAGGTGCAGGGCAACGGGTGACGAGAGGTATCTGTTGGCATTAGACCAGGCGAAAGCTTTTGACCGGGTGAACCATGAGTATCTCTGGCTTCTCTTGGGGAGATACGGTCTGCCTGATCAATTCATCGATTGCCTCAGAGTTTTGTACAGGGGGGCTGAAAGTTTCCCTCTTGTCAATGGTTGGGCTCTGGTGTTAGGCAGGGCTGCCCGCTGAGTCCCCTGCTCTACGTCTTTGTGGTTGACCCCTTCGTAAGGAGGCTAGACTGCGGACACCTGAGGGGGGTCCAGGCGAAGCCCCGCAGTGGCCCGGATAAGGCGGTAAGGGTGGTGGCCTATGCGGACGACGTCTCGATAGTAGTGGCTAGCCGAAAGGAGGCCCAGTTTGTGGAAACACAGATTGGAGATTACTCCGAGGCGTCCGGTTCGCTGGTCAACTGGACTAAGAGTGAAGTTCTCTGGTTGGGGAGGGAGGGTGAGCAGTTTGCCCTCCCGGTCGTGTTCCCCACGCCCCGGCCAGAAATTTGAATTCTGGGCATCCTTTTTGGCCAGGGCGACTATCCCAGTGCAGGCTGGTGAGTGCCACCCAAAAGGTTAATGCCTGGAAAGGCTGGAAGCTGTCACTGAGGGAAAGGGAGAGCCTGGTCAAAACCTATTTGCTTCCCGATTTCCTCTTTGCCAGCTACGTTTGTCTTCTGCCAAGATCGCTCTATGCGCGGATCTGCGGTCTGTTCTTTCTGCTTTTGTGGGGAAACAGGCTGAATCTGATAAAGAGGGAGGTCACGTACCGACAGAGGAGGCAGGGTGGGTTGGACATGATTAATCCCACTGTTTTCTTTACCCTGGTGTTTCTTAAGTTTAACCTACAATTCATTTTTCAGGACGAACCCTCCCTGTGGGAACGCTCATGTAAGAACTGGTTTCTGGTTTTCCTGAGTGGGTGGGAGGGGGGTGGTCCCATGGGTACCTCCCCACCTATGTTCCAACTGCCCTAAGGGTACTGAGGCGGTGGAGGATAGCCTGTCCTCGTCCCGAGTGTGGAGGGGCACTGGAGACCATGGACCACTTTTTGGTTGAGTGCCCTTTCAACTTGGAGGTTCTGGGGGAGGTTGGGGATGCCATTGGCTATCCCCGTATCCGGGACCTTACCTATTCTGAGAAGGTGTACGGCGACTTCAGGGTCCGGAGGGGTCATGAGTTATTGTCACTGTTTTTAGTCAGTACAGTTTGCCTTTATTACACCTGGCACGCGCTGTGCTTAGTGTCCACTAGGGGCAAGTTCCTGCCCATGCATGAGGTGGCGGGTGATATCTTTCGGGAATTGGTGAAGGTGAGGTATCTTGAAGGAGAAAGAATGGGCAGGAAAAGGTGTGCCAGATTGTGGAGAGGCTTTTCTTTCCGGCCACCTTGATGATGCCCCCCCTTTTTTTTCCCTAGGTGGTGGGTCTGTCTGTCCTGTCCCTCACGTTTAGTTTTTTGGGCAATCTAATTTTAAAAGCAAGGTAGGCACTGATGGTTTCGTTACGTTCCTGTCTATAAAGGGTGTGTAGTGTATATAGATAGGTTGCTATTGTAGATAAACTGTTCTAATCCGAGTGACTTTTCTTTTAAGCTGGTGAAGAAAGCATGTTTTCTTTTCTATTTTATTAAGTCTGTTTAAGTTGGTTTTCCTTTCTTCTTTTCAAGAATGAGTATTTATGTCTTTGTTTTGTAAATACAACTGGCAGCAGCTTTTTTTAAAATAAAAACCTCCACCTATATAGCTAACTATCTTGCTCGTTTTAAATAGAGCTTGCAGTCAGCGTTAGGAGATTGTGAGTGCTGTCTGCGTGCTCTGAACGCAGTATACACTGCTATATCCACCTATATAGCTAACTATCTTGCTCGTTTTAAATAGAGCTTGCAGTCAGCGGTAGGAGATTGTGCGTGCTGTCTGCGTGCTCTGAACCCAGTATACACCGCTATATCCACCTATATAGCTAACTATCTTGCTCGTTTTAAATAGAGCTTGCAGTCAGCGGTAGGAGCTTGTGCGTGCTGGCTGCGTGCTCTGATCTCTGAGGACTTCCAGAGTGGTGGAGGAAGAGAGGGAGCTGATGACTTCAGTAAGCCCAGGCCAGGTGCCTGTTTCTCAGCCTAATGAAGGACGTGGAGCCCCTAAGCTCCTGGAGCTCGTCAAGGAGGAGAGGTTGTTTTTGGAGAACCAGCTGGATCTTGCAGATTGGTCTCTGAGACAGCCAGGAGAGGATGCGGAGAAATCTGCAGACAGAAGGAAGAAAGCTAAAAGCTTAATTGTGAAGGCTTCCCGCAGCTACTGCGAGAAAATGAAGGTCCTGGCGGAGCTAAGGAACCGGAGAGACAGATCGGGTGTTGTAAAGAGACAGGAGTTCAAGACGGTGATAGACGGGTTGAAGAAGCAGTGCAACTTGATGGGTGAGCTGTTATCCAACCTGATTGACAGTGCTTCTAGTGAGAAAGAATTCCTATCTAATGTGGAGAAGGCGGTGAGAGTAGCGTGTGACGAGGGGTCCCAGGCAGGGAGACGCCGCAGACAGCATCTAGCCCCAAGCACAACGCAAGAGGAGGAAATGGCGGGTCCCTCTGAGGAGGCCACCCGTGAAGAGACAGAAAGAGTAGTGGAAGGAAAGATGGACGGTGAGAAACCAGTGAAAAAGACTGTGGGTGTGGGAAAGCCATTGACCTGCAAAGAGACAGTCCCAGTGCGTAAAGGTGCAGAGAAACCTGGAAAAGTGGAAAGTGTCCCTAAAGACAAAACGGGTAATCAGCCTGTGTGTGAGGCTGTGATCCCGGGTGGCGTTGTAGGTCCCAGTGAAGCAGAAGGAAAGCAGCAAAGGAACAAGAAAGACTCTAAAAAGGTGAAGACACCAGTGGTGCAGTTAACAAGACTGAAAGACAAACAAGAAATGGACTTACCTTGTATGCAGTCCCCAGTGATCCCGGGCGGTAGTTGTAAGCAGGGCATGCCATCAGCAGAGCTGTCGGCTGCCGCTGCTGCAAGCCGACCTCAGGGAGAGGGGAAGGGGGTTGGTGGTTGTAATGGTGGTGTAAAGAGCCAGGCCAGCTTGGCCGCCGCTGTGGGGAAGGTTACAGTGACGGCCGGCGGCAAGGCTCCTGGTGGTGCGGTAATGGCGGCTGCTGATAGCAAAACGCCGTCTTTTCGCGGGCAAAAGGGCGGGTCTGTTGGGCGTGAGCCTAATGTAAAGACAATGGGGGAGGGTGACGCGCTTCCGGTAGGCGGATCGGCCTCTTGCGGGGTTGATTCAGGGCCGGAAGTGATGTCAGCGGGAGCGGAAGTTGGCCGTGGAAAGCATTTCCGGCCGGTGGTTAACACAGCTTCCGGTCCAGCGCTTCACGCAAATGTTGTTGACAGTTCTAATAATATGGATATGTCTGATAGTTTGGAACTTGGTCAGGGGATTGCATGGGGAGATTGCCCAATGGGGGAACTGGATGAGGGTAATCCAGCACTGGACTATATTAGAGGTCTAGAAGGATCCCAAAGTGAAGGAGGACAAGTTCCAGTAGACTCCTGCGGGGCTCATATGGAAGTAGAATGGAAGGAGGTCTGGAACGCGCTTCTTTGTAGTTCAGAGGATGAGACCCCTTTAGGAAATCATCCGAGTGTAGAAGGGGTGGAGGGTAATGCTTCTCGTGCTGGGGAGATAGGGGTGTCACCGTCTGCTCCCCCCTCTGTACCTGTGACAGGAGCCCCTCCCCCTGAGCCTATTTTGAGGGGTTCACCAGAGATAAGGTTACTAACGGCCTTAAGGGAGAAACGGTCTTATGCTAAAGTAGCAGGAGCAAATGTGGCTCTGGACCACATCTATCACCAGTTTGGGGCCGGGAATTTCCGGGTTCCCCCGGCTGATCAGTCCTCAGGGGCCAATTCTTGGTCAAGAGGGACTGGTGGTCCGGAGCGTAAGAGGAGAAATGTGGTACAGTTGCGTTGGGAGGGAGGTGGTCAGTGCCCCACTAGAGGCCAGGTGGTAGATATGGTCCTGTCCTTAGGTATTAAGGTAGAGGAACTTTATGCGGTGATTCACCCGTCTGGTTCCCCTGATTTTGATATCAGCTTCATGAACGCGGTCATCATGGAGCTGTTTATCACAGCCTTTGGCATGATTAGGGGAACCGATCCCTGGAAGGGGTTTCGGGTGATCCCTCTAAGTAGGCAGGAGGATATTAAAACTCTTACAATATTGGTAAGAAATGAGAGTTTGCCCCCAGAGGACATTGCGACTTGGTTGGGGAGATACGGCCAGTTGCAGTGTCCTCTAAACAAGTGTCGTGATGAGAAGGGGGTCTGGACTGGAGCATGGAACACTAGGATCAAGCTAAAAAGAGCTGTCAGCACAGTTGCGCATGTCCCGGGCAGTGCTTTTCTGGGAAGGGACAGGATCCTAGTGTTCTATCCAGGACAGCCCCGTCGGTGTTTTAGGTGTGGGTGCCCGACCCATTTGAGTGCTGACTGCACAGTGGTCCGGTGCATTAAGTGCAACAGGTTCGGGCACTCGGGGGAGGCATGTGATCAGATCTGCTGCAACCTCTGTGGCCAGATGGGACATCCATTTAGTAGATGCCCTAAGGCCTACAGAGGGGAAACAGCAGATGGGAATAAACCAAACAGTAGTAAGGCTCCGCCTCCTGCTGGGCGGGGTCCTGGGAATAAAAAACAAAGTGCTGACCCTGAGGCTGGGGTGAGACGTGGGAAAACCCAGCCTCAGCAAGAAGGTAATATACCTCAGAAGGTTAAAGAGGTCAGGTCTGTGCCTGGGGAGGCTGCTCAAGCACCTGCAAATGAGGTGGAGGAAGAAGGGGTGGTTGGGCTTCCCCCCTCGGAGGGGGTGGTTCAGGTTCCAGCCCCCCAGTCTTCTGGTCCTGTTCCCCTCCCTCGGAGGCGGCGACCAGGTGGACGCCCAGTTAGGGTCTCCTCATCTGACTCTTCGGCAGGGGACAGTCAGACAGGGGAGGAGGAGATGGAGGTTTCGATGAAGGGTGCCCAAAAGCGCCCCAAGGAACAGTCTGATGAAGAGGGGGAGGTTAACTGGGTAACAGTTAAAAAGAAGAGTGGGAAGAAGAAGAAAAAAAAGGCCCCACCCCTTGAGGTGGAATCAAGGCCCCAGTCAGGGTCTAGTAACAAAGGGGATGCTGCGCTTATACTCTTCTCTTCGGGAGAAGAGTATAGTGATGAGGATATGTAAAATTTTATTTCCTTGTATAGCCTAGTATTTTTGTAAGTTTGTATTATGTTCAAGTGGATGTAAACTAATGTTTGGTTTTCTTATGTAAAGTATTGTATATTTCGGTAGCAGTTTTGGATTAAAAAAATATCCACCTATATAGCTAACTATCTTGCTCGTTTTAAATAGAGCTTGCAGTCAGCGGTAGGAGATTGTGCGTGCTGTCTGCGTGCTCTGAACCCAGTATACACCGCTATATCCACCTATATAGCTAACTATTTTGCTCGTTTTAAATAAAGCTTGCAGTCAGCGTTAGAAGATTGTGCGTGCTGTCTGTGTGCTCTGAATGCAGTATACACCAATATATCCACCTATATAGCTAACTATCTTGCTCGTTTTAAATAGAGCTTTCAGTCAGTGTTAGGAGATTGTGCGTGCTGTCTGCGTGCTCTGAACGCAGTATACACCACTATATCCACCTATATAGCTAACTATCTTGCTCGTTTTAAATAGAGCTTTCAGTCAGTGTTAGGAGATTGTGCGTGCTGTCTGCGTGCTCTGAACCCAGTATATACCACTATATCCACCTATATAGCTAACTATCTTGCTCGTTTTAAATAGAGCTTTCAGTCAGTGTTAGGAGCTTGTGCTTGCTGGCTGCGTGCTCTGATCTCTGAGGACTTCCAGAGAGGTGGAGAAAGAGAGGGAGCTGATGACTTCAGTCAGCCCAGGCCAGGTGCCTGTTTCTCAGCCTAATGAAGGACGTGGAGCCCCTAAGCTCCTGGAGCTCGTCAAGGAGGAGAGGTTGTTTTTGGAGAACCAGCTGGATCTTGCAGATTGGTCTCTGAGACAGCCAGGAGAGGATGTGGAGAAATCTGCAGACAGAAGAAAGAAAGCTAAAAGCTTAATTGTAAAGGCTTCCCGCAGCTACTGCGAGAAAATGAAGGTCCTGGCGGAGCTAAGGAACCGGAGAGACAGATCAGGCGTTGTAAAGAGACAGGAGTATAAGACGGTGATAGACGGATTGAAGAAGCAGTGCAACATATTGGGTGAGCTGTTATCCAACCTGATTGACAGTGCTTCTGGTGAGAAAGACTTTCTATCTAACGTGGACAAAGCGATGAGAATTGCGTGTGACGAGGGGACCCAGGCAGGGAGACGCCGTAGACTGTATCCAGCCCCGAACACAACGCAGGAGGAGGAAATGGCGGGTCCCTCTGTGCAAGCCAGCCATGAAGAAAAGGAAAGTGCGGTGGAAAGAAAGGTGGCCAGTGACAAACCAGAGGGAAAGACTGTGGTGGAAATAAAGCCAGCGGTGTGTAAAGAAACAGTTTTGGAGAGAGAGAGTGCTGTGAAGGCTGAAAATGTGAAGAGCATTCCTGGTGAAAAGACTGCTAGCCCTGCTAACTCCACTAATCCTGCAGAGGGGTCAGGTAAGCCTAAGGGTTGCCAGCCTATGAATGAGGCTGTGTCCCCAGAGGGCAGGTTAGACCCCGGTGAAGTGGGAAGGAGGCAGCAAAAGGACATTAAAGACAGGAGTGTTGTTAAGAAGATACCAGTGGTGCAGCTTGCTAGGATAGTAAGCAAAGGAAAAATGGACTTACCTGTACAGTCCCCAGTGATCCCAGCCGGTGGTTGCAAGCAGGGCACGCCGTCAGTTGCGTTGTCGGCTGCCACTGCTGCAAGCCGGTCTCAGGGTAAGGGGACTAGGGTATATGAGAGTCAAGCCAGCTTGGCTGCCGCTGTGGGCAGCGGTGCAGTGTCGGCCGGCGGCATGGCATCTGACAGTTCGGGAATGGCGGCCGTGAATAAGAGAACGCCGTCTTCCCGCGGGAGGAGGGGTGGTGCTACTGACCGCGAGGCCAATAGTAGCGCGGGAAGGGGTGATGACGCACTTCCGGTGCGCGAGCTGGTTCATGGCGAGAATAGCCCGCGGCCTGAAGTGACGGTGGCGGGTCCGGAAGTTGACCCCGAGGGTCGTTTTCAAAGGACTTCCGGTCTGCTTTCTGGTCAAGAGAGTGTAAACAGTAACAGTAACAGTAATGTTGAAATGTCTAATTGTATAGTGCCAGAACAAGCTACGGCCTGGGGTGACTGCCCAATGGGCGAGCTTGATGGTGAGAACCCTGCAATGACGTTCATTCGCGGCTTGGAGGGTTCTCAATCAGGGCCGAGCCAAGTGTCAGTGGATTCCTGCGGGGCCCATATGGAGGTGGAGTGGCAGGAAGCCTGGGAGGCTTTGCTTTATAGCTCTGAGGATGAGACCTATCCTAAAGTTCAGGCTGGGGTAAACGATGTGGGGAGTGTGACTTCCCATGCCGTGAGTGGGGGGGCTGCTTCTCATGTTGTACCCCCAGTGTCTGTGGCAGAGGCTCCTCCTCCGGGACCCGTACTAAGGGGGACACCGGAGGTAAAGTTGCTGACGGCACTTGGTGAAAGGCGTTCCTACGCCAATGTGGCTGGGTCCAGTGTGCCTCTGGACCACCTGTACCACCAGTTTGGGGCCAGTAACTTTCGGGTACCCCCGGCTGGTCAGACCCCTGGGGCCAGTACTTGGTCTAGGGGGACAGGTGGTCCGGAGCGCAAGCGTAGGAATGTGGTCCAGCTGAGATGGGAGGGTGAAGGTCAGTGCCCCACGAGGGGCCAAGTGGTTGACATGGTCCTGGCGTTGGGGTTCAGGGTGGCTGAGCTATTTGCTGTGATCCACCCAGCTGGCACCCCTGACTTTGATGTCAGTTTCACCAACGCTGTGACTATGGAGCGTTTTATAACCGCTTTTGGGTTGGTTAAAGGGGCTGATCCCTGGAAAGGGTTCCGCCTGATTCCTTTGAGTAGGCAGGAGGAGATTAAAAACCTGACGGTGTTAGTAAGGAACGAGAGCCTGCCCCCGGAGGACATAGCAACTTGGCTGGGGAGACACGGCCAGTTGCAGTGTCCTCTAAATAAATGCTTAGACGAGCGTGGGGTATGGACTGGAGCATGGAACACCAGGATTCGTTTGAGAAGATCTGGCAACACGGTTGCACATGTCCCAGGAAGTGCTTTCCTGGGACGAGATAGAATCCTGGTGTTCTACCCAGGCCAGCCCCGTAGGTGTTTCAGGTGTGGGTGTCCAACCCACATGAGTGCAGATTGCACAGTTGTGCGCTGCACTAAGTGCAATAAGTTTGGACACTCAGGTGACACGTGTGGGTTGATCTGCTGCAACCTTTGCGGTCAAATGGGGCATCCCTTTAGCAGATGCCCCAGAGCCTACAGGGGTGAAGCTGCAGCAGGTGGTGGGCCAGGAGGGGATAGTGCACCTCCTCCTGCTGGGCAGAGTTCTGGAGGGGAAAGGCAGGGAAGTGCTCCTACGGCGGAGCCACAGGGTGCACCTCGAACCCAAAAGGCAAGTAGGGTCCCTCAAAGAGAAAAGGGGGTACGGCATGCAGATGTTGCCCAGGCCCCTGTCACTGAAGTTCAGGTGCCCGGTCCAGATATTGGTCAGGTGGAGGTAGTTGGGCCTCCCTTTTTGGATAAGGGGGGGCACAGGGTTCTGTTTCCCAGGTTACTGCTCCCACTCCCCTTCCTCGGAGATGTAGGCCGGGCAGACGTCTGGTCACTGTCTCCTCATCCGATTCTTCGGCTGGGGATGACAGGTCTGGGGAGGAGGAGATGGAAGTCTCGGTTAAGGGGGCTCAGAAACGCCCAAAAGAAGTATCGGATGAGGAAGGTGAAGTGGCTTGGGTCACGATTAGGAAAAAGCAGGGGAAGAAGAAGAAAAAAAGGGCCCCGTTACCTGAGGTGGATCCTGGGCCACCAGAAGGGCCTAGCAGTAGGGGTGATGCTCTACTTATAAATTTTTCTTCTGGGGAGGAGGAGGGGGAAGATGACATGTAAGTTGTTTTTTCCCTTTTGTTTGTATAGTTTATTATCTGTTAAATTGCAAAGTGTATGTTAACTGATATTTGATTTGTAATGAAAAATTTGTATGTTCGGTAGCAGATAACCATTAAAAAAATATCCACCTATATAGCTAACTATCTTGCTCGTTTTAAATAGAGCTTGCAGTCAGCGGTAGGAGATTGTGCGTGCTGTCTGCGTGCTCTGAACCCAGTATACACCGCTATATCCACCTATATAGCTAACTATCTTGCTCGTTTTAAATAGAGCTTGCAGTCAGCGGTAGGAGATTGTGCGTGCTGTCTGCGTGCTCTAAACCCAGTATACACCGCTATATCCACCTACATAGCTCTTCTCTATTTGAGCCATCTGCCATCTGCAGGAGTCAGTGGAAGTTGTGTGTGCCTCCAGCACAATATACACTACCCAATTTCTGGTTTTCCCAACTCCCTTCAGGCCATTACCATGTCTGGAAGGCCAGCAAGGAGAGGCAGACAGGCGCGAGCCGATAAAAGAGGGCAAGCAGGCTCTGTGTCTAGAGACAACAGTGCTGGTCGTGGACGCGGTGCATCGTCATCATCAGCACGTGGCCATGGGACACGCTTGTCCTTCTTTTCGGCAGATGGACATGTTGAGCCGCAACATGCCAACGACTTGGTAGAGTGGATGACCAAGCCCTCTTCATCCTCCTCATCCTCTCTCACCCAGGCTCAGGGTACTAGCAAAGCAGCTGCCAACGCATCGTCTTCCCTCCTCTCAATGTCATCATCAGTGACTCCTTCCCTAGACCCACCACGTCCTCCTGAGGAGTCTCCTGAACTCTTTGAGCACAGTGTTGGGTACATGCTCCAGGAGGATGCCCAGTGTTTTGTAGGCTCTGATGATGATACTCAGCTAGAGGAAGGCAGTAGCGTGAATGCAGAGAGAGGGGATGCTCAAGAATGACAGCAATCTGGCAGTCATGTTCCACAAGCTGCAGCATACTGCCAGGTTTGCTCCAGCGATGAAGAGGGAGGGGATGATGAGCGCACTGACTCCACGTGGGTGCCTGGTAGGAGGGAGGAGGAGGAGGAGGAGGAGGAGGGGGCGCATGTCCAATGAGGCAGGATGCCCTCCGGGGGCTAGCTTAGGGGCAGCACACCAACTGAATCACACCGCAGAGCTCTGCCTGTGCAGGGCGCTGCCTCTGCGCGTTATTCTAAAAGTTCTTTGGTGTGGGCCTTTTTTGAGACGAGTGCATCAGATCGCACCGCTGCTATTTGGAACATATGTCTCAAGCGTATCTCGCGGGGCCAAAACATCAGCCGCTTGGGCACCACATGCTTGACCAGACATATGTTGACCTGCCATGCAGCTCGTTGGCAAGCGTACCTCAAAGACCCACACCAAAGAACAAACCGGACCTCTCCTTGCTCCTCATCAGCTGGGATCTCCAACCCCACTAGACCTTCAGTCCTCTCTGAAACCTGCTCTGAGAGGAATGAAGGTGTAGAATTAGGTGTGTCACAGCCAAGTGCTTTCCGGGCACTCTGCTAGCAGTACACCCACGTCCGATTATAGCAAGCAAATGTCCCTGCCCCAGCTGCTGGACCGGCGAAAGAAGTTCACTCCCAGCCATCCACAGGCCCAGCAGTTGAATGCTAGCTTGGCTAAATTGCTAGCACTTCAACTGCTGCCTTTTCAGTTGGTAGATTCGGCCCCCTTCCGTGAGTTTGTACAATGTGCGGTACCTCAGTGGCAGGTCCCCAAACGCCACTTTTTCTCATGGAAGGCAATTCCGGCTCTCTACCGGCATGTGGAAGGCAATTTCCTTGCCTCGCTGGACAGGGCGGTCAGCGGTAAGGTGCATATTACCGCTGACTCATGGTCCAGCAGGCATGGACAGGGACGTTACCTGTCTTTCACGGCCCATTGGGTCACCCTTCTGGCAGCTGGGAAGGATGCAGGACAAGGTGCAGTAGTGTTGGAGGTTGTTCCGCCACCACGCCTCCAAAATGCTACTATTGATTGTGACACACCTCTCTCCTCCACCCCCTCCTCTTCTTCTTCCTCCATGGCCTCTTCCAGTGCTCTGTCCTCAGAACCAGCGGTGCTCCTTAGGCGTTCTAGGGGCTACGCAAGTACGCAGGATAAGGGATGCCAAGCCGTGCTTGCGCTGGTTTGTTTGGGGGACAGGAGCCACACTGGGGCGGATGTTTTGTCAGTTCTGCAGGGGCAGGCCGAGAGGTGGTTGACGCTACGCCAGCTTAAGCCAGGATTGGTGGTTTGCGACAATGGCACCAACCTCCTCTCCGCCCTCCAACAGGGACAACTGACCCATGTGCCCTGTGTGGCTCACGTCCTTAACCTGGTGCTTCAGCGGTTCTTGGGCAGGTACCCGGGCTTACAGGATGTCCTGAAGCAAGCCAGGAAAGTCTGTGTGCATTTCCACCAATCATTTAATGCCTGTGCTCAGCTGGCTGAGCTACAAAAGGAGTTGAACCTGCCCAAGAACCGCCTTATATGTGACATGCCCACCAGGTGGAACTCAACGTTGGCCATGCTGCAGCGGCTGCACACGCAGCAGAGGGCCATCAATGATTACCTGTGCGACTACGGCACCAGGACAGGGTCAGGAGAGCTCGGTTTTTTCTCACCACGCCAGTGGGGCATGATCAGGGATGCATGCACTGTCCTGTCACCGTTTGAGGAGGCCACAAGGATGGTGAGCAGTGACAGTGCATGCATCAGTGACACTGTACCTCTTGTCCACCTCTTGGAGCATATGTTGCGTGGAATAATGGACAGGGCACTTGAGGCAGAACAGAGGCAGGAAGAGGAGGAGGAGGAGGATGATTGTGTCAGCATGGAGGTGGAGGCTGGCACTCAGCATCAGCAGCAGCAGCAGTCTTGTAGGGATGATTTACAGTCCCAAGAAACCCGTGGACTTGTACGTGGCTGGGAGGAGGTAGCTGCGGATCATGTTGTCCTTAGTGACCCAGAGGACTCCGGACCGAATGCCTCAGCTAACCTACGCTGCATGGCCTCCCTGATCCTGCAAAGCCTGCGGAAGGATCCTCGTATTCTTCGGTTCAAGGAGAAGGACCATTACTGGCTGGCCACTCTCCTTGATCCACGGTACAAGGGTAAGGTTGCCAACCGTATCTTGCCGTCGCAGAGGGAGCAGAGGATGAGACATCTCCGGGAGGCCTTGCAGAAAGGTCTGTGCAACGCGTTCCCAGAGACTGGGAGGTTACAAACTCCTGGTCCTGGACAACGTGTTGCTGAGGCATCGGTCAGAAGGAGCGGTGGAGAAGGTGGCCGTCTGACCGAAGCTTTCAGACAATTTTTTAGTCCGCAGCCCCAAGGTATGATCGGTTCCAGCAACCATCGCCAGCGTCTGATTTACATGTTGCAGGAATACCTAGGGGCAAGGTCAGACTTGGACACCTTTCCCAGCGAAAACCCTCTGGCTTACTGGGTCTTGAGGATGGATCACTGGCCAGAGCTTGCACAGTATGCAATTGATCTACTGGCCTGTCCTGCATCCAGCGTTCTTTCGAAACGCACCTTCAGTGCTGCTGGTGGCTTTGTTACCGATCATAGGGTGCGCCTGTCCACCAAATCAGTTGATCGACTGACCTTCATCAAGATGAATCAGTCTTGGATAACCCACAGCTACCAAGCACCTGAAGCTGATGTAACCGAATAATTTTTTTCTTAAATATCACATCCCTTCAAGACTGCCTATGCTGATGCTGAGTGACTGTCCTGTTATGTTGATTGTCTATCCTCTTCCTCATCCGCTGATATGTTGGAAGAACATTTTTGGTTCTGGGTGATGCCATCAGCCCAATTTTTCTGCCCCTGTTTAACAGGGGCGTTTAATTACAATTTTTGATGCAATGCTTTGCAGCAGGGCTAATTCCTGCACTAAAACTAGAGTATATGGGAGAGGTTGCAGTGTCGTGGCACCAGCACCAGTGCCTAAGGCCCAATTTTTCTGCCCCTGTTTAACAGGGGCGTTTAATTAAAATTTTTGATGCAATGCTTTGCAGCAGGGCTAATTCCTGCACTAAAACTAGAGTATATGGGAGAGGTTGGAGTGTGGTGGCACCAGCACCAGTGCCTAAGGCCCAATTTTTCAGCCCCTGTTTAACAGGGACATGTAATTACAATTCTTGATATAATATTTCATAGGAGGGCCCATTCCTGTGCCCACCCAGAGTGACTGTGAGGACTTATAGTGTTGTGGCACCAGCACCACAACCACCAAAGGTCGATTTTTCTACCACTGTTCAACAATGGCATGTAATTACAATTCTTGATATAATCGTTCACAGCAGGGCGCTCCAGAGCCCACCGAGAGTCACTTTAAGGGGTTACAATGTTGTGGCAAAACCAAGATCTTGTTCCGCCATTTCTGCAGAGCATATAGGGCAGGCCCCTACTTTCAAACATCCATTTTACAAACATCTCCTACTTGCAAACAGAAGGAGACAACAGCAAGTGAGATGAAAAAAGATGTACGACAAAACTAATTATACAGGGGTGATAACCCTTCCCTATGTTTTCCAAAAAGCTTAAAAATAGTTTTTTTGACTGGAGCTACACTTTAAAAATGTACCAGTTGAAAATTACAACCAGTTGAAACGTTCAAGTCCCATAGACTTCAATGGGGTTCTAACGTTCGTACGAATTTGGGGTCCGTTCGAAAGTTCTGGTGCGAACCGAACCGGGGGGTGTTCGGCTCATCCCTAACCACCATAAGGATAACAGTGTTGCCTTGTGAGTTGGGCAACTTCACAATAAAATCCATAGACAGGTGAGTCCAGGGCCTCTCTCCATTGGGTATGAGATGTAGGAGGCCCACTGGAAGGTGTCGTGGAGTCTTACTCTGAGCACACACGGGACAGGCAGCTACAAAGGCAGTGACATCACCCCGTAGACTAGGCCACCAGAATTGTTGGGAAATGGCCCAAATGAGTTGATTTTTCCCAGGATGGCCAGCTGCCTTGAGAGAATGGTAAGTCTGGAGCACAGCAGTACAGAGACTCTCTGGGACAAAGCAGCGGTCACAAGGTTTATCAGGAGGAGCATGGACCTGAGCAGCAAGAATTTTGTCACCTAAAGGAGAAGTAAGAATAGTGCGAACCATAGCCAAGATACGATCAGGAGGAATCATAGGAACCGGAACCGACTTCGACTTAGAAGTGGAGGAAAATTGTCGTGACAAGGCATCAGCCCTTACATTCTTAGTACCTGGTAGGAATGAGACAATGTAATTAAAACTTGACAAGAAAAGAGCCCATCGCGCTCTTCTGGGAGAGAGTCACTTAGCCTCAGACAAGAATGTAAGATGGTCAGTAAGAATAAGAACAGGCACAGTGGTACCTTCAAGGAGATGTCTACATTCTTTCAGGGCTAAAATGATCGCCAACAGCTCTCTGTCACCAATCTCATAATTGCACTCAGCAGGTGACAATTTCTTGGAAGAGTAGCCACACGGATGCATAGCGCTCACAGAGTTAGGACGTTGAGACAGAAGGGTGCCAACTCCAGTCTCAGAAGCATCAACTTCTAGGATAAAAGGCAACGTAGGATCAGGATGTGCTAACACAGGAGCAGAAACAAAGGCAGCCTTGAGAGTCTCAAAGGCCTTAATGGACTCCGGAGACCAACTCTGTGGGTTACCGTCCTTTCTGGTCATATCAGTTAGTGGCTTGACCAGAGACGAGAAGTTACGAATAAACTTCCGATAGTAGTTGGCAAAGCCCAGGAAACGTTGCAGAGGATGTAAACCCACGGGTCGAGGCCACTGTAGGACTGCCGAAAGTTCCTCTGGGTCCATCGAAAAACCAGTCTCAGAAGCATCAACTTCTAGGATAAAAGGCAACGTAGGATCAGGATGTGCCAACACAGGAGCAGATGGACAGCTGAGCAGCCAGCCCAGAGAAGGAAGGGCTAAGCCAGCCCTGACACACGGCCTGGGATACCTTCCAGGCTTTTCCGTCTCTGTATCCTAGGTTCTATTGTCACAAGCATTCAATATCCACTTGCTTTCGTTGCCTTTTTTTGCCACTCACAGCTCAAGCTTTCCACAAGCTGGTGCCCGGTCTCAGTTCTAGATTGACTTATGTTTGCAACAGCAGAAGTACCCAGGGATAGGCCACTTTGCCTTTCATTAGTGCTCCCTTCTTCACTAGCGCAGTGCATGAAACATCACCATACCCTGCTTCCATACCTCCATACCATAGGTTTAGTCATTCTTTTAGAATAGGTGCGGTTTTGCTGCTTCTCACCAAGGGGTCCGTGTTTCACGTTGTGGAGAAGTTAGGTAGGTGGCATTCAGAATTTCCGGATACATCCCAGATCCACATGTTGAGATGCCACAGGCTTTCATGGGTTTGGCTGCTCAATGTCACATATGATTACTTTCAATTAAATCTTTTACTAGTTCATCCTACTGTCTTATTTTTACCCCCTTTTAAGCATACTGACCACGTGACCTTTGGCACACCCCAGGTCACTTTTCCCGTTTCCCGCCAGACGTTTCCTAATACGGTTTACTAGAGACTCCGTGTACAAATGGAAGGCTGACCGCAGGTCAGCCTAATTTTGTAGGAGGAGTGTGGATGTATTTAAACCCGCCCTCTATCCTCCTTGCCTGTCAATGGTTTCTCTCATGTCCCATCCACCCTTCCCCTTTTTTCTTGCTATTTCTTCTCTTTTACTTCTACTTGGGTATGCCCCCTTTTAGGCATACTGACCACGTGATCCTTTGGCACACCCCAGGTCACTTTTCCTATTTCCCTTCAGACCTTTCCTAATACAGTTTACTAGAGACTCAGAGTACAAAGCAGAACAGTTTTTTGGAAAGATGCGGAGTGTATCTTTTGTCTGTTCCCTACTGCAGTAGTTATTCATTTGGAACCACTAATCAATATGAGGATAGGAGTCACCTATCTATAAAATGGCCAGGTCACACCCAAAGACCACTTGTCGTCTAAAACTGCTAAACAAGTCCTGACTAAGTCTGATGGATGTGCTTTGGTTGGGGATTTACCTCTCCACAAACCTCACCCTTCACTGGCCAAATTTCTGCTACAAGACTTCATGGCAGGATTCCACACTGGCCTCATCACGTTACCCTGCTCCACTCACGAATGCAATAACCTGCAGTTAGCGGCTACTGATGCATGGGCCATAGTCTCCTTGCTACAGACTAAACTAGATAAACTAGTCATGTAGCAGGAAAGTTCATCATCAGCCCCTTCTCACAGTCGCCTTTTCAGATTTGGAGAGTAACCCTTATTGGGCTTGTCAAGGGCAAGTTCTCCAATAAACTTTGCTTAGTGTGCGATTTGTCTGCGCCTCATTTTTCACATATCCCAAGTCTAAATTCTCTGATTCCTTCCGAGGAATTTTTCCTCAAGTACGCATCAGTTGACCTGGCCATCCAAGCCATCATTAAGATAGGTACCGGCGCCTGGCTGTATAAAGCGAATATCTCAGACACGTTTAAACTCCTGCCTATTGAGCCATCCCAGCATGAAGTGGAGGGATTCCTATTACTTTGCCACCAAGTTGACCTTCAGGTCCAAAAGCAGCCCATGACTGTTTGACATTTTCACCCAGTCCCTTACATGGATCCTGTCGCACCAGGCCCAATGTCAGATGGTTATCCATTATCTTGATGATTTTCTGCTCATTAAACTGCCAGACATACCCCCGGAAGACCTAGACAAGCGAAGAGTGGTGTTTAACAACCTCAACGTGCCCATAGCTGAACATAAAGTCGAAGGCCTGGCAAGTTCCATCACCTTCTTAGGCATCATTCTGATACACATGCCATGCAGGCTAGTCTGCCGTCTGACAAACTAGCCCATTTTAGGTCGGTCATTCATGACTTTACCCGGTCGCAGGGGTGTACCAAAAGACAGATGCAACCCTTGTTAGGGATGCTCAATTGCCAAGAGGATTATTCCTCAGGGTCAGTCGTTCATCTCACGGCTCTTGGTCTTTCTCGCTCAAGTACAGGACCCAGGCCAAGTTCTCAGGATAGACCCAGCAGTGATAGCAGACTTAGCAATGTGGGACAAGTTCCTCAGCAACTGGAATGGCATATTGATGTTTATTCCATCAGTGTCAACCCAGTCACCACTGGTAGTCACAGATGCTGCAGCCTCCACAGGCTTTGCTGCAATTTTTGACCATCACTGGTGCGTCTGATTCCTGATTCACTCAATCTTCATCATTGTTCAAGCTATATCCCATCGTGGCAGCTGCCCAAGCCTGGGGCCACATGTGGACAGATCAAACAGTGCTAGGGATGAACTAGGGATGAGCTACGTGTTCGAGCCCAACCCATGTTTGACTCAAACATCGTCTGTTCACCGAATTCCGAACATTACCTCGGTGGCTTTGGCCAATTATGTCTCAGGGGGTTTAGTACATGCCCCACACTATATAAGGACGTCTGCATGGCGGCCTTGTGTAGTGTGTTGCGGCGGTGGTTAAAGACAGACAGAGAGAGAGAGAGAGAGAGAGACAGTGTCATTTAATTTGAGTTAGATAGAGTAGGCAGGCAAGTCAGTTAGCTTCAGTTACAGTTTGTAGAGGATATATATGCATCCCAGGTGTGTTGTGTATATATATTTATACACTGTATTCAGTTTAGCTAGATCCGTTCCTGTTATTCTCTTCATAATATACTGACAGGCAGGGAGCTGCAGTATTTTCACTTAGTGTAAAAGTGTCCTTTGCACAGTGTGCACCTAAAGCTTTACCTGAATACAATTACCGGTGTTCTCATACAAATACAGGCAGGGAGCTGCAGTATTTTGTTTTAGTGTCCTTTGCACAGTGTGCACCTACAGCTTTACCTGAATAGAATTGCTGGTGTTCTCATACAAAAACAGGCAGGGAGCTGCAGTGTTTTGTTTTAGTGTCCTTTGCACAGTGTACACCTAAAGCTTACCTGAATACAATTGCCGGTGTTCTAATACTATTAATACTACAGGCAGGCAGTTGATTCTGCTAGCTGCAGTATAATCAGTATATATATATACAGTGGTGTGAAAAAGTGTTTGCCCCCTTCCTCATTTCCTGTTCCTTTGCATGTTTGTCACACTTAAGTGTTTCGGAACATCAAACCAATTTAAACAATAGTCAAGGACAACACAAGTAAACACAAAATGCAATTTGTAAATGAAGGTGTTTATTATTAAAGGTGAAAAAAAATCCAAACCATCATGGCCCTGTGTGAAAAAGTGATTGCCCCCTAAACCTAATAACTGGTTGGGCCACCCTTAGCAGCAACAACTGCAACCAAGCGTTTGCGATAACGTGCAATGAGGCTTTTACAGCGGCCTGGAGGAATTTTGGCCCACTCATCTTTGCAGAATTGTCCTAATTCAGTTACATTAGAGGGTTTTCGAGCATGAACGGCCTTTTTAAGGTCATACCACAACATCTCAATAGGATTCAGGTCAGGACTTTGGCTAGGCCACTCCAAAGTCTTCATTTTGTTTTTCTTCAGCCATTCGGTGGTGGACTTGCTGGTGTGTTTAGGATCATTGTCCTACTGCAGAACCCAAGTTCGTTTCAGCTTGAGTACACGAACAGATGGTCGGACATTCACCTTCAGGATCTCTTGGTAGACAGCAGAATTCATAGTTCCTTTTATCACGGCAAGTCTTCCAGGTCCTGAAGCAGCAAAACAGCCCCAGACCATCACACTACCACCACCATATTTTACTGTTGGTATAATGTTCTTTTTATGAAATGCAGTGTTCCTTCTACGCCAGATATACTTGGACACACACCTTCCAAAGAGTTCCACTTTTGTCTCATCGGTCCACAGAATGTTGTCCCAAAAGTCTTGGGGATCATCAAGATGTGTTGTGGAGAAATTGAGACGAGCTTTGATGTTCTTTTTGCTCAGCAGTGGTTTTCTCCTTGGAACTCTGCCATGCAGGCCATTTTTGCCCAGTCTTTTCCTGATGGTGGAGGCATGAACGCTGACCTTAACTGAAGCAAGTGAGGCCTGCAGTTCCTTGGACGTTGTTGTGGGGTCTTTTGTGACCTCTTGGATGAGTCGTCGCTGCGCTCTTGGGGTAATTTTGGGCGGCCGGCCACTCCTGGGAAGGTTCACCACTGTTCCATGTCTTCACCATTTGTGGATAATGGCTCTCACTGTGGTTCGCTGGATTCCCAAAGCTTTGGAAATGGCTTTATAACCCTTTCCAGACTGATAGATCTCAATTACTTTCTTTCTCAATTGTTCCTGAATTTCTTTGGGTCTCGGCATGATGTGTAGCTTTTAAGGATCTTCTGGTGGACCTTACTGTGTCAAGCAGCTCCTATTTAAGTGATGCCTTGATTGTGAACAGGTGTGGCAATAATCAGGCCTGGGTGTGGCTAGAGAAATTGAACTCAGGTGTGGACAACCACAGTTATAGTATGTTTTAACAAGGGGGGCAATCACTTTTTCACACAGGGCCATGATGGTTTGGATTTTTTTTCACCTTTAATAATAAACACCTTCATTTACAAATTGCATTTTGTGTTTACTTGTGTTGTCCTTGACTATTGTTTAAATTGGTTTGATGTTCCGAAACACTTAAGTGTGACAAACATGCAAAGGAACAGGAAATGAGGAAGGGGGCAAACACTTTTTCACACCACTGTATATATATATATATATACACGTCCCAGCTTTGTGCAGCTACATCTCCCTGAAGGCCATTAGTATGTTTGGAAGGCCAGCATGGATAGGCAGTCTCGAGCCAATAAAAGAGGGCAAGCAGGCTCTGTGTCTAGAGGCAACAGTGCTGGTTGTGGACATGGTGCATCCTCATCATCACGTGGCTGTGGAACACTCTTGTCCTTTTTTTCGACAGATGGCCATGTTGAGGGTACTTTGTCTGGCAAAGCAGCTGCCAACGCGGCCTCTTTCTTCGGCTAAATGGCACCAGTCACTCCTTCCCTAGCCCCACCATGTCCTCCTGAGGAGTCCCCCAAACTGTTTGACCACAGTGTTGGGTACATGCTCCAGGAGGATGCCCAGCGTTTTGAAGGCTCTGATGATGGTACCCAGAAAGAGGAAGGCAGTATCGTGAGCCCAGAGAGAGGGGGTGCGCAAGAAGGACAGCAATCTGGCAGTCATGTTCCCCCAGCTGCAGCATACTGCCAGGTTTGCTCCAGTGATGAGGAGGGAGGGGATGATGAGGTCACTGACTCCACATGGGTGCCTGATAGGAGAGAGGAGGAGGCACATCTCCAATGAGGCAGGATGCCCTCCAGGGACCAGTTTAAGGGCAGCACACTGACTGCATCACACCGCAGAGCTCCGTATGTGCAGGGCGCTGCTGTCTCTGAGCATTATTCAAAAAGTTCTTCGTGTGGGCCTTTTTTGAGATGAGTGCACAAGATCGCACCGCTGCTATTTGCAACATATGTCTCAATGTATCTTGCGTGGCCAAAACATTAGCCGCTTGGGCACCAAATGCTTGACCAGGCCCCTACTTTCAAACATCCAACTTACAAACAACTCCTACTTACAAACGGAAGGAGACAACAGGAAGTGAGATGAAATCTACCATTAGGAAGGGAAATTCTCTCCTGTAGGTGTTGATATGGGAAAAAAACTTGTCTCCTCTCCACAGATGCTTTATCACCAATCCTTGTTTCACTAAAAACCCCAAATTTTCTAAAAACATTTGTCATTGGGATAGAAAGTGAGGTGAAATCTTCTGAAGAGGTGCACAGACAGCAAAACAAATTTTACAGGGGTGATAACCCTTCCCTATGTTTTTCAAAAAGCTTAAAAATAGATTTTTTACACTTTAAAAATGTACCAGTTCAAAATTACAAACAGATTCTACTTAACAACAAACCTATAGTCCTTGTCTTGTTTGTAATGCCTGTATACTGCTGTTCACGCCTTTCCTTTTTTTAATTTGGGTGCGGCGGTTCCCCTTAATATCCATACAAGACCCAAAGGGCCTGATAATGGACTGGGGGGAGGGGGTACCCATGCTGTTTTGTCTCACTGACTTTCATCAATATTGCTGGGACCAGACATTACATTAAAACCACAAGCAGTTTTAAATGACTTTTATTCCTTTAAAAATGTAATTTTGTGCAGAGACTGTTCTAAGCACTGGAAACACTCACCACTTTACAGGCATACTATAGACACCCCCCAGGTACGATAATTAAAGGAATATTTCACTTTTTTTTTTTACTTTAAGCATCATTAAAATCACTGCTCCTGAAAAAAAGGTCAGTTTTTAAAACGTTTTTTTGCTTTGATACATGTCCCTTGGGGCAGGACTGGGGTCCCCAAACCCTTTTTAGGACAATAACTTGCATATTAGCCTTTAAAATTAGCACTTTTGATTTCAAACGTTCGAGTCCCATAGACTTTAAGGGGGTTCACGTTAGACATGTTCTAGCCTTTATATCATATTGTCACACGCAGCTGGCTCTTACTCATAACACCATCAGGCTATACCTAACCAGCATTCAACATTTCCTGTCCTTATGGGATACTGCTGTCATGATCACTTAAGTGCTCCTGCTCCCTATTCCAGACATTCCTGCCGGAATGATGCAGCCTCAGACGCATCTCAACACGGAGTATCATACCATGTGATCAAGAAACTAGGCAGATGAAAATCCACCTCCTTCGCCAGATACATTCCAAACCCTCAGGTGGAAATGGCACAATGATGTTGGAACCAATAAAGAAATACTTCCCTACCTCGTTATTTTTGCCCCCTTTTCTTGGCATACTGACCAGACCACCAAGGCACGCTTCAGGTCTATTTATTTGTAAGTAGGGAGAGCGTCGTGTTCGAGTCAAACTCATGTTCAACTTGAACATTGCCTGTTCGTCTGTTCGGCGAACAGTGAACAATTTGGGGTGTTCGCTGCAAATTTGAAAAGCCACGGAACACCCTGTACAAGTCTATGGGAGAAATCTAAAGTGCTAATTTTAAAGGCTAATATGCAAGTTATTGTCCTAAAAAGTGTTTTTGGTCCTGGGTCCTGCCCCAGGGGACATGGATCAATGCAAAAAAAAGGACTTTTTTTCGGGAGCAGTGATTTTAATAATGATTAAAGTGAAACAATAAAAGTGTAATATTCCTTTAAATTTCGTACCGGGCACAAAGTGTAATTTCTGCAGGAAAAAAAGTATTTTAAAATCACTCGCGGCTATAATGAATTGTCGGCTCCCGTAATACAGAGAACACTCATTGAAAGTCACTGATAAAAAAAAAAAAGCGCGGGGTTCCCCCAAATTCAATTACCAGGTCCTTCAGGTCTGGTATGGATATTAAGGGGAACCCCGTGTCAAATAAAAAAAAAATTGAAGTGGGAGTCCCCCTAAAAATCCATACCAGACCCTTTATCCAAGCACGCAACCTGGCAGGCCGCAGGATAAGAGGGGGGGACGAGAGAGCGCCCCCCCTCCTGAACCATACCAGGCCACATGCCCTCAACATTGGAAGGATTCTTTGGGGGTCTGTGACACCTCAAAGCACCATGTCCCACCGTGACCCCACCGCCCTCTGATGTAACGCAGGTTTCCGTTACATCAGGGGGGGCAGCGTCACCCATACGTCATTGGGGAAGCCCGGCTTCCCTCACTAGCGTCAGAGGGAGTGGGGTCAGGTGACGGGTGGCCCCGCCCTCATAATATAAGAAATGTCAGGTGCCGGTATCCCGCAGTGTCTCCGACAGTGAAGACAGAAGATGGATGCATGGGTGGACTGCGCTGGACTGAGAAATCACCCATCGCTGGATCAGATCAGCCATCGCCGGACCCCGGAGAGATGACCATCCGTAGCTGGATAGCAAGAGTGGATTACCACCGCTGGAATCTTTTTCTTTTTTTTTAATAAAGGAATTTTTCAAAAGTGTGTTTGTCTTATTTAACTATTTTTTACACTTTCTTTGTGAAATGGTAGGGGTATTTTTGTACCCCCTTACCATTTCAAGCAGGGGGGTCCGGGATCTGGGGGTCCCCTTGTTAAAGGGGGCTTCCAGATTCTGATAAGCCCCCCGCCCGCAGACCCCCACAACCACTGGCCAGGGTTGTGGGGGTGAGGCCCTTGTCCCCATCAACATGGGGACATGGTGCTTTGAGGGGTCACAGACCCCCAAAGCATCCTCCCAATGTTGAGGGCATGTGGCCTGGTATGGTTCAGGAGGGGGGGCGCTCTCTCATCCCCCCCTCTTTTCCTGCG
The DNA here is from genome assembly GCF_037356315.1 of Lithobates pipiens. Lineage (NCBI taxonomy): Eukaryota > Metazoa > Chordata > Amphibia > Anura > Ranidae > Lithobates > Lithobates pipiens. The sequence goes on from NW_027507718.1 coordinate 151,717,389, forward strand.
GCCTGCTAGGTTGCGTGCTCGGATAAAGGGTCTGGTATGGATTTTTACATTTGACGCGGGGTTCCCCTTAATATCCATACCAAACCTGAAGGGTCTGGTAATTGAATTTGGGGGAACCCCACGCTTTTTTTTTTTTATCAATGACTTTCAATGAATGTTCTCTGTATTATGGGAGCCGACAATTCATTATAGCCATGAGTGATTTTAATGGACTTTTTTTTTTGCAGAAATTACACTTTGTGCAGGGACAGTTCTAAGCACAGGAAACATGCGCCCCCTCACAGGCATACTATAGACATCCCCCAGGTACGAAATTTAAAGGATTATACTTTTATTGTTTCCCTTTAATCATTATAAAATCACTGCTCCCGAAAAAAATGCCATTTCTAAAACTTTTTTTTGCATTGATCCATGTCCCCTGGGGTAGGACCCAGGTCCCCAAACTCTTTTTAGGACAGTAACTTGCATATTAGCCTTTAAAATTAGCACTTTAGATTTTGAACGTTCGAGTTCCATAGACTTTAATAGGGTTCTAAAGTTCACACAAAGTTTAGGTCTGTTTGCAGGTTCTGGTGCGAACTGAACAGGGGGGTGTTCGGCTCATCCTTAGTTGTAAGTGTTGTTACGTGTTTCTGTGATCCATATCTGTCTTGGTCATAGAAAGGGATGAGCTTGGTGTTCGAGTCGAACGCATGTTTGACTCAAACACCGGCTGTTCGCCCGTTTGGCGAAGCCAGAACTCTGTGGGCCATTCGCACCAAATTCATGTGGCGCTCAGGGCCCACAATGCACTGCGCCATCGCATGATTGGCCAAGCATGCACTGTGACCCTGCATGCTTGGCCAATCACAGCAGGATGCCTGTGGCCAATTATAGCTCAGGCTGTTTAGTACACGCCCCACACTATATAAGGCCGCCAGCGCGGCGGCCTTGTGTAGTGTTCCAGCATCTGCAGGAGTTAGTGGGTGTTGTGTGCCTCCAGCGCAGTATACACCTGTATCTACCCTTTATTGCTGTTCTCTAATTGAGCCATCTGCAGGAGTAAGTGGGTGTTGTGTGCTTCCAGCGTAGTATACACCGGTATCTACCCTTTATTGCTGGTGTTCTCTAATACAGCCATCTGCAGGAGTTAGTGGGTATTGTGTGCCTCCAGCACAGCACAATATACACCTGTATCTACCCTTTATTGCTGGAGTTCTCTAATACAGCCATCTGCAGGAGTTAGTGGGTGTTGTGTGCCTCCAGCACAGCACAATATACACCTGTATCTACCCTTTATTGCTGGAGTTCTCTAATACAGCCATCTGCAGGAGTTAGTGGGTGTTGTGTGCCTCCAGCACAGCACAATATACACCTGTATCTACCCTTTATTGCTGGTGTTCTCTAATACAGCTATCTGCAGGAGTTAGTTGGTGTTTTGTGCCTCCAGCACACTATTATCATGGTTATGCAGTGATCTTCTTCTGTTTGCCTACCTCCCCTCGTGTGTTCAGACTAAGGCCCCTTTCACACGGATGATCCGTTCAGGTCCGCCTGTCAGTTTTTCAGGTGGACCTGAATGGATGCTCCATAGAGGTCTATGGAGCATCGGATGTCAGCGATGACACGTTCGCTGACATCCGACCTGCTCCAATCCGAAAAAGTGTGACTGAGGAAAAAGCTATTTTTCCATCTATCATCGGATCAGGTGACGACGGACACTGAGGTCCGTCGTCACCCGATCTCCCATAGAGGAGAGCGGCGCTGTGACAGGTCCGTCCCTGCATAGTGTGCAGAGACAGACCTGTTATCTTCCTGCTCAGTGGAAATCGCTCCGGCGATCCCTGCTGAGCAAACGGATATCCATGGGGCAGCACTGATCCGCCCCGTGTGAAAGGACCCTAAGAGGCCAGCCACATCCACCTGGTGGTTTTTATAACCTCTCCTCTAGGGATGAGCTTGATGTTCGCACATTCGGCGTATACCGAACCTTATGGGCCCTTCGCGCCAAATTCGTGTGGCGCTCACGGCCCACAATGCATTGCGCCATCGCAGTGCATTGCTGGCTCATGATTAGCCAAGCATGCACTGTGACCCCGCATGCTTGGCCAATCACAGCGCCGGCAGCGAGGAGAGCCATGATTGGCCACAGGCAGGATGCCTGTGGCCAATCATGGCTCAGGCTGTGTAGTACCCATACTATATAGGGCCGTCCAGGGCCATCTTTAATATTGATTGGGCCCTGGGAAAACATTTTCTTGGGCCCCCCCCCCTACATTCTGAGATATACAAAAAAAATAGCAGGTCAGCTCACAATCAGTTTACTGCAGCAGATCACACAGCGATTGAAATTGTTTGCCAGAGATTACAGCCTATCCTTACCGCTCACTGATTGTTTGCGAGAGATTACAGCAGATCACTACTGTTCACTGATTGGTTGCAACAGGTTACTACACACCATTACTGCTCACTGATTGGGTTGCTAAAGGTTACTGCACAGTGCACACCATTACCGCTCACTGATTGGGTTGCTAGAAGTTACTGCACACCATTACTACCCACTGATTGTGTTGCTATAGGTTACTGCACAGCATTACCGCTCACTGATTAGGTTGCTATAGGTTACAACACACCATCACCGCTCACTGATTGGGTTGCTAGAGATTACTGCACACCATTACCGCTCACTGATTGGGCTGCTAGAAGTTATTGCACACCATCACCACTCACTGATTGGGTTGCTAGAGATTATTTCACACAATCGCCGCTCACTGATTGTGTTGCTATAGGTTACTGCACACCATCGCTGCTCACCCATTGGTTGCTAGAAGTTACTGCACACTGATTTCTGTAACTGTCACCATCCGGCCTCTCCTCCTTGTCCAATCATGGAACGCTTTGTATTCATTAAAAAAAAATGCAAGGTGTCCTCTGAATGGCGCTCGTGCCAAGCAACCGATCTGAGACCCGTAAGATAATTAGGATCCACTCACAGGGATCAGCCAAGCTGGACCAATGTAAGTACCAATGTAAGTGCAATACACGTTATACCATGAGTTCAGCTTTAAAGGGATTGTAAAGTCATTTTTTTTTCTTAAATAACAAACATGTTATACTTACCTCCACTGTGCAGCTCGTTTTGCACAGAGTGGCCCCGAACCTGCTCTTCTGGGGTCCCTCGGCAGCTGTCTCCTTCCTCCCGCAGGTACTTCTCACATTCATGCGAGCTCCCTCGCATGGTGAGAAGCACCTGCAGGCGCGCTCCCGTGATACAGTCGGCGGCTATAGCCAATCGCTGTATCACATGGCCCCGCCCCCCGGCACACTGCGTCATTGGATGTAATTGACAGCAGCACGAGCCAATGGCTGCGCTTCTTTCAATCCATCCACTCCAGCCAATCAGCGGCCAGGCTGAGCAGCGAAGAGGACGTCGGGGGCGAGCACAGGACTTTTGAGGGGACAGGTAAGTAAAACGGGGGGGCTGGGGGCTCTGGCACTGTGAGATGTATTTTCACCTTAACTGTATTTTGAGTAGAGGGTGAATAGGATGGGGCCATGTATAGTTATACCAACCTTTGCTGTCTGGATGAAGAGTCAGAGCTGTCCAGTTCCTCTGCCAGTCTCCTTTCTTCTCTGCAAAGTTTCAAACTGCCCTCAGAAAATTATTGTAATTATTGTGATCTCTTCTGATCTGGATTCCCTTAGTAGTGTATCACGATAACTTTTCTATCCATCGCAATGCTGTAGCAGCCCCTCTATGTCCTCGCATTGCACAGTGCTAGATTGATGGCAGCCAGCGCGGGCAGGCACCAATCCACTCCGGACCGCGGGCTTATACTCCTCCTCTGCTCCTCCGATCAGGAACACTGTGCACAGTGTACGCATTGCAAGGGGTGGGGCCAGAGCGTCAGTGGAGCTCAAGGCCCCGCCCACCCGCGGCTCGCTCCTCGGTCGAAAAAACACAGCACTGGCACTGACTGCTGCACTGGGCGTGTGCCCCCATCGCTGATGACAGTGACAGACTGTCTGCCTGGCTGGGTGTGGGGATTTTCCGCGCTGTTTTTGGGCAGTATGCGGGCTTAACGGGCAGCTCTGCTTTGGGCCCCAAACAGTGACAGGGCCCTGTGCAGCTGCCCCATTTGCCCTGCGGTAAAGACGGCCCTGAGGCCGTCAGCGTGGCGGCCTTGTGTAGTGTGTTGGTGTCTGTAGGAGTTAGTGGGTGTTCTCTGTGTACCTTCAACACAGTATACACCGTTCGTTATCGGCTGATTTTGCATTCTTGCTCTTCTGTAATTGAGCTTTTAGCAATCTGCAGGAGTTTGTGGGTGTTGTTTGCGTGCCCTGACCGCAGTATACACCATTATATCCACCTATATAGCTAGCTATATTGCTCTTCTGTAATAGAGCTTGCAGTCAGTTGTAGGAGATTGTGCGTGTTGTCTGCGTGCCCTGACCACACTATACACCATTATATCCACCTATATAGATAGCTATATTGCTCTTCTGTAATAGAGCTTGCAGTCAGTTGTAGGAGATTGTGCGTCTTGTCTGCGTGCCCTGACCGCACTATACACCATTATATCCACCTATATAGCTAGCTATATTGCTCTTCTGTAATAGAGCTTTCAGTCAGCTGTAGGAGATTGTGGGCGTTGTCTGTGTGCCCTAACCGCAGTATACACCATTAGCCACCTATATAGCTCTTCTCTAATTGAGCCATCTGCCATCTGCAGGAGTTAGTTGGTGTTGTGTGCCTCCAGCACAGCACAGTATACACCAGTATCTACCCTTTAATTCCTGTTCTATAATAAAGGCATCTGCAGGAGTTAGTGGGTGTTGTGTGCCTCCAGCACAATATACACTACCCAATTGCTGGTTTTCCCATCTCCCTTCAGGCCATTACCATGTCTGGAAGGCCAACAAGGAGAGGCAGACAGGCGCGAGCTGATAAAAGAGGGCAAGCAGGCTCTGTGTCTAGAGACAACAGTGCTGGTCGTGGACGCGGTGCATCGTCATCATCAGCCATGGGACACGCTTGTCCTTCTTTTCGGCAGCTGGACGTGTTGAGCCGTATCATGCCTATAACTTGGTAGAGTGGATGACCAAGCCCTCTTCATCCTCCTCATCCTCTCTCACCCAAGCTCAGGGTACTAGCAAAGCAGCTGCCAACGCATCGTCTTCCCTTGTCTCAATGTCATCATCAGTGACTCCTTCCCTAGACCCACCACTTCCTCCTGAGAAGTCCCCTGAACTCTTTGAGCACAGTGTTGGGTACATGCTCCAGGAGGATGCCCAGTGTTTTGTAGGCTCTGATGATGATACTCAGCTAGAGGAAGGCAGTAGCGTGAGCGCAGAGAGAGGGGATGCTCAAGAAGGACAGCAATCTGGCAGTCATGTTCCACAAGCTGCAGCATACTGCCAGGTTTGCTCCAGCGATGAAGAGGGAGGGGATAATGAGGGCACTGACTCCACGTGGGTGCCCGGTAGGAGAGAGGAGGAGGAGGAGGAGGAGGCACATGTCCAATGAGGCAGGATGCCCTTCGGGGGCCAGCTTAGGGGCAGCACACAGACTGAATCACACCGCAGAGCTCCACCTGTGCAGGGCGCTGCCTCTGCGCGTTATTCTAAAAGTTCTTTGGTGTGGGCCTTTTTTGAGACGGGTGCATCAGATCGTACCGCTGCTATTTGCAACATATGTCTCAAGCGTATCTCCCGTGGCCAAAACATCAGCCGCTTGGGCACCACATGCTTGACTAGACATATGTTGACCTGCCATACAGCTCGTTGGCAAGCGTACCTCAAAGACCCACACCAAAGAACAAAGCAGACCTCTCCTTGCTCCTCATCAGCTGGCATCTCCAACCCCACTAGACCTTCAGTCCTCTCTAAAACCTGCTCTGAGAGGAATAAAGGTGTAGAATTAGGTGTGTCACAGCCAAGTGCTTCTGGGCACTCTGCTAGCAGTACACCAACGTCCAATTATAGCAGGCAAATTTTGCCACTTTTTCTCATGGTGCGTGATTCCGGCTCTCTACCGGCATCTGGAAGGCAATGTCCTTGCCTCGCTGGACTCATGGTCCAGCAGGCATGGACAGGGACGTTACCTGTCTTTCACGGCCCATTGGGTCACTCTTCTGGCAGCTGGGAAGGATGCAGGACAAAGTGCAGTAGTGTTGGAGGTTGTTCCGCCACCACGCCTCCAAAATGCTACTACTGGTTGTGACACACCTCTCTCATCCACCCCCTCTCCTTCTTCTTCCTCCAAGGTCTCTTCCAGTGCTCTGTCCTCAGAACCAGCGGTGCTCAGTAGGGGCTATGCAACTATGCAGGCAAAACGATGCCATGCCGTGCGTGCGCTGGTTTGTTTGGGGGACAGGAGCCACACTGGGGCAGATATTTTGTCAGCTCTGCAGGGGCAGGCCGAGAGGTGGTTGACGCCACGCCAGCTTAAGCCAGGATTGGTGGTTTGCAACAATGGCACCAACCTCCTCTCTGCCCTCAGACAGGGACAACTGACCCATGTGCCCTGTGTGGCTCACGTCCTTAACCTGGTGGTGCAGTGGTTCTTGGGCAGGTACCCAGGCTTACAGGATGTCCTGAAGCAGGCCAGGAAAGTCTGTGTGCATTTCCACCGATCATTTAATGCCTGTGCTCGGCTGGCTGAGCTCCAAAAGGAGTTGAACCTGCCCAAGAACCGACTTATATGTGGCATGCCCACCAATGGAACTCAAGGTTGGCCATGCTGCAGTGGCTGCACATGCAGCAGAGGGCCATCAATGAGTACCTGTGCGACTACGGCAACAGGACAGTGTCAGGGGAGCTCGGTTTTTTCTCACCACGCCAGTGGGGCATGATCAGGGATGCATGCACTGTCCTGTCACCATTTGAGGAGGCCACAAGGATGTTGAGCAGTGACAGTGCATGCATCAGTGACACTGTACCTCTTGTCCACCTCTTGGAGCATACGCTGCGTGGAATAATGGACAGGGCACTTGAGGCAATACAGGGGCAGGAAGAGGAGGACTTCCTTGCCTCTTAAGGCCCCCTTTATCCAGACAGTGTTCCCGCTGTGCCACCCATCACACAGGAAGAGGATGGGGAGGAGGAGGAGGAGGATGATTGTGTCAGCATGGAGGTGGAGGCTGGCACTCAGCATCAGCAGCAGCAGCAGCAGTCTTGTAGGGATGATTTACAGTCCCAAGAAACCCATGGACTTGTACGTGGCTGGGAGGAGATAGCTGCAGATCATTTTGTCTTTAGTGACCCAGAAGACTCCGGACCGAATGCCTTAGCTAGCCTACTCTGCATGGCCTCCCTGATCCTGCAAAGCTTGCGGAAGGATCCTCGTATTCTTCGGATCAAGGAGAGAGAAAATTACTGGCTGGCCACTCTCCTTGATCCAAGGTACAAGGGTAAGGTTGCCGACCTTATCTTGCCATTGCAGAGGGAGCAGAGTATGAGACATCTCCGGGAGGCCTTGCAGAAAGGTCTGTGCAACGCATTCCCAGAGACTGGGAGGTTACAAACTCCTGGTCCTGGACAACGTGTTGCTGAGGCATCGGTCAGAAGGAGCGGTGGAGAAGGTGGCCGTCTGACCAATGCGTTCAGACAATTTTTTAGTCCGCAGCCCCAAGGTATACTGGGGGGATCGGAGATTCGCTGTCCAAGGGCCTCGGCTATGGAATGCTCTACCAATCAACATCCGCCTGGAAGAAAATCACCTGGCTTTTAGGAAAAAACTCAAGACCTTCCTCTTTTAGCAGATGATCAAAGCTCGCCACAGCGCCTAGAGGCGATTTAGTTTGCATTGTGCGCTATACAAGTATTTCATTCATTCATTCATTCAAGGTATGATCGGTTCTAGCAACCATCGCCACCGTTTAATTTGCATGGTGCAGGAATACCTAGGGGCAAGGTCAGACTTGGACACCTTTCCCACGAAAATCCTCTGGCTTACTGGGTCTTGAGGATGGATCACTGGCCAGAGCTTGCACAGTATGCAATTGAGCTACTGGCCTATCCTGCATCCAGCGTTCTTTCGGAACGCACCTTCAGTGCTGCTGGTGGCTTTGTTACCGATCACAGGGCGCGCCTGTCCATCAAATCAGTTGATCGACTGACCTTCATGAAGATGAATCAGTCTTGGATCACCCACAGCTACTAAGCACCTGAAGCTGATGTAACCGAATAATTGTTTTTGAAATATCACATCACTTCAAGACTGCCTATGCTGAGTGACTGTCCTGTTATGTTGATTGTCTATCCTCTTCCTCCTCCGCTGATATGTTGGAAGAACATTTTTGGTTCTGGGTGATGTCATCAGCCCAATTTTTCTGCCCCTGTTTAACAGGGGCGCTTAATTAAAATTTTTGATGCAATGCTTTGCAGCAGGGCTCATTTCTGCACTAAAACTAGAGTATATGGGAGAGGTTGCAGTGTCGTGGCACCAGCACCAGTGCCACCAGCCCAATTTTTCTGCCCCTGTTTAACAGGGGCGTTTAATTACAATTTTTGATGCAATGCTTTGCAGCAGGGCTAATTCCTGCACTAAAACTAGAGTATATGGGAGAGGTTGCAGTGTCGTGGCACCAGTGCCTAAGGCCCAATTTTTCTGCCCCTGTTTAACAGGGGCGTTTAATTACAATTTTTGATGCAATGCTTTGAAGCAGGGCTCATTCCTGCACTAAAACTAGAGTATATGGGGGAGGTTGCAATGTCGTGGCACCAGCACCAGTGCCACCAGCCCAAATTTTCAGCCCCTGTTTAACAGGGGCATTTAATTACAATTTTTGATGCAATGCTTTGCAGCAGGGATCATTCCTGCACTACAACTAGAGTATATGGGAGAGGTTGCAGTGTCGTGGCACCAGCACCAGTGCCTAAGGCCCAATTTTTCAGCCCCTGTTTAACAGGGGCATGTAATTACAATTCTTGATATAATATTTCAAAGCAGGGCCCATTCCTGTGCCCACCGAGAGTAACTGTGAGGACTTATAGCGTTGTGGCACCAGCACCACAACCACCAAAGGCCCAATTTTTCTACCACTGTTCAACAATGGCATGTAATTACAATTCTTGATATAATCGTTCACAGCAGGGCACTCCAGCACCCACCAAGAGTCACTTTGAGGGCTTACAATGTTGTGGCAACACCAACACCTTGTTCCGCCATTTCTGCAGAGCATATAGGGCAGGCCCCTACTTTCAAACATCTAACTTACAAATGTCTCCTACTTGCAAACGGAAGGAGACAACAGGAAGTGAGATGAAAAAAGACGGACGGCAAAACAAATTATACAGGGGTGATAACCCTTCCCTATCTTTTCCAAAAAGCTTAAAAATATATTTTTTGACTGGAGCTACACTTTAAAAATGTACCAGTTCAAAATTACAAACAGATTCTACTTAACACAACAAATCTACACAGTCCCTGTCTTGTTTGCACCGCCTGTAGGCCTGAACGCCCCACGTCTTTCCTTTTTTTAATATGGGTACGGGGTTTCCCTTAATATCTGTACAAGACCCAAAGGGGCTGGTAATGGGCAGGGGGGCTACCCATGCCATTTTTCTCAATGATTTTCATCCATATTGGCGAAACCAGATATTACATTAAAAACGCAAGCAGTTTTAAATGACTTTTTTTTCCGTTAAATGTCATTTTGTGCAGGGACTGTTCTAAACACGGGAAACAAGTGGCACTTCACAGGCATACTATAGACACCCCCCAGGCACGATATTTAAAGGAATTTTTCACTTTTTTTCACTTTAATCGTCATTAAAATCAGTGCTCCCGCCAAAACGGCCATTTTTAAAAACATTTTAGGCATTGACCCATGGTCCCCTGGGGCAGGGGCCACGTCCCCAAACCCTTTTTAGGACAGTATCTTGCATATTAGCCATTAAAATTAGCACTTTTTATTTCGAATGTTCGAGTCCCATAGACTTCAATGGGGTTCTAACGTTCGTACAAAATTGCGGTCCGTTCTAAAGTTCTGATGCGAACCGAACCGGGGGGGTGTTCGGCTCATCCCTACTCTCCTCTAAGCGTGGCTCCACCCCAGTATTAACCTGTGCACTGCTGATCAATCATTGTGTATCATTGTGTGTTTGGCTTCCTGTTTGCTGTGTGCGCTACGTTTGACTCTGTTACCAACCTTGGCGTGTTCTCAACGATTCCTGTCTGCTTGTGACCTTGACCTTTTGCATGTTCCCGACCATCCCTGTCTGCCTGTAACCCTAAACCTTTGGCGTGTACTCTGTTGTTTCTGTCTGCTAGTTGCCCTGACTTCTGCCGTATCCCTTTACTATCCTTGTCGTTCCAGCCTGCTGCTTCCTTCTCCTGTAGTGTACTTTGAGCGTGAGCTGTGAGACCCTAGGGTCCGCGACCTGGAGCCAGACTGCAGCGAAGTCCATCCTCATCACAGGAGGCTCTGGCGAACACCTGCTGGCTCTTAGACTCCGCGTCCTGGGGAATCTATGCTCCAGCTCCCATTGGGATCTGTGTTAGTGATCCTGTAGACCTGTGTCCTGCATCTGCTTAGGTGCAATCTGCAGCAGTCAGTCCTAAGGTCCACCACCTAGTGGTGCACTTCCAACTCCTACAGAGTGCATCTGTCACCTGGTCTCAGGTGACCTGACAGTTTAATCAGCCATGGACCCAGCTGATGTGCCGCTATCTGCAGATGATCCATTGCAGGGCTTAGTTCGCAGACTTGAGACCCAAGAATCGCATCAGACCAAGGTGATGCGATTTCTTAAGGATTTGGCATCCCGTTTTGAACAGGTTCAGGCCTCATTAGGACCCCTGGTTCAACAACATCAACCGCTATCTGCCACTGCACCTATCGCATCAGTCGCAGCCACGGCCCGTTTCTCTGGGGACTCCAAGGCTTGCAGGGGGTTCCTTAGCCAGTGCACAATTCATTTTGAACTTCAGCCCCAAAACTTCCTGTCCGATCGGGCGAAAGTAGCATATATTATATCCCTCCTGTCCGGCGAGGCGCTAGCTTGGGCTGCCCCTCTGTAGGAACTGAATGATCCAGTGGTTTCTAGCCTGTCTGATTTCTTGAAACTTTTTCGGAATATCTTTGAAAAACCGGGTCGTGCCTCCTCAGTGGCTAGTGCTCTTTTACGTCTCCGTCAAGAGTCCGCTTCTGTGGGACAGTATGCTCTTCAGTTCCGTATCCTCACAGCTGAATTGAGCTGGAATAATGAGGCCCTAGTTGCAACCTTTTTACATGGCCTCTCTGATAGAGTGAAGGATGAATTAGCAGGAAGATCCCTTCCTGCTGATCTGGACAGTGTCATCATCTCGTGTAACCAGATCAATATTCACTTTCAGGAGAGGGCCCTGGAAATAAAACGACAACACTCCCCGTTCTTTAGGCAGCCTGAGCTCCCAGTCCCTTCTGTTCGATTCGAGGAGCACCCCCTGCCTGCTGAGGAACCTATGCAGCTGGGCTGGACCAAGTTATCTCCCGAAAAACACGCTAGGCGCAGAATTCTGGGCCTATGACTCTATTGTGGGGCCAAAGGTCATTTCCGTGACAGTTGTTCTCTTCATCCAGAATAATGCTCAGGGCTAATACATCTGGAAGGTGGAGTATTAGACCCTGAAATATCACCTTCACCTTCTCGTCTTCTCCTTTCTGTGTTATTTCATGTCGGCGCTTCCTCTCGTTCGGTCTCAGCACATCTGGATTCCGGAGCCGCCGCCAATTTCATGGATTGGGAAACTGCATCCTCCATGAGACTTACCCTTTTACCCCTTACAGCTCCATTGGTGGTCTTGGCAATTGATAGCACTGTTCTCCCTATCCGCTTCCAGACCCTTCCTGTTAAGATGTCAGTAGGGACACTCCACCAGGAGTGGATATCCTTCCTTGTCTTACCTAAGGCTTCATCTCCTATCATATTAGGTCTTCCTTGGTTATGGCTCCATTCTCCACACGTTGACTGGACTGCTAGACAGATCCTGGCTTGGGGTTCCTCCTGTTCCTCTTCCTGCCAACTCAAGGTTACCCCAAAAGAGAAACTTCCTGTTGCCACCATCCCATATCTTCTGCTCTTCCCGCTGTATATAGCGATCTCTGGGATGTGTCCGGCAATAGTCGGACTAGCGCACTCTCTAGGTCATGTGGCACTCTGGATGAGGGACCCACCTATGAACCTGAGTCGATCATTCACTCCAGTTTGCATAACCATTTACCTATGCCTGTCCCTAATCTCCCTTGGACGCACAGCCAGGCTAACTTGTCTGCAAGTTCCACAGTCGCTATGCCCTGTGATGCGATTGAGATGGTCGCTACACCTGACAATACTATTCAGTCGGCCTCTGCACCAGTTATGCCAGTCCAGCCCATGCCCAATGAGCTTCCTGCTTCTTGTTCAGGACCTTCTGTAACCTGGCCTCACCCTACTGCTACTATGTCTGTTCAAACCCGTTTAAGAGGCTCAATCCATCCTTTGGATAGACTGCCTTATTCGGCCAGGTGGAGTTTTCAAATATTTTTCTCAGGGCTCTGCATTCTGTTTGTGTTTCAGCTATCCAGCTTGACTCTTGTGACATCTCACCTTCTAACCAACCTGACTTTAGGAATCCACCGACCTCTGCCCAGTCTGGTGGTCCTGTGCTGGATGTCCAGCTCATCTTTAAGGGTCTGGGGGACCCTGCTCAGAGTCTTGATCGTCTCATGCCCTTACCGATTCCTAAAAAGCTGTCATGGTTATGCAGTGATCTTCCTCTGTTTGCTTACCTCCCCTCATGTGTTCAGACTAAGAGGCCAGCCACTTCCACCTGGTGGTTTTTATAACCTCTCCTCTAAGCATGGCTCCACCCCAGGCCCTATCAGGGAACCCTATATAAACCTGTGCATTGCAAGCCAGCGGTGCTGATCAACCATTGTGTATCATTGTGTGTTTGGCTTCCTGTTTCCTGCTTGCCGTGTGCTCTACGTTTGACTCTGTTACCGACCTTGGCGTGTTCTCAACGATTCCTGTCTGCTTGTGACCTTGCCTTTTGGCATGTTCCCGACCATCCCTGTCTGCCTGTGACCCTGAACCTTTGGCGTGTACTCTGTTGTTCCTGTCTGCTAGTTGCTCTGACCTCTGCAGTATCCTTGTCGTTCCAGCCTGCTGCTTCCTTCTCCTGTAGTCTACTGTGAGAGTGATCTGTGAGACCCTAGGGGCCACGACCTTGAGCCAGACTGCAGCAAAGTCCATCCTCACCACTGGAGGCTCTGGCGAACACCCTCTGGCTCTTAGACTCTGCGCCCTGGGGAATCTATGCTCCAGCTCCCATTGGGATCTGTGTTAGTGATCCTGTAGACCTGTGTCCTGCATCTCCTTGGGTACAATCTGCAGCAGTCAGTCCTAAGGTCCACTACCTAGCGGTGCACTTCTGACTCCTATGGAGTGCATCTGTCACCAGGTCTCAGGTGACCTGACAACTATACACCTGTATCTACCCTTTATTGCTGGTGCTCTATCATACAAGCATCTGCAGGAGTTAGTGGGTATTGTGTGCCTCCAGCACAATATACACTACCCAATAGCTGGTTTTTCCATCTCCCTGCAGGCCATTACCATGTCTGGAATGCCAACAAGGTGAGGCAGACAGGCACGAGCCAATAAAAGAGGGCAAGCAGGCTCTGTGTCTAGAGACAACAGTGCTGGTCATGGATGTGGTGCATTGTCATCTGCATGTGGCCATGGGACACGCTTGTCCTTCTTTTCGGCAGCTGGACTTGTTGGACCGCATCATGCCGAAGACTTGGTAGAGTGGATGACCAAGCCCTCTTCATCCTCCTCATCCTCTCTCACCCAGGCTCAGGGTACTAGCAAAGCAGCAGCCAATGCATCCTGTTCCCTCGTCTCAATGTCATCATCAGTCACTCCTTCCCTAGACCCACCATGTCCTCCTGAGGAGTCCCCCAAACTGTTTGAGCACAGTGTTGGGTACATTCTTGTCAGGGCTGGCTTAGCCCTTCCTTCTCTGGGCTGGCCGCCCAGCTGTCATCTAATTGCCAGCTCTCTTCTCTCTCCACAGTTACCAGCTGTTCCTGATGATGCTCGTCTGTCCTGCCTACTTAAAGCCTTCCAGCTCACTTCACCTCTGCCTTCGCCTTGGTCACATCACTAGAAACCATCTCCTGTGGTTTGTTTAAAGACTGGCTTGCTGACATCCCTTCTGGCTCCTTAACCTGCTTGCTGTTGCTCTACTTGGATCCCTGACTTCTAGCCTGGCTGACTACCCGATCTGGTTACTGGACTCTGGCTATGCTTGACTACGCTTTTTCTATTTACCTTTTTATTTTTATTAATAAACAAGTGTGATTTAATTGTACTTCTGTCTCAGTCTGTTTCATGGTTTCTGACAGTAGGTGAAGGCCATGAATTCAAAAGATACAGTCAATCCACTTGTTGGTAATATTTTTCCCAGATTGGATGAGCAAGATTATCACATGGATCAGTTTGCCATGGAGTTACAAACGCTCCTAAATCGCACGGCTCACCTGGAATCTCCCACGGTGGCTGCTCCGGTACAACCTGAGTCGCAGGCCATCCCTGCTGCTGCGCCAGTCTCTGTGCAGGCACCCGCCTGGAGTATTACCTCTATAAGAGGTATGTCTGGTTCTGCTCCACTTCCCAGGCGATTTGGGGGCGATCCAGTTCAATGCAGAGGGTTTCTCAATCAGGTTGAGATATACTTCGAGATGCTGCCCCAGGCGTTTCCCACAGACAGAAGCAAAGTAGATTTCGTGATACCTTTGCTTTCTGAGAGAGCCTTGGCCTGGGCTAACCCTCTATGGGAGACGCAAAAACCTGTTGTCTTGAGTTTGTGGCCTCCTTTTAAAGGGTTTTTGACGTTCCCGCACGCTCCGCTTCTGCTGCCAAGTGCCTCATGTCCATCAAACAGAGTACTAGAACTGTTGCTGACTACGCCATTGAATTCCGTACTCTGGCAGCAGAGGTTGCTTGGAACAATGAGGCCCTCGTGGCTGCTTTTTCTCATGGTTTCTCTGATTCCATCAAGGATGAGATAGCAGCCCTGGATATACCCACTGAGCTGGAGAGCTTGATCTCATTTGCCATCCTCATTGACGCCAGACTCAGAGAAAGACTTTCACTTAAGGAGCGCTTGCGGAAGATTCCTGTACGTTTGCCTCCGAGCTTTGTAGTCCCACCCATGCCTCCCTCACCTCCCATGCCTCCTGGTCGGTCAGTGAAGATGAACCCATGTACCTGGGCTTCACGCGTCTCTCTCTGTGGATGAGAGAGCCTTTAGGAGGAGAGAGAGATTGTGCCTTTATTGTGGCCAGGTAGGTCACTTTTTTAAGTCTTGTCCTACCCGTCCAGGGAACGCCCAAACCTTGAGGTCCTGTCATGGACAGACCTTAGGTGGCGTTGTTTCGTCCCCAGTTATCCAGAAGGATAAGCCCCTGGTTTTGGTCACCCTTTCTTGGGCTGAGTCGTCCATCGAGATACAGGCTCTAATCGACTCTGGGGCTGCAGGCCTGTTCATTGATGCTGCATTTGTTTCACAGCACTCGATTCCGCTGCAGCTGCGTGACACTCCACTTGCCATTGAGGCTCTTGATGGGAGACCTTTACAGCCTGCCCACATGACTCATGAGACGGTTCCATTGTCCATGGCCGTAGGGGATCTTCACCATTAGGGAAGGCCTCGCGGTTTGCCCGGCGGTCGGTTCGCAGCAAATTTTGCGTGTTCGTGATTTGCCCGATCAGCGGACTATTGGAGCTGTTGTACACCTATACGAGTCCTTTTAAGGACTCGTATAGGTGTACAATATATAGGGTGCTGGCGCATTGCTGTGCTGCAGATTACTGCTTGTTTCTGCAGCTGTCTTTTATCAGTGTAGGAACTGAGGGACAGTCTGCAAATCACACGCTACTAGGTCCTCAAAGGTCCTTTTAAGGACTGGTATAGGTGTACAATATATAGGGTTGTGGTGCACTGCTGCTGACTGCTGCCCTATTCTGCAGCAGTCTTTTATCATAGTAGGGACTGAGGGAAAGTCTGCAAATCACTAGCTACTAGGTCCACAAAGGTCCTTTTAAGGACTGGTATAGGTGTACAATATATAGGGTTGTGGTGCACTGCTGCTGACTGCTGCCCTATTCTGCAGCAGTCTTTTATCAGTGTAGGGACTGAGGGAAAGTATGCAAATCACTAGCTATTAGGTCCACAAAGGTCCTTTTAAGGACTGGTATAGGTGAACTATTTGGTGTGCAGTATATAGCTGTGCAATACACTTATAAAATACTTGCACATATAGAAAGCATAGTATAGTGCATTTCCACTGTGCAGCATTGTGACTGCTGAGCGGTTCTGCAGCGATACTACAAAGAGTGACAAACGCAATAAAAAAAAAGTATTATAACTGTTTTGATAGACCAGTGGCCCCCAGAAATGACAGATTGAAGCGGGGTATTATATATCTTCTTCCACATATATACTTCTCTAGAGACTTTTGTCACAGGGTCATTTAAAAAATGACAGGCAGAGGAAGAGGCAGACCCTTCCACAGGGGTGATAGGGGTAGGGCAGGAGCAACAGGCTTGAGCCAAAGTAGCAAATTGCAGAAGGTGCGTGCGATTACGTCAAAGGACGCACCAGACTTGGTTGAGTGGCTCACTCAGCCTTACTCTTCTGCACCCTCCTCATCCTCTCGATCTGCACCCTCTACCACTACCACCAACACCACCACCACCATATGCCTTCCGCTTGAGTCACAGGAATTATTTTCCGATCCATATCAAGACATTTGTGATGCGCAGCCACTCTTGGCATTGGATCAGGAAGAGGAGGTAGCAAGAACCGCCACTCAGCAGTCTGACGACAGTACCCAGATCAGCCCAAGGAGGAGGTTGGTCCCCGGTGTTGCTGCCTACTCCAAGATCTCTAATTATAGCGGTGGAGAAGGTGACGTCGATGATGATGTGTCTAGTGATGTCACATGAGTGTCCACAAGAGAGGAGGAGGAGGAGAGTTCAGGGGGAGATATGGACCAGCAGATAGGGAGGAGAAGCAGGAAGAACTTTCATTGCACAGGAGGAGGGACAAAGCAGACTGCTAATGTATCAGGAGTGAGGCATTAACCATGTATGGTCACATCTGGCGCTCCCAGGACGCCGGCACATGGCTCCGCAGTGTGGGCTTTTTTTAACGTGTCCGCTTAACGTGTCCTCTACTGACAATAGTGTTGCCATCTGCAATCTTTGCAGTCAACGCATACATCGCAGTAAGCCCAACACTCACCTAGGGATGACCGTCTTAAGAAGGCACATAAGCTGCCATCACCGAGCCCAGTGGGAGCAACAGAACACACAAAGCCACACTCCAGGCTCTCACCGTCCAGCCTCTTCTTCTACTTCTCCTTCCCCTCTCTCCTCACAATTGTACTCCACTCCACCTTCCATCATGCCAAGCTCACGTTTTTCTGGAAAAAGGCAGGCTTCCGTGGGCCAAATGTTCGAGCGTAAAAAAATTGGCTTGTCAGAACTGATAGCCCGCCAAATACTGCCATATAAACTGATGGACTCGGAGGCCTTTCGAAAATTAGTGGCCATTGGAACACCACAAAGGAAGGTCCCAGGAAGGAAGTATTTCTCACAGAAGGGCATCCCAGAGCTATATGGCCATGTTCAGCGGCAAGTGAATGTATCTCTGGCACACAGTGTCGGTACCAAGATACATCTGACAACAGACACTTGGTCTAGCAAACATGGGCAGGGAAGGTATATTACTTTTACTGCCCACTGGGTGAACCTTCTGACGGACGTCAAGCATGTAACTCATGGAACCCGTGTAGATTTGGTTTTACCACCACGGATTGCATGCAGGCCTGGCTCTTCTTCTCCTCCTCCTACTCCATCCTCCTCCCTCTTCTCCTCGGCTGACTCCTCCTTTTCCGCTGCTAGTGTCTCTTCCGCTGAGCCGCCCAAGCTCCCCAGAACCTATTCGACACGCCAGGTGAGATGTTGCCATGCTGCGTTTGTTGTGCCTGGAAGCCAAGAGCCACACTGGCCCAGCACTCCTTTCAGCTTTGCGTTCACAGGCAGATCAGTGGCTAACACCGCTCAATTTGACAGTTGGTAAAGTGGTGTGTGACAACGGTGCCAATCTGCTTAGCGCATTGAAACAGGGCAAAATTACGCATGTGCCATGCATGGCACACATCTTAAACTCGGTCGTGCAGCGATTTGTTGTCAAATACCCTGGGGTCCAGGATATCTTGCGGCAGGCAAGGAAAATCTTGGCCCATTTCAGAAGATCTTACACGGCTAAGGCTCGCCTTGCTGACATTCAGCGCTGACACAATCTGCCGGTCAGACATCTTATTTGTGATTGCCTGACCAATGGAACTCAACCTTCTATATGCTTGATAGGCTGCTCCAGCAGAAATGTGTAGTTAATGTCTACCTGTACGAACTCTGTGGCAGAACAGGTTCTGGGGAGCTGGTTTTTTTTCACCGCGCCAGTGGCTACTCATGCAGACTTCTGCGGTCATTTGATGAGATCACCAAACTGGTCAGTCACAGCCATGGTGCCATCGGTGACATGGTACCTTATGTCTTCTTTATGGAGTGTGCATTGCGTTGTGTCATTGATCAAGCCATAGAGGAGCAGGAGCGGGAAGATGAGGAAGTCGCAATGCTGGATGAATTCCCAGGGGGGGCTACTCTATCTGAGAAAAGGCAACAACAGGAGTCTGAAGAGGAGTCAGAGGAGGATGGTGCCAGGGCGGATGAGGAGGAGCAAGAAGAGCATGCTTTAAACCTTTCTGGGATCCCTGTTGTTGTGCGTGAATGAGGAGAGGAGAACGAGGAGGACGACATTATCCTGGATGATGAGCAGGAGCCAGGCCACCACACCGCTTCCAGTTTAGTGCAAATGAGGGCCTTCATGCTCCAGTGTTTTAACAGGGACCCCCGTATAAAAAGCATAAGGGTCAAGGACCAGTACTGGGTGGCAACGTACTTAGACCCCCGGTACAAACACAAAATGGTGGAAATGTTACCACCATCACAGAGGGCTGTCAGAATGGAGCACTTCCGGGCCTTGCTTTGAGAAATGCTGCATCCTGCTTTTGCGTGAGCTAGCAGAGGAGGAATTCCCACTCCCAGAGGAAAAGTTGCTGGTACCAATCCAACAGCGCCTACAAGAAGAGGGCGGTTTGAAGATGTGTTGGTGACTTCTGATATGAGGTCATTCTTTCAGCTGACCCATCGGCAGGTGTCATCCAGATCCAGCATCAGGGAACGCCTAGACCGACAGGTGTCCGACTACATCGGGTTAACGGCCGATGTGGATGCTCTGAGGAGTGATGAACCCCTGGACTACTGGATAGGCAGGCTTGACCTCTGGCCAGAGCTTGCCCAATTTGCAATAGAACTGTTGGCTTGCCCCATGTCCAGAGTCCTGTCCGAAAGGACGTTCAGCGCAGCAGGGGGGATCATGACCGATAAGCACACTCGCCTACCTCACGACAGTGTTGACTACCTCACATTTCTAAAAATGAATGAGGCATTGATTTCGGAGGAATTCAACACATGTGACCAGTAGACCATGTATATCTCTATAAACGATTTATTTAATCGAGCATACAGACCTTTTTTCTAGCTTTGGCTCACTTCCTTGTACAAAAAAAGCACAGCGTACTATATGCCCGTACCCTCCTGTTTGAAGAGGTTGAGCGGTGTCATATTTTTAGGGCCCAGCAGCGAGTTGCTGGTATCAGTGCTGCTGTCATTGCTCTCTATCTCGGTGCTGGTGTCAGTGCTCTCTATCTCGGTGCTGGAGTCAGTGCTCTCTATCACAGTGCTGGTGTCAGTGCTCTCTATCTCGGTGCTGGTGCCAGTGCTCTCTATCACGGTGCTGGTGTCAGTGCTCTCTATCACGGTGCTGGTGTCAGTGCTCTCCATCACGGTGCTGGTGTCAGTGCTCTATATCACGATGCTGGTGTCAGTGCTCTCCATCACGGTGCTGGTGTCAGTGCTCTATATCACGATGCTGGTGTCAGTGCACTCTATCACGGTGCTGGTGTCAGTGCTCTATATCTCGGTGCTGGTGTCAGTGTTCTATATCACGGTGCTGGTGTCAGTGTTCTCTATCACGGTGCTGGTGTCAGTGCTCTCTATCACAGTGCTGGTGTCAGTGCTCTCTATCTCGGTGTTCGTGTAAGTGCTCTCTATCACAGTGCTGGTGTCATTGCTCTATATCATGGTGCTGGTGTCAGTGCTCTATATCACGGTGCTGGTGTCAGTGCTCTATATCACGGTGCTGGTGTCAGTGCTCTCTATCTCGGTGCTGGTGTCAGGGCTCTCTATCACGGTGCTGGTGTCATTGCTCTATATTACGGTGCTGGTGTCAGTGCTCTATATCACCGTGCTGGTGTCAGTGCACTCTATCACGGTGCTGGTGTCAGTGCACTCTATCGCGGTGCTGGTGTCAGTGCTCTATATCACGGTGCTGGTGTCAGTGCTCTATATCACAGTGCTGGTGTCAGTGCACTCTATTACGGTGCTGGTGTCATTGCTCTATATCACGGTGCTGGTGTCAGTGCACGCTATTACGGTGCTGGTTTCAGTGTTCTATATCACGGTGCTGGTGTCAGTGCTCTCTATCTCAGTGCTGGTGTCAGTGCACTCTATCACGGTGCTGGTGTCAGTGCACTCTATCATGGTGCTGGTGTCAGTGCACTCTATCACGGTGCTGGTGTCAGTGCACTCTATCACGGCGCTGGTGTCAGTGCTCTCTATCTCGATGCTGGTGTCAGTGCTCTCTCTCTATCTCGTGCTGGTGTCAGTGCTCTCTATCACGGTGCTGGTGTCAGTGCTCTCACGGTGCTGGTGTCAGCGATCTCTATCTCGGTGCTAGTGTCAGTGCTCTATATCACGGTGCTGGTGTCAGTGCTCTATATCATGGTACTGGTGTCAGTGCACTCTATAATGGTGCTGGTGTCAGTGCACTATATCACGGTGCTGGTGTCAGCGTTCTCTATCACGGTGCTGGTGTCAGTGCTCTCTATCCCGGTGCTGGTGTCAGTGCTCTCCATCACGGTGCTGGTGTCATTACTCTATATCACGGTGCTGGTGTTAGTGCTCTATATCACGGTGCTGGTGTCAGTGCTCACTCTCTATATCGGTGCTGGTGTCAGTGCTCTCTATCTCAGTGCTGGTGTCAGTGCTCTCTATCACGGTGCTGGTGGTCATCTCCTGCACCCTCTTCATAGTCTACCCTGACCTTTCCTCTCCTCCATTGCCTTCATACGCTCCTGAGTCCTGAATTGTCAAAATTTCCCGTTGTCGATCCCAGATTCACTTCATACTTTTGTTATGTAAGTGGCCATGTGGTGGGACTATGTGGGCACAGCTAGTAAGTATTTTGTGGCTGAAAATATGACCTGTAGGTTTTCAAAGTTCGCCTGCCATTGAAGTCAATGGGGACCGCCGCAAACTTTGCAGTTCGCGAACTTTTGGCCGCGTTCATGGTTCACATTCGCGAAACGTCATGTCGGAAGTTCGTCCATCTCTATTCACCATGAGATAATCCAATTCCAAGTTATTTCCTCACCCAGGTTTCCACTGGTTATTGGTTATCCTTGGTTACAGAGGCACAACTCTGTGCTGAGGTTCTTTCCTGGTCACCACAATGCAGCGAAACATGCTTCCTCAAGGCATCCAAGGTCCTGTGCACCTCTTCACTCCCCTCCCTGCCGAAGGAGTACCGTGATTTTATCAATGTCTTTGATAATGGTCAAGCCGGTAGTTTGCCTCCACGCTGGTCTTATGATTGCGCAATTGACCTTCAACCTGGTGCCATACCCATTCGTGGCCGGGTTTACCCTTTGTCATTCTTGGAGGATAAGGCCATGGAGGAGTATGTTGCTGATGCACTTTCTCGAGGTTTCATCTGCAAATCCTCGTCTCCTGCTGGTGCTGGTTTCTTCTTTGTGAAAATAAAGAGCGGTGAACTGAGACCTTGTATAGATTATAGGTTCTCAATCGTGTCACGATTAAGAATGCCTACCCGATTCCATTGATCACAGAGTTATTTGACCGCCTCAAGGGAGCAACGGTTTTCACAAAGCTTGACTTGAGAGGGGCATACAATCTCGTGTGCATTAAGGAGGGCGACGAGTGGAAAACTGCGTTTAATACCAGAACAGGCCATTATGAATATCTGGTAATGGATTTTGGCCTTTGTAACGCCCTGGCAGTTTTCCAGGAATTTATTAACGATATCCTCAGAGATTTGTTGAAGTTGTGTGTGGTGGTTTATCTCGATGATATCCTCATATTTTCCAAGTCCCTGGAGAGCACTGGTGACACAGATGTCTGTCGTGTGCTTCAGAAACTAAGAGAGAACAATCTCTATTGTAAACTGGAGAAGTGCGAGTTCCATCGTGAACAGGTTACATTCCTGGGCTATGTCATTTCCACTGCTGGTTTTTCGATGGACCCAGAGGAACTTTCGGCAGTCCTACAGTGGCCTCGACCCGTGGGTTTACATCCTCTGCAACGTTTCCTGGGCTTTGCCAACTACTATCGGAAGTTTATTCGTAACTTCTCGTCTCTGGTCAAGCCACTAACTGATATGACCAGAAAGGACGGTAACCCACAGAGTTGGTCTCCGGAGTCCATTAAGGCCTTTGAGACTCTCAAGGCTGCCTTTGTTTCTGCTCCTGTGTTAGCACATCCTGATCCTACGTTGCCTTTTATCCTAGAAGTTGATGCTTCTGAGACTGGAGTTGGCACCCTTCTGTCTCAACGTCCTAACTCTGTGAGCGCTATGCATCCGTGTGGCTACTTTTCCAAGAAATTGTCACCTGCTGAGTGCAATTATGAGATTGGTGACAGAAAGCGGTTGGTGATCATTTTAGCCCTGAAAGAATGTAGACATCTCCTTGAAGGTACCACTGTGCCTGTTCTTATTCTTACTGACCATAAGAATCTTACATTCTTGTCTGAGGCTAAGCGACTCTCTCCCAGAAGAGCACGATGGGCTCATTCTTACCCAGTACTAGGGATGAGCTTCGTGTTCGACTCGAACATCGGCTGTTCGTCCGTTCAGCGAAGTCCGAACATTTTGGTCCATTCGCGCCAAATTCGTGTGGCGCTCACGGCCCACAATGCACTGCGATGGCGCAGTGCATTGCTGGCTCATGATTGGCCAAGCATGCACTGTGACTCCGCATGCTTGGCCAATCGCAGCGCCAGCAGCGAGGAGAGCCATGATTGGCCACAGGCAGGATGCCTGTGGCCAATCATAGCTCAGGCTGTGTAGTGCACGCCCCACACTATATAAGGCCGCCAGCGCGGCGGCCTTGTGTAGTGTGTTGGCGTTTGAAGCAGTGGGTGTTCTTTGTACCTTCAACACAGTATACACCGATCGTTTTCAGCCGATTTTCGATCTTGCTGTTGTGTAGTGGTTGTTGTCTGCGTGCCCTGACCGCAGTATACACCGCTATATTCACCTCACCTATATAGCCAGTGATCTATCTTTTATAATAGAGCTTGCAGTCAGTAGTGTTAGGAGCTTGTGCATGCTGTCTGTGTGCTCTGTACCCAGTACATACCGCTATATCCACCTACATAGCTCTTCTCTATTTGAGACCACTTGCCATCTGCAGGAGTTATTGGAAGTTGTGTGTGCCTCCAGCACAGCACAGTATACATCTGTATATACCCCTTTATCTCTGGTGTTCTATAATAAAGGCATCTGCAGGAGTTAGTGGGTGTTCTGTGTACCTTCAACACAGTACACACCGATCGTTTTCGGATGATTTTCGATCTTGCTGTTGTGTTGTGGTTGTTGTCTGCGTGCCCTGACCGCAGTATACACCGCTATATTCACCTCACCTATATAGCTAGTGATCTATCTTTTATAATAGAGCTTGCAGTCAGTAGTGTTAGGAGCTTGTGCATGCTGTCTGTGTGCTCTGTACCCAGTACATACTGCTATATCCACCTACATAGCTCTTCTCTATTTGAGACCACTTGCCATCTGCAGGAGTTATTGGAAGTTGTGTGTGCCTCCAGCACAGCACAGTATACATCTGTATATACCCCTTTATCTCTGGTGTTCTATAATAAAGGCATCTGCAGGAGTTAGTGGGTGTTGTGTGCCTCTAGCACAATATACACTACCCAACTGCTTTTTTACCCAACTCCCTTCAGGCCATTACCATGTCTGGAAGGCCAGCAAGGAGAGGCAGACAGGCGCGAGCCGATAAAAGAGGGCAAGCAGGCTCTGTGTCTAGAGACAACAGTGCTGGTCGTGGACGCGGTGCATTGTCATCAGCACGTGGCCATGGGACACGCTTGTCCTTCTTTTCGGCAGCTGGACATGTTGAGCCGCAACATGCCAACGACTTGGTAGAGTGGATGACCAAGCCCTCTTCATCCTCCTCATCCTCTCTCACCCAGTCTCAGGGTACTAGCAAAGCAGCTGCCAACGCATCGTCTTCCCTCCTCTCAATGTCATCATCAGTGACTCCTTCCCTAGACCCACCACGTCCTCCTGAGGAGTCTCCTGAACTCTTTGAGCACAGTGTTGGGTACATGCTCCAGGAGGATGCCCAGTGTTTTGTGGGCTCTGATGATGACACTCAGCTAGAGGAAGGCAGTAGCGTGAGTGCAGAGAGAGGGGATGCTCAAGAAGGACAGCAATCTGGCAGTCATGTTCCACAAGCTGCAGCATACTGCCAGGTTTGCTGCAGCGATGAAGAGGGAGGGGATGATGAGGGCACTGACTCCACGTGGGTGCCTGGAAGGAGAGAGGAGGAGGAGGAGGAGGGGGAGGAGGAGGAGGCACATGTCCAACGAGGCAGGATGCCCTCCGGGGGCCAGCTTAGGGGCAGCACACCGACTGAAATACACCGCAGAGCTCCGCCTGTGCAGGGCGCTGCCTCTGCGCGTTATTCTAAAAGTTCTTTGGTGTGGGCCTTTTTTGAGACGAGTGCATCAGATTGCACCGCTGCTATTTGCAACATATGTCTCAAGCGTATCTCGCGTGGCCAAAACATCAGCCGCTTGGGCACCACAGGCTTGACCAGATATATGTTGACCTGCCATGCAGCTCATTGGCAAGCGTACCTCAAAGACCCACACCAAAGAACAAAGCGGACCTCTCCTTGCTCCTCATCAGCTGGCATCTCCAACCCCACTAGACCTTCAATCCTCTCTGAAACCTGCTCAGTCTGAGAGGAATGAAGGTGTAGAATTAGGTGTGTCACAGCCAAGTACTTCCGGGAACTCTGCTAGCGGTACACCCACGTCCGATTATAGCAGGCAAATGTCCCTGCCCCAGCTGCTGGACCGGCGAAAGAAGTTCACTCCCAGCCATCCACATGCCCAGCGGTTGAATGCTAGCTTGGCTAAATTGCTAGCACTTCAACTGCTGCCTTTTCAGTTGGTAGACTCGGCCCCCTTCCGTGAGTTTGTACAATGTGCGGTTCCTCAGTGGCAGGTCCCCAAACGCCACTTTTTCTCACGGAAGGCGATTCCGGCTCTCTACCGGCATGTGGAAGGCAATGTCCTTGCCTCGCTGGACAGGGCGGTCAGCGGTAAGGTGCATATTACCGCTGACTCATGGTCCAGCAGGCATGGACAGGGACGTTACCTGTCTTTCACGGCCCATTGGGTCACTCCTCTGGCAGCTGGGAAGGATGCAGGACAAGGTGCAGTAGTGTTGGAGGTTGTTCCGCCACCACGCCTCCAAAATGCTGCTATTGGTTGTGACACACCTCTCTCCTCCACCCCCTCCTCTTCTTCTTCCTCCATGGCCTCTTCCAGTGCTCTGTCCTCAGAACCAGCGGTGCTTTGTAGGCGTTCCAGGGGCTACGCAAGTACGCAGGCAAAACGATGCCATGCCGTGCTTGCGCTGGTTTGTTTGGGGGGCAGGAGCCACACTGGGGTGGGTGTTTTGTCAGCTCTGCAGGGGCAGGCCGAGAGGTGGTTGACGCCACGCCAGCTTAAGCCAGGAATGGTGGTTTGTGACAATGGCACCAACCTCCTCTCCACCCTCCGACAGGGACAACTGACCCATGTGCCCTGTGTAGCTTACGTCCTTAACCTGGTGGTGCAGCGGTTCTTGGGCAGGTACCCCGGCTTACAGGATGTCCTGAAGCAGGCCAGGAAAGTCTGTGTGCATTTCCGCCGATCATTTAATGCCTGTGCTCGGCTGGCCGAGCTCCAAAAGGAGTTGAACCTGCCCAAGAACCGCCTTATATGTGACATGCCCACCAGGTGGAATTCAACGTTGGCCATGCTGCAGCGGCTGCACACGCAGTAGAGGGCCATCAATGAGTACCTGTGCGACTACGGCACCAGGACAGGGTCAGGGGAGCTCGGTTTTTTCTCACCACGCCAGTGGGGCATGATCAGGGATGCATGCACTGTCCTGTCACCATTTGAGGAGGCCACAAGGATGGTGAGCAGTGACAGTGCATGCATCAGTGACACTGTACCTCTTGTCCACCTCTTGGAGCATATGCTGCGTGGAATAATGGACAGGGCACTTGAAGCAGAACAGAGGCAGGAAGAGGAGGACTTCCTTGCCTCTCAAGGCCCCCTTTATCCAGACAGTGTTCCTGCTGTGCCACCCATCACACAGGAAGAGGATGAGGAGGAGGAAGAGGAGGATGATTGTGTCAGCATGGAGGTGGAGGCTGGCACTCAGCATCAGCAGCAGCAGCAGCAGTCTTGTAGGGATGATTTACAGTCCCAAGAAACACGTGGACTTGTACGTGGCTGGGAGGAGGTAGCTGCGGATCATGTTGTCCTTAGTGACCCAGAGGACTCCAGACCAAATGCCTCAGCTAACCTACGCTGCATGGCCTCCCTGATCCTGCAAAGCCTGCGGAAGGATCCTCGTATTCTTCGGATCAAGGAGAGGGACCATTACTGGCTGGCCACTCTCCTTGATCCACGGTACAAGGGTAAGGTTGCCGACCTTATCTTGCCATCGCAGAGGGAGCAGAGGATGAGACATCTCCGGGAGGCCTTGCAGAAAGGTCTGTGCAACGTGTTCCCAGAGACTGGGAGGTTACAAACTCCTGGTCCTGGACAACGTGTTGCTGAGGCATCGGTCAGAAGGAGCGGT
Organism: Lithobates pipiens; assembly: GCF_037356315.1. NCBI lineage: Eukaryota > Metazoa > Chordata > Amphibia > Anura > Ranidae > Lithobates > Lithobates pipiens. Next base: position 151,744,498 of record NW_027507718.1, read on the forward strand.
GGAGAAGGTGGCCGTCTGACTGATGCTTTCAGACAATTTTTTAGTCCGCAGCCCCAAGGTATGATCGGTTCCAGCACCCATCGCCAGCGTCTGATTTACATGGTGCAGGAATACCTAGGGGCAAGGTCAGACTTGGACACCTTTCCCACCGAAAATCCTCTGGCTTACTGGGTCTTGAGGATGGATCACTGGCCAGAGCTTGCACAGTATGCAATTGAGCTACTGGCCTGTCCTGCATCCAGCGTTCTTTCGGAACGCACCTTCAGTGCTGCTGGTGGCTTTGTTACCGATCACAGGGTGCGCCTGTCCACCGAATCAGTTGATCGACTGACCTTCAAGATGAATCAGTCTTGGATCACCCACAGCTACCAAGCACCTGAAGCTGATGTAACAGAATAATTTTTTTTGAATATTATGTTGATTGTCTATCCTCTTCCTCCTCCGCTGATATGTTGGAAGAACATTTCTGGTTCTGGTTGATGCCATCAGCCCAATTTTTCTGCCCCTGTTTAACAGGGGCGTTTAAGTACAATTTTTGATGCAATGCTTTGCAGCAGGGCTAATTCCTGCAATAAAACTAGAGTATATGGCAGAGGTTGCAGTGTGGTGGCACCAGCACTAGTGCCTAAGGCCCAATTTTTCTGCCCCTGTTTAACAGGGGCGTTTAAGTACAATTTTTGATGCAATGCTTTGCAGCAGGGCTAATTCCTGCAATAAAACTAGAGTATATGGGAGAGGTTGCAGTGTGGTGGCACCAGCAGCAGTGCCTAAGGCCAATTTTTTCTGCCCCTGTTTAACAGGGGCGTTTAATTACAATTTTTGATGCAATGCTTTGCAGCAGGGCTAATTCCTGGAATAACAGAGTAACGGTGAGGACTTATAGTGTTGTGGCACCAGCACCACAACCACCAAAGGTCAATTTTTCTACCACTGTTCAACAATGGCATGTAATTACAATTCTTGATATAATCGTTCACAGCAGGGCGCTCCAGCGCCCACCAAGAGTCACTTTGAGGGCTTACAATGTTGTGGCAAAACCAACACCTTGTTCCGCCATTTCTGCAGAGCATATAGGGCAGGCCCCTACTTTCAAACATCCAATTTACAAACATCTCCTACTTGCAAACGGAAGGAGACAACAGCAAGTGAGATGAAAAAAGATGGACGACAAAACATATTATACAGGGGTGATAACCCTTCCCTATGTTTTCCAAAAAGCTTAAAAATAGTTTTTTTGACTGGAGCTACACTTTAAAAATGTACCAGTTGAAAATTACAAACAGATTAAACTTAACACAACAAACCTACACAGTCCCTGTCTTGTTTGCACCGCCTGTATACTGCTGTTCTGAGTATATAGGGCCTGGGGGCCACACGCATTTCCTTTTTTTAATATGGGTACAGGGTTCCCCTTAATATGCGTACAAGACCCAAATAGGCTGGTAATGGGCAGGGAGGGCTACCCATGCCATTTTTCTCAATGATTTTCAACCATATTGCAGGAACCAGATATAACATTAAAACCGCAAGCAGTTTTAAATGGTGTTATTTCCGTTTAATGTCATTTTGTGCAGGGACTGTTCTAAACACGGGAAACATGTGGCACTTCACAGGCATACTACAGACACCCCCAGGCACCATATTTAAAGGAATATTTCACTTTTTTTTTTCACTTTAATCGTCATTAAAATCAGTGCTCCCGCCAAAACGGACATTTTTAAAAACATTTTAGGCATTGACCCATGTCCCCTAAGGCAGGAGCCAGGTCCCCAAACCCTTTTTAGGACAGTATCTTGCATATTAGCCGTTAAAATTAGCACTTTTAATTTCGAACGTTCGAGTCCCATAGACTTCAATGGGGTTCTAAAGTTCGTTCGAATTTGGGGTCCGTTCGAAAGTTCTGGTGCGAACCGAACCGGGGGGTGTTTGGCTCATCCCTACCCAGTACTAAGAATGTAATGAATGTTGACCTGCCATGCAATGGCAAGTGTACCTTAAAGACCCACACCAAAGAACAAAGCGGACCTCTCCTTGCTCCTCATCAGCTGGGATCTCCAACCCCACTAGACCTACAGTCCTCTCTGAAACCTGCACTGAGAGGAATGAAGGTGTAGAATTAGGTGTGTCACAGCCAAGTACTTATGGGCACTCTGCTAGCAGTACACCCACGTCCGATTGTAGCAGGCAAATTTCCCTGTCCCAGCTGCTGGACAATAGAAAGAAGTTCACTCCCAGCCATCCACATGCCCAGCGGTTGAATGCTAGCTTGGCTAAATTGCTACCACTTCAACTGCCTCCTTTTCAGTTGGTAGACTCAGCCCCCTTCCGTGAGTTTGTGCAATGTACGGTTCCTCAGTGGCAGGTCCCCCAAACGCCACTTTTTCTCAAGGAAGGCGATTTCGGCTTTCTACCGGCATGTGGAAGGCAATGTCCTTGCCTCGCTGGACAGGGCGGTCAGCGGTAAGGTGCATATTACCGCTGACTCATGGTCTAGCAAGCATGGACAGGGACGTTACCTATCTTTCACGGCCCATTGGGTCACTCTTTTGGCATCTGGGAAGGATGCAGGACAAGGTGCAGTAGTGTTGGAGGTTGTTCCGCCACCACGCCTCTAAAATGCTACTACTGGTTGTGACACACCTCTCTCCTCCACCCCCTCCTCTTCTTCTTCCTCCATGGCCTCTTCCAGTGCTCTGTCCTCAGAACCAGCAGTGCTCTGTAGCCGTTCAAGGGGCTACGCAAGTACGCAGGCAAAAAGATGCCATGCCGTGCTTGCGCTGGTTTATTTGGGGGACAGGAGCCACACTGGGGCAGATATTTTGTCAGCTCTGCAGGGGCAGGCCGAGAGGTGGTTGACGCCATGCCAGCTTAAGCCAGGAATGGTGGTTTGCGACAATGACACCAACCTCTCCGCCCTCCAACTGGGAAAACTGATCCATGTGCCCTGTGTGGCTCACATCCTTAACCTGGTAGTGCAGCAGTTCTTGGGCAGGTACCCCGGCTTACAGGATGTCCTGGAGTAGGCCGGGAAAGTCTGTGTGCATTTCCGCCAATCACTTAATGTCAGTGCTCGGCTGGCTGAGCTCCAAAAGAAGTTGAACCTGCCCAAGAACCGCCTTATATGTGACATGCCCACCAGGTGGAACTCAACGTCAGCACAGGGCCATCAATGAGAACCTGTGCGACTACGGCACCAGGACAGGGTCAGATTTTTTCTCACAACGCCAGTGGGGCATGATCAGGGATGCATGCACTGTCCTGTCACTGTTTGAGGAGGCCACAAGGATGGTGAGCAGTGACAGTGCATGCATCAGTGACACTGTACCTCTTGTCCACCTGTTGGAGCATACGCTGCATGGAATAATGGACAGGGCACTTGAGGCAGAACAGAGGCTGGAGGAAGAGGAGGACTTCCTTGCCTCTCAAGGCCCCCTTTATCTGGACAGTGTTCCTGCTGTCCCACCCATCACACAGGAAGAGGAGGAGGAGGAGGAGGATGATTGTGTCAGCACGGAGGTGGAGCCTGGCATTCAGCATCAGCAGCAGCAGTCTTGTAGGGAGGATTTACAGTCCCAAGAAACCCATGGACTTGTACGTGGTTGGGAGGAGGTGTCTGCGGATCATGCTGTCCTTAGTGACCCAGAGGACTCTGGACCGAATGCCTCAGCTAACCTAGACTGCATGGCCTCCCTGATCCTGCAAAGCCTGTAGAAGGATCCTTGTATTCTTCGGATCAAGGATAGGGACCATTATTGGCTGGCCACTCTTCTTGATCCACGGTACAGGGGTAAGGTTGCTGACCTTATCTTGCCATCGCAGAGGATGAGACATCTCCGGGAGGCCTTGCAGAAAGGTCTGTGCACTGCATTCCCAGAGACTGGGAGGTTACAAACTCACGGTCCTGTACAACGTGTTGCTGAGGCTTCGGTCAGAAGGAGCGGTGGAGAAGGTGGCCCTCTGACCGATGCGTTCAGACAATTTTTTAGTCCGCAGCCCCAAGGTATGATTGGTTCCAGCTACCATCGCCAGCATCTGATTTACATTGTACAGGAATATCTAGGGGCAAGGTCAGACTTGGACACCTTTCCCACCGAAAATCCTCTGGTTTACTGGGTCTTGGGGATGGATCACTGGTCAGAGCTTGCACAGTTTGCAACTGAGCTACTGGCCTGTCCTGCATCCAGCGTTCTTTCGGAACGCACCTTCAGTGCTGCTGGTGGCTTTGTAACCAATCACAGGGTGCGTCTGTCCACCGACTCGGTTGATCGACTGATGAATCAGTCTTGGATCACCACCAGCTACCAAGCACCTAAAGCTGATGTAACCAAATAATTTTTTTTGAAATATCACATCCCTTCAAGATTGCCTATGCTGATGCTGAGTGACTGTCCTGTTATGTTGACTGTCTATTCTCTTCCTCCTCCGCTGATATCTTGGAAGAACATTTTTGGTTCTTGGTGATGCCACCAGCCCAATTTTTCAGCCCCTGTTTAACAGGGGCGTGTAATTACAATTTTTGATGCAATGCTTTGCAGCAGGGCTCATTCCTGCACTACAACTATAGTATATGGGAGAGGTTGCTGTGTCGTGGCACCAGCACCAATGCCACCAGCCCAATTTTTCAGCCCCTGTTTAACAGGGGCGTGTAATTACAATTTTTGATGCAATGCTTAGCAGCAGGGCTCATTCCTGCACTACAAATAGAGTATATGGCAGAGGTTGCAGTGTCTTGACATCAGCACCAATGCCTAAGGCCCAATTTTTCAGCCCCTGTTTAACGGGGGCATGTAATTACAATTTTTGATGCAATGCTTTGCAGCAGGGCTCATTCCTGCACTCTAACTAGAGTATATGGTAGAGGTTGCAGTGTATAGGCCCAATTTTTCAACCCCTTTTTAACAGGGGCATGTAATACAATTTTTGATGCAATGCTTTGCAGCAGGGCTCATTCCTGCACTACAACTAGAGTATCTGGGAGAGGTTGCAGTGTTGTGGCACCAACAAGCAGTGCCTAAGGCCCAATTTTTCAGCCCCTGTTTAACAGGTGCATGTAATTACAATTCTTGATATCATATTTCACAGCAGGGCACTTTCTTGTGCCCACCGAGAGTAACCAGCACCACCACCACAACCACCAAAGGCCCAATTTTTCTACCACTGTTTAACAATGGCATATAATTACAATTCTTGATATAATCTTTCACAGCAGGGCACTCCAGCGCCCACCAAGAGTCACTTTGAGGGCTTATAGTGTTGTGGCAACACCAACACCTTAGGCCCCCATTTCTGCAGAGCATATAGGGCAGGCCCCTACTTTCAAACATCCAACTTACAAACGTCTCCTACTTGCAAATGGAAGGAGACAACAGGAAGTGAGATGAAAAAAGATGCACAGCAAAAAAAAAAATATACAGGGGTGATAACCCTTCCCTATGTTTTCCTAAAAGCTTAAAAATAGATTTTTTGACTGGAGCTACATTTTAAAAATGTACCAGTTCAAAATTAACAGATTATACTTAACACAACAAACCTACACAGTCCCTGTCTTGTTTGCACTGCCTGTATACTCCTGTTCTGAGTATATAGGGCCTGGGGGCCCCACGCCTTTCCTTTTTTTAATATGATTACGGGGTTCCCCTTAATATCCATACAAGACCCAAAGTGGCTGGTAATGGGCAGGGATGGCTACCTATGCCATTTTTCTAAATGATTTTCATCCATATTGCCGTAACCAGATATTGCATTACATTAAAACTGCAAGCAGTTTTAAATGACTTTTTTTCCGTTAAATGTCATTTTGTGCAGGGACTGTTCTAAACATGGGAAACACGTGCCACTTCACAGGCATACTATAGAAACTCCCCAGGCACGATATTTAAAGGAATATTTAACTTTTTTTCACTTTAATCGTCATTAAAATCAGTGGTCCCGAAAAAGTGGACGTTTTTAAAAACATTTTAGGCATTGACCTATGTCCCTTGGGGTAGGAGCCAGGTCCCCAAACCCTTTTTTAAGGACTATATCTTGCATATTAGCCATTAAAATTAGCACTTTTTATTTTGAACGTTCGAGTCCTATAGACTTCAATGGGGTTCTAAAGTTTTTGGTCCGTTCGAAAGTTCTGGTGCAAACTTAACCAGGGGGTGTTCGGCTCATCCCTAGTCATAGGGCCACGAACATAAATATACAGTATTTACTGTATATGTACTATATCTGTAAGGAAATGATGGACCCTACTTTCACTATTTCAATAGAAAAAGTCTGTGGTTACAGAGCCAGGTACAGAAGACAGGTGTTTTTAAAGGATCTGAATTTCTTTCGATCTCCACAAAATCTTTCCGGTGTTTGCACTCGTGGTTCTGCTGGGGGTACCACCACAGTAGGAGTAGCCACAGTGTGTTTTTTGGGCAGGAACGGCAGTGGGAGAGCTGGCTGAGGATGGACTTTGGTCTGTGGAAGTAAGTGTCACTGACAGGTGTTGCAGATGGTCCTCTAATTGGAAGTATCCTTCCTGAAGGCCTGGGTGAGGGCCATGACTTGTTGGCATAAGGCTTCCAGTGGGGAGGCACCTCTGTCAGCCTCTGACATGTTATGTCAGGAACTTAGTAGGAGGCAGAGATTCTGGGAGGGCTCCCCTTGTGGCTGAATGAGGCACACCCCTGAAGGTGACACAGGGGGTGTGGTTCCCACAGAAGTACGGGTTGCCTGATTGTGGGAGCTGGTTGCTAGGAACTTGTTGGAACAGGTAAGGTATACTGCAAGGCAGACATGCATAGAAAGTGCAGGAGAAGTGGAGCAGACCAGATAGCTGAGACGGGAGCCAGGCCAGGGGTCATTCATAGTAAGGCAGTCCAAGATGAGAGTAAACAGGATTCAGCTGGGTCTTTGCACAGGAGACAGGTAAAGGCAGAGTCCGTAAGCCAGGACAGAATGAGATGCAATGAGCAAGCAGGCACAAGGTCAGGATACAAGCCAAAGGGTCAAGCCGGGAGATCAAGAAAAGCAGGTCAAGGCAAGCTGGGTCAGTACACAGGAAATCTGATCAGTGGGATATACAAGGCACAGGAACAGAAACCAGCAATGCATCATTGTCAGCAGCAGATTTAAAAGGGCAGTGGCGCTACTATCGCGCTGTGCGTGTGCTACCGTGCATGCGTGTTCGCCTGTTCACAGCGCATCCTTGTGCGTTTATGCGTGCCTCTGCCTATGCCAGTTCACGATCCCTGCACTATTGTGCCTGGGAATGCGCATATTTCCATGATGCTGTGTGCTGAGTTATTCTGAGAGAACAGCAAATGTACACTGTTATACCAAGCTGTACGTTGACTACTTTACATTGTAGCAAAGTGTAATTTCTTCAGTGTTGTCACATGAAAAAATATAATACAATGTTTACAAAAATGTGAGGGGCATACTTACTTTTGTGAGATACTGTATATATATTTTTCCAAATACTGCAGGCTGTACTCACCCAAATGATGCAGATAGTCAGGCTAGCTAGTATATATAAAAAAAACAAAGTCCAATCTGCAGCACTTTATCATTTGTTTTCAATCTTCATAAGACCCTACAAAGATCCTACAAGAAAATGCATTTGCATCTCAACTACAGTATAACCCAGAACTTGCATTAATATTATCTTATGAGATGATGATGATGATGATGATGATGAGATTTTCACTCCCAACTTTAGATATCACCTATCTGGACATTTAACATTTACCTTAAACAGGTTTTGAATATCTCTGTTAATTTGGCAAGGCAATAGTGATTTTATACTTTAAATCATTATCTGATTAAATCAATACATTATAAATTTAGCATTATCAGAAACACTCTATAATCGTAATACATCTCTTACCTAATTCCACATCCCGGATTCCCATGTAACTTTCCAGCAAATCATCTACTTTACGTGAAGCTTCTTCTTCCCTTTCACTTGGCTGTAGAAGGAAAAAAAAAAGAACTGATGAATTGTTTGTAGAGTGACATAAAACCTGCTGTAAATAACTAATGACTATTATCAGCATTTTCAATAACTTTGATGTATTTATATCCCCATTGTAATTAAATCCAACCCCTATTTTAAGAGTTAGTCATCCTTCCAGACACCCCAAACAGAGCATATTCCACATTTGGCACCCCAGAAAGCATGTGGAAATCCTGAAAGCCACATAGAATCTACAGTACAGAATTGCTATGATTCAAATTACAGAAGGACTAACAAGGCTTCCTCATTGTATCTTGGACATTGCAGAAACCTGAAAACCTGGAAGTTTGGTGAGTCTTTTCTATAGATATACAGATTTTTTATTTGTTTTGTGTGATTTCAGATAAAAGTGTCAATGAACAGAGAATATTGAGTGCTAGAAGAAGAATTAGTTTTTTATTTGTAGTCTGATTTGTGTGAGCTGATTTGTATGAGCAATTGAGTTTTGTTTGTTGCTAGTGCAAGTTAACAAATTTATACACAAGTTCTATTTCACAATTTTACAATCCACACCTAATGTAACTATACTTACTATAATGTAAGGAAAACAATGGACTGTGGTGGACAAAAAGGAACCAACAGATTATATTTTAGTTTGCTGCAATTTAATATGAATCTCACTATATAAGTAAACAAATTTTAAAAAGTATACGTGTAATATGGATTATGCTATCCATATTACACTTTTACTATAATGTAAGTATAGTTACATTAGGTGTGGATTGTATAGTCATGAAATAGAACCTGTGTATAAGTTTGTTAAAAAATATGTCTGCCAGTTCTCATTCACGTGCAGATGAACCTCTTAAAAGCCAGTTTAATGTATTATTGTCTAAGTACCAGCAGCATAATAGCAAATTATTGGGTAAAAAGCTTACAAAGAAAATGAAGAAAAAGAGACTAACAAATAAAATGCAGTATTGCTCAGGATCAAAGACATATCTAAGCAAAAGAGGGAGCAGTAAGGAGCAGGGATCAGACATCTCAGAAAGGACATAGATAAGTGAAAATATTCAGTGGGCGTGGAGGAGATGGCCACATAGAAGCAGAGCTCCGGGGACTCGGTACAGATCCTCAGTACACCCACGATCTGTAAGACAGCATTATGGGCAAACCAAACAAGCCCAGATCACAGGCACACCAGCAATGCTCCTCTGAAGCCTCCTCAAGTAGAAATGTCCCAACATTTTCAGAGCAAAGCCTCAGGGACGGAGGAACATGTTGGGATCCAAGATGGCGTTGGCTCAGGAGCAAAAGGAGGAAGAGGACTTTGATTAGGAGTCACTGGCCCCATCAGGGATTCCTCACCCTCTCACTTATGCAAATATGTCTGAATTTGCTTCAGACATAAAGGGCTATTTCTCTACAGCCTTAACATACCTCAAAGCAGACATTCTAATGCTTACAGAGCAACTGTCAACAAGTGATAGAGCAGGGAAACACATGGAGAAAGCTATTAGAAGATTGACATGTTACAATAACTCACTCCCAGCATCTAATAGCTGTTAACAGACAAATAGAGGACTTAGACAATAGGGGAAGTAGGAACTACATAAGACTAAGAGGTATCCCAGAAACTGTGATTGCAGAGCAAATCAAACCAGAATTTGACAGAGCTCATAGAGCACCTGATAATGCTCTACCGAGAGATATTATCTGCTGCCTCACAAATTTCTCCTTAAAAGAAGAAATACTACTAAAGTCTAGACAAAATGAACGAGTTTTGTTCAATGAAGAACACTTCCACACAATACAATGCAGGACCATTACAACAATCCACATAACTTCTAAACCTTAATATAAAATATAAAGAATACCTCATATGGACATAATGCATCATAATACTAGAGGGTGTTATTGAACCACAAATTACTTTTTCTGAAAACCATATAGTCTGCCACATCTCATCAAAGCGAGCTGACATTCATACCCCGAAACAACATCAATACCATATTTTACTGCTGGGATGTAAAATATCTTGTGTCACAATGTCTAGTAACATAAAGACAAAAAGCAATTGATTACCCAAATAACCTAGGAGCAGAACTGTTTGCATAATGACTATGTTTGTGTTTTTTACCCATTTGATCATCTGTTTCAAGCAGTTCCTTAAGGCTCGGTTCACACAGGGGGCGACTGCGATCCGACTTCAGGTCGCTCTAGGTCGCCTCAAGTCGCCTCCAAGTTGCGCTGTAGAAACATGAATGTGAGTCAATGGAGCTGTCTTAATATACGCTACTGCAGTAGCTCCGACTTTAAAAAAAGGTTCCTGTACTACTTTTAAAGTCGGAGCTACTGCAGTAGCGTATATTAAGACAGCTCCATTGACTCACATTCATTTTTCTACAGCGCGACTTGGAGGCGACTTGAGGCGACCTAGAGCGACCTGAAGTCGGATCGCAGTCGCCCCCTGTGTGAACCGAGCCTAACTCAAGCATAAGATTCCAGTCAAGATAACCAGCACCTTTTTCAGTTACGCCAATCTTGTACATGAAAGAAGCTCTTAAAGTATCCTGTTTGTAAATATTCTAAGTTTTGGCAGCCTGTGGACAATTTATTTGAGTCTACTTAATTTTCTAGGTTAATCCACTGAACGAACGAAAGCAAGAAGATTACTAAAATGACTTTTAACAGACTGTTTTTATGGGGTTTTTTTGGGACGGTATGGCTACCATTGTACTGAATTCACAATTTATATTTATCTATTTGTGTCGAAGAAGTGGGCATATCAAAATACCCCATGGACATCTCTGGCTGGAGCTATCCTCGTAACTCATCTTCACAACTACTCCAAAATAACACTATTCAAAACCAGTTATAATGAACACACCACGCTTATACCACTACAAAACACCTCATGTTTGACACAAACAGCTTCTAGAAAGTCGCCATACCACTAAATGTTGCTATTGCAGCACAAATATGTGTTTTTTTTTGTTTTGTTTTTTGTTTTTTTTGGAAAACAAATAGATTATCACAACTCACCAGTCAAAAAAAACCCCAAAAGCTGACATTAATACTCAATTAACATCAGAGCCTCTAATAATGAGATGTTTACCCTAAAGATAAAGAACTTAAACTTCTGCCTACTCCTATAACTCGTCGAATGCTTCAGGGGAACAATACACAATTTTTTTAAATATAATCTTTATTTATAGAAATTTTGTGACGTAACAGTCAAATACTGCGTATCCATATAGTATACAAAACAGTAGGCCCGATTGGCCATCCAACAAAGAGGATATAAGAGACAAAGGCGTCTATTACGTAGTCAGGAAAACATATGAATAGACTCATATTTTGAGTTGTGCCATTGTCAAGTAACATAAAGACAAAAGATAGACGATTACCCAAATAATCTGTGAGAAAAGGAGGAGGGGGGGGGCAAACAGAAAACAGTTTGCACAATGACTATATTTATGTATATTACCCACTTCTTTACATGTTCTAAGCAGCTTCTTATCTCAAGCAAAAATAACATCAGTCAAGATACCACTGTTTCAGCATCTTCTTCAATTTTGATATTCTTCTGTATGAAACACCCATTCAAGGTACCCTGTTGGTAAATATCCTGAGTTTTGACAGGATGTGGTCAATTGTTTGAGTCTACGGACTTTTCTTAGGTTAATTTACTGAATGAACCAAAACAAGACGATTATCTAAATGTCTTTCAACAGATTATTTCTTGTAAGATATGAACATTGCCACACTGAATTTCCAAAACACCACCATTGACGTATCCAGCTGGAGATTTCCTTATAGTGTCTTTACAACTGCCCCTAAATATGGTTTGCCACATGAACCCGGTTACCATGGACAACATTAAAGTGGAGGGCCACCCTAAAAAATAAAAATAAAAAATTACATTGATATTCTTGAAAAAAAAGATAAAAAAGAAAATTTGAAAAAAAAAAAATTTTTTTACTCACCAGAAACCCCTGTTGCTAGGCAGTCTTCCTAATCTGCCTTGCCTATTCCGCACCGTTGTTTCTTCAATTCCTCCTTCTCGACGAGCGGCCCCGTTGTCTTCTGGGACATGTGTGTGTCCCAGGAAACAACGGGGCCATTCACAAAGCTTATCATTTAAGACACATTTAAATAATTTCTAACGTACTATACGTCACTGTAGGTCCCTGAGGAACATCAAGTGAAGTAAATAAAACTAAAATTCTCCTTGTCTCTCTTTTATACTATTCCCACTTTACCGCTCTCTGCTTAATTTTACCCTCTCTATTCCCTACCCCTCCCCCTATATTCTGACTAATCTACTTCATGCAACAAAAATGGCATACTCGGGGCTGGGAAAATCCCCCAACATTATCTCTCATAATAGTGAAATACCCCCGAGAGAAGAAGTAAGGTTCTATACGAACTAAAGAAATGCAAACCCCTGATAGTCTTTCTACAAGAGACACACTTTAAAACCACTTCCCGCCCACAGTACATCATATGACTTTCAATGGAGATATCTGAATGATGCCTGCAGCTGCAGGCATCATTCATATATCATTATTTTTTTGCCTGCGATTCTGTGCACTGTAAGAATGATCATAGTGGCAGTCCTGCCCTCTGGTACTACTCTGGGCTCTCCCGGGTCATCAGGGACCAGGAGAAAGAATCCGCTGCACGGATAAAGGTCATAGAGATGACTGGTGACCTTCTGGGGGTCGGAAATCTTTTGGAGGCCCGAAAGCAACGTTATGATGTCTGGGCCGCGGATGTCAACAAAGTGGCAATCTCGGTTGGAAAGCATCAGATCTGCCTTTTTTTTGATCTGATGCTTTTCAGGCTAGAGGAGAGATGTGGGGTCTTATAGACCCCACATCTCTCCATAAAGAGGTCCTGTCACACACCATTCATATTACAAGGGATGTTTCCATTCCTTGTAATAGGAATAAAAGCGATCAAAATGTTTTTTTTTTAAAAGAAAGTGTAAAAATATAACAATTACAATAAAATAAATAAAAATTTAAAGTACCCTCGTCCCTGTGTGCTCATGCACAGAAGCAAACGCACACGAAAATCCCGCCTACATATGTAAATGTTGTTCAAACCACACATGTGCATTAAAGTGAGAGCAACAATTCTAGCACTATACCTCCTCTGTAACTCTAAAAATGTAACCTGTAAAGATGTTTAAAGCGTCGCCTATGGAAATTTTTAAGTACTGAATTTGGCACCATTCCACGAGTGTGCGCAATTTTAAAGAGTGACATGTTGGGTATCCATATGCTCGGAATAACATCATCTTTCACATTATACAAAAAAATTGGACTAACTTTTGTTATATTATTTTTTAATTCATGAAACTGTTTTTTTTTTCCCAAAAAAAGCATTAAAAAAATTGTTGTGCAAATACTGTGTGACATAAAAAGTTTCAACGACTGCCATTTTATTCCCTAGGGTGTCTGCTAAAAAAATATATAATGTTTGGGGGTTCTGAGTAATTTTCTAGCACAAATATGATGATTTTTACATGTAGGAGAGCAGTGCCAGAATAGGCCAGTATGGAAGTGGATGCAGGAAAAGGCAGAGCCTTACGGGACTGAGTCTGCTGAATGGTCCCTGGAACCACATATTTGGCTTTCATTCACTAGCTAAATGGATTGTTATTCTTCCCTGTTATCCTTGATGTGATGTTGCTGAGTAACTGTTGTCTGTTGCAAGAAGTTTATGGAAAGGATGATCACGATTCCACTGAGACTAACAACTATGTCTTCTGTGTCACAAATGGAGAAGACTTTGCAGCAACAGAAGAAGATAATTTTTGATTGGACTGATTTTTTTTTTTTTAATTTTGGAATTTATGTTATATGTAGTGATGGACGAACTTCCGATAGTTCGCGAACCGGAACGTTCGCGGTGGGCCCCATTGACTTCAATATGAGGCGAACTTTGCAAACCTACAGGTCAAATTTGCAGCCACAAAATAATTAATAGCTGTGCAAACATAGTCCCACCACATGGCCAATGACATAACACATGTATGAGGTGAATCTGGGATCGACAACTACAAGCATTCTTTTTTTATATGGGAAATTGTTGTGACAATTCAGGACTGTGGAGCGCATGAAGGCAATGGAGGAGAGGGAAGGTCAGGGACCAGGGTAGGCAAAGAAGAGGGTGCAGGAGATGATCACCAGCAGCGTGACATACAGCAATGACACCTGCACCGTGATAGAGTCATCTGACACCAGCACCATGTTAGAGAACACTGACATCAGCAGCGTGACATACAGCAATGACACCTGCACCGTGATAGAGTCATCTGACAACAGCACCGTGATAGAGAGCACTGACATCAGCAGTGTGACATAAAGCACTAACACCAGCACCGTGATATACAGCACTGACAGCAGCACCGTGATAGAGAGCACTGACATCAGCAGCGTGACATATAGCAATGACACCTGCACCGTGATAGAGTCATCTGACAACAGCACCGTGATAGAGAGCACTGACATCAGCAGCGTGACATAAAGCACTAACACCAGCACCGTGATATACAGCACTGACAGCAGCACCGCGATAGAGAGCACTGACATCAGCAGCGTGATATACATCACTGACACCTGCACCGTAAGCAGCCCCAGGAGGAAGTCAGCATAGCACAGGGATGGTGGGAGCCCCTCATAATGAGCATAGCACAGGGATGGTGGGAGCCCCTCATAATAAGCAGCCCCAGGAGGAAGTCAGCACAGCACAGGATGGTGGGAGCCCCTCATAATAAGCAGCCCCAGGAGGAAGTCAGCACAGCACAGGGATGGTGGGAGGCTGGGAGCCCCTCATAATAAACAGCCCCAGGAGGAAGTCAGCAAAGCACAGGGATGGTGGGAGCCCCTCATAATGAGCATAGCACAGGGATGGTGGGAGCCCCTCATAATATGCACAGCAGAGGCACAGCCCCAGGAGGATGTCAGCCCAGCACAGGGATGGTGGCAGCCCCTCATAATAAGCAGCCCCAGTAGAAATATGACACCGCTCAACCTCTTCAAAGAGGAGGGTACGGGCATATAGTACGGTGTGCTTTTTTTGGACAAGGAAGTGAGCCAAATCTAGAAAGAAGGTCTGTGTGCTCGATAAAAAATTTTTTTTATAGACATATACATGGTCTACTGGTCACATGTGTTGAATTCCTCCGAGATCCATGCCTCATTCATTTTTAGAAATGTGAGGTAGTTAACACTGTCGTGAGCTAGGCGAGTACGCTTATCGGTCACGATCCCCCCTGCTGCGCTGAACGTCCTTTCGGACAGGACACTGGATGAGGGGCAAGCCAACAGTTCCATTGCAAATTGGACAAGCTCTGGCCAGAGGTCAAGCCTGCCCACCCAGTAGTCCAGGGGTTCATCACTCCTCAGAGCGTCCACATCGGCCGTTAACCCGATGTAGTCGGACACCTGACGGTCTAGGCGTTCCCTGATGCTGGATGCGGATGACACCTGTCGATGGGTCAGCTGAAGGAATGACCTCATATCCGAAGTCACCAACACATCTTCAAACCGGCCTCTTCTTGCAGGCGCTGTTGGATTGGTACCCACAACTCCTTCTCTGGGAGTGGGAATTGCTCCTCTGCCAGCGCACACAAAAGCAGAATGCAGCATTTCTCGAAGCAAGGCCTGGAAGTGCTCCATTCTGCCAGCCCTCTGTGACGGCGGTAACATTTCCACCATTTTGTGTTTATACCGGGGGTCTAAGTACGTTGCCACCCAGTACTGGTCCTTGACCCTTATGCTTTTATAAGGGGGTCCCTATTAAAACACTGGAGCATGAAGGCCCCTATTTGCACTAAACTGGAAGCGGTGTGGTGGCCTGGCTCCTGCTCATTATCCAGGATAATGTCGTCCTCTTCATTCTCCTCTCCCCATCCACGCACAACAGGGGTCCCAGAAAGGTTTAAAGCATGCTCTTCTTGCTCCTCCTCATCCACCCCGGCACCATCCTCCTCTGACTCCCCTTCAGACTCCTGTTGTTGACTTGTCTCAGATAGAATAGCCCCCCCCTGGGAATTCATCCAGCTCCTGCTCCTCCACAGCTTGATCAATGACACGACGCAATGCACGCTCCATAAAGAAGGCATAAGGTACCATGTCACTGATGCGACTGACCAGTTTGGTGATCTCCTCAAATGGCCGCAGAAGTCTGCATGCATCGCGCATGAGCAGCCACTGGCGCGGTGAAAAAAACCCCAGCTCCCCAGAACCTGTTCTGCCGCAGAGTTCATACAGGTAGACGTTAACTGCACGTTTCTGCTGGAGCAGCCTATCAAGCATATAAAAGGTTGAGTTCCATCGCGTCGGGCAATCGCAAATAAGACGTCTGACCGGCAGATTGTGTCGCCGCTGAATGTCAGCAAGGCGAGCCATGGCCGTGTAAGATCTTCTGAAATGGGCCGAGATTTTTCTTGCCTGGCGCAAGATGTCCTGGACCCCAGGGTATTTGACAACGAACCGCTGCACGACCAAGTTTAAGACGTGTGCCATGCATGGCACGTGCGTGATTTTGCCCTGTTTCAATGCGCTAAGCAGATTGGCACGGTTGTCACACACCACTTTACCAACTGTCAAATTGAGCGGTGTTAGCCACTGATCTGCCTGTGAACGCAAAGCTGAAAGGAGTGCCGGGCCAGTGTGGCTCTTGGCTTCCAGGCACAACAGACGCAGCACGGCATGGCAACGTCTCACCTGGAATGTCGAATAGGTTCTGGGGAGCTTGGGCGGCGCAGCGGAAGAGACGCTAGCAGCGGAAAAGGAGGAGTCAGCCGAGGAGGAGAGGGAGGAGGATGGAGTAGGAGGAGGAGGAGAAGGGCCAGGCCTGCATGCAATCCGTGGCGGTAAAACCAAATATACACGGGTGCCACGGGTTACATGCTTGGTGGCCGTCAGAAGGTTCACCCAGTGGGCAGTAAAAGTGATATACCTTCCTTGCCCGTGTTTGCTAGACCACATGTCTGTGGTCAGATGTATCTTGGCACCGACACTGTGTGCCAGAGATACATTCTCTTGCCGCTGAACATGGCCATATAGCTCTGGGATGCCCTTCTCTGAGAAATACTTCCTTCCTGGGACCTTCCATTGTGGTGTTCCAATGGCCACAAATTTGCGAAAGGCCTCCGAGTCCACCAGTTTATATGACAGTAGTTGGCGGGCTATCAGTTCTGACAAGCCAGCTGTCAACCGTTGGGCAAGAGGGTTATCCTGCGTCATCATTTTTTTACGCTCGAACATTAGGCCCACGGAAGCCTGCCTTTTTGCAGAAAAACGTGAGCTTGGCGTGATGGAAGGTGGAGTGGAGGATAATTGTGAGGAGAGAGGAGAAGGAGAAGTAGAAGACGAGGCTGGACGGTGAGAGCCTGGAGTGTGGCTTTGTGTGTTCCGTTGCTCCCACTCGGCTCGGTGATGGCTGCTCATGTGCCTTCTTAAGGCGGTCGTCCCTAGGTGAGTGTTGGGCTTACCGCGACTAATGCGTTGACTGCAAAGATTGCAGATGGCAACGCTATTGTCAGCAGCAGACACGTTAAAAAAGCCCACACTGCGGAGCCATGTGCCGGTGTCCTGGGAGCGCCAGATGTGACCGTACATGGTCGATGACTCACTCCTGATACATTTGCAGTCCGCTTTGTCCCTCCTGTGCAATGTAAGTTATTCCTGCTTCTCCTCCCTATCTGCTGGTCCATATCTCCCTCTGAACTCCCCTCCTCTTCCTCTCTTGTGGGCACCCACGTGACATCACTAGACACGTCATCATCAACGTCACCTTCCCCACCGCTATAAGTAGAGATCTTGGAGTAGGCAGCAACACCGGGGACCAACCTCCTCCTTGGGCTGATCTGGGTACTGTCGTCAGACTGCTGAGTAGCGGTTGTTGCTACCTCCTCTTCCTGATCAAATACCAAGAGTGGCTGTGCATCAGAAATTTCTTCTTGATATGGATCGGAAAATAATTCCTGTGACTCAAGCGGAAGGTGGTGTTGTTGGTGGTAGTGTCTTTGGGGATGCACACAGCAGAGAGTGAAGAAGAGGGTGCAGATCGAGAGGATGAGGAGGGTGCAGAAGAGTAAGGCTGAGTGAGCCACTCAACCAAGTCTGGTGCGTCCTTTAAAGTAATTGAATGCACCTTCTGCAACTTCCCACTTTGACTCAAGCCTGTTGCTCCTGCCCTACCCCTACCACCCCTGCGGAAGGGCCTGCCTCTTCCTCTGCCTGTCATTTTTTAAATGACCCTGTGACAAAACTCTCAGTCCCTATACCGATGAAGGACTGCTGCAGTATAGGGCAGCGGTCAGCAGTAGTGCACCTCAACCCTATGTATTGTGGACCTATACCAGTCCTTATAGAATAGCAGACTGTACCTCACTCAACCCTATGTACAGTAGTACCCTATACCTTACCAGTCCTTATAAGGACCTTTGTGGAACAAGTAGGTTGTGTGTGACTGATTAGCAGACTGTACGTCAGTCCCTATACCGATGAAGGACTGCTGCAGTATAGGGCAGCGGTCAGCAGTAGTGCACCTCAACCCTATGTATTGTGGACCTATACCAGTCCTTATAGAATAGCAGACTGTACCTCACTCAACCCTATGTACTGTAATACCCTATACCTTACCAGTCCTTATAAGGACCTTTGTGGAACAAGTAGGTTGTGTGTGACTGATTAGCAGACTGTACGTCAGTCCCTATACCGATGAAGGACTGCTGCAGTATAGGGCAGCGGTCAGCAGTAGTGCACCTCAACCCTATGTATTGTGGACCTATACCAGTCCTTATAGAATAGCAGACTGTACCTCACTCAACCCTATGTACTGTAGTACCCTATACCTTACCAGTCCTTATAAGGACCTTTGTGGAACAAGTAGGTTGTGTGTGACTGATTAGCAGACTGTACGTCAGTCCCTATACCGATGAAGGACTGCTGTAGTGCACCTCAACCCTATGTATTGTGGACCTATACCAGTCCTTATAGAATGGCAGACTGTACCTCACTCAACCCTATGTACTGTAGAACCCTAGACAGACCAAGTTACCAGTCCTTATAAGGACCTTTGTGGAAAAAGTAGGCTGTGAGTGATTAGAAGTCTGTACGTCAGTCCCTATACCGATGAAGGACTGCTGCAGTATAGAACCCTAGACAGACCAAGTTAACAAGTAGGTTGTGAGTGATTAGCAGACTGTACGTCAGTCCCTATACCGATGAAAGACTGCTGCAGTATAGGGCAGCGGTCAGCAGTAGTGCACCTCAACCCTATGTATTGTGGACCTATACCAGTCCTTATAGAATGGCAGACTGTACCTCACTCAACCCTATGTACTGTAGAACCCTACACCAGGTTATTACCAGTCCTTATAAAGGATCTTTGTGGAACAAGTAGGTTTGAATGATTAGCAGACTGCAGCAGAAGGGCAGCAGTCAAGTATAATATTCTTTCTATATTTGGAAGAAAGAATATTATACGTGTACAAGCCTATTACCATACCAGTCCTGAAAAGAACCTTTGTGGAACTAATAGTAACAGCTACTGCTTCCTGCCTGTCCCTATATAAACTGACAAAACAGAGGCTACTGGAACAATAACTGGAATAGCACTTTTGTGGACCTGATAGTAACAGCTAATGACTAAACTGACTGTCCCTACAGCAGACACACCGTCCTGTCCCTTTCTCTAAACTGACAAAAGACGCTCAGGCTGCTGCAACAATCAGTAGCACAGCAAACCTATATACACCTAACACCTATACCAGTCCTGAAAAGAACTTTTGTGTACCCAATAGCTAGCGATTTGGGTCACTGCAATCTCTCCCTGCTCCACACAGCAACCTCTCCCTATAGTGACAGAAGAAAGAATGTAAAATGGCCGCCGGATCGGGTGTATTTATAAGTTAGGGGGAATGTCCAAGTGTCCATGTGCTGTAATGTCTCAATTGGCTGTCCTGTACCCCATGATGGATGTGTCATCATAGGTCAAATTCTTTTACACAGAAAAAACACGGAAGTCCGCTGGGTGAACGGCGGCAATAGTCCGCCGATCGGGCGAATAGCGAACAGCCGAAATTCGCCGCGAAACGACCGCCGGGCGAACCGTTCGGCCATCACTAGTTATAAGTGTTGAGTGCTGGGGTCTCTGAAGGGCACGGTGGATGATCTGTACTGTAATTGCTGTGAGGTTTGGGGGGAAATGTTGTAGAATCTCATATTAGCCAATGTATTTCATATTATTCATAATGATTTGCATATGTTTTATTGATAATATTATTATTATTGTATAGTAGTGGTCTTACCAATATTATTATTCAATAAGTAAAGCAATAGTTATTAATCTTTATACTATGTTTTCCATAGCTATAAAGTCTTCATTTTTAAAAGTTGAACTTTAGATGACCTCTCTGCTTCTTTCTCATACTTCTATAGTTTACTGGGTAAAGGTCCATTAGAATAGATTCAAGATATATAGAGAAGTCTCAAGTCTTTGAAATGCATATAAATCAGATAGATAAGATAAGGGTAAAATAATTATGTGGAATACGGGAAAGTTATGTACAGTACATTAATTAAGTTTGACAGGGTAAAACTAAGGTCTGCTTGAGCCCTCATTAAAACTGTTAAAATACATTGAATAAGGATATATTATATATGTATGTATATATATATATATATTAATAATTAGACAATACTGAATAAAGTAATTGGCTTCATCTGTATGTATGTATATGTATATATATATATATATATATATATATATATATTGTAAGTGATACAGTACTTTTTACACATAGGATTATACAGTAACACATATAACACATCTGGTGGGGTTATTGAAAGTTCATTCTCTCAAAGTTGTAAATCTGCAATCCTTGAAGTTAAGTTAAATCTTATCAAGATGAGGAGAGTTTGATAACACAGCTGGGTGCCATACTGTCTTTACACAGGTGTTTTTAATTGGAGAAAACCAGTTATAAATCACTTTAATTAACAATTCTGGGAATGAATGAGTTTGGTTTTAGAACAGGTGTCAGATTTATGGTTAGTTACATTAATGTAGATCATAGCAACCAATCATGTTGTACCTAATATGCTTGCATTGTAAGAAACTGTATAAATTAGACCTGCATCTTGTAATACTTTGAACATAATCCTGTATGTTCCCAGCTGTTAATAAACCTGCATAACTAAGGTCCTGCCTGGTTCGACACTTTACTATTCTACTTCATCATACAAATCCTCAGATGTGAGTAGGGATGAGAGAGCAGTGAATTGTCTATGAGATGGGTTGCAGAAGTCTAGAGTGGGGTCTATTATTTGATTAAAATCACTGAAAAGGGAGGACGAAAGGCCGCCCGTTTGACTGCCGGATAAGCTGCCTCCAGAGCTCAGGGGCTTGGAGTGAAGGAGTGCAGGTCAGGGATACAGAGTGTGATACACTACACATTGTTTTATATTATCATTATCATATTACACCGCAGAAGGCATATTAAAGCACAATGAACAGACTGACTGAACTTTAAACTAGCACCTTCCCGGAGCTCAGGAAAAAAAAAGGAAAAACCTGAACATTGCATGTTAAAATGTGCTAATGCACGTTAATGCATATTAACGCATCCTGACTGAACTATAAGCAAGTGCCCCTTTCAGAATCCAGTAAATTTGAAATGTAACATTCAATAGAGAAAGTAACAATTTGTTGGAAAACCCAAATTGGACATATTGTAACACAAGGGCTCTCCATAACTGTATTGATTTCAGAAATACTTCAATACAGCAGTCCATTGCATGGCAATATCTTTAATTTCACCTAGGAGACCTGTTATGAACCCAAAATGTGTGCATACCTGCTTACACCCTTTGACTACCTGTGGGCTTGCTGGTCTGTGGGGAGGAAACTGGGGCTCGGGCCGAGAGGTGAGGTTCCTTGTGCCTCCATTTGTGTTGGATCGTGGGCCTGGAGGTCAGAGGGAAACTCTTGGTAAACTTACTTAAGGTTCTCTTAGGATAAGAGACAACTCCCAGTTAAACCCTCGGTGAAGACCCATACAGGTGACAATTTCAGGTGAACCCACAGTTAAGCTCTATAGAGAAAAAAATCTGCTGCTTATACAAGCTGCATGAATTATTTGAATGGTTGAAGTCTCAGCTAAATGCTGAATGTGGTGCTGGAATCTGTGTATTGAAATACGCACTAGTTTGTACTGAGTACTGGGAAACTATATTATCAATAAGTGTGACACTGAGTGCTGAAATATTAAACATTGAACACGGAAAGGATGTTGCTAAGGACTATTGCATATTGGATGCTAAACATAGAATTGACACTTCTAATTACTTTGTTGAGTATTGAATAGGGAACATGGACACTAATACTAAACACTGAGCAAAAATACAGAACAGGAAATTCTGAACACAGTATGAATACCATTATGGAATACTGTGCATAGTATAGATCTTCTGGGACAGAATACTAAATAGTTGAACATTGGAAAGGGCATGGTTAAGAATATTATATAGAGTCCTGATTACAGCCTGGTGCACTGAGTACTGAATACCAAATATTGAAGGGACACTAAATACAGTATAGAGCATGGAACAATCAAAGGAGGGAAGAGGGAGGAAAGGAAGGAAGAAAAGAAAACATATGTTAGGGAAAGCCCAATCTAAGAAAATGCTGAAAGTATAATTAAAATACAAATGTCGGATATCCCTAAAAAAAGGTACTGTGAAAGATTTGATAAAGCTGATGCCTGAAACACGTAGTATGTCCCGGCAGGGATCCAGGGATGAAAAAGATCAAGTTTCAAGGGAGAATACACAGGAAGAACTTAATAAATCACAGACCTCAAAGGTTCCCTCAGGTATCCTGGGAACTGGAAGGAAGATGTGTAACGGATATGGTTTCGGGCACTGAATTTAATGGAGAACACACGCAAAACCAAGATCAACAGAATATGGAGGACCAACAGACTACAGGCGGGAATAAAACAGCTGGAGGTTTAAATCAGTATGACAGTAATACTGTTAAAACCATATTAAAAGAACCAGCATTGAGTGATGTTTTTATTGCCATTCAGGCATGTAATAGTTCTTTACTATCTTTAACAAATCAAATGCATGACCAAAAATAGGATATTACGGTTAGAAAACAAGAGAAGCAAAAGATCTGTGAATGTACCATGGAATTGGAGAGCAGGGTTAGTACAACGGAGGATGCCCTGCCCTCCATAAAAAAAGGATCACCATCAAACCAAAGTACAAAGTACAAAGTACAAATAATAGATCAAGCACAGAGATTGGATAATTTGAAAAATAGGCAAAGACGTAATAATGTATGTATCTTGGGCTTTCCTGATCATGAAGAGGGCCAATCAGTGACCGTATTCTTTGAAAATTGGATAATGGCTGCTCTTGGCCCAGAGAGTCTTTCAAGACTGTTTACAATTGAACGGGGCTCATCGAATTCTGTGTCGATTACCCTGCTCGTCAAATTATCCCAGGACAGTTATTATTAAAATGTTAAATTATAGAGATAGGAATTTAATACCGTCAACGAGGTAACATTGAGTATAAGGCCGCGTACACACGCGGGGACTGTTCGCCCAACTTTGTCCGCTGAACAGTGTTTCGGCGGACAGTCCGCCCGTGTGTGGGCTTTCAGCGGACAGTTTCAGCGAACAGTTTGCTGAACAAGTTTTTCGGAATTTCCGAAAAACTGTCCGCTGAAACTTGGTTTCAGCGAACAGTCCCCTCGTGTGTAGGCTTGTTCGTCAAACTAAGTATGCTGCATTTACAGCCCCGGACACTTGCTGGGTCTGTGCAATTCACAGATTCCACCCTAGTTCTGGCCCAGTATAGCTGGGATTAATAATGCAACTTTAAGGACCCCAAAACGAGAAGAACGAGTGGTCCATAGGGAACAACTTCTTTCGAAACAAGACTTTAGAAAACTTGATCATTTATGTCTGCCAGCCACTCTTTTCCCTCCAGCTTGACACATGGACCGTGTCATCAGTCACAAGTAGTTATGGCTGCCTTAGTAAATGAGTTTGGGATAGAGCCAGGGTTCACCACAGTTGTTTTTATAACATACCACTTCTTGTTTTACCTGTTACCAAAGGTGTTACCAAAAGCTGAACATCCCTTCCAGATATAACAAAAAGATATATCCAGATGCCCAAGTCAGGATCTTACAAGTATGTATTTTGTTTGTATGGACATGTTTTCTGGATGTCCAGTGGCAAATGCTACTGCAAAGGCCACAGTAAAAATTGTTATCAGAAGTAGTTTGTAAGTACAGAGTGCAGATTCTACAGAGAGTAACAGGAGAGTCCTTACTAGAAGTTTTGAGGTTTAATTTTTTACACCCCCTACTGTCTACAATGTAGCGGACAAAGTAGAGTAAGAAACTAGAAAACTTTAGCCTGAATGTTTTCTTATATTTTATCAAGCCTCTAAGGGGATGTTGGACTCTCTCCCTGTGGGATTTGGTTTGGGAGTATGTTACTCTCTTTCTTATATTTTGTCTCAGCAGCTGAAGTCCTCCATTTGTATCTCACAGAGAATGTTGCTGATCTTTTAAAGTTTTTGACAAACTCATTTATGTGTTTTCTCCCCAATTCCAGATCCTAAAAGTTTGGAAGGATCTAAAACTAAAGCCAGGTGACTTGTGGATTGTTAAGAGACATTTATATATAATATATATATAATATATAATATATATAATATATATAATAAATGTTTGGAGACTCAATACAGCATCTATTTCATGTACAGTTTTGCAACACTTGAAGGAAAAGTCACCTGGATCCACACCAGACACTGCAAAAAATGACTAAATTAAAGAAATCTCTGTTTTTGATTTGTTTCCCTCTTGCGATAACAGTCTAGGGTACTTTATGATTCAATTACTTTAATTGTAATTTGAAAAGTAGTTTAGCCATGTTGAAGTCATATTTGTCTTTTGTACCTCTTCCATTTTATGTAGAATTGTCTGTGTTTACATATGCTGATAAGTCAGCATACCAACAATTAAGCCAGAAGGCCATTCTGGCCACAGGAGTGTACAGCCAGTACTCTGTAAATATGTCTATCAATCATTTGTTTTTCATAACGAAAAGTAATTTTGTAATGAAAAAGCTGCTCAGCTATTATTTTCTCCACAATGGAGTTTTTGCCTCTTTGGCCAGGACTACCCCCCCTCAAGCATGTGGAGGTTCCAGGTTAAAGGTGATAGCAGGTATGGTTAGTGATCAAAATATTAATCAAAAGAGAGGAGACTGTAATGGAAATGTGTAAGTTCTGTATATAATTGTATTCTATTTTATATGTATTGCACTATGCCCTCCCCATGCACACGGCACTAATAATGTTTTCAGTGCATATTTTGCATTCTTTTGAGTCCTGATTAGAATTAGCCTGCCTATGCAACGCCCCTTGTTACCATAAATGCACAATTGTAATATTAATGTGATACCTACGTAATCATGTGTATAAAAACCTTCAAATGCGTCATAATAAAGGAGAACAATTATTGAAAAGATGCTGAGCATATCTTTTGTGTCTGATCCCTACTGCAGTAGTTATTATTAATTTGGAACCACTAATCAATATGAGGAGTTGCATATCTAAAAAATATCTATTTCATGGTATAGGCCCAGGATTTTCAAATTAGGTCCAAATTTTATATAGGGAACCAAAATCAAGGGTAAGAATTAACAACACATTATCAAGATCTTTCAATTTGTCTAGGGGGACAAGGCAGGGATGCACTTTGTCCCCATTATTGTTTGCAATAGCAGTGGAATGATGAGACCTGTCAGGGCTGCCTTAGCCCTTCCTCCTCTGGGCTGGCCGCTCAGCAGTCGGCTAATTGCAAGCTCTCTTCTCTTTCCACAGTTACCAGCTGTTCCCAATGATGCTCGTCTGACCTGCCTATTTAAAGCCTTCCTGCTCACTTTTTCATTTGCCTATGCGTTGGTCACATCACAGGGAACCATCTCCTGCTGTTTGTTTCAAGACTGGCTTGCTGACATCCCACCTGGCTTCTTATCCTGGTTGCGGTTGTTCTCCTTGGATCCTCGACTTCCGGCCTGGCTGATTATCGATCTGGTTAATGAACTTTGGACTGGCTAACTACCCGATCTGGCTACAGGACTCTGGCTATGCTTGACTATGCTTTTTTCTATTTACCTTTATATTTTTATTAATAAACAAGTGTGATTTGATTGTAGTTCTGTCTCAGTCTGTTTCATGGTTTCTGACAAGACCCCAGTTTAGTAATCTCTTGCTGCCCTTTTTGGATTTATAGATGTTGGTTGTTTGGCTTTGAAATGTTGCCACTAATTTGGCAGGAAAGCCCCATTTGTATGAGATATTCGGATCTCGGAGGACTGCAGTAACATGGGCGAATTCCGTTTTTGTGCAGTAGCCGATATATCCGTGTAGAGGGAAATGGAGGAGTAGGGCTCTGTGAGAGTAGCGGTAGAGCAGGCTACAGACATGATCTTCTCTTTAGTTTGGAAGAAATGGATATGTGCCAGTACTTCCCGCTGGACCGTTTCTGGTAGGTAATTTGATTTAGCGATCCTGTGGGTGCGGTCTATGACAATGTCAGCTTGCGATAGTTGAGGAATGAGTTTGAGAAACAACTTCTGAATAAAATGGGTTAAATCTGGAGGTTTGATGGTCTCAGGGATACCTTTGAACTTCATGTTATTTCTCCTGGAGTGGTTCTCCAGGTCAGTCACTTTTGATTGTAAAAATTGTATTTCCTCAGAATATCATTGGAATGCCTCAGAGGCCTCATGGTGAGCCTCATGTTCAGCGATCTGTCTCTCCAATATGTCAATACGTTCCTCTACCTGTTCCACTCTGGAATGCAGGGAGGATAGAGATGAGTGGAGCTCATTGTGTAGGTCTTCTTGTAGGAATAATAACATTCATTTTAAGGTGTGCTCTGAGGCAGGCTGATCACTGGAATAGTGTACAGCCAGGGATTCCAGTGTGCCTTCACATTCATCAGGCTCATCCCAGTGCTGTTTCTTGTACAATATGACTTTAGATGCAAAAGGTGCTGGAGACTGTGCTGCCTACTTACGGCCGTCAGATGGGCTCTCTGAGCATTAGGACCAAGCAGACAGTATCTCTAGAGAGGCAAGGGTCCAATGATATATATCCAACACTGAGCGCTGCACTCAGAAATGAGGCGCAAAGTCTGAAACAAAAGACAGAAGAGAGAAGCATCCCTAAGTGCAGAATTAGTAGCTGTTTATTTCCCCAAACAAGATTAAAAACACTTACAAAATCTGGCGATTTAAAAAGCGTGTAGCCTTTGATAATATAAATGGTGTGGCAGGCAGAAATAAACAGCTACTAATTCTGCACTTAAAGGCACCTCTCTCTTTTGTCTTAGTCTGTCAGATGGAGAGATGTGGTGAGGTGTGCAGGGTCCTGTGGTGTTGTTCCTGCCAACGAGGGTGGAGGAGGGGACAATGCTCCAGTGCCATTTTGTCTGCCCTGCCTGTAAAAGTCCATGAGATGGTGTGACTTGTAGATGCAGCCGTTCCTCTTTCTGAACATTCTGCTGTGTTCCCCAGTGTTCTGACTCCCCTCTGAGACAGGGGAGAAAGGTTGCTGCGATGGGCAGAGGGTTGCTGTGTGTCCCTAGGCTGACCAGAGCTGCAGGGTCAGTCGGCCATCTATCTTTTTTTTATATTTTATTTTTCTAATTTTAATTTTAATTTTTCTATTTCATATATATTATTTCTTATTTTTATTATTTTTTTTTTTTTTACTTTTATTATTTGATTATTATTAATGTTTTAAATTTCCAGTTTCATTTTTTATTTTTATTTTCAATTTATTAAATTTTTCAGGTTTATTTTATTTTTATTTTACATTTTACTTTTCATTATCATGATTATTTTGAAATAATTCTTTATATAACATCTCTTATTTTTTTAATTTTATTATTATTTATTTTATTATTTTCAGCATTTCAGAAAATTCCAAACATTATCTTGTAACATATACAATGCAATTTATCTTATC
This sequence comes from Lithobates pipiens, assembly GCF_037356315.1. Taxonomy (NCBI): domain Eukaryota; kingdom Metazoa; phylum Chordata; class Amphibia; order Anura; family Ranidae; genus Lithobates; species Lithobates pipiens. The sequence goes on from NW_027507718.1 coordinate 151,772,521, forward strand.
AGTTCTCGTCCTTAGTTGGACCAGATAATCAATGTATTTTTATTTTTATTTATTGCATCTTCTTTTAATACATACAAATATATTTGCAACAGTTCTTATATATGATAGTCCTGCCATTAGTCTAGCCCATTAATTCCTTTAATTGACTGACACGTCCACTAGCCAGTTGTGCCTGTTGCTTTACCGTTTTCCCCAAAATAAGATTGACAGGTCCGCTGACCAATCATGTCTGAAGAAGAAGCTTGTTGTTTCGAAATGCGTTATCGTCCACTCCATGCCATCTTGAGTTCCATGCTGGTTACAGTGGCGTTCGGCCGCTTCCTGCTCCAATCCAAGCTAAACAGGCAACACAGCTTGCATGTGAGGCAGCCACAGCACCAGGACAATCCAGAGAAGCCTTGGGACTTGGGACATTTTTATACAAATTGCTTGTTCTATCAACCATTTCGTGAGTTGCCAATTGTCTTGTCCTTTTAAATAAATCATATGAGGTCTGGCCTGCAGAGTAGGGATGATCCAATAGATTCAGGTAGCTGATCCCAAAAATCAAATGCAGCCAATATGACCTCTACATCCATATCTGGGGTCTGTATGATGTGGATTACTCACAGTCTTGCAGCAAGATCAGTCCTGTTATTTAGCAGCTGTCATGAGTGATGTCCCTCACAGCTTGGTCTTTGAGCAATGCATGCTCAAGGGACTCAATCCCAGCTGCTATGTTTGATATTTCAGTCAGTGATGGCATGGAATCCAGACAGTCCAGATAGCCCTCATGCTGGTAACTAGTCCACAAATGAAGCTGACCAAAACCTGGAGCTAATGGTTGGAACAGATGAATGATAATCAGATAAAACAAAGCATTCAGTGACACAGGGAGGTGGAGACCCATCCTTCCATCTACATGTTTTGTTCTGCCCACCAACCGCAACTTCGTCAGAAAGTACAAGGCTGTGATCTGCCTCCGGGTTAAAGTCAGGGCTAAATCCCGCCCCTTTTACTCTTAAAGTGCTTAAAATTCATGTCTATGACCATTACAGAATGACACATTTGTGCACACAGAAACCACTTCCTATATTCCCCTTATTACCACAAGGTGGTGGGTGCTAAAGCATAACCAATCTCTATATATCAAACAACCTACACCAATTACAGCTGGAGGGGTGGGAGTTTTTAACATAAGAAAAATAATAGAAGAGAAATGTGATACATAAATATGATAGTTATTATGCTACTAAGACTATTCTTTGAAGGACAACCAGTTTGAAGTTAAATTCAGGTTTGTTCTTTGATTATTTTTCCTTTCATTCCATTGAGTAAACCATATATGATTTAACTAATTCTGGTGTATTTCATTATTGCCATTGTTATCTAAAGAAAAACATTTTGAACCCAGGGTGTCAGAGGTGGCAGAGGACTCACAGGGTTAGGAAAACCAGAAGGTTATTGACTTATCTTGTGGAGGCTGTTCAGACCCCACAACAACCAAAACAAGAAAGATAGGGGTAGTCACTACATATAGTACCCATTGGAACCAACTTAGAGCAATATTAGGAAAACATTCCCACATTCTACTGTTAGACAATAGATTGAGACAAATATTGGGCCCTTGGCCAAACTTAATTGCCAGGCCCGCTCATCTACCTCACCTGTGGTGGACATGCACCCCTGTGGACACTGCAGTATTTGTATATTTGTCTTGAAGACAACATTTTTTAGAGATTCTGAGGGGAAGCGGATTTATAAAATCCAATCATTTGCTAACTGTTCCTCCTCTTTTGTCGTTTACCAACTTATTTGCCCTTGTGGCAAGATGTACAGTACGTAGTTAAAACTAAACGTAAAATTTCACAAAAGGATGGGGGGAACATCTGACAAGTATCACTACTGAAGGTGATGAATACTCCGTGGCCATGCATTTTAGGGATGCACATGTCACATTGACTAAAGGATTTAAATGCATAGTAAACTATTAACTTTGAACTGCCTCAAAGAAGGGGTGATTGGGATTAAGTCCTGCTGCAAAAGGACGCCAAATGGATCTTCCTGTTGGATTATCACCAAAGGGATTGAACAATGACCTCTTCCTTTTTCTAGTCCCGTCGTATGCGTTGTACGTCACCACGTTATAAACTAGCAGAATTTGGTGTGACCATCTGTAGGCAAGACAGCTTGAGCCGAACTCTGTCGGGAAAACCATCAGAGCTTTTTCTGACGAGAATTCCAATAGTGTGTACGCGGCATTATAGAGAATTATTGGTGAAATGCAGCCTTAATGGTTTCAGCAACACAATTTCTTGAAGTAGGGAGGAAAAATAAGAGTAGTTCCAGTGCCAGGACAAGGTCATTTGCTAAGGGCGAAGATGGCAAACTGCACCTCCACCCCCAGTTGTAAAGAAAGAGTCAGTGTAATTTCAAAACAAGAAAATATTTAAAACAATACAAATTAAATTAGGTTTAATAAAGTAGGTGGGTGGGACCATGCACATGAAACAAGCAGTGACGTACACATTTTAGAGGATATATGGGAGCCCCCGGAAGATATAAGGGGGCACTCTGGAGGTACTATGCTTCCAGAGTGCCCCTATAATGCCTCCAGAGTGCCCCATTGCGATCAGTAGCAGTATTAGTGGGGAGAAACGATAGGATCAGGGGCAGACGGATGATGGTGGGGTGGGTGGGATCAGAGGAAGAGGAGTGGTGGTGGGGGGTGGGATCAGGGGCAGAGGAATGGTGGTGGGGGTGGGATCAGGGGCAGAGGGTTGGTGGTTTCATGGGCAGAGGGATGGGGGAGGGGGGTGAGATCAGGGGCAGAGGGATGATGGTGGGGGGTGGGACCAGTGGCAGAGGGATGGTGGTGGGGGTGGGTGGGATCAGGGGCAGAGGAAAGGTGGGTGATGAGATGGTGACACTGGCACTCACCTTCTCCCAGTGCTCAGTCTGGACTCACAACGTCTCCATTAATGCTTCTCCTGACATAGGGACACTGTCTGCACATCTGCTAACAAAGGGGAGAGCTCATCCCCCTTCACTCGACTGGCCCATCAGCTAATCAACTGACCTTCTCCTCCACTCCCCTCCTCCCGACATGGATCTGTTTGGAGGAATGGGTGGAGCGATGTGCCAGGAACAGCGAGTGCATGGTGTATACATTGTCCTGACTTCACTTCCTCCTCTTGGTCACAGCTCTCTATGCTCCCCTCCCCCGGAGTCCTCCCATCCAGCGGCATCACTAGGATTGGTGTCACCTGGTCCAATAAAACATGGTGTCACCCCTCTATTTTTGGGCCAGCAGCACATCGTTGGAGGCAGAGGCAGTATTTGGGCTAGAGGATAGCAGGTTAGGCAGTTCCTAATGGCTCAGTCCCTAGGATCAGTAAATGATAATGGCCGACAGGCCCTCTTATCAGACCCAGCAAAACTGCAGCAGTGATCCCTCCGGCTGGATGTTTTCTCACTCTGTGTTGCCCAGGGCGACTCTGGTCAGAAGTGTAGCATGTCTTTATCCTGGTAGTGGATCAGTGTATTTCTGTCTGGTGGTGCTGATTAGCAGTGTGGCTCTCTCTAGTGTTGCTGGTTAGCAGTGTGACTCTCTCTGGTGGTGCTGGTTAGCAGTGTGGCTCTCTCTATTGGCTCTGGTTAGCAGCGTGGCTCTCTCTGGGGGTGCTGGTTAGCAGCGTGGCTCTCTCTTTGGCTTCCCCGGTACATTCCTCTCTTTATGTGTCTTTTGGAGCAGTTACTGTATAGCACTCATTCCCCCAGAATGTTTCTGAGTCCTGGGCTTTCTCTCTCACTTTTTTTTCCCCAGCAGAGTGCATGCTGGGAGCTGTAGTCACCTCTCTGTGGAGAACAATGGGTTGCCGATCTTCTGGGACTACATGTCCCATGATGCTCCACTAGTTTGTTGTGATTGACCCTGCGCTTTAGCCAATGGGGAGTAAAAAGAGCGGGCAGGAAGCTGGGCGGCAAATATAATGAGAGAGCCGCTCTCTCTTCTCCTGCACTGCTGACAGGAGAAAGGGGCTGTCAGAATATTTTCCCCATTCTCCTCCCCCCATCACACTGCTGATGTCACCGCTTCACTGATGGGGGGGTGGGAGGGGGGCTTGACAGCACCCACTACATCTGCCAGCTTCCTTTATGTCACCCTTCTAGCAGGTGTCATCCAGGTGCGGTCTGCCCCCCGTACCCCCATGGCAACGCCACTGCTCCCATCTCTCCTCCAGCCAGCCTCTCAGTGTGTGATGCGGACATGGAATATGAAGCGCCTGTCAAGGGGACTATCTCCACTAGGGATGAGCCGAACACCCCCCGGTTCGGTTCGCACCAGAACTTTCGAACGGACCCCAAATTCGTACGAACTTTAGAACCCCATTGAAGTCTATGGGACTCGAAGGTTCGAAATTAAAAGTGCTAATTTTAATGGCTAATATGCAAGATACTGTCCTAAAAAGGGTTTGGGGACCTGGCTCCTGCCCCAGGGGACATGGGTCAATGCCTAAAATGTTTTTAAAAATGGCCGTATTGGCGGGAGCACTGATTTTAATGACGATTAAAGTGAAAAAAAAGTAAAATATTCCTTTAAATTTGGTGCCTGGGGGGTGTCTGTAGTATGCCTGCGAAGTGCCACGTGTTTCCCGTGTTTAGAACAGTCCCTGCACAAAATGACATTAAACGGAAATAACATCATTTAGAACTGCTTGCGGTTTTAATGTTATATCTGGTTCCTGCAATATGGTTGAAAATCATTGAGAAAAATGGCATGGGTAGCCCTCCCTGCCCATTACCAGCCCCTTTGGGTCTTGTACGCATATTAAGGGGAATACAGTACCCATATTAAAAAAAGGAAATGCGTGTGGCCCCCAGGCCCTATATACTCAGAACAGCAGTATACAGGCGGTGCAAACAAGACAGGGACTGTGTAGGTTAAGTTGAATCTGTTTGTAATTTTCAACTGGTACATTTTTAAAGTGTAGCTCCAGTCAAAAAAACTATTTTTAAGCTTTTTGGAAAACATAGGGAAGGGTTATCACACCTGTATAATTTGTTTTGTCATACATCTTTTTTCATCTCACTTGCTGTTGTCTCCTTCTGTTTGCAAGTAGGAGATGTTTGTAAGTTGGATGTTTGAAAGTAGGGGCCTGCCCTATATGCTCTGCAGAAATGGCAGAACAAGGTGTTGGTTTTGCCACAACATTGTAAGCCCTCAAAGTGACTCTTGGTGTGCGCTGGAGCACCCTGCTGTGAACGATTATATCAAGAATTGTAATTACATGCCATTGTTGAACAGTGGTAGAAAAATTTACCTTTGGTGGTTGTGGTGCTGGTGCCACAACACTATAAGTCCTCACAGTTACTCTGGGTGGGCACAGGAACGGGCCCTCCTGTGAAATATTATATCAAAAATTGTAATTACATGTCCCTGTTAAACAGGGGCAGAAAAATTGGGCCTTAGGCACTGGTGCTGGTGCCACCACACTGCAACCTCTCCCATATACTCTAGTTTTATTGCAGGAATTAGCCCTGCTGCAAAGCATTGCATCAAAAATTGTACTTAAATGCCCCTGTTAAACAGGGGCAGAAAAATTGGGCTAATGGCATCACCCAGAACCAGAAATGTTCTTCCAACATATCAGCGGAGGAGGAAGAGGATAGATAATCAACATAACAGAACAGTCACTCAGCATCAGCATAGGCAGTCTTGAAGGGATGTGATATTTCAAAAAAAATTATTCTGTTACATCAGCTTCAGGTGCTTGGTAGCTGTGGGTGATCCAAGACTGATTCATCTTGATGAAGGTCAGTCGATCAACTGATTCGGTGGGCAGGCGCACCTTGTGATCGGTAACAAAGCCACCAGCAGCACTGAAGGTGCGTTCCGAAAGAACGCTGGATGCAGGACAGGCCAGTAGCTCAATTGCATACTGTACAAGCTCTGGCCAGTGATCCATCCTCAAGACCCAGCAAGCCAGAGGATTTTCGGTGGGAAAGGTGTCCAAGTCTGACCTTGCCCCTAGGTATTCCTGCACCATGTAAATCAGACGCTGGCGATGGTTGCTGGAACCGATCATACCTTGGGGCTGCGGACTAAAAAATTGTCTGAAAGCATCAGTCAGACGGCCACCTTCTCCACTGTTCCTTCTGACCGATGCCTCAGCAACACGTTGTCCAGGACCAGGAGTTTGTAACCTCCCAGTCTCTGGGAACGCGTTGCACAGACCTTTCTGCAAGGCCTCACGAAGATGTCTCATCCTCTGCTCCCTCTGCGATGGCAAGATAAGGTTGGCAACCTTACCCTTGTACCATGGATCAAGGAGAGTGGCCAGCCAGTAATGGTCCCTCTCCTTGATCCGAAGAATACGAGGATCCTTCCGCAGGCTTTGCAGGATCAGGGAGGCCATGCAGTGTAGGTTAGCTGAGGCATTCGGTCCGGAGTCCTCTGGGTCACTAAGGACAACATGATCCGCAGCTACCTCCTCCCAGCCACGTACAAGTCCATGCGTTTCTTGGGACTGTAAATCATCCCTACAAGACTGCTGCTGCTGATGCTGAGTGCCAGCCTCCACCTCCATGCTGACACAATCATCCTCCTCCTCCTCATCCTCTTTCTGTGTGATGGGTGGCACAGCAGGAACACTGTCTGGATAAAGGGGGCCTTGAGAGGCACGGAAGTCCTCCTCTTCCTGCCTCTGTTCTGCCTCAAGTGCCCTGTCCATTATTCCACGCAGCGTATGATCCAAGAGGTGGACAAGAGGTACAGTGTCACTGATGCATGCACTGTCACTGCTCACCCTCCTTGTGGCCTCCTCAAATGGTGACAGGACAGTGTATGCATCCCTGATCATGCCCCACTGGCGTGGTGAGAAAAAACCGAGCTCCCCTGACCCTGTCCTGGTGCCGTAGTCACACAGGTACTCATTGATGGCCCTCTGCTGCGTGTGCAGCCACTGCAGCATGGCCAACGTTGAGTTCCACCTGGTGGGCATGTCATATATAAGGCGGTTCTTGGGCAGGTTCAATTCCTTTTGGAGCTCAGCCAGCCGAGCACAGGCATTAAATGATTGGCGGAAATGCACACAGACTTTCCTGGCCTGCTTCAGGACATCCCCGAAGCCCGGGTACCTGCCCAAGAACCGCTGCACCACCAGGTTAAGGACGTGAGCTACACAGGGCACATGGGTCAGTTGTCCCTGTCGGAGGGCGGAGAGGAGGTTGGTGCCATTGTCGCAAACCACCATTCTTGGCTTAAGCTGGCGTGGCGTCAACCACCTCTCGGCCTTCCCCTGCAGAGCTGACAAAACATCCGCCCCAGTGTGGCTCCTGTCCCCCAAACAAACCAGAGCAAGCACGGCATGGCATCGTTTTGCCTGCGTACTTGCGTAGCCCCTGGAACGCCTACGGAGCACCGCTGGTTCTGAGGACAGAGCACTGGAAGAGGCCATGGAGGAAGAAGAAGAGGAGGGGGTGGAGGAGAGAGGTGTGTCACAACCAATAGTAGCATTTTGAAGGCCTCCAACACTACTGCACCTTGTCCTGCATCCTTCCCAGCTGCCAGAAGAGTGACCCAATGGGCCGTGAAAGACAGGTAACGTCCCTGTCCATGCCTGCTGGACCATGAGTCAATGGTAATATGCACCTTACCGCTGACCGCCCTGTCCAGCGAGGCAAGGACATTGCCTTCCACATGCCGGTAGAGAGCCGGAATCGCCTTCCATGAGGCGTTTGGGGACCTGCCACTGAGGAACCGCACATTGTACAATCTCACGGAAGGGGGCCGAGTCTACCAACTGAAAAGGCAGCAGTTGAAGTGCTAGAAATTTAGCCAAGCTAGCATTCAACCGCTGGGCATGTGGATGGCTGGGAGTGAGCTTCTTTCGCCGGTCCAGCAGCTGGGGCAGGGACATTTGCCTGCTATAATCGGACGTGGGTGTACTGCTAGCAGAGTGCCCGGAAGCACTTGGCTGTGACATACCTAATTCTACACCTTCATTCCTCTCAGAGCAGGTTTCAGAGAGGACTGAAGGTCTAGTGGGGTTGGAGATGCCAGCTGATGAGGAGCAAGGAGAGGTCCGCTTTGTTCTTTGGTGTGGGTCTTTGAGGTACGATTGCCAACGAGCTGCATGGCAGGTCAACATATGTCTGGTCAAGCATGTGGTGCCCAAGCGGCTGATGTTTTGGCCACGCGAGATACACTTGAGACATATGTTGCAAATAGCAGCGGTGCGATCTGATGCACTCGTCTCAAAAAAGGCCCACACCAAAGAACTTTTAGAATAACGCGCAGAGGCAGCACCCTGCACAGGCGGAGCTCTGCGGTGTGATTCAGTCGGTGTGCTGCCCCTAAGCTGGCCCCCGGAGGGCATCCTGCCTCGTTGGACATGTGCCTCCTCCTCCTCCTCTCTCCTACCAGGCACCCACGTGGAGTCAGTGCCCTCATCATCCCCTCCCTCTTCATCGCTGTAGCAAACCTGTCAATATGCTGCATTCACGCTACTGCCTTCCTCTAGCTGAGTGTCATCATCAGAGCCTACAAAACACTGGACATCCTCCTGGAGCATGTACCCAACACTGCGCTGCTGAAGAGAGCCAGGTGGCTTGGTATTTTTCTGTTTATTATTACATTGTTGCTGTGGAAAGCTGAAACCCCTGTGGGCAACCCTCCTGTTATTGGACTTGTTTTCTTTTTCATTTAATAAAAGTGAGCCAACAAGCCCTTAAATGGCATGACTGGCGTGGACTCTGCTCACTGGTGTGCTCTACACAGAAGCTAAGGATCCCCCAAATATCACAAGTGGTACTTGAATGTGGGCATAACTGAAGATCCTTGCATATACCAGTGAGCTATTGCCAGAAACTGGCTGTGCTCTGCAGTGTGTGTAGCAGGTCGTATACCTGGAAAGGAGAGGCCCCTTAAAGAGACAGTGCTTCTGTTATTGCTCTGTGTGGTGGAGTGTCTACAAACATGGAAAGTCCACCAGTGTTTGAATCGGCAGTGGATTGGTGCAAGCTGCACCTGGCAGGAATGGACCAAGCTAAAGTAGAAGGCAAACCAACCTTCACTACAAAGAGAGAGCTGCCGGATGTCCATACCTGGGAGAGGGGTGTTGTTGTCCCTGGCAACGCTGTTGTAGTTAAACCAGAAGGCTGTTGTAAAAAGTGTGAAAGTGACAAAGCTTGAGACAGGGTCCAGCAGAGGGAAGCCTGTGTTATGAAGTGAGGCTGATCGAAGGCTGGGATTGAGAGTATTATTACATTGTTGTACCCTTGTGTGGGCAACCCTCCAGTTATTGGACTTGTTTTATTTTTCATTTAATAAAAGTGGGCCAACAAGCCCTTAAATGGCATGACTGGCGTGGACTCTGCTCACTGGTGTGCTCTACACAGAAGCTAAAAAAAAAACAAATATCACTATATATATATATATATATATATATATATATACACACACACAATTTTATGAATAAATGTACAAACATGTAAAATGTATTAAAACATGTTTTATTTTAATAGATGCTAAAAAAAAAAAAATACTTGAATTTTTTCAATTTATTAAAACATTTTATTGTTCACATCACACTAGTGGTTGAGGTGCAGTAAAACCCTGCTGTTGAGCCTTGCTTTTACTGCTCCTCAACCACTATCATCTTTTAGCTATAGAGGCAGCGGCTGGGCTTGTTCACAATTATACCCCCTGGGCTGCAATTATACCCCCTGTTGCTTACAGCAGGTGTAGCACCCACTGCCTGGGATTCTCCACTGTCAGAATACACTGATTAGTGCTGTTTGGTGCAGATGAAATTGAACAAGGTTTCAAGCAGCCTTGTTCAAGAGAAGCTGTCCGTCTCACAGGGAGGGCTACACATAGATAGAATTTCAATCTTATGCTACATCACTCACATCTTCAATCTCTCCCTCTTTACTGGCACCTTCCCCTCCCCTCTAAAACATGCCCTGGCCCCTGATCACCCTCATACTTTGAAAAGCCGTCACCAGCCTGAACAACTTAAGACCCATCTCCTTGCTCCTGTTTGCGTTAAAACTTTATTAACGCTTAGTCTACAAACCTCTTAGCTCCTACATCACTGACAACAATCTTCTTGAACCCTTACAGGCTTTCCTTTCCTACACTCCACTGAAACTGCCTTACTGAAACTCACTATTAACCTACTAACTGTTAAAACCAATGGCCACTATGCCACACTCATACTACTCTCTGCAGCCTTTGAACTGTTGACCATCCCCACCTCCTCAAAAAAACTCCACTCTCTTTGGCTTCAAGACTCTACTCCCTCCTGGCTCTCCTCCTTATCACAGCGCTCCTTCAATGTGACCTATAACTTTGTTTCCTCCTCTCCACTTCCTCTTTCTGTAGCAGTACCTCAAGATTCTGTCCTTGGATCCCTTCTCTTCTCCATTTACAGCTCCTCCCTTGGTGTGTTAATAAACTCCCATGGCTTCCAGTACCACAAATCAAATCTATCTCTCTACTCCTCACCTCACTCCTTCAGTCTCCTCTCGCATTACTAACTTACTAACTGACATATCAACATGGATGTCACGCCACTTCCTCAAATGCAATCTTTCTAAAACTGAGCTCATGATTTTTCCTCCACTAATCAACTTATTCACTCCCTTGTTATCTCTCGTCTTGACTATTTTAACTCCCTCCTCATTGGCCTACCTTCTGCAAGCTATCCCTTCTTCAGTCTATCATGAATGCCACTGCCAGACTCATCCACCTTGCCAAACGTTAAGTGTCTGCCACTCCTCTCTGCCAATATCTCCACTGACATCTCATTGCTCAACGTATCTCGACTTACAAAATATCAATATGGTGTGATCACTAGTGATGGACGAACTTCCGACAGGACATTTCGCAAACGCGAACGTGGCCAAAAGTTTGCGAACCACAATTGACTTTAATGGCAGGCGAACCTTAAAAACCTCCAGGTCATATTTGCAGCCACAAAATACTTACTAGCTGTGCACACATAGTCCCACAACATGGACACTGACATATCAAAAGGTTTAAGTGAATGTGAGATCGACAACGACAAGCATTCTTATTTTATCTGTGAAATTTCGACAATTCAGGAGCGCATGAAGGCCATGGAGGAGAGGCAAGGTCAGGGTAGGTTATGAAGGGGGTGCAGGAGATGATCAGTGCCACAGTCAGGGCAACGCAGTCCTGCGCCAGTGTCTCCGTGTGCTGTGATAGAGAGCCCTGACACCAGCACCATGATAGAGAGCACTGACACCAGCACCGTGATAAGGAGCACTGACACCACACCAGCACCGTGATAGAGAGCCCTGACACTAGAACCGTGATAGAGAGCCCTGACACCAGCACCGAGATAGAGAGCACTGACACCAGCACCAAGCTAGAGAGCACTGACACCAGCACCGAGCTAGAGAGCACTGACACCAGCACCGAGCTAGAGAGCACTGGCACCAGCACCGTGATAGAGAGCACCAGCACCATGATAGAGAGCACTGACACCAGCACCATGATAGAGAGCACTGAGAACACACCAGCACCGAGATGGAGAGCACTGACACCAGCACCATGATAGAGAGCACTGACACCTGCACTGTGATAGAGAGCACTGACACCAGCACCGAGATAGAGAGCATTGGCACCAGCACCGACATAGAGAGCACTGACACCAGCACTGATACCAGCAACTCGCTGTGGGACCCAAAAATATAACACCACTCAACCTCTTCAAACAGGAGGGTACGGGCATATAGTACGGTGTGCTTTTTTTGTACAAGGAAGTGAGACAAAGGTAGAAAAAAGGTCCATGTGCTAGATTAAATAAATCGTTTATAGAGTTATGCATATATAAGGTCTACTGGTCACATGTGTCGAATTCCTCCGAGTTCCATGCCTCATTCATTTTTAGAAATGTGAGGTAGTCAAAACTGTGTGAGCTAGGCGAGTGCGCTTATTGGTCTCGATCCCCCCTGCTGCGCTGAACGTCCTTTCGGACAGGACACTGGACGAGGGGCAAGCCAGCAGTTCCATTGCAAATTGGGCAAGCTCTGGCCAGAGGTCAAGCCTGCCCACCCAGTAGTCCAGGGGTTCATCACTTCTCAGAGCGTCCACATCGGCCGTTAACCCGATGTAGTCGGACACCTGATGCTGGATCCGGATGAGACCTGTCAATGGGTCGGCTGAAAGAATGACCTCATATCAGAAGTCACCAACACATCTTCAAACCGCCGTTTCTTGCAGGCGCTGTTGGATTGGTACCCGCAACTCTTTCTCTGGGAGTGGGAATTCCTCCTCTGCCAGCACACGCAAAAGCAGAATGCAGCATTTCTCGAAGCAAGGCCTGGAAGTGCTCCATTCTGACAGCCCTCTGTGATGGTGGTAACATTTCCGCCATTTTGTGTTTGTACCAGGGGTCTAAGTACGTTGCCACCCAGTACTGGTCCTTGACCTTTATGCTTTGTATACGGGGGTCCCTGTTAAAACACTGGAGCATGAAGGCCCCCATTTGCACTAAACTGGAAGCGGTGTGGCGGCCTGGCTCCTGCTCATCATCCAGGATAATGTAGTCCTCCTCGTTCTCCTCTCCCCATTCACGGACAACAACAGGGATCCCAGAAAGGTTTAAAGCATGCTCTTCTTGCTCCTCCTCATCCGCCCCAGCACCATCCTCCTCTGACTCCTCTTCAGATTCCTGTTGTTGACTTGTCTCAGATAGAGTAGCCCCCCTGGGAATTCATCCAGCATTGCGACTTCCTCATCTTCCTGCTTCTGCTCCTCCACGGCTTGATCAATGCACGCTCCATAAAGAAGGCATAAGGTACCATGTCACTGATGGCACCATGGCTGTGACTGACCAGTTTGGTGATCTCAACAAATGGCTGCAGAAGTCTGCATGCATCGCACATGAGCAGCCACTGGCGCGGTGAAAAAAAACAAGCTCCCCAGAACCTGTTCTGCCGCAGAGAAGTCTTTAACTGCACATGTAGTCGTTAACTGCACGTTTCTGCTAGAGTAGTTTATCAAGCATATAGAAGGTTGAGTTCCATCGATTCAGGCAATTGCAAATAAGACGTCTGACCGGCAGATTGTGTCACCGCTGAATGTCAGCAAGGCGAGCCATGGCTGTGTAAGATCTTCTGAAATGGGCCGAGATTCGCTGCACGACTAAGCCCTAGTCTAAGCCCTTGTACACAGGGTCGGATATTCTGATGGAGAATGTCTGATAGGACTGTGTTAATCCGACCGTGTGTGGGCTCCATCGGACTGTTTATGTTAGAATATCCGACGGAGCAAGTTTTCCAGCTATAACATTTTCCGACAACATGATCCGATCTGACTTTGTGTAGAGAATTCCGATCAGACAAAGTGCCACGCATGCTCAGATCAAATTCCTAGACCAAAGCTATTGGCTACTAGCCTGAACGTAGTCCCGTTGTAAAGAAATAACGTCATCACGTTCTGAACGATCGGATTTTCCGACACATTTGTCCGACCGTGTGTATGCAACAGTTTCGGACAAAATCCGTCGGACAAAATCCAACAGATTTGGTTGTCAGAATGTCCGACCATGTGGATAAGGGCTAAGACGTGTGCCATGCATGGCACGTGTGTAATTTTGCCCTGTTTCAATGCGCTAAGCAGATTGGCACCGTTGTCACACACTTTACCAACTGTCAAATTGAGCAGTGTTAGCCACTGATCTGCCTGTGAACGCAAAGCTGAAAGGAGTGCAAGGCCAGTGTGGCTCTTAGCTTCCAGGCACAACAGATGCAGCACAGCGTCTCGCCTGGCATGTCGAATAGGTTCTGGGGAGCTTGGGTGGCACAGCGGAAGAGACGCTAGCAGTGGAAAAGGAGGAGTCAGCCGAGGAGGAGAGGGAGGATGGAGTAGGAGAGGCAGGCCTGCATTCAATCCATGGCGGTAAAACCAAATCTACACGGGTGCCACGGGTTACATGCTTGACGGCCGTCAGAAGGTTCACCCAGTGGGCAGTAAAAGTTATATACCTGCCCGTGTTTGCTAGATCATGTGTCTGTGGTCAGATGTATCTTGGCACTGACACTGTGTGCCAGAGATACATTCACTGAAAAGGGATGAGCCGAACACCCACCGGTTCGGTTCGCACCAGAACTTTCGAATGGACCGAAAATTCATGCGAACTTTAGAACCCCATTGAAGTCTATGGGACTTGAACGTTCGAAACAAAAAGTGCTCATTTTAATGGCTAATATACAAGATATTGTCCTAAAAAGTGATTGGGGACCTGGCTCCTGCCCTAGGGGACATGGGTGTATGCCTAAAATGTGCCTAAAATGTTTTTAAAAATGGCAGTTTTTTCAGGAGCACTGATTTTAATGACGATTAAAGTGAAAAAAAAAGTGAAATATTCCTTTAAATATCGTGTCTGGGGGGTGTCTATAGTATGCATGTGAAGTGCCACATGTTTCCCGTGTTTAGAACAGTCCCTGCACAAAATGACATTTAACGGAAGAAAGTCATTTAAAACTGTTTGGGGTTTTAATGTAATATCTGGTTCTGGCAATATGGATGAAAATCATAGAGAAAAATGGCATGGGTAGCCCCCCCTGCCCATTACCAGCCCCTTTGGGCCTTGTACGGATATTAAGGGGAACCCCGTACCCATATAAAAAAAAGGAAAGACGTGGGGCCCCCAGGCTATATACTCAGAACAGCAGTATACAGGCGGAGCAAACAAGACAGGGACTGTGTAAGTAGAATCTGTTTGTAATTTTAAACTGGTACATTTTTAAAGTGTAGCTCCAGTCAAAAAATCTATTTTTAAGCTTTTTTGGAAAACATAGGGAAGGGTTATCACCCCTGTATAATTTGTTTTGCCGTCCGTCTTTTTTCATCTCACTTCCTGTTGTCTCCTTCAGTTTGCAAGTAGGAGACATTTGTAAGTTGGGTGTTTGAAAGTAGGGGCCTGCCCTATATGCTCTGCAGAAATGGCAGAACAAGGTGTTGGTGTTGCCACAACATTGTAAGCCCTCAAAGTGACTCTTGGTGGGCGCAGTAGCACCCTGCTGTGAACGATTATATCAAGAATTGTAATTACATGCCATTGTTGAACAGTGGTAGAAAAATTGGGCTTTTGGTGGTTGTGGTGCTGGTGTCACAACACTATAAGTCCTCACAATTACTCTCGTGGGCACAGGAACGGGCCCTGCTGTGAAATATTATATCAAGAATTGTAATTACATGCCCCTGTTAAACAGGGGCTGAAAAATTGGGCCTTAGGCACTGGTGCTGGTGCCACGACACTGCAACCTCTCCCATATACTCTAGTTGTAGTGCAGGAATGAGCCCTGTTGCAAAGCATTGCATGAAAAAATGTAATTACATGCCCCTGTTAAACAGGGGCTGAAAAATTGGGCTGGTGGCATCACCCAAAACCAAAAATGTTCTTCCAAGATATCAGCGGAAGAGGAAGAGGATAGACAGTCAACATAACAGGACAGTCACTCAGCATCAGCATAGACAACATTGTAAGCCCTCAAAGTGACTCTTGGTGGACGCTGGAGCGCCCTGCTGTGAACGATTATATCAAGAATTGTAATTACATGCCATTGTTGAACAGTGGTAGAAAAATTTACCTTTGGTGGTTGTGGTGCTGGTGCCACAACACTATAAGTCCTCACAGTTACTCTGGGTGGGCACAGGAACGGGCCCTCCTATGAAATATTATATCAAGAATTGTAATTACATGTCCCTGTTAAACAGGGGCAGAAAAATTGGGCCTTAGGCACTGGTGCTGGTGCCACGACACTGCAACCTCTCCCATATACTCTAGTTTTAGTGCAGGAATTAGCCCTGCTGCAAAGCATTGCATCAAAAATTGTAATTAAACGCCCCTGTTAAACAGGGGCAGAAAAATTGAGCCTTAGGCACTGGTGCCACGACACTGCAACCTCTCCCATATACTCTAGTTGTAGTGCAGGAATTAGCCCTGCTGCAAAGCATTGCATCAAAAATTGTAATTAAACGCCCCTGTTAAACAGGGGAAGAAAAATTGGGCTGATGGCATCACCCAGAACCAGAAATGTTCTTCCAACATATCAGCAGAAGAGGAAGAGGATAGACAATCAACATAACAGGACAGTCACTCAGCATCAGCATAGGCAGTCTTGAAGGGATGTGATATTTCCAAAAAAAAATATTCGGTTACATCAGCTTCAGGTGCTTGGTAGCTGTGGGTGATCCAAGACTGATTCATCTTTATGAAGGTCAGTCGATCAACCGAGTCAGTGGACAGGCGCACCCTGTGATCGGTAACAAAGCCACCAGCAGCACTGAAGGTGCGTTCCGAAAGAACGCTGGATGCAGGACAGGCCAGTAGCTCAATTGCATACTGTGCAAGCTCTGGCCAGTCATCCATTCTCAAGACCCAGTAAGCCAGAGCATTTTCGGTGGGAAAGGTGTCCAGGTGTCCAAGTCTGACTTTGCCCCTAGGTATTCCTGCACCGTGCAAATCAGACTCTGGCGATGGTTGCTGGAACCGATCATACCTTGGGGCTGCGGACTAAAAGATTGTCTGAACGCATTGGTCAGACAGCCACCTTCTCCACCGCTCCTTCTGACTGATGCCTCAGCAACACGTTGTCAAGGACCAGGAGTTTGTAACCTCCCAGTCTCTGGGAACGCGTTGCACAGACTATTCTGCAAGGCCTCCCGGAGATGTCTCATCCTCTACTCCCTCTGCAATGGCAAGATAAGGTCCGCAGAGTAGATGTGGCCCTATACCTATAAAATTCCTAGAATGGTAAAATTAATAACCGGCAAATATTGTGGAAGAAAAACAAATATACATATATATATATATATATATATATATATATATATATATATATATATATATAGGGACGTTACCTGTCTTTCACGGAAAGTCTGTGTGCATTTCCGCCGATCATTTAATGCCTGTGCTCGGCTGGCTGAGCTCCAAAAGGAGTTGAACCTGCCCAAGAACCGCCTTATAGGTGACATGCCCACCAGGTGGAACTCAACGTTGGCCATGCTGCAGCGGCTGCACACGCAGCAGAGGGCCATCAATGAGTACCTGTGCGACTACGGCACCAGGACAGGGTCACGGGAGCTCCGTTTTTTCTCACCACGCCAGTGGGGCATAATCAGGGATGCATGCACTGTCCTGTCACCATTTGAGGAGGCCACGAGGATGGTGAGCAGTGACAGTGCATGCATCAGTGACACTGTACCTCTTGTCCACCTCTTGAAGCATAAGCTGCGTGGAATAATGGACAGGGCACTTGAGGCAGAACAGAGGCAGGAAGAGGAGGACTTCCTTGCCTCTCAAGGCCCCCTTTATCCAGACAGTGTTCCTGCTGTGCCACCCATCACACAGGAAGAGGATGAGGAGGAGGAAGAGGAGGAGGAGGATGATTGTGTCAGCATGGAGGTGGAGGCTGGCACTCAGCATCAGCAGCAGCAGCAGTCTTGTAGAGATGATTTACAGTCCCAAGAAACACGTGGACTTGTACGTGGCTGGGAGGAGGTAGCTGCGGATCATGTTGTCCTTAGTGGCCCAGAGGACTCCGGACCGAATGCCTCAGCTAACCTACGCTGCATGGCCTCCCTGATCCTGCAAAGCCTGCGGAAGGATCCTCGTATTCTTCGGATCAAGGAGAGGGACCATTACTGGCTGGCCACTCTCCTTGATCCACGGTACAAGGGTAAGGTTGCCGACCTTATCTTGCCATCGCAGAGGGAGCAGAGGATGAGACATCTCCGGGAGGCCTCGCAGGAAGGTCTGTGCAACGCGTTCCCAGAGACTGGGAGGTTACAAACTCCTGGTCCTGGACAACGTGTTGCTGAGGCATCGGTCAGAAGGAGCGGTGGAGAAGGTGGCCGTCTGACTGATGCTTTCAGACAATTTTTTAGTCCGCAGCCCCAAGGTATGATTGGTTCCAGCAACCATCGCCAGCGTCTGATTCACATGGTGCAGGAATACCTAGGGGCAAGGTCAGACTTGGACACCTTTCCCACCGAAAATGCTCTGGCTTACTGGGTCTTGAGGATGGATCACTGGCCAGAGCTTGCACAGTATGCAATTGAGCTACTGGCCTGTCCTGCATCCAGCGTTCTTTCGGAACGCACCTTCAGTGCTGCTGGTGGCTTTGTTACTGATCACAGGGTGCGCCTGTCCACCGAATCAGTTGATCGACTGACCTTCATCAAGATGAATCAGTCTTGGATCACCCACAGCTACCAAGCACCTGAAGCTGATGTAACCGAATAATTTTTTTTGAAATACCACATCCCTTCAAGACTGCCTATGCTGATGCTGAGTGACTGTCCTGTTATGTTGATTGTCTATCCTCTTCCTCCTCCGCTGATATGTTGGAAGAACATTTTTGGTTCTGGGTGATGCCAGCAGCCCAATTTTTCTGCCCCTGTTTAATGCAGCAGGGCTAATTCCTGCAATAAAAATAGAGTATATGGGAGAGGTTGCAGTGTCGTCGCACCAGCACCAGTGCCTAAGGCCCAATTTTTCTGCCCCTGTTTAACAGGGACGTTTAATTACAATTTTTGATGCAATGCTTTGCAGCAGGGCTAATTTCTGCAATAAAAATAGAGTATATGGGAGAGGTTGCAGTGTCATGGCACCAGCACCAGTGCCTAAGGCCCATTTTTTCTGCCCCTGTTTAACAGGGGCATTTAATTACAATTTTTGATGCAATGCTTTGCAGCAGGGCTAATTCCTGCAATAAAAATAGAGTATATGGGAGAGGTTGCAGTGTCGTGGCACCAGCACCAGTGCCTAAGGCCCAATTTTTCTGCCCCTGTTTAACAGGGGCGTTTAATTACAATTTTTGATGCAATGCTTTGCAGCAGGGCTAATTCCTGCAATAAAACAAGAGTATATGGGAGAGGTTGCAGTGTGGTGGCACCAGCACCAGTGCCTAAGGCCCAATTTTCTGCCCCTGTTTAACAGGGGCGTTTAATTAAAATTTTTGATGCAATGCTTTGCTGCAGAGCTAATTCCTGCAATAAAACTAGAGTATATGGGAGAGGTTGCAGTGTTGTGGCACCAGCACCAGTGCCTAAGGCCCAATTTTTCTGCCCCTGTTTAACAGGGGCGTTTAATTACAATTTTTGATGCAATGCTTTGCAGCAGGGCTAATTCCTGCAATAAAACTAGAGTATATGGCAGAGGTTGCAGTGTGGTGGCACCAGTGCCTAAGGCCCAATTTTTCTGCCCCTGTTTAACAGGTGCATTTAATTACAATTTTTGATGCAATGCTTTGCAGCAGGGCTAATTCCTGCAATAAAAATAGAGTATATGGGAGAGGTTGCAGTGTCGTCGCACCAGCACCAGTGCCTAAGGCCCAATTTTTCTGCCCCTGTTTAACAGGGGCGTTTAATTACAATTTTTGATGCAATGCTTTGCAGCAGGGCTAATTCCTGCAATAAAACAAGAGTATATGGCAGAGGTTGCAGTGTGGTGGCACCAGCACCAGTGCCTAAGGCCCAATTTTTCTGCCCCTGTTTAACAGGGGCGTTCAATTACAATTTTTGATGCAATGCTTTGCAGCAGGGCTAATTCCTGCAATAAAACAAGAGTATATGGCAGAGGTTGCAGTGTGGTGGCACCAGCACCAGTGCCTAAGGCCCAATTTTTCTGCCCCTGTTTAACAGGGGCGTTTAATTACAATTTTTGATGCAATGCTTTGCAGCAGGGCTAATTCCTGCAATAAAACAAGAGTATATGGCAGAGGGTGCAGTGTGGTGGCACCAGCACCAGTGCCTAAGGCCCAATTTTTCTGCCCCTGTTTAACAGGGACATGTAATTACAATTCTTGATATAATATTTCACAGGAGGGCCCGTTCCTGTGCCCACCCAGAGTAACTGTGAGGACTTATAGTGTTGTGGCACCAGCACTACAACCACCAAAGGTAAATTTTTCTACCACTGTTCAACAATGGCATGTAATTACAATTCTTGATATAATCATTCACAGCAGGGCGCTCCAGCGCCCACCAAGAGTCACTTTGAGGGCTTACAATGTTGTGGCAAAACCAACACCTTGTTCTGCCATTTCTGCAGAGCATATAGGGCAGGCCCCTACTTTCAAACATCCAACTTACAAACATCTCCTACTTGCAAACGGAAGGAGACAACAGCAAGTGAGATGAAAAAAGATGTACGACAAAACAAATTATACAGGGGTGATAACCCTTCCCTATGTTTTCCAAAAAGCTTAAAAATAGTTTTTTTGACTGGGGCTACACTTTAAAAATGTACCAGTTGAAAATTGCAAACAGATTCAACTTAACACAACAAACCTACACAGTCCCTGTCTTGTTTGCACCGCCTGTATACTGCTGTTCTGAGGATATAGGGCCTGGGGGCCACACGCATTTCCTTTTTTTAATATGGGTACTGGGTTCCCCTTAATATGCGTACAAGACCCAAAGGGGCTGGTAATGGGCAGGGAGGGCTACCCATGCCATTTTTCTCAATGATTTTCAACCATATTGCAGGAACCAGATATAACATTAAAACCGCAAGCAGTTTTAAATGATGTTATTTCCGTTTAATGTCATTTTGTGCAGGGACTGTTCTAAACGCGGGAAACATGTGGCACTTCACAGGCATACTACAGACACCCCCCAGGCACCATATTTAAAGGAATATTTCACTTTTTTTTTCACTTTAATCGTCATTAAAATCAGTGCTCCCGCTAAAATGGCCATTTTTAAAAACATTTTAGGCATTGACCCATGTCCCCTGGGGCAGGAGCCAGGTCCCCAAACCCTTTTTAGGACAGTATCTTGCATATTAGCCATTAAAATTAGCACTTTTAATTTCAAACGTTCAAGTCCCATAGACTTCAATGGGTTTCTAAAGTTCGTACGAATTTGGGGTCTGTTCGAAAGTTCTGGTGCGAACCGAACCGGGGGGGTGTTCGGCTCATCCCTACTGTTGATGACTCTAATGCATGCACAAACCAGAACACTTTGTGCATACAATCACTTCAGGACCAACTTGAAACTGCCCATTCTAAATTAGAGGACTTGGAAAACAGAAGTAGAAGATACAATTTCCGTGTCAGAGGCATCCCCGAATCCACTTTAGATGTGCAGGACACAGTCAAAGCCCTGATTAAAGAACTTATCCCTGATATCCCTGACCACAGGCTGGAATTGGATAGGGCACACAGAGCCCTTCAAGCTCCTCGCTAAGATGGCCTCCCCAGGGATATTGTCGTCAAACCCCACTTCTATGGGGTCAAAGAGGAAATCATGAAGAGATCTCGTAATAGAGACAACATATCCCTGCACGGCAATAAAATCCAGATATTTGCTGACATCTCTACGGCCACTATCCAGAAGAGGAGTTCCCTCAAATCACTCCTGGAAGTCCTCTCCCAGAGAATGATTAAATACAGATGGGCCTTTCCCTTTCGCCTGCAATTCCAGTATAAGGAGAAGTCCTATAACTTCACGAACTTCCAAAACGGCGAACGACTACTTCTTCAGCTTGGACTCATCTCCCAGGATGTCGACCATGACCAGATGGAGACCTGTTCCAGCTCCTCTAAGAGGCCCCCTCCGACTAGCCCGCTTCCCCCGCTGTGGATGAAACAAAAGTCGAAGAGGCACCGTGACTCCATCCCTCCAAGATGACTCCCTCGGCCTGCGTTGCCTGTTGGGAACGGCCCCAATCCTCTGCCTAGGCCGGTTTCTTTTCTCTGAATGATCCATCTCTACTCCCAGATGGTTCCTGCTTTGCTGAACTTTTTTTGGAACTTTTTTGATCCCCTTTTTTTTTTCTTTTTTGAACCCCTCTTTTTTTTCTCTTTTTTGAAACCCCTGGCCGCCCAGTCCTGCTGACACACAGTCCAGGATAACTTCTTTCCTGGACTTGTTCTCTCCTCACCCTCTTCTCTTTTTCTTTCCTTTCTGGCTTTCCCTCTTTTTCTTTGCCCCCACCTCCCTCTTTCCTCAGGTACCTCCAAGGGGAGCTCCCCATCCATCCTCCAAGCGGCCCCGGGACCGATCCCGCCTGTCGCCACCAATGACCTCTTCTCCGCCGGATCAGGTGAGACCTTTAAGACTTTGGTCCTCCACCCCCATGTCCATGGCTGACGATTCCCCCACGCTCCAATCCCTCAAGATAGCGACACACAACACGCAGGGCCTGAATTCCCCTATGAAGAGGCGCAAAGCCTTCCATAGCTATTACTCGAAAAAAATTGTCATTTTTCTGCTACAAGAGACCCACTTCCCAAAAAGCTTCAACCCTACCTTTTTACACCGTAATTACCCTACCTTTTTTTTTGCTAACGCTGAGGATAAGAAGCGAGGAGTAGCCATCCTCATCTCCAAACACATCCCTTTCACCCTCTCCAAGATAGTCAGAGATGATGAGGGGAGATTCCTTCTAGTCAAGGGCCATGAAAACGGAACTTTGTTCACCTTCATCTCATACTATGCACCTAACAAGGGCCAGACCCGCTTCTTCTCCTCAACGTTAACCTCCCTCTCTCCTCATATAGAAGGTAAAGTGGTCTTAGGGGGTGACTCCAATGTTGCCTTCGACCTCCTTTCCGACAAATCATCCCTCCACAAAACCCTCCTCAAAAGGCCACCCAAACAGAGCCTCATTATCGCACGACTTCTCCACTCGATGGGCATGCTTGATGCCTGGAGGGAGCTTCACCCTACGACTAGGGACTACACACACTTTTCTGCACCTCATAACACGTATGCCCGCATCGACCATATCTTCCTGCACTCTTCAGACATCCCATTGGCCTCTCAGGCTACCATACGCGAAGTCCCCTGGTCTGACCATTCCCTAGTCTCTATCACGCTTTCAGGTCTTTTAAATAAAGCTAGTACCCCTCAATGGCGCCTTGGGGACTCTCTCCTCTCTAATACGGCACACTGCACTATGCTTAAACACAAACTGAAGGACTACTTCCGCCACAATGACACTGCTGATATCTCTCCTAGCACTTAATGGGAGGCTCATAAGGTGGTCATGAGGGGCAAAATCATACAACTTTCTTCACGCCTAAAGCGAGAGAAACAGGTTGACATCGTAAAACTTGAGAAAGACTTTCGCTCCGTTAGCCAAGCCCACAAAGCTAACCCTTCCTCCTCTTCACTCGCACGCCTAGATGCAGCTAGGCTTGCACTTAATACAGCTCTCACCTCTAACGCGGAGCAACACCTACGCTGGGTAAGTGGTAGATTCTACCTTAATTTTGATAAATTTGGTCCCCATCGCGCGGCTAAACTCTCCCTAAAATATAGAGTACGAGCTCTACCAAAAATCAGATCCCTGTCTGGTACTCTGACCCAAAATCCCAAACAAATTTTAGAGGCCTTCCACAAATTCTATTCCGACCTCTACTCGGGTCCTAACCCAGGTAACAACCAAAAGATCGACTCGTTCCTTGACAGCATTCCCCTCCCCAAAATCTCTGATGCCCACCGCTTAATCATGGACACCCCTTTTTCTGAGGAGGAGGTTAGTGAGGTAATCAAGTCCCTCAAAAAAAACTATGTCCCTGGCCCTGACGGATTTTCCAATTGTTACTATAAATCCTTCTTGGAAGTCCTTTCCCCCTTTCTGACCCGATTCTTTAACTCCCTTGACCAAAACTCACATATTGACCCAGCTTCCAATCTTTTTTTTTAACAGAAAATTTTATTAGACAAATCAGCATTACATTGCAAAGTACAGTAGATCCGATATTACACAGTTGTAGAAAGGAAAAGAAAAACCACCTTCATCCAGTATCCATTCATATATCAATAATCCAGCAGTACAGATAACAGGAGTATCCATTACCCTATCATAAATGCAGGACATCCCCAGCGGAACTTCACAGCCATCATGCAGGTATCTAACATTTGCGCGAGCCCGCGGAAGGGGGAGGCCAGGGAGGAAATGGTCGGGAGAGAGAGGACAGGGGGGGGGGGAATCACCACCGTCTCAGCTCAACTCAAAGTTAGGGGGAGGGGGAACCAAGATCAGCGGACGCATCTATCCAGGATGACCAGATTTTATCAAATTTCCCCGGGCATTGTCTACTTTCATAGGTCAACTTATACAGGGGGAGCACCAGGTTCACTGATTTCCTCCACAAGGCAGGGGTAGGGGGGTCCTCGAGTTTCCATTTCAATAGAATCTCGCGTCTGGCATAATACAATGCGAAGGTAAGGCACAGTTTACAGTACCTGTCCCCCTCAATGTCTGCCAAATGTCTCAATAGTAGGGTTTGAGGGTCGACCTGAAGGTTCGACCCGGTCACAGCATTTAGCGTAGAAACCACTTCCTCCCAGTAGGGCTGGATTTTGGGACATGACCAGACCATGTGCCAGAAAGTGCCCTCCTCCTGTTTACACCTTTGACAATTAGGGTCTCTTTGGGGGTAAATCCGCGCCAGCCTCTGCGGGGTGAAGTAGGCCCTATGCAGGAATTTAAATTGTATAAACCTGTCTTTCGCGGCTATCATTGTTGGAATGTAAGAAGTCAGGCACTCCTCCCAATCCTCCTCCCCTAGGGACGGAATGTCCAAACTCCACTTCTCCCGGGTCTTGGTCAAACTAGTATCATGTTCCACCGTTAGGTAAAGATATAAGGTCGACAGGGTTCTCCCCATCACCCTGGAAGTCAGTAGGCGTTCAATGGAGTCCGATTCCAGAGTCAGAGGGGCAGGAAACTGAGCCCCAAAGGCGTGCTTCAGTTGCCAATATCTGAACTGGAAAGAAATTGGAAGCCCATATGTACGTCTCAGTTCTTGGAAAGTCATTAGCCTACCCTGATGAACTATGTGCTTTAAAGTGACGATCCCTCTTTTCGCCCACAGAGAAGGGTCTGGGATACTATTCAGGTGAGGGAGCATGGGGTTTCCCCATAGGGGCATATGTGGGGAGATGTGATTGGGCTTTCCATAGCTCCTCCTTGCCTCCCGCCAGACCCTCACCGTGGTACGCATCAAGCCCGTCATGGAGGAGCTCGCTCTAAGCCCCCGAAATGGTAGGTTGCTCAGAGCTGCATAGGAGCCAAGGATGGCTGCCTCCAGGGTGACCGCCGGGTTCTGTGTGGGCTGGGAGAACCACCACCGAATTGTGACCAAAACGGCCGCCCAGTAGTAGATCTGAAAGTTTGGGAGCGCCAGCCCCCCCCCCGATAGTGGGAGATATAGTATCTGCTTAGCTACCCTGGGGGGTCTCCCAGCCCAGACAAAGGATATCAACAGACTCTCCAGTCTCTTGAAAAAAGTCCAGCTTCCAATCTTGCATACATCTCTGTCATACCCAAACCCAGCAAGGACCAGAGTCTAGTAAGCAACTATAGACCCATTTGCCTAATCAACAACGACCTCAAAATAATGACAAAAATTCTTTCTAACAGACTGGGCTCCTTTATAGGGTCCTATGTCCACAAAGACCAGGTAGGCTTTATCCCGGGGAGACAGGGCCCAGACCAGATAAGGAGAGCTGTAGACATCATCTCTGTGCTTCAGGCTCGGTGGGATGGGAACCCCCCACAGGAGGGCTTCCTCCTCTCGCTTGACTTACAGAAAGCCTTTGATACTATTACTTGGCCTTTTTTGTTTCGCACCCTTGAGAATTGGGGATTCGGTTCTCATTTTACGACCCTCCTGGGGACCCTTTATTCTCAACCCAGGGCCCAAGTCAGACTACAGGGACACCTCTCTGACCCGTTCCCAATCTCTAAAGGCACCAGACAGGGTTGTCCCCTATCTCCCCTTCTCTTTGCTATAGGCGTCGAATCACTAGCGATCGCCATTAGGAATCACCCAGACATCCATGGAGTCAATGCGGCCAATCCGTACATAAATGTGCATTATTTGCTGATGATGTCCTCCTTTTTGTTACCGCCCCCCTCATTTCTACTCCTAATATCCTCCAACTTCTTCTTCAATTCGGGCAGGCCTCAGGTTTACAGGTTAACATGTCCAAATCCTTAGCTCTCAATATCTCCTCCCCCCAAGCTATGGTTGACCGGCTAACAGAACACTTCCCCTTCTCCTGGAGCACCACCTCCATTCCCTACCTAGGAGTTCACCTTACTCCCAACTTTGGCCAACTCTACAAACACAATTACCCCCCCATGTTTAAGAAGCTCAAGACGGATCTAGATCAATGGTCACTCCACAAACTATCATGGATTGGTAGGGTGAACGCAATTAAAATGACCCTTCTCCCTAGGATTCTTTACCTATTCCGCTCGCTCCCCATTCTTGTTCCCCAATCCCACATCCAAAACCTTCAGTTGTCCATTAACCGATTTATTTGGGGCAACTCCAATCATAGACTCCCCAAAAACACTCTCTTCCGACCCAGACGGAAAGGAGGCTTGGGCTTACCTAACCTTCATTGGTACTATCACGCTGCTCAATTAAACCAAATCTCAACTATTTACTCGAGAGGCCCTAAACCAGACTGGATCAAAATGGAGAGACAGGCAATCCCCAATTTCACCATCGACTTTCTACATTGGGCCCCCGAAATGCAGACCCCCGATCATGTCCCTTACCCTCTCACACTCCTTTGCGATTTGCGACACCCTTCATAAATTAAATAGTGTTACTTCCAGCTGGCACTCCCTAGCCCACATCTTTAATAATCCCGCCTCCCAGCCGGATTAAATATTAAAGCTTTTCAATGGTGGCTGGACAAAGGCCTCTACAGCATTGGGCACTTTTTTAACATGAATGGCCCCATTACTTTAAATCAATGCACGTCCCAACTTGCCATGCCCCCCACGGAACAGTTCCGATTTCACCAGATAGCTCACTTCTTACGCACACTCCTGCCCACCAATTCAGATCGCCTCGGGGTCACTCCCTATGAACAGTGGTGTGTGTCGGCCATGGACATGAAGGGGGGAATCTCCCTGATCTACTCAGCTCTGTCCACCCCCTCGGAGAAAAAAAGGTATACGCAGAGCTGGGAACGAGACCTCGACTTGGAATGGGACATGGACACCTGGCACTTCTATTTTACGAGGGCCTTCGCAGGGATCCTTAACGTCTCTCTCATTGAAGCAGACGTTAAGGTCCTCACTAGGTGGTATCTGGTCCCGACACGCTTGGCTAAATTCTACCCTTAAACCTCACCTCTATGCTTTCGAGGCTGTGGCCACTTGGGCTCCCTTCTCCATATCCTATGGGAGTGTCCTCGGGTCAGAAGCTACTGGAACAAGATCTTCTCCTTAACCTGCAAGGTCACTGAGGTTGCGGTCCCCCAAATTCCAACTATACAGTGGTGTGAAAAAGTGTTTGCCCCCTTCCTCATTTCCTGTTCCTTTGCATGTTTGTCACACTTAAGTGTTTCGGAACATCAAACCAATTTAAACAATAGTCAAGGACAACACAAGTAAACACAAAATGCAATTTGTAAATGAAGGTGTTTATTATTAAAGGTGAAAAAAAATCCAAACCATCATGGCCCTGTGTGAAAAAGTGATTGCCCCCCTTGTTAAAACATACTATAACTGTGGTTGTCCACACCTGAGTTCAATTTCTCTAGCCACACCCAGGCCTGATTATTGCCACACCTGTTCACAATCAAGGCATCACTTAAATAGGAGCTGCTTGACACAGTAAGGTCCACCAGAAGATCCTTAAAAGCTACACATCATGCCGAGACCCAAAGAAATTCAGGAACAATTGAGAAAGAAAGTAATTGAGATCTATCAGTCTGGAAAGGGTTATAAAGCCATTTCCAAAGCTTTGGGAATCCAGCGAACCACAGTGAGAGCCATTATCCACAAATGGCGAAGACATGGAACAGTGGTGAACCTTCCCAGGAGTGGCCGGCCGCCCCAAAATTACCCCAAGAGCGCAGCGACGACTCATCCAAGAGGTCACAAAAGACCCCACAACAACGTCCAAGGAACTGCAGGCCTCACTTGCCTCAGTTAAGGTCAGCGTTCATGCCTCCACCATCAGGAAAAGACTGGGCAAAAATGGCCTGCATGGCAGAGTTCCAAGGAGAAAACACTGCTGAGCAAAAAGAACATCAAAGCTCATCTCAATTTCTCCACAACACATCTTGATGATCCCCAAGACTTTTGGGACAACATTCTGTGGACCGATGAGACAAAAGTGGAACTCTTTGGAAGGTGTGTGTCCAAGTATATCTGGCGTAGAAGGAACACTGCATTTCATAAAAAGAACATTATACCAACAGTAAAATATGGTGGTGGTAGTGTGATGGTCTGGGGCTGTTTTGCTGCTTCAGGACCTGGAAGACTTGCCGTGATAAAAGGAACTATGAATTCTGCTGTCTACCAAGAGATCCTGAAGGAGAATGTCCGACCATCTGTTCCTGTACTCCAGCTGAAACGAACTTGGGTTCTGCAGCAGGACAATGATCCTAAACACACCAGCAAGTCCACCACTGAATGGCTGAAGAAAAACAAAATGAAGACTTTGGAGTGGCCTAGCCAAAGTCCTGACCTGAATCCTATTGAGATGTTGTGGTATGACCTTAAAAAGGCCGTTCATGCTCGAAAACCCTCTAATGTAACTGAATTAGGACAATTCTGCAAAGATGAGTGGGCCAAAATTCCTCCAGGACGCTGTAAAAGCCTCATTGCACGTTATCGCAAACGCTTGGTTGCAGTTGTTGCTGCTAAGGGTGGCCCAACCAGTTATTAGGTTTAGGGGGCAATCACTTTTTCACACAGGGCCATGATGGTTTGGATTTTTTTTCACCTTTAATAATAAACACCTTCATTTACAAATTGCATTTTGTGTTTACTAGTGTTGTCCTTGACTATTGTTTAAATTGGTTTGATGTTCCGAAACACTTAAGTGTGACAAACATGCAAAGGAACAGGAAATGAGGAAGGGGGCAAACACTTTTTCACACCACTGTAGCACTCTTGAACCAGCCAATTCCTAAAATCTCCAAATACCACCAATGTCTGATCCACTACATACTCATAAGTGCCAAAATGACCATAGCCCGGTCTTGGAAGTCCCCAAGGGTCTCATTCCCGGCAGCTAAACAAAAAATCTCCTGGATCATGTTCCAAGAAAAGACCTCTAGTCTCATCATTGATAAATCTAAAAAATTTAAAAAAGTCTGGGAACCCTGGGCTCACTACATTGGGGTGCTCCTCTAGACCTAGAACTGAACTTAATCTTGACGACTAACACCACAGCGAGACCCCCTTCTCCCCTCGGGAGCTCCCCTTGACATAGGTACCTCCCCGACCCACTCCTCCCCCTTCACCCTCTTCCTCTTCTGTCCCCTCTACTTCTGTCTTGGCTTTCTCCCCCTCTTTACTCCGCCCCTCCCTTCGAAATCTTTTGTCGGGAGGAGGTGGATACACAGCACAAGATCAGAGCTTAGCCTGAGCAAGGGTGCTCTATCCTACCTATCTGCCTGCCATGGCACTACTAACTTCTTGCCCACAGGGCCAATCCCACTCTGCCCCCCCCTTTTGGGGCCCAGAGTCGGACCGCATTAGTTACTTTGTTAATCCTCCCTTAGCTTGTACTACTGACATTTTCCCTCTCGAGTTGCCCTATGTTAGGTTTGATGCACACAGTAATCCTAGAGGGTCTGGGGTTCGGGGGGCTTTGGGTCCCAGGCACAGTCTGAGCCCATTTGGGGTGTCTGGAAGCCGGGCTCCCCGAAGAAACTTGGATATTCCCCCTACTACTAAACTGCACCCCCTCCCCCCTCTCCTTGATTTTTTCTTAGGTAGTTGAATCCCATGTGCATCATTCTCTCACCCCTAGTTTATACGAGCCCTGCACCCATAGCCTTTAACCTCATGGATATTGTTCGCAGGTGCTACCCTCCTCCACTGTATTGTTATATTGTCATACTGTCTCTTATTCTTCATAATGTGCCTTTTCACTGACTCTCCTGCGTGAGAGCAGTTTGTTCCATGTATTTTTTTTGTTTCAATAAATACCTTTAAAAAAAAAAAAAAGAAAAATAGTGATCAAAACCCGCTAGGGGTTAAACTAATGACTATAGTGAAAAAGAAAGTTCAAAATAAGTGAAATATAGTGTATTGAAAAATAAGTCCAACTCAGGATTGGCCAATCAGTCCAAACAGTGCAAAGGGAATAGAGTGTTTCCACTTCAAAAAGAGAGAGAGAGATCCCCCAACATGTGTATCCAAAAACGAACTCTTGTTGCCCTCACCAGATCACCTGCCCCCTTTGGGGGTAAACTCGCTGCGACAGTGTGAGCCCCTGTGTCGCTGTGTGGTTTTCCTCTGGGGGGTTCCTTTAAATGGTCCGTTGGGGGTACCTCAGGCAAAGTTTTCATAAAAGAGAAGGGCATCCATAGTGTAAAACAGAAGACTTTATTATATAAAAAATCTACTCACAACATTTGTACAGTGTCTCACTCGTATAACAATACAACAGCCGTCCGCCGTAGCGTTCTAAGCCGGAGAGATCACTTGTATAACAACAATACAACAGCCGTCCGCCGTAGCGTTCTAAGCCAGAGAGAGTGCGTATTATGGCCACGCCCTACGCGTTTCATCACTACGACGTCCTCTGGAGCGGCCATATTGGTGCACCTCTCTGGTTAAATAGGGTGCAGCTGTGCGATGCGAGACACCATTTTGACTATGGGAAATGCCAGCATTATCTATAATGCTCAGTGTTCATCCGCATTGTAGATGACTAAAACCGCAAATGTCATGTTAACAGCGGGTATAGTGAAAACTTTATCCTCGTCTGTATATAAAGTTTAATCAGAAACCGCATTTCATAATAACACTCTACGTAGAGCCCTGCATCCCACTTAAAGCAACTGTCATCAAATTAAAACAAACCTAGGATATGAATCCTAGCAATGTGGAATACAAAATACTTGTGTATATATAAGTAAAATAAAATTAGGAAAAATTTAATAAATAAATAAAAATGCAAATAAATTAAAATCATACTGTTAAAAAATGTAAAGTTAAAAAATATATATGCAAAGTTGAAAAATTGAAATATATGTTGGAAACAGATGGGCTTGGGGGTACCAACCGGTAGTTGTTAATTAACCACCTCAATACAGTGCAGTTACACCCCCTTCCTGACCAGACCAATTTTCAACTTTCAGCGCTCTCACACTTTGAATGACAATTACTCAGTCATGGAACACTGTAGCCATATGAAACTTGCGTCCTTTTTTTCACACAAATAGAGCTTTCTTTTGGTGGTATTTAATCACTAGTGGGGTTTTTTTTTTTGTGCTATAAATAAAAAATGCCGTAAATTTTGTGAAAAAAATGCCTTTTTCTTTTTTTCCATCCAAATTTTTTGCAAATTAGTAATTTTTCTTCATAAATTTTGGCCAAAATTTATACTGCTACATATCTTTGGTAAAAATAACCTAAATTAGTGTAAATTATTTGGTCTTTTTTAAAGTTATAGAGTCTACAAACTATGGTACCAATCACTGAAAATTGATCACATCTGATCAGGCCTTCAGTACATCAGGTGTATCTCATTTCTTCAGACACTAACAAGTCAGGAAAGTACAAATACCCCCCAAATTACCCCTTTTTAGAAAGTAGACATTCCAAGGTATTAAGTAAGTAGCATGATTATTTTTTTTGTTGTTGTAATTTTTTCCCACAATTCTTTGCAAAATGACGATTTTTTTTTTTTTACAAAATTGTCATATTAACAGGTTATTTCTCTCACAGAGCATATGCATACAACAAATTACATCCCAAAATACATTCTGCTACTCTTCCCGAGTATGGTGATACCACATGTGTGGGACTTTTACACAGCCTGGCAACATACAAAGGTCCAACATTGAAGAAGCATCTTCAGGCGTTTTACGAGCATATATGACACATCTCATTTCTCAACCACATATTACACTTTTTAAGGCCCTGGAGAACCAGGACAATGGAATTGCCTCCAAAATGACCCCATTTTGGAAAGCAGACACCCCAACGTATAATCTATGAGGCATAATGAGTCTTTAGAATGGTTCATTTTTTTCCAGAAGTTTTGGGAAAATGTGGAAAAAAATGAAAACGCATTTTTTTTTACACAAAGTTGACCATTTATCAGATATTTCCAACACATAGCATGTACATAGCAAAGATGACACCCCAAAATACATTCTGCTACTCCTCCTGAGTATGGCGATTCCACATGTGTGAGACTTTTACACAGCCTGGCCACATACAAAGGCCCAACACTGAAATAGCATCTTCAGGCATTCTACGAGCATAAATGACACCTCTCATTTCTCAACCACCTATTACACTTTTGAAGGCCCTGGAGCACCAGGACAATGTAATTGCCCCCAAAATGACCCCATTTTGAAAAGCAGACACCCCAACGTATAATCTATGAGGCATAATGAGTCTTTAGAATGGTTCATTTTTTTCCAGAAGTTTTTGGAAAATGTGGAAAAAAATGAAAACGCATTTTTTTTTACACAAAGTTGTCCATTTATCAGATATTTCCAACACATAGCATGTACATAGCAAAGATGACACCCCAAAATACATTCTGCTACTCCTCCTGCGTATGGCGATACCACATGTGTGGGACTTTTACACAGCCTGGCAACATACAAAGGTCCAACATTGAAGAAGCATCTTCAGGCGTTTTACAAGCATATATGACACATCTCATTTCTCAACCACATATTACACTTTTGAAGGCCCTGGAGAACCAGGACAATGGAATTGCCTCCAAAATGACCCCATTTTGGAAAGCAGACACCCCAACGTATAATCTATGAGGCATAATGAGTCTTTAGAACGGTTCATTTTTTTCCAGAAGTTTTTGGAAAATGTGGGAAAAAATGAAAACGCATTTTTTTTTACACAAAGTTGTCCATTTATCAGATATTTCCAACACATAGCATGTACATAGCAAAAGATGACACCCCAAAATACATTCTGCTACTCCTCCTGAGTATGGTGATACCACATGTGTGAGACTTTTACACAGCCTGGCCACATACAAAGGCCCAACACTGAAATAGCATCTTCAGGCATTCTACGAGCATAAATGACACATCTCATTTCTCAACCACCTATTACACTTTTGAAGGCCCTGGAGCACCAGGACAATGGAATTGCCCCCAAAATGACCCCATTTTGAAAAGCAGACACCCCAACGTATAATCTATGAGGCATAATGAGTCTTTAGAACGGTTCATTTTTTTCCAGAAGTTTTTGGAAAATGTGGGAAAAAATGAAAACGCATTTTTTTTTACACAAAGTTGTCCATTTATCAGATATTTCCAACACATAGCATGTACATAGCAAAAGATGACACCCCAAAATACATTCTGCTACTCCTCCTGAGTATGGTGATACCACATGTGTGAGACTTTTACACAGCCTGGCCACATACAAAGGCCCAACACTGAAATAGCATCTTCAGGCATTCTACGAGCATAAATGACACATCTCATTTCTCAACCACCTATTACACTTTTGAAGGCCCTGGAGCACCAGGACAATGGAATTGCCCCCAAAATGACCCCATTTTGAAAAGCAGACACCCCAACGTATAATCTATGAGGCATAATGAGTCTTTAGAATGGTTCATTTTTTTCCAGAAGTTTTTGGAATATGTGGAAAAAAATGAAAACGCATTTTGTTTTACACAAAGTTGTCCATTTATCAGATATTTCCAACACATAGCATGTACATAGCAAAGATGACACCCCAAAATACATTCTGCTACTCCTCCTGAGTATGGCGATACCACATGTGTGAGACTTTTACACAGCCTGGCCACATACAAAGGCCCAACACTGAAATAGCATCTTCAGGCATTCTACGAGCATAAATGACACCTCTCATTTCTCAACCACCTATTACACTTTTGAAGGCCCTGGAGAACCAGGACAATGGAATTGCCCCCAAAATGACCCCATTTTGAAAAGCAGACACCCCAACGTATAATCTATGAGGCATAATGAGTCTTTAGAATGGTTAATTTTTTTCCAGAAGTTTTTGGAAAATGTGGAAAAAAATGAAAACGCATTTTTTTTTACACAAAGTTGTCCATTTATCAGATATTTCCAACACATAGCATGTACATAGCAAAGATGACACCCCAAAATACATTCTGCTACTCCTCCTGAGTATGGCGATACCACATGTGTGAGACTTTTACCCAGCCTGGCCACATACAAAGGCCCAACATCCAAGTAGCACCATCAGACGTTCTAGGAGCATAAATGACATATAGTTTCCTGGCAACCTATCATTTTTGAAGGCCCTTCATATTTCTAACACATAGCATGTACATACCAAGAATTACAATCCAAAATAAATTCTATTTTGGAAAGGGTTAAAAAAAAGCATTACCTGTGTAGTATCCACCAGAGTGCTGGTCCAGGCAGCAGGCAGGGATGTGCTTAGCGGCGGCAATGGTCATTATCAAGGCAGCCGGCAGGAATATTGTCTATAGTCAGCACAAGGATATTGTCCGCACGGCAGTCCATAGAAATTGTCCAGGCACAGATAGCCAGCACAGCCATAATATTGGTCCTGGTACACTGTTACCTGCAGACACTCATTATCGCACCGCTCTCCAGCCCTTCATAAACATACTGCCTCTTGCTACAGCTAATTATTTTCATAGTCCAGGTAGCGGTGTGGTCCGTTCATGCGGCAGGCAGAGGCATGGTGGCAGTAAGTCAGTGGCAGGCTGAGGGCCACAATCACGTAAGACCTGTGCACATGGGCACAGGGGTAGAGGCTTCGACCCTCCCAAATCTCTATGAAGCCTCCGGACTCCAGACCCTATTCCGAAAACCGGAAAAAACAATAAAAATTGTTTCCTCCATCCGGAAAAACATTTCTGGAGCCCCTCGTATGTGAGACCCCTGTGTCCTAGAGTAGCAGGGCAATAGATCAGTCCAAGCGGTAGGCAAACGCATAGTCCATAAAACAGGCCAGGGTCAGATGACGTGAAAGCAGTCCAAGCGGTAGGCATAAGCGTAGTTGGTAAAACAGGCCAGGGTCAGTTCACGTGGAAGCAATCTAAAACGGTAGGCAAAAGCATAGTCACAAAACAGGCCAGGGTCAGTTCACGTAGAAGCAGTCCAAACAGTAGGCAGAGGCATAGTCAAAAAACAGGCCAGGGTCAGTTCACGTAGAAGCAGTCCAAACAGTAGGCAGAGGCATAGTCAAAAAACAGGCCAGGGTCAGTTCACGTGGAAGGCAGTGGCATGGTTATTTGGGGAAGCATGAAAAATGGTCAGCACAGATAATGAAAATGGGGAAATGGTTAAAAATATGGGCTAATATTTTAGGGATGTGTGATAAAGTTTGAAGCATTCACCAATGCAAAGGCCAGGTTGGGAGGGACAATCGGGACAATGGTAGCTGGTATCTTTTCGAAACCCTTTTTTTGTGCACACGCCACATTTCTTTTGCCGTCTTAGGCCTGTTTCAGATGGTGAAATAATGAAGGGGAAGTGGCGCTCACGAAGTCGGCAAACAGCCTCAGAGCGAAGGTCTTCTGGGGGGGGTCTTTGGTGATAGATGAGGGACATGACAACTTCTTCGATAAATTTTAGGAAGGGGGCGGGGCTTTCCATGGATTTGGTGTAGACTATGTAGGAATTATAAATGGCCAAATGGATTAGATAGATTGCTACTTTCTTGTACCAGAATCGGGACCTCCTTATTGACAAATAGGGCTGAATCATTTGATCGTTGAAATCCACTCCCCCCATGTAGAGATTATAATCTTGGACACATGTAGGCTTTTCAATGGGACCTTGTCGTCTTTGAACCTCAATTGTAGTGTCCTCATGGATGGTGGACATCATGTACACCTCCCTTTTATCCTTCCACCTCAAGGCCAGCACTTCGTTGCATCTCAGTGATGCTCTTTCCCCCCTTCGCAGCTTTTTGTTTGCCAGTGATTGTGGGAAGCCCTTTCTATTTTTCCGGCAGGTTCCGCAGGCCAGGGTTTTTGCAAGGTTTATGTGTCTGAAAAGGGGCAGGCTGGTGTAAAAGTTATCAAGGTATATGTGATATCCTTTGTTCAGAAGTGGGTATGCCAGGTCCCATACAATCTTTCCAGTTGTGCCCATGTAGGCCGGGCACTCAGGGGGCTGGAGCTGGGAATCTCTTCCTTCATATATGTGGAACGCATACAGATATCCCGTGGCTCTCTCACACAGCTTGTATAATTTTATTCCATATCTGGCCCTTTTGCTAGGTATATATTGCTTTATTCCTAGCCGGCCTGAAAAGGGTACCAGGGACTCATCGACACATATATTTTGATCGGGGACATAGAGTTCTGCAAATTGTTGGGAAAAGAAATTTATCAGTGGGCGAAGTTTACATAATTTGTCATAATTTGGATGATTGTGGGGAAGGCACTCGGTGTTGTCGCTAAAGTGAAGAAAGCGCATTATCTTCTTGTATCTGGACCTGGACATTTCGGCAGAATAAATAGCCATGTGGTGGATGGGTTGGGTGGACCAATAGGCATGTCCTTCATTTTTTTTTGTAATACCCATGTTCAGGGTGAGGCCCATAAAAATTTTGAACTCCTCCAAATTGAGATCTCGCCACTCAAAGGGACGGGCATATGATGAGTGGGGGTTATTGGCAATATACTGCTGGGCATATAAATTTGTCTGGTCCACAATTAATTGCAGAAATGTTTTGGGCAAAAACAGATGAACAAAATCGATCTCTGAAAATTTTGGGTGTTGGTCTGCACACCTGGCTGTGCTGTGAAAGGGGGAATAATTGGTGATGCCGAGTCGGAAGGCAGCCATGTTGGGTTGGCAAGACCATCTGGCATAAATGTAGAGGCCCTGGCTCTTGGGGGATGTGACACTCTAGTAGTTGGATTAGAATTTCCTGTGCTGCTTAGGCGTGATGTGCCAGCACTGGTACTGGGTCTGGGCAATTGTTGGTGGGGCCCATCGCCGGCGGCAAAGCTGGTACTAGGCATTTGTTCCCAGGGCCTAGCGCTGACAGCAGCGCTGGTACTGGGCCTGGGAATTCGTTCTTGGGGCCTATTGCTGGCAGGAGCTCTGATACCGGGCCTGGGAATATAATCCTGGTTTTCAGAGGGCCTTGCCCTTTTAGGAGGGACCCATTCTTCCTCCGAATCATTTTCCGATTAACTATTCGGGTTAAATGCCGAATTTGATTCGGAATCAGAATCAGAATCGGAATTAGAATCTGATGAGAATTCCCCGTTGCTCTCATCGGTCATGGAGAGGATCTGGAACGCCTCCTCACTGGTGTATAATCTTTTGGCCATGACGCTGATGGCTGTGTGACAGGTGACGTTCACTGATGGGCTGTGCGATGGGTGGCAGGTGATGACGGTGTGACAGGCCACGGACTGTGACGGGTGATGGTCACTGATGGCTGGCGGTCACTGATGGGTGATGGTCACTGATGGCTGGTGGTCACTGATGGGTGATGGTCACTGATGGCTGGCAGTCACGATGGGTGGCGGTTGATGGCTGGCGGTCACTGATGGGGGACAGGTGACGAGTGATGGCTGGCGGTCACTGATGGGTGACAGGTGATGGGTGACGGCTAGCGGTCACTGATGGCTGGCGGTGACTGATGGGTGACGGGTGATGGTTGGCGGTCACTGATGGGTGACGGGTGATGGTTGGCGGTCACTGATGGGTGACGGGTGATGATTGGCGGTGACTGATGGGTGACGGGTGATGGTTGGCGGTCACTGATGGGTGACGGGTGATGGTTGGCGGTCACTGATGGGTGACGGGTGATGGTTGGCGGTCACTGATGGGTGACGGGCAATGGCTGGCGGTCACTGATGGGTGACAGGCGATGGATGGCGGTCACTGATGGGTGACAGGCAATGGCTGGCGGTCACTGATGGGTGACAGGCGATGGATGGCGGTCACTGATGGGTGACAGGCGATGGCTGATGTGTGACGGCTAGCGGTGGCTGATGGATGGCGGGTGAAGTCTGGCGGTCACTGATGGGTGACGGTTGATGTCTGGCGGTCACTGATGGGTGACGCCTGGCGTTGGCTGATGGGTGACGGGTGACGTCTGGTGGTCACTGATGGGTGACGGGTGACGTCTGGTGGTCACTGATGGGTGACGGGTGACGTCTGGTGGTCACTGATGGGTGACGGGTGACGTCTGGCGGTCACTGATGGGTGACGGGTGATATCTGGCGGTCACTGATGGGTGACGGGTGATGTCTGGCGGTCACTGATGGGTGACGGCTGGCGGTGGCTGATGGGTGACAGGTGATGGCTGGCGGTGGCTGATGGGTGACGGGTGACAGTTGATGGTCACTGATGGGTGACGGGTGACAGTTGACGGTCACTGATGGGTGACGGGTGACAGCTGGCGGTCACTGGTGGGTGACAGCTGGCGGTCACTGATGGCAGTCTCCTATGTGACAGGTTCACTTTATTGGGTGACTGTGGTGACTGTTGGGTGACAGATGACAGTGGGGGGGGGCGATCTGATCAGTGTGGTGTTTGTGCAGACACTACAGAACACAGATCGATAACTCACTGCTCCAGGCTCTTCTCTCCTCACACTGGAAACGGTGTGTGAGGAGAGAAGAGCTGGTAACAGGC
This sequence comes from Lithobates pipiens, assembly GCF_037356315.1. Classification (NCBI taxonomy): domain Eukaryota; kingdom Metazoa; phylum Chordata; class Amphibia; order Anura; family Ranidae; genus Lithobates; species Lithobates pipiens. The sequence continues at coordinate 151,811,111 of NW_027507718.1, forward strand.
AGTTACCGCATCTGTGTTTACATTTAGTGATCGGCTGTGAAAGGTTCACAGCCGATCACATGGGTAAACAGCCAGCCAATGGCTGTTTACCGGCATCGGTGATGAGCAGTGTTCCCGGGGAACACGCCGCCACCGATGTGAACGAGCAGCGCGCTCCCGATCCCGCGCATGCGCCGTTCTCACAATGCGAGCACTAGCTGTGATCGGCCGTGACTTCATCACGGCCGATCACGTGGTAAACAGCCATGACCAATGGCTGTTTACCACCCTCGGTGGTGAGCGGTGTCTCCGTGACACGCCGCCACCGAGGGAACGGGGATGCGCGCGCGCGATCGCGCGCATTCCCTGTTTAAAGGGGAGGACGTCATATGACGTCCTCCCGCCACAAGAGCTGCACCGCCCCGGCCGTCATTTGACGGCCGGCGGTCAGCAAGCAGTTAAACGGACCCTACCCGGAAAATTGTAAAAATACTGGAGAGGAATAGGACAGAGACCCTTTTTTTTATTAAAGGGGATAAGTCCAAAATACCCTTTATGGTTTATGGATGGTAATCTTGTTATTGTTAATTCCCAATTTTTCTTAAGTCCTTCAAATGAATAACATTATATCTTCACCCAAAGAATTAATATATGGGGAATCCTATAAAAACTGAAATACATATTGCAGAATATCTGGTTTTGGTGAGGGAAGGTGTACTGTATAAGTTGGAAGGGAAAAATTTCCCCATGAATAACATTCAACCTTTTCTCAAGATTTTGTATATACCAGAACGGTAAAAGGCAATGAAAAAGTGTATGCAGAACTTATAAGAGGGGTGTACATAAGATGTTATTGGGTCTCTATTAAATTAAATTGATGGGAAAATTATTTACGGGGTGATCTGAGGGTATCGGACCTAAAAGGTTCATCAAGGTTCTGGATCTGATAGTACAACCTTAATTATTTTCTATCCATCCAGGGAGGTTACATGGAATACATAACATCCGACCCCATCCTCCTAAGCTGTTTTTCTAGATTATGTTGTCCCAAAAACTATATAAAGTAAGTTTATTCTTTTTGAATTAGCTATCCCTTGATCTATTAGAAATTGGTGAGGAAGCAATTGAGATCCAAATCAATATTCATTCCTGCTGGTTGAAGGGTGTCCAAGTTGAAGATCCATTTGGTCTCATTCCGTGATACTTTTTTTTTTTTCAAATGTTTTTATTGAGATTTTTAGCAGAGTTAGTTACAACAAGGGTTACAAAACAAAAAAAAATAATATATAGTAATAAAAGTAACATAACACAGTCTAATGTAGTGACAGGGTTTTCTCAGCACAATATAGCATAGAAACAAATAGTCCACAATAAAGAATAAAGTAGTATTCCCAAGTATCTAATATTCATAGTCATAAAGGGACTCGAACAAGAGTAAGTCTCTTAGAACTTGTATAATAAAGTCCGTAATATAATTATTGTAAGATTTATAAATAGTGATATGGATAATGGCCACTTCTGGACCCCAAGACACCCATCACAGGGATCTATCTGTGTCTTGGAGTACATAGGCCAACATCCTAAAGGAAATTCAAACACAGCAGTTATCTTTTATGAAGGAAAATAAAGATCTATTCTTACTTCGCAGCTCAATTCAGATAAACAGACATGTGATATATTTGTCACTTTGTTATGAAATTATTTTTAAAGCCATCCAAAAAATATTAAAATGCACAGGAGTTCTTTCTTCTATATGATTAAAGAATCAGCATTATCTAAATTGTGGAAGTATAATTTTTGTACCATGTACTCCAAGGTTTCCATAGTTGTTGTTCCTTAATATATAGGGATTTGTCATTAGGAAATAACAATTCGTAGGAGTGGTGAAGTTGGGTTAATTCTATAACTTCTGTCATAGTAAAAAGAGAGTCAGTTTTCCATTTTCTAGTTATGGATAGTCTCGCAGCTAAAAGTATATGTGTTACTACTTTACAATATTGTTTGGGAATCGTATGTAAATTCATATTCAGAATGGCTAGTTCTGGTGAAAGTTGAAGGACAATACCTGTTACGGAAGTGAGTAAATGGGAGATTGCCTGCCAGTAGTTATGTAAGCTTGGGCAGTCCCACATAATATGAAATAGGGTCCCCAATTGGGTACAATTTCTCCAGCAATTAGGTGACGAGTTCCCCTTGAATTTTGCTAGGATTTGTGGAGTCAGGTATTGTCTTTGAACAATTTTTTGTGCCAATTCCCATAGTGTAACACATGCAGTGGCCCTATATATGCTTCGTAGGGAAGCCATCCATTGTTTAATTGAAAAGTATTGCCCCAAATCTTGTTCCCATTTAAGGAAGGAAGGTAGTTTGCTGGGTATGTTTTTTTCCCCTAGAATTGGGTATATTGTAGCTACTCCTTTCTGTGAGGTGGCATGGTTATTGAGGAAAGACCATATTTTAACCGGGATTGAAGCTCTGAGTTGTGGATTGTGTAGCAGACACTTTTCTATTTGAATATATGTAGATCGCTCAGAATTCGGAAGCTGTAATTCATTACTTAACTGAGAAAAAGACTTTAATGAGCCCTGTTGGAAGAAGGAACCAAGTTTGATATCCCGACCCAAATTCCAGTCATGTATTTGTACGCCAGGAATTAATGTTGGTATGATTGTTAGAGGAGGGTTTAACACCATGATTGGAGTTTTATCCCATTTGTATGTGATGATTCTCTTCCAAGAGTGTAGCGTCGCTTTCACCGTTGGTGGGTATTGAGCTGTAATTGTGGACTTAATTTTCCTACTAAGTAACCAGAATTGCATATTAGGCTGTCGTGTGATGTCTTTCTCAATTTGTCCCCATAAAGTTTTAGGAGTAGGCAAGAACCATTCTTGCAATTGGGTCAAAAGAGTTGCGTCATAATAATCCTGTAGATCAGGTATGGTTGCACCACCTATATTTCTATGTTTAATTAGTATATGGTATGCGCAACAGGATTTTTTGCCATTCCATAGATATTTTCCCAAACTGCTTTGTAAGGATTTAAAGTAGTATTTAGGGATACATATTGGAAGGGACCTGAGTTGATATAATAATTTTGGTAAGGTCATCATTTTGAAAGCTGCCAGGCGACCAGCCCATGTAAATTCGAATTTACTAAGTGTTGTCAGATCTGTTTCAAAATGTTTCTTAAATGGTAAAAAGTTTGTTTTAAATAACTGTTTTGTTTTGTTAGTGAGAGTGATTCCTAAGTAAGAAATCCCCTCGTCTTTCCAGTGGTAGACAATAACTGCCTGGTTGTGTTATCTAATCCTAGGTCTAAAATATGGGACTTGGTTTCATTGATTTTATAATATGATGCTGCTCCAAATGTCGTTAGTATATTTTGGAGATTCGGGAGAGATGAAATAGGATCAGACACTATAAGCACTATGTCATCTGCGAACAGACTTATTTTATTATCCATTTGCCCAATTTTTATACCAGATAGTTTTGTGTCAGATCGTATGCGTTCTGATAGAGGTTCGATGGCTAAATTAAATATTAAATGAGATAAGGGGCAACCTTGTCGTGTTCCATTCGAGATGCCAAAGGGCCTAGACATCATATCATTTGTGTATACTCTCGCCGAGGGGCCCTTATACAGTGCAAAAATTGCAGATAAAATATTTCCATGAAAGCCGAATTTTAAAAGCACTGACTGAAAATAGCCCCAATGGACCCTATCAAACGCCTTCTCTGCATCCAAAGAAAGGAGCAGAGAAGGCGTTTGATGTCTCTCAGTGAAGTGTATAATATCAATCAGACGTCTTGTTGCATCTGAAGATTGTCGACCTTTAGTAAAGCCAGATTGATCTTTGTGAATGAGGTCTGGTATGTAGTTCATCAGTCGATTCGCTATTGCGTTGGCATATATTTTGATGTCAATGTTCAATAATGAAAATTTTGGGGAGCGTTGGGATCTTTGCCTGGTTTCGGCAGTGTTATGATCAAGGCCTGAAGCATCTCAGCCGGAAATTCTGATTTGGATGCCGCTTCGTTAAAAAGTGAGCATAAGTGGGGAGCCAGTATATCTCGAAGTAATTTATAGTATTCTCCTATCATTCCATCTGGGCCCAGAGATTTATTGTTGGGCAGGGAGTCTATAGTTCTAGCAATTTCTTCCACTGAAAATGGGACGTTAAGGTCAGTTGATTAAGTCAGTGATTAGATCAGTTGTCACGACCACTCGGGCACTCCGATCGTATTCAAGGGACTCACCTGTAGAGATCCGTCGTGGAGAACTCGTCGTTTTCCGTTGGCGCGCGCTAAAGCCAACGAGCGCATCCGCGTCAACACGAACGCACGCGCACACGCACGTAGGTCACGAACGGGGGCACGTCTACGTGTGAGGGCGCGCTGACCCGTCGTACGTCCGCTTGGCGCCCTAAGGCCTATTTAAGTCACCAGTTCCCTTCCACCCGTGCTGTCCAGTCTACAGCGTGTCCGTGATCCATACTATTCGTAAACCTGAACCTGTTACCTGATTCCTGACTTCCGGCTTGTTCTCTGATTCTGATTGACTGCTGCCTGCCCACGACTCCTGCTTGTTCGACTACGCTTTTGCCTTATCCCTCTGTACCACGCTGATCGTATCCTGCTGACCCGGCCTGTATCTGACTACCGCAGTTCCTGCTACCTACCTGAGTTCCTGTTCTACGGGACGTCTATTCACCAGCCAGTCTCCGCACAAGTGCTTACCTGCTACTGTCAAGTGTCGTTCTCTGTTCCAGCCTGTTGTCTGTGCCAGCTGACCATCTGGACCTTTACCACCTGCCAGGCACTTGTGCCCCCTGAACTGTTGAAGTACCTGTTCCCATCTCCAGGGGTTCAATAGCCAGGGGATACGAGGGGCCGCTCCCTGCATTCCGGGCTCCATCACCAGGTACGTGACAGTACTGGACAGCCATGTCCGAGCCCGCGCAGGGAGCCTCCCCCATGGACGAGCTCTGCCATCATCTGGCCGGCCTTACGCAAGCAGTTAAGAGTTTGCAGGAGGGCTACGGAAGACTGGAGGAACAAGTCCAGGCACTATCTGCTTCAGCACCGGCCGCTCCAGGGGCCCATGCTTCGCCCTCGGTAATTATGTTACCACCGGAACCCAGGGTGCCAACTCCGGAACGATTTACGGGAGTCCGAAGCAAGTTTAGGGCCTTCCGCAATTCCTGCGAGCTGTATTTTGCTTTGCAACCCCGGACCTTTTCTCTGGAAGCGACAAAGGTGGGATTCATCATTTCCTTGCTGACAGATGAACCTCAGACCTGGGCACACCGTCTGTTAGAGCGTAAAGACCCTTCTCTTGACTCCATGGACACCTTCTTTCAGGCCATGTCTAAGCTCTATGAGGACCCCCAATTAGCTGCTACCGCAGAAGCAGCCCTACGTGCCCTGCAGCAGGGTCGTAGACCAGTAGAGGACTACGTCTCGGAATTCCGGCGTTGGAGTGCAGACACGGAATGGAACAACGCGGCCCTGCGTTTTCAGTTCCGCTTGGGCCTTTCCGAGGCCTTGAAAGATGAGTTGGCCCGTGTAGGCATCCCCGGGACATTAGAAGCCCTAATAGACACCTCTATCCAGATCGACAGACGCCTGAGAGAACGCCGCCAGGAACGCTCTTCTTCGGCTACCCGTCCAATCTGGATGCTACCACGGGTGCCTAGTCACCCTACTCCTCCCGTTCCATCTGCATCCACGTTGGACACCCCAGAGCCCATGCAACTGGGCCTCCTGCGCCCGTCTTTGACACCAGAAGAGCGCCAACGTCGCCGGACCAATAACCTGTGCCTGTATTGCGGAGAACCAGGACATTTTGTTCATGCCTGCCCAGCCAAGATACGTAAGTGTCTTCCTGTTCCTCCTGTTCCCTCACCCATGCTGCCTGATAACACTTCTCATCTAGCTGTTCCTGTCCTTTTGCAGCTCCCAGGAAGGACTATCCAAACCCACGCGGTTATTGATTCCGGTGCTTGCAGTGGCTTCCTCGACTCTTCCTTCGCCCGAAGACATAGGATTCCCCTCAGACCAAGGGAAAAGGGACTCTCCGTATACTTGGCTGACGGATCTACCTTAGGCTCAGGACCAGTGACTTTGGAAACTAGTCCTCTATCTGCTGTCATAGCCGGGACTCATCAAGAACTTCTGTGCCTGGATGTTATTCAGTCCCCGCTATTTCCAATCATCCTCGGCATGCCCTGGTTGAAGGCACACAATCCGCGGATTGATTGGACCACCGGGACCATCGAGTTCCTCTCGGACTACTGTCATCTGCATTGCTGCCAGAATCCTGTCGGGGACTCCTCAATTCTCCTCTGTTCCGAATCTGATGATGATGATATTCGACTAGCGGTACCCAAGGAATACCACGCCTTCCTAGATGTTTTCAGTAAAAAGGGTGCAGAGACCCTTCCTCCTCATAGGTCATATGATTGTCCTATAGAACTACTCCCGGGGGCAGAGATCCCCTTCGGAAGAATCTTCCCTCTGTCTGAGACTGAGCTGAGTGCCCTAAAATCTTACCTAGATGACAGTTTGGAGAAGGGGTTTATTCGGCCTTCCACCTCTCCGGCAGGCGCTGGCATCTTCTTTGTTGAAAAGAAAGACCACTCGCTACGCCCTTGTGTGGACTACCGGGCTCTGAATAAGATTACCATCAAAAACCGCTATCCCCTGCCATTGGTACCTGAACTCTTCCAAAGACTGGGATCCGCTAGGTTTTTCTCGAAGTTAGATCTTCGGGGGGCCTATAATCTTGTACGCATCCGGAAGGGTGACGAGTGGAAGACCGCCTTCCGTACCCGCTTTGGGCATTACGAATATTTGGTGATGCCTTTTGGTTTATGCAATGCCCCGGCCACCTTCCAACATTTCGTTAATGATATTTTTAGGGACTATCTAGATTTGTTTGTTATAATTTACTTGGATGATATTCTAATTTTCTCCTCCACTCTAGCCATTCATCGGGAACACGTGAAGAAGGTACTGACCCGTCTCCGTCTCCACGGTCTGTATGCCAAACCAGAAAAATGTACCTTTGAACAGCAGAGCATTCAGTTCCTTGGCTTGGTCATCTCAGTAAGAGGAGTAGAGATGGACTCCCAGAAGATCTCAGCCATCCAAGATTGGCCTGCCCCCTCAGATAAAAAGGGAGTCCAGCGTTTCATAGGCTTTGCTAATTTTTACCGCAAATTCATTAAGGATTTTTCTGCCATCATTGCTCCCATCACTGGACTGACTAAACAGAACCAAAGGTTCCAGTGGACCCCTGAGGCACAAAAAGCCTTCCAGTCACTGAAGGACCTATTCGTCTCTGCACCGGTCTTGAAACATCCCGATCCTGCTCTGCCATATACCCTTGAGGTGGACGCCTCGGAAATAGCAGTAGGAGCAATACTGTCCCAAAGGCAGGGACCCAAGTCCTTACTTCACCCAGTCGCCTTTTTCTCCCGCAAATTATCTGAGGCTGAGAGAAACTATGATGTTGGAGACCGTGAGCTCTTAGCTATCAAGTCCGCCCTTGAAGAGTGGCGTTATTTACTAGAAGGGGCTACTCATCCAATTTTGATCTACACTGATCATAAAAACCTGGAGTATCTGAAGTCAGCCAAGAGACTCAAGCCTCGTCAGGCCAGGTGGGCACTCTTCTTTTCCCGATTCGTATTCCACATAACGTACCGTCCAGGATCCAAAAACACTAAGCCGGACGCTTTGTCCCGTATGTTCAGTCAACCGGAGAACTCACCTTCTTCTGACACCATTCTCCCGGCGGGGAACTTCCTTCTTCTTCAAGGAGATGTGATCTCTCAGCTCAAGCAGGCGTCCCTAGGCACCATTCCTCCGGCTGGCATTCCGTTATCTTCCAGTGATGGCCTTCTTTGGCATGAAAGCAAGATTTTCGTCCCCCAGACAGCCCGAACTCTGGTTCTGGCCTCCTGTCATGACCACCCCTTGGCTGGCCACTTCGGATCATTCAAGACCCTGGAACTACTTAGACGCACCTTCTGGTGGCCGCGGATGAAGGACGACTGTAAAAAGTACGTACAAGCCTGCACCACTTGCATCCGAAGTAAGGGCGATAAACTAAAGACCTGGGGCCTTCTGAAACCACTACCCGTCCCCGACAGACCATGGAGAATGATCTCCATGGACTTCATTGTGGAACTCCCCCCTTCAGAGAACCATTCCACGATTTTCGTTGTGGTCGACCGACTCACCAAGATGGCGCACTTCTTGCCCATGAAGGGCACCCCTTCAGCCGCGGAGACAGCCAACATTTTTATAAAAGAAATTGTGAGGCTTCACGGCATTCCTGCCAACATCACTTCCGACAGGGGGGTGCAGTTTACCTCAAGATTTTGGAAGGCACTCTGCGAAGCTCTGAAGATTGACCTCCGCCTATCCTCAGCCTACCACCCACAGACCAACGGTCAGACTGAGCGAACAAACCAAACATTGGAACAATATCTTCGCTGCTTTTCGTCCTTCTCCCAAGACGACTGGGCTTCTCTATTACCAATGGCGGAGTTCGCATACAATAATACTGTTCATTCAGCTACCCAGCAATCCCCGTTCTACGCGAACTTTGGGTTTCACCCGTTGTTCCTGTCTGGTGACCTTCCCGAGTGTTCCGTACCAGCGGTCCAGAGAAACCTGAACTTCTTCGAGGAGAACAATAAGCTTCTGCAGGAAACCCTGGCCAAGTCACAGGAACATAATAAGGTTGTATTTGATCGCAAAAGAAGAGGGGAGCTGGACCTTAACCTCCTCGCGCCCGCCCTATAGCCGAATTACGGCCGTAGAGCAGGCGCGTTCGTTTGGGCGGTCGTCCCTGGACGGCCTGATGTTTACTTCCGCAATGCGCGCCGCCGCGGGCGCGCATCGCGGAAGTTCTGTGTTCGCCGTGTCCCCCGGGGACAGGCAAACACAGATCGCTGTAAACGGCCAATCACAGCGGCCGTTTACAGCGTGATCGGCGTGTCCAATGGGAGATGATCTCATATGTAAACATATGAGATCATCTCGCAGCGCCGCTCTCCTTCCTCGCACAGACAGTGCGAGAGGGGAGAGATGAACGGCTGCAGCGGCAGCCGTTCTGATTCCGGAAAAAAAAAAAAAAAAAAAAATGAAATAAAAAGTGCCATCCGCCCCCAGCAGTGCCATCCGCCCCCAGCAGTGCCATCCGCCCCCAGCAGTGCTATCTGCCCCAGTGCCATCCACCCCAGTGCTACCTGCCCCCAGTGCCATCCACCCCAGTGCTACCTGCCCCCAGTGCCATCCACCCCAGTGCTACCTGCCCCTAGTGCCATCCACCCCAGTGCTACCTGCCCCCAGTGCCATCCACCCCAGTGCCATCCACCCCAGTGCTACCTGCCCCCAGTGCCATCCACCCCAGTGCTACCTGCCCCCAGTGCCATCCACCCCAGTGCCACCTGCCGTCAGTGCCACCTGCCCCCAGTGCCACCTGCCCCCAGTGCCACCTGCCGTCAGTGCCACCTGCCGTCAGTGCCACCTGCCGTCAGTGCCACGTGTCATCAGTGCCACATAGTGCCATCTGTCATCAGTGCCACGTATCAGTGCCATTTGTCATCAGTGCCACCTGTCAGTGTCACGTGCCATCTGTTGTCAGTGTCACGTGTCATCAATGCCACTTATCAGTGCCATCTGTCATCAGTGTCACGCGTCATCGGTGGCATGTATTAGTGCCATCTGTCATCGGTGGCACATATTAGTGCCACGTATTAGTGCCATCTGTCATCGGTGCCACGTTTCAGTGCCACGTGTCATCAGTGCCACGTATTAGTGCCACGTGTCATCAGTGCCACGTATAAGTGCCACGCGTCATCAGTGCCACATATTAGTGCCATCTGTCATCAGTGCCACATATTAGTGCCATCTGTCATCAGTGCCACCTGTCATCATTGCCACGTATCAGTGCCATCTGTCATCAGTGTCACGTGTCATTGTCCTGGTGCTTCAAAAGTGTAATAAATAGTCAACAAGTTAGATGTGTAACTTATGTTCCTAGAACACATGATGGCGCTATCTGCATGTTGGGCCTCTCTATGTGGCCAGGCTGTGAAAAAGTCCCACACATGTGGTATTGTAATACTCAGGAGGAGTAGCAGAATTTTTTGGGGGGTGTCATTTGTGGTATACACATGCCATGTGAGAGAAATAACCTATTACAATGACAATTTTGTGGAGAAAAAAAAAAAAAAATGAAAAATCTTAATTTTGCAAAGAATTGTGGGAAAAAAATGACAACATCAAAAAGCTCACTATACCTCTTACTAAATACCTTGGAATGTCTACTTTCCAAAAAGGGGTCATTTGGGGGGTATTTGTACTTTCCTGACTTGTTCGGGTCACAAGAAGCGAGATAGGTCACCAGTACATCAGATGTGATCAATTTTGTGCGATTCGCACCACAGCTTGTAGACTCTCTAACTTTCACAAAGACCAAATAATATCCACTAATTTGGGTTATTTTTACCAAAGACATGTAGCAGTATAAATTGTGACCAAAATTTATGAAGAAAAATTAATAATTTGCATAATTCTGTCACAGAAACAAAGAAATATGCGTTTTTTTTCAAAATTTTCGGTCTTTTTTCATTTATAGCGCAAAAAATAAAAACCCCAGAGGTGATCAAATACCACCAAAAGAAAGCTCTATTTGTGGGAAAAAAAGGACAAAAAATTCATTTGGGTACAGTGTTGCATGACTGAGTAATTGTCATTCAAAGTGTGAGAGCACCGAAAGCTGAAAATTGGTCTGGGCAGGAAGGTGTTTAAGTGCCCTGTAAGCAAGTGGTTAAGGTTGGAGATCGGGTCTGGCTGTCTACCCGGAACCTTAAACTCTCCTGCCCTTCTAAAAAGCTGGGCCCCAAGTTCATAGGTCCTTTTCCAATCAAGAGGAAACTCAACGATGTGGCCTTCGAACTCAAACTCCCGGAGTCCTTCCGAATCCACCCAGTTTTCCATGCCTCTCTCCTCAAACCCACCGTCACGGACCTCTTCACCGACAGAATCTCTAACCCTCCGGAACCCGTACTGGTCAATGGGGAAATGGAGTTCGAGGTAGAGGCTATCCTGGATTGCAGGAAGAGGCAAAACCAGACGCAATTCTTAGTCAAATGGAAAGGGTATGGACCTGAGGAAAACTCCTGGGAGCCGGAGACCAATATCCACGCCAAAAGACTTATCCACGCCTTCAAGAGGTCCTATCCGAATAAGTGGGCTCGTTTAGGCATCCGGAGGCTGCCCCTTGGGGGGGGGCAATGTCACGACCACTCGGGCACTCCGATCGTATTCAAGGGACTCACCTGTAGAGATCCGTCGTGGAGAACTCGTCGTTTTCCGTTGGCGCGCGCTAAAGCCAACGAGCGCATCCGCGTCAACACGAACGCACGCGCACACGCACGTAGGTCACGAACGGGGGCACGTCTACGTGTGAGGGCGCGCTGACCCGTCGTACGTCCGCTTGGCGCCCTAAGGCCTATTTAAGTCACCAGTTCCCTTCCACCCGTGCTGTCCAGTCTACAGCGTGTCCGTGATCCATACTATTCGTAAACCTGAACCTGTTACCTGATTCCTGACTTCCGGCTTGTTCTCTGATTCTGATTGACTGCTGCCTGCCCACGACTCCTGCTTGTTCGACTACGCTTTTGCCTTATCCCTCTGTACCACGCTGATCGTATCCTGCTGACCCGGCCTGTATCTGACTACCGCAGTTCCTGCTACCTACCTGAGTTCCTGTTCTACGGGACGTCTATTCACCAGCCAGTCTCCGCACAAGTGCTTACCTGCTACTGTCAAGTGTCGTTCTCTGTTCCAGCCTGTTGTCTGTGCCAGCTGACCATCTGGACCTTTACCACCTGCCAGGCACTTGTGCCCCCTGAACTGTTGAAGTACCTGTTCCCATCTCCAGGGGTTCAATAGCCAGGGGATACGAGGGGCCGCTCCCTGCATTCCGGGCTCCATCACCAGGTACGTGACATCAGTAGTTAATGATGGGAGACTAATAGTATCTAAGAAATCACTTATTATCTTTGGGGTAGGTGTGGGAGTTTGAGAATCATCTTTAAGATTGTAAAGGGAGCTATAATAACAGCTAAATGCATTCGCTATGTCTTGGGGGTCTTGCAATTTTTCTCTAGTAATAGGGTGGTATAGATATGGAATCTTTGATTTGGAATATCTGCCTTTGATCCGAAGTGCCATGTTTTTTCCTGCTTTGTTGCTAGTATGGTAATATTTAGCTTTAAGTTTTCTAGTATGTTTTTCAAATGTATCTAATAAAGTCGTTCTGAGTTCCTGTCGTAATATTTGTAGTTTAGTTTTCAGTTGTTGTGATGGGTGACATTGGTTTTGGGAATCTAATGTTTTAATGTCAGCAGTAAGTTTCTCTTATTTTTCCTGAAATGAGCATTCAGTTGCATTAGGATTCCCCTACTAAATGCTTTATGAGCACCCCATAGGGTGGCGGAGTCTGACACCGATCCCACATTATATTTAAAGAATTCAGTTATCTGGTTTTGTATAGCTGTAGCATAGGTAGGCATTTTGATAAGATATGCATTTGTTCTCCATAGAAAATGGATAGTTTGAGAGTGTTTAGGTAGAATAGTCATACTAATTGGCGCATGATCAGTCCAAGTGATGGGTGCAATGTCAGACTCCCTCACCCGCTGCAATAACCACTTATCCGTAAAAATATAATCGATACAAGTATAGGTA